>NC_083407.1:91477051-93877051 GCF_020745735.1 Hemiscyllium ocellatum | reverse complement strand
AATTACATCTAATAACTAGTGTAAGTTCACTTGTGGTTTGTCTTCATTGAAATCTTTTGATTGAAGTGCAGTATAAATTAGTCAGTCCCAAATATGCATAATTACTTGGATTATTTATAGAGTTTTCAAAATCTAGTCTAATATGGAGTACTGTCATTAGCATGATTATCATATGAGAGTAATCATTGAGATAAGAAGGGCTTGTGAGAGAGCTAACTCCACATTAGGCTCCATTTCTTCATGTTTAGTAGGTTTAGAGGAGTAACACCTTGCATATAAATTTCTTCATTACCCTCATCAGCATCACCAATGATTGGGAATTGAAATGTTTAGTGATAGGAGACAGGACAACAGGGGCTGGATGATGTGAATTATAATATTATCTGCACCTTTAGTTAAATACTTACCTGCATCTCACTTCCTGGTACCCATAACCTCTTACAGAAACCAGCTTCAGATCTGTCCCAAGTGTCCGTCATTCCAGATAGGAGTCATCAGAATCGCTCAATTAGAATCATAGAATTCCTGCAATGCAGAAAGAGTTTGCACTGACCCCCAAAGAAAATCCCACCTAGACCCAGCACCCCCACCCAATTCCTGCAACCTCTCATTTACAATGGCCAATCCATGACTGTGAAAGAAATTGCAGCACCTGGAGGAACCCACACGGATGCAGGGAGAATGTGAAAACTCCACAAAGACAGTTACCCAATGCTAGAATTGAACCTGGGCTGTTGGCACTATTAGACAGCACTGCTAGTCACTGTGCCACCCCACTCTGTTACTCATTCTCAGGCTGGTCACTCTCACAACTAGAATGCAGCCACTTCCCCCATTCGAGTCTCCGAACTCTGCAAATCAATTGGGCCTGTGGTGTAATGAGATATGTTTAAATCATGAAAAAGGAACTAGTCACATTGTTCTGATGTCAATTAGAGAGAAGACACTAGTTTAGAATGAGCATGTGAATAGAAAGTCTTAGATACTACATTAGAGAGGTGTGTGTGGAAGGTTATCACGTACAGATGTAAGTGAATGAGTGTAACAGGAGTTGAAGAGCCTTGTTTAAAAGCCAAGCAGCCTCAAGCACAGAAACAGCAGAGGTTAATTGCTGGGTCGACAGAGTCCATGTCATTATTGTCAGGGCTTTATTTTTTGTAAATCAACCAATTTGGATATGACATGACAATTCTGTGGTTGGTTTTACCTTTTCCTGAGGTGAGCTTTGAACCCAGCTCTTCTGGCCCAGGGGTAAGGACACTATCACTACACCAGCCTCTAGTCAGGGTTTTATTTCAACTCACATCAGCAGACATCAAGTCCGTTAACTGCCTGCTGCCTGCATATACACCCAGTCAAGTGCAAACCCAATTACCTCTTCATTAACATAGCATACAGCTAGGACTTTTTCCACAGGTCCAATTGGATTCAGGTATCTCTGCCTGACCATAACCCCAGGAGCCACTTCCTGTAATTATTCCTTTCTTCAATATAAAGAAGGTTGATTGATAAGCACTGGTAAGTTTCTTTACTATTATAATTGCTAAAGAATAGTTTTAAAATTTTGAGGATGGTGGGCCAGTTCAGCCAAGTGGAGTAAACTTCTGCATTATGTGTGAAGTCTAGAACACATCATGTGTTCCCAACATGCAGGAGATATCACCAGTTACACAAGCATGAGCGCTGGGTTTTGTAAACTTGAGTGGTGGCAGGAGTCTGTGTGGTGCATACGCAAGGCAGATGACAAGATGGTTAGCACATTTTGAGAAGTGGTCACACTGTAGGTTAGAAGTATGTAAACGGTGAGAAGTGGGTGACTACTAGGTAGCCTAAGAGAACCACACAAACAATGTAGGAATCCCCTTAGTCTATTGTGCTTGCTAATTGGCATCCAATTTTGGACACTGGTGCTAGAGTCATACAGTTGTAGAGCCATGGAGATCTACAGAGCAGATAAAGGCCCTCTGGTCCATCACAGTTGATGGCAATCAAGCACAGCCAGAACCAGGTTAGTGTCACTGTGGGTAGTTCATCTGTGCTGGGGCTTATGAAGAAGAATGTAAGAGCTTAGTGTTGGGGATTTCCCCAGTTAAGGGATAAGATAGGCATTTCTGCAGCAGTCAGTATGACAGTGGAATGTTATGTTGTCTTCTGGTTGCCAGGCTAAAGGATGTTATGGAGCAGGTGCAGCTCATTTCATGTGGGGGTGGGAAAGGTGAAAAGCCAGCCATTGTAGTCCACCTTTGTTTCAATGACTTAAGTAGGGATGTGGGTTGCGGTCCTTCAAATAGATCTCACAGAGCCCTGTAAGAGATTGCAAGGCCAGGCCCCGAGAGCAGCAGCCTCAGGTTTGCTCATTGTCCCACATACGGGTGAGCATTGAAATAGGAGTACTGAGTGATTGAACATGTAGCTGATGTGGGAGGCTGGGTGTCAGATTTCTAGGGCATTGGGATTGATTCTGTGAATGATGGCACCTGCAGAAGCTGGAGGCTGTACACCTGAACAGGACAAATATTAATATTCTTGCAGTGAGATTTGCTCATGCTGCTAGGAAGGTTTAAACTAGATTGGCAAGGGAATGGGACCCTGAGGGTAAATTGAGAGCAGCGAACAGGAAGCAGAAACATAGCAAGTTACTTTGAAGGACAGAGGAAGCAGAGGTTACAAAATGTACAGCACAGACTATGAGCAGCATAAAAAGCTGCGTATGTAAATGCAAGGAGTACGGCACATAAAGCTGATGAGTAGAGGACATACACAGGGCAGCGTGAAAAGATTGCTGTGATGGATATAGCATTAAAGAGGACCAACAATGGCAGCTCAACATCTCCAGAGAGAGAGATTTTTCAGGCAGAATAAAAAAGGGATGAAAAATAATGGAGGTGTAGCATTGTTAGAGGAATGTTACATTGAATGAAGCATCAAATTAGGCCATAAGGAATAGTCAGCAAGGTTTTGTTGAGGATTGGTTGAGTGGGCTGACAACTGGAAATCATTCTGGACACATGCAACTTTATGCATTTGAGGGAACAAAGGAAAAGCTAGGGAACACACAATAAACAAGAGGACATTGAGAGGAGTAGAGAAAATGAGAGACCTCGGATGCATGTTAACATGAAGGCAGCTGGACAGATTGCTCGGGTGGTAAAGATGGCACATGGATTATGCTCCTACATTGAGCAATGCATTAGAGATGCTATCAGACAGAATAAAGTTAAAAATCACACAACACCCGGTTATAGTCCAACAGGTTTGTTTGGAATTACTAGCTTTCAGAGTGCTCCTGTTGGTCTATAACCTGGTGTTGTGTGATTTTTAACTTTGTCCACTCCTGTCCAACACCAGCTCCTCCACGTCAGATAGGAAGTAATTGCTGTTGACAGAACACAGAGATGGGGAAGCAGTAGCTCACTGGCATTATAACCAGACTCTTAATCCAGAGACTCAGGTAAAATTCTGGGAACCTGGGTTCAAATCCCAATATGGCAGAGGGTGGAATTTGAATTCAATAAATGTCTGAAAGTAAGTGTCCAATGATGACATGAAAACATTGTTGATTGTCAGGAAAACCCACCTAGTTCATGAATGCCCTTCAAGAAAGGAAATGTGTTACCAGTGCCTTGTCAGGCTTACATGTGAATCCAAACCCACTGCAATGTTGTTGGCAATCAACTGCACTCTGAAATGGACTAGCAAGCCACTCAGTTTGTACCAATCGCTATAAAGTCTCAGCAAAGAAATGAAATTGGATAGAGCACCTGACACCAGAAACAACAACAGCAACACAAAGGTGGATAAATTTGTGAAGGATGAAAGTTAAAAATCACATAACACCAAGTTATAGTCCAACGGGTTTATTTGAAAGTACAAGCTTTCGGAGCACTGCTCCTTCATCAGGTAGCTAGAAGGGCAGGATCATAGGAACCAGAAATTGAGGGTCAGCAGGAATGTGGGGTTGAGGTTAACATCAGATCAGCCACAATGTTTTTGAATTATGAAGCAGGCTTGAATAGCTGAGTGGCATGCTACTGTTCCCAATTCAATTGTACGCATGTCCCCAGGAAAAGAGACTTCAACCAATCATAACTGATTCAGGAAGAAACCTCGGTACCAACAGTCTGTGAGACATTGCAGACCTGCGTTTGGAACAACTCTTTTTTCCGAATTTAACTCTTAGTATACAGAGCACTTTGAAGAGAACAATCTGTAGAGTTTTATGTTTCTTTTTCCTTTGCGTCTCATTTTGCAAGTAAATTGGACATGTTTATGCATCTTATATGTTTTGTTCAATATTTTTGCTTCAGTAAGTTATTTTGCACTAAACTAGTAATTTATTTATTCCTTATTTCTCTCTAGTTGTTAAATTAAGAAACCTGACTGACCTGTTTCTGTTCCTGAGCTATATACATTCTAATATAGTTATAACAGGTAACATCATTTTAATTTTTAATTCCAAACTTTTGTTGTCGCCAATGAAGGAATTGGATAAGGAAAGGAGTCAGTCGTCCCCTCTAACTGGATTGTAGTAAGTGATGAATTAATCTGGACAGTCTTTGACTTGCTTCTTTTTATCCATTATTCAGCAAAAGCTCTGAATTGAGCTCCAGCCTATAACTCACTGGCTTCATTATTATTTCTATTTCCACTAGCTACATTCATTATCTTTTTTTGCTACCTCTATCTATCTGCACATTCATTTATAACAATGAAATGAATATACATTTATATTACACTTTCAGCGTCATATATTATCCGAGGATGCTTTACAGGAGATAATATCAACGAGAAAATTGACAGCAAGCTGAATTAGGACAGGTGACATGGAAGTATTAAGGAGCATCTTAAAGGAGGTCACGGAGATGAATGGGTTGAGTAAGTCACAGAAGGAATGTTAAAACATTGAGTGAAGCCAGTTAAAGGCTCAGTTGCCAGTAAGGCAGGACAAGGGTGATGGGTGAACAGAACATGGTGTGAGTTAAGAGACAGGATGGCAGTATTTTAATAAGCTTAAGTTTATGGAGTGTGGAAGATAGGAGGAAGGCAGGAATATGTTGATTCAATCTACATTATCTTTTATTTTGTAACTGTAATTCATTCATTTCTAATGTCGACTTCCATTTTTTCATTCCTCATCAGGATAATAAATATCATCTTTGGCTGTGGCCTATTTCCTAAGAGTAGAAGCTTGCCAGACTACATTGTCAAAGCAATTCCTTCTCACTAGCCCTTTATACCTGTGCTTCCAAAAGATCTTCACTTCTCACGGTATACAAAACTGCAACATCAGAGCTCCGAGCCCTATATCCCTGCCAACATCAAATGTGAGGCAAATTCCCCAAATGCCTCCTGAAATCACTGTCTAATTGATCATTAAGAAATATGAGAAGTTTAAATCCGTTCAAATAGGTGGAGGCCTTTGGGGAAGTGTGAGATAGATTGCCTGCTCCTGGGCTGCTGTTACCAGGGAGGGTCCCACAAATGATCTATCATTTCAGCAGGTTAGAAACGAGAAATCAAATCATACTGGCTGATGTGACAGGCGATTTCAATAAGAATCTCATCTGTCTGGAATACGCTGCAGGGACTTGGTTTTATTAGCTCATATGCTGCTCTTGCATTTATTCCAAATGGTGAAGGAATTTGAATTTATTTTAATAAAGCCATCCTGACCCTTGGCTTCTGAATTTCTCAAGACTCTCCTGTTGGCGGCACGGTGGCACAGTGGTTAGCACTGCTGCCTCACAGTGCCTGAGACCCGGGTTCAATTCCCGCCTCAGGTGACTGACTGTGTGGAGTTTGCACGTTCTCCCCGTGTCTGCGTGGGTTTCCTCCCGCAGTCACAAAGATGTGCGGGTCAGGTGAATTGGCCATGCTAAATTGCCCGTAGTATTAGGTAAGGGGTAAATGTATGGGTGGGTTGCGCTTCGGCGGGTCGGTGTGGACTTGTTGGGCCGAAGGGCCTGTTTCCACACTGTAAGTAATCTAATCTAATCTGTTAACAAGACTTGCAAAGATCGGGTTTCTGATTTCATGAGGAACATGGAACACAGAGGGAAAATTACACAAACTCACTTTCCATATCTGATACCCAGCAACAGCAGGGCGTCCTACCTCCTGGTAGGATCTAGCCTAGCTTGGATTTCTTTAAGAATCACTATGAATTTGTCAGCTGCTGGGGAGGGGTAAGTGAGTAAAGGGATGGGAACCCAAGGAGAAAGTGAGGACTGCAGATGCTGGAGATCAGAGCTGAAAATGTGAAGAAGGGCTTATGCCCGAAACATCGATTCTCCTGTTCCTTGGATGCTGCCTGACCTGCTGCACTTTTCCAGCAACACATTTTTAGATGGGAACCCAAGCACAGTGTCAATCTCCTTCTTAGCCACTTCCTTGAAGTCTTTCTCCTTATCTGGTGCTGTGGGTCAATAGGTGTCGAAACAGCCCAATCTTGGATCCACACACCCTGCTGCAGGTGGTAGAAGTGAGGTGCTTGTGTTTTCACATGCTCCTTCCGCTGTTTGCACTTTGCCTCTGCTTGAGCCTGTTAGAGATGTTCAAAATGATTTGGCACCTTCACAGATGGTTTGTCCCCAGTCGGGAATCCCTTGCCTGAGACTGCCCAATGAGTCTCTGGGGATGTTACATCTTCTCAGGGAGGGTGTCCTTGAAGTGCTTCCTCAGAGTTTCTGGTAGTCAACCCCTCCGCAGTAACTGCAATCGATCTTACCATCTTTACGATGATTGTCACAATTATGGCAATCCTCTGGTGTGCCTTCCTTCTTCCAGGTGAGGGAGATGAGTTCACCTGTTTGTGACAAGATTGCTTCTCCAAGTGTTTCAAAATTTCAGGAGAGAGATTCTACCTGCACCAGGAATCTTGTTGGTTGGTTGCCATCAGATGATCACTTCAAATTCCTGCTGGGCAGGGGTTGTATTAAGACGATGGCAGAGTTCAAAGATGCCCATATTGAGACTGAGTCTTTGTTGAGGAGATTCTCAATGCTCCTTCCTCTGAGTGCTGTCTGCCTTTCTGTCCTTCAGTGCCACATGATTCTTACCTTTTCAAAGGGCTTGGGCCACAAGCATTGATTGAAATGGAGCACCCTGTCTACTTTAATAAAGACCCACAAGAAATCAACATTGGGGTCTCTAAAGCAGAATTGTATAGAGGAAACAACATTCATGTGGGGTAAGACTTGTACATGCTGAAAAATCTTTTAGTCAGTAATAAACTTTCCATATATCTGACTCAATACAAACCCAACACTTTGTGATATACATTACAGAGACTTACATACCGTAAAGCTATGATAGTCTGTCTTCTAATGGTTTTGGCTGTCCCTGCCATTAGATATAGATCTCATTCCTGATGAAGGGCTCTGGCCTGAAACGTCGAATTTCCTGTTCCTTGGATGCTGCCTGACCTGCTGTGCTTTAATCAGCAACACATTTTCAGCATAGATCTCATTCAGCCAGGATCATGTGGAGATCGAGGATCATATGGTGGTCAGTGAACAATGACCGTCCTAAGTTAAAATAGACTACACTCAGGCAGCTTCCAGCCCTTCAATACAAAATTTGGGACCAGGAACATCACCACTTCCATGAACAACCTCAGAGTGACGGACCTGATCATCACACCCCTATCATAGTCCAGGCATCCCAGTGCTAAATCATTGACATCATTGCTCTGAGTGAGATGCCATAGGCAGGAGAAGGTCAGTTCAAAAAACTGTGGGCAGCATGGTGGCAGTGGGTGGCACAGTGGTTAGCACTGCTGCCTCACAGCGCCAGAGACCCGGGTTCAATTCCCACCTCAGGTGACTGTGGAGTTTGCACATTCTCCCCGTGTCTGCGTGGGTTTCCTTCGGGTGCTCCGGTTTCCTCCCACAGTCCAAAAATGTGAATTGGCCATGCTAAATTGCCCGTAGTGTTAGGTGAAGGGGTAAATGTAGGGGAATGGGTCTGGGTGGGTTGCGCTTCGGCAGATCGGTGTGGACTTGTTGGGCCAAAGGGCCTGTTTCCACACTGTAAGTAATCTTATGTAAAGTATGTAATCTAAATCTAAACAAGTTGGTGGAGACACCTTCTTCAGGAAAGGTACATCTGAGGAAAAACGCCAACTCTATGGGGTTGGTTTCACCATAAAAACAAAATTTGTTGATCATCTCGGTGAGTGTACTTCCCTGCCCACTCTGAGATGAACGAATGCCTCGTAACCGTTTAGCTCATGTCAATCCAGAAGAAGTACACCACAGTCAGCGGTGTGTTTACCCAACTCTAGAAATAACAAACAAGGCTAAAGCAGAATTCTACCCCAGCCTTGATCAGTCACTATCCCATGTTCCAAAGGAAGTCAGTCTGGTTTAGATTAGATCCTCAATAGCGTGGAAACAGGCTATTTGGCCCCACAAGTCTACACCGACCCTCCGAAGAGTAACCCACCCATAACCATTTCCCTCTGACTAATGCACCTAACATTATGGGCAATTTAGCATGGCCAATTCACCTGACCTGCACATCTTTGGATTGTGGGAGAAAACCGGAGCACCTGGAGAAAACCACACAGACACGGGGAGAATGTGCAAACTCCACACAGACAGTCACCTGAGACTGGGATCGAACCCAAGCCCCTGGTACTGTAAGGCAGCAGTGTTAACCACTGAGCCACCAAGCCACCCAAGGTTCACATTGCTGATTTCAATTGCTGATTTGAGAGGGATTCAAATCTCTGGAAGGGTGTAATTGTCAAGGATTGCATAGGAAAGACAAACACCCATGCAGTCCTCCTCCTGAAGAAATGCCCGAAGCATGATCTGATCATAATGGACACCACATTTCATCAGAGAAGCAAGTACAGGATCTCATGGCAACACCCTCCCTCTGGATATTGGCACCAGTTTGATTACATCATTGTCAAAGCAAGGGATTGCAAGGATAGTCGCACTACCCACACCAAGACAGGAGCTGATGACTGCTAGAGTGACCATTGCTTAATCTGGCTCCATCAGATGGATCCAATCAGTGTCGTGGGAGATTCAATATCAATAAAACACAGACTAAGTCAATGTGTCATGGTCAACCTGATGATGCTCAATGAAGAGGAGCCCCACAATATTCCCAGTCTGCCATCAAAAACAGCCTTATATGATTCGAGGTTCTAGGTTGCTCTTCCAGGAAACGTCAAGACTGCCTTAACTAGAATGACCAGGAGATCCAGGAGCTATAATTTCAACACAATCTCAAGAGGTGGACTCGCACTCCATTTCGGTCCTGTACTTTCACAAGTAACTCTCCTGTAATGTATACACAGGGCTTCTGTGTGAATCGGCTGCTTTAGGCTGCTTTTCAGCAGCAAACAATGTGGCCAAATTCTTTTTCTCCTTCAATTTGTAAGCAGCTGCCTCTCCTTCCTTCAGCTTATTACCTCTCATTTCTCCCCCTCCCCTCCCCCCATTCAACTTCCATCCACGAATGCCCCACAAGACTGTCACTGAACAGGCTGCATTATTGGCTGTCTGATTATTGCCAGTAAATCCTGACAATGCTGCCTATCCATGTGAAACGGCTGTCTGCTGTGCATCAACATGGTGTAGCTTGTTGTTTTTAATCAGTAGTTGTTGCTGAGATTCAGGATGAATAGGTGCTATACCTCGGGTATGACCAGTGTTGATAGCTTTTCTTACAGAAAAGTAAAATGCAAAGACAGTGATGCTGCAGGGGAAGAATTCCCGAGGGATCTGCTTGCTTAGTTTACAAGGCCTCCCATAGCCAATCAATTCTACTCATTTGCTCATCACTTCTTTGGCTACTAGCAAAGCAAGTGTTACCTTTAAACCAAAGGCACCCATTGAAGATGCCAAACAGCAGAATAAAATGCAGTGACAGTCAACTATTTAGCTTTATGATATATGTTGACTGTGGTCTGATATGGTATTATAACCCTATATGAAATGCCTGTGTTGAAGTCAATGGTTCATCATTAGAACCTTGTGAGCTGACAATATGCCATTTTAAGTTGGCGAGACTGGCAGTTACCACCTCCCCACTTGGTGTGGACTGTTTGCAGAATGCTTCACATCTGGAGGATAGCAGACAGTCTGTCTGGTGGGTAACCCTTACCATGCAGAACCTACATTTAGACTGATCATGAACAGTTTACAATATAATGGGGGTATGGAGAGGAAGTGGGTATGTGGCACTGGGGTGGAGTCATGATCAGAGTGAATGGCAGAGCAGGCTCAAAGGATTGAATGGCCCGACCCGCTCCTGGGATCTATAATGCATTTTATGCGTTGTGTCTTTCTCAAACATTTAAAGAATTGTGAGTTCAAATCTAGTCCTCTTTAATAAATCATCTGCGCCGCAGCAGAGGATGGAATGAGGACTGCCAGAAAGTGCTAAAATTAACACCTGACAAGTTACCATCCCCCCCCAGCCCCGGCACCTGAGCGAGGGAGACTGATTCTTCAGTGCAGGGAACCTGATACATCTCTGTGGAGGCTGACATTTGAGACGCACTCAACTGTGTGCTTGTTTTTTCGTCTGGCTTTCACGGTGCTGTGCATGTCAGCTGACAGCTGGCATTGTGCTGCTCCCAAATTTGCTCAGAGAAGATGCAGAAGGTGTGGCTGGGGCAAGGGAATGGGATTCTCAAATTCCATTCCATTTGGCTCACGTGGGTAACTGGATCCGGGAGGTGGAATGACTTTATCTGCACGCTGACGTTCAGCAACAAAGTCTGCCTGTCCTTATTGTGTTGGGTCAGGGTGGTGGCTGGTGGGTTGTCGGGTCTCAATAGATCGAGCAATGTTTTGATGTTCTAAATCTTTTTGCTTGAAATGCTGGAGCTAATCAAACTACCCAGCCTCATCTGTCGAGTAGATTCCAAACAAACAGTCTTCACATTCTTCCACTCAAGACTCTTAGAATAAACTGATTTGTTTGCTGCCTGCCAAAGTAGTTTAATGAGTAACTCTTAAGTTGATCTGCATCAATGCTACTGCACAATAAAAGAACATTTCCACTGCTTTGGAAAACACTTCAGTACTTTATATTGAATTGAGAGAAAATGGTGGGGGTTATTTTCAGATGAGCGTTCTCAAGTCAGTGGGTTAGAACACTCTTGAGTACCATTCAGCTCCTAACTTCCGTCTCTTCAGTGTTTTCTGTCCTGTTATCTCAAGCCAAAAGAGAATTCCACGCTAATCAGCTTGTTCATGTTGTTCAGGATGAATAGAGCTTCTCTGATGGGAATAGTTAACATGGGCTTTCAGACTGACTGACACAATATGCTTTATTCCCTCAAGCAGAAAAACTCTGTGCACCTACACATTAATCAAATCCACCTAAATATTAAATTGGATGGTCTTGGCTGGACCACAGTTTTTTAGAGCTTTCTTATACAGTGATTAGGTCATAAAGTAACTACAGCACAGACGGAGACCTTTTGGTCCATTGAGTCCATGCCTGCTCTCTATCGAACAAACCAGTCAATTGTTTCCCTGCTGTATCTCCATAGTTCTCAGGTGCCCATCCATTTTTCTTTTAGAAATCATTATTTGTCTCCGTTCCACTATTCTCATAGATAGGAAATTCCTTATCATTATGGCTCACTGCATAATGAAGTTCTTCTTCAAATTCCACTGCATTCCTTGTCTCCTAATCCTTGTGTCTTGAGCTAATGGGAATACCTTTTGTCTACCTTGAAATAAACCTGCTACAATCTTGTGCATCTCTATAACAGCATCACTGAATCTCTAAGGAGAACAATCACAGCTTCTCTGTTGTAACCGTGCAACTGAAATGCCGCAACCAGGATCCAGCCAGGCTCCTTCACATTGCTGCATAAGGTAGTGGTTCTGACGGGGTTAATGTTCATGTTACATTTGGTTCAACCTATTCTACTCATGTCACACACAGTGTAAGTGGAGATGAGAAGCTCCCTAAAGTCCCATGTAATTTTGCTTGACCAAATGTACTTTTTACTACCAATAAATAGACCTTCTTGTTATCAAAGAACAGAGCCTCTTCTATAGAAACTCTCTAAATGGTGTATCCTTTATCACGAGTCTGTAGATAGTTGAGAGACAAAACAAAGTTCAAGGCAGAAGCAAATTACCTAAAAAAATCCTGACCAGTATGACATAACCAGAGATGGCAAGTACCAGGTCCCTGACAACTACCATGAGGCCACATGACTGGTCACCTGGAAGCACAATGCAGAATCCTGAGTGGTTTCTACTTAGGCAAAAGGAATTTGTACATAAATTACACCTTCTTCCTTGGCTAAAGGGGTCATGCAGACTCTTGATTTGTGCTGCACTTCTGTGGCAAAACTCTGACCAAAGATTATGGGTAGAACCTGATTGGCGTCTGAGCATAGTGGGATAAGGTGAGATTTGCAGCATTTACCATGCAATGAGGCAAGTTCTCACTAGGCAGTGGCGATCTGCCAGTTAAGGGGCTTTATAGCTTAAAAGCCTTATTAATGTAACAACTGATCTCATTATTATTTAGCGTCCTTTCTTACCAATTCACTAAACAAGCTGTGCATCAGGTATTCTCAACATAGGTATCAGGGTAGCTATCTAGAGACGTCAGCTCACCACTTGACTTGGGTGTGAGACACCAGGCTCCGGCACCTCAGCCCCACTCCATGGGCCTCAGTCACATGCACATGTCCATGGATATTGGCACATGACATATATCAGTCTCTAAGAACCATCATGGTACATCTCTGACCCACTTCTGCGCTTCAGTGCTGTACTGACATCTAGCATTCTAATGCTGCAGCAAGGACATTGCGCTCTCAGAGTCACACACCCAGCACATGGATTGGACCAGGCTATATTTCCAGGCTTTTAATTTGTTGTCATAGCACTCACTCACACTAAACTTGCTTTGTGCTCACAACATCCCTGCTATGCATTACCAGGCTTTACCCTTTGCCTCTTAGCAAGATATATGAGGTTCATGTTACTTCTGTCTTTCCTTGCTTTTAAGTTGACATAGTCCTACCAGACCATGGGGCTGCTCATTCATTAGAGTGAAATCACTGGCAGTGGTTTAACTGGAGGCTCAGCATGCCTCAGATGATGCGAGAATTTGAGAAGGAGGGTCCTTCATGGCAAGCTGGGCTGGTGCAAGAACTGAACACATTCTTCGGTGTTACTCTGCATTGCAAACCAGCTAACTGAGCTAACCGACTTGCCCTGAGCAAGTCATTCGGCAGTGCAGACGGCATACAGTGTCAGGGGTTGGATAGGTGAGAGCGAGTGAGCAATGTTGCAGACTTTAGTGAGAGAGAGTAGAGCTTTGGTGGGATTTGGGCACAGTAGCAGAGAGAACTTTTGAGTGTGAGGCATCAGAAAGGAGATGGTAGCGCTTACGCTGGCAGAGTGGAGAAGGTCATTGTCCTACTTCCTCCAGCACTGGGCATTCCTCCAGGCAGTTGTGACTGCACTCACTCAAGCAGGGCACCAGCTTCACACTCTTTGCCACCTCTAGGAAAATTGTCAGGAAGCATGCAGGGCATCTCTGGGCTGCCTGTCCAGGAGCAAAACAGACTCTTAAAGATGATGTAAGCACAAGAGATATTAGCCTTTTGGTGGATAACCAGTGGGTGGCAAGTTGTCACGGAAACAGTGTCTGGTAAAACGGGAATAGAATCAGACGAGAAGGGCCCAGTGGGGTTGGGTAGGTAGTTAATGATGTGAGTTTCCTAAGATGCAGTGAGAAATCTTGCTGCACCTCACGCTGAGAATCTCTCCAAAAAGATCAATCTAACATGCACTTAGCAAAACAAAACATAAGGTTCAGCCCCACATGCTGCTCTGAGGACAAAGATTGATAGGTAAATGGATCCAGCTGTGTTTCCATGACAACAATTGCCCAATTAATCAGGCCTTCCATCTTATGTTATATAAATTGGTGTCCCTTTTGTCAGTTGTTTCTTTATCAAAATACACACTGACCCTTCTATTCCATAATCTTCAGTTTGCTCCCAAGCCTTTTATGTGGCACATTTTCAAATGCCTTCTTAACCATATAGGCAACATCCACTATATTCCCTTTCTCAACCTTGTCCAATACATAAAAATTTAAAGTTGAATAATGAAACATGATCTATGTTTACAATACATGCTGACTATTCTTAATTACATTAAATCTCCCCTAGTGCCTGCTGGCCTTTCCCAGATTATGTTTAAGAAAGCTTATACCATACATTAAACTGACTGGCCTGTACTTGCTTGGAATGTCCTTGTACTATTTCCTGAAGATGGATGCCAATTTTTAATCCTTTGACACCTTTTTTTTAAAAAACTCCTTCATGGGGTATCCCTGGCTGGGCCCAGCATTTATTGCCCACCACAAGCTGCACTTGAGAAAATAGTAGTGAGCTGTCTTCTTGAACTCCAACTGTCCATGTGCTGTAGATAGACTTACAATGACTCTAGGGAATGATTCAGTGGTGGTACTGCCATACAATGTTGCTGGCACAGGTTAGATTATCTCTTAGTGGAGTTGATCATTGCCTGGCATTTGTATGGTGCAAATGTTACTTGCCACTTTTCAGTCCACATTTACTTATTGTCCAATTCTTGTTGCATTTGAACATGGACTGCTTCAGTATCTGAGGAGTCACAATGGTGCTTAACATTGTGTAATCATCAGTGAGCATCCCACTTCTGACATTATGATGGAGGGAAGGTCATTGATGAAGTAGCTGAAGATGGTTGGGCCTAGAATATTACTCTGAGGAACTCCTGCAGAGAAGTCCTGGAGCTGAGATGACTGACCTCCAATAACCACAACTATCTTTCAAAGTGCCAGATATGACTGTAATTGGGAGAGAGTATTCTCCCTGATTCCTGTTGACTCCAGGTTTGCTAGGGTGTCTTGATGCCACACTCGTGGCCCTGATGCCAAGGGCTGTCACTCTCACATCACCTCTGGAGTTCAGCTCTTTCATCCATGCTTGAATCAAGGCTGTAATGAGGTCAGGAGTTGAGTGGCCCTGGCACAACCCAAATTGGGGTTTGGTTTATGCGGAGCAAATGTTACTTGATATTGTTGCTGATGGCGGCATTAATTTGTCCTGCTTTTTGTATACAGTATGTACCTGAGCACTTTTTTAACTGTTGTGTAGATGCCAGTGTTGTAACTGTAATGGAAGGGCTTAGCTAAGGAAGTGGCAAATTCTGGAGCACAAGTCTGCAGTCCTATTGCTGCAATGTTGTCATGTCCTGCAGCCTTTACAATAACCATTTCTTGATTACACAGGGAGTAATTTGAATTAGCTGAAGGCTGGAATCTGTGACACTGGATACCTCTGCAAGAGCTCTGAAAGGTTATTGTATTTCTGCTATTTCTGCACCCACTTCAATAATATAAGCCAGTTGGACCAGGGAACCGAAACACAACTTTTGAAATATCCAATTTTCACCGTAAATGTTACCTCTACGATCTCCACTCTCCATCAATATTTTGCCTTGTTCTTTAGTAAACCTCGATTAAAATGTATTCTTGAGATATTCTAGTCATGCCCAGCATCTGTAAGCTGTAATGCTTTTTTTGCCTATAACCACTTTCATCACAGCTTTACTACTTGCCATTCAGAAAGGATTCCTAGTACCTGATAGAGAAGGTGTCAAAGAGATAAAATAGCAAGCAGCACATTGCAACGAACAATGATAATGCTGTACAAACTCAGTGAGTTGATGGCAGAACTGTAAAGAAGATTTTGTTAATTAACATCCTCTATATTAATTTTAAAAACAACCACAAAGAGCCTCCCTTTAAGAGATTCAAATTACCTTTTAGTGGCTGTTGCTTCCTATGATACTGGACCCCTTGCTGACACATGCAGTCAATGAAGAGCTCAGGGAGCATTAATGTTGTACAGTAATATTTTAAAATAAATTAATAAACTGCCACACTATGAATGTTGTTATATCTAGTTGCAAGCATCAACTGTTTTAAGCACTGGTATGCTCTCAATCCTAGGGCAAATAGAAAAGTGAGTGCAAAATCTGATAAAGGGGGTGTCTGAATAGATAGGGTAGTAAGGTTTAAACTGTGCAACGAACAATGATAATGGCCATGCAAATCACCAATGAGAGCTGGATTTAAAAGATAATTTGGTTAGTTAACATCTTCTGCATTAATTTAAAATAACCAAAACTTCATATAATCCTGTTAGAGAGACATCATTTCACTCTTGATGTGGTGTCTTTACTGTCCAGGAGATTGGAAATTATGGCACTCCTTATATCTCCCATGTCAAGCAGCCTTTTACAGTTCGGTGCAGTTCATCTAGTAATTGGTCTTTGATGTTTAATGCCTCCATTCTATTCTACCTTCCTGCCATTCTTTCCCTTCAATGAAATCTTCTGTAACATTGATGAACATAGTGTCGCTTGTTTGTCTGCCTGCATGACCAGTGGTAACTTACTTTTGGCAAAGACTTGCAGAAAAACTTGATCTTTCTTTCAACTGATCCAAAATCTCTCCGCTACTTACTTTGCTTTGTCAACACTGATCTTTATCCTTGATCTTTATCCTTATTCTGTAGCCCCATATTTCAATTGCTTTGAGGCTCTCACTTCTTTCTAGACTACCTATGTTTCACATCCCTACTATCAGGCCAACAAATTGACATATTAAAATTTAAGTAAGACACGTTGTTCTAATTTTTTTTTGTTTGCAAAATCCAACCAGAAATGCAATTCAGTGACTGTTTGGAAAATTCCTGATGCAGACTGGGAAGAAATCATGGAATATTGCACCTGGATGGTTGTCAAGGTTTTTCATGGAGACACATTTAAGGAAGAGATACAATGCAAACATTTGACTCATCTCCTATAAAGTTTAGTCTCAGACAATGGGTATAATGTGAGGAAACAAAGTATTCTGAATGAAAGCCATATTTGCAATGCACCCTACCAGGAATTCACAACCGAACGGGGTCAAAAATACTATCCTCACCTCTGGTGCTTGCACAAGTCTGGTTCAAGAGCTACTGGGCTAAAGTGTGCTGTGAAGGTTACAGCTTCAACTCATCTACAAGGCTTGAAAAGGAAAAGAATAGGAAGTGTCTTCTGATTGCTAGATGATGCCAAACAAAAGCCCAGTCAGTCAATCACAAAACCAGATAACTCCTTTTGGCTAATCTGCAGAACAAAAAATCTCCAAACTAACTGCCAGAGTCAACACCACTGGTATCACCTCATCTAACAGTCATATTATTTCACCATACAGTCTGCACGGAGATATCAATGGCTTATTCACGTATCTTTTCTCACTCTTATCTTTTTAACTCTATTCTCATTTGTAATTTTGCAGTTATACGTGAGAGAAGTCAAGAAAAAGCAGTGCATGAACTGAATCCCCAGTCTGTAATTAATACTACAAGAGAACGGTTTAAGTAGAAGGCTAAGGTTTGGTAGCTCAGCCAGTTGGAATGTTGTAGCATGTGGGGAGTTGGACAATTCAGGTGACCTAGATGATACCGTGTACAGCAAATGTCACTGACTGCGCAGGCCTGATTAACAAATGACACCTCTAAAGTAGTAAAACATAAGTAGTAATCTTCAAATTACAGCCAGTGCCTCATAGGAGCAAGTAGAGAGATAGAAAGATAGGGTAGCTAAATGCATGGCTTGAAAGATGGTACAGGAAGAAGGCCACTAGATTCCTGGGATTTGATGGGGTCAGTGGTCTGCTTCCACACTGTAGGAATTCAATGATTCTATGTTAAAATCTGATAAACCATCTAATTGCCACAATTCTGTTGAACTCTTTAATTCAAGTTACGAGAACATGAACTGTAGATTTGTTTCCCATTCACCAGTAAATAACTATTGCAATCAAACTGTTTTTAACCAATGACAAAAGGTAGACTGGTTGAAATGCTAATCTATAGAATTATGACAAAGTAGACATTAGGTATAGGAGCAGGAGTAGGTCATTTTGCCCATTGAAGGAGCTCTGCTATCAATAAAATCATGGCTAGTCTGACATTCTTTGACTCCACTTTACTGCCATATCCCCCATAAGCCTTGATCTCTTTACTGAGTACAGAGTCAGAAGATGATGCTGCGGTACTGTCCTGAGGCAACAACAACTGATCCCAGAGGCTGTCCCGGGGTTACATTGGCCCAAACAGACACAACTCGGCCTGACTTCTCCCTCACTGGCAACAGTGTGAGTGTTTTGTACAATATGTTCCAATGTATTTTTAAACCTGCAAACATCTTATTACACAATTTCCTTGGTTAAGGTAATAGCTCTCATCTTCGTCCACAGTCCAAAATAAAATTGTCTTTCCTGCTGAGAGAGGCAGATAGCACTGAAGTACAGAATAGTAAGTTAATAGATGGAGCCAGTGGAAGATAAAGCGAAGTCTAAATTATGGTCACACAGCATGTATGTGAATCCACACAGCATAGTTAATTAGATTGGGGAGTTATATGCACAGATTGTCGTGTGGGATTATGATGCTGTGGTAATAATGGAGGACTGGTTCAAGGAAAGGCAGGTCTGGGTATTAAGTATTCCTGGTTACAAGGTGTTCAGAAAAGATAGGAAAGGGAGGATATGCAGCATTTTTACTTAAGGAGATCACTGCAGAACTGGAGAATAGAGGATGTTTCTAAGGGTTCAACAACAGAATTGATTTGGCAAGAGCTAAGGAATAAGATAGGTGCAATTACATTGCTCGGTGTAAACTGTAGACCACCAAATGGTAGGAAGGCTGTACTGGAATAAATCTGCAAGGAGACTACAGAAAGGTGTAAATATCATACAGTAGGACTTTAATTAATTAATTATACATTGGCTGAGACATGCAGTAGATTTGAGAGAGAGATGAAATGAATAGGACAGTCGCAATGTGGATATAAAGTAGGCCAAGTGAAAGAGTATCAATGGGTATGTTTTGGGCTGGAGGGTGTCATATAGTAGGGTTTTCCAGGGGTTATGGAATCATAGAGTCATAGAGATTGGTCTTGTAAACCTTTCTTTTTGCATTTATATATTCCAATTTAAGTGTGCACAGGACAATGTCAAAATTTGCAGGTAACATAAAACTTGGAAGCTTTGTAAACTGTAAGGAAGATTGTTTAGAACTTTAAAGAATTATTGACAAGTTGGTGGAGTGGGCCAATAGATGGCAGATCAACTTAAAAATGGAGATGTGAAAGATATCACAGTTAGATACAAAGAGTATGGAGAAATAATATAAAGGATACCATTCTGCAGGAGCAGAGAAAACTGGGTATTTATGTGCATATGTCATTAAAAGTGCCAGGACAGATAGAGTGAGACCTGTTTTAAGAAAATATACAGTTTCTTGACTTCATTAATAGGGGCATAGAGTACAAGGTTGAGGAGACTTTGATTTAATTGTATAGGACACAGGTTAAACCATAGCTGGCTGTATTGTGTAGGTCTGTGTACCACACTTTAGAAAGGATGTGAAAGCATCTGCAAGAGATATTTACAAGATGGTTTCGTGGGTGAGACGTTTTAGTTGTGAGGAAAGAATGGAGAAGTTGGGATCATACTTGAAAAGGAGAAGGCTGAGGAAGACTTGATAGAAGATTTAAAAGTCATGCATTGATTGGACAGTGTGGATAGACAGAAAATGTTTCAGCTCATAAAGTGATTAAGAACCAGAGAGCACAGTCCTAAGGAGCTTTGCAAAAGAAGAGAGAGAAATAAAGAACATTTTCGCACAGTGGATGGCTCAGGTCTAGAATGCACTGTCTGGAATTGTGGTGGAGGTGGAGCAATTGAGAAATTCAAGAGGGCTTTAGCTGTTCATTTAAATAAAACTAACTGTGCAGGGTTATGAGGCAAAAAGAAGGGGGTTGCCTCTTTCTGCATTGTAACAACTCTCTAAAATGAATCTCTCACCCTAAGTGATAAATATTATCTCAAAATTGAGTATCAACGTTCTTGATTTTTGTGCTTTCTCGCTCTGAAATTCGAAGCTTGGAGCAGTGCCCCAAACATGGTCTTCTTTGATTCCTGATGCAGAATGCTGAAAGACATATTTCTTTCCAAGTTTGTCTATCCCTCTCTCCTTTCCTCCTTCAAATCTTCCCCATTTTTCTCCCAATACAACCTTCACCCTCAAAATCTGCAACATCATCCTCTTCCACGATGAAAGCTGTGAAGTTCCCCAAATACTCTGCAGACCCCTTCCTCGAGTTCCAATTCCTTATGGCCAAGTTGACTTTACTCAATCTCTCCTTGTCTGTTGTCCTCTTTTGAAGTGATCATTGAGAGTATCATTAAACAAGGTCATCACGGGCTTGTTCAATCAAACATGCACACATATACTTTCCAGACTAAACTATCAGAGACTGATGAATTGGGAATGCTAACTCCTCCTTAAATTTCATTTCTTTATGCTGCCCCAGCTATTAATAGATAACTCAATATAATTAACATAAATTGGTGGTGTGGTGTACAGCAAAGAAGGTTACCTCAGAGTACAACAGGACCTTAATCAGTTGGGCCAATGGGCCGAGGAGTGGCTGATGAAGTTTCATTTAGATAAATGTGAGGAGCTACATATGGGAAGGCAAATCAGGGCAGGAGTTATACACTTAATGGTAAGGTCCTGGGGAGTTTTGCTGAACAAAGAGATCGTGGATTGCAGGTTCATAATTCCTTGAAAGTGGAGTCACAGGTAGTTAGGATAGTGAAGAAGGTGTTTGGTAGGATTGCCTCTATTGGTCAGTGCATTGACTATAGGAGTTGGGAGGTCATGTTGCGGCTGTACAGGACATTGGCTAGGTCACTTTTGGAATACTACATTCAATTCTGGTGTCCCTGCTATAGGAAAGATGTTGCTAAACTTGAAAGGGTTCAGAAAAGATTTAAGAAGATGTTGCTAGAATTGGAGGATTTGAACTATAGGGAGAGGCTAAATAGGCTAGGGTTGTTTTCCTTGAAAGGTCAGAGGCTGAGGGGTGACCTTATAGAAGTTTATAAAATCATGAAGGGCATGGATATGGTAAATAGACAAGGTCCTTTTCCTGGGGAGAGCCCAAAACTAGAGGGCATAACTTTAAGGTGAGAGGGGAAAGATTCAAGAGGGATCTCAGGGGCAACGTTTTCATGCAGAGTGTGGTGAGTATATGGAATGAGCTGCCAGGGGAAGTGGTAAAGGCTGGGAGAATTACAGCATTTAAAAGGCATCTGTGTAGCACATGAATAAGAAGAGTTTAGAAGGATATGGGCCAAATGCTGGTAAATGGGACTAGATTAATTGAGGATATCTGATTGGCCTGGATGAGTTGGACCGAAGGATCTGTTTCCATATTGCACATCTCTATGACTCTGTGACTCTATGAAATTGAAAGTAGGTCAGACCTGTGTCCTAATATTTGATTTCATGAAATTATAGAAATTATAGTACAGGGTGAAGCTATCCAGTTCCTACATTTATTGCTAGCTTCACAGGTAGAGTTATCACCCATAATCTAACATTGCTATGTTTACCCCTTATCTGATTGGATATGTATTTGCAAAGAAAGTATGCAATGTCCTTTTAGTGTGCTAATCCTTGCATCATTGGTCGTTGCTTGTAAAGTATTTCGTAGTTAATAACCACTTACGTGAATACATCTTGCACTTTTGGATATAGAGAAAAAGAATGAAAACATCTTGCCCCACACTCCTCTTTGTTCCACTTCTCGGAAACTCTAGGAACCAATCCAGACCACAGATATTTGAGAATCTGCAGAAAAGGAAGGAAGTGAAGCAAATTTGAGGCGTTAGAAAGCAACACTTTGTGTCATCAATGTGTGGATGGAAATCCCCTCCTCTACATGTGTTGGATACTAGCCTGGTCACCACACCCTCAGCAGGTATTTCATTTACGTATTACACATTGCACAACAAATGAATTCTGAGAAAAGATTCATGCCCTGCCTTTACAGACTGCAATATTAAGGTTAGAGAAACAATTTATTTTTAATCTCTGATGTTATATGGTGCTTGTGGCCAGACACCCTCATAACCAAAATCAGATCCAGCAACATAACAGTGAAAATCTGCACCTTTATTTTAGGTTATCCAAAGTCAGTAACAGTAAATTCTCACTTGGATACGGTTCCATCAGCTTTCAAAAAGAAACCTTGCATTTATGTTGTGTCTTATGATGCTGCTCTGAAATGCCTCAGTGCTTTAAATAGATTGAATTACTTTCAATGCAGCATTTAGGCAATGTCACAATCATTTTGCATACAGCGTAAAAAGCAATAAGACATAAGCCCAGTGCTGGTGTTATTCATTGAGGATGTAATGCTGCTCAGGATAATGGTATTATTCAGAAAGTAATTGTAGAAATTGATGACTTTGATACAATGTGTAAGTTGATGCATCTGTAATTCAAAGCTGAATGTTAGCAATCAATTAGTGATCAGATAAAAAAAATGGCTATAATAGGAAAAAAAACAAATACTAAAATCAGGGCAGAGCCACTAAATGTTTTGCTTAAGAATAAGGTAACTTTGTACATCAGCAGACACAATAATAGCTAACATTGAGAGAAAAGCGCTTCATTTTCAGGATCTCCTCTGAAGCTCCAGAAAGATGTTCCTCAGCAATTCAATTAAAATTAATATATGGCACTTCCACCTCTCAGATAAGAAGCTGTTATTCAATGTCTACCAAGCATCTTGATTGGCAGCTTAACCCAACTATGTTTCATAAATATCCAATCAAGATGTCCACCAACAACTGAGAGGTTCAGAACAATACATTGATACAGCATGGACTGCATGGCTCAAGGACATTACATTTATCCATGGCCTTGACCAATTTACAGGCAATACATAGATACTGGAGAAGGTGCAAAACTATTTACATCAGGACTGAGAGGTTATTCAAAACGGGAAATTGAAACAGGCTGGTATTGTTTGGCTAGCATGTTAAGGGTGGGTCGATTGGATGTTTGTAAAATTATGAAGAGGTTCGATAGAGTAAACAAAATGTTTTTGAGGTAGTTTCACTTGTGGCTGAGTCTAAAACTAGATGCCAATATCAGACACTACTGAGTCAAATAGTGAATTCAAGGAAAGCATCTTTACACAAGGAGTGTTTTTTTTAAAAATTCCTTTCCAGGAGGAAGGCATTGCTGGCTGGGCCAACATTTGTTGCTTATCGCTAATTACCCAGAGGGGGATTAATAGTCAACCACATTGCTGTGGTTGTGGAATCACACGTAAGCCAGACCAGGTAAGGATAGCAGTTTCCTTCCCTAAACGGAATTAGTGAACCAGGTGGAATTTTTCCAACAATAGGCTCACGATCATCATTACACTCTTAATTCCAGAATTTTGATTGGATTCAAATTCCACCATTGGAGCCATGGCAGGATTTGAACCTGGTCCCCAGAACATTAGCTAGGTCCCTGAATTAAAACCGTCCAGTGAGAATACCACTAATACCTGTCCAGTCAGAGCAGCATCAAAAGACACAACATAAATGCAAGGTTTCTTTTTGAAAGTTGATGTAACTGTATCCAAGTGAGAATTTATTGTTACTGACTTTGAATAAACTAAAACAAAGGTGTAGCTTTTCACTATGGTGTCATGTCAGCACCCCTCCAACGTGAGCATTTGAAATCTATTTGTGGATTTGAGGGGAATGGAAAGAGGATCAGTGAAATATTGGGGGCGGACGGACCTTAAATAGAACATGGACTGGGGTGGGGGTGTTAGAGGGGGTGGGGGAGAGGTGCGGTTGAATGGTCTGTTTCTGTAATATAAATTCAATGTAATCAGTCTGAAAGTTGGCAGGCTATCAGTGCTGCTTAAGGATTACTGCTTGAAGAAACAGAAGAAGTTTGTGATCTGAAAAAGAAACGGCAATTAATGAAAGTACTTACGAAACACCTCAGGGTAAGAGTGAGGGAAGGAACTTGCTTGACTGAAACAGAATTTTAAAGTATTAAGAATCTGAATCCTGTTCCCAATCTTTGCCCCACTTATTCACTTCCAGTTTTAATAGGGGATGGGAGGTTGACCAACTCACTATAGAGGAGGTGGGATATCGTCTTCGATACTATAATAGAGCAGCCAGACTCATTTTAAAGCACAAAGATTTAACTTATGGCTGAGAAAACCCAACACGGAATCCTGGCAAATGGCTGTTGGACCAGGAAGTGAGTGTCTTTCCACTTACTTTCTGGACCATTTAAGTGTGACCAATTCCCCACGATTCACCATTTCTCCTCCACCCAACCCTACCCGCGCTGTCCTCCCTACCCAAACCACCCAGCCTTTCTCCTGCAGTCTTTGACTAAACCTCTCACAACCTCTGCCACCCAGAAACCACTGGCCTGGGCCCACCTTCCCCTCCCCCAAACAGACCACAAAGTCACCCTCTAGCCCACGATTGCCATATCTCAACTCACCAGAAATAGCCTTCCACCTTGTCCTGTGGTCTCCCATTAGGCTGCACCCCTTATTCGAGTGGAGATACAGCCTACTCTTTTGAGGTGGAAAGCCTATGGGTGAGATCTCACTGATAGTTTAAAAAGGTACCTTGTGTAAAATTGACACCGTCACTTCACCCCTCAAAACCCCCAAATCCCACCCCCTCCACCCCGGGAAAGTTGAGAAAATTACACTCCTGCTCAAATTTTCAGCTTGATGACTTTTCATCAGGAACACAAAATGCTGTAGGCGTAACAGGTATTACGCAAGTATAGATGCGTGGAAAAGGGGGTGGGTGGGAAAAGGGATAATAGAGCAGGTCTCTGATTGAGTGAAAGCACAAAGGATGACAGAAGGGATGGGGATGCAAGGTTAAAGCAGATCAGAACAACAGAAGTTTGATCCTAAGGAGGTCACAGCAGAATCAGCTCCAACAGCAGATGCCCTGAAAAGTGGGGATCGAGGTGATGATTTGAAATTATTGAATTTAATGTTGAGTTTAGAAAGCTTGAAAGTTTGACTCCTGCTGCAACGACTAAAACTCAGCACACTCTGAAATGCACATACACTCTCTCTCTCTCTCTCTCTCTCTCTGTGACTCTCTCACACACACATAGACACACACAAAGCGGAAAATTACTTCATTCAAGATTCTCTTTTAACCTGAGCTCAACTAAAAACATTGACAGATTCAAAGCAGAACCTCATACTGTAAGTGCATTGCCTAAGCTGAGATGTTCCCTCTTGTACATTGATTAAACCTTTAATTATCTAGGGACAAAGACTTGAAAGGAATCTGGATTTTGCATTTTAATCAGCAGTCTACCTCCTACCTGATTAAAGAATTAAACAAGGGCAGTTAGTTTTGAAGTTGCTAACTTTTTGCTTACAAATACTGTGTCTTATACCTCTCCATCCTATCATGCCTGAGGGAGGAGCTGAGTTCTGAAAGCTTGCAATTACAAATAAACCTGTTGGACCATAACCTAGTGTCATTTGATTTTTGAACTCCAGCATCTCCACATCATCACTCCAACATCACATCACAGAGCAGGACAGCTGCTGGTTAGATTTCCTGCAAGTTTCTTAGATTCAGCAGGACAATATTGGGAGGGCGATATTTAAATTCAGCTGTATCCAACATGATGTTCAACAACAACATCTTGTCTACACACACACACACACACACACACACACACACACACACACACACACACACACACACACACACACACACATATATAATCACAGGGCAAAGTACAACTCCCAAACCATACGGAGAAACTATAGGAAAAATGATCAAAGATGTGGTCAAAAAGGAAAGCAGATTTTAACAAGTCACTTAAAGGAGGAAAGCAAAATGAGAAAGTGGAGAGGTTTAAGGAGGAAATTCCAGGTTTTAGATCCTTGGCAGCTGAAAGAATAACCACTAATGGTGGACAACGTTAAAAATCACACAACACCAGGTTATAGTCCAACAGGTTCAACTGGAAGCACTAGCTTTCGGAGCGCTGCTCCTTCATCAGGTGGTTGTGGAGGACACAATTGGAAGACACAGAATTTATAGCAAAAGTTTACAGTGTGAAGCAACTGAAATTGTACATTGAAAAATATCTTGATTGTTTGTTAAGTCTCTCATATGTTAGAATGATTTGGAGATGCCGGTGTTGGACTGGGGTGTACAAAGTTAAAAATCACACAACACCAGGTTATGGTCCAAGAAGTTTAATTAGAAGCACACTAGCTTTCGGAGCGACGCTCCTTCACAACGCTCCTTCCTAACTGAATCTGGAGGTAGTAAGCGTGAGTGAAAGTTTCAGGAATAGAGGGACTGAGGTAGAGGTGGAATCAGACAATGTTATGGAGATCAAATAACAGTGTTCATTATATACATCCAATTAAATCAAATCTGGTAGCCACTTTTTACTGCAATATCATACATTACTTACAATTTGGACTCCATCTATTATCATGCTGCAACAGTTCAAATGTTGCAATACTTTTGTCTGCCAAATGAATTTTTGTCCAATTAAATGTATTTTCTCACCCAGCAGAGGTACCACCCCATGTCAAGCAAGCCTTCTAATATTTGTGGATTAATTTTCTAACCTCCTTACCCTAGGGTGTTGAATATAACTCTTAACATTCTGCATTATCAGTCTACGAGCAATCAGTTAACAGCCACAAACCAAAGTCAAACCTCCTGCCTGTGTCTAATTGAATAAGCCACAAATGGTTCAGCCTTTAGGGGAACCAGACAAGTTACAAGTCAAAACTGTATTTCACTCACTTAATCTTTTGACAGAAGATTTTCAAATGTTTCACTATGTCCTTTCCTAAGATAAAGTAATGAAAACTTAGCAACATGCTGCTTGTCTTGCATGTAATGCTGTTGATTAATTACCTGCTGGAGATCCATGGGGCCAGCTGCTGAGGAATCATTATTTTTCATTCAGATTTCAAATCTCTTAAGCTTAATATTACAAACATCATCCCCGTGCAGTGCAATGCTGAGAGTAGACTGCAGAGGGACATGTCTTCCCCAACTCATTGCCTTCTTCCTCCAACTCAAAATTCCAGAAATTAATACATAAAACTTTGGGAATAGTCAGCAGGACTGACAGTCTCCGTGGATCGAGAGATTATCAGAATGAATGGTTTAGGTCAATGACCCAAAATTGTTCCAGATGACCTTTGGTTCTCTGTATTTGACTGGGCTCCCATTCAAGCTTGTTGCTAAACAGAAAGCTATTGTCTTGTTGTGAAACACTTAAGCAATGTGGCTTTATGCAGTTCAACTATAAGTTCATTTTTCTAATCCAAAACTGCACAGGAGTACAAATTCTTGCTACTCTCAAGAGATAAGCTTTACCTTACATTAATTCTCTGCAGGTGCACTTTCACAAAACAAATTAAAATGCTTACTTTGACATTTCCCATTTTCCAAAATGCTGCCATTAGGCCAGTACTCAACTGAGAGTGGCCCAAGGGGACCTAATAAAGCTACAGTTCATCATGAGGGAAAATGATTGTTGTTGCTCATAGAGGTCAATCATCTCAGCCCCAGGACATCTTTGCAGGAGTTCCTCAGGATAGTGTCCTAGATATAGGCATCTTCATTAATCAGTTCCTAGTCAGGTCAGAACGAGACGTTCACTGATGATTGCCAAATGTTTAGCACTAATCACGACTCCTCAGATACTGAAGCAGGAAGATCTGGGTGGCATTCTGGATGGGTCTGGAAAGTGTCAGGTAACATTCATGGCACATACACATTCGCCAATAATGTATCATCACTGAGATCGTTAACACCTCGCCTCTCCTTAACATGTGATAGCCGTATCATTGCAAGGTTCCTGATGCACACCGTTGACTACAAACTGAATCCTGCAACACCCTCCCTCACAGTCCTGTGGGTGTACATAATCAACAGGTCAAGAAGGCAGCTCACTACTAACCTTTCAAAGGTAGTTAGGGATGGATAATAGAGGCTAGCCTAACCAGTGATGTCATCAATCGCAAAATGAAGAGGAGAGATTAACTGTTCATCTTAATTGCTATGTAAGTATAAACAGGTATCAAGAAATGGATGTCAGGATGAGTTTTATATCATTTCTTGTCTACAAAATGTTGCCTTTATTTTCATTTAGTCAGACAATGCTGGGAAATGAAGGTGTGCTTCAAATTACAATGTACTCACTTGATGCATGAAACTTTGCAGAAAACGCTTATGTTTATAAGGGCACTGACTTCATGAAAATAATACCTTTTCCCAAGTTCCTTTTATCAATAATTGAATGTTCATGAAAGCCTTGTTTTGAAATTACGATCTGCATCTGTTGCTAAGCTGCAAACATCCTTCCAAATTTCCTGCCAAACTTCTGTCAGCAGAATCCCAGAGATGATTACCTGCTTAGTTTCTATAAATGATTGTTCATGCAAGTGCCAATTTCCACTGAAATCCAATTTTTGCTCCTCGCAGAATCTCATTTCCAAGCTTTGGTTACTCTCAGGTCCTGTCCCAGAGAACAAATCCGTCTAGGCTTCCTCATGTGTCAGCTCAATGCCCAGATGTCTCACAGCCTGTACATTTGTTTTAACACTGAGGGATACATTCTTTACAGTGGGCTTACTGGGACATGCAGAAATCAAATCAATATAAATCAACATGCCTAATGCATCTCAAAAGGTCCTGGATTATAAATTGCCATATGAAAATATATAATAACATCTTGGTCTGAATATTGTGCTCAGCTTGGGATTTCTAAGTCTAGGTTTTTAATTCCCCGTTTAGGTAGAGTAGCGAGAGATCAATTTGACAGAGACAAATATAGGACTGTGATGTGTGCAGTTCAATTTAGCTCCGGATACAGGTGTGGACAGATGCTTCAGATAACGTTTCAAAGTGGGATTCCACTTGATGCAATGGTTTGAACTGGCTCCAGAATATTTACGACTGGCTTTGCATCTCTTCATTGTTACTTCCCATTGCCCAAAGTTAATATTTTCTCCAGGTGAATGGAATAGAAATTTGCATGCAAGGCAAGATGTAAAAGGGAAAAGAGCAATTAAAGAAGAGTACATGTCGCAAGGGAGTGACAAGAATTCTCAAAGCCTTGACAACACCTCAAACTAGAAACATACTTTCCAAGGTTTAAAAGGGGGTGGGGTTAAGAATGAAGAAACAACAGGCAACAAGAAAAAAAGACAACTTAATGTCAGGTTCATTCTCAGCATCTGTTCTGAAATGGAAAGAATGGTGATGAAAATGTTAGGATTTGAGGGCTAGGATGGCAAAATGTTTGATACAGAATCGGAGCCAGTTATTGCTGAATCATGTTTGCGGGAGACGTTATGGGTGTTTAACCAACACTAGGATGAACGACAATAACCGATGCCACCTTACTGTTTATGGGCTGTCTAAATGGGGGTGGCACCGTGGCTCAGTGGTTAGCACTGCTACCTCGTAGCACCAGGGACCCAGGTTTGATTCCGCCCTCTGGCAATTGTCTGTGTAGAGTTTGCACGTTCTCCCCATGTCTGCATGGGTTCCCTCTGAGTGCTCTAGTTTCCTCCCACTGTCCAAAGATGTGCAGGTTAGGTGGATTGTGTGGTGGACAGATGGATTAGCCATGAGAAATGTAGCATTACACTGATGGGGAGGGGGGGGGGGGGTTCTGAGTAGGATGCGCTTCGGAGAGTCAGTGTGAACTTGATGGGCCAAATGGCCTGCTTCCATACTGTAGAGATTCTATGGTATTCCATATTGGCTCGCGATTGCATTATAAGCAGGAACACTTAAAGCATGAGAAGCTAAGATTTGTTGGCTTCAAAAGGAACATTGCACTTAGGCATTCTTGATAGTTGAATCGGTCTTTGCTCTTTGAGAAGGAGATCTTCCATTTGTCTTCTAACTTGAACTAGACTCCTTGATCTATGGGTTCAGATTCCTTCCTGTCCAGGCTAATGTGGCTGGCAGATCTCTCTGCTTTCCTTCCAATGGGCGTTTTGCTCTTAACAAACACTGGTGCCAATACTGTACTGAGATAGAATATTAGCTTACTGCAGTGATGGTCGATGAGCTCATAAGTGCCAGAAAGGCAAATTAGAAAAGCTATCAAGAAACTACTTGAACATTTTTTTCTCAAATTGCTACCATTCTATAGTTTATTATGACTGGCATTTTCTAATGAACCTAGCCAACCATTCCAATGAATTTCCTGGAGCTTAATATTGGAAGATGGGGTGTGGCACTGCACAGTCACAAAATGAATACCTAATTTAATTTCTCATCATGTTACTTTTCCAAAAGCCAGATGCAACTAGTGGAAATAGTTTGCATTTATATAGCAGCTTTCAACCTGCTCTGTATTAAGGTAAACACGTGTTCTTTGTGAAGTGTTGTGCACTGCAAATTCCAAAAAGAACAATGAGGTAAGTGAATACTCAGGCTGCTCTTAATGATGATTGGCAAGGGATTGATGTTGCCAAACCACAACAAAAATTTCCCACCTAATCTTAGAACATGTTCATCCGAGAGGGCAGACAAAACTTCAGTTTAATATCTTGTCCTTCTCACTGCTTCAGAGAGTGCAGCATTTGTGTCAGTACTGGTGCTCTGACAATGTAACACAGCCTCATCACTGACCTTCTGATAGGTCAGCAAGCCCTCAGTTACTGACCCTCGACAGTGCAACTCTTCCTCACTTGGTAACCCAAACAGTATGGTACTTCCTCAATACTGATCGTTGGACATTGCAGCACTCCTTCAATGCTTAAATTGGGAAAGAGCACGCTAGAGGCTAGTGGGGGTTGCAATCGGGGTGATGGGGGACTCTCATGAGGAAAGGAGTGTGGGGAAACCAGGAAGAGAAGGAAGTGGGTGAATGGGAGCATTCTGCACAGGAAGGGAGGAGGCAGCAAGAGACTTTGGGGCTGTTGTGGAGGAGGTGGATGGAGGCTGGCAAACTGCCAAAAGGACACAAAGGAAGATGGAGAGGGATGGAAGAGGAGGTAGTATATAGCAGTGAAAGAAAGACGAGGCCTGTGGCTGTGAAATGAAGACAAGAAGGGAGAGGGAATCAAAGATAGGGTTCCTAAGAGACATTAGCAATGACAGAGGACATTAAGAAAGGATATGCATGGGACTGATAAGTGATGTTTTGATAGAAGCTGAGATTTTATTGGGAGGAAGACTCCATTAGTTAATGATGGCAGATTGGGTTGGAGTGGGAGAGGGGGTTGCGGGAGATCAGCATGGAAACATTTTTATCATCTCTGCATCCCCTGATTGACACCCTTTAGCAGCACCCCCTCACACGCCCACTGCTCCTCTTCACTCAAGATTTTCTTTTTAATTTATTCATTTGTGGGATATGAGCATCACTGGCTGGGCTGGCATTTATTGCCCATCCCTATCTGCTCTTGAGAAGGTGATGGTGAGCTGCCTTCTTGAACCAGTGCAGTCCACCACTGTGAGTTGATCCACAATGCCCTGTGGGAAGGAAATTCCAGGATTTTGACTCAGCGACTGTGAAGGTGCAGCAATATATTTCCAAGTCAGGATGGTGAGTGGCTTGAAGGGGAACTTGCAGATGGTGGTGTTCCTATGTACCTGTTGCCCTTCTCCTTCTAGATGGAAGTGGTCTTGAGTTTGAATGGTGGTGTCTGAGGATATTTGGTGAATTCCTGAAGTGTAGAGCTGGACCAATGGAAATTGAAAGGAACATTGATTTGGAGAGGGAGAAGCGTGGGAAAAATAAATACAACAACAATCTGAAATTACATAACAGACTTAGCAAAAAAAAGGGGATTTCATAATCGAGGCGTTGTCAGGATTCAAAATAGGTTAGCAACGTCAGCAACGTTAAGAGAAGTAAGAAACTTGGTTGCGAAAAGTGTGACTGTGGAAGTATTACCTAAGAAAAATTACAGCTTGTTAAAAGAAAATGGGGATTTATTTTTATATGGGGTTTCTGATGATAAAATAGCAGTAAAATAATTCGGAATGCACTTTGTAATGTGAATCTCTCTCATGGCCTCGACATAATCCAGCATTTCTGTACAATTAGTAGTTATGTAATGATTCCAGTAATTGGATTATACCTTTAAGCTTTCTCATAACTTTTTCTTTAAAAGTATGAAGAACGTTTTCTGTGCTTGCCGTGTAAGATACAAGATCTGCAGAGCTACTTGTTTGCACATGTCAAAACCTTTTTTGGGTTGTCAGTAATTTCAAAACTGCTGAACATTACTCACACAAAAGTGAGCACTCAAAGGAGCAGGAATTCTAATGGGTTTTCAGTCCTTTCAAAGGCATATCATACATTTTTGAGCACAGATCAGTTGTCTTATCCGATGAGACAGAAACTTGTGTTCATTGCAATCAGCGGGGCCAGCATCTGTCAGATTGGTGAGTACAACAGAGAAAGAAAATGGCATGCTGGACCCATCAGAAGTAAGACCAAAATATATAGGAGTAGATGTTGGCCATTCAGCCCATCAAGTCTGTTTGGCCATTCAATGAGATCACGATTTATCTGATAATCCTTAAGTCCACTTTGCTGCCTTTTCCCCATCACCATTGATTGCCTTACCCATTACAACCCATTGATCCCATCCTTGAGAAGACCTGATGACTCACCCTCAACTGCCCTCTGCAGTAAAGAATTCCACAGATTGACAATCATCAGAAGAAGTCAGCCTTATCAGTTTTAAATGAGTGATTTCTTTTTTGGAGACTAAACCCTCTAGTGCTGGACTCTCCCACAAGGAGAAATAATCATTTCACATCTACCCTGTTCAGTCTCCTAATAATCTTGTACATTCCAATAAGGGCTCCATTCATTCTCCTAAGCACCAATGAGCACAGGCCCAACTACTCAACTTCTCCTCACAAGACAGTTGATCCATACCTGGTTTCAACTTAATTAACCTTCACATGCCAGTATATCTTTCTTGAGAACCAGGGCCCAAAAGTGTTCACGGTATTCTAGCTATAGTCTGACTAGGGACTTGTACAATTTTAGCTAGGCCCCATTTCCTTTAAAATAAAAGGCCAATAGTCTATTTGCCTTCTCTATTACCTGCTGAACTCATAAACGAGTCTTTTGTGATTTGTCAGAGCTAACTCCTTTGCATGCATGCAACGACAATATTTCACAGTTTTTACACATGACCCAAAACCCATTTGTCTCAATCCCTATTGGAGTAATAGATTAAGATTACTCCAAGACATTCAAAACTTTGGTGTTCCGACCTCATGTTTATCATTACTAAGACCACTATTTGAAACCTCCCTGTGCCTCCGTGGGATTCCACCAGGTACTCCATTTTCCTCACACACTCCAAAGACGTGCAGTTTAGGTGGATTGTCCATGCTAAATTCCTCATAGTGTCCAGGGATGTGTAGGTTAGCTGCCTTAACCACAGGTCCTGCTTGGTTACAGGGATAAGGCAGGGGAAATGGGTCTGGGTGGGATGCTCTTTGGACGATGGATGTGGACTTGTTGGGTCAAATGTTTTATTTCTACAGAGATGGGATTCTATGATTATATGATCTCCAACTTCTCCCGTCTCAGCTCATTTCTGTGGAAACCTTAGCTATTCAAGCTTTAGTTGCCTCTGGATTTGATGAGTCCAGTACATCTGACTGGTCTTCCACATTCCACCCACTTATCTGGAAGTGAGCCAAAACTCTGTGGCCTGCATCTTAACTCGGAAGTCCCATCTCTTGATCATTCCCATGCTCACTAACATTCTTTGGCTCCAAATCGAGCAATACCTCGATTTTAAAATTCTCATTAATTTTCAAATCCTTCCATGCACCCACTCTTCCCTAATTTTGTATTCTCTTCCAGACCAACAATCCCCTAAGATGTATGTTCCCATAATCCTGGTTTTTTTGTGTGTTCCCAAATATAGTTGCTCCACCAGCAGTGGTATCGCCTTTAGCTGACTGGACCCAAAGCTCTCCATCTCATGACCTCACTTCCTCCTTTTAGATTCCCTACAGTGTGGAAACAGGCCCTTTGGCCCAACAAGTCCACACCGACCCTCCGAAGAGCAACCCATCCAGACCCGTTTCCCCTCTGACTAATGCACCTAACACTATGGGCAATATAGCATGGCCAATTCACCTGCTCTGCACATCTTTGGATTGTGGGAGGAAACTGGAGCACCCGGAGGAAACCCACACAGACACGGGGAGAATGTGCAAACTCCACACAGACAGTCACCCAAGAGTGGAATCGAACCTGGGACCCTGGTGCTGTGTGGCAGCAGTGCCAACCACTGAGCCACCGTGCCACCCCAGGCACTCCTTAAATATTTGTGTCCAAATATTTGACTTAAAATATCATTGTGTGTCTTGATTTAATGCTTTGTTTTCTAATACTCATATGATGATCCTTGAAATGTTTCATGACATTTAAAAAAGGAAAGGTGCTATGTGGACATAAGTTGTCATTATTGTTGGGTTCCTGGAGCAGTAATCCAGATAACGAGAGCTTAAAGTCCATCATAGCAGATTGAAGTTTGAATAAAAACCTGGAAATAGAATCCAGAAATAAAAAATAGGAAGCAACAGTGATCACAAAAGCCATGAATGTTATGATGACTCACCTAATTCAGTAACATTTTATAAAGAAAGGAAATTTGTTCTTTATAAAACATTCCATACCTGGGTCTAACTTTTCAACAACTCCTGGTCCACCCCAATCTGATTCACCTAACCCTTTGAAGTTACTAAGTGGAGCTACTCAGTCATTTCAAAGTGGCTTAGGGATGGGTAATGATTGTTGGCTAGTTCAGTCAGTCATACTGTCACTCTGAGAATGAATAAAATATATAAAAGTAAGACTCTTACTACTGTTGGAGGTCTGCTCTCCATCTTGGAGCTGTGTGGAATACATCCACTATGACATCTGCTCTCATTGGCGACACCTACTTGACAATGATATTGCAAGCTGAGCAAAAAGAGCTGAGTTTGTAAGAAAGTGCAATGTGGAGGTGAGATGAGCAGGAGTTCACCTTGACTGATTTTAATACCACAGATCATTACTGGCTGCCATTCAACTCTTCCCTAAATCACTAAAACACTTCCCCCACCAGATGGCCCCAACATCCCCCTTCCCAAATGCTCCATTCTCTACCCAATTACCTTCTCTCCACTGCCATGTGAAATAACTCCATGAAAGCTGGTAGGCCATTGCCAAATCAACCTTTATTTACATGTACACAGTACATGACACTGACCAAGCTGGCATAGAGCTAGCTCCTAGTATGAACAGAACCCCTGACACTCCAGTTAATATCTGTCAGCCAGGACTCCCTAATTGGAAAGCCCCCCTTAGGGGACTCATATTCTATCACAACACCATCCACTGCCTTTTTGCGCAAAGACTCCTCATTCAGCAATACTTAGGGAGGCTCTGTCACTCTCTACAGCGCATCCCTCTTATTAATGGAATCTGAGGCACAGTAGGGATGCGATCTCATCGCAGGCTCTGGGTGATTCAGACCAAAATTGGAATGCAAATCAGGACACAGTTTAGTACAATGCACCACATCGATCCCTTGGCATTGCCAGTGAGGTGCAGATGGAGGTGCTGAGTAAAGAACATGAAGCTGAGATCTGGAGGTGTCAAGTTCTGTTCTTCCCATTGCTCGTCACGGGGAGACCGAGCGCAGTACACAGAGAATGTGCAGTGGTCAGCAGCAAACCAGGTTTTACCGGGTGGAATGGACATTCATGTCCAGTGCACTCTGAAGATGTCACACGAGCTGCCCAATCTAATATGATTCTGGTGAAAATGATTCTGCACATACCCATTTTCTATGTGGGACCTTGCGTGTTTGATTTATGTCGCAAGGAAGGAGGAGCTGTCTGTTGGACTCCTAAGCTATTGCACCCTCATAGTTCATCCCTACCACCTCCAAGGACATAGGCTGTCAGAAATTTCTGACCAGATACCAATGTGATGGCAACAGTTGCAAAAACCCCAGGAAAGGAAAGCAAAGTGAAATATGGCCAACCGCCGATGAAGGAGCAGCTGAAGTAATCCAATGTGTTTCCAATTTTACTTTTAGTGAGATTTAGGATAATCTTAAATGCATAGAAACCTGAATATAATCCCAACAGGGATCAAGTGGCAAGTGAAAGAATGAAGTGTTTCGAAGAAAGTCAACTGTCGTGTTCGAACCACCCTCCTGATTTAAGAAATGACAAAGAATGCCAGCAGGCTACAACATGTTCCTCATTTTCAGCTTCTCATAATTGTTCAGACCACCACAGGTTTTCTGCAGACTTCCTGCAGGCTCTAAGCACTTAAGAGCAAGAAGGCAAACCTAATGAGCTCCCCAGCGTGTTGCAGAAGCTGCAGAGACTCATTTGTGTGTGTGTGTGTGTTCACCTCTTTCTGGAATCAGACTCAGCTTATGATACTGTCAAAATTATAAGACTGTTTTCATCCGTCACTTATTGAAAATGGTGGAGCATGCACACGAAGGTGAATAGGAATGGATTGTGTAATGTAACACGCTGTTAGGGTCAGGTAATGGAGCAACATGCATGTCTCTAATGCAAAGTAGCGAGCCTCACGATGAGGAAGAAAAGTAGATCCTGTCTTTAAATTCATATCTTTTTGTTCAAACTGTTGATTGCCTTAATCCCCCTCTATATCCTCAGTGTAAACCGGCCAGGTTTCCAGATCCAACAAATTTTAGATTTTAAAAGGAAACAATATAACAAGACCTTTTTGAGTTAACAAAGGGTGAAATCTTGTAGGATCTGAGTTACATGGTCTATAGCAAGATGTTTGGCAAGTGGGACAAGGCCCCTCTCAATATCAAGTTCCCCCTATTCCATCTTTTATGTTTTTCACATGTGGTGTGGCAAGATTCTCTCCAGGTAGTGGTGAGATGCCAACTGACAGGGAACAACACTTGTTAAACAAAGTTGCTAACACCACAACTCACCTCATTGTCATTCAGACTCTCATCTTACCAAACTCACCAAACAAGCTAGAAGTTGGCAAAACTCATGGAAGGAAATTTCTGTGTGTTCCTATTAGATTCAGCTCACTGCTTACTCCAAACAACTTCATGTTGGTCACCGGGGAACATCTCCAGGTGCAATCTCTTTCCTCATGGGCATTGGCACCCAACGTTCTACCAACCCAGACATTGTTACATCTCCAACTCTTGGTGATGTCAGGGTACCTGGATTTGGGACAAAGATCCCCATGCCCTGGCACCATCCTTTTGGTCCTGAGGACCAGCAGATGATGAGATGATGATTATGCAGGTATGTGCATCTCAACACTGGATCATCCATGTACTGGGCCTGGCCCTCCATGACAACTTATTAAGCTATGACAACAAAAAGCTTGCTGGTCTTTGCATTAAAACACACTCCAAAAAGAAACAAACTTGATGCAATTTGGACCTAGCCAAAAACACATGAGATTCAGCCCATTCAATGCATGTGTACTTTACTAAACATATACAGACAGATTAGAAATGTGAACAAGTTAAAAGACATATGGTTCAGACTCTGGGTCATCTGTGAAGAATAGAGAATTGTCATTGATAATTAAACAGTTGACTTCCGGATTCTTAGGTAGAGAAGCAGGAGACTGGAAGAACACAGCAAGACAGGTAGCATCAGGAGGTGGAGAAATCAATGTTTCAGGTGTAACCCTTCTTGGAGGTAGGTGTAAGGGGAGCTACAAATAAAGGGGGGTGGGGGGGGCAGGGTGGTGAGGTCAGAATAGATGAAGTTGAAAATGTGTTGCTGGTTAAAGCACAGCAGGTTAGGCAGCATCCAAGGAATAGGAAATTCGACGTTTCGGGCAAAAGCCCTTCATCAGGAATGAGGAGAGGGTGCCAGGTAGGCTAAGATAAAAGGTAGGGAGGAGGGACTTGGGGGAGGGGCGATGGAGATGTGATAGGTGGAAGGAGGTCAAGGTGAGGGTGATAGGCCGGAGTGGGGTGGGGGCGGAGAGGTTAGGAAGAAGATTGCAGGTTAGGAGGGCGGTGCTGAGTTGAGGGAACCGACTGAGACAAGGTGGGGGGAGGGGAAATGAGGAAACTGGAGAAATCTGAATTCATCCCTTGTGGTTGGAGGGTTCCCAGGCGGAAGCTGAGGCGTTCTTCCTCCAACTGTCGTGTTGTTATGTTTTGCCGGTGGAGGAGTCCAAGGACCTGTATGTCCTCGGTGGAGTGGGAGGGAGAGTTAAAGTGTTGAGCCACAGGGTGGTTGGGTTGGTTGGTCTGGGCGTCCCTGAGGTGTTCTCTGAAGCGTTCCGCAAGTAAGCGGCCCGTCTCCCCAATGTAGAGGAGGCCACATCGGGTGCAGCGGATGCAATAGATGATGTGTGTAGAGGTACAGGTGAACTTGTGGCGGATATGGAAGGATCCCTTGGGGCCTTGGAGGGAAGTGAGGGAGGAGGTGTGTGCGCAAGTTTTACATTTCCTGCGGTTGCAGGGGAAGGTGCCGGGAGTGGAGGTTGGGTTGGTGGGGGGTGTGGACCTGACGAGGGAGTCACAAAGGGAGTGGTCTTTGCGGAACGCTGATAGGGGAGGGGAGGGAAATATATCCCTGGTGGTGGGGTCCGTTTGGAGGTGGCGGAAATGACGGCAGATGATACGTTGTATGCGGAGGTTGGTGGGATGGTATGTGAGAACCAGTGGGGTTCTGTCTTGGTGGCGGTTGGAGGAGCGGGGCTCAAGGGCGGAGGAGCGGGAAGTGGAGGAGATGCGGTGGAGGGCATCGTCGATCACGTTTGGGGGGAATCTGCGGTCCTTGAAGAAGGAGGCCATCTGGGCTGTGCGGTGTTGGAACTGGTCCTCCTGGGAGCAGATGTGGCGGAGACAAAGGAATTGGGAAAATGGGATGGAGTTTTTACAGGGGGCAGGGTGGGAGGAGGTGTAGTCCAGATAGCTGTGGGGGTCAGTCGGTTTATAGTAGATGTCTGTGTTGAGTCGGTCGCCTGAGATAGAAATGGAAAGGTCTAGGAAGGGGAGGGAGGAGTCTGAGACAGTCCAGGTGAATTTCAGGTCGGGATGGAAGGTGTTGGTAAAGTTGATGAACTGTTCAACCTCCTCATGGGAGCACGAGGCAGCGCCGATACAGTCATCGATGTAGCGGAGGAAAAGGTGGGGGGTGGTGCCAGTGCAGTTGCGGAAGATGGACTGTTCCACATATCCTACGAAGAGACAGGCATAGCTGGGGCCCATGCAGGTGCCCATGGCAACTCCTTTAGTTTGGAGGAAGTGGGAGGATTGAAAAGAGAAGTTATTCAGGGTGAGGACCAGTTCAGTCAGTCGAAGGAGGGTGTCAGTGGAAGGGTACTGGTCGGTGCGGCGGGAAAGGAAGAAGCGGAGGGCTTTGAGTCCTTCGTGATGGGGGATGGAGGTGTACAGGGACTGGATGTCCATCGTGAAAATAAGGCATTGGGGACCGGGGAAGCGAAAATCCTGGAGGAGGTGGAGGGCGTGGGTGGTGTCCCGAACGTAGGTGGGGAGTTCTTGGACTAAAGGGGACAGAACCGTGTCAAGGTATGCGGAGATGAGTTCGGTGGAGCAGGAGCAGGCTGATTTCGGTGGGGCAGGAGCAGGCTGATAAAGGATGCAACCTGGTTGGTCGATGGGAGGAATGAATCCCATCACCCGATTCCCATTCCCAGCCTCTCTCCACCCCCCTTTCATTCCTCTCATAGGCCCTTCTCCAGCCACCAGCCAGATTCCTTCCTCCCAGTGACCAACCAGATCATACCGTCTACCTGCCTTCACCTGCCCCTGCCACCCCCTTAATCTGCAGCTCCCCTGATACCCACCCCCAGTCCTGAAGAAGGGTTTGTCACAATACTGGTTCTTTTTACAAGGTTACTATGCACCGTTGAATTTTTTTTCCGAGTGGGGATAATTGGCCAGGCTGGGTTTGCAAGTTTTATTGGGCCCCTTTTTGCTTATCCCTAACAGGTAATGCTTCAGGCCAAAAGCTTTTGTGTCTTTAAAAAAATTCAAGTGGAGTGACCAGCTAGCTGTGCAGCTAGCCTTCATTTAGATTAGAAGTTTTGGTTCAGTTGCAGTAGGAGATGTGTGAAACAGGCTGCTGGGCCCTCTCACTCTTTCTAACCTCAAGCCTGTTAGCTCTAGTTTGTTTCATTTTACTCATTGTGCTAAGGGATGTGTTTACTTGGGTTGTTGTAAGTATTTTCGGAAAAGCATCATTACGTAGGATTTGGATAGGATAAATTATCTGGTATTCTGTTTTCTATTCTGTGTTTCATTCTGTAACTTTGTTTGTTTGAAACTTGGCAGTCGAATCAGCTAATTTACTCTGGGAATATTCACGAAACACTTAGCTAAACAAAGAGCAAAGTTATGGTCTGGCCTACCTGCTTTAAAATGTTTTGAGGGGTCTGGCCTAGTCCATTACAGTTTGCATCCGAAACGGTCGCTCAGTGGTTAGCACTGCTGCCTCACAGTGTCAGGGATCCAGGTTTGATTCCAGCTACGGGTGACTGTCTGTGTGGAGTTTGCACATTCTCCCTGTGTCTGCAAGGGTTTCCTTTGGGCGCTCCAGTTTCCTCCCACAGTCCAAAGATGTGCAGGTTAGGTGAATTGGCCATGCTAAATTGCCTGTAGTGTTCAGGAATGTGTAGATTAGGTGCATTATTCAGGGATAAATGTAGGGGAATGGGTCTGGGTGGGTTACTCTTTGGAGGGTCAGTGTCCACTTGTTGGCCCAAAGGGCCTGTTTCCACACTTTAGGGATTTTATGAGATTCCCCACATCTTGATGCTGCCTGGTTTGCTGTGTTCTTTCAGCCTGCTGCTTGTCTAACTTGGATTCCAGCATCTGCAGTTGTTTAATCTCCAGCTGACATTCAGATTCTTGGCTTTACAGATTTGTCATGTTTCTTTTGATACTGGCTTGCTGGCAGCCAGATTGCAAAAGTCCTTTGGTTTTGTGTCTGTTTGACTGGATAGCTGAGCTAAGAGAGAGAGAGAGAGAGAGAGAGAGATTCCTTTAACTGCACCAAGGAGGAGACCAGTGGAAAATTTTTTACACTGTGTCCTTCAGCACAGACTTACATTCAAGCCTATTTCATATGAGCACCTCAGTCCGCTGGCACACATGAGCACCTCAGTTACCTTCTTCCGCTAACACACAGGTCAGGGTTTAATTCGCTTTTAACCCCTGTTCTTATGTATTCTTGAAATGGTTTGGATGCCAGTGTTGGAATGGGGTGGACAAAGTTAAAAATCACACAACACCAGGTTATAGTCCAACAGTTTATTTGGAAGCACCAGCTGTCGGACCGCTGCTCTTTCATCAGATGTTTGTTACAAACACGTAATGAAGAAGCAGCGCTCTGAAAGCTAGTGCTTCCAAATAAACCTGTTGGACTATAACCTGGTGTTGTGTGATTTTTGACTGTATTTTGAAAGGAAGATAAAAATTATGCCTCTCTCTCATTCAGACTTCTGTCTTTTCTCTCATTATGTACGTAGTCAGAGATATCTCCCAGGAGACTACAGTTCAATTTCTCCTTTTAAATATAGCCCCTTATAAATTAACACCTTGTCCGGGGTAACATTCCAAAGTTTCTCTCTCCAGCCAGCCATTGATTTCATATTTACAGTCATCTTTTAACCATATATTTTTATAAATGTGTTAACATATGTGTTAACTTTATGATTTCTCCATTGTCATTACAACGGCTGCTCATTTTTCAAACCTATTTAGTTCAAACTACAAATTTAGCCTTAATTGTCCCTTCTTTATTCTGCATGACAAGAATCTAACATGATCGAGTCAAAGCTGCCTTTCACTAATTTTTTTCAAAGCCCTCTCCATTACCCAGCATATGAAGGATGATAACTGGATAGAGTATTCCTGATGAAGTCTAATCAGTATTCACATGCAAACATTGCAGCTCTTGTTTTGTGCCCATACAAACAGGCTTCATTGGAAGGGAGATTAGCTTTCGAAAAGAGCTATTTTATTTAATCCCTCTCACTAGCCTTTGCCTCACTGCCCTGCAAGTGTTTCCCCTTTGGATATTTATACAGCTTGCTTTTGAAAGGTACAATTCAATCTCAATTCCACCGCCCTTTCAGGCAAACCATTTCAGGGCACAACAATTTACTGCACAAAAACCTTCCCCTCATATTGTCTGTGGTTGTAACCTATTATCTTTAAACTGAATCTGTTGATTATGAACCCCTTTACGATTGGAAACATCCCTACTTAATAACTTTATCAAAATATTTAATGGTCTTGAGTAACACGATTGAATTAGTTCCAAATTTTCTCGTAATCTCCCACCCCTTGTATCATTCTATAAATTTTCTCTGTACCAGCTCTGTAGTCTTGACATCCTCCCTGAAGTGCAGTGTCCAGAACTAGACCCTTTACTCTTGACAAGGCTAGTGTTATAAAAGGTTTAGTGTGACTTCCTTGTTCTTGTGCCCCATTCCTCAATTAAAAAAGTTGAGGATGCCCTATGCTTGCTCAGTGGCCTTTTCAGGTAGTCCTGTAGTCTATCTAGCCTCATGCAAGTGACAGTGGCTGTTCCATGCCCAGTGGTTAGTGTCAGAAGTTCCAGCCAGTAAGAAACTTAGAGGAAGCGCTGCCCACCACTTTGAAGATTTGAGTACTGAACTGCCCTCAACTCATTGCATCAACTCATTTCATAAAATTATACTGCTTGTTATATCGTCTCATCATTTTGCCAGTCAAAACTAATTCCTCCATATTTTCTGCATTCTATTTAATCTTAGAATCCCTTCAAAGTGCAACCCACCCATGCCTACCCCTTTACCCTATCCCTGCATTTCCCATGGTAAACTCACTTAGCCTGCATATCCCTATGGGCAATTTAGCATGGCCAAGCCACCCAACCTGCACATCTTCGGACCATGGGAGGAAACCCAGCCGGACGTGGGGAGAATGTGCAAATTCCACATAGACAGTTGCTCGAGGGTGGAATCAAACCCACGAACCTATGTCCCTGGTGCTGTGAGGCTGCAGTGCTAACCATTGAGTCACCGTGCCACCCTTCTGTCTGTTGTGTGCTTTCCCACTTTACCAGCAAATCGTTGAGTGCCCCACATTTTAAACAACACCATTCTCATTGTTTTGTGACATTTGAGCTACCTCTAGTGTGCCCAGGTTTTGGTCATCAAAATATATCAAAAGGTGCATAGATCCTAACACTGACCCCAGGGAACACTTCCATCCAGACTGAAAAATGGCATTGTAAAGGAACATAAAGCAATATGCCAATGGTCATGCACAGAGAGTCAAACCTGGACTCATCGATCCCTTTCCCAGTTAATAGGTTCGAATTTGGTCCAGTTTATTTTTACTTTTGGAGCATATTGTAAAGAGTGGCTATTCTCACATTACAAATCAGCGGAATGTTAGAAAATAATGACTGCTCTGGCATTTGTGTTACTCATTCCTTGGCAGTAGCACCCAAAATATCAAGAGCGAGTCACAGAAATGACGAGAAATCTTTGGAAACCTGTTAAAGCCCTTATACGGTAAGAAAGCTTGTAACAATGAAGTGTCATGATATGTTATTGAAGGGTGAATGGTTATGCTGATTATTTTTCTACCAAATCATTCTTGCACAGTTTGTCTCTTCCACATGAGCAATGAAACCTGGCACAAATGAAAAGGGCATCATCGACCTTTTTTCTGAATAATTTCTCGAGGGAATGCAATAACAGAGATCTAAAAATTGACACATTTCATCCATTTCAATGACTGCACTAAATGCGTAGCTTCTGAGGAAGGAGCAGAACAGCAGTCAAGTTGGCATTGGGTGCCAATTATGTTCTTTTGAATTGGCACTCAGTTAAATGGCAATAAATGTTTTCGAATTTTGGGACTGCAGCACAAATTATAGGGTTTATCTGAAACTCAAGTATATTACCTGTGATATAACTGTGTTCTGACTTCTTGTTAATATACAGCCAGCTCTTTAAAAAGCAAATTCGTATTCATCGGAAGTGTTGGCTGTTGCACAGCTGAAAATTCCCTTCGGATTTTCCCCTCTTTTTCTGAGCTAGAGACTTTGGCTGTAGCGTTGCTGTCTTTAACCCAGCCAGGTATTGAGTGTGCACATTATCCACATTTTCTAGGCCCGTGTTCATCTCAAAGGGAATTGAACATTCAACTTAGCATTTTCTTGCTGCTGTAACTGAGGTAACACTCTAGCCCTAGGACCTTGGCCTTCAATTAGGCTGACACTTCAGTTCAGTTTTGTTAGAACACATCGAGAGCAAGAGAAACTACAAAATGTCTTTTAGCTCAGACATCAAATGTATGCCCTGGTTTCCTGTATGGATGGGGATAGAGCTCTGCACATTAAAAGATTTTGTGTAAATGCAAGTCTCTCTGTTATGGTGACAGTCTGACAGCACAAAGAACAATTGCTTAATTGCTACCATCAGCTCTATGGCAAGAAACAGACTTGTAAACAAGAGACAGCAATTTTCACAGTGCAAGAAGAGGGTGCAGATTGGTTGGTCCACAATTGACATTGCAATGCAGCAAGAACAGTTAACTGTCACTCTTAGTTCTCATCCAGGCAAGTGCATTCTGATTGGTTCAAGGCATTGCCATGGAAAGATAGCAGCAGTTAGCAGTCTCCATGACCCCTTAATTTCCTAATCAAAAAGGTGGAACGTACTTACAAAGCCCCTTTGCCTGCGTAAAACAGGGTCCTGAGTAAGACCCACAAATGCACCACACATGCTAGCACAACTGATGATCTGTGATCAGTTTTCAGTGTAAGTCTTAGCTCAGTTCGGGTTATTTGAGAAATAATTTCCAACCCCAGAGTTGCACCTAATGCTGGTTGTATTTTTCTGGGGATTGCAGGTATGCTATGCAGCATAAGCAACTTGCTGTCAGCTGTAAATAGTCAATGGGACACATTGTTTGCTATGGCTTGTATGTCACAGGGACACACAGCCAACAGACCTGGCATCTATTTGGCACTGAAACTCATATCACATTACTCATTTATGGGGTACGCAAAATGTCAGCAGCCAGCTATTGGAGGAAACCACTTATTCTGCTCAGTAACAGCTGACTTAACCAGCTGTTCAAATGTTCGAGAGACGTTTTCCTCCCAAGGTAATGAGGGAGACTGGGCACCACTCAGAGGTCAGACTGCTGGACGCAAGCCCTTTCATGGTTTTTGCTCTTGTTGAGTGAGTGATGATTTGATTAGGGTCGCCATTGTCATACAGGAAAGCTTCAATACCCTCGAGCTCAATGGTGAACATACAGTGAGTCGATTGCTAGAGCCTTAATCATGAGGTTGCCAATAGGATTGGCCTTGTGGTGTTCAGAACTGTAGGAAACCCGATGCATACATTGATTGGTAAATATAGGCTTTTGTTGGACAGAATGTTGGACATAAACCACTGGCGCTTTACATAGGTATGAAATTGACATGATATCCTGTCATACAGCAAGATATTTACCCCCTTGACTAAGTACCACTGTAGAGAAGTGTGGTGCTGGAAAAGCACAGCAGGTCAGGCAGCACTCAAGGAGCATGAATATTGATGTTTTGGGCATAAGCTCTTCATCAGGAATGTGGGGGTGGTGGGGAAAGGGGCCTGAGAGATATGTAGAAGGGTGGGTGTGAGGCTGGGGGTGACGTCGCTGTGTAGATGATGAGTAGAAGCAAGTGGATGGTGATGGTGATAGGTTGGAGGAGCGGGTGGAGCGGATAGGTGGGAAGGAAGATGGACAGGTAGGACAGTTCAAGAGGGTGGTGCCGAGTTGGAGGATTGAATCTGGCATGAGGAGAGGAGAGGGGAGATAAGGAAACTAATGAAGTCAACGTTGATGCCATGTGGTTGGAGGGTCCCAAGGCGGAAGATGAGGCGTTCTTCCTTCAGGCATCGGGTGGCTTGGATTTGATGGTGGAGGAGGCCCAGGACTGGCATGTTCTTGGCAGAGTGGGAGGGGGTGTAGAAGTGGTCAGCCATAGGGCAGTGGGATTGTTTGGTGCATTTATCCCAAAGATGTTCCCTGTAGTACCACTGACAAAGAAGGTTACTCTCTGGTTATGACTGCTCTACTTCGCAAGACAAGGCATGCATGGTGCAAACTTGCAGGTAGGCAATAAGTAAGCATACACTAAGAAAGCAAGTGAGGAGCCCTGAGGTACAGTTTGGTTTAATCCATGAGCCCATCCTTATGTGCAAAAAGAATCCTTGCAGCTGCCTATCAATCCTAATTGTTGGTGCACTCTGCAGTGCAAGTCTGTGCTTCTTGAGTGTCCTCCACCTGGTTCTGAGGGATGCCACGGTGGCCAATGTCCGCTGCCAATTTCTGTGGAAGATGAGGTTGTGGAGCTCGTTGGCCCCTGGAGGTTTGGCCAGGCAGCCCAAGGCCAATTGTGTCTGGACGGATGCCAAGAAGCATCTTGCCAGAAGCATTAACATCAGAGGGTTGTGGGAGGTCAGATGAGGCAGTTAGAAAGCCCAGCACGTCCCTGGAAGGTTCTAACCAGAGTGCCCATGGATCTCACCCAGAGGGTGCTTGCAAAGAGCAGGTACTTACTGACTTTCAGGTCGAGAATTCTCAACATCTATCTCAATTAATTTGGTAAGATTGGAAGCTGGACATTGGTGAAGTGGGCTGTGGCATTAACAAAAAATGCTCAACAAGCAATCTTCTCTTTAATTAACAACTCACCACTGCCTAGAAAGAAACTCATCACGTCACTTGGCTCAAGAGAATCATGTAGAGGACCAAAGCCACAGTGATCTAGACCTTGGGGTGTCAGAAACAAATTCCAAGTTGCGATGATATAAAACTTGGAAGCACTCTGAAGATAACAGTGTAAAACTGCAAAAGGACATTGGTGGAATGGGCGGATAACTGGCAGATAGTCACCACGGAGAAAAGTGAGGTTATACATTTCAACAGAAAAAACATGGAGATCAGTAAAAATAAAGGGCACTACCCTAAAGAGTGTATGTTGGAGTGGAGACCATGGGGTATGTATGAGCATAACACATTAGAAGTAGCAGGGCAGGTAGAGGAGACTGTTACTTAACCATACAGTATCCTAGATTTTATTGATATGGCAGGGGGAACAGGAACAAGGAAGGGATGTGGGGTGGGGTGGGGTGGGGTGGTGGCTCAGTGGTTAGCACTGCTGCCTGATAAAACTAGGGATCTGGGTTCAGTTTCAGGCTTGTGTGACTGAATGTACGGAATTTGCATGTTCATCCTGTGTCTGTGAAGGCTTATGCCAGGTGTTCTGGTTTCCTCTCACACTCCAAAGATGTGCAGATTAGGTGGATTGGCCATGCTGTTGTGTGCAGGTTAGGGAGATTAGTCGGGTAAATGCAAGGTTATGTGGATAATGTGAAATGCTCTTTGGAGGGTCTGTGCAAACCTGATGCATCGAATACCCTCTTTTGACACTGCAGGGATTGTATGATTTTAAATAATGCTCAACTTGTGTAAGGTGAATGGTAGGACCCTAGCATGTACAAAGAATCAGAGGGGCCTGGGTTTGTGGTGTTGCTTTCTTCCTCTATCTCTCTCCCTGGATGATCAACAGGTCTCTGCCTCTTGCCATGTTGGTCTCCTCAGAGGGCCTCAGATGGAGTCATAGAGTCATGGAGATGTAAAGCACGGAAACAGACCCTACGGTTCAACACATCCATACTGACCAGATATCCCAACCTAATCTAGTCCCATCTGCCAGCACCCAGCCCACATCCCTCCAAACGCTTCCTATTCATATACCCATCCAAATGCCTCTTAAATGCTGTAATTGTACCAGCCTCCACCCCTTCCTCCGCCAGCTCATTCTATACACGCACACCCCTCTGTGTGAAAAAGTTGCTCCTTAGGTCTCTTTTATATTTTTCCCCTCTCACCCTAAACCAATGCCCTCTAGTTTAAGACTCCCGCACCCCAGGGAAAAGACTTTGTCTATTTATCCTATCCATGTCCCTCATGATTTTATAAACCCCTATAAGGTCACCTCTCAGACTCTGACACTCCAGGGAAAACAGCTCCAGCCTATTAAACCTCTCCCTACAGCTTAAACCCTCTAACCCTGGCAACATCCTTGTAAATCATTTGTGAAGGCTTTCAGGTTTCACCTGTGACTATCAATGACTCAAATATCTCAGCAAGGGGCCCAGCAATCACTTCCCTAGCTTCCCACAGAGTTCGATAGTACACCTGATCAGATCCTGGGGATTTACCCACTTTTATGCATTTCAAGACATCCAGCACTTCCTCTTCTCTAATATTGACATTTTGAGATATCACCATCCATTCCCCCACATTCTGTGTCTTCCCCATCCTTCTCCACAGTAAACACTGATGCAAAATACTTGTTTAGTATCTCCCCCATCTCTTGCAGCTCCACACAAAAACAGCTTTGAGGGACCTATTCTCTCCCTAGTTCCCCTTTTGTCCTTAATATATTTGTAAAAACCCTTTGAATTCTCCTTAACCCTATTTGCCAAAGCTATCTCATGTGAATCCAGGGATTCCAAGAGTGGTTCCAAGAGAGAGATTTGCATGTGAACCATAGTTTTATACCTTGTAGATGGTTTTCTGGAACTTTCTACAGTTCTGGCCAATTAGGGAGATATACTTAATAGTTTGAAACGAGTCAATAATTTGGATAGAGATAAAACAAACTGCAGATGCTGGCATCCAAAGTAAACAAGCAGAAGGCTGGAAGAACACAGCAGGCCAGGCAGCATCAGGAGGTGGAGAAGTCAATGTTTCAAATGTAACCCTTCTTCAGGAAGAAGAGTTATACCTGAAATGTTGACTCAATCATTTACATGGCATGCTACTGTTAGTTTCTTTGTGTAGCAGGACCCAGTGGGTAAGTTGTTGTGAGTGTCTGACAAGACTAACTGTTGCATTTTACATTATGTTAATATCATTAGCAGCTGGCAGTATTGGCAGTCTGTCTGATGTGCGGGTTTTGTGATTTCAGAGTTTCACTTGCCCAATGTACCCAGCAACCCTTGCTGTTTGGCCAAGTTAGCAATCTATCTGTCTTTTAGCAGCCATGAGGCTGAGACACAGACAAGGAAGAAAACAAACTCTTACAGTTTTCAAAGAAAACACGTATTAAAAACAAGTCAGATAGATCAGCGAGGTTGAACAACTACTGATAAAGGTTTGTAACAAAAATAAATGAGGGATATCTGTTTATGAGCAAATCCCTACCAAATTTATATTTTATTTTCCTATTAACCTAATTTGTGATTTGGAAATTAGTGCTTTAATATGCATAGTAAAACAGCAGAACCTGGTTGGATTTCCAGGTGTCTTATTTTCGCCAAAGAGACCAACTCCGTGCTGATGTGAGATTCCACAGTTAGAGGAAGATATCTGCAGTCATAGACAAAATGTGAGCCATTTGTACTGTCTCATCCCAGACACCGGCTGTTGTCTGGGTGATTGACTATTGAGGCAACAGGGCCAAATCCACCCCCACACTTGTTCAAGATGAGCTCACACACCCGTACAGCCAATCACGCCTACCAGGAGTTGCTAATTAGTGGCTGGGAGTGGGACCTGTGAACAACCTCCCAGTCTCCAGACAAGGGTTGTCGACATTAACAGAAGCACTCCCACAACCAACTCCTCTGAAATCCAGCTGCATCAGCACAAGGCCAACCCCAAACTCTTCCAGCTCATTTCTTCACTAGATCCATTCACATTATAAACTGAACCATAAGCCCGGGGATGCTTCCTCCTGTTGTGTTCAGCCTTTCCCTTACAGGTTTCAGGGTGTAACTAGTTGCAGAAGAAGTTTATTTTTCTCACTGAAGCCTTCTGCTGACAAGTCAGGGTTAAATGAGTGCACACCCACTTCTTGGGTCAGTACTCAGTACCTCCATGACACAATAAATTGCAACCTCTTTTAAAATTGCATTGAGGGTGCACTCCCATGATATCTTTAAAGGTGGGGCATATGTCAGGGTTAAGCCTCAAATTAAGGGGTGTTTTGTGTGACTGCTTCTGCAATGACAGCTCTTTTTTATTCCAAAGCCTTTAATGATTTCAAGCTACTTTGAAAATCTTGCCGAGTAGGCGCTTTCTTTTACTGAACTAACCCTTTCACCATTGTGCTATCTCTAAGAAGAGAACCTAACCACCTCCCCTTAGCGTTCCTGAGCACTGGGAGGAGATGACCTAGTTTTTCTTTCACTGGACTGGTGATCCTGAGCCCCAGGTAATGTTCTGGGGACCTGGGTTTGGATCACGCCACAGCAGATGGAGGAATTTGAATTCACAAAATATCCAGAATTGAAACATGAAACGACTGTCAATTGGGTTCTTAAGATAATCTGGTTCACGAATGTCCCTTGCCTGGTCTCACCTACATGTCACTCCAGACCCACCGCTATGTGGTTGACACTTAACTACCCTTGGAAATGGCTCAGCAAGTCACTCAGTCGTATCAATTGCTAAGAAAGCCTCAACGAGCAAGGAATGAAGCCAGACAAAAGGCCTGGTGTCAATGGAGACACCAAAAACAACAAACCCCATCTGGTCAGTCCTGCAATATCCTTCTTATGAACATCTGGGGGGCAATGCAAAAAGAGGGAGAGGTGTCCCACTTGCCATTCATCTGCAGGCTGACAGCAGTCCAGACAACTGCAGCACCATTCCTGGAGATGATTTATTGCCCATCCTTAGTCACCCAGAGATGGTGATCTGCCTTCTCGAGCTGCTGCAGTCCATGTTGTAGCTGACCCACAATTTCCTTAGCGAAGGAATTCTAGGACTTTGTCCCAATTACACTGAAGGATTGGTGATATATTTACAAGTGAGGATGGCGAGTGGCTTTGAGGGGAACTTGCACATGACGGTGTTCCCATGTATCTTCTGTCCTTGTCCTTCTAGATGGAAGGTGCTTTCTAGGGAGCCTTGATGAATTTCTGCAGTGCATCTTGTAAAGAGTGCATATGGCTGCTACTGAATATCGATGGTGGAGGAACTGAACGTTTGTGGATGTGGTGCTGAACAAGCAGGCTGCTTTGTCCTGGATGATGACAAGTTTCTTGAACATTGTTAGAACTGTGCTCATTTAGGCAATTGAGGAATAGTCCATCATATTCTACGAAGATATGCTTTGTAGATGGTGGACAGGCTTTTGAGAAGTCAGGTTATTTGATGCAAATTTCCTAGCCTCTGACCTGCTCTTGTCATCACAATATTTGTATGACTAATTCAGCCTAGTTTCTGATCAATGGTAACCCCAGGATATTGATATTGACAGTAGGGGCCTCAGCACAGTAAAGCCATTAAATGTCAAAAGGTAATGCTTTGCTTCTTTCTTGTTGGGGATGGTCATTGCCTGGTGCACATGTGGCATGAGTGTTGCTTGCTACTTGTTACCCCAAGCTTGGATACAGTGTAGTTCTTGTTGCATTTGGACATTAATTGTATGTAAGGAGTTGTGAAAAACCTCTCATGACCTGACCCAGTGTCTCCTCATGTCAGTGTCAAAATGTCAAATTTTGTTTGAAAACACTACTGGGATATTTCCCCATGTTACAAGGTGCTATATAAATGCAAGAGCTGTTGTTGTCAGGGGCTTGAAGCGATCATGGGCAGAGGAGTTTTTATTGCGTACCTCAGAATGTCAAGCGCCACCGCAAATCTCTCCCACTGGGATCGTCATCGCCGCAAACATGCCTTGGCTGACTAAAGCCTATACACTACAAACTAACCCACAGAGATTTCAACCCTACATAGCCTCAAGGGTTTAGCTGGAGTCTATTTACCAAGCATATGCAAAAAGATCTAGGTAATAGAGAAGTCAGATTAAATGGAACAGGAACCTCCAAATAAGGTATGCTTCCCAACAATCCAATGTATAGATTGATAAATATGAGTGTGGAGCTCAGCTTACTACTCTGACGAAGGTTCGTGATATTGTGGTGCAGTAGTAATGTCCCTACTCCTGGATTAAGAAACCTGGGTTCAAGTCCCACCTGCTCTAGAAGCGTGTAAGGACATCTCTGAGCATTATTAATCAGGAAAAGTAGGTTAAATAAGAAAAAAACGTGAGGGCTCATGTGGTGCAGTGGAAGTGTAGGAGGTCTGTGTTCAAGTCCCAGTTGTTGCAGAGGTCTGTAATAATATCGCTGAATAAATTGATTAGAAAATAGGTTAATTAAATTTGAAAAAGGGCAATGTTTAACTGAACCTACTGTATTTATAAGGTGGTTGTGAAGGGGAAGATAGTTAAATGATCATCTCTAATATTTGTAATAGTTCTTGTACATGTAAAATGTCTTTTTTATTTTTTTCTGTTATAAACGTTGAATGGCGGACCACACGACAATCAAACTGCGAAAGTAAAACGTATGGGCTATCAAGCCAGATCTCACTCTGGAATCATGGCTTGTCCAGTATTACCAGCCAAGATCTTAGCACTATACCCGGCGGAATAGCCAGGGTAATTAAAGGATTAATGGCATTTCTTTCAGTGACAGAACTGAATCTATTGTGGATTATTTACTTTATGAGACAAGCTGCAGCTTTTAAAAACTGGAATGGAATGTCTGCTGGTGGGCATCATTTGACACACGGACTTCAGGGAAGAGAGGTGAATGTAAACAGCACAGCACAGTCTAAAAATGCCTGTGTTTTGAAAATGACTTTGACAGCAAAGGATACTCTTGTGTCTTTTGTGAGCAGAGACAGACACATATCAAAACTCCACTGACAGTTATCCTGAAGATATTGGAGATGGGGAATATTGATTTTTCCTGGAATATTTATACTGATGATTTCCTTCGAAAATGAAGTGGGATTCTGTGAGCAAAGAGGTAAATTGTTCAATAGATGGGATAGTTTACTCACTTTTTCAAATTCCATATTTTTATATATTCTAATTAGATTCCACAATGTAGGTAGGATCTTGTGATAAGATTCAGAATAAATGTTGCAGTTATTGAACAAAGGACTGTCATTTCAAAAGTGGACAGAAGGTGAAATTGCTGTTCAGGCCCACAGTGGGGCCTTTCAAATTTCCACCAGATTTTCAGTAGAAATTCCAGACAAACAAAAAAAAACCTACAAGGAAATTCTACACCATGTCATCAGAAAAGGCAAAGCTGAAGTAAAAGCAAAACACAGTGGATGCTGGAAATCTGAGAAAAAAAAAGTGACAGTTATTCCATTATGTTGAGGTTGTACAGGACCTCAATGAGGCCTCTGCTGTAGTACTGTGACTTGTTCTGCTTGTCCTGCTGTAGGAAGGAGATCATTAAGTTGTAGATGGTTCAGAAGAGATTTACCAGGATGTTGCTAGGAATGGAGGTTTGGAGTTATAAGAAGAGGCTGGATAGGCAGGGTCTTTTTTCACTGGAGTGTAGGAGGTTGAGGGGTGACCTTATAGACGTTTATAAAATCTTGCGGGGTAAAGATAAGGTGAGTGGCAGGTACCTTTTCTCTGGGCTTGGGGGATTTCAAGACTAGGGGCATATTTTTAAGGTGAGATGAGAAACATTTTAAAAAGACACGAGGTGTGTGGAATAAACTTCCAGAGGAAGTGGTGGATGCGGGGACAGTTACAATGTTTGAAGGACATTTAGATAAGTCCATGAGTAAGAAATGCTTGGAGGGGTATGGGATAAGTACAGCAGCAGACAATAGACAATAGATGCAGGAGTAGGCCATTCTGCCCTTCAAGCCTGCACCACCATTCAATATGATCATGGCTGATCATCCTTAATCAGTTTCCTTTTCCTGCCTTAACCCCATAACCCTTGATTCCACCATCCTTGAGAGCTCTATCCAACTCTTTCTTAAATGAATCCGGAGACTGGGCCTCCACTGCCCTCTGTGGCAGAGCATTCCACACAGCCACCACTCTCTGGGTGAAGAAGTTTCTCCTCATCTCTGTCCTAAATGGTCTACCCCATATTTTTAAGCTGTGCCCTCTGTTTGGCACTCACCCATCAGCGGAAACATGTTTCCTGCCTCCAGAGTATCCAATCCTTTAATAATCTTATATGCCTCAATCAGATCCCCTCTCAGTCTTCTAAACTCAAGGGTATACAAGCCCAGTCGCTCCAGTCTATCAGCATAAGGTAGTCCTGCCATTCCAGGAATTGACCTCGTAAGGTGGGACTAGTTTAGTTTGGGATTATGTTTAGCATGGACTGGTTGGATCGAAGGATCTGGTTCTGTGCTGGATGACTCTATGACTCTGAAAAATTAGCTGGAAAAATTCAGCAGAACTGGTAGCTTTGGCAAGAGGATCAGAGTTGATGGGTTAAATTTTAAAGTAACAGGCCCATCAGAAGTTGAGGATGAGGTTCTTCAAAACTTCCTGATTGACAGGCTTGGATTCCAATCTAGTACAGGCTACAGGACACTGTCAGGTAGGTCCACATTTCCAGGTTCAGATCCACCTGAGGAGGTGGGGACTGATCTCAATGCGGATGGGGATTCACCTAGAGGGTAGGGGTGGGGGCTGCATTTGGTCTAGGCTGGGTTTCCCAATTCCTCCGCTTCCGCCGTATCTGCTCCCAGGAGGACCAGTTCCACCACAGAACACAACAGATGGCCTCGTTATTTAGAGACGGCAATTTCCCTTCCCACGTGGTTAAAGATGCCCTCCAACGGATCTCATCCACATCCCACACCTCCACCCTCAGACCCCACCCCTCCAACCGTAACAAGGACAGAACGCCCCTGGTGCTCACCTTCCACCCTACCAACCTTCGCATAAACCAAATCATCCGCCTACATTTCTGCCACCTCCACAAAGACCCCACCACCAGGGATAGATTTCCTTCCCCACCCCTTTCTGCCTTCCGCAAAGACTGTTCCCTCCGTGACTACATGGTCAACAACCCACCCTCCCATCCTGGCACTTTCCCCTGCCACCGCAGGAACTGTAAAACCTGCGCCCACACCTCCTCCCTCACCTCTATCCAAGGCCCTAAAGGAACCTTCCACATTCATCAAAGTTTTACCTGCACATCCACTAATATCATTTATTGTATCCCTTGCTCCCGATGTGGTCTCCTCTACATTGGGGAGACTGGGCACCTCCTAGCAGAGCACTTTAGGGAACATTTCCAGGACACCCGCACCAATCAACCACAACGCCCCGTGGCCCAACATTTCAACTCCTCCTCCCACTCTGCCGAGGACATGGAGGTCCTGGACCTCCTTCACCGCCACTCCCTCGCCGCCAGACGCCTGGAGAAAGAACGCCTCATCTTTCGCCTCAGAACACTTCAACCCCAGGGCATCAATGTGGACTTCAACAGTTTCCTCATTTCCCCTTCCCCCACCTCACCCTAGATCCAAACTTCCAGGTCAGCACTGTCCCCATGACTTGTCCAGACTTGTCCTACCTGCCTATCTCCTTTTCCACCTATCCACTCCACCCTCTCCTTCCTGACCTATCACCTTCATCTCCTCTCCCACTCACCTATTGTACTCTATGCTACTTTCTCCCCACCCCCACCCTCCTCTAGCTTATCTCTCTTCAGGCTCTCTGCCTTTATTCCTGATGAAGGGCTTTTGCTCGAAACGTCGATTTCACTGCTTCTTGGATGCTGCCTGAACTGCTGTGCTCTTCCAGCACCACTGATCCAGAATCTGGTTTCCAGCATCTGCAGTCATTGTTTTTACCTATGGGTCTCCGCTCTTGTGTTGCAGCAAGATTGATCTCAGAGGGAAGTAAGTCTGGTCCAGGGGGATAGAGGGGGAAGTTGATGTAGGAGGAAGGGTATTCGATTGTGGGTATCAGGCTGGGAGGGATGGGAAATGGGGTGAAGACCTGATGGCTGAAGGAAGGAGGAGGAAGCTTAGGCCTAGCCCAACACCAGACCCTCCACATCTTATAAAATAGAGGTAGCTTTATTCTTTATTTATCATAGTGCTGGACAAGTCCTGGGAGTAGTTGATGGAGACAGTGTAGAGGCAGATTTCATTTCAGTTTAAAAGTGTGAAGGGAGCTTTACTCTGTCTAAATCGGTGCCATCCCTTTCCTGGGAATGTTTGCTGGGGGCAGTGTCAAGGGAACTTTAATTTCATTTTAAAAGAGTAGAAGGAATTTTACTTTCCATTGAAAGAATTGAGACAGGTTCATGTTGTGTCTTGATTTCGAAAATTTTAAAATCACCAATCATCCATAACCCACCTGTTTCATCTCAATATTATTGCTCCCAGCCTCCCAACATGTTTCTGGTGGATGACTTCCTGCCAATAAAAAGGTGCAGTGCATTTAACGCTGCCACAACAAAAAAGCCTGAGAAGCAGATTCTCTTCCATGGCAGTATATTTGTTTCCATATCCCACATGCGTCATTGTTCTAGTGTTTCTGAATGAGACTTTTCAGCTAAGTTCTGCTAATAAAGATCAGTTTTCTTCAGATCAATCAGCATTGATTTCAGTTCACTCAAATAGAGGTCTATTCAGCCAATTTTAGCCCGTGAATTCCTGTTGCATTTCAGTTCAAGGATTTGACATACAAACTCACTACTGATCCCCTTCCTCATGGTCTGTAGTGATGATAGGATCTGACAGAGGTTACTGGGATACTTTGTTGTGAGAATTAGATTCACAAGCAAGTTATAATTATGGGAAGCAGTGTTAAAAGTTTCCACTCAAAACTTTGTTCACTACTTTTTACGTCAATGTGATTTCTGACCACAGTTCTAAATATGAAGCAATAACTCAGCTTCTCTTTATTTTCACACACCACAAGTATTGGCTTCTGTTGCAGGGTTTACAGTACAATGTATGCCGGACATAAAATATATGATGTAATTATCATGCGTATTGTAATTGTATTGAGATACCTTAGAATGGAACACAGTGTATGGAGAACATAAAGGAATTTTACTGCATGTTTTGTCATTTGTAATCTGAAATACTTTGCAATTCACCTTTACACATTTTAAAAGTAACATTTATTTTTTAAAAAAGTATGCCAAATGTTTGGCTTTTTTATAAGCAGACACCGCCAAACTAATTACAATTCATTGAAATGCACCAGGCTGATGATCACTGATCTGGAATAAACATCAATCGAAAAAGTGGCTTCATTGTCAATATTTCAATAGGAAATTGTGCTCCAATTACTCCCATTGACTTGGTATGGACGTACCATCCTTGTTGGTGAATGTTTAAAACTCATATCCGAGCTGCGTCATTTCATAGAGAACAAAGGAACAAGGAGCAGGAGTAGGCTACTGAGCCCTTTGAGCCTGCTCCACCATTCAATAAACTTGGATGATCATTCAACTCAGTAACCTGGTCCTGCTTTCTCCCCATAACCTTTGATCCCTTAGCCCCAAGTACTATGTCCCAACATTTTCTTGAAAACGACATTGAAATCGGAAATTAGAACAGGAGGAGCCCATTCAAACTCTCAAGTCTGCTCCACTATTTAACATGATCATGTCTGACCATCAAGCTCACTATTCCTTTGTCCCTCTAGCCACAAGAGCTATTTTTTAAAATAAATGTTACTTTTAAAATGTGTAAAGGTGAATTACAAAGTATTTCAGATTACAACTGACAAAACATGCAGTAAAATTCCTTTATGTTCTCCATACACTGTGTTCCATTCTAAGATGTCTCAACTGCTTTCTCTGACAGAATTTCACAGGCTCACCATTGCCTTGGTGAAGAAACTAGGTAAAAACAATGACTGCAGATGCTGGATACCAGATTCTGGATTAGAGGTGCTGGAAAAGCACAGCAGTTCAGGCCGCATCCGAGGAGCAGGAAAATCGACGTTTCAGGCAAAAGCCAATACAGCTGTATTTCTGATGAAGGGCTTTTGCCCGAAACGTTGATTTTACTGCTCCTCGGATGCTGTCTGAATTGGTGAAGAAACTGCCTCCTCATCTCAGTCCTGGACAGCCTACCTTGTATCCTTAGGCTGTGAGCCGGAATTTTGACTCCCTGATCATCAAGGACATCCTTCCTGCATTTACTCTGTCTAGTCTGGTTAGATGTTTGGTTGCTTTCCATGAGATCCCGCCTTCATTCTTGTAAATGCTAGTGAATAGAATGCCAACTGATCCAGCCTCTCTTCGCAGGTCAGTTCAGCTATTCCAGGAATCAGTCTGGGAATCTTCACCACACTCCCTCCATAGCTTCCACCCCCTTCCTCAAAAAATGAGACCTAAACTTCACACAATACATCAGTTGTGTTCTCACCAAAGCCCCTGTGCAATTGCAGCAAGACATTCCTGCTCCTGTACTCAAATCCTCTTGCTATGAAGGACAGCATTCCATTTGCCTTCTTCACTGATACACCAGCAAGTTTACTTTCAGTGAATGATGAACCAAGACACCTAGGTCCTGTTGCATAACCTCCACCCCACCTCCCCAACCCCCCCACCACAGGGTTCCAGCCATTCAGATAACAAATCTGCCTTCCCAGTTTTGCTATGAAAAAGAATAACCTCACATTTATCTACATTTTACTGCTTCTGCCACACACACAACTTGTTCAATTCACACTGCAGCATCCCTGCATCCTCCTCACAATTTACTCTCCCACCCAGCTTTGTGTAATCTGTAAACTTGGTGGATTTTATAGCTAGTTCCCACATCTAAACTCAATATATAATGAATAGTCAGAGTCCAAGCAATGATCCCTGCAGTACCTCACTAATCACTGCCTGCCACTCAGAAAAAGACCATTTTATTCCTACTTTTTATTTCCTACCTGCCAAACAATTTTCTGTTCATGTCAGTCCGAAGTGCTTTAACTTTACATGCTAATCTCTACTAGGACTTAAGGAAAACCTTTTGCAAATTCAAGTAAACCATATCCACTGGGCCCCCTTTATCAACTATCAATTTACAGCCTCAAAAATCTCCAGTCGATTTGTCATTCATTATTTCCATGCTGACTGTATGATCCTGTCGTTGTTTTCCAATTTCTCTGTTATGAAATCTTTTATAATTGACTCTAGAATTTCCCCTCCCAATGTAATGCTAAATGGCTGACAATGATTCCTTGATTTCTCTAACTTATTTTTTAAAAATAGGAAGTTACATTACTTACTTTCCAATCCATAGGACCTGTTCCAGAATTTGTCGAACTTTGAAAGTTGACCACCAATGGATCAATTATTTCTATGACCATTTCTTTACATGCTCTAGGAAGTTGATTAATCATATTCTGGGAATTTATCGGCCTTTAATCCCATCAGTTTCTCCATCACCATTTCTCTCCTAATACTGATCTCCTTTAGTTCCTCCCTCTCACCAGACCCTGAATTCCCCAGCAGTCTTGGGACATATGTGTCCTCCTTGAACTAAAATATGTATCGAATTAGTCTACGACCTCTTCATTCCCCAGTATAACTTCTGCAGTTTCTGACTGTAAAGAACCTACATTATCCTCACCTATCATTTTTCTCTTCACACGCCCATAGTAGTTTTTACAATCAGTTTGTGTATCCCCCACAAGCTTACCTAACCATTTATTTCCCTCCTCTAATCCCTTTGCCTGCCTTTGCTGAAATCTAATCTGCTTCCAATCCTCAGCTCTGTTGCTTTTTCTTTGGCTAATTTGTAAGCCCCTTCCATGAGTTTAATATTATCCTTACTTTCCCTGGTTGGGTGTTGGGTGGGGTGGGGTTGGTATCTTTCCCACTTTGTGCCAGACACAAATGAACAATTGTTGCATTTCATCCACATGCTTTTTAACTGTTTGTCATTGCCTATCCATTTATCCCTTTAAGTAACGCTCCCAATTTATTAGAGTCAGCTCACACCTCATACCATAGTTTCCTTTATTTACATTCAGGAGCCTTGGTCTCAGAATTAACTACATCCCTCACCATATTATCCTTTTTCTTCTTTTTCTGTCCTTTCCAAAAACTAGTTAACACTGAATATTCAGCTGTCATCCCTGGGTCTCCTTGTAACCACATCTCCACAATCCCAACCATATCCTATTTATTTTTATTTGCATGACCTTATTGTAAATGCACTGCATGTTAAGACACAAGGACTTAAGGCTAGTCTTTTAACCATTCATAGGAGAAAGTGAGGAATGCAGATGCTGGAGAGTCAGAGTCAAAAAGTGTGGTGTTGGAGAAAGCACAGCAGGTCAGGCAACATCCGAGGAGCATTCATAGTCCAATTTGCATTATTTTATGTAATGACCCTGTTTGATTCTTGCTCTTGAATTCATTGCCTACCACTTACTTCCCATTCAGACTTTTCTAATAGCACTTCTTCCCCTCTTTTCTGTCTCCTTCTTGCAGACTCCCATCCCTGTCCCCTGTCATTCTAGTTTAAACTCTCCTTTACAGTAGTAAAACATACTCCCATTAGGACATCAGTTTGGTCTTACAACCCAGCCAGTCAGTACATGTGCCACCAACCTCCCTCCCCAAACCAACTCCCAACCCACTGACCATTTTAATCATTTTTATATTATACTGTATTGATAGTTTGGTTTAGAACCTCCAATGAATCTCATTTCAAAAAGATTGCAAAGAAACCTAATAAAATTACACATTCATTCTTTTGTAAAGCTTAGAAATATTAAGCAAGCAATTCTGCTAGCTTCAAGACTGATCATATCCTTGCTATTAATCTGGTAGCAGTTTCTAACACTTTTATTTGGGAGACAAATTGTTAATACTGAACTTCTCCTTCAGACCCAATAGAAAAAGAATCACAGCTTCGGACCTGAGGGGCAGCTTTTTTACACAGAGGTGATTTGTATGTGGAATGAACTGCCAGACGAAGTGGTGGCTTATAACAATTAGAAGATATTTGGAGAAGTACATGAATAGGAAAGATTTAGAAGGATTTGGGCCAAAACAATAGGCAAATGGGTTAGTTTGGGAAACTTGGATGGCATGGATGAGTTGGATCAAAAGCTTCCGTGCTGTATGATGCCAGATGATGGAAATCTGAAACAAAAAAAAACTTGCCAGAGAAACTCAGCAAGTCTGGCAGCATATGTTGAGAGAAAACAGAATTAATATTTCAAATCCAGTGATTCTTCTTCACATCTTTTTCTCCTTCATATCACACTCTGCTGCCCTAACAGCAGTACGATGTTTGTTAAGAGACGTTCAGTGGAATTTTCTCCACTTAATTTTCAGGCCTCAGGACCATTTGCAGGTCCTGAGTCCATCTGCCTGAAGCATGCCCTGTGGCATGATCTTAAATGAGGCAGCTAATTAACCATGTGCCCTCCTCATCTGGGCAAGGTTATGGGCAAACAGCCCGATGAGGAAAGGCAAGCATAGCGCTGACAGATGGAGACCCTCACCTAATAGTGCAGATGTGAAGAGCCAGAACCATCAGACTGCAGCAGAACACCCTCCAGAGAATGTGCCGCATTCAACCTCTCTACCCCTTTAGATGTGGATGCACTGAATCACGTGACGACACTGTCGGCTCACTGTGAAATGGAGTCCGAGGCGTCACCGAATTCATGACATGAGGTGGGGCAAATGCGCTCTATAATATAACATTGCTGTGAGAGGGCTAATTGAAAATCTCAACTGTCTACCTGCTTTGGAGGTTAGTTGCCGTCATTGAAAACCCACCTCCAGGAACATCTGCTGGAGGCAGGAACACATTAGGAAGTTGACCTGACAAGTCTAGGTCCAGTTCCCCCACCTTTCTGAATAAAATGTGGCTGGTGTTTCTCCTTATTTGACTCAACAGGGTCACTGTTTTTCCTACCAGTATCAACCTTGTGCAAGATTAATTGCCTTACCATCTCCTGTAAGACCTGGCGAATGTGTGTCTACTCTCTGTGCACATAGAGTGCCTGTCAAAGCTGTACTGTGATTTAAATGTAAGTCTTATAGCCAATAAATTGAAGCAAAAATCAACTTAAATGATTAAACAAATACCTTTGACAGATCTTTACCTTTAACATTTCTTACATTTCCTGGCGATTGGATAGCTTTACCAAAGTTGAAATTAAAATTTGGATATTACATCAGGAGCAATTTATTGATTGAGCATGGTAAAAGTTGGAAGGTGGGAATATTGGGGGGACCAAAAGGAATTTTAATGCTTTCAGAACATAAAATTCAAAATACATTTTTCTCCTCATCAGTTCGATGAAGAACGAACAGTCGGAAAGAGAGATTCAAATTGTAGACTTCTTCTTCTTCCTTGATTGCTTGCTTCAGAAGGGATAAGGACAAAAAGCATATCGACCATAATTTCCAACGTTCCCAATATTAGTCATTGCAAAGAATTGGTCTTTCAATTCCTGTATTACTGTCAACATGGTTTACAATAATAGCATATAATAAACCTAAACTTGGATTAAAATGCATATAATGCCAACTGTGTATGCCAATTTGGGGTTTTGCTTTTGCCAATGTGACATTTCTGGTAGTTTAATATATCCAGCAAGAGAGAAAATCTATTTTTGCATTTAAATTGATGCAGAGTTTCAATAGCTAAAGATCCTAGGAAACATAAGGGGAATGGGAGGGTCCACTCTACATAAAGCCGCATAAAATGAACCCTGTACTTAAATACTCAGATGCAAAATAATATATATTACATAAAATGGAAAAGGAAATGGCTTGGTATTTTTGAAACTCTGTAATAACAAGTGTCCTTAAAATAGTTGAGCAGTAAGCAAATCTCCGTATGGTTTGGAGTTTGTAGTGTCAGAGGCACACTCCCTCTGAGTCAGAAGAGTTCAGGTCCCACACAAGAGAGTTTGCAACAAAAGTTGAGCGATGCTGACTTTCCAGTACAAAACAGAGGGAGGAGGTGCTGTCAATCAAATGAGACCTGGTAAATCGGAGACCCTGCCAGGTCTCTCAGTTAAACATCCAAAGATGCCAATGGCATCATCTTGAAGAGGCGGATGGGCACTTACTGTGATGAGTCCTGCCAATACTTACCCCTCAAACAGTGTCGTAATGTAATCAAACTCAATGATGATCAAATATTTAAATGCAATAGAAGAACAAAATTTGCTTAAAAAGGAAAACACTTTTTTAAAAAGGATTTTGAAATCAGAACCCCATTCAGAGATAGAGTCTCATCATCCAAGCCTCTTAGAAATTGGTCTACTTTTGTCTCTTTGAATAAAAATTGTCTTTAAACTGTGTTGTGCTAACTAAAAACATACCTAATACTATGACAAGCCTCTTCCCAAAAGGCTGATATTATGGATAAAAACTGAGCTCAACACAGTCATTGAATCACAGAGCTGTGCAGCACAGAAATGGAACATTTGCTCCAACTTGTCCACGCCGACCAGACATCTTCAGTTAACCTAGTCCCATTTGTCACATTTGGCCCATATCCCTCTAAACCTTCACATTCACACACCCATCCAGAGGCCTTTCAAATGTTTTAATTGTACCCACCACCACCACTTCCTCTGGCAGTTCATTCCATACACATAACTTCTTCTGTGTGAAAAAGTTGCCCCTTAGGTATCTTTTAAGCCTTACTCCTCTCACCTTAAGCCTATATCTTCTAGCTTTAGATTACCCTACTGGGGAAAATACCTTGTCTATGTACCCTACCCACGCTCTTCATGATTTTATAAACATCTATAAGGTCACCCCTCAGCCTCCGATGCTCCAGGGAAGACAGCCCCAGCCTATTCAGCCTCTCCGTACAGCTCACACCTTCCAGCCCCGGCAACATCCTTGTAAAGTGTTTTATTTTCAGTTCTTTTGCAGAGGGTGTAACAGTGCACAAAAGACTGGCTATAGTGTTATTCTAATGCATTGCGCTGGTGCCATTCCTTAACCATTTGAATTATTTTCTTTTATATCACAACACAGAATTGTTTCTTGCACCAGAAGTGTTTTAAGATTGTTGACAAATCTCAAAATCTCAAAATCACAGAAGCTTATAATCAATGAATCACCCCTGCATGTTGTGTAGGGACAACACAATTTCAATTCTTACCAATTAAAATACCAAACTCGACCCCCCTCCCCCCACTTCATTTACTTTCCTCATCCTGATATTAGTGGGGTTCAAGGTTAGTGTAACAACCATTGAACTTTCCAAGGTGGTTACATTTAAAAATGTCTCAACTTTAGAGGAAAGAGAATATTCTGCATGGGCTGATGACATTTGCGCTAATGGTGCTCTGCATTGGCGAGGTCCATCGAGGACAAATAGTGGTGAAAGCATCAGTGGAGTCAAGATGGCGACAAACTGTGGCAACTGTCATTCCAGTGGCACCATCATGGCAAAGGGAACTCGTGCCTAGATGCCATGCCTATAGTCAAACGTTTAAAAAGAATAAATATAAAGTTGAACACTTTTTCTCTATTCTTCTGCCTTTATATTCTACATTTTGGTTTTAATTCCTGTGTTCCAAGATGGCAGCAGAGAGTGGCGACATTATACAACTCTACACACTGTATTTTGTAACAAAATACACATGACAATGAATAAATCAAATCAAAGATTACACTAAACCACGGTTCAAAATTAGACCTGATGTAATTTGGGTTTCTTTCCCCATTTGTGAACAAACTGAAACTTATTGAATATCAAGTGACAATTTTCACACCTGGGCACAGAAAAGGACAACTGCTTTTTGGAGACGGAGACAGACAGAGTGAGGAAAAAGATCAGGGTGAACAGTGATGTTAAAAACTGAACAGAATACTTGTAGAAATTGGCTTTCAAGAGGAATGGAACAGGATTGGCAGAACTTTGAGACTTAAGGAACAAGGAACTGAATTTTCACAGATCTGAAGTGACGTGAGCAATGGCGAGTCAGTAGGGAAATTATGGCAAGGTTAGAAGTATTAGATTTCTGATGCTGAGTAGAAAAAGTCAACTTTCCACCCAAGGTTTTAATGGTCAGACGGGAATCTCACTGGTGACACAGTGACATCCCCATTACCCAATCTTGCCTCATTTACATGTAGTTTACTATTTTACAGACAATGGGAAGAAACAAAATGTGGAAGTCTAAGCTGGTGGCTGGTGTCCACCCAATGTCTTCCCCAGCCCAAAACTCCCTAGCAGCTCAGAACATGCTGCATGGGCACTGAGCCTTGTACCCTTCATCAATGGTCATGAGTGACACAGATAAGGTGAATGACAAGGGTCTTTTCCCCGGGGTGGGGGAGTTCAAAAGTCAGGGGCATATTTTTAACTGAGAGAAGAAAGATTTATAAAGGACATCCGGTGGCTCAGTGGTTAGCCTTGCTGCTTCACAGCGCCAGGGACCTGAGCTCCAATTCCAGCCTCGGGCGATTGTCTGTGTGGAGTTTGCATGTTCTCCCTGTGGCTGCGTGAGTTCTCTCCAGGTGCTCTGGTTTCCTCTCACAGTCCAAAGATGTGCAGGTTAGGTGAATTGGCCATGCTAAATTGCCCATAATGTTCAGGGCTACGTAGGTTAGGTACATTAGTCAGGGGTAAATGTAGAGTAACAGGGTAGGGTTATTCTATGGAGTGGGTGAGTTATTCTATGGAGGGTCAGTGTGGACTTGTTGGGCCTAATGGATTGTTTCCATATTGTAGGGATTCTATGATTCGATGACATGAGGGGCAATGATTTTACACAGAGTGTGGTTCATATATGGACTGAACTGCCAAAGAAAGTGGTAGATGCCAGGTACAGTTATGTTTGAAAGACATTTGGATAAATTCATAATTAGGAAATGTTTGGACAGATATGGACCAAGCACAAGCAGGTGGGTCTAGTTTAATTGGGTACATGGTTAGCATGGACTGGTTGGACCAATGGATCTGCCTGTATGCTGTATGACTCAATGACTCTATGACATCAGCAAAGTACCAACCTCATTTTATCTTGGCACATTAGGGACTCTCAGTTTGATTCTTTATTATAGCACTTGGTGATCACCAACACCTTTCTCTGCAATGCTACCACCAGGCCACCTTGCAGGGAAGAACTGGGTGCATAACATAGGGCTATGAGCTGGTTGTACTGACTGCGTTTGCTTGGATGCTCATGTCAGTGCCTTGCACAAACAGAAAGCCGGGCAGCTTCTCATATTTGGCAGCAATATGCCATCGAGGTCGACTGGTTCATCATCAATCAGGAAAGACAGTGAGATGAACGTTAAGGAGCTCTTGGTAGTTTCAGGGGAAATAGAGTGGGCGAGAGGCATTGAGTGAAGATGCTGAATGCAATATTGAGTGTTTTGGACAGTGAACTTTGTTGGGATGTGGATGCCGTGACAGAGTTAGTGAGTGTGAGGTAGCAGAGAGGGGATGGTGGCAATTCCCCACGTGGAACTTGGTATCGCTGCACATTCCTCCAAAGGATACTGACAGGGGTGACCTTTTCTGACCAGGCTGGAAGCATTTGACAGTGTTGCAGCAAACATTTAATATGGCACCCACAGCGTGAACACTGGAAGGGAGCATTCAGCCGTAGCAATGAAATCAGTGCTGTGGAGGCATGGTGCGTAACTGAGAGTGTAGAAGTGAGAGAGAAAACTCCTTCGGACTGAGAGTGAAACTCTCTGAAAACTAGCATCAGGCCAGTTTTTAGGAAAACTCAGCCCATGGAGAAATGGAGGTCTGCCTCATTAGTGAAAGGCAGCTGTGAAATACCAAGGCCGAGTGGAATAATTTTTGAAGGACATCAAGTTTGACCAGGTGTGACAGGGAGGGCTAAGTCTGTTGAAAGCTAGGATTTAAAGTATATCACTGCACATCGTCCAGAAGTGTGGTGCATTGAAAATGGGGTTCTAAGTACCAGCTTTATTGCATTAATTCATGTTTGACCCGTGTTGTTCTTCAGGGCCGGGAACAGGCAGATGGAACTAGTTTAATTCGGGATTACATTGGGCATGAACTGGTTGGACCGAAGGGTCTGCTTCTGTGCTCTGTGACTCCACTTGTTCGAGTGAAATACAAAATCCTGTCCTTTGGTTATTTCGGTCCATCACAGGAAATTCATCTCTTTTCAAGGGTTCTCAGTTTCTATGGAGGTTGTAAGACTAATGAAGGGCTTCAATAGCTAAATAAAAAGGAGAGGCTGCTTCCACTAACTGAACAGCTGGCACTCAGTACCACTCAATACTGCATAGAGAGAGCTAGATACAGACTCAAGGCAGTTGGCAGAAGAATCCGAGGGCGAGATGAGAAGAAATGGTTTTGCAGTGGGTTGGTGCAATCTGTCAGTTCTGAAAGTGTGGTGTAAGATTCAACAGTAACTTCCAAACAGGGAATTAAACAAATACATCTTACAAAAAAAAGGAAAGCAGTTGCCGGTTTGCAGACCGAAAGAACTTCTGATGCTGTAAATCAGAGACAAGAATACAACTTGCTGGAAAAGCTCAGCAGGTCTGGCAGCATTTGTGGACAGAAATCAGGGTTCATGGTTTGGGTCACTGGACGCAAAACGTTAACTCTGACTTCTCTCTACAGATGCTGCCCAACCTGCTGAGCTTTTCCAGCAACTTCTGTTTTTGCCAGTTTGTAAACAGTGGGTAAGCCGGATTGAAAATTTCTTTCTGACAGAGTTAGTGCGATCATATTGGATAAATAGGCTGATTCTCTGCTGGGGGTCGAGAGCGTGGTGCTGGAAAAGCACAGCAGGTCAGGCAGCCTCCGAGGAGCAGGAGAGTCGACGTTTCAGGAAAAACCTTTTTATCAGGAATGATGTTGTGAGCCGAGGGGGTGGAGAGATAAATGGGAGGGGGTGGGGCTGGGGGGAAGGTAGCTGAGAGTGCAATAGGTAGATAGAGGTGGGGGTAAAGGTGATAGGTCAGAGGGGAGGGTGGAGTGGATAGATTGGAAGGAAGATGGACAGGTACTTTCTTTGCTGTATCATTCCACAAATCTATGACATGGAAATTTGATTGACAAATTCCTGAAGAAGGGCTTATGCCCGAAATGTCAACTCTCTTGTTCCGTGGATGCTGCCTGGCCTGCTGTGTTTTTGCAGCACCACATTTTTGAACTTTGCATCATAGCCCACGTGTTGCAGATTAAAACTCTGATCTGCCCATGATTGAATGATTAAAATAATCCCATGGTTAGGATGCTCAGACATACACAAAATTTCCAAAAAATCAATGATCTACACTGTCTTGACCCACAGAATGTGAAGGGTCAGCTTTCCAGGGCTTGGGATGGAAAGAAATTCCTATTCCTGATCCATAAATGTACATTGCCCAGTACTTGAACTCACTTGTAGCTTTAAGAGTCACTGATGAAGTGAAGTGACCTCTGGGTTGATCCACCAGTGCGATAGGAGGAGTGCTGCACTCCAAGAGAGTCAGTGCTGAGGGAGTACTGCACTGTCGGAAAGGTCATATTGAAGGGGTGCTGTCCTGTCAGACAGGTAGCATTGAGGGAGCAGTACACTTTCAGAGGGTTACTACTGAGGGAGCACTACACTTTGACAAGGTCAGTATTGAAGTGTTGCTTTGTGTTCGAGGGGCAGAATTGGGAGAGTATTGAATTGTTGAAAAGTCAAACTTAAGGGACTGCTGCACTGCTTAGGCGAGTTAATCTTGTTGGAGGGATGAACTGCCTCAGGTTCTGCATTGAGGTTATTGGAAGGTCAGTACTGAACAAACACTGCACAGTTGAAGTATGAATACTAAAGAAGAGCCACACTATCAGAGGTGCCATCTTTTGGATGAGATTAAACCAAGGCCCCATCTGTCCTTTTGTGTGGGATTAGAAGATCCCATCTCTCAATTTCAAAGCAGGACAGACTATACACCATAAGATATAGGAGGAGAATTAGACCATTCAGCCCACTGAGTCTTCACCACTACTCAATCATGGCTGATATGTTTCTCAGCCGCACTGCCTTCTCCCCATAACCTTTGATCCCCTGACTAATCAAGAACCAGGCAAAAATGAGGACTGCTGATGCTGGAGATTAGAGTTGAGAATGTGGTGCTGGAAAAGCACAGCAGGTCAGGCAGCATCCAAGGAGCAGGAGAATCGACATTTCGGGCAAAAGCTCTTCATCAGGAATGAACATTCCTGATGAAGGGCTTTTTGCCAGAAATGTCGATTCTCCTGCTCCTCAGATGCTGCTTGACCTGCTGTGCTAATCAAGAACCAGCTCTGTCTTATATACAGTCAATGACTTGGCCTCCACAGCCCTCTGTGCAATGACTTCCACAGATTCACCATCCTCAAGCTGAAGAGGTCACAGCTACAGAGTGAAAGGGGGTAGATCCAGAACTGAGATGGGGAGAAGCAAATCTGTGGAACTCACTGCCCCAGTGTGCAGTGGAGGTAGACTCAAACCAACAGATTCAAGAAAGAAATAGATACTTTTCTGATGAAAAGCGATGGGGAAAAGGCAGGAAAGTGAGTTGAGAACAGGATGAGATCAGAACAATCATGTTAAATCATAAAGTGGGCTCGAAGGGCTGAATTGTTTATTCCTGCTCCTAATTCCTATGTTCCTTTGTTCCCATCTGGGCTTTGTCTTCCAATCTATTCTGGCCAAGGCCTCGCTCATATCTGTGTGGTGGCCTTTACTCAATTGTAATTATGTTTCATCTGATTCCAGCTTCTTCCTCTCAAACTGCAGGGTAAATTCTATCATACTACACTCACTGCCCCCCAGGGGTTCATGAGGTGATTGTGAAGGAACGTCGCTCTGAAAGTTAGTGCTTCCAATGAAACCTGTTGGACTATAACCTGGTGTTGTGTGATTTTTAACTTTGTACACCCCAGTCCAACACCGGCATCTCCATATCATGGCCCCCTAGGGGTTCCTTCACCTTAAACTCCCTAATCAAGTCTGCTTCATTACATATCACTAAATCCAGAATTCTCTGTTCCCTCGTGGGCTTTATCACAAGCCGCTCCAAAAAAACCATCTCACAGACATTGCATAAATTATTTTCCTTGAGATGAGTTGCCAACCTGAGTTCCACCATCCACCTGTATATTGAAGGTTCCCATGATTATTGTAATTACGCCTCCCCTACATACCTTTTCGATCTCCTGATTTATTTTCTTTCCCACATCCTGACTACTTCGAGGGGGCTTGTACACAACCTCTATCGGGGCCTTTCTCTTTTTGCAGTTTCTCAGCTCTACCCAGACTGATTCTGCACCTTCCGACTCTATATCACTTCTTGCTATCGATTCAGGCAGGCATGTGCTTTCGAGAGTATTCAACCAAAGTCAATAAAACATTTGATCTAGTCAGGACTGCATTGCTGTTTGTTGGAGCTTACTGCACACATGTCGCGTTTCTTATGCAACAACAGTCAGTGCACTTTGAAAAGTGTTGCGTTGGCTGCAAAGTGCTTTGGGGCACTCAGAAATCACGAAAGATTCTATAAAATTACTCGTGACTCTTTTTTCTTTCACTTGGGATGAATGAGAGAAGTAAGTGGGGAATGCTTCACAATGCGACTGTGAAGCGTCATGAGTCAGTGGTTTTTTTAAAAAAAGACAAGGAATCTGTATTAGTAAAACTACCCCAGTCAATAAATACTGAGTTTAGGGTTGTATACTTGCCATCTATGAGCAGAATTCTCCCTGAGAAACCAGACTTGATTCCCCCAACTTTTACCCCACCCTCGATCTGACACTGGGAAGGAGGAGAAATGTTATTTAACTTTAAGGAAAAGGAAGCTCACTCTCTATAATTAGTAATCCATTGACAGAATTGTGGGGTGGCACAGCTTCACAGCAGACCGTCTGACAGCAAGCGGGTTCCTAACAACCGCAGTCTAATTAATGGTCTTCCAGAAGGATGAGGCACAGAAGGCTACATCCAATCAGAGGACCAAGGGGTCATGTAAGCACAACAGGAGATAAAGGAAAACAGAATTCGATTGGCCTTGTAAACTGGGCAACAAATCTTCTAACAAACCATGCCTGCATGGAGCCGTGAGCTGCAGGTTTGCACACACACACACACACACACACACACACACACACCCACCCACCCCGAAACATGCACACATAAATACACACAAAAATGCACACATATACACGTACATACACATGTACACATACATACAGATGCACATACATAAACACACACATGTACTCATGCACACGTGTACACACATGTATACGCACACAAACACACACCTACACACGCACACACACTCATATACACACACACTACACATGCACACACGTACACACATATACACATGAACATACGTACACACACATGTTCACACACACCTACACACGTACACACATGCAAATACACATACACACGCATGCGCACACATGTGCACACATGCAAATACACGCACACATGCACATACACACATACACACATGCACACACATGTACACACATACAGGCGCATATGCATAAACACACATACGTGTACACACGTACGCATGCACACATGTACACACACCTACACATGCACACACTCATATACACACACATACACATGTACACATGTACACACACACATACGCACAAGTACACACTCACATATACACAGAAGTACACATACACATGCACACAGTACCTGCACATTTAGAATGGCAATTTACTGTCAAGAAAGCAAGAACCACCAACCTACCACTGCATCAGGAAATAGCAGCACCTTTGAGAGGAAAGGGAAGGGAAGGAACCTGCTGCTAAGCCAGTTGCGGTGACAAAAATATAGCTAGCCTCTCCTCAATATTTTACATCCCAAAGAAGATGGCACGGTGGCACGGTGGCACAGTGGTTAGCACTGCTGCCTCACAGCACCAGGGACCTGGGTTCAATTCCCGCCTCAGGCGACTGACTGTGTGGAGTTTGCACGTTCTGCGTGGGTTTCCTCCGGGTGCTCCGGTTTCCTCCCACAATCCAAAGATGTGCGGGTCAGGTGAATTGGCCATGCTAAATTGCCCGTAGTGTTAGGTAAGGGGTATATGTAGGGGTATGGGTGGGTTGCGCTTCGGCGGGTCGGTGTGGACTTGTTGGGCCGAAGGGCCTGTTTCCACACTGTAAGTAATCTAATCTAATCTAAAAAAGACAATCATCCCTGTGACTGATGTAGGCATCAGACCCAGTGGGAGAGATCAGGAAATGATCAGATGTGGCTTCACCATGTTAACAAATTGGCTCATTAACCTCCTTCTGCTTCGGAGAAATATCTTTTCTTGATCAAAACAGTTAAAACTCCTTCACAAACGTATTAGCATCCAAAGCCTCAGTTAAGAAAAAGGTAGTGTCTCCAATCTAAGCTTTAGAGAAGTGGGCCAGAGAAGTCTTGAGGCCATCCACATCACAACGTCACAAGCAATTAATGAGCTTCAGCGAGATGCACATAACCTTGGTCAAGTGATGAACCATTCCCAAGTGTTTTTCTCAAGATGACAATACTTCTTTGATATTGCTGCTGTGTACTGAGGCAAAGTGGCTGAATTGTGTCTTCTTGCTGACAGAAAACTAATAGTTCTGATGTCAATAAGAAAGAAATGTTAGAAAGCATCCTTCAGGCCCTCAGACCATTTCGAAGCACTTCATCGCCAAAGAAAATACCTTTAAAGCTCAGTTCCTGTGTAATGTGAAAAAAATACAGCAGCCAATTTGCACAGACCAAACTCCTACAAACTGCAATGAAATCAATGCCCAATCAGTTTCAGTGCAGTAATGAGGCAGACAGCAATCAATTCACATACAGGGCTCATATACCCTATGTACAGATTCCAGTTAACTGTGCACTCTGGTCAAACCCTCCACAATTAATCAAATCTCTCAAAGTAAGTTCTCTTGACCACTCAAACACTCACATAACTTTGATTTTCACTCTTTACCTCCCTACCCATTTCAGAAAAATATCTTTCCTTGATCAAAACCGTTAAAACTCCTTCACAAACTGTATTAGCATCCAAAGCCCTAGTTAACAAAAAGGTAGTGTCTCCAATCTGTGCTTTAGTATCCCATTGTTTTTTACTGATTCAGTATCCCTTAAAGAGTCCATTATAGCAAATATGAACATGCATGAGCTGCACACAATGCACTAATCTTTGAGTCAACTCCATTCAAGCATAGTTTTTTAATATGATTTACTAACAACATTGTTCGTGCATAAGCATTTCCTGTGCCAGTTCCACGGCTTATGGCTTTACTGCTGAAGAGACAGTCAATAGTGGAAAGGTTAAGACCAAGGATACTCGTGAGGCAGGGATTAGAGGAGCAGAAAGATCTTATTCAATTTCACTTGACCCACATGTGTGGCTAATGCCTGATGCAAACCAATACCACTTAAACTGAGCCGCAGTAAATGTCAGTGTGTGGAATCTGTACACCTGTGAGCTAGGATGCATAGACTCTGTGGCCAAGTTGGGAAAGCATTGAATCTGTCCCCCATGAACAACCAGTGTGTGTCGAATCCAGTGAGAATCCATGTCAAATGAACTGCACCTCAGTGACATTCAATGATTTCACAATTATGATGGGAAAAACAAACAAAATACACCGCCAAAACAGGATTGTGATATTACAACCGTGAGCAATCCCCCACTATAAATACAACAGTACTCCATTTGCGTTGGCACTATGGAAAAAAACGTATGCTGCTGATCACATATCATTCATTTTTTTTCAGCAGAAGCTGAAATTCATGGTTTGGATTCTTACCTACAATCTCCATTCTTTTGAATCAAGCTTAAAGGAAATCTAAATTTTATTGTACGCATGGAACAGAATTACCGGAGACCTGATCTTCTTTGACTTATAATAATGGGCAGTGGAACTTCAAGTTTCTAATGACTGTTCACACTGAGGTTCATAAATGACAAGTAGCAATTATACCAGACAAATACTTGTCAATTCCCATCTCCAGTGGAGAGAATCTAACCATCTCCCCTCGGCTTTCAATGGTATCGCTATCAGAATCCTTACAATTTAAATCAATTGATCATAAATTGAACTGAACTGACAAATTAAATACTGTGGTTACAAGAGCAGGTTGGGGACTTGGAATTTTACAGAAAGTTGCTTTCCTCCTGATTCCAAAGTCTGGCCACCATCCACAAAGCCCAAGTCATGAGTGTGAAGGATTGCCTGGATGGGTGCAACTCCAGTGCTGCACAGGTTAAAAAAAGCCTACGTAAATTGGTACCCCATTCGTCGCCTTCACATTCACTGCCCCACAATGACAGCAGTCTGTCATCTATAAGTTGCACTGAAACAACTCATCAAGATTCAAGTGACAGCACCTTCCAAATACATGATCCCCAGCACCACTTTCAACTTCCTGTCCAAAACCACACCATACCATATTGCCATTTCTTCACTGTCTCACGGTTAAAATCCAAGAACTTCCTTCCCAACACCAATGCAGGCACACCTAAATCTGAATGGATTTCAACACATCAAAAAGGTGTATAGCACCACCTACTCAAGGGCAATTATGTAGAGATTGGCAGCAAAAATCTGGCCTTGCAAGAGATGACTAGGCAAAAGTGAGGACTGCAGATGCTGGAGATTAGAGTCGAGAGTGTGGTGCTGGAAAAGTACAGCAGGTCAGGCAGCATCCAAGGAGCAGGAAAATCAACATTTCAGGCAAAAGCCCTTCTTCATCGACCACAATCCATGAATAAATTGGAGAAAAAAATACCTTTGCCATGGGTGATGTCTGAGACTTACACATCTGCATGAGATTGAAGGTGTTTCACAAGCAGGCACTGGCAACATTTCTAAAGCTATTTGGATTTAAATTAAATGCAGTTACGGGTACTCAAGAATCTCAATTCTAAACATTGTTAGAGATAAACATCCATTTACTCAGATAACCCATTAACGAAGAAGGTTGCTTTTAGCTGTGTCTGTTCCATCTTTGATCCTGTCCTTGATCTAATTTCTCCTGGCAAAAGTCTTGCACATGATTATGCTCTCAAAGTGCATTTAAAATTTTCAATCTCGGCTTCCATTGAGGTCACGTTGCTAAGGAACCAACACAAGAGACTGTGAGAAGGTGAGAGAGCTGAAAGATACATCATGCTCATCCATTTGTCTGTTAAACAGAGCCAGGGAGTTTATTGCTAATTGCACTACCTGGTAATCATTTAGAGTCGGAAAGACTTAATTGGACCTTGATAAGCCCCAATCCCGCAAAAATAATCCCAGTCTTGGAAATAATTAAGGAGATGCAACCAACCTTTTGATCGACCTCAATACTGTTCATTACCAAAAAATAAATTGACACAGAGTAAAGCATCAACACAGCCAGCTTCACAAATGTTAAAGCATCACTGAAGAAAGATTTGTGTTTATATAGCACCTTTCACCAGAACTGCTGTTTCAAAGCACTTTACAGCCATTGAAGTGCAGTTGTTGTTGTAATGTAGGCAATGTGGTAGCCACATTTTGGACAGAAAGCGCCTACAATCGGCAATGTGAAACTGCCCACTGGTAAGGAATTTCTGAGGAGCAGAGGAAGTTCTACGAATCCTGGACAAAACAGCACCATTCAGTTTGTTAGGATGTTTCTGCTGAAGGAGGGGAATGCTGGGAGCAGAGGTGTGTGGGAGAATCTCCATGAAAATCCCCAACTTTGGGAAATAGCATCTGCCAATGCAGTTTCAATGTGGGTGAATGTCGTGTTAATTTCATGTGTCATTCTATCATTACTGTCTCACCTCCCCCAGTAACCAAGGAAAGGCTAACTTATCATTTTTTCATGAATATTGTGACCTTTTCAAAAATGTTAGTCACAGCCAACATGATGAGGACAGATTAATCTTCCAGATTGCTTGCAATAAATATTCTTTCAAACCATCCTCAAAAATCAAATCCCCATGGTATCTCTGATACGCTGAACAATACAGTCATAGAGTCATAGAGATGTACAGCATGGAAACAGACCCTTCGGTCCAACCCGTCCATGTTGACCAGATATCCCAACCTAATCTTGTCCCATTTGCCAGCACTCGGCCCATATCCCTCCAAACCCTTCCTATTCATATACGCATCCAAATGGCTTTTAAATGTTGCAATTGTACCAGCCTCCACCACTTCCTCTGGCAGTTCATTCCAAACATGCACAACCCCCTGCATGAAAAAATTGCCCCTTAGGTTCCTTTTATATCTTTCCCCTCTCACCCTAAACCTATGCCCTCTAGCCCTGGACTCCCCCACCCCAGGGAAAAGACCTTGTCTATTTATCCTATCCATGCCCTTCTATAAAGTCACCCCTCAGCCTCTGACACTCCAGGTAAAACAGCCCCAGCCTATTCAGCATCTCCCTCTAGCTCAAATCCTCCAACCCTGACGACATCCTTGTAAATCATTCCTGAACCCTTTCACATTTCACATTGGAAGGAGACCAAACTTACATGCAGTATTCCAAAAGTGGCCTAATTAATGTCCTGTACAGCCGCGACATGACCTCCCAACTCCCAACTCCTATATTCAATCCTCTGACCAATAAAGGAAAGCATACCAAACACCTTCTTCACTATCCTAGCTACCTTGATCATTATTGACACTGCATATCGATAGTAAAAGACAGAGGACAGTTCACATTTAGAGTGACTTGGGGAGGGATGGAGGCCAGCCTTGATGGCATTTGGAAAGAGGCTGCTGTTATGGACCAGACCAGACCAGCCCCCTCAAAATATATTAAGAAGATAGTCTCGACCCTGACTTTTCTTATTTTAAAAAGGTAATTGGGAGGTGCCATATTCCAGATGAAACTCGACTGGTCAAACTTCTCAATGTTGAACAAAACACAATTTGTTTAAACACCTCAGTCAAAATTCAATGAATGAAACTTAACTCTATTGGAAAGCTTAGCAGAATAATAGAACACAGAATTGTTTCACATGCAACTCTAACAGTCTAGAAGTAAAGTCATCCAGAGAGGGGGCAAGAGAGAGAGAGAGAGAGGAGAGAGAGAGTGTAGCAGCTGGGAGAGATTCACTGCCTTCAAACCCTGCTGAGACCCCAACAACAATTGCTGCTGAAAATACTAGAAATACTGGTTCTGTGGAGCTCGACATCACCCATTCAGGCTGCTTCTATTGTTCAAAATTTTAAAAACCCAAGATATCGCAAATTGTTTACTCTCATGATTTTGGTGGCTTGCTCGTCACCGCTGCCCTAAAACCTCTTGAAAAAGGTCCCCAGGACAAAATAACCTCTAAAAGCCACAGCATCATCATACTGCAATGTATTTATAGGAGGGAGACAACACGATAACTGTATTTGAGGTTGGAGAGGAATCTGATAAAAAAAAACGTAATGGGGTTGGCATCATTTAAAGATTAAGAAGAAAGGTCGGAGGCGGCTGGGTAAGGAAACACTCTGCTCCTCCTGACCCACAGAAGTGCAGGTGAAGCACTGACTTGTTGTATGTAGCATTTTAAAACTCTTTTCATCCACTGGGCTTTCCATGGATAAAAATCCCAACTGGGTTTGGGTGCATTTGATGCAAGGGGGGGAGCTGGAGATCATGACAATCTAAACTAATGAACATTTATTGGTAATTTATTCTACAGGGACAGAAGTTAGCAGTCCTCACTTAGAGCCTTTTATCAAATTTTACACCTAATGACTCTTCCTATATGGATTCTGCTTTAGCATGCCTGCCTTTATTGCTCAGTCCTTTGAATATAGGAGTTGGGATATTATATTAAGGTTATAGAGGATGATGGTGAGGACTCTTCTTGAGTGCTGTGTACAGTTCTGGTCACTCTGTTATAGGGCAATATTAAGCTGGAGAGGGTTCAGAAAAGATTTACCAGGATGTTGTGGGGAATAGAGGGTTTGTGTTTCAGTAGAAGATGGATCGGCTGGGACTTTTTTCACTGAAGTGTACAAGGTTGAGGAGTGACCTTACAGAGGTTTATAAAATCATGAGGGGTATAGATAAGGTGAATGGCAGGTGTCTTTTCCCTTTGCGTAGGGGTTTCAAGACTAGCGGCACATTTTAAGGTGAGAGAAGAAAGATTTAATAAAGACTCTTTTTATACAGAGAGTGGTTCGTGTGTGGAATGAATTTCCAGAGGAAGTGATTGATTTGGGTACAGTTACAACATTTAAAAGACATTTAGATAAGTGCATGAATAAGAAATATTTGGAGGGGCATAGGCCAGGAGCAGGCAGGCAGGACTATTTTAATTTTGGATTATGTTCGGCATGCACTGTTTGGACTGAAGGTCTATCTCTGTGCTCTATGCTGACAATCAGCTTCACATGAAAATCACTTTTTTAAAAAAAATATTCATTGGCAGAATGAGAATGTTACTCATTTTTTTTAAAGAAAGGCTAGCTCCCACAGTATATAACAAATGAGGAGGAGCAGAATTATCCTTCTTTCTATTTTTTTAATTTCACCTACTTTTCTAATAAACCTGTTCAGAGATGCTAATACACACCTCTGAAGAAGGTGGAACTTGCACTCAGGACTCCCAGTCCAAGGATAGGGACACTACCATGCACTTTAAGAGCCCCTCTGAGTCTTTTTTCCATAATTTCTTTTAAACCCATTTTTCTAATCAACCTGCTTAGAGAGATGCCAATACATACCTCTGATGCAGGTGAGACTTGAACCCAGGCTCCCTGCCCAGGGGTATGGACACTACCATTGCACCGCAAGAGAGTCCATGCAATTCAGCTTTTACTGCCCATCCTCAATTACTCAGAGGGCAGTTAAGAATCACCTATCATTTTTTGTGGGTCTGGAATCACACATAGGTCAGATCAGGTAAGTATAGCCTTTAAGGACATTAATAAAACAAATGGATTTTTCCAACTGAACTTCCTTCCCTCAGGTTCCATCTATTTACATAACAGCTCTTGACCCCAACTGTGTACAGAAGCATACAGATCTAATCCCAACCATTGCAAATCCCAAGATATTTGCTCGCCAGGATCAAAGTTGAAATATTGAAATTCTGAACCCTGATGTCTCCTTGGTATACTTAAAATTAGCCAAATACATCACTGATTTCTACAGTGACTCAAATTCAGGTTTGGGAGTTGTTATATTCCTACTTCCCACATGACCCAATTCTACCCATTTTGGGAACTAAAATATACCTTCCCAGGTCAATCTTATTCTCATTTAATGTCCACAAATCCCCATCTGGCGTTGCTGGACAGCAAAAATGTGTGGGGCCACTCAGTGGATTTGCTGTCATTCTCATTCAGGGAGTTAAAAGCTCCACTCAGGCTGAAGTTAGCTGACTCATCACAGACAACAGTCACAACAAGAATTTCAAATAATCAAATGCTACTAATGTAGAAAAATCTCAAAAGGTCCTTCATAGAAGTGTTATAAATAAAACCAGACACTGACCTACACAAAGTCAGCATGGCAGGTGGTCAAAGCCGTAGGCTTTTAAGATTTGTCGTAAAGGAGGAAAGTGAGGGAGAGAGGTGTTGGGAGGGAATTTCAGCCCTTAGCGCCCAAGCAACTAAAAACAGACTGACCCCATAGTGGAGCCATCAATCTCAGGGACACTCAAGAGGCCAGAATGAGAGGATCATGAGGTTGGATAAGATTACTTAGATAATGAGGGGCGTAACCAAGCAGAGTTTTGAAAACAAAGACACTGTTTAGCTAAGAGCCAAGACATCAAGCACAGGGCGTACTCAGCAAACAGAACTTGGTGTGAGGAATGATACACATAGTTGAGTGGATGACGTCAGGTTTATGGGATGTGGGATTTAAGCCAGGAATCAGCTGCTATAGACGCAACTGATGGTTTCAGCAGCAGAAGAGCTGAGTTGGAGCAAGGTTGGGCAATGTTACAGAGGTGGAAATAAAAAAGCTTTGTAATAAAATGTGAATTGGAAGTAAAACCTTCCAAAATTGCTGTTTCAGGTCTTACGGATCCTTTGGGGTTGCTCATGGATTCTGACTTTCCATGCATAGTTTGTTAGTTCCTTTAAAATGATTAAGGTGACTTGACTCCAGATATTGATTAAGGAATAAATATGTCCAGGCCATTGGGATGCCATTCCCTGACCTTCTTTGAATTAGTACTGGGGGATATTTTACATTGACCTGAGAGAACAGCTAGGGCATGAGCTTAACATTTATTAACCTCTCCGACAGTGCAGCACTCTGTCAGTACAACATTGAACAATCAGGCTAGACTCTTATGTCCTAAGACAGGACTGGGGATTAAAACCAAGAATACCACTCATGGTAGCTCAGTGGTTAACACTGCTGCCTCAGAGCACCAGGGTCCTAGGTTTGATTCCAGCCTCAGGCAACTATGTGGAGTTTGCACATTCTCCCTTTGTCTGCATGGGTTTCCTCCCACAGTCCAAAGGTGCATGGGTCAGGAGAATTGGCCATGCTAAATTGCCCATAGTGTTAGGTGCATTAGTCAGAGGGAAATGGGTCTGGGTGGGTTACTCTTCGAAGGGTCGGTGTGGATTGTTTGGTCGAAGGGCCTGATTCCACACTGTAGGGAATCTAATCTTGAGACAATGTGAGTAGATTCCAGTTCAAATTTAGAGGAATATTTCACAAACCAAAAATGAACAAATGGTTCACACATATTAAAATACAAAACAATGACTTTTGATAGTCCTGCTTTCCTGAATGTGTACAGATCTCCCAGAAGGTATAAAACAGCAAGATACCATTTAGTATTGTTATAATTACAGGCCAATCGGTCTAACCTCAGTGGTGGGAAATTATTGGAACAATTCTAAGGGCAATGTAAATTTATTTCTAGAGATACAAACTAATCAAAGCCAATCATTATGTAATTGTTAAGGGATGGTCATGTCGGCTGAACTCAGGATTTTTAAAAAATATGTATTGAAATAGTAACAAAGGAGATTTCGTAAAGATACCTTTTTTAAATGTAGTTTATATTGATTTCTGCAAAGGCTTTTGACAAAGACTCAAATGGCAGACCATTAATGAATTAAAAGCTCATGGACCTCAAAGCAAAGTGGCAAGTTAGATCAAAAAATAGATCTGAGGTAGAAAGTTAAATATTATGGATAATGAATACTTTCTTTTTAACTTGAAAACTGTTTTCAGCAGGGTTCCACAGAGTTCTATGCTAGGTACCATGCTGTTATTGATATATATTGATGATTTAGACTTAAATGTAGGGAGCGTAGAATCAGAGCCATTGAAAGATTACAGCGCAGATGGAAGACCTTCAGTTGGTCAAGTCCAGGCTGACTCTTTGCAAGAGCGATGCAGCTAGTATCACTCTTCCGTAGCCATACAACTTGTTTCTCTTCAGATAATTATCCAATATTCCCCTGATAGCTACAATTAAATCTGTCTCCACTAGGATCTCAGCCAATGCATTTCATATTGAGACAGACATTAACTTGCGCACATTAACTTCGTTGAATTTATCGCAAACATCAAAAATAAAGGTGATACAAATCCATACAACTGCACTGAGTTTTTTTTAAACTAAAAAAACAATGTAACTGCAGGCCCTGCACTGGAATTGTGTTAAAATTCACAAAATTGATCCTCCTCATGTTCAGAACCAAATAACACATCCTGACCTTCTTGAATTGGATCAAGATCTTCATCAGCAACTGTGTTATCATTGGCAATATTATTTTCATAAATAATCATCTTTGTATTATCACAATGGATATCTTATATTTTTGAATGATTTAACGACAATCTCAGTTCTGATACTTTATTCCAGTATGAGATGGTAGCAAGTATAAAGAGTTGGGATTTTCTGTTGAAAAGATGGTGACTAATGTTTACTCAAAACTGTTCTTTCTCATGTACATATGAAACAAAATTGTAGTTAGGTTCATTATAATCAGGATGGAAGAGAACTGCTAAAACCCTAATCACGCATAATATATGGGTTTATAAGAGGAGAACATGTTTTTGTTTTTAACCCCAGAACATGTGGACAATTTTTTAAAAAATCAGCAGCAAGCCTTTTGTGAGTTTAAATAAAGAAGGTAGTTTATTCAAGGACTCACTCAAGTCCTGGCATGACAATATCTGCACACTCACACACTCAAGGAAAGAACAGTCGAAGAGTATGGTGCAGTTTTACAAAAGTTAATAATTCACATTTTTGTCTTGTTTTAGCCAACTTGCAGAATGTTTCAGAAAACATCTCTGGGACAAGCACACTAAATAACACTGCGGTCCATGGCTGAACGCTTTAACTACCCTCCCATTATACCAAGGACATGCAAATCCTGGGCCACCTCCACCGCCAAATCATAACTACCCGACGCCTGGAGGAAGAACGCCTCATCTTCTGCCTTGGGACCCTCCAACCACATAGGAGCAATGTGGATTTCACCAGTTTCCTCATTTCCCTCCCCCCACTTTATCCCAGATCCAACCTTCTAATTCGGCACTGCCCTCTTGAACTGTCCTACCTGTCTATCTTCCTTCCCACCTATCCACTGCACCCTCCTCTTTGACCTATCATCATCACCCCCCTACCTCCAATTACCTATCGCATTCCAAGCTACCTTCCCCCCAGCCCCAACCCTCCTTCCATTTATCCCTCAGCCTCCCTGGGCCACAGACCTCATTCCTGATGACGGGTTTATGCTCGAAATTTTGACTCTCCTACTCCGCGGATGCTGCCTGACTTATGCTGCAACACTTTTCAACTCTGATCTCCAGCATCTGCAGTCCTCACTTTCTCCAAAAGGGAGGAACATGCTTGACTTATCATGGGACTCCTCTAAGATCAGTTTATTTTTCAATCATAGAATCATTACAGCATGGAATCAGGTCATTTGTCCAATCAAGTCCACGCTGACCCCCTGAAGGGCATCCCACCCAATTCCTGTCACCCTGCATTTCCAGTGGCTAACCCACATAGCCTGCACATTCTGAACACTATGGGCAATTTCCCATAGCCAATCCACCTTACCTACACATCTTTGGATTATGGGAGGAAACCAGAGCACCAAGAGGGAACCCATGTTGACACGGGGAGAGTGTGCAAACCCCACGTAGACAGTCACCTGAGGCTAAAATCGAACCTGGGACCCTGGTAGTGTGAGGCAGTTGTGCTAACCACTGAGCCATCATGCTGCAATACAGTGGTGGTTTTGAGTTGATTGGCCTTATTCTGGTTTATTCTTTGAAAATATTTATCCTGAACCAGAGGAAGGGCAATGCTGAAGATGATTATCTACTTTGTTTCAAAGAAGACCCATTCAATTTGGTCACGGGATAGTCTCAGGATATGTGCAGTTAATACTTTTTTTTGTCTGGGATGTGTCCTTTTGTCTTTGTTTGTAGTCATCAGTTTTTGAATAAAAGCAAAATACTGTGGATGCTTGAATTATGAAAAAAAATGCAGAAAATACTGGAGAAACCTATTGTTGTAGAAAAGGAAACAGAGTTAACCTTTCAAATCTAGTATGGCTGATCTTCAGAACAGGGTCCACAGTGGATAGGGAAGATCTAATTCTCTTGACAGAGAGATTAATAATGTTCTGAAGAAGTGTCATATTGAACTCAAAAAATTAACTCTTTCTCTTTCCACAGACGTTGCCAGACTTATTGATTTTTTTCTAGGACTTTCCGCACTTGTTTCAGTTTTTGAATATTAAGTCACCAGACATTTGGTGGCTATCATTGCAGCAGTACACAGCAAATTTCAAAATTAAAAGGTCCACTTCAAAAAAACAACCTGCATTGCATTAAGATCATTTCTTAACAATTAAGAATACCATTGCTAGGCACAGTAAGCCCACAGCCCGAATCATCATTTGACATGAGAGTATACATGTATTCACAATGAGGAGGATATGGAGATGATCTATGATAATATTACCAGGACTGAGGTGTATTAGCAAAGAGGCAAAAGTGAGGACTGCAGATGCTGGAAACCAGAGTTTAGATTAGAGTGGTGCTAGAAAAGCACAGCAGGTCAGGCAGCTTCTGAGGAGCAGGAAAATCGACGTTTTGGGCAAAAGCCCTTCATCAGGAATAGCCGAAATGCCGATTTTCCTGCTCCTCAGATGCTGCCTGACCTGTTGTTCTTTTCCAGCACCACTCTGATCTAAACAACTGCATTAGCAAAGAGGAAAGACTGAATAAGCCAGCGCTGTTTTCCATGGAACAGAAGGGACCATTAGGAGATTTGGTCTAGATTGGATATGGAGGACCTAATTCATTTAACAATGAGAGCAACGAACCTGGTGATCTAACGTGATTTTCCAAACTTACCTACATAGCTCAATGACTAGAGTGATTCTGTTCCCTGAGTCAGCAGACTTCATTTGGGGATTATTGGAAAGTTTCCATTTCCTGATTGCCGGCATTGACCCTGGACTTTTTTGGAACGCTGCGAATCATTTCGTTGTCTCGTTTAACAAATACTTTGAATTAAAACTCGTATTCAGGTAACAGGATTGACATTTAAATCCCCGTGGGCTGTCTGTGGCAGAGACCCACATTAATTGCTCTGCGTCAAGATATTGCTGCTCTGTAGGGGAAATCCAATGAATCACAGTTCATGGACAAATTGAACAGCAACTGAACAATGGGAAGGGGGTCAAGGATTCTGAGGTAGAAGGTAGCCAGGCCTGACTCTGCAAGACATTGAGAATTACTCCATTTTTATTTTAATTGAGAGACTCCATGTAGTGGTTTGGCATGTTGATTCCCCTGTGGATTTTAATTCAGTCTAATATTCTATCCGCCTTTTATAATTGAGGCTGCATGGGGAAGTGATTTTCAACTTCCATTGTTTTCCTGTCAGAATTCTGTTGGAAATCACATGTTGTGTACAGGCTGACGCAGTTATATTTTGAGCTTGCAATTAAGACAAGCAGCTGAATGCTAGTGGAAGTTATTTTATAACGCTCACTGGGTGAAAGGGACACAGGCTCATGGGCGTGCTTACAGCCCGACAACCTGTTGGTATAGTCAGGCCTTTTGTGCAGACTGCGGCTGTGGTAGGGTTGTGGCTCCGAAATCAAGCCTGTGTTTGAGTACCGGCCTCTTTGCAGCACTCAGTGGATAAAAGGGAATAATTCAGAGCTCTCCAGCATTCACAACCTCATGGGAGTCACAGGGCTGAATTATGCCATTGCGGCTGAAGCCTTGCGTCTAGGTTCTGTTTTTGTTATGTGGTTTCACAGAGGTTGCTTGGCGTGTGCGGCTTCACAGAAGAGATATGGCTAAGGTCTGAGGAATTTTCAATATATACTGTATTTGCATTGTACAATGTACATTCTAATCAAACACAAATTGCTTCTGCCATCAAATTTAAAAGGCACCTGGATGGCTATATGAATCAGAAGAGGGATATAGAGGGATATATAGGCCAATGGTACTAGGTTAATTTAGGATATCTGGTCAGCCTGGATAAATCAGACTGAAGGATCTATTTCTGGTCATAGAGAGTCATTGAGATATACAGCATGGAAACAGACCCTTCAGTTCCATCTTGTCCAGGCTGACCAGATATCCTAAATTGGTCCATATATTCATCATTCACATAGCTTCCTAAATACATGACTGTACTTTTGAATAAAGAAGTTACATTTGCTGTATGCCACTCACGACTCTTCTGATATCTCTGACTCCTTGTGTTCTCAATGAAGGACATTGCCAATGACAGTCCTGTGCCCAGCTGCTGCTGGAATTTTGGTGATTGTAGCTGCCTAAGAGGGCAATGGTACCTGCAAGAACCAAGGCTGATGCCAAGCCCCAGAGTGGCAGGAGATCATTTCAGTGGATAAGGAAGATCCAGCTCAGGAACAGATCTATGCCATTGGGTATCCCAGGGATCTGCAGGATGGCCAGTGTATTACAGCCCTGACTCCCAGGAATGAATGAGGTACAGTGCTTAAGCAGGCTGTATATCCTGGGACTCTGTGACAGAACTGCTGGAGCAATACTCAAGGGCCTTAGGAGTAGGAGGCTATCCTCTCCTGGAGAAGGGGACTGCCGCCCTGAATGTCAATATGACTGGCTCCTTTCAGGGAGTGATGACAGAGTTGTATGGGATCTCTCAGCACTAAGCCTACAAATGCATCAGGGGATGGTGACTGATGGCACATGTGCAAGGTCACACCATTCCAACTTGTTTCTCAATGACAGGACCAGCACTGCAGCCCAGGCAGTGGGATTCAGGAACATAGTTGGCTTCCCCTAGATGCTGGATGACCTTGACTGCATCCACCATTGGCACTATGGGCACGGTGGTTCAGTGGTTAACACTGCTGCCTCATAGCACCAGGGACCCGAGTTCGATTCCAATCTCCGGTGACTGTCTGTGTGAAGTTTGCAGATTCTCCCTGTGTCTGTGTGGGTTTCTTCCAGGTGCTCTAGTTTGCTTCCACAGTCCAAAGCTATGCAGATTAAGTGAATTGGTCATGCTAAATTACCCCATAGTGTTTAGGTATGTGTCGGTTGGGTGCATTAGTCAGGGTTAAATGTAGGGGAATGGGTCTTCGGAGGATCAGTGTGGACTTGTTGGGCCAAAGGGCCTGTTTCCAAACTGTAGGGATTGTATGGTACTTCCTGGAGCCATGTGCTCGCTGCCCTGGTAGCTGGCAAGACTTCTACATCCTGGGGTACTTTGGCACAATTAATGTGTTTGAGGGTTTAGGTGTTATGCAAGGCAGGGACAGGAGATACCTACTGCGGCCATGGCTCATGACAATGTTGTACAACCCCCCAGACTGCTGGTGCAGCACAGATACAATACCAGCCAGGCCTAGAGCAGAGCCATGATGAAGCGAGGATGGGGGTGCTGCATATAAAGTGGCTCTGCTGTGTGTGGGTGTGGTGGGTGTGGGAGGGTATAGATGCAGTACAATCCCAACTGAATAGCTGCATCAGCTGGTGTGCTGCTCTCTGCAAAATTGGAACAGGTAACGAGCAAATGTGCTGAATACTGAGGAACTGAGAACAGTTTCCTGAGGAGGATGAGAACATGGAGGAAGTGGAGGAGGAAGATCTCCTTGTCCATGTGTTATGACACAGCAGTAAGCCCTTTTGTTAATTAAACCAAACGTTTAGAGAAGCTCACCTCGCCTCGCAATCTGTTAAAATGTGAGTGACAGAGAGCTCCCAAATTCCACTGTTTAAAGAAAATAATATCAACTTATTGCTTAACTCTAAAAGTGAACATTAAACAAAAATTATTCACAACTCTAAGCCCCCCTTTCTCTTAATTGCTTATTATTTGCCTCCAACTCTACAACAATATGCTGTTCCAATAAGAATCATTAAAATTTCATCAGCTTAATTTCAAAACCACAGAAGTCGTCTTCTGTGACGTCACTCATTCAGCTGCTAAATTCCCTGGGCCATCTTTCTTTTTACTGCGAGTATGTTTCATATGAAAAGGCACCTTTGACAGAGAGTATTTTCTAATTTCTTAGATTTGTCTCGATGGCAGTTGCTCTCTTTCCAATTTTCACAATGCCTGCATTTCTATACTCCCAATATCGGATTGTCTAATTGGTTCAATGTTGGCAAAACAATAAATTCAAACTCGATTGGGTTTTAGTATACTGGGGCATAATTTAAACTGATTAAATTCGAATCGTTGTCAAAACAGCAACTAAAACTCAGGTATCCATTTCACAGCTAAATGTTACATGTTTTCAATTTTCCAGTACATTCTGGGACTGCCATCTAGTCATGTACACAGGTGCCTGCAATCTCTCTGTTCAGAACAGCATTCACTCTTAAAGGTACAGTACACACTTACAACTTTATAACACATGACAGGGCTCAGTTGTGTTACCTGCTACAAGTCAGGTAGAACCTGATGCACTCACTTCCAATAGAGGTAATGTCATTGGAACATCAATGCAGAACCCCAGACAAATGTTCAGGGGACATTATTTCAAATCTCATCATGGGAGACAGTGAAATGTGATCCTGTGAACATCTGGAATTAAGAATTAGCCTAAAGGTAATCATCCACCCATTGTCAATTATTGTGAAAACCCATCTGATTTGCTAATATTTTTAGGGAAGAAACTCTACTCTCCCTTACCTGGTCTGGCCCACATGTGACTCCAGATCCACAGCAATTTTTCATGGAACCCCACACTGTGGAAATGGGCCATTCGGCCCAACAAGTTCACACCGACCTTCCGAAAAGCATCTCAACCAAACTCCTCCCCCAACCCTATCCCTGTAACCCTGCATTTCCCATGGCTAATGCTGCTAACTGACACATCCCTGAACACTATGGGTAATTTAGCGTGGCCAACCCACCTAACGTGCACATCTTTGGACTGTGGAAGGAAATTGGAGTACCCGGAGGAAACCCACGCAGACACTGGGAGAACAGGCAAACTGATGTCAGACTGCTTGCCTGAATATGATGTTTCCCTACTGGATAATGCTGTAGGTCTACAGCAGGGCACTGGGGACAGAGTAGTGGTGACTTAGGTAGGGTGTTCATGCAGGCTGTGGCTGAGGAGAGCTAAAGTGCCTGGCTTGGTGGTGAAACAGTGACTGGGGTGAGAGAATGGGGTTGTGCAAGGGAGTGACAGCCATGCCAGTTATGTGCATAAGCAGTATGGCTTGCAGCTTTTGTGCCAGTGACGCACAACACTGGACCACTAACTGTTGACTGGGAGCACAGTAAAGATGATCCAGGCACAAGAGATGCCGGTCTTTTGGCAGATACCTTCTGAATGCAGGTCGCTCTGGAAATGGTATGCGGAAAAAGGGGGATAGAATTACTTTTGACAGACACGAGAGGTTCACGTAAGTGAGTTTGGTAGGAGAAGGTGAGAACACTCGCAATAAAAATCCATCCAATGGGCTGGATGCATCTTGCATTTAGTTTAAAAATACTGAAGATTCTTTCTTTCTTTCTTTCTTTTTCTTTCCTGCGTACTTTCTGTTCACGTATTTGCAGCTTTTCGTTCCTGTCTGGGGACCTTATGTCATTTCAGATTGCTTGATTCTGCTCTCTCAACATCTGTGACTGTGTCAGGTCTGAATTTTGACTTTGACTTGCAATCCTATGAGCGACAGTGATTGTTTTGTCAAAATTAAAGACCTTGACTTACTTTACTGGTGGGTTCAGTGACGTTGGCACGTTCTTTCTGACTTTCACTTTTGCACTGTAGGTGGAACTTGGATGATGGGAGGGTAACCATGCTCTCCCTTTTCTCATATTTCTTCTTCCCAACAAATGATCTACAAAATAGACAAAGTCTCTCTCCAACGTTTGCTATGGATGGGAACACATCTACTCCCTTTGCAATTCCTCCAAACAAATACTTCTTATCACCTGTTGGCTTTTCATCACAATCTTCTGACCAGCTCTGAACTCTCTAAGTTTCAATTGTTCTCATTTTGCCTTGTTTTTTTCCCCTTGCTTTACTGTTGACATCTTTTCAAGATCAATTAGGGTAGGCAATAAATTCTGGGCTAGCCAAAAATTCGCTTTTTAAAATGGTCAAACTTAACCATATTCACGGAGCATGTTTAAATGCTCACTTGACAAGTGAGCAACCTATCATAGACTTCATCAGTTATCCCATAAGAGAACAGAAAATTGTCCAGCTTGTGTCAGATAGAAACATGGAAATTACTGCTTGGCTTGACAGTTAGCAAACGTATCTTAAATGACCTCTACACAATCAGTGCTCTTCTTCCAGCAGCACCATTAAATGCTGAGTCATGAGGTAGTATTAGTGTCAGTTTTTTCGATTCTTACTTAGAAATGTTTCAAAGTCGTCTAACATAAAGTGTGAGCCATTTCCCATTAACAAAACAAAAATACCTTTAAAACATCCCTGCATTGCAGGTAAAGAAAAGGGGATTTATGCCCTCTGAGTGCTGACTGTCAGCCACTGTCAAAAGGAATCAAGAGTTTCAATCAGCTAACAATGTCAATGCTAATATGCACTGCAGTAGTTGCAATGTTCAATTATGCATTCATCATGAATGATTCAGAAACTAATTTGTGTTTTTTAAAATTTTTGTCTCTTGGATTCAACTCTCACTAATCTGTGTGTATTTGTGAACCGTTACTATTTCTTCTTGCTTTCAGTAACTAATAAACTCACTCCTTTTGTTAATTCAAGAAAGCCAGGTTAAATAGTCTCCTTTTAAAGCCTTATGTTTGTTTAGGTCTGGGAGAACGGTATCCGCAAAGGAAGAGATCCTTTAAAAATTAACCTTTGTGCAACCAGCTAAGAATAACCAAGAGAAACCAGTTCATCTCTCCTCATCCAATTCCTTCACAGTTTGGGATATCTCATTCTGAACTGTGACAAAATAGAGAACGTTGTCTGGGGACTGGTCGTAACAGTACCACTGCTTGAATGTTGAATTGGCCTACTTTTGTGAAATGATTCTGGAATAAAGGTGCAAGCACGATAGAAGGAAAATCCCAAGGCTTATAAATTATTTGAATTACAATTTGCCCATTGAGTATTAACTAATTGTACTGCAGGGTGTGTAACTGTAGAAGGACAAACTCTGACAAATAATTTACAAACAGCCCGTACACTAGTATTGAATGAAAGATGAATAGTAGTTTTATATTATGAGGAATTTTTAACTTTTGTGTTCGACTTCAGTCCTCCAGGAACACATTAAGAAAACTCAGAGCTTCTGTGCCCTGTGCACTATTACTTGTCAGTAAATCTTCTATGTGATTGCCTTTCAGTTCCAGTGAGCAGAGTACTGATGCAGTGTGAGTACAGGGAGCTTGCAATCTGCTGTTTGTCACACTCTTGATAGCTGTTGTGGTACTTGTTCATCCCAAATGGGAAAGACATTTCACCCTTGATGCTTTGAATTCCTACAGCAAGTGCTAATGGAACAAGATGATGCCATGTGTTACTGAGTCTGGGGGGAGCAAAAATATCTTGAAACATTTTGCACATAGTTAATTAGTGCAGCATCTGTTGCTATCTAAACACACACCACATTTGCAGCAGCACAGTTCCACAAGCAACAAGGCAATGGGTGACCAGTCTGTCAGTTTAATTGGTCAGTGGGGTGTGATTGAGGGAGGAATGGCTGTCTGAAAGAGAGATGCTTGTCAAAGACAGGGGCACCAGGAGCAAAATTCTGCAGTTAGGTTTATGCAGGATTGTGAAATCATAGAGAGATTGCAGTACAGAAGGACAACTTTCCACCCCTCAATTCTGTGTTAGCCTTCTGAAGGAATAAGTCACCTCATGCCAAGCCTCTTCCGTTTCCCTGTAGCACTGATCTGATTTTTATTTTCAGTTTTAGTTAATGAAAAGTTTGCCTTATCTGAAAATGGCAGTAATGTGTTCGTGACGCGCGCTTGCTGCAGATATTGTGCTTCGAGGGGATACAGGTTGGAAGGAGTATTATGATACCCTAACCTCAATTATCCTGATCAATGTGACCATGTCCATAAATGGATTGCCAAATTAGCCCTTAATGGCTGTGGTAGACTCCATAAGTGGCCAAATTATCTATGGAATTCCAGAAGGAATCAATATGACGGCCTGAATGACCTTGTTGCAGAAAAGATTTTCCTTTAATGAATAAAAATGAGACCCTGTTCTATCTATTTCAGTTTGTATCTATGTATTCTAAGTGAATTCTGAACACACGAGAGTTGCTGCAAATCTGTGGTCTTTTTGTAAGTATTGATGGCAGTAACAAGATATGCTTCTCTGACTTCCCTTTCGAGATATTACCTTGTACGGATGTCTCACAATTCAGTGGCTTTCAAATTATTCACTCGTGTAACCCACTTCATGTGTGATCCTCCATCGTGTTAAGACCAACAGCAGAGCTCCCACTCTCCTTGAGATGCCGGATTCATTCCGATATCAACACATGACTCCTCCAGCAGACCTTCTGTCTTAAAGGACGACTGCTTTCAGCTAACAAAGCCCTAGAGGGTCTAAAAACAGAACCAGGCAGAATCTCCACCTGCTGGCCTTTGTTTTTAACTAGGGTAACATCCAGAAATAGAAGCCAAGTCCATTCACGATCCATTGATAGAATCCATTAATTAGAATCCCCACTTCATGCGGTGAGAAACAGTCCCTCCACGTTTTCTAAGACCGTAAAGAATATTATAGATTTGTCACCTTTACATTTTCCATGTTCTGCGAGGAAATTCAAATTGAGGACTAATGCCGATTCATCCTTGAATCTATTGTGTATCGCTCATGAGCTAAAGCTTTTCCTCAATAATTAACAAGGGAGCTTGGAAGTGAAACTATGCTTTTGAAATTTTCTGTTTCTTGTTTGTTTTGCAATAAATGTTCTGAGCTGTTAAATCTTTTATCAACGTGTGCACGGTGTGACGGAGAGACAACATAACAAACCACAGGTAGTCTGAATGCAGGAGAATCCTGGAAGGCTGCACTATCATGTCATCAAAGAGGAAGGCTCTGAATAAGATAGTCTTGACTTTGGATCTGGTCGTCTGAATCTTCCTTCTGAGTCACACTGGTTCCATCTGGGCTGGTGAGAAATACAGAAGTGGTTTTTAAGATGGGCTTTCATTGAGATCGCATCTTTCATGGTCTCAGGGCACCTCAATTATTCTGTAGCAAATGAAATATTTTTAAAGTGTGGTCGCTATTGTAATAATGAGCATGTGGCAGCTAATTTGTACAGAGTAAGCTTCCACAAAAAGTAACCTGGTGATGAGCAGCCACCAATCTGCTCTTGTGATATTGACTGAGGAATAAATATTAACCAGGATACTGGGAAGAGCTTTCCTTCTCTCCTTCTTCAAAAAAAAATCTTGACATCTTTGGCATCTAGGTAAAAACAATGACTGCAGATGCTTGAAACCAGATTCTGGATTAGTGGTGCTGGAAGAGCCCAGCAGTTCAGGCAGCATCCAACGAGCAGCGAAATTGACGTTTCGGGCAAAAGCCCTTCATCAGGAAGGGCTGATGAAGGGCTTTTGCCTGAAAAGTCGATTTCGCTGCTCGTTGGGTGCTGCCTGAACTGCTGTGCTCTTCCAGCACCACTGATCCAGAATCTTTGGCATCTGGCTGTGAGGGAAGAGGGCGGCACAATGGCTAGCACTGAGCCAGGAATGAGGTTCGATTCTACCCTCGGTGTCTATTGCCTGAAGGCTTTTTTTCTCAATGTTAAGAAGTCTCCATCACTCTCCCCGAACTACCACCTGCGGTGTGTACCCACCATCTGACATTTCAGTGCTCGCTCAGTACTGCCCTGGAGCACCAGCTGAGATACTGAAGTTTCTGATTGATCCTTGAATCCACAACCTTCTGATATATGTTGAATAAGGAACAGGCTGGAAGGGCTGAAGAACATATTCCTGCTTCTAATGTCTGCATTTCACTCCATGTTACCCACTGAGCAACAGCTCCGAGAAGAAGTTGAATTTATTGTAGTCAGATTAATGGAAATCACCAGTTCTGCAATTTTGAGAATTTCCTTAAAACCAATCCAACTCTTTCATGTTATCCCGCTGACCTGACGCAGTCTCACTGAAGAGTAGATGATGAAAAAATCAGTTCCTTTCAGGAAGATTGTCGTTAAGTCTTGCATACAAGATGACAGTGTTGGCTTGTGATGCACATAAACAGTTTTTCATTGCCAGCTCAGTGCGAGGGAGAATACACATCTCTGTGACAACGTGTGCCAGGAAAGTGTCTTACTTTTGTTGTTAATTACATGTAATCCACAAACACAGGTCACATAATGTTTGTGGAAGGTACCCGAATCCTGTTTCTTTGCAAATTGGCAAGAGTTGACCAGTCCTTCGATGACAGACAGCCTCTCTCGTATTCCAAAATGTAATACACCTCGGGGTATTCTCCTGCATTAAAGCGGTCATGTAAATGCAAGTTATTGTTGTTGGTTTATGTATTCTCAGGAGAAGGCTGCCCACCACAAACAGCGGTTTAGAGGGAGGGACAGAATCAAGTAAACATTCAGGCGATCAACCTCAAAACTGGGAACCGAGAGTGAAACCAGGGCTACACCATTGTGAAACTGGATTTTCCAAAGAGAGGCAACCTCACACAGAAATTTTACAAAAGAACAGAGTCCCGTACTTCTGAGAGGAGACGTCACTCAGAAATGCAGGGAACAGTCTTTCTGTCTGCTAGCTGCCTCGTGGCTTAGAACCATCAGAGGAAGGCAAACCCTAGTGACCTTTACACAGAAGGCAGCTATTGTATTCTGAAATTTAATGCTTTGATGGCTACTGTCAAACCATAAATAAATAAAGTAAGGATCCTGGGAACATAGGATGCCAGATGGGTAAGTGGGTAGTGTGCCACTAAGGCAGGTGCCACGTGGGTAGGGTACCATCTGAGGCAGCGGTAGTATACCAGCCTGGTCTGGGATATGGTACCAGAGCTAGGTTGACCATTGAGTAGGGAGTAAAGTGCCACCTGGTAGGGTGTATGGTGCCATCTGGGTACAGTGCCAAGGTGAAAGGTGGCAAGGTAAATAAAAGTTGAATGCAGGAGAGAAGTATACAGTAAGTGGCAGTACCCTTAGAAGCACTAACATTCAGAGGGATCTAGGCATACAGGCCCATAGTTCCCTGAAATTGGAAACACAAACGGATAAGATGGTCAAGAAGGCATATGACTTGCCTTTGTCAGACAGGGCGCAGAGTATAAAATAAAGCAAGTCATATTGCATCTGTATGCATTTTAGTAAGGTCACGTTTGGAATATTGTATACAGTTCTGGTTGCCACATTACCAGAAGCACGTGGAGATTTTGGATAAGATACAGAAATATTTACCGGGAAGTTGCCGGCTTTGGAGTCTGTTAGCTATGAGGAGAGATTGGACAAACTTAGTCTGTTTTCACATCAAAGGCTGAGGGGTGACCTGATAGAAGTTTACAAGATTATAACAGGTACGGATAGAATGGAGTCTTATTCGTTGGCAGAAATATGAATACTGGGAGACATGGGTGTAAAGTAAAAAGGAAAGGTTTAAAGGAGGGTGGTAAGTGCCTGGAATGGGCTGCCACAGGCGTTGATATAAACAGATATTACAGCAACATTTAAGAAGTATCTTGACAAATACATGAACAGGCAGGGAATAGAGGATATGGACCATAGATGCAAAACATTCTTAGACAAGCATCATGTGACACCACAGGTTTGTTGTGCCGAAGGGCGTGTTCCTGTGTTGCACTGTTCTTTGTTCTTTGAGGTACCATTTGGATAGGTCAGGGTAGAAATCAGGTTCAGTGGATGGGGGTGGTGAGGTGCTACCAGGTCAGAGCCTGGGGGTGTACGTGATCTGGGGGAAGTACAGTTTTGGTGTGAGAGGTCAGGAATTAGATCCCTGGATTATCCCTTTCAAATAGAGGCTTTTAGAGATTTCCAGATATGGTGGAATAGCCCATTTCAGTTCTGAAGAAGTGTCATATTGACCACCAAACATTAACTCTGTTTCTCTCTCCATAGATGCTGCCAGACCTGTTGCGATTCTGTGGTGCATTTTCTTTCTACAACAGATATCAGCTGAGTTAACCACAGATATCTAAAAAACTGTGAGTTTCAACTTCAAAAGGGATGTCCAAGGGACTCTTAATGAATATAAAAACACTTGAAAATTGTCCTTATGACCTCTAATCTTGCAAAAAATATTAAAACCACTTTTTGCCACAAATTAAATTGTCTTTTTTGCCTCAGGATGTCACCTAAATGGGTAAGTCCAATTTCCATGGTGATGTCAACATAATTGAAATTGGTCTGGTGCCTGCAAATCATATACATTTTGAACATCAAAAATTGACATCAGTCACTCTTGTTCTGGCACAAGATATAACAAATGTGGCTTATTTCAAGTTGAGTGAGAAATCCTTTACAAAGGGTTTGCTGGAGGTAGATTAGATTTTTTTACAGTGTGGAAGAAGGTCCTCCGGCCTACACCCCACCCACCTACAGGCAAATTTAGCAAGGCCAATTCACCTGACCTGCCCATTTTTGGATTGTGGGAGGAAACTGGAGCAAACCCACACAGACACAGGGAGAACGTGCAAACTCCACAGATAGAGAGTCACCTGAGGCAGAAATTGAACCCAGCTCTCTGGTGCTGTAAAGCAGCAGTGCTAACCACTGTGCCACCTGCACCTCATGCTGTGCTGATAAATATTTAGGCATGTTATCCTTGTCCCTTCTGTACCATTGTAATTGCACGCTCACAACAAGGTACCTCAAGCAAGTATATCACAAGTAATTTATTGATCTGCAATATAGGCAACATTATTTAACATGATCACATTTCATTCCATATACTACAGTGAGATCTAGCTTATCATTTCACAGCTTTTCTTCAAACCAAATGAAAAACCTCTCCTTTTGTATGAGACATACACTTCACAGAGTAAATTGACTGTGAGCAGGTCCTCTGGACTATGCCTATGGGTGTATATTGGAGCACTAATCTGTATCTTCACTGTCATTTGGTTAAAATGACATGGTTATGATGGATCATCAAACTGCTAGCAAGATGCAGAAGCATGATATTTAAAACACTGTGGTGTGAGGATTGTGTTGAACTTAAAAAGTTAGAACCCAGCCAGTGCTATCAACTAAATGTCAAATATTTAATTTCTTTGGATCTCAGCCATGTCTTGTACCTCAACTGAATTTGGTGAACTGTGAATGAAGAAAAAGAGAGGATGGAATCTTTTAAGTCCCTAAATGATGTGGGCCTTGATGAGACATTTGGGATAATCACATGACATGTCCAATAACAACCTTCCTGACGTCAAGATCAAAGAGTCCCATTTTCCAATTGAGTGATGGAAGATGAGATGAGATTCTCAGTAATGAGTGGCGGGATGTATATTCACTTGGATTAATGCCAATATTAGTCTTATTAATATCTTACTTAACTCTATTATATGTGGTTTTCCAGTCTACCACCAAGCAGATATAAACTAAATAGTGAGCATTGCTGACATGAGAGTTGCTTGCCCCTCTGGATCTCCATTTTAGGTACCAGTCACCAATATCTCAGGGCACACTCCATGGGCAGTGACCACATGTACACCATGTCCACGCACATTGGCATTGGGCATGACCAGCTTCACCACATCATCATGACCCACCTCTAATCCACTTACAATTCGCTTCTGCACTTCAATGCTGCATTCTGGAGCAGACTCGTACCTCTCATCGCAATGGATAGAGAAGGACCACGAGTTCATGGTGTGGACCAAAGTGCCTCTCACTTTGTGCCTACCTCAAAGCTCAGAGCATCCCTCCTTTGTATTTCCTGTTGGTACTCTGCCCCCTCAGCTGCACCTTAATGACACACAATTCTCCATTCTGTCTTGCCTCACTAATTAGCAAAGCCAGGCAGCTTGAGTTGATTGTCAGCAGTCATCAGTCAAAGGGGTGGATATAACCCTGCCCTGTGTCAATCTCACACCTTTTGCATGTGCCAGCTGTATATATGGCAAACACATTTAGTGTACTTCAACCAAATGACCATGTCGAAACACCAACTGGGGCTATTGTCAGTCAGGGCATCCTGGCACACTCAGCCAAGAGCAGTGACTCTGATCAGCACAATGGCTTGGACACTGTCAGTTGTTTCTCTGTGGTGGTCAAAACAGGGGGACTGTCTCACGACAGTCCAGACTGTGGGCCATGGTCAGTCCTGCAGCTCCAGTGAAAGCAGTCGGGCGTCTGATCAGCCATCCAAGCTGGTTCATCCCGGTGAGTGGGAGAGGCCACTGTCAGCCTTGGGAGTCTGTGAAATTCAATTCAAGGGGGACTTACCAGGGGACAGTCTTGTAGCAGTGGGAGAAGACCATGCTGATGATGGGAAGCAGCATCTTGGATGTGGAGAAGATGAGGAGGGTGATGGGGCGAGTTTGAAATATATTGGGAGCGAGACAGTACCGCTTTGGAGGACAGAGGATGCTGTCTTAAATAAGATGTGGTTTACTGCATGACAGCAATCAGATACAAGTTATGTTAATGTGATAAACATCAGGAAGAGGACCCAGATTGGTTTTATCCCTTCAATGATATGTAGATGCCAATGCTGGACTGGGGTGTACAACATTAAAAATCACACACCAGGTTATAGTCCAGGTTGTTTGGAAGCACTAGCTTTCGAAGCGCTGCTCCTTCAGCAGGTGGTTGTGGAGTATAAGATTGTAACACACAGAATTGATAGCAAAAGTTTACAGTGTGATGTACCTGAAATTATAGATTGAAAAAGACCTGGATTGTTTGTTAAGTCTCTCATCTTTTAGAATGACCATGCTGGTTTCAGTTCTTTCAAATGGAAATCACAAAATATGTTTTAAAAGTTACACTCTCAAGTGAACTTTAACAATTGGTGTCATGTCAGCCCAGATAATGTATCAAAGGTGTGAGCTTTCCTGTGTGAGGCTGCCTGTGCCACAATGGTCAGACTGATTCTAATCTAAAAAATGGATTTACAGAATCTTACACGGATTCATGCAATTTTTGAGCAAAGTAAAATGTAATTCTGCAAGTACAAATTCACCCCACAAACTTATACATTTAAGTATACATGTGGGTGTGTGCGTGTGGCAGGGGTGTGGGGGGGTGGGATGCAGTGGTTATGAGTGTCTGTGAGAGAGTGTGTATGTGTGTGAGTGTGAGTGCAGAGGGGTATAGGTCTGCGAGAGGGTGTGTGTGGAAGTGTATGTGTGAGCGTATGAAAGAGGGGGTGTGTGTGCGCGTGCGTGTAAGTGTGTGCACACGCGTGTAGGAGTGTCTGTATGTCTGTGTCTGTCAGTGTGTATGTATAGTGCAATGGAGGGTAACCTGTAGTGTGACATGAACCCAAGGTCCCGCTTGAGGCCATCCCCATGGCGTACCAAACTTGGCTATCAGTCTTTGCTCGGCCATTTTTCACTGCTGCCTATCCCAAAGTCCATGGTAGAGTGAGGTGCTGAGGTTCCCGTCCTTGATGGAGATTCATGTGGAGATCACTCTACTGCAAACCCACGGATAATCTCACGATGCTGCACTTCTCCGGCTTCCACCCAAAACACATTAAAACTGCCATCCCCTATGGACAGGCCCTACATGTATGCAGGATCTGTTCACATGAGGAGGAACGTGATGGGTACTTGGAAGTACTCAAGGAGGCCCTGATAAGAATGAGGTACGATGTTTATCGACTGCCAGTTCCAATGTGCCACAGCGAGGAACCTTAATGACCTCCTCAGGAGACAGACAGGTGCTGCAACCGACAGGGTACCCTTCATTGTCCAGTACTTCCCAGGAGCCAAAAAACTACACCATGTTCTTCGCAGCCTGCAACAAATTATCAATGAGGATGAGTATCTCGCCAAGCCCTTCCCCACACCCCCACTTCTCACCTTTAAACAACTGCCAAACCTCAAGCAGATTGTTGTTGGTAGCAAACTGCCCGGCTTTCAGGACAATATCATACAACCTTGTCATGGTGGACGCTGCAAGACATGTCAGAATGTTGACACGGATACCACCATTATGCATGGGGACAGCTCCGACCATGTATGTCACAGGTACTCATGCAACTTAGCCCATGTTGTCTATCTCATAGGCAAGGATGGCCTAAGGCATGGTACATTGACGAGACCAAGCAGTGGTTATGGCAAGTGATGAATGGACAATGCACAGCAATCAACAGACAGGAATGTTCCTTCCCAGTCGGAGAACACTTCAGCCCTCCAGGATATTCAACCTCGGAACTTCAAATGATCAGCCTCCATGGCGGACTTCGGGACAGGCAACAATGAAAAGTGGCCAAGCAGAGGCTGATAGCCTCCCGGTCTCAACCGGGACCTTGGGTTCATGTCACACTTCAGGTGACCCCATTGCACCACACACACACACACGCACACGCACACGCACACGCACACACACACACACACACACACACACACACACTTATACCCCTTTACACTCACACTCATAACATACACACACTCTCTCTCACACACTCATAATGCCCTCCCTCATACACAAACACACATTCACATGCACACATACACGTATAAGTTTGTGGGATTAATGTGTATTTGCAGAATTACATTTTACTTTGCTCAAAAACTGCATGAATCCATGTAAGATTCTGTAAATCCATTTTTTTTAGATTAGAATCACTCTGACCATTGTGGCTCAGACAGTCTCACACAGGGAAGCTTACACCTTCGATACATTATCTGGGCCAACATGACACCAATTATTAAAGTTCACTTGAGAGTGTAACTTTTTAAAAAAAAATTGTGATTTCCATTTGAAAGGGCTGAAACCAGCATGGTCATTCTAAAAGATGAGACTTAACAAACAATCCAGGTCTTTTTCAATCTATAATTTCAGTTGCATCACACTGTAAACTTTTGCTATAGATTCTGTGTATTACAATCTTATATTCCACAACCACCTGATGAAGGAGCAGTGCTCTGACAGCACGTGCTTCCAATTAAACCTATTAGACTATAACCTCGTGTTGTGTGATTTTTAACTTCTTACTCCTTTAAGATACTTATCTGTTTTTCCATCAGGTCCATATGACATCATCATAGTTGGTAGTGTTTAAGATACTACTCAATATTAATCCTTTCAGACACTTATACAACAATCACCATGACAACTGTTACAGAAACCCAACTTGCTTCAGTAATGTTCACTCGTGAAAAAAAAAATCTGCTATCCCCACCTGGTCAGGCCCACACATGTGATCCAGATCCAAAGTAATGTGGTCTACTCTTAATTGCCTCTGAAATGGCATAGCAACGCAAACAGTTCAAGGGCAATTAGGAATGGACAAAAATTGCCAGCAACACCCACATCCTATGAAAGAAGAATGAATAAAAATGATTTCATGTGCCTCTGGAAAATAAAATCAACAAATTGTTGCCTGAAAGCAGCATGAAGATCTGTCACATCTAATTTCTATTCAATAATTTACTTGCATTGTCATTGTTGAAAGACAAAGGGATGATCCAAAGTAAAATCCTTCCTTACAGGATGTAAGGATAATTAAGTGACACCACACTACAATTGCTGAAACTCATTGCCTTGATACAGGAACTGTTGGTCCAAATGCCCACTAATAACTCTGCGTTTTTGCACTGAAATACTCCTTACACACTAGCCCTGTGGGTTAAGTTTTTTTTTAAGGTATGGGTGCACAGTCATGTTTTTTTCATCAAGATAACATTTAACATGTCAGAGATTTTACAAAATTATGATACATCTAACGTAAAATTACCACACTGCAATAGTATATAGAGTCCATCGGGGTATCTTTGTGAGTTTAAGAAATTGCTACCGAATCTTGGAGGGTCCAGAAAATATTGACTGTCAGCTCTCAATTCTCCTGAGGCAACATTTCACTCTGCTTTAAGTCTGAAACTGCAGCCTTGGCAAATCTTGCCGCAGTTTAGTCAGAGAGCTCATTACATCAGAGCAGATAATCTCACAAAGTAAAACCACTGGTCCAAGAAAGAGCTTTGATCAAACTGAACGTGTTTTGTCCCCTTATCACCTAACACATTTGCTTTACAGATCTGACCTTGCAGATCTGTTTGCGCAGCAGCAGTTCTGCTGTTGTTTCTTGTCCCACGATTAAATCTATAAAATCTTCAAAACCTAATTGTGAAAACCGCAAGGCAGCACGCAAATATATCTTGCCTGCTGCCAAGTCTGTCAGCACACAGTGATGTGATCTCACCTCACTGCCACAAAGATTATGCATTTTCTGTCTGTCTGTGAGACCGGGAAAACTGACAGACTGGGAGTCACCACACTGTCTCACAGAATTGTTGCAGTGCAGAAAGAGGCCTTTCAGCCCATCATGTCTACATGGGTTCTCCAAATGAGCATTATTACTGACTGCCAATCTCCTGTGCATTTCCCTATATCCCTTGCAAACTACTTCTATCCAAATAACCATCCAACGCCCTCCTGAATGCCTCAATTGAACCTGCCTCCACCACACCTATAGGCAGTCCATTCCATGCCCTAACTATCCACTGTGTGAAGGAGCCTTTTCTCACAATACTCTTGCTTCTTTTGCACATCACTTTAAATCTGTGCCCATTCTTTCTTGTTCCTTTTTATGAGTGGGCCCAGCGTCTCCCTATCCACTATAGTAAGCTCATTTATGATTTTGAAAACTTCGATCAAATCTCTTCCCAGACATCTTTTTCAAGAGGACAACAGTCCCAACTTCCTTAATTTATCCTCACATCTGAAGTTTCAGAATCCTGGGACCATTCTAGTAAATCGCTTCTGCACTACCATCAGTGCATTCATAATTTTCCTCTAGGATAGTGCCCACAAATGTACACAGTACTCCAGTTGAGGTCTAACATTGTCTTATACAAATTCAACATCACTTCCTTGCTGCTATACTCTATGCCCCTGTTAACAAAGCCAATGCTTTATTAAATGTTCTCTCCTTCTATCATGCCAACAATCTATGTAAATATGTAGCTAGGTCCCTGTGCTCCTGTACTCCTTGTAGAATTGTACCCCTTATTTCGCAGCGTAGGAGATAAGAAGCGACCTGATAGAAGTTTACAAAATAATGAGAGGTATAGATGGATAATGGTAGTTGTCTTTTCCCTAGAATGAGTGATTTCAAGACTAAGGGGCACAATTTTAAGGTGAGAGGAGAGAGATTTAAAAAGGACATAAGAGGCAATTTTTTTTACACAGAGCGTGGTTCACATGTGGAATGAATTTCTTGAGGAAGTGATGGATTTGGGCACAATTACAACATTTGAAAGACATTCAGATAGCCACATGAATAGGAAAGATGTGGTGGGATGGGGGCCAGGAGCAAGTTGATGGAACTAGTTTAGCTTGGGATTATGTTCAGCATGGACTGGTTGGACTGAAGGGTCAGTTTCTGTGCTCTATGACTCTATGACCCTATAATGTTCTTCTGAACTCTCATTTTCAATAAAGCAGTTTCTGAAGTATTTGAATGTTTATCAAGAATTGCTAACAGCAAAATGGGTCACTGGAGTGCTGGAGCTAAGGGCATTCAAAACTTGAATTCATTTTGGGGGATCCAAGATGTCAGTGATCTGAGAAGATCGCATTGCAGAGCTTCGCATCGCAGCACAAGCAGAACGAACGTTTAACCCGTCCAACCCATCGCAATATCTTGGGACTCTGGAAAGATCGTGGAGTCCCAAGAAACCTCTAAAAATTAACTTACCTGTGTTTCCAGCCATCCAGAGATGGCGGTAAAGGGAGGAGGAGCATCCGAAGCCGGGTCTGCAGCCCAGCCTGCAGGATCCTCAGAGTCGATTACTTTCCAGGACCTGGTGAACCAGCTCTCGAAATTTTGTGAGATGTTGGGGAAACAGATTGAAGAGAAACTGGCTCCAATCTCTCTCATGCTGCAGAAGCATGAGCAGCAGCTGGGAGACCTGGAGAAGAGGATGGATGAGGTGGAGCACAAGGTCATAATGGTGGAAGCTGTGCCAGTTCATCCAAGGATAGGATCCAAGCCCTGGAGATACAGGTCCGTAATTTGCGCGACCAAGTGGATGATCATGGGAATAGGGGCAGGAGAAAAACCATTCAGATCATCAGTCTGCCTGAGCGTAAGGAAGGTGAGCGGCCTGAAGAATTTGTTAAAGACTGGCTGCCGAAATTCCTTGACTTGGAGGCTGGCATGACAGGATTGAAGATGGAGAGGACTCGCCATGTCATAGCGGAGGTCGGGTCTGGATCAACGCCCTCGTCCTTTCCTGGTGTGGTTCCATCATTACCAGGATAAGGAGACAGTCATGGAAGCTTCCAGAATCCAGGGGAAGGATTCAAAGGCCCTAATTTACGATGGCTGTCAGATCATGTTTTTGCAGGACTTCTCAGTGGAGGTGATCCAGAAACAAAGGTCTTATGACGATGTCAAGAGAAGGCTGAGGGAGCTTGGGATTTAGTACTCTCTGAGGTATCTGACAGTGACGTGAAACACGTTAGATGGATCCATACATCTTTTTGACACGTCAGAGAAGGCAAGAGACTCTGTGGTCAAACTAACCTAATTTTAACAATGTCACACAGTTTTGTAATTTTGTAATTCTTAAAGCCTGGATAAATGGAGAAGAATATGATGTTTTAAATGTTTATTGCTCTCCAGCTCATCCCCTCAAATTTTTGGTAGATGCTTTTTCTAACCTGATCAGTCTTGAGTCCCGGCACATCATCATAGGGGGAGATTTTAACTGCCTCATGGATCCCACAGTACACAGGTTGCCCAAAGGTTCCTCGATACCCTCTGTACAAACCAAACAGTTAGTGGCTCTGTTGGGAGTTAGGGTTGGTAGACGTCTGGAGCCGTCTCCATCCTACAGATAGGGATTTTACGTTTTTCTCCAATCTGCACAGATGTCACACTAGGATTGATTTTTTTCTGACCCCTGCAGTAACCCTAGATCTGGAGGCACCTTGTACGATTGGTAATGTTACCATCTCTGATCATGCTCCAGTGTACCTTATGGTTAAGATTAAGGATTTTACAGTGGGTTCGAGGTACTGGTGAATGAATCCCTTTATCCTTAACGATAAGAAGTTTGTGGAGTATTTCTCTAGGGAATTTCAGGCGTTCCTAGACATCAACGTAGGCTTGGTTGATAGCTCATCCATTCTCTGGGAAACTGCCAAAGCATATGCTAGGGGGTTCGTTATGTCATACTTCACCAGGAGGAAGTGGCAGAAAGGTGAGCAGCAATGTCTCCTTGAAGCACGGTTGAAGGCAATTGAGAAGGCCTACTTTGACAGACCCTTGTTGGTCAAACTACAGAGGATTATGGCACTACAGTCTGCACTAAATTCCGTGCTCATGCAGACAGCAAAGAAGGAGCTGGCCTTTGCAAAGTAAAGGTTATACGACCATGGTGACAAGCAAGGCAAATACTTAGCGTATCTCATCAGGAAAAGGAGTGCCCCACAAGCTATTACGGTGATTAGGGAAGAGTCTGGGAACCTTACATGTGATTCTAAAAAGATTAATATGGCGTTCCAGAGATTTTACTCTGGAAGTTATACCAATCTGAGGATTTTGAGGAGGGGCAGGCCAAAGTGAAATGTTTTTTTCGTGATCTGAAGCTCCCAGGTGTGACTCCCGAACAACAGTTCTTTCTCAATGCCCCATTATCAGAGCAAGAAATGCAGGAAGCTGTGAGGCAGCTTCAGAGTGAAAAGGCACCTGGTCCTGACAGACTTCCCAGTGAATTCTATAAGGAATTTATAAGCGTACCCGTCAGGCCCAATGCTCAATAGGTTTAATGATTCATGCAGCCATGATTGTCTCCCACCATCTCTGAGAGAGGCCAATATCTCACTTATCCTTAAAAAAGAAAGGACCCGGAAGACTGTGTTTCATACAGGCTCATCTCGCTCTTAAATGTGGACATTAAAATCCTAAGACTCTCGCGTTAAGACTGGAGACTGTGTTACCTTCTCTTATTAAAGAGGATTAGACGGGCTTTATAAAGGGTCACAGATCCTCCAATAACGTTAGGAGGCTGCTTAATGTAATTCAAGCATGCCAACAACAGTCAATACAGGGATTGGTGATTTATTTAGATGCAGAGAAGGCACTTGGCCAAGTTGAGTGGCCGTACCTTTTCTATACTCTAGAGCAGTTTGGTTTTGGTGAAGTCTTCATAAGATGGATAAAGGTTCTCTACGGTGGCCCTCTCACAGTGGTCATCACCCACAGGGTACAATCAAGCAATTTTAATATTTTTAGGGGCAGCTGGCAGGGCTGTCTCCTTTCACCATTGCTTTTAACGTTGGTGATTGGCCATTTGTGGGGATCCCAATATATCAGCTCCAGAAGTGGGGTTAAAATTAGATAAGATTTCGTTGTATGCAGACGATGTTCTAATTTTTTTGACAAATCCAGCATTTTCAGTGCCTCACCTGATACAATGCATTCACGCATTTAGTGTTTTTATAAGGTACAAGATTAATTTTCGAAATCAGACGCTATGCCTACGGGTGCTCTTACGAAGAAGCTAGTTCTTGAGGGTGACTATAGACTACTGGGGTTTTTTTGTGTATTTGTGGATATTCATTACTCCAGTTCTGGATTGGCTGTTCAAAGCCAATTTCATACAATTATTTGGAAAAATTAAACAAGATCTTCAAAGATGGGAGGCACTTCCAGCCTCGTGGTTGGGTTGGATAGCGCTTATTAAGATGAATATTCTCCCCCGTTTGCTATACCCTATATGGATGCTCCCCCTGATTTTCAATAAGCAAACACTCAGGAGGCTGAAAGGTCAGTTCAGCTCCTTTATTTGGCACTGTGAGCGGCCCCTCATTAAATTAGCCAAACTGCAGTTGCATCACAGATTGGGGGGAGTGGACCTTCCGGACATTAAAAATGATCAATTAAGCTCACTTTTGTCCTATGTAAGTGATTGGGTTTGTGGAGATCCTCTTTCAATACGGCTAGATATCGAAGCCTCCCAAGCAAGGTGCCCCCTTACCAGTTTGCTGATTTTGGACAAAATGAGGACAGTTAGGGAATATTGTCATAACCCAATAGTCATCAATACTGTTAAAGCATGGAGGGAAATTCAACAGAGGGAAGGCAATATTGGCAAAACGTTTACACCTTTAGTGGGTATGCCGGATTTTCAAGGATGAAAGATTCAGGATTTAAACATTGGGCAGCTAGAGGTGTGTCTTGCATGGGCGACTTATTTGAGGGACACGTAATGATGTCCTTCAATCGGTTAGAAGGGAAGTACGAGTTATCTAATAGAGACCGCTTTCGATTTTTTTCAAGTTAGGGATTTTATTCAAAGAAAGACCACACTTTTGACAGATCCCTACAAATCTGACATGGAGAGGGGGGTGCTAAGTGCTAAGAGTACACTCTTTGTCAGTACTTTTGGGCGGCACGGTGGTACAGTGGTTAGCACTGCTGCCTCACAGCGCCAGGGACTTGGGTTCAATTCCCGCCTCAGGCGACTGACTGTGTAGAGTTTGCACGTTCTCCCCGTGTCTGCATGGGTTTGCTCCGGTTTCCTCCCACCGTCCAAAGATGTGCGGGTCAGGTGAATTGGCCATGCTAAATTGCCCGTAGTATTAGGTAAGGGGTATATGTAGGGGTATGGGTGGGTTGCACTTCGGTGGGTCGGTGTGGACCTTTTGGGCCGAAGGGCCTGTTTTCACATTGTAAGTAATCTAATTTAATCTTTATATCACCAGTTGGAGGGTGCCACCTCAGATAAGTCTGATCGACTCTGCAGGATGTGAGAAAGAGAGCTGGGTGTTGAAGTCTCCTCAGAGGCATGGGAGGATATTTGGGAGAATGCAAGGAAGATATCAATTTGCAATAGGACCCAGACTTTGCAGTTGAAGATTCTCCACAGAGTCCACTTGGCTCCAGACCGTTTGTCAAGATTTAAACCAGGGGTATCTTCAGCATGTCCGAAGTGCAACATGTGCATGGGCACTCTTATCCATTGTCTTTGGTCTTTGCGGTAGGCTTCAAACATATTGGAGTGCTGTGGCAGGCGCAATGGAGAGGATTTTGGGTGTAAGGTTGGAGAAGGAGCCTAGCTGTCTCCTTTTGGGCCTGCCCACTGTATTTCCTGCAGATGCGCATAAGAAAAACATTTCAATATTCTCATGTTCTGTGCAAGAAAGAACATCTTGCTAGGCTGGATACCCGAAAACTCCCCAGGCCTGTTGGGTTGGTGGAAGATTGTTATGGAGCATATTCCCCTGGATTTTCTCACAACTACAGTACACCACAAATCTGAGAATTTTTATAAGACATGGCAGCCCTTTTCAGAATACCTGGACACAGATTTATCTACCACACTAACAAGGGCTTTTATATACCCGCAATGATTGTGTTTTATAAATCCAATATGCAGAGAGGAGGAATTGTGAAAGTATGAGCATTTTATTTGGTTGGGCTAAGTTATTACTATTTATTAATTTGTTTTTGGTTATTTATTTATTTAGTTAAGTAGCCAGTTTAGGTTTTTTATTCTATATTTTTCTATATATGTTTATACATTTGTACATGAGGGTGGGCTGGGGATTTCTTTTTTATTTGTGTTATTTTTGTACTGTTTTGAATTGTATTGTTTTGTACTTATTGTAATTTTTAACAATCTACTTTTTCAAGAAAAATAGATTTTTAAAAAATTGAATACCTTTAAATTTGTTTCAGTTTATTTCAAAGAGCGATGCCTGAAATGTATGTGTGTGCATATCAAGAATGTTTCTTTCTCCTTTGGTAAAAGACTGAGGGGTGACTCAGTAGAGATCTTTAAAATTATGGAATGGTATGCGAGAGTATATGGTGAGAGATTATTTTCTCTGTAGGAAGAGCATAACTAGAGATCATCAATTTATGACAATTGCCTAGAAATCCAATGGAGAATTCAGAAGAAACTCCTTAACTCAGAGTATGGTTAGAATGTGGAATTCACTCTCACTGGCAGAGATTGAGGTGAATAGCGTGGACGTATTAAAGGGGAGGTAAACAAGCGTATGTGGGGGAAGGAAATAGAGTGATAGATTTGGATGAGAAAAGTTAGGAGGAGGCTTGTGTGGCATGTAAACACCAGCCTGGAGTGGTGGGCTGAGTGAGCTGTTTCTATATTGCATATGTTATTCAGATTATAACATCTCCGATCCTGGTAGGCCTGCATTTTATACAAGGCAGGCTTGTCCAGATGGAAATTGAAGTTCATTTGCATATCCTTCCAAACATATGGAGAGTTTTCAAAGTCACATTAATGTCTCTCTTTATGTGTTCGAGAAAGCTCTGCTTTTAAATAGTTGTAGGACCTTTTCTAAATCACTGCAGATCAAACACAGCCTCAGGGGTAAGTTTTAAGCGCCAGTCAACCTCACTAACCCTCAGTACTGATTCAGTATGTCAGAGTATGGACCTGAACGTGAATGATTACACTGGAATATGTCACACAATTTTGACTAACCACCTTAAGCCTGCATGTCAAGTACAATCATCACTTAGTTGAAATTAGATCACCATCTTCCTGGATTCTATTTAATATCGGATACATCCCTTTAATGTTTAAAATAAAAACTCCAGATCAGAAACATATTGAGAATGATCGATGACTATTCATTAGAATATGGAACGAGACAATGAATAAATAAAATTTAGCAGCCAGTGTAAAAACTAAAACTACAGTTATACAATTGACAAAGGAGGAATAAATTATTGCTTTTGATAGGCCTACAGATTATGTCTTGTCCTTTATCTTGATGTAATGTGACATTTTTACCCTTTAATATATTTATTCTGGAGATAATGTATTCCAGGATAATTTATACCGGCGGAACCAGCAAAAATGATGTACCTGATCAGTCCAGATATTTCTAGACTGGGATAGCTTGAGAGGTTGTTCAAATACAAAGGGGTGATGGAGATGTTTGTCCTGATGAGGACCTCCTACTGAGGAGTCACAGTTGTAGGGAGATCCTTGCAGAAAATCCTGGTCAAACATTCTATGATAGTCTGTATTGCAAACTGTCTATAAAGGCATCTTCATCATTACAACAGTGGCTACATTTCAAACCTCCTCACCAGATATGAAGTACTTTGTGATGCCCTGACTTGGCGAATCTCTTCAGTGGTGCAAAAGCAAATTATTCCAGATACTGGCAATCTGAAATAAAAACAGAAAATACGAAACATTTTGAACAGGTCAGGTAGCGTCTGTGGGGGAAGATAGAGGGAGTTGATGGGTAACAGTACCTTTTCTCTACCATTGGGAAGATAATAGTGAGAAGGGCAAATAATGTGGTCAGTTGGCACCACACAGATACTTGTTCCCCTTCTCATCACCTCAACAATAGGTTCTGGGTGAGAATGTCGACAGGGAAACTTCTTTACTCGTCACCAGTTGGTGTGGCTTCCATCACACATGGAAGGCTCCACTCTGCGCAGAGATGCTTTTCTGATTCTGAATGGGCACGCTTGCCGACATGTCAACTTCCAAGGCGAGCAAACGTGGCCATGCCAAAGTTCACTCCAACAGTGCCAGCCTGTTCACTGGCAAAAACGCGTGAGCACATCTGACCTTCCGCCCATAACATAGGCGCCCAGCTTCAGAAGATCTGACTACCAGTGCATTGGATTCCAGTTGGCTACCTGCCCGTCCTGGGCAAGGTGCCTAATGACCTAAAGCTTCCTGATTTGGAGCTGAACTTCGAAAAAATGTTATAATGCCAGCGGGGAGTGAAGTGATCACTGTCAGTGGCATGAATGAAGGCTCTGCTGTTGCTGCCATTAAACTCATGATGAAGTAAACACCACATAGGATCCAGCTTCTGGTTTAAAAACAGAACCCCAGCTTTATAACCAATTAAAAATGTGAGTTTGAGAAGACTTTTATTTCAAAGAGGAAAGTGAGGCGATGTATAATTTAATCAAAACAAACAAAAAAGAACACTTGCGTGGCAAAGTAATAGTCACTTCAACCTATGACTGACCTGATTACTCAACTTAAATAAACACCGAGAACGCTGGAGAAACTCAGCAGGTCTGGCAGCATCTGAACAACTGCACTGAACAATGAGTGTGGTATGACACTTCTTCTGAACCTGCCACCCTGACAGATGAGGCAAGTGTCCAGTTTTCCTGAGCGGAAAAGCAGGTTGGGATGGGCCCTCTGTTTGCCCCATTCCAGGGGCAATTGGAGGCAGGGCTCAAGTGTGGAATTGAAGGTTAGCTGAATTGGCTATGCTAAATTGCCCATAGTATTAGGTGAAGTGGTAAATGTAGGGGAATGGGTCTGGGTGGGTGCGCTTCAGTGGGTCGGTGTGGACTTGTTGGGCCAAAGGGCCTGTTTCTACACTGTAAGTAATCTAATCTAATCTGGATGAAAACCATTCCCATGCCACTGCCTCCAAACCCTTTGCTCTCTTTCCCTGAGACCCCCCCAACCTGACACATTTGAATCTTTGTGAGGAAGTAATTGGGATGGAATCCTACTGAGGTTTATGGAAAAACATCTCATGCCATATAAATATCAAACTTGAAAACAGCATGCCAGCAAGTTAAATCCTACGGGGAGAAGGAGGCAGAGGTCAAGGGAACTTTTCAGCTGGGGGTCTGTGGGGAATACTTTCTTGTACAAAGTAAGGACATTAGGTGTAATAGTAGATCCAAAGATGGGAAGCTTAAATTATGTTGAACTTGGATAAGAATTAATTTTTTAAACTTTCAAATCCTACTCGAATTTGTCTCGATTCCACCCACTTTTGCATTTCACCGAGGTGTGCTGATCAATTAGTGAGCAATGCTCCTTCAGGTGGCAGGTCAGTCAGTGAAAACTTTCAGAGACACTCTGCATCTACATTTGAGCATTATTTCTATTTTTAATTCCAGTCCACTGGGTATCCAAAGGTTTGGGAAACCGAGCTGGTGAGAGGAGGTTTGGAGGGCTGGATCCATTCAGTAAGTGCCTCTACGGAGTTGCTTGTAAAACACAATGAGCAGGAGTATTTCTTGCAGACTGAAGAAGTTGCCTCACAAACTGCCTGGAGCATCCCCATCCTATCACTGGATGCACCCCTCCCAACCATCTCCATCCCATCATCTCTCCCTCTGACCACAATCTCTCTCCCTTCAGCTATTATCTCCACCCCCTTCCCTGACCACTCCTCACATCAACTCCAAAGTCTCTCACCGCCACTCCAAGTGGGTCCCCCTCAAAGAATATAAGAAATAGGAGCAGGTTTGGGCCATTTGGTACCTTAAGCCAACTCTGTCTTTCAATAACATAATTGTGTCTCATATTAGCCTTAATTCCACATTCCTGTCTACTCCTGATGGCCATTGACTCTCTTCTCAATCAAAAGCCCAGTTCCAAAACTCACAGTGTCCCTGTTGCTTACTGCACTGTGTTCTTCTCCTGTACTTTCCACGGGCAGTCAGTCAGACCGAGAGGAAACCTTGGAGAAAGCTGTGAGTGGGAACTCCCTGTTTCTGGATTTTCTGTGCATAAATCCTCCCATTCTCTCACTCACCACAAAATATGAGGCTCAGGATCAAACCCTCCAAGATAGTTTAAGAACATCTGAGACCAAGACTGTGTCTTCTTTCATGACAGTGGAGCTGTGATAAACCAAATGATTTTTCTAATCCAGAATGGAACGGTGGCCTTGTACAGTTTTTCTCACGGGATGAAGTATCGCTAGCTCAAGCAGCATTTGTTCCTCTTCTGTAATTACACTTGAACTAACTGGCCCTATTTCAAAGCACAGGCAAGAGTCAACTGTATTGCCAAGGGTCCGGAGTCGCATGCAGTCCAGAGCAGGTGAGGACACCAAATTTCCTTCCCTAAAGAGTATCAGTGAACCAGATGAGGTTTTGCAACAGTCAGTCATAGCATCATGGTCACCATTAGAATCATAGAATCCCTACAGTGTGGAAACAGGTCATTCAGCCCAACTAGCCCACACTGACCCTCCAAAGAGCATCCCACCCAGAGTGACCCCCCCCCCCAACCCCCACCCACCCACCCTATCTTTGTAATACCACATTTCCCATGGCTAATCCACCAAACCTACACAGCCCTGAACACTATGGACAATTTGGCCTGGGCAACCACCTAGCCTGCACATCTTTGGACTGTGGGAGGGAACCAGAGCACCCAGAGGACCCCCATGTAGATACGGGAGAATGTGCAAACTCCACACAGACAGTCACCCAAGGATAGAATTGAACTCAAGTCTAGCTGTTGGCACTGTGAGGCAGCAGATTACAACGGCATCTTGATCAGATGGGCCAATGGGCTGACAAGTGGCAGAAGGAGTTTCATTTAGATAAGGGCCAGGTGCTGCATTTTGAGAAAGCAAATCTTAGCAGGACTTATACACTTAATGGTAAGGTCCAAGGGAGAATTGCTGAACAAAGAGATCTTGGAGTGCAGGTTCAGAGTTTCTTGAAAGTAGAGTTGCAGGTAGATAGGATAGTGAAGAAAGTGTTTGGTATGCTTTCCTTATTGGTCAGGGTATTGAGTACAGGAGTTGGGAGGTCATGTTGTGGCTGTACAGGACATTGGTTAGGCCACTATTGGAAAATTGCATGCAATTCTGGTCTTCTTCCTGTCGGAAGGATGTTGTGAAACTTGAAAGGGTTCAGGAAAGGTTTACAAGGATGTTGCCAGGGTTAGAGGATTTGAGCTTTAGGGAGAGGTTGAATAGTCTGGAGCTATTTTCCCTGGAGCATTGGAGGCTAAGGGATGACCTTATGGATAGGATAAAAAGACAAAGTTTCTTCCCTGGGGTGGAGGAGTCCAGAACTAGAGGGCATAGGTTTAGGGTGAGTGGGGAAAGATATAAGAGAGACATAAAGGGCAATTTTTTCACATAGAGGGTGGTACATGTATGGAAAGAGTTACCAGAGGAAGTGGTGGAGGCGAGTACAATTTGCAACATTTAAAAGGTATCTGAATGGGTAATTGAATAGGAAAGGTTTGGACGGATAAGGGCTGGGTGCTAGCAGGTGGGACTAGATAGGGTTAGGATATCTGGTCGGCATGGACGAGTTGGACTGAAGGGTCTGTTTCTGTGCTGTACATCCCTATGTCTCTGTGACTCTATAGCTCTTCACCTTTCTATTTAACTAAAATCAAGTTAGATTTTGAGAAAATACAACATGGAAACCAAACCTGGTGATCCCAGTTCTCGGCTTGCTCCAAATGACCTCCGCATTTGACATCAGTCATCAACATCTCCATGAGAACCAGTACAAGCACTCCATTTTCATGGAGGTTGGATTCCAACATATGCCAGCCTCTAAGAATCCTCATAGCACATCTCCTATCCACTCGCAAGACCCTTCTTCATTTGGGTGCTGCAGCTCAGTCTGCATCAGCCATTATTGTTGAAATGGACACTCAGTGTGTTCAGTGACACACATTCAGCTCCCAGCTCATGGACTAGATCACGTTATATCTCCAAGCTCTTCACTTGCCTTCATAGCACTTACACACTTTGAGTTCCCCTCAACCAGAGATACCAGACTCATATTATAGCTGTCTTGTAGTGCCATTTTGCTCAGACACAAATGAAGCAAGCATGTCATGGTTGTCAGCAGGCCACAGTCAAATCAAGGTAGACAACCTCACTGCAGAGTGGGTCGGGGCACAATATGTCAAGGGCAACCGCTGATACCAGTCCAGCAACATGGGCAGGATGCTCTCCTTCTAAGGTTGAGGAGATGACTGTCAGGCAGCCCACCACTTGCCTTGACTCTTTCTACCCTGTCCAGGTATTGGGCTGTTTACCTTCTGAAATGAAAGAGTGTGTCCAAAAGGAGTTGAAAGTAGATTGCACAGCTCTTATTTTTGAAGCATTGAGGAAGGTGTCCTGAGTGAGAGTGAGTCAGCAATGTCAAGGACATGCTGGCACAGTGATGTTGAGGGTTGGGTGGGTGACAGCGACTGAGGAAAGATGTTGCAGACAATAGTGAGATTGGTAGGATACAAGCCTTGATGGAAGATGGGTTCAGTGGCAGAAGTAGAGCGAGTGTGAAGTATTTGTGAAAATGAGTGAGCAGGTCTGGTAAAACTATGGCAACTTTGCCCTTTATTGGAGAGAAGATGATGACACTTAACCCTGGGAGAGTTGAGAAGTTTATTGATCTTCTTCCGACAGTGCTGGGTGTTCCTCCAGATAGCAGAGACTGCGTTAACCCACATGGCAAACTCAGAGCTGGCTGGCATGGTCTGTGGTTAGTTAACTATAAAAGGCCTCTACTTCCACATTTGTAAAGTAAAATATTATGAATGACTGATTTTTTTCCAAACACAAATCATATATTAATTTAGCTATTAAAGTTATTTGAAACCTTCATCGGGATAAAACTTGGTATGGAACAAATTTGGTCTCTTCCATCTGTTCTACCATTCAGTTTGATCATGGCTGATCTGTATTTTAACTCCATCTATCCATCTTCGCTCTATATCCCTCAATTACATTTGAATCCTTGCAGACAAACAACTTGGAAACTAAGAAATGCAAAGTGGAATCAACTGTAGAGCTGACAGATGAGATCATAAAATGCAAAAGGTTGTATTTTTGTATAATGTATTCCCAGGACAGAACTTTGAGATGATAATGTCAGTTATCTATGCAAAACAGGGGGATTTTTCAAAATTATGCGTAGTCCTCTATGAAACAGAAGTGGGCGACACGTGATCAATAATGTCAAGGTAAAGGAGGAGAAAGAATCAATCTCTCCGGGCAGTCAATAAATGAGGGAAATCTTGGAGGTAAGGAGTTGGGAATTGCTTAAATGCCACACTGCTAATTTTCATGGCAGAATAACTGACAACCACATTTTAAAAAGTCTAGACCTTTAGCCTAAAACTCGGGGGACAGACAAAGTAATTGGAGACGGATTGTCACTTCATGATATTTGACCTGCTCCCGATTACCCACTTACACGCTGATAATTAAAGACCTAATGGGATCAGCAGAAGCAATCCTTAACTGGGAAATAATGGCAATCGCTCGTTTGAGGTAAAACTCCAGATAGCTAAAGGGCGACTTAAAGAGAATGTGCATCATCTGAAAAGGATGATTAAGAAGTATGAAATAAGATGTGATAATTATGCTGCTCATTCTATATGGAGTTGAGAGTGTGGCGCTGGAAAAACACAGCAGGTCAGTAAGCATCCAAGAAGCAGAAGAATCGATGTTTCGGCCACAGGCCCTTCATCAGGAATGAGGCTTGTGGGCCAAAGGGCTGAAAGAAAAATGGAAGGGGGTGATGGGACTGGGGAGACAGTAGCGGGGAATGCAATAGGTAGGTGAAGGTGGGGGAGAAGGTGATAGGCTGGAGATGGAGATGGAGACTTCCAGGAAGGGGAGTATGGTGTCCAAGGTGGTCCAGGTGTACTTGAAGAACTGTTCAACCTCCTCATGGGAGTGCAAGGTAGTACTGATACAGTCATTGATGTAGCAGAGGCAAAGGTGGGGAATGCTGTCAGTATAGCAGCGGAAGATGGAATGTTCCACATACCCAATGAAGAGGCAGGCATAGCTGAGGCCCATGCAGGTACATTTGGCCACCCCTTTGGTTTGGAGGAAGTGGGAGGATTGGAACGAGAAATTGTTAATGGTAAGGAATAGTTCAGCTGGGTGGATGAGAGTGTCAGTGGAAGGTTACTGTTTGGGTTGGCGTGAGAGGAAAAAATGGAGGTCTTGGAGGCCTTCATCATGGTGGACAGATGTGTACAGGGACTGGATGTCCATGGTGAGAATAAGATGTAGGAGGCCAGGGGACCAAAAGTCTTGGAGGAGATGAAGGGTGTGGATGGTGACCAGAACTTAGGTGAGGAGTTCCTGGACTAAGGGGATGGGACAGTGTCAAGGTATGCACAGATGAGTTCAGTGGGGCAGGAGCAGGCAGAGACAATGGGTCAACCGGGGCAGTCAGGTTTGTAAATCTTCAGTAGGAGATAGAATTGGGTGGTGCGGGTTCACAGACAATGAGGTTGGAGGTTGTGGATGAGAGATCCCCTGAAGTGATGAGGCTGTGGATTGTCTGGGAGATGATGGCCACTGACTAAATAGGACATTTACTACAAACTCACCAACTCCCACAGCTACCTGGACTACACCTATTCCCACCTTGCCTCCTATAAAAACATCATCTCTCATTCCCAATTCCTCCACCTCCGCTGCATCTGCTCCCAGGAGGACCAATTCCACCACAGAACATCCCAGTTGGCCTCCTTCTTCAAAGACCACAATTGCCCCTTCCACATGATCGACGATGCCCTCCAGCACATCTTCTCCACTTCCTGCACCTCTGCCCTCGAACCCCACCCCTTCAATCGCAACAAGGACAGAATCCCCCGATTCACACTTTCCACCTCACCAACCTTCAAATACATCACATTATCCTCTACCACTTCCCCCACTTGCAAACAGACCCCACCTATTTCCCTCCACAACTCTCTCTGAGTTTTGGAGAGACCATTCTCTCCATGATTCCTTTGTCAGATCTAGGCCCCCACCAGCCCTCACCCCACTCCTGGCACCTTCCCCTGCCACCGCAGGAAGTGCAAATGCTGTGCCCATACCACTCCACTCACCTCCATCCAAGATCACAAAGGATCCTTCCCCATCCAACAGAAATTTACTTATGCTTCCACACACATCATCTACTGTATCCGTTGCACCCCACGTGGTCTCCTCTACATCGGGGAGACAGGGCGCTAACTTGCGGATCTTTTCAAAGAACATCTTTGAGGCACCCACACCAACCAACCCCATTGCCCCATGGCTGAACACTTCAACTCCCCACTCTGCCAAGGACATGCAGGTCCTGGGCCTCCTCCATTGCCAAACCGTTACTACCCTGGAGGAGGAAAGCTTCATCTTCCACCTTGGAACGCTGCAACCACACGGGATCAATGTGGACTTCACCAGTTTCCTCATTGCCCCTCTCCCCACCTTATCCAAGTCCCAACTCTCCAACTCGGCACCACCCTCTTGAACTGCCCTACCTGTCCATTTTCCTTCCCTCCTATTCACTCCACCCTTCTCTGCAACCTATCTCTTTCACACCCCACCTTAATCTACCTATCACATTCTCAGCTAACTTCCTCTCCCATTTATCTCTCAGCACCCCCGGCCCACAAGCCTCATTCCTAATGAAGGGCGTATGTCCAAATCTTCTTCTCCTCGGATGCTGCCTGACCTGCTGCGCTTTTGCAGCATCACACTTTTTGACTCTGATATCCAGCTGCCACAGGCCTCCTTTTTTTCCCATTCTGTATGGATCCTGAGTCCCATTTTCATTCTTTCTGTCACAGCTCTGGTTTCAGTCACATCAGCCCATCCCAAGCCTCCGCTAACTCAAACATTGTTCCAGATACTTTTTATATCAGTCAATTTAGTGATGTTATCACACACCTTTGGAGCAGGTGGGATTTGAACCCTGGCCCCTCATTCTCGTATTGTTCTGTGTTGGTGCATCATTGTACCACTGATAACAAGTTGCATTGCTGGAAGTGCCATCTTTAGGTTAACAAAGTTAAAAATCACACAACACCAGGTTATAGTCCAACAAGTTTATTTGGAAGTACAAGCTTTCAGAGTGCTTCCCCTTCACAGGTTGCTAGTGAGACACGATCATAGGACATAGAATTTATAGCAAAAAATCGTACTGTCATACAACTGATGCGATATATTGAACAAACCTAGATTACTGGGTTAAGTCTTTAATCTTTTAGATTGAGGTGTAGATGTTTGTACAGCAGGTCAATCAACTCATATCTATTTCAAACAGGCTTGGTTCTAATTATCTTCATCCTGATGAAGAGCTTATGCTCGAAATGTCGACTCCTGCTCCTCGGATGCTGCCTGACTGGCTGTGCTTTTCCAGCACCACACTTTTCGACTCCAATCACCAGCATCTGCAGTCCTCACTTTCTCCTGGCTCTAATTATGGCTGCTGTTTATCCTGCTTTGTTGAAGGCACTGACAAGCACTGGGGAATAACTTCCAGGCACCAGTTGCTCTTACCTGAAGCTCATAGATTTGCTCTTTCCACTGTAACCCTACATAATCCCCCCTTCAAGTACGTTCCCTTTTGAAAGCTACTGTTGAATCAGCTTCCATTGCCCTTTCCAGCAGCATATTCCAGATCACAGCAACTCCCCACACACAAAAAAAACACTTGCCATCATCTTCTCTTGCTTTATTTATCCAATTGTCTTACATCTGTGTCCACTGATTATCATCACATCCACCACCATATTCTTCACATAGGCATCAAGATCGTTTGTTGAAGTGTTGTCAGATCTTAGGGGAGGCAGTGCTGCCTAGAGGATGGTGTCCTCTCCCAACCCTAACCAGTGTCTATCAGCTCATTTTGCCTGTCATAGAGTCGTAGAGTCATACAGGACGGAAACAGACCCTCTTTCCAACTAGTCCATGCTGAACATAGTCCCAAACTAAATTAGTCCCACTTGACTGCTCCTGTTCCATACTCCTCCAAACCTTTCCTCTTCATACTTATGCAAATAGCTTTAATTGTACCTACATCCACCTCTTTCTCAGGACATTCAATCCACACAAAAATCACCATCTGTAAAAAATTTGCCCTTCATGACTTTTTAAAATGTCTCTCCGCTCACCTTAAAATGTGACCCCTTGTCTTGAAATCTCCCATCCTATGGAAATGACAAGTACCATTAATTCTGTCTATTATTTTATAAATTTCTATGAGGTCGCCTCTCAATGTCCTATGCTTCAGTGAAAAATGTCCCAGCATATCCAGCCTTTCTTTATAACCCTGTTATGTCAGTAGGTAAGGAGGCCCAGCGCAGAACTGTGACTGAACTGGAATCAACGCAAGCTGGCAATTAAAGCCAGGATCATTATTCCGAAGTTCATTAGCACAAGGAGAATTCAAAGGAGCTGTATGAACAAATTATATTAGCTGAATGCTATTAAGTGCTCCCTTTAATAAGAAAAGCTGGGGAAGGAATTTTTAATCTCCCTTTTTATTTATTAGCTGTTTAATTCCTCGCTCACAAATTTAACAGTCTACTCAGGTATGTAATTAATAGTAGATCACAGGGAAGCCTGTAATTTTTTTTTGAAGCGTTATTACTTTAGTCTTTTATTCTCTCTTTGGGGAATGAAATCTCTCCATCTTACCCTCAACACTGATCTATCGTTTACTCTCCTCAAAGGCTCCTTTGAGCCCACATGATACTTTGCAGCCATATTGCAGTTTTTGCCATGTGCAGCACTGACAAATGTTTTGCTATCAACCTTTTCAGACTGGGAAATGGTTGCTAATAGTGAAATTAAGATAGACAAGCAGGAAGCTGGAAGAACACAGCAAGCCAGGCAGCATCAGGAGATGGAGAAGTCAACGTTTCAGGCATAACCTTTCCATTATTTTTTTAGTTGCTTTCTCGTAGCACTGTAAATTTTGTTCAGTTCTTCCATGACCATTTCAGTGGGCACATATTAAGTTTGCTGACTACATCAAGAGTTTAGGAAACTCAGGCAGGGAAGCCAGGGTCACGAAAGTGAAAAGTGCTTATTTAAGAATAAATGCTGGATAATCAGGACAATCTTTCAACTAACCACAGGGAAAATGAAAGCTTATTCTGTCTCCACTACTAACTATACTCTTTATCCAGTGATTCCATCCTTCTCCCTCACACTGAATCAGACTGTTCACCGGCTTGGTGTCATTTTTAGTCGCAAAATGAGATTCTGACTCCAACAGTATTATTTCTGCTTCCTTAATGCCATTGAATTCTATCTCTGCCTCTGTTTAACCCACATCAGTGCTCCCACATATGTTTATTCCGATGCACTGCTGGCTAGCCTGTCAAGTTTCCAGAATGTTGAATATGACCCCCATCTATCATTTTGCTATCCACACCTTAGCCTGTATGAGCACTATTCATCCTTTACCCAAGACTCATAGAACAGCATTGGCTTCCAATTCAGCAATCCTTTGACATCAAAAAGTTCTCATGCTTGCTTTCAATTCCCACCATGGCTTTACCCGGCCCTATAACTATAATCTCCTCCGATACTGCGAACCTCTGAGAGTACTGTAATTCCGCTCCCTTCAACATCCCCAATTTTAATCACTCCGCCATTGTGCCTCCAGCTATCAAGGTTCCAAGCTCCAGAATTCCCTCCCTAAACCTCTCCACTACCTTACCACATTTTTTTCATTTAAGACACTCGTTAAGACCTAGGTTATGACCATTTGCATTGATAATGACCAGCTCTTGATGCTTGTTTAAGAGGGGCCTAATGACCAACTCTAAAAAGGCCATTTCCAAAATAAATATTACAGAGAAACATTGAAATTTAAAGCACAGAAGGAGGCCATTTTATCAATCGTGTCTCTGCCAGTTGTGAAAAAAAGTTCTCCAGCCTTTCTACTTTTAACTTTGGCTCTGGTATGGCATGTACATACAAATTAAATGGAAAGAGATTTACTATTTGTTCAGGTTGTGAATTCCAAGATGTTCACAACACTCACATTAAAATAAAATTCAACTCCCTCAAATCTTTCTACCTATTATTTTAAATTTATATTTCCTCATTATCGACTCTCTGCTAAGGAAACAGATCCTTCCTGAAACACACCAGCTTGTCGATTCACAATTTTAGACATCTCAATTAAATCTACCTCAGGCTGTTCTGTTCCAAAGAAAACATTGCCAGCCTATCCAATCATTCCTCATAGCTCAAATTCTCCACTCCTGGGAAGTCTGTTAAACATCCTCTGTAACCCCTCTGGTCTGATTATTAACTTTGTTTTCTCAAAGGGTCTTTGTTGCCTCAATTTACAATGCACATCAATGTAAACTTGTCACATTTCCATCACTCATGCCACTACGTAGAGTAGGTACAGTTACAGGGGGTACGTTACATATGCAATTTCTTTGGGAAATGTGAATATAGGATGTTTAAAAAACAGGTTTAAAATTAAGGACAGAGGACCCGCTTTAAAAAGAGGATTAAATTATGATCATTTGAGCCATTGCTTTAGTTAGCATCTTGCCCTTTAACTCACCTTCATCTGAAGATTGCTCTTACTAGCCCATCCCCTACATTCTATCTGCAATGCCTTGGAATTGACAAGGATAATAGATAAGATTGAATTACACTCCCTCAAGATATTTGACCTCCAAAGATTTTGGTGTCATGACCTTTGGACACGACCTGTTGCATCAGGGTCAGGTGCACTCAGAGATCATGTTTCCAACAGACCAAAGAGCGCGGAATTAATTGTTCTCCGCAACACACTCTCCTTGGTTCTTCAGAGCAACAATCCCATTAATTTGCTGCATGTATAATGGATGATCACTGCTGACTAGGGAATAGTCACTGAAGTCATGTTGAGGGCATGTCATTACTGCTACTGATTAAAGCACTGAGCACATTATGTTGCCTTTTTGAAGTATTTTAATCATAGGAATTGGGAGGTTAGAGCTCTCCCTAGTTGCCTTTCAGATCAAGCAGATTTCTTCAAATCCCTTCACAAGAAAACAGGGTGACTGTCCGTTCTGAGGAATGTTTGAGAATTCTGCATTGCTGGAGAGGATTTTGTGAGGAAGAAAGATGTCAAAGTGTTCTAGGTGATTTGTTAATTCCTGGTCAATCAATGTTCATGCACATAAAAAAAAATGCAGACACCAACACTTTCAAATTTGAACAAAAAAATCGTAGAAACTATGCAATTCATTAGGACCTGAGAAATGAATGCAGCTGAGATGACAGATCAGTGCATATTCTTCAGATGTAAAATGGATAGAATACCCATGGACACAGACAGCTGGCATTGTGAATGGAAGTCATTCGACCTTTTATTAACATTTGAACATGTACAAAGAGTGAAAGTGCAGATAGGACTAATCAGGTCATCCTCAGACTTGAGGGTCTGCCAAAGGAGAGTTGGACCACTAAAAAGTGAAGGAGAGATATTGTGGAACATAGAACATAGAAAAATGCAGCGCAATACAGGCCCTTTGCCCCTCGACATTGCGCCGATCCAAGCCCACCTAACCTACACCAGCCCACAATCCTCCATATGCCTATCCAATGCCCGTTTAAATGCCCATCAAGAGGGAGAGTCCACCACTGCTACTGGCAGGGCATTCCATGAACTCACGACTCGCTGAGTAAAGAATCTACCCCAAACATCAGTCCTATACCTACCACCCCTTAATTTAAAGCTATGTCCCCTCGTAATAGCTGACTCCATACGTGGAAAAAGGTTCTCATGGTCAACCCTATCTAAACCCCTAATCATCTTGTACACCTCTATCAAGTCACCCCTAAACCTTCTTTTCTCCAATGAAAACAGCCCCAAGTGCCTCAGCCTTTCCTACCATAACAGGCAACATCCTGGTAAACCTCCTCTGCACCCGTTCCAGTGCCTCCACATCCTTCCGATAGTATGGCGACCAAAACTGCATACAATACTCCAGATGTGGCCGCACCAGAGTCTTATACAACTGCAACATGACCTCAGGACTCCGGAACTCAATTCCTCTACCAATAAAAGCCAGTACGCCATATGCCTTCTGCACAACACTATTTACCTGGATGGCAACTTTCAGAGATCTGTGTACATGGACACCAAGATCCCTCTGCTCATCCACACTACCAAGTATCCGACCATTAGCCCAGTACCCCATCTTCTTGTTACTTTTACCAAAATGAATCACTTCACTCTTACCTACATTGAACTCCATTTGCCACCTTTATGCCCAGCTCTGCAGCTTATCTATGTCCCGCTGTAACCGGCCACATCCTTCCTCACTGTCAACAACTCCACCGACTTTGGTATCATCCGCAAACCTGCTCACTCAACCTTCTAGCCCCTCCTCCAGGTCATTTATAAAAATGACAAACAGCAATGGTCCCAAAACAGATCCTTGCGGAACACCGCTAGTAACTGCACTCCAAGATGAACCTTTACCATCAACTACTACCCTCTGTCTTCTTCCAGCCAGCCAATTCCTAATCCAAACCTCCAACTCACCCTCAATGCCATACCTCCGTATTTTTTGCAGTAGCCTACCATGGTGAACCTTATCAAACGCCTTACTAAAATCCATATACACCACATCTACCGCTTTACCCTCGTCCACCTCCTTAGTCACCTTCTCAAAGAATTCAATCAGGTTTGTGAGGCATAACCTGCCCTTCACAAAACCATGCTGACTATCCTTGATCACATTATTCCTATCCAGATGTTCATAAATCCTAAGCCTTACAATTCTCTCTAAGACTTTGCCCACAACAGAAGTGAGACTCACCAGCCTATAGTTACTAGGGTTATCCCTACTCCCCTTCTTGAACAAGGGAACCACATTTGCTATCCTCCAGTCTTCTGGCACTATTCCTGTAGACAATGAGGACATAAAAATCAAGGCCAATGGCTCTGCAATCTCCTCCCTTACTTCCCAGAGAATCCTAGGATAAATGCCATCAGGCCCATGGGACTTATCTATTTTCACTGATGTGAAGTACTGATGTTAGTTATAAGTTTCTCCAGCATTGGATCAAATGCCCTTTTTCTGCTTTCTGAATGATGGCTTTTATACGTGTTCTGGTTTTAGTAGGATACAGATTGGTCCCTGGTATTCAAATGTCTCTTTACTCTTTACTGCCAGTGAGGAGAAGCTTTTCAGTAGAAACTCAAAGCTTCATTCAATCCTTACAAAGTTAAACATCACACAACACCAGGTTATAGTCCAACAGGTTTAATTGGAAGCACACTAGCTTTTGGAGCGACGCTCCTTCATCAGGTCTATGCTGCAAGACGTGTCAGAATGTGGACATAGATACCACCATTATGCATGGGGACACCTTCCACCATGTATGTGGCAGGTACTCGTGTGACTCAGCCAAAGTTGTCTATCTTATACGTTGCAGGCAATGATGCCCGGAGGCATGATACATTGGGGAAACCGAGCAAAGGCTATGACAATGGATGAATGGGCACTGCACAACAATCAACAGACAGGAGGGTACCCTCCCAGTTAGGGAACACTTCGGTGGTCCAGAACATTCAGCCTTGGACCTTCGAATGATCATCCTCCAAGGTGGACTTCAGGACAGGCAGCACAGAAAAGTAGCCGAGCAGAGGCTGTTAGCTAAGTTCGGTACCCATAGGGAGGGCCTCAACCGGGAAGTTGGGTTTATGTCACATTACAGGTGACCACCATTGCATTATACACACAGACAAATACTCCTACACACATACATTCTCACACTAACAGGCACTCCTATGCACACATACACACGGACACACATACACACAGATACGCACACAGACACCCACACACCCTTACAGACACACACTCCCACACTCACACATGCACCTCCTCACAGACTTAAGACTCTGCACTCACTACACACACACACACACACACACACACATACACTTTCTCACACTCACAACCCGCAACCCAGACAGACAGACAGACACACACACACACACACACACACACAGACAGACAAAGACCCACATGCACACATATAATTTGTGGAGTGAATTTGTACTTGCAAGGTTACATTGTACATTGCTCAAAAACTGCATGCATTCATGTAGAACTCTGAGCTCAAAAGCTGCATGAATTTATGTAAAACTCCATTATCTCACTTTTTAGATTAAAATCAATCTAAACATAGACAGAGAACACAGGGGGCTAACACCTTCAACATATTGTCCAGTTATCACCATTGTTAACAGCTGACCTCAGAATGCAACTTTTTTAAAGAAAGGTTTTGTGATTTACACATGAATGAAGTGAAACTATCACTGTATTCTAACAGATGAAAGGCTTAACAGACAATCAATTTTTCAATGTATAATTTCAGTTACATCACACTGTAAATTTTTGCTATAAATTCTGTGTTAGGATTGAGCCCTCCACAGGTTTAGGGTGAGAGGGAAAAGATATAAAAGAGACCTCAGGGGCAACTTTTTCACGCTGAGGGTGGTACGTGTATGGAATGAGCTGCCAGAGGAAGTGGTGGAGGCTGGTACAATTGCAACATTTAAGAGGCATTTGGATAGGTATATGAATAAGAAGGATTTGGAGAGATGTGGGTTGGGTGCTGACAGGTGGAACTAGATTGGGTTGGGATATCTGGTCGGCATGGACAGGTTGTACCGATGGGTCTGTTTCCATGTTATTCATCTCTATGACTCTATGATTCTATACCAAACACCTTCTTCACTATCTTATTTACCTGCGACTCCACTTTCAAGGAGCTATGAACCTGCACTCCAAGGTCTCTTTGTTCAGCAACACTCCCCAGGATCTTACCATTAAGTGTATAAGTCCTGCTAAGATTTGCTTTCCCAAATGCAGCACCTCACATTTATCTAAATTAAATTCCATCTGCCATTTCTCAACCCATTGGTCCACCTCATCAAGATCCAGTTGTAATCTGAAGGAACCTTCTTCACTGTCTACTATACCTCCAATTTTGGTGTCATCTGCAAAGTTACTAACTACACCTCTTATGCTCACATCCAAATCACGATATAAATGATGAAAAGTAATGGACCCAGCACCGATCCTTGTGGTACTCAAGGATTAGTCACAGGCCTCCAGTCTGAAAAACAACCCTCCATCATCACCCTTTGTCTTCTACCTTTGAGCCAGTTCTGTATCCAAATGGCTAGTTCTCCCTGTATTCCATGAGATCTAACCTTGCTAACCAGCCTCCCATGAGGAACCTTGTCAAACACCTTACTGAAGTCCTAATAGATCACATCTATCACTCTGCCTTCATCAATCCTCTTTGCTACTTCTTCAAAAAAGTCAATCAAATTTGTGAGACATGATTTCCCACTCCTCCTTTTCAAAACATTCCCAGTTCTCTTCCTACCTTCCAGTTTCTTTTCCCTTTTACATCACCCATTGACCACTAGAGTTCCCATCTCTTGAAATTACATATAAAGTTAGAAAGATGTATTAGAACAAAGAGCAAAGAACAAAGAACAAAGAAAACTTACAGCCCAGGAACAGGCCCTTCAATCCTCCAAGCCTGAGCCTATCCAAATCCACTGCATTGGATAGGTTGGCTGTGCCTATTCTTGGAAAGGCACCAGGGCTAAATGAGACACGTCCAAGGATACTAAGAGAGTTCAGACTGCAAATATCAGCAAGATTCTGGCCATAAACTTTCAATCTTTCTTTAATACAGGGGTTATGCCAGAGTACCAGTGAATGTTAAATCTTACACCCTTGTTTCATAACAGTTGTAAGGTTAAGACCAGTAACTACAGGCCGATCAGCTCGACATCAGTGTTGGAAAAGCATTTAGAAGTTATAACTCAGGATAAAATGAATAGACACTTAGACAAATGCAGGTTAATTGAAGTCAGCTATAAAGGATTTGTTAAGTTGTTGTAACATGTTGATGAGTATCATATTATTGATGGGGTACATGTGGAGTTCCAAAAGCCATATGGTAAAGAACATGCTGGTCAGCAAAGTTCATGAAATAAAGGAGACAGTGGTAGTAGGGATAGGAGATTGGGTGAAAGTGAGGACTGCAGATGCTGGAGATCAGAGTCGAGAGTGTGACGCTGGAAAAGCACAACAGGTCAGGCAGTATCCGAGGAGCAGGAAAATTGACGTTTCGGGCGTAAGCCCTTCATCACGAATGAGTCTTGTGGGTGAGGGCTGAGAGATAAATGGGAGGGGGATGGAGTTGGGGGGGGAGGTAGCTGGGAAAGTGATAGGTGGATGATGGTAGGGAGAAGGTGATAGGTCAGAAGTGGCAGTGACGGACAGGTCCGGAGGGCGGTGCCGAGTTGGAGGCTTGGGACTGGGATAATGTAGGAGAAGGGTTATGACGAAGCTGTTAAAATCCACATTTATCCCATGTGGTTGCAGGGTCCCAAGGCGGAATATGAGACATTCCTCCTCCAGGTGTCGGGTGGTAACGGTTTGGTGGTGGATTGGCAGAAATTGGCTGAATGACAGGTAATGGGGCCATGAATACACTCAATGTCTGCCCTTCATTGCTCTTTATGAAAACAAATTCCACAGGTTAATAATCCTATTAAATAGGAAAATCCTTCTCACCTCAGTCTTAAAATGGAAGATCTTACTTTTAAAATGGCGCCATCTGACCTTGGACTTGTCTCGCAAGGAGAAATAAATTCTCAAGTGACCTTGTCAAGTCACTTCAGAATCTTAATGTTTCAATATAATTATCTCTCATTCTTCTAAACACCAAAGAATATACGTAGAACCTCCTCATCCTTTCCTCATTAGATAGCCCCTTCGTCCCAGGAATGAGCCTAATGAACTTTCTGAGTTCTGAGGAAGGGTCATTGTACCTGAAACGTTAGCTCTGATTTCTCTCCACAGATGATGTCAGACATTTTGAGCTTTTCCAGCAGTTTCTGTTTCTGTTGCTAGTGAACCTTCTCTGAACTACTTCAAACATAATTATGCCTTTCCTAAGTAGGATGATCAAAACAGTACACAATGCTCCAGATTCTGACCAATGGCCTGTCCAGCTGGAGTAAGTGTTTCACATATAAATAGTAACGGCGATTGTAAAGGCAGAGTTGGCTAAAGTGCACTGGGAAACTAAGCCAAAAGGTAAGACTCTGAAGATACAGTGACAGACATTTACAAACAAGTATTTAATGACTGTTAGCAAGGATTTGTCCCAAGTGAGAAAGAATGACACTATGAAAATGATACATCATCTATGCCTAAATAAAAAAAGATAATGATGATGTTAAAATAAAAGAACTTCACAATTCTGTTTAGCATCAGCTGTCAGAAAGTTAAAACTGATTTTAAGAACTGATAAAGAATGACTTTTAAAAAAAAGGTCCATAAAATGTACGAAAGAAAGCTAGCTAGTAAAGTATTCGAAAGTATTCAAAAAATTAAAAATGAAACTCTACACTGACACCCACTTGGAAATGGGGATTTATGAAATAGTACACAGTTGGGGAAAGGTGAGAGAGAGAGAAAGATAGCATTCAGGGAAAGAGGAGTCTGAAAGCTTCCTCAAGGAGTCCACTCCTTGCGGACCCACCAGGAACCTATGGAAAGTACTTCCTGTTTGGAGCTGATGCCTTTACACTCCCTAGTTTCCTGAGCTTTGAGCATGCCAGGACTTTTAAATTGGTTCCCCAATCTTGTTTTAGGAAAATGACTTAAATGTGTTAATGAAGCGTGCAAGACATTCGGTCATCCTGTTGTCCAGCACCATCATACTCCATGCAGTTAACTTTCAAAAACTCCCCTTGACCCTCTCTCCAATGACACTACCTATCATGTGGATTTCATATTGAAACCAAAGTCTTCAGTGAATAGGCCATCTGGAAACTAAGTTGGACATCATGTGGTGTGGATTTAAAAGAGGCTTTTTTTTTTGTGAAGTGATGTAACAAAAGGGCTTATTCATCACCAAGCAATAGATAAAACAGCTGATGCTGATTTATGCTTTGCCAGCCTTCTCCACTCCTCTTCCTGCCCATTCACCTCTGTGTTTGCATTCAGATTCTGCACAGTAGCCATTGAAAGACTAAAGACTATAAGCATCCCGAGTAATTCCCCAGTGAACGGGCTAATTACAGGCCTCTTTTGTGTGTATCGTTTGATATTTATAAACCATTTCTTTTCAAGTGCACCACACAGAACTGAAACGTGGAGCAGTAATTAATAATAATGCTGCCAAACCAATCCGTCAGAGTGGATTCTTTGGGGAGGAGGTGAAAGGGATTTACTAAGATGCGCTCCACTTGTCAGCTGAAGATAAAAGTCTTCCTCACCAATGCACAGTAATTATTTATCAACAACTCACAAAATCAATCTGATACCAAAAACTCTCTCCAGGTTCGTGGCTGGCATCATTTTTAGAAAGGATTTTTATCTTTGAAGTTTTAAACTCTGTGTCACAAGATCCAGTGATGTGGGGTGGCAGCTGAGCATCTCACACTGTCTGCAGTCCAATCCTCACTGAATCTCTCCAACCTCCAAATAGGTACACTGTTAGTCGGAGCACCAAGGACACAAGCACACATACACACACACACTACACGTACATCCTTTTTGCATCTGAACTCTGTCTCACAGATGATGGTTTCAGCCTGCTGCTTTATTCATCCCATGGAAAATTGTAAAATGTAGAAGGTAAATAGATGATCTAATACATATCCCATGGCAGGGGTGGCACGGCGACTTAGTGGTTAGTGCTGCTGCCTCACAGTGCCTGGGACCTGGGTTCAATTCCAGGCTCAGGTGACTGTCTGTGTGGAGTTTGTACATTCTCTCTGCGTCTGCGTGGGCTTCCTCCAGGTGCTCTGGCTTCCTTCCACAGTCCAAAGATGCGTAGGTTAGGTGGATTGACTATGCTAAATTGCCTGTTGTGTCCAGGCTAGGTGGATTAGCCATGGGAAATGCAGGGTTACAAGGATGAGGTTGTGGATCTGGGTGGCATGTTCTTCAGGAGGTCAATGTGGACTCGATAAGCTGAATTGTCTGCTTCTACATTGTAGGGATTCCAAATGTGAGGAGGAGGAGTGAGAAAGAAAGTCACATCAACCTTTGTAAAACACAGAAGTACGTGAGGCCATTCAGTCCTTCAGAACTATCCCAGCATTCAATTAGGTTGTGCCTGATCCAACAACTTCAGTTTTGAAATGTCCAACTGATCCTCAGCCTCCAAAGTTTTTTTTACAGGGAGAGAGTGGTAATTCTTTGAAAGCAAGTTCTGATTGTCTGTTCATCCTATCAGTAATTCAGAGTCACATTCGCTCACTATTTCAGCACTAAGGCATCAAGTAGAGCAGATAAGGCAAGATTTAGTGCAGAGTAAAGCTTCCAGTGCACTGTAAAGCTTTAGCAAATACAGCACAAGTTAGACACAACAAAAAAAACCTTTGCTGTTCCCTAAAATCAAACAGACATTGTCACTAAAACTATTAATCCCAGTTTACGCCAAATGATGGTCAAACTTTTCACTGGATTTACAAAGCAGAACTTTCTACTGCATTCCCGTTTGATTTGGCTTCCTAAGTTGAAATTTCTGGCAATGATTGTCCGTACTGATTGAAAATGGCCAGACAGATCTTTTGTAAACCACGTTATGGCCATCATGTAGAGATGGTTTCCATTTCCTTCATTCACTTCTGGGTTCTCTCAAGGTTTCAGGCTTACTCAAACAGACATAGAGTTTTTTTACAGTATGGAAAGAGCACCTTCATCCCATCATGATTGTGCCATTCACCAAGGAACTACCTATCCTCATCTCATTTTCTAGCATTTAGCCCACAGACTTGTAAGCTACAACATTTCAAGTGCCTATCTAAAAACTGTTCAAATATCTTGGGGCTGCTCCCCTACTGCCTTCCTAACCTGCAATCTTCTTCCTGACCTCTCCGCCCCCACCCCACTCCGGCCTATCACGCTCACCTTGACCTCCTTCCACCTATCGCATCTCCAACGCCCCTCCCCCAAGTCCCTCCTCCCGACCTTTTATCTTAGCCTGCTGGACACACTTTCCTCATTCCTGAAGAAGGGCTTATGCCCGAAACGTCAAATCTCCTGTTCCTTGGATGCTGCCTGACCTGCTGCGCTTTTCCAGCAACACATTTTCAGCGCTGCTCCCCTACCGCCTTTTTTAAACAGCAAATTCCAGATACCTGTATCCCCTCTGGGTGTAATGAAAATTCCTAAAATCCCCACTAAATTGTCTGCTGCTCCTCATCTTCAAGCTGTGCCACCCGTTTATTGACCACCTCTAACTAAGGAAGATAAGATTTCTACTCTCTACCCTGTCTACATCACTCCGAATCAGTGTTCCCTCTTACAGGCCTCCAAGGCAGTGAGATCTGGAATGGGAAGTCAGTGCTGCACTCAGTGTGCCACTGCCAATCGAGGTTTGTGGAGCATCAGGGTTACTTGAGTGCACGTGCTGCAGCACAGCATAGAGGGAATGTTGCTTCTAATTTTGCATACCTCAGTCAGGCCCACCTCCCCCTCAGTCTTCTAGAAGAAAGTGAGGACTGCAGATGCTGGAGATCAGAGCTGAAAATGTGTTGCTGGAAAAGCGTAGCAGGTCAGGCAGCATCCAAGGAGCAGGAGAATCTGAAGAAGGGCTCATGCCTGAAACATCGATTCTCCTTCTCCTTAGATGCTGCCTGACCTGCTGCGCTTTTCCAGCAACACATTTTCAGCTCCCCCTTAATCTTCCCTGTTCTAAACAAATCCCAGCCTACCCAGTCTCTCTTCATGGCTGAATTGCTCCAATCCAGACAACATTCTTTTGAATCTCCTCTGCACCCTATCTAGTGCAAGCACACCCTTCCTATAGTGCAGCAATGAGAGCTGCACACAGTACTCTAGCTCAGGCCAAACTAATGTTATATATACCTTCATCCTCACTCCCCTGCTCTTATATTCAACGCCTTGACTAACTGGTTGTTCTCAAATGCATAGGAACATACAACCTTACCCTTTCTGAAAGTAAAAGTCATGTCATTATAGCAAGGATATGGTTCAAGCTGATTTCAGCTCAGGCTAAGTGCCACAATGAGATATCTAGTTAAGTTTTGGTTATTTATGTAAGACACACACACCTCAAGCAATCTAAACACAACGAATATGTCCCTTACACTTTAGCTCATACATCTGTATTCTCCCCTATAATATGAGTATCGATTTAGACTTTGCAATATTATTTGCCAAGTTTGAGGGACATTTAAAAATACTTTGTAAATCTTGGACTGGCTCACAAGGAGAGCTTCATGTATATTGCAGTGATACTTACTGGCATGGTTTAAAAACATTGTGTAAATGCTGTATTATCACTTATTCCATGGAAATGGTATTTTTTAACATCCAAATCAAGATTGATTGAAAGGTCTATGTCCCACAAAAACAAATTAAAATAGTTTTTACTTTTTTTACGTTTTTCTCTCCATCCCTCAAATCCTGGTCATTGACCTCAGCTCCAAGTTAATAAATTCATGTGCAGCTCCACAGACTGGGGACTTCCAACAGTCTTGGTTAGTTCCTGTGGCAATCACTGTTTTCACTGCATTGGAAAGGCGAGGAAACTGCATGTGTTTGAGAAACGCAGAAATCCAAAGTTGCTGTCACTGCTGTTCTGAGGGTTCGGGCCTGAGGTTACAACTTGTCAAGAATGAAATGCTTAAAAACAAAAAAACTGGAATCCAAAGTAGACGCAGTGGTTAGCACTGCTGCCTCACAGCGCCTGTAGACCCGGGTTCAATTCCCGACTCAGGCGACTGACTGTGTGGAGTTTGCACATTCTCCCCGTGTCTGCGTGGGTTTCCTCCGGGTGCTCCGGTTTCCTCCCACAGTCACAAAGATGTGCGGGTCAGGTGAATTGGCCATGCTAAATTGCCCATAGTGTTAGGTAAGGGGTAAATGTAGGGGTATGGGTGGGTTGCGCTTCGGCGGGTCGGTGTGGACTTGTTGGGCCGAAGGGCCTGTTTCCACACTGTAAATCTAATCTAGACAGGCAGGAGGTTTGCAAGAACACAGCAAGCCAGGCAGCCTCAGGAGGGGGAAGGGTTGATGTTTCGGGGATAACCCTTCTTCAGGAATTCCTGCTTGTCTAACAATAGCATCCTTAAGCAACTAATCAATCCATTAAGAAATTTGCATTTACACTGTTGACAACACTTCAAGAACTATTGAAAGGTTTTTAATCTCATTGAATGAGATGCAAATGGATCTTTTAACACCATGATAGTTTTATAATTTCTACAAGACAACCTCGCTGGCTCTGAAATGCCAATTTTATATTCAAAGATTATGATTTGTTGATTCTCCTATTCTGATCAAGCATAAATGTAATGGTTTACTTATCATAAAATGACTTCTGCATTAATCCAGTCCTTTATTTTTCACTATCAAAGGATTTAAATTAAAAGTGATGATCAGCTCTGCTTTTAATTTCCTGCTTTGCTGTCTCTGTGAATGTTCAATATGACTGGCTGCTTTTCTGTATAGTGACATCAGAACCGCACATCAGGAGAGCTAAATAAAACAGGGTCTTACATGTATTTTAACATTCGATATTAAATATTCAATTTCATAATTCAATAAAGAGATTCAAGCAGCAGAACAGATCAATTGGTTAATCATCAGGCACACTAATTAAGAATAAAAGTGATTTAATTAATTAGATAAGACACACCCTCTGGTACATCAAACGTATGAATATAAAAATTAATAACAGGATGAAGGAAGCAAGAGTGAAGATAATATCTTTAAACAGTCATTTCATTCTATAAAAAACAACTGGGCCATCAACATATTGCATTTCTTTGAAACACATATCAGTAAATGCTGATTATTTGTTCCATGTTACCTGTAATACAGACATTGTTACAGGAATATGAATAATTAATGACCTGACAATAAAATTATACAATCTGTTCAATAAAGATTATTAAGAACCACACACACACTCTTCCCCCCCCACACACGCACACTCTCCCCCCTACACACACACTCTCCCCCTCACAAACACACACTCTCCCCTCCACCCCCACACACACTCTCCCCTCCACCCACACACACACACTCTCCCCTCCACCCACACACACACACTCTCCCCCCCACACACACTTTCCCCACCACCCCACACACACACCCTCCCCCCATACACACTCTCCCCCCCCACACTCTCCCCTCCCCCCCCACACACACACACACTCTCTCTACCCCCCACACACACTCTCCCCCCCACAACACACACAAACACTCCCCCCCACAACACACACAAACACTCCCCCCCACAACACACACACACACACTCTCCCCTACCCCCCTACACACACTTTCCCCTCCCCCCTACACACACTCTTCCCCCCAACACACACACTCTCTTCCCCCCAACACACACACACTCTTCCCCCCAACACACACACTCTCCCCCCCCAACACACACACACACTCTCTCCCCCCAACACACACACACACTCTCCCCCCAACACACACACACTCTCCCCCCAACACACACTTTCCCCTCCCCCCACACACACACACTTTCCCCTCCCCCCACACACACACACTTTCCCCTCCCCCCACACACAATCTCCCCCTCCACACACACTCTCCCCCTCCACACACACTCTCCCCTCCCCACACACACACACTTTCCCCCCACACACACTCTCCCCTCCCCCCCACACACACTCTCCCCCCCACACACACTCTCCCCTCCCCCCCACACACACTCTCCCCCCCACACACACTCTCCCCCCCCACACACTCTCCCCTCCCCCCCACACACACTCTCCCCCCCACACACACTCTCCCCCCCCACACACACTCTCTCCCCCCACACACACTCTCCCCTCCCCCCCCACACACACACTCTCCCCTCCCCCCACACACTTTCCCCTCCCCCCACACACACACTCTCCCCCCCTACACTCTCCCCCCAACACACACACACACACACTCTCCCACGCAACACACACACACACACTCTCCCCCCAACACACACACACTCCCCACCCCAACACACACAAACACTCCCCCCCACAACACACGCAAACACTCCCCCCCACAACACACACTCTCCCCTACCCCCCCACAACACACACTCTCCCCTACCCCCCACACACACACACTCTCCCCCCCAACACACACACACACTCTCCCTACCCCACCACACATACACTCTCCCCTCGCCCCCACACACACACACTCCCCTCCCCCCCCACACACACACTCCCCTCCCCACCACACACACTCTCCCCTCCCCCATACACACACTCTCCCCTCCCCCCATACACACACTCTCCCCTCCCCCCATACACACTCTCCCCCCAACACACTCTCCCCCCAACACACACTAACACACACACTCTCCCTACCCCCCACACACACTCTCCCCTACCCCCAACACACACTCTCCCCTACCCCCCACCACACACTCTCCCCTACCCCCCCACACACACTCTCCCCTCCCCCCCATACACACTCTCCCCTCCCCCCCATACACAGTCTCCCCCCAACACACACACACACCCCAACACACACACACACCCCCCAACACACACACTCTCCCCTACCCCCCCACACACACTCTCCCCTCCCCCCCACACTCTCCCCTCCCCCCACACACTCTCCCCTCCCCCCACACACTCTCTCCTCCCCCCCACACACACTCTCCCCTCCCCCCCCCACACACACACTCTCCCCCCCAACACACACACACACTCCCCCCACAACACACACTCTCCCCCCAAAACACACAAACACTCCCCCCCACAACACACACAAACACTCCCCCCACAACACACACTCTCCCCTACCCCCCCACACACACACTCTCCCCTACCCCCCCACACACACTCTCCCCCCCAACACACACACACACACACTCTCCCTACCCCCCCACACACACACTCTCCCCTCCCCCCCACACACACTCTCCCCTCCCCCATACACACACTCTCCCCTCCCCCATACACACACTCTCCCCTCCCCCATACACACTCTCCCCCCAACCCCATACACACTCTCCCCCCAACACACACACACACACACTCTCCCTACCCCCCACCACACACTCTCCCCTACTCCCCCCCACACACACTCTCCCCTCCCCCCATACACACTCTCCCCCAACACACACACACACACACACACCCCACACACACATACACTCTCACCCCAACACACACACACACTCTCCCCTCCCCCCCACACACACTCTCCCCTCCCCCCCACACTCTCCCCTCCCCCCACACACTCTCTCTCCTCCCCCCACACACACACTCTCCCCTCCCCCCACACACACACACACTCTCCCCCTCCCACACACACACTCTCCCCCTCCCACACACACTCTCCCCCCCTACACACACACACACACACTCTCCCCTCCCCCCCCACACACACTCGTGCACACACACACACTCTTTCTCCCACCACCCTCAAGGTTCAATACCATTGACCCTGTCATTGATGTTTCATGAATTGTAATTTATTTATCGTGGAATGTAGTGAACACTTATTCCCATTCCAAGGTCAAATTTAAAGAGGCACACCTACTGCTTATGGCCAACAATTAGAAAGAGAATCATAGCACCATGTCTTACAAGTAATCCAATTACATGACTTCAGTATAAATTATAAAAGCATAAAAGTGTCTTTGAAATGGGAATGCCTTCCTTTTTGAAATTTTAGTTATCTGTATTCTGGGTGGCAGGGAGGGAGCATTGAGGCATTCTCATTGGACATTGAAGCGTTATGCCTTTCAGATGAGATGTGAAACCAATTCCATCTACTTAGTCAGGTGGATGTTAAGGATCCCAGTATTCAAAAGTGGAGCAGAGGAGTTCTCCTGTCCTGTTTGTCGCTGAATTAACATCACTAAATTTCATACACCACAACAACGATAAAACTTCCAAAAGTACTTCACTGGTTACACAGCTTTAAATGCAATTCTTTCTTTCTTTCCAAATACAGTCACTTCAACTCAATTGACTGAATAGAATCCTACTCTGTGTAGAATGGGGTAGATCTCTGTGTAGTCATGTGAAAAGAGTGGTATTATGTATGTACCTTGCAATCACAACAATTTAAGCCATATCTTGTGTGTATATGATGTTGCCCCCCTCCCTGGTACTTAGAATTAGGTTTATTGTCATGTGTATTCAAGTTACAAAAGAACAGGAGTACAGTGAAAAGTGTACAAAGTTGTCAACACATGGCACCATCTGAAGTACAAAGTACCTAGGTACAAACTTTAGGTACAAAACATAAAGTAAATAAAGAAAAATGTTACAGTACATTACTGATATACACAGTATAAGTTAGGAAAATAAATAGTAATTGGTTCACCAGCTGCATGCACAGAAATAAGTTGTTTTGCTCTAAGGTCTACTTCATAACTTATAATGTCTTTTATTGTTTTAGATAAACAAACCCAGAGAGTTAATTAGTCCCTTGAGTGATTATTGATTAAACAATTATCATTAGCATGACATGTTGAACAGCAATGGTAAATCTCACCTGGAACAATCAGTAAATAAGTTAATCTACAAGTAGGCAATCAGGGTGCACGCCAGATAGATGGCAAGCAAGAGAAAGTCATAGCATTTTCAGAAAGTCCCCAAAATATCATATTTTAAATTGGGACACAGCAGACATCATAACAAAATGTAAAATGTTAAAACGTCTTTTGGAACGCTAGTTTCTAGATTCTGGTGTGTCCAGCATAGAACAAGTCACTGAGATTTGTTTAGCAATTCTGAACAAAAGTCTCCACAAAATTAACATGTCAGGATTAATAGCTGTGATGAAAGATGTACGATTTTTTTCCCCAGAGTTTGAATTTCAAACTAGTGGCATCTGACTGTTGATCTATTTTTATGAAAGGGTTAATAAGTTAACGAGGTGAGAATTTCCAGTGAATTTAAACTAGCTAGTACCTCCTGGAATATTCATGGAAGTTTGTTTATGCTGTGGAGGATTATGACAGGAAGAGAGAACACATTAAGCTATTAGCGTAGCAAAATCTAGGATATGGAAGCTTTTTAAAGTGTAGTTCAAAAGCTTTTAGGAGCAGTTTGAGTGAGACCTGATTGGGGACAGATGTAAGTATAGTCTTTCCTAGAAAAAATAGATTGCTCTGACCAGTTAGGGGAATAAGTTAGGGACAAGGGATGCTGTTTATTAAGTTTAGACCAGCAGATTTTGGTTAGAAGTCTGCAGATTATTAAAAGACTGAGGAATTCTAAACTCTTGCCCACAGAAGTAAATTGAATAGATGCAAACCTATCAATTTGATGGGGTAGGTAACGTCTTTGTAAAATAAACTGTAAAATGTGGACTAGATTGGATTCTGGATATAAGTTTGCTTGCTGGGCTGGGAAGTTCATTTTCAGACGTTTCATCACGTAGGTAAAGTCATCAGTGAGCCTCCAATGAGGCTCCAATGGTGTTATGTCCCGCTTCCTATTTACTGGATTTTGCTTTGTCACATGTTTTTAAATTTAAACTGTAATCTTTAGAAAACTTTGTTTGGTTCAGTTTATTTTTTGTATCATAAACATCTGTATTATTGTTAAAACCAAATCTACGACATTTTACATTTATGTTTCACTGGAAGATCACCATGTTTGCCAGGCTTGATATTGGGATTTCACTTGCTCAGAAGCAACAGCAGCTGCGATCAAAACAGAGTCAAAGAATGAACAGATTTCCAAAAGATATGGATCACAGTCAAAGATCAGTTCAAAGTTAGATTCAATATCTACATTCATCGACTCAAAGTCATTTCATTTAAACAGAAGCCTACAGAACCCACAAACCATGTTGTGCATGGATGCAGACAAGAGGATGTATTATCTGATTTTATCAGATGGGGAGCTAGTGAATAGAATTATTGAGTGATCACGGGAAGCTATCCAGAATATTTTGTTAGACAAAATGAAGACAAGTAGTCTCAAAGAGCGACTACAGGATGGGTACAAGAAAGAAAACAATTTTCACAGGTTGTAGAAGCTTAGAGGCAGTGAGTAAAATGCAACCATTGACACAATCACTGCAGTTAAATTGTGTCAGGCTGTTTTGGAGGGATTTTTGCCATAAAACGTGCCCCACTTGGCATTGTGGGGGTCAGTTAGCTCATTTGGCTGGACAGCAGGTTTGCGACACAGAGTGACAGCAACAGCTTAGCTTCAATTCCCATGGCTGAAGTCACCGTAGAGATCCTGCCTTCTCAAACCCACCTGTCAACTGAGTGTGGTGACCCTCAGGTTAAACTCACAATCGGTCAGCTCTCTCTCATGAGACAGCAGCCCTGTGGTCCTCTGGGATTATGGCGACTTAACCTTTAATTTCATGCATGTCATATCAAACCCACTACATGAGCTATCTGCCCTACCACTATGGCATCCACCACATCCAATTAAAGCACAGTCTTACTCAGTGCCATTTACAGATCAACTCGCCAATCAGCAGAGCATAAGATATAGAAGTAGAATTAGGCCATTCAGCCCAATGTATCTGTTCCACTATTCAATCATGGCTGATATGTTTCTCAACTCCATCCTCCTGTCTTCTCCCCTTAACCCTAGATGTCTTTAATAATTAAAAAACTTTCTATCTATCTTTGTCTTAAATACCTGCTTCCCGAGCCCTTTTGAAAGGCAGCTATGCACTCAGAGAAGTGTTGGCGATCTGGCATTGCCCCTCATCAGCAACATAATGGTACAACAGCTGGAATGCCACACTGTGCATGACACAGACTTGCAGCTTGTCATGGCACCCCCAGGAGAACATCACATTCAGGCAAGCAATCAGACACACCCATACTAAAGTCCTGATGGATCTGTGATTGTTCAGTGAGGAGATCGCAAAGAGGCCAGCCATTGCTGTTTGGAAAGGACCAGCCACTTAAATGTGCAGAGTGACATCCACTGGGAAAGGATGGACCTCCACTCCTGGACCCCTTGGGTCCCGCTTCTGGTACACTTCTGTCACTTTACCTCAGGACATACAGAGCGTCTACGCTGACACTGTGACTCGCTCAGGAAATGGGGTCAGGAGCAAACTTCTCCGGGCCTCCGACACATCCAGTGGAGCCTATGGGCAGTAACCTCTCCTGAGCTGGGTCTTCCTCATCCTCGAAGGGAACCTGCTGCTGCTAGCTCTGGGTTTGTCACTAGTCCTGCTCCTCCTGCAGCCAGCCTTCATGAATTTCAAACAAAATATTTCCATAGACATAAGACAAAACTTATGTGTATAACAGTGAACTGCTACCATGTGCCAGATCAATAGTGCCGGAGTGCAAGTTCAATTAATCTTCCGACATGTCACAGACAGTCTAGATGATAGAAACTACTACACCAATAATTGCAGGTCTAGCAGCATGCCATGACTTAATCACATCTAGTCAGAAATCAAGTCTAGATTCTTTTATGAACCTATCACATCAATTCAAAACTTAACATCAAATTACCCTGAATATTTTATAAAATTAGCAATTTCAAGGTAACATTAGCACAAGCCCACATGTTCACCCACCTCGTAAGTACAGTGTCCATTGAAAAGATAAACTGAAGTTTAAACTAGATAAGATGGAGTGAAGAAAAATCATTAAAAGAGGTCTGGAGCACACACTCTGGTGCAGCACAATATCACGCATAGTAAAGAAGGAAGGATGTTTGAGAATATATCATGAGCCCTAACATCTATTTCAGCTTTGAAGCAGTGCTCTTACAAAATGCCCATTTTAAAAGCGTTAAATCTGAGATTTGCAAGTGTGAAGTACTTCACAAAACATGCTGCCAAAAATAGATACCGGTCGGTCCACCATTTGGAGGAGTCACTGCATTCTCTGCCCCAGTCAAACAACTGGCTCAGCGGTTAGCACTGCTGCCTCACAGCGCCAGGGACCTGCATTCGTTAGGTGGATTAGTCAGGGGTAAATATAGGGAGGTGGGTTTCTCTTCAGAGGGTCGGTGTGGACTTGTTGGGCTGAAGGGCCTGTTTCCTCACTGTAGGGAATCTAATCTAATCTAATCTAATTCCAGATCCCACGTGCTCCTTCAGGTTATGTGTTAGTCAGGATTTCGTACAAGCTGACAGTGACTGCGTTACATTGACTCGACCTAAATGTATCAGTATCACCGATAACATTGCTGTGATGGGAAAACAAAGCAAGTACTTGACCACAATCTGCACTTATTGATGCAGGCAGCACACAATGAAGGATTGGTGTTCAACGTTGAGAAATATTACATCAGTATGTGAAAGATCAATTTTTTTTGGTTCTGTTTATTCCACTGTGGACATACGTCCTGATCTGTGTAAAATAGCAAACCTAAAAGCCAGGCTAATTCCTCAAGACAAGAGCAATTTTCGGAGATGTCAGAGTCTCCTTAATCTATTTTTGCCATATGTTCCTAATTTCACTCTAGAGTCTTCGTTAGGCTTCCTAGACATTGAACTTCAAGATACTCTCCCAATTGATCTGCTACATTTTGCACAAGATAAATCCCAGCACTGACGAGAAATAAAGAGAAAGAAGGTTTCACATGACAGAAGCTATGGGAAAAACACAGTTGAAGGATGGCTTGATACAATTCAGCCTGTTCACCAACAGTGGAGACCATATTGGCCTTTTCAGAATGAAGTAGGCATCTCCTGAGGAGTCATTTCTCATGGACAGGTTATTATAGCAAAATCTTTGCAACCTGATATTCTTCAACAACTTCATCACTCATGGGCATAGGTCAGATGACAAGCTTCACAAGAGCATCCGTGTATTGATTAGCTATCAGCAGTGACATCAAAATCCTTGCGAAGAACCGCGAGGCATGTCAAGATCATCAATCAAGCCAATGCAAAGTAGCACTGTACGAGGCACTTGCTTAGCTTTGCTCCAAATTTGACTCCAACTTTTTCCATGATCATGGAAAAACAATATCGTTGTTGACTACTTTATTATGTATCCTATCATTTGTCAGTGGTAGAATATGGGCAGTATGGTGGCTAGCACCGCTGCCTCACAGAACCATAGACCCGGGTTTGATCCCCTGGATGACTGTCTGTGTGGAGTTTGAGCATTCACCCTGTGTCTGAATGGGTTTTCGCCGGGTGCTCCATTTCCCCTCACTGTCAAAAGTTGTGCAGATTAGGTGGATTGGCCTTGCTAAATTGCCCATAGTTTCTAGGGATGTGCAGGCTGGGTGGATTAGCCATGGGAAATGCAGGATTACAAGGATAGGATGAGGGGCTGGGTGGGATGCTCTGTGCAGACTCAATTGGCTGAAAGGCCTCTTCCTGCAGTATAAGGATTCTAATACATTATACAGTATGGCTGCACACATTCTAAGCTCCATATATAATTTATTCTGTATCCCTGCAGACAGCATTACAGACAAGGGTCCACAATCTATTGGTAAGTCATTCTGGGACATGTCTAAGAAATGAAGAATCAATCACATTAGTTCTTCTCCATTTTATCTCAGATACAAATGTCTAAGACTTATTTGTACACTCAAAAATATAATGTAATCTTCAATGGTATTCAAACCAAACAAGATCTATGCACTGCAATGTTACGTTTGAAAGTAACATTTCTGAGTACAATCATTCCATCACTGCTGGCACTCATGTTTGGCAGTCCAATGTGCAACAATTTATCAAATCACATCTAAAGCACTCACTTTGAAACTCAAGATCAGCTTGAAAAACTGCAACAGAAGATGGCGTGCACAATTAACATGTGAGTGCAGAATTCCGTAAATTACAAGAGGGCCAATAAGTTTGTGTTGAGGGTCAGAGATGGGAAATGACAGCAGCCACTGTATCGAGTGCATACTCACAATCTATGAGATGCTATCGGGCCTGTACATAAGATGCTGCAACAGTGAGACTGATCCAAGGGCAAAAAAGTCCTTTCCAGGTTTCCAACCATTTCCCTGACTTGTTACTTCAACTACAAAAATCCCAAAAACAAATAGGAAGAGCAAACACATTCATCACGCTGAGATTTGGATGCATCAGTAAATTGCGTCAATGCTTCAGAACCCAGTGGGCTCACTTGTTATTGTAAATAGTTAAAATTTATTTTGAAAAGTAGGGGGATGATGAATGTGCTCTTTGCCTTTAAGAGAATTCATGTTTAATAATTCCATGTGCTGTGTGGGTACAGTGTTCTGACTGTATCTGGTTGCTTGCCTTCTCAGAGTTTGCAAGCTGCACAGGTAGCTATTAGTTGATTCGCTGAAGCTAATCAATCCCTGATGAGCAATTGATTATTCAATCATTATCAGTGACTGTGTGCAAGCTGTTTACATCTCTGCAGAATTTTAATTCGATTGGTTTCCCCTGGATTCAGTGGAAGTATAAATACATGTATTGCTGATTTGCTATCACACATTTCACTTGAACAGAAAAAAAAGATCTGGCTCTCGGAATTTTGTTCCATTCATAGTGAGAATGTAAATTTCAATAACACCTTCAGTTCTTTGAATATTTAGGTTGTTCCAGTTTTATTCAGTTGCACAGATGGGTTGTGTGTCAGTCTGTCGTTGATTGAGCTGAATTTATTCTTCATTAGTAAGTTACATTCCCAAGGATGAGTGTACTGTAAATGAATGGCAATCTGCTATTTATGCAGTGTCACTTAATTCTTAAGTGAGAGACCTTTAATACAGTGAATTGCATCGTAAAGAAACTTCCTTTACAAAAGCACTTCTTTCTCCTTTTGTGAAAAAACAAGGGGGGAAGGGGAACAGTCCTGCTAATTGCCCATCCATAAATTAATTAAAAATAGTTTCCTTTTTGTTGTCACTATCTATCAATATCTTTAAAAGACTCACTAGCTTGACTTTATTTGGAGATGCTGAAAATGTGTTGCTGGTTAAAGCACAGCAGGTTAGGCAGCATCCTAGGAACAGGAAATTCGACGTTTCGGGCCAGAGCCCTTCATCTGGAATGCCGATGATTTGGAGATGCCTGTGTTGGACTGGGGTGTACAAAGTTAAAAAATCACAGAACACCAGGTTATAGTCCAACAGGTTTAATTGGAAGCACACTAGCATTCGGAGTGACGCTGATGAAGGAGCATCGCTCCGAAAGCTAGTGTGCTTCCAATTAAGCCTGTTGGAGTATAACCTGGTGTTGTGTGATTTTTAGCTTGACTTTGGTGGACCTGAGCAAACTGTTTTTAACAACAAGAACTGGATGACAAAAAGTTTTGAGTTTTTTTGTAATATATTCTTCCGTATAGGTGGGCTGTTCCAACAAGGCTGAAAGGATTTGATGGCCATCCCTAACTGTCCATGAAAGTAACTTGCTAGATTCGTGTGGCTCAGTGGTTCACACTGCTGCCTCACTACACCAGGTACCCGAGTTTAATTCCAGCTTCAGGTGACTGTCTGTGTGGCGTTTGCATGTTCTCCCCGTGTCTGTGTGGGTTTCTGTTGGGTTCTCCAGTTTCCTCCCATGGTTCAAAGATGTGCAGGTTAGGTGGATTGGCCGTGCTAAATTACTGTGCAGTGTGCAGGCTAGGGACGGGTTAGCTATAGTAAAGGCAGGGTTGGGGTTGGATGCTGTGTGGAGGATCAGTGCAGACTCAGCAGACCGAAAGGTCTCTATCTGCACTGTGGGCATTCTATGACTCATTCAATGGGCAGTTGAGAGTCAACCACATTTGTGGGGCTGGTAATGTGTGAAGGTTAAGTAGGTATGGCAGATTTATCTTCCTTAAGGATGTTAGTGAGCTATATAGGTTTTCAACATGATCTAAGATGGTTTCTTAGTTACCATTACTTACAGTTTTCAGTTCCAGAATTATTGAGTTTAAATTCCATTAATTATGGTGGGATTTGAAACTGTATCCAAATCTTGTTGTAATCTGAGGTAACCCTCTTCGCTGTCCACAACACCTCCAATTTTGGTGTCATCTGCAAACTTACTAACTGTACCTCTTATGCTTGCATCCAAATCATTTATGTCAAATACAAAAAGTAGAGAACCCAGCACCGTTCCTTGTGGCACTCTACTGGTCACAGGCCTCCAGTCTGAAAAACAACCCTCCACCACCACCCTCTGTCTTCTACCTTTGAGCCAGTTCTGTATCCAAATGGCTAGTTCTCCCTGCATTCCATAAGATCTAACCTTGCTCACCAGTCTCCCATGGGGAACCTTGTCAAATGCCTTACTGAAGTTCATATAGATCACATCTACTGCTCTGCCCTCATCAATCCACTTTGTTACTTCTTCAAAAAACTCAATCAAGTTTGTGAGACATGATTTCCCACGCACAAAGCCATGTTGATTATCCCAAATCAGTCCTTGCCTTTCCAAATACATGTATATCCTTTCCCACAGGATTCCCTCCAACAACTTACCCACCACCGACGTCAGGCTCACTGGTCTGTAGTTCCCTGGCTTGTCCTTACCACCCTTCTTAAACAGTGGCCCATTCAAAGATCTCCAATTATTTCAGATAGAATTGGATGGTCGACTTAGCATACTCAGACAATTGCAGTAAATTAACATTTAAAATATGAGTTATTTGTTTAATGAGCTATTTAATGGTCCATAACTTGCACGCGTATTCATCTGATCTGTTTTATATACCATGCAATAACAGACAAAAGTGCACAATTAAATGACCACAAGGTAAATGTGGTTGAGGAAGTTGTGTCAAGATAATTTGTTTCACCGATTCCAAATGATGCTACTGCCCCTCATTGTAATGCCTTCAATTGGTTCTTAAATGTTTAAAGTGCTTTCTTTCTCTCTTCTCTCCATTACTTTCTGCGAATATATTTCAAAGCAGTCTAGTTTTTTTTATATCCCTTTTCTGGGTCCGGTCTTATCTTTTGTTCCTTGTGCATTGTTATTTTAATACTTCCTTTCAATACTTTAAAAAAACCACCTTTTTGCGGTGTTTCCTTGTAATACATCATGCAGGGATCAGCCTGATGACTCTCTGCACTGCCTCCAATGATTGAACCTGTCTGTTTTAAAACGAGCAAAACCAGACAGTGTTTGAAACCTGAGTGTTATGACAATTGAGCAAGTTGCCAGACTGGTAAATTAATTTCCACATGGTCACATTTTTTAACCAGTGTTGCTCCATTCTGTCAAACTCCAAACTGTGATAGATTAACATTTGTCAATAGTTGTTAAACCTGTTTAAATTAAATGAGCAGAAACCAAGCACAGGATTAAACCCTTTGCTTATTTAAAACATGCAACCATATAAATAATGAAAACCCCCAGTTGGAAGTTAGTTACATATTCCAAAAAAGTAAGGACAATCACCTAAACCATGTCCTAGCAACCAAACTGTAGAATTATATCAGCAGACATCTCAAAGATATATCTACATAAAAGAGTGAAGCTCATCCATTAGTCAAGACCAGGAGAAAGTGAGGACTGCAGATGCTGAAGATCAGAGTCGAGAGTGTTGTACTGGAAAAGCACAGTAGGTCAGGCAGCATCTGAGGAGCAGGAAAATTGACGTTTCGAGCATAAGCCCATCATCAGGAATCAGACACCCAGCAGTGTTATCACTGGACTGTTACTTTTCTGCACACCCAGGTTTGTATCCTGCCATGAATTCAGCTTGGAATTTGAATTCAATAAGAAAAATCTGGAATTAAGAATGTAACGATGACCATGAAATCATTGTTGATTGTTGGAAAAACCCATCAGGTTCACTAATGTCTTTAGGGAAGGAAACTGCCATGCTTACCTAGTCTGGCCTACATGTGACTCCAGACCCACAGCAATGTGGTTGGTTCTTAACTAACCTCTGGGAATTAGATTCAGACAATACGTAGTGGCCTAGCCAGCAATGCCCTCATCCCATGACTAATGAAATAAAAGAAATAATTCACCTCTTTCAAGATTCCTACTGTCATAAATACCAATCGATCAACTTTAAATTAATTCAATCTCCTGAGAAATGCAAGAAAGAAAAATTCCAAAAAAAACCAGCTGCATTTCTCTCAAATTCTGGGTAGTGGCAAAATAATCAAGGTCATGATGTGAAAAATAGAATTTTCTTTCTGGAAGACAATGAGAGGCACATACTGTACCTCAAACTTCCACTTGTCATGTGTTTCATGATGATTTCTGCTGGGAGCACTGACATGCGGTTTCTGACCATCCTGTTCGGGCACACCTCTGGGGCTGGTGGGACTTAGCCCCATGTTTCCTGACTCAGAGGTAGGAATACCATCACTGCACCGCCAGCACCCCAACATTTTCTTTTAACTCAAGTCAGTTGAATTCCATGAATTTCGGACTTGTTCACAGCAGCATCGTAATATTTTCCTGTCAAGCATCGACTAACTAGTTGTCTTCTCTCCCCTAAACCTAGTCCATCTTTAAGTATGCTCCTTTTTAAATGAATTGATAGAAGACCATTTCTAAATTTCATTGAGAACCGACTGTAAGTATCTTAAACATCGAGAGAAAAGCAAATGATTCACTTAATATTTAAATTGATATTTCTGATTCTAACCAAATAATTAACATTTTAACTTTGCCCTTATTATTTTGTAGGCCTTCAAAAATTTTTAAAGATTTGAGTCATGCAATTCTCTCTTCTGCTCCACTTAGACTAATTAGAGTCATAGAGATGTGCAGCATGGAAACAGACCCTTCGGTCCAACCCATCCATGCCGACCAGATATCTCAACCCAATCTAGTCCCACCTGCCAGCACCCGGCCCATATTCCTCCAAACCCTTCCTATTTATATACCCATCCAAATGCCTGTTAAATGTTGCAATTGTACTAGTCTCCACCACTTCCTCTGGCAGCTCATTCCATACACGTACCACCCTCTGTGTGAAAATGTGCCCCTCCATTAGGTCTCTTTTATATCTTTCCCCTCTCACCCAAAACCTATGCCCTCTAGTTCTGGACCTCTCCACCCCAGGGTAGAAACTTTCTCAATTTATCCTATCCATGCCTCTCATGATTTTATAAACCTCTATAAGATCACCCCTCAGCCTCTGATGTTCCTGGGAAAACAGCCCCAGCTTGTTCAGCCGCTCCCTCTAACTCAAATCCTCCAACCCTGGCAACATCTGTTTAAATTTTGTCTGAACCTTTTCAAGTTTCACAAGATCCTTCCAAGAGACCAGAATTGCAAGCAATATTCCAAAAGTGGCCTAACCAATGTCCTGACAGCCCAACATGACCTCCCAACTCCTATACTTAATATTATGACCAATAAAAGAAAGCAAACCAAATGTCTTCTGCACTATCCTATCTATCAGCGACTCCACTTTCGAGGAGCTATGAACCTGCATTCCAAGATCTCTTTGTTCGGCAACAGTCCCTGCGACCTTACAATTAAGTGTATAAGTCCTAAGGGTTGCTTTCCCAAAATGCAACACCTTGCATTTGTCCAAATTAAACTCCATCTGCCACTCCTCTGCCCATTGGCCCATCTGATCAAGGTCCCATTGTAATCCAAGGTAACCTTCTTCGCTGTTCACCACACCTACAATTTTGGCGTTATCTGCAAACTGACCAACTATACTTCTTATGCTCACATCCAAATCCTTTATATAAATGACAAAAGGTAGTGGACCCAGCACCAATCCTTGTGGCACTCCACGGTCACAAGAGCTCCAGTCTAAACAACCCTCCATCACCATGCTCTGTCTTCTATCTTTGAGCCAGTTCTGTTTTCAAATGGCTAGTTCACTCTGTATTCCATGGGATCTAACTTTGCTAATCGGTCTCCCATTGGGAATCTTGTCAAATGCCTTACTAAAGTCCATATACGTCACGTCCATCACTCTGCCCTCATCAATCTTCTTTGTTAATTCTTCAAAAAAGATTCAATCAAGTTTATGAGACATGATTTCCCATGCACAAAGCCATGTTGACTATCCCTAATCAGACCTTGCTTTTCCAAATACATGTACATCGAGTACTCACCACTGACGTCAGGCTCACTGGTCTATAGTTCCCTGGCTTGTCTTTACCACCCTTCTTAAACAGTGGCACCACGTTTGCCAACCTCCAGTTATCTGGCACCTCACTGTGACTATCGATGATACAAATATCTCAGCAAGAGGCCCAGCCATCACTTCTCTAGCTTCCCACAGAGTTCTCAGTACACCTGATCAGGTCCTGGGGCTTTATCCACTTTTATGCATTTCAAGACATCCAGCACTTCTTCCTCTGTAATATGGACATTTTTCAAGATGCCACCATCAACATCTCCACATTCTACATTTTCCACATCCTTTTCCACAGTAAACACCGATGCAAAATAGTAATTTTGTATCTCCCACATCTCCTGCAGCTCCACTCAAATGCCACCTTGCTTATCTTTGAGGGACCCTATTCTCTCGTCACCCTTTTGTCCTTAATGCATTTGTTAAAAACTCTTTGGATTCTCCTTAACTCTATTTGCCAAAGCTATCTCATGTCCCCTTTTTGCCCTCCTGATTTCTCTCTTAAGTATACTCCTACTGCCTTCATACTCCAAGGATTTACTCAAATTCTCCCGTCTACACCTGACATATGCTTCCTTCTTTTTCTTAACCAAACCCTCAATTTCTTTCGTCATCCAGCATTCTCTATATCTACCAGTCTTTCCTTGCACCCTCACAAGAACATACTGTGTCTGGACTCTCATTATCTCATTTCTGAAGGCTTCCCATTTTCCAGCCTTCCCTTTACCTGCAAACATCTGCCCCCAATCAGCTTTTGAAAGTTCTTGCCTAATACCATCAAAATTGGCCTTTCTCCAATTTAGAACTTCAACTTTTAGATCTGGTCTATCCTTTTCCATCACTATTTTAAAACTAATAGAATTATGGTCGCTGGCCCCAAAGTGCTTTCCCACTGACACCACAGTCACCTGCCCTGCCTTATTTCCCAAGAGTAGGTCACGTTTTGCACCTTCTCTGCTAGGTACATCCACACACTGAATCCAAAAATTTTCTTGCACACACCAACCAAATTCCTCTTCATCTGAACCCATAACACTACGGTAGTCCCAATCAATGTTTGAAAATCAAAAGTCCCCTACCATAATCACCCTAGTATTCTTACAGATAACTGAGACCTCAGTACAAATCTGTTTCTCAATTTCCCTCTGACTATTAGGGGATCTATAATACAATCCCAATAAGGTGATCATCCCTTTCTTATTTCTCAGTTCTACACAAATAACTTCCCTAGATGTATTTCCAGAAATATCCTCCCTCAGCACAGCTGTAATGCCATTCCTTATCAAAAACACCACTCCCCCTCCTCTCTTGCCTCCCTTTCTATCCTTCCTGTAGCATTTGTGTTTTGGAACATTAAGCTGCCAGTCCTGCCCATCCCTGAGCCACGTTTCTGTAATTGCTATGATGTCCCAGTCCCATGTACCTTACCGTGCCCTGGGTTCATCTGCCTTCCCTGTTAGGCCTCTTGCATTGAAATAAATACAGTTTAATTTATCAGCCCTATCAATTTCTCTGCTTTGTCCCTGCCTGCTCTGACTATTTGACTCACTTCTTTTCTTAAATTTACCAGTCTCAGATTAATTTCTTTCCTTACTATCTCCCTGGGTCCCACCCACTCCTCACTACCACTCCCACTCCACACTCTCCACCCACCCAACCATAACAGTTTAAAGTCTTTTGAACAGCTCTGGCAAATCTCCCTGCCAGTATATTAGTCCCCTTCCAATTCAGGTGCAATCTGTCCTTCTTGTACAGATCGCATCTACCCCAGAAGAGATTCCAATGATCCAAAAATGTGCATTCTTCTCCCATACAACAGCTCCTCAGCCATGCATTCATCTGCTCTATCTTCCTGTTCCTGCCCTCACTAGCTTGCAGCACCAGGAGTAATCCAGACATTACTACTCTTGAGGATCTCCTTTTTAAATTCCTGCCTAACTTTCTGTTTTCTCCCTTCAGAATCGCATCCTTTTTTCCCTTCCTATGTCATTGGTTCCAGTGTTTACAATGACCTCCTGCTGGTCCCTCTACCCCTTGAGAACATTCTGCACCCTCTCTGAGACATCCTTGATCCTGGCATCAGGGAGACCACACACCATTCTGATTTTTCGCTGCTGGCCACAGAAACGTATGCCTGTGCCTTGGGTTAGAGAGTCTCCGAGGACTGCAGATGCTATAGATCAGAGTCAAGATTAGAGTGGTGCTGGAAAGGCACAGTAGGTCAGGCAGCATCCGAGGAGCAGGAAAATTGGGCAAAAGCTCTTCATCAGGAATGAGTCCCCTAACATAATTGATCTCTTGGAACCCGACGTACCCCTCATTGCATTAGAGCCAGTCTTGATACCAGAAACTTGGCTGTTCGTGCTACATTCCCCTGAGAATTGATCATCCCCTACATTTTCCATAACAGCATACTTATTTGAAATGGGGATAGCCACAGAAGAATCCTGCCCTACCTACCTACCTAACACTCTTACCTTTCCTGGAGTAAACCCATCTATGTGACTACATCTGCAACTTTTCTCCCATCCTATAACTGCCATCCGTCACATCCCCCTGCTCTTGTAACTTCCTCATTGCCTCTAACTGTCTCTCCAACTGATCCATTTAATCTGAAGAGATTCGCAATGGCATTTATTGCAGATATAATCCTTGATCACACATAAACTCTCCCTAAACTCCCACATCTGACAAGAGGAGCATATCACTCTATTAAGGGCCATTTTTGCTTCTTCCAATCTACATACCCAGAAAATAGCACCATCTCATTCCTCTACAAAACACTGCTCCAGACTAACTTAATACTTGTGGCTAAACCTAAGAATAAGTTTAATCAAGAGACCTATCTCAATAAAATATATAATCAAGAATGAGCCCATTCTACTCACTATTGCAGACTTACTGTAAGGCCACACTTAAAAAAAAATTCACTTATCTGTTTCTGTGCTATGACCTCTCCCAAACAGGGGTCCTCCAAGATCAGCTGTGAATTTCACTGTTTGTTAGATTTCCCAGACACACTCCCATGTCCAGCGATACGTGAATTCAAACAGGAAAAGCAGTAACTGCACAGGTTCACTGCTGTGTCAGGGAGCAGTGTGGGTTTCTTTCTCTCTCTCTCTCTCCTGCACTGCCTGACCATGTGCTGCCTTTGTCTGTTCCTCTCCCTTTTGAAACTGCTGTTGTTTTGTCATTTTTTTCCTCCAAAGTTCCAAAACAATGCAACACCATATAAAACAGTAATTGCTGCTCCAGGAATTCGAGAAAATCGCCTCCAACACCTAAAATGTCTCAAAAAGAAGCAGTCTGTTACAGCCAGAAATTTTTCCCGTCCTCCATCTTGGATTATCCAGAATCTTTCCCAGCTTTCACTGATTGCATTAAAAATGTTTAGCCAGTGCTCTTTCTTGCCAAATATAATGTTTTTAAACCTTTTTTTAAAGCTTCTCAGCTTATTGTTCTTTCCAAATGCAATGTTGTTACAATTTGACTCAGGGACTTAATTCAAATCAGGTGTCTAACATTACTTAATGCATTTTGAGTTTGCAACTTGGATATTTTCCTTTGCAGTTTGGTTAAGACTTTGCTTAATCGGTTTGTTCAATGTGTTTCACTGTTTCCAGCTGATTTGAACATTTGTATGTTGGCTTAGAGTTGCCATAGCTCCTGCAATCTGCGGTGCTGCTGTTGGCAAGGAAGCCAACAGGTTCTGTGTACTTCTAAGGTGTCAAACATTTAAAGATACACTCTCTTTCACTCACTCAGAGATTTTCTCCTGTTTCTTCCTCTTGAAAAGCGATGGCTGTGATAAGGTCCTTTTTTTCCCTCCATAACAGCACTGTCTGGTGACACTGTCTGTGTCATTCTTCATGTTGCAAACATGTGGCGAAATGAAATCTTCTTATCGCACCACAGTTACCATATTCTGAAAATGTGTTGCTGGAAAAGTGCAGCAGGTCAGGCAGCATCCAAGGAGCAGGAGAATCGACGTTTCGGGCATGAGCCCTTCTTCAGGGATCATGCCCGAAACGCGATTCGTCTGCTCCTTGAATGCTGCCTGACCTGCTGCGCTTTTCCAGCAACACATTTGCAGCTCTGATCTCCAGCATCTGCAGTCCTCACTTTCTCCTGGAAGACAGTTACCATGTTGTAAAGCACCACCAGCATATTATAAATGTTGGTTTCTTCTGGAGCCACCTGGAATATATTCACTGTCACCAACCGTTCACACTCATTCGTTGAGTTACTGAAGTCAAATGGAGAAAAATGCCCAAGTGATGTCTGAAGCAGAAGTGGGCTTTGTCTTGATTTTAAACTGAGGGGTTTATTGCCTATTAAATCAAAGTGCTGAAGAACTCCAGCAACACCAATGGAGAGAACTACACTTAACCTTTTAAATCAAACATGACTCTCTTCTCTGGAGCTATACTGGGACTGGGTATGTGCCATTGAAAAACAGGTAGAGAAGCAAGTGGATCTGATGGCAAATCTGCCCATAGCAAAAGGCAAAGTTGTGCTAATAGAAGTAGAGATGAACAGGAGGTGTTAATAATAGCAGACAAATGCCCATTCTTCTGAGAATAAACCCATGCCATCAAGATATCGGGGTGGGATTAAGAAGTTCTGAAGACATGTTTTATTGGACCCTGATCAAGAGACAATCACATCCAGCTTGAAAATAAATACTGTTAGCTACATGCTGTTAATAATAAGAGCATTTTGGGTACTGTCTGCAGCCCTTAGTCACTCCATTCCTCCCAGGAGTTGTCCATTTATATCCTGTTAGGTGAAGTTTATCACCTTTTTAGTTAATCCTTTTGGGTATTAACTGCTTAATACAATGAGCATTTCAAGGAGTTCCTAACATCCTTTTGTATTTTGTAATCATCAAGCATACAAATGAGCTGCAGAAAATCACCCCTCTTTCAAAAAGAAGCTTCATTTACAATGGGTCCAATGTTTTATTGCTGGGAATTTAAAAGAAGGGCACCTATCCTGCTGCAATTGCTTCATCAAAGGTGCAGCAGAATATTATTTGCAGTTGTAAAAGGGTTGTACCACACTCCTGTAAGAATGATGCTGGAGTAAAGCAATTTATACTTTCATCTCACCACAGTGGCTATCAAATTGTAAAGATGTCAAGTATTTAGTGTGCCTTTGAGGTTAGTACTTTTTAATGACTGTCTGAAACATACACTTTTATTGTTTAAATGATGTATTGTGCATCCAAATGTGAACAAACAGCTCCAAATACTGATATCATCTTGTTACAATTGCTTTTTTTGGCATTGCATTGGATGATTGATCCTAGAGAGCTTTTCACAGGGTAACTGACAGTACCTGAAGTATGCAAATAAAAAATCCTGAGGGACCAGAAAAGAGATTCTTTTCAGTTATTCATCAAACAGCCCTTTTGTAATACGATATTAAGGGAAATGTGACATGACTGTCTTACACTCTCTTATCCTCCTGTTGAGATTATGACAGGCAGCAAAGCTCTCCATCTGAATTCATTCTGGGAGCCAAATGGATCACCAATGTGCCACAGGCTTCAGAGATTGTACAGCCTGATTACAGAAATCTACTAACACACTTCACAAGAGCTGATGCTGACAAATGTGCTTGGGTAACAACGTCCCTATTGCCACAGAGTCATACAGGTATGCAGCACAGAAACATGCCTTTAATCCTACCGTGTCTGTGCCAACCAACAAATACCAAGCTACACTAATCCCACTTTCCTGTATTTGGGGTCCATTCCTTAAAATGCCCTGGCATATTAAGTGCTCCCTTAGATTTTTTTTAAAAGTTGTGAGAGTACATGCCTCCACCGTCCAGTCAGGCAGCACATTTCCATATTTCTCTGACTCTCTGGGTGAAAAGCTTTTTTGTTTGCCAGTTCTCTCTCAACCACTTACTCCTCACCTTAAACTTAAGCCCTCTGGTCTTAGACACATCTGCCAGGGGGAAAAAGATTCTCACAGAGAGGCATAGTGGTTAGCACTGCTACCTCACAGCACTGAGGACCCAGGTTCAATTCCCGCCTTGGGCAACTGTTTGTGTGGAGTTTGCACATTCTCCCCGTTTCTGCATGGGTTTCCTCCCACAGTCCAAAGATGTGCAGGTTAGGTGGATTGGCCATGCTAAATTGCATGCAGTATTAGGGGAATGGGTCTGGGGGGGTTGCTCTTCGGAGGGTCATTGTGGACTTGTTGGACTGAAGGGCCTGTTTCCACACTGTAGTGAATCCAATTTATTTCATCTATGTCTCCCATAATTTTGTACATCTCAGATTCACGCTTCAGCTTCCTTTCCTTGAGGGAAAACTAACCCAGCCTATCCTGTCTCTCTTTGTAACTGAAACTTTCCATTCCAGGCAACATCCTGGAGAATCTCCACGGTACCATCTGCAGTGCAATTGCATACTTGCAATAGTGTGGTGACAAGATCTGTGCACAATATTCCATCTGCAGCCTAATTGATGCTTTATAAAGTTGTAACAAGACTTCCTTGCTCCTATATTCAATACTTTAGTTTATGATAGTAAGCATCTCATATCCTCCATCACACCCTGTCTACCTATGCTGACACCTTCAGGGATATATAAACTTGCACACAGAGGTACCTCTGTTCCTTAGTACTCCTTTGGGTCCTACCTGACATTGTTTAAGGCCTTCTCATATGAGACCTTCCAAAATGCGTTAGCTCACATTTATTGGGATTAAATTCTATCTGCCATTGCTCTGCCCAATTTACCAGCTGATCAATATCAGACTGTAGCCTGACTCCATCCTCTACACGAATTCAATGCCACTAATCTTTGTCATTGTAAACTTATTTATTATATCTTCTACATCTAAAAATATCGTCTGCCCGACTGTTATTAGGCTGCTGACCTCTCAAATTTCAAATCGAATGTTGATCTTGCCTTTGTACACATCCTGTACAACCAGAACTTTTTAACCTCTCGCTCTGTTCACCCTATGGTCTATATGTCTTTATATAGTATGATCTGCCTGTACTGCATGCAGAACAAAATGTTTCACTGTACTTGGGTACATGTGACAATAATAAATCAAATCCAAGGGAGTATTATTTTGGCACAAATCCAATAACGAATTCAGGAGAAATTTATTTCACCAAAGAGTACTGAGAGTGTGTGGAACTTACTGTTATGAGGGTTTTTGATCCAAAATTTGTTAACCGAAGTTCCATCAGCTGCTCTGCTGGGATTTCAATGCAGGTCCACAGAGCATCAGCTTTGCTACACCGCCACTGTCCCTCCAAGTGCATCTCTAAGGGGAGATTAAATAAACAAGGGGAAAGTGAAATGGGCAAGTTTGGAGTTCAATGATGAGGCAGGCATGTGTAAAAGATAAACACCAGCATGGACTATTTGGTCTGTTGCTGTGCTGAATATAATCACATTTATGGAAGGCTTGTAACAGACCATGGCCCAAAGTAAGAGCAGTGAACACAGGTACAAGCAAATTACTCTTCATTACCAAGTCATCAAAAGCAAAATAATACTATGGATGCCAGAGATCTGAAATAGATCCAGAAAATGTTAGAAATATTCAAGTCAGGCAGCATTTGTGGGGAGAGAAACAGGGTTAACATTTCGAGTTCATTGCTTGACGTTCAGAAATTGGAAAAGTTAGGAATGGAGGAAGTCTGGAGAATGAGGGAGTGAACAAAAGGGATTGAGTGAAGGACAGCAAAGATAAATTGACAAATGGTACAAGCTGAAAATGTGTTGCTGGAAAAGCGCAGCAGGTCAGGCAGCATCCAAGGAACAGGAAATTCGACGTTTTGGGCATAAGCCCTTCTTTGGTACAAGGCCAAAGCAAGATGTAAAATAACACTTTCCAATCCAATAGTACCGATAAACATAAGAACTAAGAGTAGGTGAGGCAATTCAGCCCCTTGAACTTACTTCATCATTTAATATGACCATGTCTGGCCTCAGCTTTACTTTCCTACCAGCTCTTCATAGCCCTTCAACCCTTTACTACATAAAGACAGTATCTCTTCTTTAACTTACTCAATGTCTCAGGATCCACTGGGATAGCAGATTTTACAGATTTATGACACTTTGAGAGAAGTAATTTCTCCTCTCAGTTTTAAATCTACTACCCCTTATCCTAAAACTGTGACCTGTCACTCTAGATTGCCCCATGAGGAGCATCCTCGCCACATCTACTTTATCAATCCACTTTAGCATCGTATACCTCAATAAGATCACCTTTCAATCTTCCTAGGTCCAGGGGTTAAGTATATTAAGCCTATAATCTCTCTTCATAAGACAAGCCCCTCTCTCTAATCAACCCAGTGAACAAATGTAGCACAGTTAGAGAATTGGTTAGCTCAGAAGAAACAGGCATAAACTGATCATTTTTTTGACTAATTGGCAAACTGTGACCAGTGATGTGTTACAGGGATCAGTGTTGTGCCTCACTAGTTACAATTTTACATGAAAGGAACAAAGGTGCAGTTTATAAATTTGCCGATGACCAGGACTGATAGGAAAATTATATGAAGAGGATTGAATTCTGTAAAGCGATATAAATGGGTGAAGTAAGTTGGCACATCTGTCAAATGGAATACAATGCAGAAGAATGTGAACTTCTTCACTTTGATGGGAAGAATGGAAAAGCAGTATATTCCTGATTGGAGAGGGGTTGCAGAGCTCTGAAGCAGAGGGATCTGGGTATCCTAGTTCTGTGTTAGAACGGCAGGTCCCTCCTCTAAGGTGCTGCTCATTGGACTTCTTTTGAGCGCTACTTTTTTAAATAATTTGATTAGTTTAGAAAATTGTTTAATTGGTTGTGGGTCTATTTGCAATAAAAGAACTGGGTTCTTGACTCTGTATTTGATTTAGTCTCTCCCTTTTTTCTTCTCATTTTTAAAAATTTTGTTTTTGTTCCACATTCCTTGGTAAGCAATGTTTGTTAATAGTTAAATTAATGTTTTTATTTGAAGACAGAAGTTCTTTCTTAATGCAGTGCTGTCTTTCTAGTCAGGAAAAGGATCCAGAAGATAGAGACTGTATATTTGCCAGTACACCACAGATTTGCAATAAAACCTTTTAAGTCTCAAAGTCTTTAGCTGCCTAATTAAACATATGGATATTGGCATAGAAAACACATGAACTATATTAAGTTTGCACACCAGCGCAGCAAGTGATTACGAAAGCAAATGGTTGACATCATGTAATGCATATAAACATTTTTTTATTGCTTTCATTTTATTAGGCAGTTTTGAGATGTTTTGGGAGTGAGAGTGGACAATCAGAACTGGTTTTAAACTGTGTTTTAAAATTAAATAATATTTCATTTTAAAAAAGCAAAAATGAGAAATGCTTCCAGAGGGTCGTAAATCTTTGGAAATCTTCCCCAGAAAGCCGTAGTGGCACAATCATTGAACACGTTTGAACCTGAGATGGGTACAGTCTCAACAATCAAGGGAATCCCAAGGTACAGTGGGTAAATAAGAGTATGAACCTTTATGGAATAGTGAAGCAGGTCTATGGGACTGAAATGGCCTACTCCTGCTCTGTTTGTTAGCACTACAGTCCAAGAATGGGCAGTTGAAGTAACATTCGGGACAGTGTGCAATTATACAGTTATCCTGGCGCCACGTGGAAAAGATTTTGAATCAGCTGGGTATATATTTTTTCTTTGTATAAAAAAATGTCGCTAGCCAGGTTAGAATTCATTGCCCATCACAAAGTGTCCTGGAGGATATGTTGAGCAACTTCCTTGTACTGCTGTTGTGTTTCGGGTAGCAGGACACCTACAGCACAGGCTAGGGAGGCAGTTCAAGCATTTTAACCTGATGCAATGGGGATATAGTTCTAAGTCAGTATGGCTTGAAAGATAACTGGTAGGTGGTGATGTTCTACTGCCCTTGCCTTCTAGGCAGTAGATGCAACAGGTTTGGAAGGTGTTGTCAAAGGAGCCTTTGTGGGATGGTGCAGTGCAACTTGTAGATGGAACACACTGCTACTACTGAATCAATGTTGGAAGGAGTGAATGATGAACATATTGCATGGTGTGATAATCAAGTGGGCTGCTTTGTCCTGGATGGGGTCAAGCTTAATGTTGTTGGACTCATCAAGGCATTGGAAAAGAATTCCACCCCTGGTTTGTAACTTTTTCTAGATTTTGGGCAGGCTATAGGGAGATAGAAGGAGAATTATTTACTGCAGGCTTCCTCTATTTTGACTTGGTCTTGTACCACAGTACTAAAGACTAGTCCAGCTCAGTTTCTAGTCAACTACAGGTACTAGTCCAGTTATTCAGTGATGGATTTGAATGTTTGTCATTGCTACTTATCAGCTCATGCCTTGATGTTTTTTCAGGTCTTGCTGCATATGAACACAAACTGCTTCAGAATGAGTTGTTGTACAATCATCAGCAAACATTCCAACTGTACTGAACTTTTAGGTTCATGTCTTTATTTTTCTACTTTGTACTTTTAGATTTTGTACCCAGCTACCTTTGTACTTTAAATTACACCAGGAATGGAGACTTTGTACATTTATCAGTGTACTCTTGTATCCCTATACTAGTGTACATGTTACAACAAAACCTAATGCTAAATTCTAAATTGTAAAAAAGCTTCTGACTATATGATGGAGAGAAAGGCATTGACCAAGCAATTGAAGAGAGTTGGTTGCAGGTCACTGCCCTGAGGAATGCTTGCAGAGGTGATACTTGGGCTGAGGTGATTGGCATTCAACAACCACAATCATTTTCTTTTTTTTGTTTGATGTGACTTAAAGGGTCCCGTTTTCCCCCAATACACTTTGTCTTCAGTTTTGCTAAGGTTTCTTGATGCTGCATCTGATCAAATGCAGCCTCAGCAATGAGAGCAGTCACTCTCACATTTCCTCTGGAACTTGGCTCTTCTTTCCACCTCTGGGCCAAGGCTGTAATGAGTTCAGGAGCTGCGTGGCTCTGGTGGAATTTGAATGTAATGTTAGTGAACAGGTTATTGGTTTACCACTGCCTCTTGTTAGCATTGCTGATGATTCTCTCCATTACTGTGTGCCTGGTGGAGAGTAGGCTGGGTGTTAATTGGTTGGGTTATATTTTGAGCATCAACCATATCTGGATAATTTTCCATATTGCGGGGGAGATACCAGTGCTGCAGCTGTACTGGAATTGCTTGATTTAGGAGAGTTGAAATTTCTGGAGCACATTGTCAAATGTGGGAGTTTAAAGAGAGTTTAAGGGTTACTGCCAATTATATCTGCCATAAATGCTGTTGGATGCGAATCTTATCAGATCGAGTGGATCGGCTGGAGAGATAGACAGAAGCGATGAGGAATTTGCAACAGCAACAGTATGTGATGGATGGCAGTTATAGGAAGGGGTAAAGTCTCAGATACAGTCACATAGATGGGTTAACTCCAGGAAGGGTGAGAGAGGTCGGCACCTAGGGCAGGAGTGTTTTGTGGATATACCCATTTCAAACAGGTATGCTGTTTTGGAAAATGTAGGGGGTGATGGATTCTCAGGGGAACGTAGCACGAACAGCCAAGTTTCTGGTATTGAGACTGGCTCTAATGCAATAAGGGGTACGTCGGCTTCCAAGAGATCAATTGTGTTAGGGGATTCTGTAGTCCGAGATACAGAGAGACGTTTCTGTGGCCAGCAGAGAAAAAGCAGGATGGTGTGTTGTTTCCCTGGTGCCAGGATCAAGGATGTCTCAGAGAGAGTGCAGAATGTTCTCACGGGGGAGAGGGGCCAGCAAGAGGTCATTGTCCACATTGGAACCAACGATATAGGAAGAGAAAAGGTTGAGATTCTGAAGGGAGATTACAGAGAGTTAGGCAGAAATTTAAAAAGGAGATCCTCAAGGGTAGTAATATCTGGATTATTCCCAGTGCTACGAGCTAGTGAGGGCAGGAATACGAGGATAGAGTAGATGAATGCATGGCTGAGGAGCTGGTGTATGGGAGAAGGATTCACATTTTTGGATCATTGGAATCTCTTTTGGGATAGAAGTCACCTGTACAAGGAGGAACGGATTGCACCTAAATTGGAAGGGGACTAATATACTGTCAGGGAAATTTGCTAGAACTGCTTGGGAGGATTTAAACTAGTAAGGTTGGGGGGTGGGACCCAGGGAGATAGTGAGGAAACAGATCAATCTGAGACTGGTACAGTTGAGAACAGAAATGAGTCAAACAGTTAGGGCAGACAGGGACAAGGTAGGACTAATTAATTAAACTGCATTTATTTCGAAGCAAGGGGCCTAACAGGGAAGGCAGATGAACTCAGGGCATGGTAATGAATGTGGGACTGGGACATCATAGCAATTACAGAAACATGGCTCAGGGATGGGCAGAACTGGCAGTTTAATGTTCCAGGATACAAATGCTACAGGAAGGATAGAAAGGGAGGCAAGAGAGGAGGGGGATTAGCATTTTTGATAAGAGATAGCATTATAGCTGTGCTGAGGGAGGATATTCCCGGAAATACATCCAGGGAAGTTATTTGGGTGGAAATGAGAAATAAGAAAGAGATGATCACCTTATTGGGATTGTATTATAGACCCCCTAATAGTCAGAGGGAAATTGAGAAACAAACTTGTAAGGAGATCTCAGCTATCTGTAAGAATAATAGGGTGGTTATGGTAGGGGATTTTAACTTTCCAAACATAGACTGGGACTGCCATAATGTTAAAGCTTTAGATGGCAAGGAATTTCTTAAGTGTGTACAAGAACATTTTCTGATTCAGCATGTGGATGTACCTACTAGAGAAGGTGCAAAATTTGACCTACTCTTGGGAAATAAGACAGGGCAGGTGACTGAGGTGACAGTGGGGGAGCACTTTGGGGCCACCAACCATAATTCTATTTGTTTTAAAATAGTGATGGAAAAGGATAGACCAGATCTAAAAGTTGAAGGTCTAAATTGGAGAAAGGCCAATTTTGATGGTATTAGGCAAGAACTTTCAAAAGCTGATTGGAAGCAGATGTTCGCAGGTAAAGGGACGGCTGGAAAATGGGAAGCCTTCAGAAATGAGATAACGAGACTCCAGAGAAAGCATATTCCTGTCAGGATGAAAGGGAAGGCTGGTAGGTATAGGGAATGCTAGATGACTAAAGAAATTGAGGGTTTGGTTAAGAAAAAAGAAGGAAGCATATGTCAGGTATAGAAAGGATAGATCGAGTAAATCCTTAGAAGAGTATAAAGGAAGTAGGAGTATACTTAAGAGGGAAATCAGGAGGGCAAAAAGGGGACTTGAGATAGCTTTGGCAAATAGAATTAAGGAGAATCCAAAGAGTTTTTACAAATATATTAAGGACAAAGGATAACTAGGGAGAGAATAGAGCTCTTCGAGTAAAAAGTGAGGTCTGCAGATGCTGGAGATCACAGCTGAAAATGTGTTGCTGGTTAAAGCACAGCAGGTCAGGCAGCATCCAAGGAACAGGAAATTCGATGTTTCGGGCCAGAGCCCTTCATCAGGAATGAGGAGAGGGTGCCAGGCAGGCTAAGATAAAAGGTAGGGAGGAGGGACTTGGGGGAGGGGCGATGGAGATGTGATAGGTGGAAGGAGGTCAAGGTGAGGGTGATAGGCTGGAGTGGGGTGGGGGCGGAGAGGTCAGGAAGAGGATTGCAGGTTAGGAGGGCGGTGCTGAGTTCAAGGGAATCGACTGAGACAAGGTGGGGGGAGGGGAAATGAGGAAACTGGAGAAATCTGAGTTCATCCCTTGTGGTTGGAGGGTTCCCAGGCGGAAGATGAGGCGCTCTTCCTCCAACCGTCGTGTTGTTATGTTCTGGCGATGGAGGAGTCCAAGGACCTGCATGTCTTCGGTGGAGTGGGAGGGAGAGTTAAAGTGTTGAGCCACGGGGTGGTTGGGTTGGTTGGTCCGGGCGTCCCAGAGGTGTTCCCTGAAGCGTTCTGCAAGTAGGCGGCCCATCTCCCCAACATAGAGGAGGCCACATCGGGTGCAGTGGATGCAATAGATGATGTATGTGGAGGTGCAGGTGAATTTGTGCCGGATATGGAAGGATCCCTTGGGGCCTTGGAGAGAAGTAAGGGAGGAGGTATGGGCGCAAGTTTTGCATTTCCTGCGGTTGCAGGGGAAGGTGCCGGGAGTGGAGGTTGGGTTGGTGGGGGGTGTGGACCTGACGAGGGAGTCACGAAGGGAGTGGTCTTTGCGGAACGCTGATAGGGGAGGGGAGGGAAATATATCCCTGGTGGTGGGGTTCGTTTGGAGTTGGCGGAAACGACGGGGGATTATACGCTGTATACGGAGGTTGATGGGGTGGTAGGTGAGAACCAGTGGGGTTCTGTCATGGTGGCGGTTGGAGGGGCGGGGCTCAAGGGCGGAGGAGCGGGAAGTGGAGGAGATGCGGTGGAGGGCATCGTCAATCACGTCTGGGGGGATTCTGCGGTCCTTGAAGAAGGAGGCCATCTGGGCTGTACCGTACAAGGACCTTCTTCAAGGACCGCAGACTCCCCCCAGACGTGATCGACGATGGCCTCCATTGCATCTCCTCCACTTCCCGCTTCTCCGCCCTTGAGCCCCGCCCCTCCAACCGCCACCATGACAGAACCCCACTGGTTCTCACCTACCACCCCACCAACCTCCGTATACAGCGTATCATCCGCCGTCATTTCCGCCAACTCCAAACGGACCCCATCACCAGGGATATATTTCCCTCCCCTCCCCTATCAGCGTTCCGCAAAGACCACTCCCTTCGTGACTCCCTCGTCAGGTCCACACCCCCCACCAACCCAACCTCCACTCCCGGCACCTTCCCCTGCAACTGCAGGAAATGCAAAACTTGCGCCCAGACCTCCTCCCTTACTTCTCTCCAAGGCCCCAAGGGATCCTTCCATATCCACAACAAATTCACCTGCACCTCCACACACATCATCTATTGCATCTGCTGCACCCGATGTGGCCTCCTCTATATTGGGGAGACGGGCTGCCTACTTGCAGAACGCTTCAGAGAACACCTCTGGGACGCCCGGACCAACCAACCCAACCACCCCGTGGCTCAACACTTTAACTCTCCCTCCCACTCCATCGAAGACATGCAGGTCCTTGGACTCCTCCATCGCCAGAACATAACAACACGACGGTTGGAGGAAGAGCGCCTCATCTTCCGCCTGGGAACCCTCAGTCGATTCCCTTGAACTCAGCACCGCCCTCCTAACCTGCAATCCTCTTCCTGACCTCTCCGCCCCCACCCCACTCCAGCCTATCACCCTCACCTTGACCTCCTTCCACCTATCACATCTCCATCGCCCCTCCCCCAAGTCCCTCCTCCCTACCTTTTATCTTAGCCTGCCTGGCACCCTCTCCTCATTCCTGATGAAGGGCTCTGGCCCGAAATGTCGAATTTCCTGTTCCTTGGATACTGCCTGACCTGCTGTGCTTTAACCAGCAACACATTTTCAGCGGAGAATAGGGCTCCTCAAAGATCAACAAGGTGGGCTTTGTGTGCAGCCACAGAAAATGGGGGAGATACTAAATGAGTATTTTGCATCAGTATTTACTGTGGAAAAGGATATGGAAGATATAGACTGTAGTGAAATAGATGGTGACATCTTGCAAAATGTCCAGATTCCAGAGGAGGAAGTGCTGGATGTCTTGAAAGGGTTAAAGGTGGATAAATCCCCAGGACCTGATCAGGTGTACCCTAGAACTCTGTGGGAAGCTAGAGAAGTGATTGCTGGGCCTCTTGCTGAGATATTTGTATCATCGATAGTCACAGGTGAGGTGCCGGAAGACTGGAGGTTGACTAACGTGGTGTCACTGTTTAAGAAGGGCAGTAAAGACAAGCCAGGGAACTATAGACCAGTGAGCCTGACATCAGTGGTGGGCAAGTTGTTGGAGCAAATCCTGAGGGACAGGATGTACATGTATTTGGAAAAGCAAGGACTGATTAGGGGTAGTCAACATGGCTTTGTGTGTGGGAAATCATGTCTCACAAACTTGATTGAGTTTTTTGAAGAAATAACAAAGAAGAATGATGAGGGCAAAGCAATAGATGTGATCTATATGGACTTCAGCAAGGCATTCAACAAGGTTGCCCATGGAAGATTGGTTAGCAAGGTTAGATCTCATGGAATACAGAAAGAACTAGCCATTTAGATACAGAACAGGCTCAAAGGTAGAAGACAGAGTGTGGTGGTGGAGGGTTGTTTTTCAGACTGGAGGCCTGTGACCAGTGGAGTGCCACAAGGATCGGTGCTGGATCCACTACTTTTAATCATTTACATAAATGATTTAGATGCGAGGATAAGAGGTACAGTTAGTAAGTTTGCAGATGACACCAAAATTGAAGGTGTAGTGGACAGCGAAGAGGGTTACCTCAGATTACAACAGGATCTGGACCAGATGGGCCAATGGGCTGAGAAGTAGCAGATGGAGTTTAATTCAGATAAATGCGAGGTGCTGCATTTTGGGAAAGCAAATTTAAGCAGGACTTATACACTTAATGATAAGGTCCTAGGGAGTGTTGCTGGACAAAGAGACCTTGGAGTGCAGGTTCATAGCTCCTTGAAAGTGGGGTCACAGGTAGATAGGATAGTGAAGAAGGTGTTTGGTATGCTTCCCTTTATTGGTCAGTATATTGAGTACAGGAGTTGGGAGGTCATGTTGTGGCTGTACAGGACATTGGTTAGGCCACTGTTGGAATATTGCATGCAATTCTGGTCTCTTCCTATCGGAAAGGTGTTGCAAAACTTGAAAGGGTTCAGCAAAGATTTACAAGGATGTTGCCAGGATTGGAGGATTTGAGCTATAGGGAGAGGCAAATCAGGCTGGGGCTGTTTTCCCTGGAGCGTCGGAGGCTGAGGGGTGACCATACAGAGGTTTACAAAATTATGAGGGGCATGGATAGGATAAATAGGCAAAGTCTTTTCCCTGGGGTTGAGGAGTCCAGACTAGAGGGCATAGGTTTAGGGTGAGAGGGGAAAGATGTAAAAGAGACCAATGGGGCAACTTATTTACACAGAGGGTGGTACATATGTGGAATGAGCTGCCAGAGGATGTTGTGGAGGCTGGTAAAATTGCAACATTTAACAGGCATTTGGATGGGTATATGAATAGAAAGGGTTTGGAGGGATATGGGCCGGGTGCTGGCAGGTGGGACTAGATTGGGTTGGGATATCTGGTCGGCATGGACGGGTTGGACCGAAGGGTCTGTTTCCAAGCTGTACATCTCTATGACTCTATAAGCCTTCAGCACTATCGCCGAAATCTATTGTTAGGGCCCACAGCTTTTTTGCAGTGTCTTGTGTCTTTAATCGTGTCTTGATATCGTGTCACGTCGTGTGAATTGAATTGGCTGAAGGCTGACATCTGTGATGCTGGGGACCTTGGGAAGTTGAAATGAATCACCCACTTTGGGACATCTGACCAAAGACAGGTGCAAATATGTCAGCCTTGTCCTTTGTACTGAAGTCCCCCACTGTAGAAGGTGGGAATAATTGTGGAGCCTCCTGTATGTTTTTCAATTGTGGAACATATTGCCTTTACCTCCAGTCTATCTGTGCTAGGTCTCATTTGTTAGCTAAGTGGTTACCCGAGAGGTATTTGTGTAGTTCTTCTTTGCTGCTCTGTTGCTGAGTAGTAGTAAGGAAGTTTTGATGAAATTTTGCTATTAAAATAAAAATAATCAGAAATGCATCAAGTTTGGGCATTGTTGGGAAACTAGTTCATTTCAGACTTCATCAAAAATCACACAACACCAAGTTCTAGTCCATGGGATTTATTTCAAGCTTGCTAAAACAAAGTGTGGGTATCGGATGCTGCCTGACCTGCTGTGCTTTTCCAGCACCATTCTAGTCTAGACTGATCTCCAGCATCTGCGGTCCTCACTTTTGCCTAAATAGATCAAGGGATTGCTCCACCCTGTAGCTTCCAGTTTATTTACATTATGACAGGGACTCCTCATTTTGTAAGCTTGATGTGTACAAATGGTTGCTGCACTTCTTGCCTTTCAATAATGATTATGTTTAAAAAGAATTTCAAAGGCTGTAAAAATGCTTTTGGATATATGAAAGTTTGAAAGGCACAAGCAGAAATGCCTCTTTTTTAGCTGGGACTTCTCATATACATGCTTTGTTTCAATAGAAAATTGGATCAAATGGGTCCCTACCAGTTGCACCTCTCTCATAAAGTGGAAGGCTCTTTTCTCTGGCTACAATAGATTCTCTGTGAATTATTTACACCATAGCATTGCTGTGATGTGCTCAGCATTGAAGGTGCCGAATACAAATACCTCAGAGACTTCCGGAAGCTTTCAACTTCATTACCACGATTGCATCCCACAACAATATTATTAATGTCTTATCGTTTGAATTTCATGGATAAAATGAAAATTAACAATTGCAAATACAAACATGAAAGATCAAAATTGCATAAAGTAATATCTGGCAGAGGAATATTAAGTAGCATTTAAGGGCAGCTAAAATAAATTTTCATAAAACAAGGCTGAGAACATTAGTCTAAAATTAAGCTCAATCTTTCAACTAAATAGAATATAGATTGTTCGAAATTCTATTACACCGAGAATTACCAGCAAATGAAACTGTAGATTACAGTTGCAAGGACAGGCAATGTGCCAGGACTATGATATGCGAGCATCTGTGGACAGTGGGTCATATTTACAGATAATGACTTTGCTTTAAGCCAGCTCAAAGTCCTTGAGCAATCCTGGAAAATGGTATTCGCAAAAATAATGATTGCATGTGACAAGTCCAAAGAATCGATAGTTTCCACCCCAAAGCTTTGAAGACAAAAGGTGATGAAATTATTGATACGCTGCCATTATCTTCCAAAGTGCCCTTCATATGGAATTGTCCCCCTAGATTACAAAACTAGAATGCCAATATCTAAGCAACGTTTGAGACAGAAATCAGGAAGTTAAGAGGCAATTGCGGGTAACTTATTGGAATCTACATCATTTTAAGGACAAAGTGACTGAACACTGAGAAGAAATCTAAGCTGATTAGAAAATTAACATGGAATTATACAGAATTGTTCATGTGTAGAAGACCTAATTGAAGTTTCTGGGGAATCAATTAGAATATTAGATAGGAATATCAGCGCATGTAGTTCATGTGGACTTGTAGATGGTCTTTAACAAGCTATCACTTGATAGTTTCAAACTTGAATCTCGCCAAAAAGAGACATATTGCTGCCGAAGCATTTGATCTTTCGTTCAATGGACCAACACCAGACTGCCAAACTGCAAGTGGTCACAACAATTCACTCTACAGGAGAAAAGGGATCTAATTTATTAAGTCAACCTTAGCTGAGGTACGGCCATGGAACAAGCAACCAGCAAGCAGGACACCCAAAGCTCTTTCATAAAAGTCTTGAATATCTTCCTTTTTCTTCAGCCTCCCACTATGTGAATAGATCTCATTATTTTAACAGTTTAAAAAGTTTCAGTAGGTTCGAAGTAAACTGTTAGCTTAAGTCAAATTTTATGGATGAGATGGTTAGATGATAGAGAGAACGAATGAGGCCCATGCGCTCAATTTGGGAAGAAATGACAATGGCCTTTCAGGGAGTGGCACGAGAACCTTAACTATTAATCACTTGTAAACAACTCAGATTGTGATAGATGCTACATGAAATTAACCTAGCTTTTTAAGTCACAAGGTTTTCTATTAAACCAGTAGCATAGAGATTTGCGGAGCCAATCAGATGGGGAGAACACCCATGAGGAATGTTCCTGAGTCCACATTTCACAACATTTAACAAAGAAAAAAAAGGTTTTGGCAATAGATTGAATCCAATTTAAGCAGGGATTGGAATTGTAAGCTGCAATAAATACCTTGTCAATATAGAACAAACATTTAAGAGCTTGTTTTCAATTTGTAATCCCAATTAGCATTTTACCATGGCAACATAACATTCTGGGTGTATAAGTGGCCTCTTATTTTGATCTCTCTTGTCAAACTCAGTAACTCTCCACCCTTTGAAGAGCAGTGTCCTCAGACACCAAATATTCACCAGCTAGGCAAGAGAGATAGTTTGTAATTGAATATTTCAGGGTGGGGATTAAATACCTACAAGCCCTGTCTTGCCTCTTCTGAGACAATGCTACCTTTATCGTTAATGTTGAAGGCACATTCATCTATAGCTATGTTTGTAAATGGAGGAAAATGGGTCCAAAGTTTTTGTTATGACATATCACTAACCCGTTTTACAATATTGCGGTTTGACACCATTTGACTCCAACACCTTTCAGTTTGTGCCTCACCACTTTTGCACCTAAACTGACCCAACTCACTTGGCTCATTTCTTTTTATTAGCTGCTTCACAGAGCTGGCATTGCATAATGTGTGGTGACAAAATTACCTCTATCACACTTGCAGTCTTGGAAGGAGAGCAACACAGGTTCACAAAACTGTTTCAGGTCTCCTCAAGTTATGGGCTATGGAATTACACAAACCTGTATCCTCTACAATATAAAATGCGTGGCCTGGTGGCTCAGTGGTTAGCACTGCAGCCTCATAGTGCCAGGGAGCTGGGTTCGATTCCTGTCTTGGGCAACTGTCTGTCTGCATGGAGTTTGCATGTTCTTCCTGTGTCTGCATGAGTTTCCTCTGGGTGCTCCAGTTTCTTCCCACAATCCAAAGGTGTGCATGTCAGGTGAGCTGGCCATGTTAAATTGCCCATGGTGTTAGGTGCATTACTAAATGTAGGGTAGGGGAATGGGTCTGGGTGGGCTACTCTTTGGAGGTTTAGTGTGCACTTGTTGGGCCAAAAGGCCCATTTCCATACTGTAAGGGTATCTAATCTAATCTTTAAAAAAAACGGTTGGGGGCAATTTGATTCAGGTTTTTAGATTTAGAAAACAATGAAATCTTTCCCATTGGTAAAGGAGACTTTGACTAGGGGATACACTTTAAACACAAAGCTATATGTCTTTCAGGAGTGAAGCTGAAACATTTCATCACATGTCAGTAGTGGTGGAAAGTATAAAAATCTATTTTCTGAAAAGCTTTTTTTAAAATAAGATTTTTAGCTCTGAGATCAATGAACATTCCCAAACAGTAAATGTTAAGGGAACAGAGAGCTAAGGCAGGACTTGGTAATATCATAGATATAGATCTTGAATAAAGGAATCAGTTAAAGGCACTGAATACTGCTTCCTGTTCCTGTGAATCATGCAAATACATATAATTGATAGTGATCTTGGCTAGGGACGAAGAATGTTTGATTCATTTTTGCCTAATTCTGAACTGGAAATAAGATTTGATGGCTTGTTAGGAACAGGTGCACTTGGAGAGTGAAAGCATATTATAAAGTACAGATGGGCTATGTCGAAAACGATTTTCACATCATTATAATAGTGCCCCAAGTATGATATCAAGAAAGTAAAAGTCACCAGATTTTTTTTGTGGGTTACTGCAAACATCAGAAATTGTCCTGAGAATTGCTACTGTACACTGTGCTATTGAGGACCTGAATGAGAGAACAGGATTAATGTTTGTATTTTGAAAGCAAAATCAATCCATTAAACCAAGGAACTTAATAAATGTCTGTTTCTTTTCAAAGGTAATGCAACACAGGATTTTTCAACGTTACGGTGAGTCAAACAGATTCAAAAACAATATTTGACCTCTATTTTTACCTGCTCTGATCTTGGGTATTGTTGAACAGTCAGTCACAGAAAAAAAACGTGCTCTGCCGGAATTGACTGGCAATGGTAGAATCTTTAATAGGCCTTTTTGCAGTCAGACAAGCAGTTCCAGACTGGAGCCCAGTGGGGTCCCAGACATGAGGGGAATTTGGTGCCCTGCTTTGCGGACAAGTTCCTGCTGGCCCTAATGAATGGGGTGATGCAGAGGCAGGACATTGTCTTCCATAGCAACAGCAGAGGACTCCATGAAACCAGACCATGCCAGCCCAGACCAAGGTTCACCCCTACCTGGGTTAGTGCAGTCTCAGCTATCTGGGGAAATGTGTGGAATCATAGCAGAAAGGTCAATTATTTTCTCTGCTCTGTCAGCATAAGTGCCACCACCTTCTTCTTCTCAATAAGCCTGCACTCCTCCACTCTCTATTGTCTGCAACATTTTCACTCACATTCTGCCACCTACCCCACCCCACCATCCCTGGTACCTCAACATACCCTATCTGCCATCTACTCACTTGCTTGTGATTTCCCAGCATCAAGATTAAGAGCTGTACCACCCACTGTCACTCCCACTTGAGGAGGAAAGCAGCCACAGTAGGGCAGTGCACGCCCAGACAGGTGGGCTGCACAATTTTCAGCTCCTCATTGCTTATGGGGTGGTTGGAATCCAGAGTGGATGTCTGACTGTGTCCAAGCCCCTGGCCTGTTAACTGCAGCTGCCCTGGATTTACTGTGCTGGGTTAAGTCGATCTCCCTGAGTTTGACTGAGGACTGCTGACAACCATGACAATTTTCCTGGGTTTGTCTGTGCTGAACAGTAAGGCAATACAGCAATATTGAGAGCCTGGTATCAATGAATGAGGGGGCAGAGGCAAGGTGTGGACACAAAAAGGCAGGGGTGCTGCAAGCATCCAGATACTGCTCACTCACACTGATCCTAAGAGTGCGAATGAGCAGCCCAGAGAGGCAGCATTAAAGTGCAGGAGCCTCCTGTAAGTGGATCAGATATAGACCGTGATGTTTCTGAGTGACCTCTGACATACCAGTCGGTGGAAATAGAGTGCGTGTGGTGGGTGGTCATACAGTGTCCATAGTGGGAAGCCCTTTGGACCAAGCAGTGAACTGAAGTTGCCGGGAACCTGTTCTGATTTCTAGATCGAGAACTCTCGCTGTCCAGCTTGTTTGCACTTTGTTGAAATTGGAAAATGCATTTTCAAAGAGGTGAATGTCCTTTAGTAAGACATTTAACAAATGATAATCCCTTTAATTAGCAACTGCCTAGCGAAAAACTTGCCCTCTGCTTAGATTCATAAAATTAATGTAGCGAATTGTCATCAACATTGAGAGAGTCTTTGCTGGGTGGCTTGTGTGATTCTGCCACAAATCTTAGCCTAGCCCACATCGCTCAGGCTCCTATAAGATTCCACCCATCATTTCTGAAAATGCAACGTCTTTCCAGTACAGCAGCTACTGTGTTGGCTTTGGTGAGGTGTTGACTGTAGATGTCAATATTAGAGCCATGCTGGAAAAGCACAGCAGGTCAGCATCCAAGGAGCAGGAAAATTGATGTTTTGGGCAAAAGCCCTTCGTCAGGAAACCTCACTTCTGATGATGAGCATCATTCCTGATGAAGGGCTTTTGCCCGAAATGTTGGTTTTCCTGCTCCTCGGATGCTACCTGACCTGCTGTGCTTTTCCAGCATCACTCTAATCTTGACTCTAATCACCAGTGTCTGCAGTACCCACTTCTGCCTAGTTGACTGTAGATGTGCCATTGCAAGACTTAATAGAACTCATTGCCACCAGCCACTGAGAACGTTGCTACTAAGCCTGATGCTGTGTTCTTCCAGCCTCCTGCCTGATCTACTTTGGATTCCGGCATCTGCAGTTTCTCTCTATTGAGCCAAACTTCATAAGTAATGCTTATTGTTCAGCAATCAATTTCCATGTCTACTGAAAGCATAATGGTATTTGTAGACCATCTAATTGTAACTTCAGTTCAAGAGCATTTCTGCTATAGTCACTTCCCAGATTTTAAAATAGCTGTGAGTGTTGCTCCTGTACATAAATTTCCAGACAAATTCGTATAATCCAATTTAATTATGTAGATTTAGCACTCTTTGTTAGGTGTAAACACTAGAGAAATTCAACATTGTTATAAGTACAAAATGAACGATTTTACACACAACCCAATTGATGTGTTTGAACATTTATCTGAATCTTCTCTAATGGAGAGAAGTTGCCAGTTGCATGAAGTTTATTTTGATTCACTCTCTTAATTCTGTGCTATTGTTGCGGAATCAGAGTTATTATGTGCAAAAGAAGGCCATTTAGCCCATCGCAATGGTTCCTTTTTATTTCCAATAAAGTGGCACCACAACTGTAGACAATATATTTGCATTGGGAAAGTTTGGCAAGTCATATACAGCAATACTTACAGCAATTTTAAGTTCACGTCTGGTGGGATGCAGGCCAGCTGAGCAGTTAAAATCTCCCACTTAATAAGTAGCTCTGAGATCTCCAGGAGCTGACTTGTTTGTATTTTAACCCTGTTGAGCAGGTAGCAAGAATACCAGTCTTTTTAGAGTCCTTTTTTTAACCTATGGTCTCAATGATAGCAACTAACTGCAATTTTCAATGTGTGATAATTGATAAAGCAGAGACATCCCTTCAGACAATCCCACTGGGATTAGAAAAAAAACCTTTCTTTTTCACTAAAAATTAGGCTTTCACGACTGCAAGCTTTGATCCGCTTCCCACTGACCCCACCCCACTTAACTCCACATATCCCCTTTTGCCTTATATCCATTAGGTTTTGGTTAACAAAAATCAATTAGTCCATCAACAACTTCATTTTCAAAGTTATTCCAAACTTCTATCACCCACAACATAAAATGATGTTTCTTAATTTCTCTTCTAGCTCTTAAGTTTCAGAATATACCATTAATTCTAGGCTGCCCATAGGAATGGAAATAGCTTCTCTCTATCCAATCTTTTTTTGATTTCTCCTTAATATCTGAAAGTGGATTTTAACCTTCCAAATTCCAGGGGAGACAAAACATTCTCTCCTCATAGTTTTATTCTAAGTACTGTGCTGGTAAATCTACATTACACTCTCTCAGAGGTAAGTCTATCCTTCAAAAGGTGTGGTGCCTGGAACAGCTCACTAACTCCAGGTGTGGTCAAAGCAGGAGTTTGCATAGTTGAAGTATGACTTCAACCTCATGTATTCTAATCCTCTAAATACCAAAGTTAGTATTCCATCAGCTGTCTAATTTTGATTACTTTTCATTACGTTTTTTAATATTCGTTCATGGGTTGAGGGAGTCACTGGTGAGGCCAGCATTTATTGCCTATCCCTGAATGCCCAGAGGGAAACTAAGAGTCAACCACATTGCTATGGGTCTGGAGTCACATGGAGACCAGACCAGGTGAGGATGGCAGTTTCCCTTCCTCAAGGATATTAGTCAACTAGATGGGTTTTTCCGCAACAATTGGCAATGGATTCATAGTCACCATTAGATTCCTAACTCCACCATTTTATTGAATTCTACCATCTGCTGTGGCAAGATTCGAACCCGGGTCCCAGAACATTATCTGGGTCTCCGGATTAATATTCAGCGAAAATTCCACTTGGATTCCCCTGAATAATGGTCTCTGTGCCAAGGACCTCCAGTTCCTTCAAACATTAGCTGTTTATATCCTTCACCATTTAAAATGTACACTCTCTTTATCCTCTCTATGTCCAAAATAGAAAATCTTTCATTTGATGTCCTGACTGAGGGACAGCCTGAAAACTGATCTCAACGCAGTCTCCTCTTGATAAAGCATCATCTTGTTCATACACAAAGTTCTTTGCTTTTTACCCAGAGGGTGACCATCGCTGGCTAGTTGCGTTTAAAGGAAGCATTTAAAAAAACCCAGTCGATGTTGTTTTTACTGACATCAGACATCACCTGACAACAGGCCTTCAGCCATAATCAGAGTTATACTCAACTAGGTAATAGATGTTCACTGTGTGAGGAGTGACGGAAAACTAGCCAAATCAGTCTAATTTAATTGCAGCTTGAAGGGTAATAATTGGTCAAGGCACAAAAATGGACCTCCCTGATCACATTTTGAAGTAGCATGACAGCCCATGTGGTTTTGTTGAATAAAAGTCAGGGTAGTGGTCCATTTAAGAACGAGGTTTCTATGAAAAGCAATTTAAGAAGTGCCTGACTTTAAGTAAATTATCATATCAGTTTGTCAAAGCAATAGTATGATCAAATGGGTATTCTTCCAATGTTTTAACTATCTGACTTGAGTTTTAGATACAGGTTTAATGGGTGTGGAGTAAAGGTCAGTGCACGGAGTTTGTTTTAGATTATAAGTGACTGTAGTCTTTACTTGTACATAACTAAACTAATTTTTAAAAATGTCTATTAGGATTGACATACTATACTTGATTTTGGTAGAGTAAAATTATTTTGTGTTAAAGCCTGAACCTTATTGCATCATTTCGATTTTTTGGTTTTATCCTTTCCAAACAAAAAACAATGAACATTAAGTCAGGGCAGGCCGGGACAAAGGAGAGAACAAGGTAGGACTGATAAATTAAACTGCAGTTATTTCAATGCCTAACAGGGAAGGCAGATGAACTCAGGGCATGGTTAAGAACATAGGACTGGGATATAATAGCAATTAAAGAAACGTGGCTCAGATGGACAGGACTGGCAGCTTAATGTTCCAGGATACAAATGCTACAGGAAGGACAGAAAAGGGGGCAAGAAGGGGAGTGGTGGTTTTGATAAGGGATAGCATTGCAGCTGTACTGAGGGAAGATATGCCCAGAAATATGTCCAGGGATGTTATTTGGGAGGAACTGAGAAACAAGAAATGGATGATCCCATGGGATTGTATCATAAACTCCCCCAAACAATAGTCAACAGGAGATTGAGAACAGATTTGTAAGGAGATCTCAGTTATCTATAAGAATAATACAGTGGTTATAGGAGGGGATTTTAACTTTCCAAACATCGACTGGGACTGCCATCGTGCTCAGGGTTTAGATGGAGAGGAATCTGTTAAGTGTGTACAAGAAACTTTTCTAATTCAATATGTGGATGGACCTACAAGAGAAGGTGCAAAATTTGACCTACTCTCGAGAAATAAGTCGGGGCAGGTGACAGGGGTGTCGGCAGTGGAGCACTTTGGGGCTAGTGACCATAATTCTATTAGATTTAAAATAGTGATGGAAAAGGATAGACCAGATCTAAAAGTTGAAGTTCTAAACTGGAGAAAGGCCAATTTTGATGGCATTAGGCAAGAACGCTTAAAAGCTGATTGGGGGCAGATGTTCGCAGGTAAAGGGACGGCTGGAAAATGGGAAGCCTTCAAAAATGAGATAACGAGAGTCCAGAGAAAGTATAAGAGTAAAAAATGAGGTCTGCAGATGCTGGAGATCACAGCTGCAAATGTGTTGCTGGTCAAAGCACAGCAGGTCAGGCAGCATCTCAGGAATAGAGAATTCGACGTTTCGAGCATAAGCCCTTCATCAGGAATGAAGGATTCCTGATGAAGGGCTTATGCTCGAAACGTCGAATTCTCTATTCCTGAGATGCTGCCTGACCTGCTGTGCTTTGACCAGCAACACATTTGCAGTCCAGAGAAAGTATACTCTTGTCAGGGTGAAAGGAAAGTCTGGTAGGTATAGGGAATGCTGGAAGACTAAAGAAATTGAGGGTTTGGTTAAGAAAAAGAAGCAAGCAAATGTCAGGTATAAACAGGATAGATTGAGTGAATCCTTAGAAGAGTATAAAGCCAGTAGGAGTAAACCTAAGAGGGAAATCAGAAGGGCAAAAAGGGGACATGAGATAGCTTTGGCAAATAGGGTTAAGGAGAATCCAAAGGGTTTTTACAAATACATTAAGGACAAAAGGGTAACTAGGGAGACAATAGGGCCCCTCAAAGATAAGCAAGGTGGCATTTGAGAGGAGCCGCAGGAGATGGGGAGATACAAAATTAGTATTTTGCATCGGTGTTTATTGTGGAAAAGGACATGGAAGATATAAAATGTGGGGAAATAGATTGTGATACCTTGCAATATGTCCATATCACAGAGGAGGAAGTGCTGGATGTCTTGAAATGCATAAAAGTGGATAAATCCCCAGGACCTGATCAGGTGTCCCGAGACCTCTGTGGGAAGCTAGGGAAGTGATTGCTGGGCCTTTTGCTGAAATATTTGTATCAGTGAGAGTTACAGGCGAGATGCCGGAAGACTGGAAGAGTGGTAGGTAAGGACAAGCCAGGGAACTATAGACCAGTGAGCTTGACGTTGGTGGTGGGCAAGTTGTTGGAGGGAATCCTGAGGGATAGTATTTACATGTATTTGGAAAGGCAAGGACTGATTAGGAATAGTCAATATGGCTTTATGCATGAGAAGTCATGTCTCACAAACTTGATTGAGTTTTTTGAAGAATTAACAAAGAGGATTGATGAGGGCAGAGTGGTAGACGTGATCTATATGGACTTCAGTAAGGCATTTGACAAGGTTCCCCATGGGAGACTGGTGAGCAAAGTTAGATCTCATGGAATACAGAGAGAACTAGCTATTTGGATATAGAACTGGTTCAAAGGTAGAAGACAGAGTGTGGTGGTGGAGATTTGTTTTTCTGAGGGGAGGCCTGTGACCAGTGGAATGCCACAAGGATCGGTGCTGGGTCCACTACTTTTCATCATTTATATAAATGATTTGGATGCGAGCATAAGAGGTACAGTTAGTAAGTTTGCAGTTGACAACAAAATTGGAGGTGTAGTGGACAGTGACGAAGGTTACCTCAGATTACAACAGGATCTGGACCAGATGGGCCAATGGGCTGAGGGGTAGCAGATGGGAGTTAATTTGGACAAATGTGAGGGGCTGCATTTTGGGAAAGCAAAACTTATCAGGACTTATATACTTAATGGTAAGGTCCTAGGGAGTGTTGCTGAACAAAGAGATCTTGGAGTGCAGGTTCATAGTTCCTTGAAAGTGGAGTCGCAGGTAGATAGGATAGTGAAGAAGGCGTTTTGTACGCCTTCCTTTATTGGTCAGACTATTGAGTACAGGAATTGGGAGGTCATGTTGCAGCTGTAGAGGACATTGGTTAGACCACTGTTGGAATATTGCATGCAATTCTGGTCTCCTTCCTATTGGAAAGATTTTGTGAAATTTGAAAAGGTTCAGAAAAGATTTACAGGGATGTTGCCAGGGTTGGAGGATTTGAGCTATAAGCAGAAATTGAATAGGCTGAGGCTGTTTTCCCTGGAGTGTTGGAGGCTGAGGGGTGATCTTCTAGAGGTTTATAAATCATGAGAGGCATCGATTAAGGCAAATAGACAAGGTCTTTCCCCTGGGATGTGGGAGTCCAGAACTAGAGGGCATAGGTTTAGAGTGAGAGGGGAAAGATATAAAGGAGACCTAAGGGGCAACCTTTTTACACAGAGGGTGGTGCGTGTTTGGAATGGGCTGCCAGAGGAACAGGTGGAGGCTGATACAATAGAAGCATTTAAAAAGCATTTGAATGGGTATATCTGAATAGGAAGGGTTTGGAGGGATATGGGCCGGGTGCTGGCAGGTGGGACTAGATTGGGTTGGGATATCTGGTCGGCATGGATGGGTTGGACCGAAGGGTCTGTTTCCATGCTGTACACCTCTATGACTCTATGACTCTAATTAGATGAGAGAATTGCAATACTCAAATCTTTAAAAATTTTAAAAGGCCTACAAAATAATAAGAGCAAATTTAAAATGTTAATTATGTTGTTAGAATCAGAAAAAGCAATTTAAATATTGCTTTCCTCTTGATGTTTGAGATACTTAGAGTCAGTTCTCATTGAAATTTAATAATGGTCTTCTATCAATTCATTTATAAAGGAGCATAATTAAAGATGGACTAGGTTTAGGGGAGAGAAAAAATACTAGTTAGTGGATGGTTGACAGGAAAATATCACAAACAGAATGCTGCTGTGAACAAGTCCGAAATTCATGGAATTCAACTGACTTGAGTTCAAAGAAAATGCAAAGTTCAGTGCTGGGGTGCTGGTGGTATCCCTACCTCTGAGTCAGGAAACATGGGGCTAAGATTCACATGCCCCAGAGGTGTGCCCTAACATCCCTGAACAGGATGGTCAGAAAATCTCAATTCAGTGCTCCCAGCAGGAGTCATCATGAAACACGACAAGTGTAAGATTTGAGGTGCAGTATGTGCCTCTCACTGACTTCCAGAAACAAAATTCCATTTTTCACATCGCAATCTTGATCGTTTTGCCACTACTCTGAATTAGAGAGAAACGCAGCTACCTTTTGGAATTTTTTTTCTTATATTTCTCAGGAGATTGAATTTATTTAAAGTTGATTGATTGGTATTTATGACAGTTAGGAATCTTGAAAGAGATAAATTAATTTATCTTTTATTTCATCATTCATGGGATGAGGGCATTGCTGGCTAGGCCTCTGCTTATTGCCTGTCTCTAATTCCCAGAGGTTAGTTAAGAACCAACCACATTGCTGTGGGTCTGGAGTCACATGCAGGCCAGATTAGGTAAGCATGGCAGTTTCCTTCCCTAAAGACATTAGTGAACCAGGTGGGTTTTCCTAACAGTCAACAATGATTTCATGGTTATCGTTGCACTCTTAATTCCAGATTTTTCTTATTGAATTTAAATTCCAAGTTGAATTCATGGCAGGAAACAAACCTGGCTGTGCAGAAAAGAACAGTGCAGAGATTATACTATTGTATCGTCACCTACCCAATGTCTGAACAGCCCTTTTCTTCTTTCATGTTTTCTTTAGCTCATTTGCAGGATATGGGTGTCACTGGCTAAGCCAGCATTTATTTGCCTGTCCCTGGTTGCCCTTGAGAAGGTAGTGATGAGCTGCATCTCAAAAACTCTGTGGTCCATTTTGGTAGATCCACAATGCCATGAGGGAGGTGTTTCCAGGATTTTGACATAGCAACACTTAAGGAATGGCACTATCCTTCCTTCCAAATCAGGATGGTGGGTGGGGCTTGGGGGGCGGGGGGAAACCTGTGGGTGTGCCCAATAGAAATATCTTAACACCTCTAACTTCATCATTGTCACAGAATCATTGAATCTCTACAGTGTGGAAACAGGCCATATGGCCCAACAAGCCCACACCAACTCTCCGAAGAGTAACCCAATCAGACCAATTCCCCTACATTTACCCCTAACTAATGCATCTTCCCTACACATCCCTGAAAACTATGGGCAATTTAGCATGGTCAATTTATCTAACCTACACATCTTTGGATTGTGGGAGGAAACCAGAGCACCCAGAGGAAACCCAACAGACACCGAAGAATGTGTCCACACAGACAGTCACCTGAGGCTGGAATCGAACCCAGGTTCCTGGTGCTGCGAGGCAGCAGTGCTAATCACTGAGCCACTATGACACCCTATAAATGTGTTCAACCAGCCACGTTTATATTAAATGACTTGATGGGTTGATTGACTACTCATGGTCCTATGTTCCTCCATCAGGATTCCAAGATTTTCCTTTTCAACATTGACTGTAGGTTTTGGAAAAAAGTAAAGATCCAAGGAGACCAACCTTCTGAGTAGGGAGCAATCATTAGAGAGTGTGTTTGCACCAGAAAGGATCCCAGTTATCAGCAAATGGATGCTGAATTGGAATTTAGCAATGGTCAGCCTCTGACCGACACACATTAACTAACCCTCGAGGTACAGAACACTCACCTTCCATGAACCATAAGTCGAGTAACCCCTTCTTCCCATCAATGCCAGTGATCCGCTGATCCAAACCTTGGCCCTGTCCACGTTCTACCAATTAAGTGCCTGAAATCGCCCACCTTCCATTAGTATAGTACTCAACTGATTAGAGCCATGTGCTGCTAATACTCAGCAGGCTTCTACCCAGGCACAACTTCAGTCACCTAGCTACAAATGCAGCAACTACTCATTGCATCACAAAGTGAAAATAATCTGGCATTAATCCAAATGTTTAATGCCCTTTACTTGTCACTTAACCAAATGCCTGTGACTATTAGTCAGTTGATTGAATATCCAAGCAAAATATTATTTGGCACGATGCCTGGTCTGACAGTGTAAACTCAATAGAAACAGGCAGGTAGCACATCCATCACAATTATGCTGGAAATGTCAAAATGCTTAGCAATCACTGTACATTTAGTAGGCATCATTAGAACTTGTACTTGGAATGCAATGGCCAGGCTGCACAGCAATAAATGAGCTATCATTTTAGACTTCTGTGAATTGAGATGAAGTGGGATTCTGTCAGATTAATCAGTGCAATTTCAATTCTTATCTAAATCCACCACAAGTATGTGCTCAACAAACCCAGGGACGAGAATTTCAAAGCCAGTGTTCGGGATTTGGAACTATGTAGGTCGGTGAGTACAGATGATTGAATGGATAAGTCAAACAAAGGACTGCAGACGCTGGAAATCTAGAAACAAAATCAAATTGCTGGAGAAACTCAGTAGATCTGGCAGCATCTTTGGAGAGAGGAAAAAGTTGAAGTTTCAAGTCCAGTGACTCTCTCTGTCAGAGCTAGCAGTTTCCGTAAAAGACAGATTTCCCTAAAGACTAAGAGGATCAAAAGAGGTTTCAAATTTTTAAGATGTTTTTACAATAATGGACAAAAATCAATATTGGTCAATAAATAGGTAACAAATGCATCAAATTAAAGAAAAAAGTATTGTTTGCTTCACTTAAGCAAAATATGCCTTAGAAAGAAACCTCTAACCACATATCATTCTCTAGCCAATATGTAGCACTAGAGAATCAAGCCCAAAGCTAGTTCTCTTCTAGTTCTCTGGAAGAGATTCATTTTTTCCCACCAATGCCCAGACAAAACGTTAGAGTCCTTCACGAATCCTTCCATTCTAACTGCGTTTTCCCAGCTACAATAATCACCAAGGAGGCATGGCAGGGTGACTCTCCACTCCTTTGAATCTGTACGATCTCTGTTCATTCTATCCATTTATTTCAAACAGAAACAACTCTTAAAAGCATTCTGCTTTAGTGTTTAGCACAACCTTGAAATTGCTGTGGAAAAGCAGGCAGATAATTCTGTCCCAGAGTCTCAGCCGCAGCTATCTTCTTTCTGTCAGCTCCTGTGTAAAGATATCAAAACTGCTGATTGACATTTCAGTGAGTTATATTTGAGTTTCTTTCTCCATAACAATGTCATCATAAATATTTCTTCAAACTGCACAAAAACTCGAGGACAAAGATTTTCTATTGTGTTGTGAGAGTGGAAGTTAGTGTGCACCGATAAAGATGAGTGGGTTGGGTGAGCAGGAATTTGTCTGGGGTATGGGCAGCTAACACTGATCAAATCGGAGTTTGTGGAGGAGTTAGGATAGGTGGTCAGTAAGGACCATACTAGGGAAATCCAAACCTGGAAATGAGGAAAAGGCATAAAGATTTCAGCAGTGTTCAGCTGGGTAGGCCCAGTGGTGTAACTCAAAGACCTTATTGATGGGATAGACAGTCAGTCTAATTTCTCTGGCCTCATTTGAAATTGAGGTTGAGAAATCACCATATATTGCCAGCCCCATCCCCATAACATGACATATTGACAATCACAAAGAGCAGATGATAGTGGGTATCGAAATATTGTCCCTCTTCAAACCTGTTTGGATTACACTTACCAGTGGGATGCAGAATCCATGTCGCTCATTTCGACAAATGAATGTTTACAGCTTAACATAACACATTTGACTATTTTGTCTCTTTAAACAAACGGTTGGCTCCATCTCCTCTGACTTCATGCAAGTTCAGCTTCAAATTTCATAAGAAATCTTGTAAATATTGTCTATCTCTGTCCTGTGCATTCTGGTTTATCAGTCTAATGCTGCTGGATACACACATAACACAACATAAATATCACAAATGATATTCATACCCTGTGTTAAGTCAAGCGTCCCATATAATTAAGACAACAAGTGGAAATTAAGTCACATTATAGGTGTTTGGTGTGTATTCTCCGAAACAGCAATATGGGAATGTTAATAAAATCCATTTTTAATTGGAATTATTATTAATAGTTGACTATACTCCTTTTGCAGATTTGTAAATATTTAGCTTCAGACAACATTATTGTTAATTATTTACTGTTTATATTAAATATTTTTTCAATATTTTTGTGGTAACTTTCTCAAATACTTTTTGGAAATCAAAGCGCACCACATTGTTAGGTTCATCTTTTATTCACCAAGCTTGTTACTTCCTCACAGAACATTAATAAATCAATTAAATTTGATTTCCTTTTCACAAAGTCATGTGACTCTGCCTGATCCTGAAGGCCTAAATCTTCTAATCTAGGTCAGAATTCCTACTTCTGATCTAGATCTGATAGTAACAATTTGCGACTTGTTAATTCCACCTTTTCAGGATCAACATTAGGGTGCACAAACCCTGCGGGCAACATTGGAGTAAGCCTTCCCAGACGACAATCTAATTTTTTTTATGGCAATAACTACTGTATTCCAGAAAAGCCCAAAGCCACTTTAGCAGCTGCTGAGAGAAGTTAACAACTGGGTAAGGGGTAGGGTGCCAGGGACATTGGTAAGGAGGGTTTGGTGAAAAGTAGTCAGGGATGGTATGGAATTGGGTAATGGAGTGGTGCAATAGGCTGATGAGAGGTTAAAATGGCAGGCAGGTGAGGAAGGAGGGTGTTAGAAAAGTGAGCAAGAGGAGGGGTGAGCCAGCTGAGAGGTGGGGGCTGGCTGGTGTCAGGTATTGCTGGGGTGGTGGGATCATTTGTGGTAGAGGTGGTATTCCATTGCTCAGGGAGGGGTCAGGTTGGAATATCTGGGGGGGAGTTCAGGTTGGATGTTCAGTGGTGGGTCGGGGAGTGAGTGAATGTGATTTTGGGTGCAGTCGCTATGTGTGAATAAGAGATCGGGGTTTAGTTTTATATTTAGCATAGCGTTTTTTTTATGTAACACTCAGAACACTCTGAGTTAGTTTACGGAAATTTATGGACATTTTTGACAGGGTTCCAAGATGTTAGGCATTTGCCCATTAGACATTACTGCATAGTCATTGAGTCAGGACATCTGGCATGTGCTGACATGTATCTTCAGATACATTCTGTCTCTGATGACCAGAAAATAAAGAAATTATTACTTATACACAGCAAAGTTCCACAAGAAGCAACTTAACAAACAAATGGTCAGATCATCTTCTTTCAACGTTTTAAGGATTTGGGAAGGAGCGTTTATGTTCATTTGAAAAAGAAGCTGAGTTTTTAGTTTCTTGTCCCATCTGACAGACACCAAAGCATTTTGTAACTGAAGTACTCTTAACTTATACAATACTCTCAGATCCAGAGTGGCCCAAGAAACTTTAGTCTCTGGTGGAGTTTTTGTCTCCTGATCTGTTTAAAAATTTACTTGCCTTGGGCAGCTCAATAAAATTTCGTTCAACTGACAGAGAGGCGTTCATTTTGGAACATTTAATTTTCTGTTTCGTTCTGTGCAGAGAATGTCAAATCTGCCAAGTTTCTACAGCATTGGAATTGTTTTTGATTGGAATTTGTTTTTGATTCTTTTTTAGGACAGTAAATCTTTTTGTGTTTGGTTGAGAATGATTGATGATTTTTAAAGTAATGCACTTGTGGGGTAGCACTTAATGCCCATTCCTAACTGATCTTTGAGAAGATAGTGGTGAGCTGTTTTATTGAATACAACTGCTTAGCTAAATACCTTATGGTTAGTTTGTTTAAGAATGTGGGTGTCATTGGTGGCTGAGAGAGTCAATCTGTCATTGTCCGACAGCAGATCAATCAGAGTCAGATTAGAGTCCCTCCCTTGCAGCCATATTTACTCGGAAACTTGGTTTGGTTCAAAATCATGAGTCTAGAGAGAGTATAGAGAGAAGCTGGTGGGACAATTGAGAACCAGAGGGCACAGAGTTCGAGCTAAACTGACAAAAGAAGCAGAAGCTACATGAGAAAACAAACACTTTTTTAAAAAACAAACTGTGCTTTTCCAGATCTGAAATGTTCTGCTCGAGGCCACGGGAGTTGGATTCAGTGTTGGTCAGTTAAGTACCTGAAGGGCAAAAATAATGTGGTCTGCAGAGAAGGGGCTTAGGCATGGGACTGGCCAACTAGTCTTGTAGAGAGCCAACATATACTCCATGGGTCGAATGGCCCCCCTGTGGTGGGACTTTTGGAGGATCCCTGTGATGTGAGGTAGCTCAGGGTCAATTGCTAACTCCAGAGAATCAGTGCCAGTCAGCAATGTGAAAATTAGCTGCAGAGGAAGAAGCCTCCGTAAATTCCTCTATCTGTATTCTTGGGGCCCTTGAACCTCCCAATTGCTTTTGTCAGACCCTCTTTTCAGTTGCCACAGCCCTGAGCTCTGGAATTCCCTTCCAAAACCTCTCCATTTCATCTTCTCCCTCCTTCTTTAAGGCACCCATGACCAATCTTTGATCACTCTCTATGACTCTATGACCTGCCCTGATATCTCCACTTAAGCCATGATCTAGAATACAGTGCCTGAAAGCGTTGGAAGCATGTTCAGAAGTAACATTCCAAACAGGATTGGCTCTCTCTACTTCAGAACTAAAAGGGGGGAGGAAACAGAGGACTGAATCCTCGATCAGAGAGCCAGTACACTGGGAGCAGATAGAGGTCTCCGCATCCAAATGATTTTATAATATCTCTCACTCTCTCGGCCTTTCACTCCCTGAATTCCAGATGGTAACAAATGATGGGTTTTTTTTCTCAGAAGTCCCACTTCCCTCTGCTTTTTCTTAATAGTCATAGAATCATAGAGATGTACAGTACGGAAACAGACCCTTCGGTCCGACCTGTCCATGCCAACCAGATATCCCGACCCATTCTAGTCCCACCTGCAAGCACCCTGCCCATATCCCTCCAAACCCTCCCTATTCATATACCCAAACAGATGCCTTTTAAATGTTGCAATTGTACTAGTCTCCACCACTTCCCCTGGCAGCTCATTCCATATACGTACCACCCTTTATGTAAAAAAGTTGCCCCTTAGGTCTCTTTTATATCTTTCCCCTCTCACCCTAAACCTATGTCCTGTAGTTCTGGATTCCCACAGCACAGGGAATAGACTTTGTCTATTTTTCCTATCCATGCCACTTATGATTTTATAAATCCCTAAAAGATCACCCCTCAGCCTCTGATGCTCCAGGGAAGACAGCCTCAGTCTATTTAGTCTGTCCCTACAGCTCAAATCTTCCAACCCTGGCAACATCCTTGTAAGTCTTTTCTGAACCCTTTCAAGTTTCACAACATCCTTCTGATAGGAAGGAGACCAGAATTGCATGGAGTATTCCAACAGTGGCCTAACCAATGTCCTGTACAGCCGCAACATGACCTCCCAACTCCTGTACTCAATACTCTGACCAACGCTCCACATCACCCTCTGTCTTCTACCTTTGAGCCAGTTCTGTATCCAAATGGCTAGTTCACCCTGTATTCCATGAGATCTAACCTTGCCAACCAGTCTCCCATGGGGAACCTTGTCAAATGCCTTACTGAAGTTCATATAGGTCACGTCTATCACTCTACCCTCATCAATCCTCTTTGTTAATTCTTCAAAAAACTCAATCAAGTTTGTGAGGCATGATTTCCCATACACAAAGCCATGTTGACTATCCCTAATCAGTCCTTGTCTTTCCAAATACATGTAAATCCTGTCCCTCAGGATTCCTCCAGCAACTTACCCACCACTACGCCAGGCTAACTGGTCCATAGTTCATTGGCTTGTCCTTATCACCCTTCAGAAACGGTGGCACCATGTTAGCCAACCTCCAGTCTTCCGGCACCTCACCTATGACTATCGATGATACAAATATCAGCAAGAGGCCCAGAAATCACTGTCCTAGCTTCTCACAGATCTCTAGGGTGCACCTGATCACGTTCTGGGGATTTATCTACTTTTATGTGTTTCAAGACATTCAGCACTTCCTCCTCTGTACTATGGACATTTTTCAAGATGTCTCCATCTTTGTCCCTACATTCTATATGTATGTCCTTTTCCACAGTAAACACCATGCAAAATATTTGTTTAGTATCTCTTTTATCTCCTGTGGCTCCACACAAAGGCTGCCTTGCTGATCTTTGATGGACTTTATTCTCTCCCTAGCTACCCTTTTGTCCTTATTGTATTTGTAAAAACCCTTTGGATTCTCCTTAACTCTATTTGCCAAAGCTATCTCATGCCCTCTTTTTGCCCTTATGATTTCCCTCTTAAGTATTCCCCTACTGTCTTTATAGTCTTCTAAGGATTCGTTCAATCTTGTCTATACCTGACATATGCTTGCTTCTTTTTCTTAACCAAACCCTCAATTTCTTTAGTCATCCAGCATTCCCTATACCTGCCAGCCTTTCTTTTCACCCTGACAGAAATATAATGTCTCTGGACTCTCGTTATCTCTGAAGGCTTCCCAATTTCCAGCCATCCTTTTATCTGCTAATAGTTGCCCCAATCAGCTTTTGAAAGTTCTTGCCTAATACCATCAAAATTAGCCTTCCTCTAATTTAGAACTTCAACCTTTAGATCGTGTCTATCCTTTTCCATCACTATTTTAAAACTAATAGAATTATGGTCGCTGGCCCTAAAGTGCTCCCCACTAACACTTCAGTCACCTGCCCTGCCTTATTTCCCAAGAGTAGGTCAAGTTTTGCACCTTCTCTGGTAAGTACACCCACCTATTGAATCAGAAATGTTTCTTGTACACACTTAACAAATTCCTTTCCATCTAAACGCTTAACACTATGACAGTCCCAGTCTATATGTATGGAAAGTTGGAAAGTTAAAATCCCCTGTCATAACCACCCTATTATTCTTACAGGTAACTGAGATCTCCTTACAAATCTGTTTCTTATTTTCTCTCTAACTATTATGGGGTCTATAATACAATCCCAATAAGGTGATAGTCCCTTTCTTATTTCTCAGTTCAACTCAAATTTCCGGGACTATCCTCCCTGATTACAGCTTTCCTCCTTGAGAACATTCTGCACCTTCTCTGAGACATCCTTGATCCTGGCACCATGGAGGCAACATACCCTTCTGATTTTTCGCTGCTGGCCACAGAAACATCTGTCTGTGCCTCGGACTAGAGAGTGCCCTAACACAATTGGTCTCTTGGAACCCGACATACCCCTCATGGCATTAGAGACTGTCGCGGTAACAGAAAATTGCGGTTTGTGTTACATTCCCCTGAGAATTCATCACCTCCTACATTTTCCAAAACTGCATACCTGTTTGAAATGGGGATAGCCACAGAAGATTCCTGCACTACCCGTCTACCCCTCTTACCTTTCCTAGAGTTAATCCATCTATGTGACTGTATCTGAGACTCTTCCCCCTTCCTACAACTGCCATCCATCACATCCCCTTCCTCATTCCCTCTAACTGTCTCTCCAACCGATCCATTCGATCTGATAAGACTCAAAACCAACGGCATTTATTGCAGACCTAATCCTCAGTAACACGTAAACTCTCCATAAACTCCCACATCCGTCAAGAAGAGCATATCATTCTACTAAAGGCCATTTTTGCTTCTTCCAATCTACAGACACAGAGAATAGCAACGTCTTATTCCTCTACAAAACACTGCTCCAGGCTAATTTAATATTTATGGCTTATATTTTTAAATTTAATCAAGAGACATATCTCAATAAAACATATAATCAAGAAAGAACCCACTTAACTCACTACTGCAGACTTACTGTAAGGTCACCTGTAAAAATATTCACTTTTCTGTTTCTGAGCTGTGACCTCTCCCAAACAGGTTCTTCCAAGATCAGTTGTGAATTTCACTGTTTGTTAATTTTCCCAGATGCACTCCAATGTCCAGTGATACATGAATTCAAACAGCAAAGGCAGTAACTGTGCAGATTCACTGCTGTGTCAGGGAGCAGTGTGGGTTTCTTTCTCTCTCTCTGTCTCTCTGTCTCTCTGTCTCTCTCTCTCTCTCTCTCTCTCTCCTGCACTGACCTCACCATGTGCTGCCTTGGTCTGTTCCTCTCCCTTTTAAAAGTGCTGTTGTTTTGACTTTTTTTCCCAAAGTTCCAAAACAATGCAACAGCACATAAACAGTAATTACTGCTCCTGGTATTTGAGGAAATCATGTCCAACACCTAAAATACCTCAAAAAAGGAGCAGCCTGTTATAGCCAGAAATTTTTCCCATCCTCCATCTTGGATTACCCAGAATCCTTTTTTGCTTAAATCCCTTGTGTTCTGGTTCTGGTTCCCATCCCCTTGGCTAGTGGAGATGGGGAGATGGATTTGTGCAATAGGGTGGAGGGGGATAGTGGGGGGAATATTCTTTACCTGCCCACTGACTTAAGGAGCTCCACAGTTGGCAGAACTGGCAGTGGGGTATAGGCCTTCCCACCCAATATTTAGATCAGGCAAAGGTGAGAAGTTGGCAGGGTTCTAGTCTTCCACCACTCTACCACCTCACTATATTCCCTTTCCATCTCTAGTCACAGAGGGTTCACCCCCTGTGTAGTTTACCTATACTGTAGTACAAACAGACAACCCAAAGAGAGACGTGTTGCAGAAGGTTTGCATTTTGCACTCAGTAGGACAAATGCAAGAATGCCAAATGTAAACATTTAATACTACAGGTGAGAAAAGGAGCTGTTTGGTTGGCAGGTCACCTCTGGTTGGACTACATGTGACTGTCCGAGGGCAGCTTGACCCCACTCTTAACTTTGCAATTCTGTTATAACAGTTTGGAATGAAATGACTACTTTCCTAGCTGGATTCAGGTTCCTCTGTTGGAAGGAATTAAGTTCCCTTCCCAACTCTGTGCCAGCACGATTATTCCTTTGCAATATTCACAAAGCGCTCAACCAGGTGACTGCATTGTATTAGACGTTTCAGAGCAGGTAGCAATCTCTCTTCTGGGTCTGAGATCACGGTTTTATGTTCCACTCCAGAGATCAGAACATACAATCTAAGCTGGTGCCCCCAGTGTTGCTGTTTGTGGGATCTCGCTGTGCACAGATCTAAATGTAGGGTATACATTTAGATAGTAGTTACTGTTTTAAAGTATTGCTTCAACCCTCAGTGCACTGAGACGTGTCCATACATGCGTGTATATTCGTGCTATATAAATGCAAGTCTTTTCTTTTCATTCAGTGAAAGATCAGACTCTGTTTCTCTCTCAGACCTGAGTGTTTGTGCTGTGATCAGTATTAACCTCCACGATGGACCCTCCTGACCATGTATTCAGGAGTTAAATGGAGCTCCATTAGGCTCAGCTGGACACTTCTTCATACATTCATGGGATTTGGGCATCAATAGTTGATGCTTATTACACATCACTAAATGCCTAGAGAGCAATTAAGTATCAACCACACTGTGGTGAATATGGGGTACATTTAGGTCAGGAAGACTGGAAGTTGGCTAACACGGTGTCACTATTTAAGAAAGGTAGTAAGGAAATGTCAGGGAACTATAGACCGGTGAGCCTGACATCGCTGGTGGGCAAATTGTTGGAGGAGATCCTGAGGGACAGGATTTACACCTATATGGAAAGGCAAGGGCTGATTAGGGATCGTCAACACGGCTTTGTGCATGGGCAATCATGGCTCACTGACTTAACTGAGATTTTTGAAGAAGTAACAAAAAGGATTGATGAAGACAGAGTGGTGGATGTGATCTATATGGACTTGAGTAAGGTTTTCACCAAGGTTCCTCATGGTAGATGGTTAACAAGGTTAGATCACAGGGAATACAGGGAGAACTAGCCATTTGGATGCAGAACTGGCTTGTAGGTAGGAGACAGCGGATGGTCGATGGTTCCTTTTCAGACTGGAGGCCTGTGACCAGTGGCGTGCCACAAGAATCAGTGCTGAGTACTCTGCTTTTTGTCATTTATATAAATACTTTGGATGCGAACATAGGAAGTATAGTTAGGAAGTTTGCATATGACATCAAAATTGGAGGTGTAGAGGGCAGCGAGCAAGGTTATCTCAGAGACCAATATGACCTTCATCAGATAGGCAGTTGGGCCAAGGAATAGCAGATGGTGTTTAATTTAGATAAACGTGATGTGCTGCATTTTGGGAAGGCATGAATTATACGGTAAGGTCCTGTGGAGTGTTGCTGAACAAAGAGACCTTAGAGTGCAGATTCACAGTTCCTGAAAAGTGAATTTGCAGGTAGATAGGATAATGAAGAAGGCATTTGGTGTTTACCTTTATTGGCCAAAGCATTGAGTATAGGAGTGGGTAGTCATGCTGCGACTGTACAGGACATCGTTTAGGCGACATTTGGAATATTGTGTGCAGTTGTGGTCTCCCTGCTATTGGAAGGATATTGTGAAACTTGAAAGGGTTCAGAAAAGATTTACATGGATGTTGCCAGGGTTGGAGGATTTGAGCTATGGGGAGAGGCTGAATAGGCTGGGAATGTTTTCCTTTAAGCATCCGAGGCTGAGGGGTGACCTTATAGAAATTGATAAAATCATGAGGAGTATGGATAGGATAAATAGCCAAGGTCTTTTCCTCCTGGTAGGGTTGTCCAAAACTAGAGGGCTTAAGGTGATTGGGGAAAGATTTAAAACATACCCAAAGGGCGACTTTTTCACGGAGAGGGTGGTGCTTGTATGGAATGAGTTGCCAGAGGAAATGGTTAAAGCTGGTACAATCACAACATTTAAAAGGCATCTGGATGGGTACATGAATAGGAAAGGTTGAGAGGAATATGGGCCAAGTGCTGGCAAATGGGACTAGATTAATTTAGGATATCTGTTCACATGGACAAATTGGACCAAAAGGTCTGTTTCCATGCTGTACATTTCTACAACTGATTTCTGGGGTGAGTGAAGTATCCTGGTGAGATAAGACTACGGCATGAGCCTCAGAGAGTCAATACAGCACGGAAACAGACCCTTCAGTCCAACTCATCCAACCCAACCCAGCCTTCCCAGTCTGACCTAATCTCACTTGCCAGCACTTAGCCCATATCCCTTCAAACCCTTCCTATTCATACACCCATCCAGATGCCTTTTAAATGTTGTAACTATACCAGCCTCCACCACTTCCTCCAGCAGCTCGTTCTGAACATGCACCATCCTCCAGGTGAAGAAGCTACCCATCAGATCCTTGGTATATCTTTCCCCTTTCATCTGAAACCTGTGCCCTCTAGCTTTGGACTTGCCAACCCTAGGAAAAAGAACTTGACTATTCATCCTTTCCATGCCCCTCATGATTTTATAAACTTCAATAAGGTCGCCCCTCAGCCTCCAATATTCCAGGGAGAAAAGCCCCAACCCATTCAGCATCTCCCTATACCTCAGAACCTCATCCCCATCCAAACAATATCCTTGTAAGTCTTTTCTGCACTCTCAAGTTTAACAATATCCTTTCTGTAGAAGTGTGACCAGATTTGTATGCAGTATTCCAAAAGTGGCCTAACCAATGACTTCTCAACTCTTATACTCAATGTTCTGACCAATGAAAGCAAACCTTCTTCACCACGCTGTCTACCTGTGACTACACCTTCAAGGAACTATGAACTTGCACTACAAAATCTCTTTGTTCAGCAATACTCCCCAGGACCTTACTATTAAGTGTATATGTCTTGCCATGATTTGTCTTTCCAAAATGCAGCACCACACATTTATCAAAATTAAACTCCATCTGCACTCCTCGGTCCATTGGCCCATCTGATCAAGGTTCTGTTGTAGTCAGAGGTAACCTTCACTTTCCACTACACCACCTATTTCAGTGTCATCTGCAAACTTACTGATCACACCTCCTACGTACACACCCTAATCACTTATATGATTGACGAAAAGCAGTGTACCCAGCACCGATCCTTCTGGCACACCACTGATCACAGGCCTCCAGTACAAAAAACAACCCCCCACCACTGACCTCTCTCTCCAAACTTCAAGCCAATTCTGTATCCTATTGGCTAGCTCCCCTTGGATTCCATCTGATCTAATCTTACTAACCAGTCTACCGTGAGGAATTTTGTTGAAGTTCATCCAGACAACATGTTCTGCTCTGCCTTCATCAATCATCTTTGTCACCTCTTCAAAAAACCTAATCAAATTAGTGAGACACAATTTCTCATACACAAAGTCCTATCTTTTCAAATGTATGTAAATCCTGTTCCTCAGAATCCCCTCCAACATCTTATACATTACTGACTTAAAGCTCACCGGTCTATAGTTCTCAGGCTTTTCATCAGAGACAGAGTCATAGATATGTACAGAATGGAAACAGACCCTTCGGTCCAACTCGTCCACGCTAACCAGATATTTCAGCCCAACCTAGTCCCATCTGCCAGCACGCGGCCATATCCCTCCAAACCCTTCCTATTCATATACCTCTCCAGATGACTTTTAAATGTTGCAATTGTACCAGCCTCCGCCACATCCTCTGGCAGCTCATTCCATACATGTACCACCCTCTGCGTGAAAAGGTTGCCCCTTAGGTCTCTTTTTTATCTTTCCCCTCTCACCCTAAACCTATGCCCTCTAGTTCCAGACTACTCCACCTCAGATTTTGTCTATTTATCCTATCCATGCCCCTCATGATTTTATAAACCTCTATAAAGATCATCCCTCAGCCTCCAATACTTCAGGGAAAACAGCCATAACTTATTCAGCCCCTCCCTAGAGCTCAAATCCTGGCAACCCTGGCAACATGCTTGTCGATCCTTTCTGAACCCTATCAAGTTTCACAACATCTTTCCAATAGGAAGGAGACCAGAATATAGCCTTTCTTAAATAATGGCACCACAACTTTCAGTTTTCCAGCACCTCACCTGTGCTGGAAATGATAGAAATATCTCAGCAAGGGGCCCAACAATCTATTCCCTAGTTTCCCACAAAGTTCTGAGGAAGACTTGATCAGGTCCTGGGGATTTGTCTACCTTAAATGTATTTTATGACCTCCAGCACACCCTTTTCTCTAATATGGATTATTTTGAACACATCAATATTCATTTCCCCAAGCCCCCTAGCTTTCATGTCCTTCTCCTCAGTAAAAACTTATGCAAAATATTTGTTTCATATCCCACATGTATCCTGTGGTTCCACACAAAGATGGCCTCACTGATCTTTAATGGGTCCTATTCTCTCTCTAGTTACTCTTTTGCCCTTAAATGTATTTATAGAATCTGTTTTGTTTCTCCTTAACTCTATCTATCAAAAATATCTCATGTCCCCTTTTTGTCCTCCTGATTTTCCTCTTAAGTGTACTTCTACTGCCCTTATACTCTTCTAGGGGTTCACTCAATCCCAGTTGTCTGTACCTGATATAATTCCTTTTTCCTGACCAGAGTCACAATTTCCCTCGTCATCCAGCGTTCCCTATACCTACCAGCCCTGCTCTTCACTCTAACAGAAACATACTGTCTCTGAACTTTCGTTATCTCATTATTAAAGATCTCCCAGTTCCTAACAATCCCTTTACCTGTGAATAACTTCCCTCACTCAACCTTTGAAAGTTCTAATGTGTCAAAATTGGCCTTACTACAATTTAAAACTTTAACTTTTAGATCAGATCTATCCTTTTGCAAAACATTTTAAAAACTAATCAAACTATATCATTTGTCCCAAAGTGCTCTTTCACTGACACCTCGGTCACTTGCCCTGTCTTATTTCTGAAGTGGAAGTTAAGTATTTCTCCTTCTCTCGTAGGTAAATTCACCTATTGAATTAGGAAGTTTTCTTATACACACTTAACAAATTCCTCCCCATCCAAGCCCTAAACAGTGACTCTCCCTGTCCATGTATAGAAAGTTGAAATCCCCTATTATTACAACCTTATTTTTCTTATAGATATCAGAGATCTCCTTACTTCTCAATTTCCCATTGACTATTGGGGAACCTATAATACAATCCCAACAAGGTCACCATCCCCTTTGTATTTATAAGTTCCACTCAAATAACATCACTCAACTATTTCCCAGGAATATCCTCACTAAGTAGAGCTGTGATGTTCTCTCTAAACAAAACCACGACTTCCCCTCATCTCCTGCATCCCTTTTCTATCCTCCCTACAGCATCTATACCCTGGAACATTAAGCTGTCAGTCCTGTCCATCCCTGAGTCAAGTTGTGTAATAGCCATGATGTCCTAGTCCTATGTTCCCAATTATGCTCTAAGTTTATGAGCCTCATCTGTCAGGTCTCTTGCGTTGAAGTAAATGTATTTTATTTAATGAGTTATACCTCATTCTCTTCCAATCTCTTTGTCTCCTTGACTATTAGATTTGTTCTTCTTATTTACTGTACATAAGGAATGAGCTACCAGAGGAAATGGTAGAGGCTGATGTAATTACAGCATTGATGCCAATGTGCACAACAACTCCCCTTTCAGACTATTCTGCACCCCCTCTGAGTCATCCTTGACCCTGGCACCAGGGAGGAAACACACCTTCCTGATATCCTGCTGACAGCCACAGAATGTTTGTCTGTGCCCCAGACGAGAGAGTCCCCTATTACAAGCAATTGCTTGGAACCTGACATACCCCTCATTATAGTAGAGCCAGACATGATACCAGAAACCTGTACGTCAGTGCTATACTCCCCTGAGAGGCCAGGCCCCCTACAGCATCCAAAGCAGCATACCTTTTTTGAGATGAGGATAGCCACAGAAGACTCCTGCACCACCTAGCTACCTCTCCTACAGTGCCTAGCAGTCAATCATACACCTGATTGTGTCTATGGTGCCTCCACCTTCCTAAAACTGCCATCCATCACACCCCCTTGCTCTTGTAAACTCTTCATTGCATCTAACTGCCACTTCAACCAATCCACGCCGTTCAATAGGATTCACAAGCTAACATACTTCCTGCAGACATAGTCTCCAGGAACATTCAAAATTGCCCTGATCTCCCACATCTGACAGGAAGAACACATCAGGGAGGACCACCTTTTATTTGAAAAAGTTGCCCCTTAGGTCTCTTTTAAATCTTTCCCTCTCACCCTAAACCTATGTCCTCTGGTTCTAGACTCTCCCTACCCCATGGAAAAGACTTTATCTATTCACCCTATCTGTGTCCCTGAAGAAGGGCACATGCCTGAAACATCGATTCTCCTGCTCCTTGGATGCTGCCTGACCTGCTGCGCTTTTCCAGCAACACATTTTCAGCTCAGGAAGAACACATCACCCTACTAAAAAGCATTTAGAGTCATTGAGATGTACAGCACGGAAACAGACTCTTGGATCTAACTTGTCCACGCCGTCCAGATATCCTAAATAAATCTAGTCCCATTTTCCAACACTTGGCCCATATCTCTCTAAACTCTTCCTATTCATGTACCAATCCAGATGCCTTTTAAATGCTGTAATTACATCAGCCTCCACCATTTCCTCTGGTAGCTCATTCCTTACGTGCACCACCTTTTACGTGAAAAAGTTGCCCCTAAGGTCCCTTTTAAATCTTTCCCTCTCACCCTAAACCTATGTCCTCTGGTTCTAGACTCCCCCCCAACCCATGGAAAAGACTTTATCTATTCACCCTCTCCATGTCCCTCTGCCTCAGGAATTCCCTAAAATCAAACACAACACACTTTGCTCAAAAGCAGTGTTAGCACAGTCTTTCTGGTCGAAAACACTGCTCTGGGATAACTTCAGACAAATCTTTCGTACTAAAAGTCAGATTACAGTATGAACAGAAAAGAAATTCTCACCTTACTCACTATTATAGATTAACAAAAAAAATAAGATTTAGAAGTTTTATAAGTCTTAAAAATCAAACACTCAGCTGATCCAGTTCAAAAATCAGAGGTTGTCTTCTTCTCCAATTGTTTCAAGCAGTGATTTAAAAAAAAATCAATGAAACCTTTGCATCACTGAGACCTCCCATGGCAGAATGAAACTTCATTGCTTGTTTGTTGTTTTGGAATTTAGAAGACTGAGATGATTTTGTTTAACATATAAACTTCTGAGCAGGCTTAACAGAATAGACACTGTGAGGTTTTTCTCCTTGTTTGGAGAGTCTAGGACCACAAGGGACTTAGCGCTGCCCATTACTGAGAGTCTAGCCCTGCAGAAAATGGCTGACAGGGGCTAGACAGAATTGAAAAACTGCTCCAGCATTGAAATGAGGTCATAAGTTAGCACAATAGTAACTTTGAAAAGGAGTTACCTCAAGGTAGCAGGCAGTTCTGCACAAATAGCAGCTAGAAAGGGCTGTGGGAGACAATTTGATAAGAATTGTTTAAGAACAGGCAGCCTGAAATTTGTAACAAACATCAAAGAGAGAAGTAAGATCCCACAATAACGGACACAGGTGATAAGGGTGGGGATATGGCTTGTAAAATTCCAGGAGATCAGACAAGTTCATTGAGCTGTGAAAGTGATTGAGCTTTAGTCTTACCAATGAGAAGGATGTTGTATTAGGTAAAAAGAGTTAGTTGGAATAGGAGCAGTAAATTTCATCTCATAAGACAGTATGTGACTAGAATAAATGATAGTGCAGCTGCAAAACAGAGGGGAATGTAGTGTCAAATGGGGCCTCCAAGGTCAGGCGGGAACGAAACTGCTCACAATTATCAGCTAAAGAATGCTAACAATAGAGGTAAACATAACACTTTACATCGAGCTAACTTTATAGTAGAAGCAACATTATGAATTGTATAGCAGTTAGTAAGAACTAACTTCCTTTTCTTTGTCCTGTGAGTAGGACAATGGGAAATGAAAGATGAGTAGCAGAATTTTATAGGGATAGCATTGAATAACAGAATTCCAGCAGTCTGTAGAGGTTTGCAAGCCTATAACCATGAACTTTGGAATGTGAATTAATGGATGCATTGTAAGATCCCAAGGCCTGGTGACCACAATGAGACCATGGGGAACCTAGGGTTGTCCATAGAGTGTCCATCATTGATAAGGTGCTTCATAGGATTGGATGTATAAAATAAGAGGAAAGGCACAATGACCACATTGTACATGATTATTGTAACATGAAATATATAAAAATATTATATCTCACAGGGAAAATCAGAGCAACATTTACCTCTCTTCCAATCTGATCCACTGATAAAGGAGGTAATTGAGCCTCACATCAAATCGAGATTCAGGGTGGTCTCTGACCTCTCCCTGCATGGTCTGGTAATGGCTTGAGTAAACTGTTGCATGCTGGAATTCTGCTGCCTCCTGAAAGTTATTACCATCGGGGTTCGCTCCAACAGGAGGTAACTATCTTTGAATAAATAATTAATGGTTTAGGATTAAGATGCAAAGGAATTTCTTTTTCTGAGGACTTTAAATCTTTGGAATTCTCTACTCCAGAGATTGCTTCCATGGATGCTCAACCATTGAGTCCATTGAAGAGCATTCAAGATGGGATTATGTTAGGCATGGATTGGTTGGACCAAAGGGTCTATTTCCATGCTGCATGACTCTATGAGGTGTCTTCATTTTTTCACTATGAACATCAGACAATCATCAATGTTCAGCTCCTTTCACAATTCCTCAGTTACTGAAACAATCCGTGTCCACATGTAGTAAGATATCAACCATGCTTGGGCTTGGACTGATAAGGCAAATATCATTCACACTGCAAAAATCTCAGGAAATGAACATCTCTGAAGAGATCACATCTAACCATCTCCCTTGACATTCAATGGCATTAATGTCATTGAATTTCAGACTACTAACATCCTGAACATTACCACTGATCAGAATCTGAACTGGACCAGCCATGTAAATACTGTTCCTTTAAAAGCACTTTTGTGTTTCCCTAAAGTTTACCATTCACAAGTCTTGCAATGGAATACTTTTTATTCATCTAAATGGATTTGGTTCTAAAATCACGAAAGAATATTAAAACCATCTAGGACAAACAAGCATATTTGATCAGCACCCCATCCCATTCAGTACCAGATGACAATTGGCTGATACTGAACGTTGCCATGGAAAAGGCAACAGGGAACTACAGATTCCCCAAACATCTGGGTAATTCAAAGAAGGTGCAAAGCTTAAATATTCTTTTCTTTTTGTTTGCAGAGACTATGTTCCTTTGTTGGAGTTATGCCATTTGTAGTAAGCGTAAATGAGCCATGCTGTGAACCCAAATGATTTTCTTAAATTGTTTGTTAGTGTGGATATAGTGTTGAGGAGGTGCTGCCCAACTGCAAGATTGCATCCACTATCACCTTCTGAAAGGCAACTAGAGACAGGCCACAAATACTGACCCAGCCAGGAGTGCCCACATCTCATAAATGAATTTTGATTTTGCAAGGGAAGGCCGGTTGACAACTTAGACCAAATGTCTACACCTAATGTTTAACCTTGAAAATGAGGCGAGAGCCCTGATGCTCAGGCAAAGGTAAAGAGGATGAGAAAACTGAGATTGTTACATTAGTGGAAGGTGGGGATGGTTATGGTGGGGAGGGGAAACTTGGATTTAGTCAGTCAAAGTGCACTTGGAGGAGAAGGACTGCCACTGTATTGAAAGTTCATTTTGTTTCTAGCACCCTTTTCTTCACTCGCCAGGTTTGACTATGTGAACATCAAATTGAATTGCTTTACTGTATTGAAGCTTTTTGGTCCCAATTCACAAAAAAGGCCAGTTAAGCTGGCAACTGTTGTGGAATCTAATTCATTTCACTCAACATTTATAGGGAGATGGGAGTGAGGATGAGAATAATTTTAAAAATGGCTGATAGGTTGAGAGTGTCCTGATCATTGTAATGGTAGGTCCTTATTAAGGATGACACGGTGGCTCAGCAGTTAGCACTGCTGCCTCACAATGACATGGACCAGGGCTCGATTCCACTCCCAGGTGACTGTCCGTGTGGAGTTTACACATTCTCCCCTGCATATGTTCCCTCTGGGTGCTCCAGTGTCCTCCCACAGTCCAAAGATGTGCTGGTTAGGTGGATCAGCCATGGGAAATATAGGGTTACAGAGATGGAGTGAGTCTATATGGGGATGCTCGTTCAGGGTCGGTGCGAACTCGATGGGCCAAAAGGCTTTCTTCGATAGTGTAGGGATTCCATGATAATAGAGATCATTCTGCTTTAATGCATGTTTCGTCAACGCAAATTCACGATTGATGAATTGGGGGTGCTGTTGATAAAGCGCGAATTTTTAAAATGTGTGCTGGCTATGACATCACCAACACTATAAGCACAGCTTCGAAAGTGCGGGATTGCACAAGAACGCAAGCATTGCGTTATAGAAGAACTGACTGTATATTGTAGCTTTGCCTTCCCCTGGTGGCGGGGTAAATGGATAGTCTGATCAGCAGAATCCTGAAAACACCAATGATAGGAAACTGCATCTGGGCACCTGTCACCACAAATTGGGAACAGATGGAGTTGGTCTGTGATCAGGAGGATGGCGGACTGGCTAATCATCAGCAGTGGAGAGGCTAAAGGGATCTGGGTGGGGAGAAAACATTCCTGCTTCTCCCTAACCCACAGGAGAATGTACCCTTTGGAGCTGACAGTTCCCACTTCCTCATATTGCTGAGTTTACCAACGATGTATAAAATAGCAAATGAAAATTATTTGTATCAGATGTGCCCCATAATAAAAGAAAGATGGTTTGTCAAGCACTTTGTGAAGTGTCTAAAATCATCAAAATATCAGATCAATTTAAGTGCTGCCAAGTCAGAATGTCTGCTTACTTCAATTCAAACCATCTTACTGCTGTCCCTCCATTTGTAAATGGCAAATTGCATCCTAACTGCTGTTTTTATCTGCTGACTCGCTGTATATTATGGAAAAAAATAATCTGTTGACCTGGTGCAGACTATAATCTTCTAATTTTCAGAAAGATTAAAGGGATTTATATGTTTCAGAAAGAAGTCAATAACTGATCAGAGATGGTTCGCAGATGTGAATGTGGTATGGAATTGCTTTGGAAACTGTATCCGATGTACATGCCGGTTCTTAATTCCAAAGAGGTTCGCATTGCATTCAGTGTAAGATCGACAGTTGGTGTTGGTTCTTCCTGGGGAGTGCCCAAACAGAGAACAGTCCTACAACAAAGCTAGCCACATGGCTGTAGGCGTTTTAATCACTTGCAAACATTACCATCATACTGCAAGCACATTTTATTTTAGAATTCATATGTTAGCGTTAGAGCAGCAGTTTACAGGATACAATTCAGAATTACCTTACCCTTGCTGTACCTTGGTCAGAAGATGCAGCTTTGTTCCACATCCTCTATGGTTTCTCTTCCCAGCAAATTCCGGTCATCTACAAACTCCCAAACTGCTGGATACACCTTCCAACCACAGGCACATGCAACAGAATTTTGTTCAATAACATTCCTTCCATACTGTTCCACCCACCCACCCAAGTTTCCCAATCATATTGGCTACATGTACATATTCAGACAGAGGCCTCCACAGTCACCGCTTCTATCTATTGTTTGCTGGTTGATGACATTCTACAAACATCAAAACTTATTAACTCATGATCGACTCCCAAAATACGATCCCAAAACAGAAGTTGCTGGAAAAGCTCAGTGGGTCTGGCAGCACCTATGAAGAAAGATCAGAGTTAATATTTGAGGTCCAGTGACGCTTCCTCAAAGCAGCAGAATGTGACTCTCCTTTCCTAATTTGTGGCCTCCTGAAAGCAAAGAAATTAGGTCCCATCTCCCAAGGCTCTTGTAACAAAAAAGTAAAACGTCAATTCACTGTCGACAGCTATAGTGAAGTGTCTTTAGGCAATCATAGAACATTTCACATTCTTATGATTATCTAACTAGCTTTGCCATATGTTAGTTAGTTTTGATGTGAGGCTGCTGTTGTTGTAAATGCAAATACACAGCTGATTTTCCTCCCAGTGAGCGTTCTGTTATTTAATGATTGAATGAATGGCCTGCAAGTTTTATTTTTCAAGCTGTTGCTTGAGCAAGTGAATGTTGATCACGAGTTCCATTGATAATCATTCCTGTGCAATTATCCCTATTCAAGACTCAGACATTTATGTAACAACATCAATGGGCATCACTGTCTGAAGTTATTTGCAAGATTTTGAATGAGAATGAACTGAAACATTTAATTAGAAGAAATGGTGTCTTTACTTTGAATAATCTAGAGAATGTCATGTAGTTCAGATCATCACAATGTGCAAAGATATTATCACCCATGTGTAAAGACAAGGTCATGCAACTAGAATGATACACAATATTAAGAAGGCAAATCATGATGAAATAATAAATAAGCTGGCTTGTGAGTTATTAAAATTTTCAAAACTGAAGGTCTGTATTGGTCACATTGATCGAGATAAATTATTTGCGCTGACAAAGGTTTGAGGATCATTTAGAAATTAAATGCAAAAAGGGGAGGATATATGAGATAAATTGCCACTGAAATCAAATAAATGTTTGGCAGAAACTGGATATATCACTGGATAAAGTGCTGTTAGAAGGGTATAGTAATTAAAATGTAAAGATTGACTTAATGACTGTGTTTAAATAACCCACACGGTAATTGGATGTGAGTGCTAACTGAAAAAGAGCATCACAAGGCAATTGATAACAGCAGCTAACAGACTCTTAAACCAAAGTAGAATGAACAGTGAAGGCTCAGGCAGGTTCTAAGTTTGTCTCTGTTAAGTTTTACTTTCTGACCAGCCCTGCACATGACACTGGCACACAGAATCTTTTACAAACTGTCCACTTGAATTGAGAGGTTGGTTATTCTTTAAAATGAATGGAAGAATCAGAGTCATTGAGATACACAGCACGGAAACAGACCATTCGGACCAATTCGTCCATGCCAACCAGATATCCTTACCAAATCTAGTCCCATTTGCCAGCACTTGGCCCATATCCCTCTAAACTCTTCCTATTCATATACCCATCCAGATGCCTTTTAAATGTTGTAATTGTACCAGCCTCCACCACTTTCTCTGGCAGCTCATTCCGTACACGTACCACCCTCTGTGTGAAAAAGCTGTCCCTTTTATATCTTTCCACTCTTACCTTAAACCTATGCCCTCTAGTTCTGGACTCACCCAGCCTTGGGAAAAGACTTTGTCTATTTATCATATCCATGCCTCTCATGATTTTATAAACCTCTATAAGACCACCCCTCAGCTTCCGACATTCCAGGGAAAACAGTCCCAGTGTATTCAGCCTCTCCCTATAGTTGATACTCTCCAACCCTGACAACATCCTTGTAAATCTTTTCTGAACCCTTTCAAGTTTCACAACCTTCCTTCCAATAGCAGGGAGACCTGAATTGCATGCAGCATTCTAATAGTGGCCTAACCAATGTCCTGGACAGCCGCAACATGACCTCCCAACTCCTATTCTCAGTGCAGTTACTGATACAGGCAAGCATACCAAATGCCTTCCTCACTATCCTATCCACCTGTGACTCCACTTTCAAGGAACTATGAACTTGCACTCCAAGGTCTCTGTATTCAGCAACACTCCCCAGGATATTACCATTAAGTGTGTAAGTGTTACTCTGATTTATCTTACCAAAATGCAGCACCTCTCAATAATCTACATTAGACTCCACCTTCCGCTCCTGAGTCCATTGGCCCACCTGATCATGGTCCCATTGTACTCTGAAGTAACCTTCTTAGCTGTCCACTACACCTCCAATTCTGCAAACTTACGAACTATACCTCCGATGTTCACGTCCAAGTTATTTATATAAATGGTGAAAAGCAGTCACCCTAGCACCCTTGAGGGCACAACACTGCTCAGAGGCCTCCAGTCTGAAAAAACAACTCTGTACCAGTACTCTCTGTCTTCTGCTTTCAAGCCAGTTCTGTATCCAAATGGCTAGTTCTCCCTGTTTTCCATGTGATCTAACCCTTATAACCAGTCTACCATGAGGAACCTTGTCAGATGCCTTACTAAAGTCCATTTGATCACGTCCATCACTCTGCCCTCATCAATCTTCTTCATTATTTCTTCAAACAACTCAATCAAATTAATGAGACATGATTTCCCACACACAAAGCCATGTTGACATTTTTTAAAAATTGTTCATGGGATGAGGGTATCAGTGGCTGGGCCAGCATTTATTGCCCATTCCTAAGTACCCAGAGGGCAGTCACAAGTGAACCACATTGCTGTGGATCTGGAGCCACATGTAACTTAGACCACGTAAGGATGGCAGTTTCCTTTCCTGAAAGTCATGAGTGAACCAGGTGGCTTTTTTCAACAATCGATTCATGGTTATTATTAGACTCCTAATCCCAGCATTTTGTTGAATTCAAATTCCACCATCTGCCACGGTGGGATTTGAACCCAGGTTCCCAGGTCTCTCAACTAATAAGGTAAAAACAATGACTGCAGATGCTGGAAACCAGATTCTGGATCAGTGGTGCTGGAAGAGCACAGCAGTTCAGGCAGCATCCAAAGTGCAGCGAAATCGACGTTTCGGGCAAAAGCCCTTCATCAGGAATAAAGGCAGTGAGCTGGAAGCATGGAGAGATAAGCTAGAGGAGGGTGGGGTGGGGAGAGAGTAGCATAGAGTACAATGGGTGAGTGGGGGAGGAGATGAAGGTGATAGGTCAGAGAGGAGAGGGTGAACGCCTCATCTTCCGCCTCGGAATACTTCAACCCCAGGGCATCAATGTGGACTTCAACAGCTTCCTCGTTTCCCCTTCCCCCACCTCATCCTAGTTTCCAACTTCCAGTTCAGCACTCTCCCCATGACTTGTCCGGACTTGTCCAACCTGCCTATCTTCTTTTCCACCTATCCACTCCACCCTCTCCTCTCTGACCTATCACCTTCATCTCCTCCCCCACTCACCCATTGTACTCTATGCTATTGTCTCTCCACCCCACCCTCCTCTAGCTTATCTCTTCATGCTTCCAGCTCACTGCCTTTATTCCTGATGAAGGGCTTTTGCCCGAAACGTCGGTTTTGCTGCTCATTGGCTGCTGCCTGAACTGCTGTGCTCTTCCAGCATCACTGATCCAGAATCTCTCAATTAATAGTCTAGCAATAACACCACTAGGCCATCACCTCCCCTAGCTCTTCCTCTAGCTGCCATGGTCAGATTCAAACTCATATCCCCAAAGCATTAGCCTGTGATTCTGGATCACTGTATCAGTGACTTTAGCACTATACCACTGTAGCTTCAGTACAGTCACATTATAGGGCAGATGACCAAAGGCTTGGTCAAAGAGATACATTTTAAGAAGCATCTTAAGGGAGACAGAGATTTAGGGAGTGAATTCCAGTGCTTGAAATCCAGGCAATTGATGAGACACTAATAAATAATGGAGTCATTAGAATCAGAGAAACCCAGATATCTTGTAGAGTCCTGGGCTGAGGGAGAAAGAGGTAAGGATGGGTGAGACCAAGAAAGGATTTGAAAACAAGTTGGAGAATTTTAAAGTTGAGGTTTTACTTGTCTCAGCCTATGGACTTCAGCAAGAACCAGGGTGATTGGTGAATAGGATTTGAGCAAATTAGAAGGTGGACAAGCTGAGTGATGAAGTCATTTAGTTTATGGGAAGGTTGTTAACTCATCTGGCTGGATGGCTGTTTTGCAATGCAGACATAATGCTGACTGTATGGGTTCAACTTCCACATCACACGAGCTGATGCTACTATGAAGGACTCTCCTTTTTAACCTTTCCCCAGGGAAAGACTTTGTCTATTTATCCTATCCATGCCCCTCAATTTTGTAAACCTCTATAAGTCACCTCTCAGCCTCTGACGCTTCAGGGAAAACAGCCCCACCCTATTCAGCCTCTCCCTATAGCTCAAATCCTCCAACCCTGGTAACATCCTTGTAAGTCTTTTCTGAACCCTTTCAAGTTTCACAACATCCTTCCGATAGGAAGGAGACCAGAATTGCATGGAGTATTCCAACAGTGGCCTAACCAATGTCCTGTACAGCCGCAACATGACCTCCCAACTCCTGTACTCAATATTCTGACTAACGCTCCACCACCACCCTCTGTCTTCTACCTTTGAGCCAGTTCTGTATCCAAATGGCTAGTTCACCCTGTATTCCATGAGATCTAACCTTGCCAACCAGTCTCCCATGGGGAACCTTGTCAAATGCCTTACTGAAGTCCATATAGATCACGTCTATCACTCTACCCTCATCAATCCCCTTTGTTAATTCTTCAAAAAATTCAATCAAGTTTGTGAGGCATGATTTCCCACGCACAAAGCCATGTTGACTATCCCTAATCAGTCCTTGCCTTTCCAAATACATGTAAATCCTGTCCCTCAGGATTCCTCCAGCAACTTACCCACCACTACGTCAGGCTAACTGGTCCATAGTTCCCTGGCTTGTCTTTACCACCCTTCAGAAACGGTGGCACCATGTTAGTCAACCTCCAGTCTTCCGGCACCTCACCTGTGACATGACCACCCAACTGCTGCACTCAATACTCTGACCAATAAAGGAAAGCATACCAAATGCCTTCTTCACTATCCTATCTACCTGTGACTCCACTTTCAAGGAGCTATGAACCTGCACTCCAAGTTCTCTTTGTTCAGCAACACTCCTAGGACCTTACGATTAAGTGTATAAGTCCTGTTGAGATTTGCTTTCCCAAAATGCAGCACCTCGCATTTATCTGAATTAAAGTCCATCTGCCACTTCTCGGCCCATTGGCCCATCTGGTCCTCTTTTTCAATAACGATCCAACCTCCTTTTAAAATATTCTCGGGAGAATTCATGGAACCTTGGCTTGAGCCTTTCAGGGTAGAGAGGATCAAAACTAGTAACTGGGGGAGGGAAAAAACCCAGCAGAGATACAAATGATATCTACTGGGAAAAGTAATTTATAAAGGTTCATAAATTGTAACGGTGAAGTCATGTTACACTTCTGTATGAAACTGGTCACCAGGCAATGAAATTAAATCAAGTCTGGAAACTGAGACTGAGTTTGGGAGGTTATGATCAAAGGATTGGCTGATGTCCAGGGGCCAGATGGTCAGTCAGATTGCCACAAGGAAACCAAAGTGGTTTATTTAGTAGCCTAATTTGACGCAATGCTGTCTGACTGTTTGGAGTCATCACTAAATGAGCTGCTGCTGCTTTAACACGGTTGGTCACGATTTTCAATCAGATGTGTGTGAAGACATGGTCTGATTCAAGTGTTCGCTGGCTGCCTCCTGCCCTGCCACAAGCAAATGAAGCAGGCTGTTTGATGTTTCTTTTTTGGAAGGAGATGGGTCATGAATGGTACAGTGGGTGGTGTGGATGCAGAATTTAACTGTTCATCAAAGGAGATCAGATTTCCATTGTAAAAGGAATTAGATTGGCACCTAATAATGTCCCGGTTCCGGCTACACAGCACAAGAGGAAACAGACAGCATCTGCAGGTCAGGCTGGAGACTAAATAGGCTGATTTGCTTGGAAAGAGACGCAATTTACTAACCGCATGACTTAAAACAAATTTTAATCACTCTGTGCCTGCTGTAACCATCTGGGTCTGAAATCTGCATCTTATTATTCTGTTTTCGATGTTTGCATGTGTCGTTTAAACACGTCACTTTTTGTGTTTCTGTGTCTCATGGTTAAAGGGACATCACGTACATTTGGCGTACCTTTTGCAGGCTTGCAATTACCCTGTGCTTCTATAACTTATAAGAAAAGAAGGCTTTTCGTCCTTCTAAACTGTACTATCCAGGAAGAGCACATGTTGCACCTTCTCCTCCACTGAAGCATCCAATTGTTCCCTACAGGATGCTCCTGTTCTGTAATATAGTATGCAAAACTAAAAAAGTTACCAAATATGAACAATTGGAAGTACTTATAATCACTATTCTAATATACAAATAGGTCATGTTGCATTTTCCTTTTCAAGAAATGTATTTTTGTTTCGCTTTTTGTTCATCTTTACAAGTCAAGTAAACTAATCTGGATGACATCACCATTTGATATGGTCTGAGATCTAATAATGCCTGAGACCCAACAGAACAAGAGAACAGGCGATGGATTTATTTCATTTAATTTAAGGTTAAAATAAAGCAGAACTGTGGATGCTGGAGATTTAAAACAAACAAGAAACTTCCTCGTTCTGGAGAAGGGCCACTGCACTTGAAACGTAAACTCTGTTTCCTGTCCACAGGTGATGCTAGATCTGCTGAATTTCTCCAGCAATTTCAATCCCTTGTTCAAGTTAATTGGGTGTGAAGTGGTTGTATAAATATGGGGAGTGAGTAATTAAGGATGTGTGAGTTTTGTGAAGTATGGCTGACGGAAATAAATGTTTCTCATAATTTCTGGAAATGGATTAAATGTACAGTAGAGGGTGGCACGGTGGCTCAGTGGTTAGCACTGCTACCTCACAGCATCAAGGTCCCAGGTTCGAGTCCAGCCTTGGGCGACTGTCTGTGTGGAGTTTGCACATTCTCCTCATGTCTGTGTGAGTTTCATCCAAGTGTTCCAGTTTCCTCCCAAAGTCCAAAGATGTGCAGGTCAGGTGGATTGGCCCGTAGTGTTAGGTGCATTAGTCAGAGGGAAATGGGTCTTTTCAGAGGGCCTGTTTCCACACTGTCGGGAATCTAATCTATTTGTTTTTTGGAGTATAACAACCATAGAGGTGTATACGATTATGACAGGCATGGACAGGATTTATGCACTCAGTCTTTTTCCCAGGGTTGGGGAATCAATGACTAGAGGGCATCAGTTTAAGATAGGTAAAAACAATGCCTGCAGATGCTGGAAACCAGATTTTGGATTAGTGGTGCTGGAAGAGCACAGCAGTTCAGGCAGCATCAGTTTAAGGTAAGAGGGGAAAGAATAAAAGGAAATCTGGGGGGCAACTTTTTTTACATAGCAGATGATATGTATATGGAATTAGCTGCCAGTGAAAGTGGTTGAGGCAGGTACATTAAGAACATTTAAAACGCATTTGGACAAACATATGGATAGGAAAGGAGTAGAGGATATGGGCCAAGTGCAGGGAAATGGGATTAGCGTGAGTGGACATTTTGGTCAGAGGCAGGGCGGGTGACTCAAATGTCAGTGGGGGAGCACTTTGGGGCCAGCAACCATAATTCTATTTGTTTTAAAATAGCGATGGAAAAGGATAGACCAGATCTAAAAGTTGAAGTTCTAAATTGGAGAAAGGCCAATTTTGACTGTATTAAGCAAGAACTTTCAAAAGCTGATTGGAGGCAGATGTTCACAGGTAAAGGGACGGCTGGAAAATGGGAAGCCTTCAGAAATGAGAGAACAAGAATCCAGAGAAAGTATATCCCTGTTAGGGTGAAAGGGAGGCTGGTAGGTATAGGGAATGCTGGATGACTAAAGAAATTGAGGGTTTGGTTAAGAAAAAGAAGAAAGCATATGTCAGGTGTAGACAGGATAGATTGAGTGAATCCTTAGAAGAGTAGAAAGGAAGTAAGAATATACTTAAGAGGGAAATCAGGAGGGCAAAACGGGGACATGAGATAGTTTTGGCAAATAGAATTAGGGAGAATCCAAAGGGTTTTTACAAATATATTAAAGGACAAAAGGGTAACTAGGGAGACAATAGGGCCCCTCAAAGATCAACAAGGCGGCCTTTGTGTGGAGCCACAGAAAATGGGGGAGATACTAAATGAATATTTTGCATCAGTATTTACTGTGGAAAAGAATATGGAAGATATAGACTGTAGGGAATAGATGGTGACATCTTGCAAAATGTCCAGAGTACAGAGCAGGAAGTGCTGGATGTCTTGAAACGGTTAAAGCTGGATAAATCCCAGGACCTGATCAGGTGTATCCGAGAACTCTGTGGGAAGCTAGAGAAGTGATTGCTGAGCCTCTTGCTGAAATATTTGTATCACCAATAGTCACAGGTGAGGTGCCGGAAGACTGGAGGTTGGTAAATGTGGTGCCACTGTTTAAGAAGGGTGGTAAAGACAAGCCAGGGAACTATAGCCCAGTGAGCCTGACGTCAGTGGTGGGCAAGTTGTTGGAGGGAATCCTGAGGGACAGGATGTAAATGTATTTGGAAAGACAAGGACTGATTAGGGATAGTCAACATTATTTTGTGCATGGGAAATCATGTCTCTCACAAACTTGATTTGAGTTTTTTGAAGAAGTAACAAAGAAGATTGATGAGGGCAGAGCAGTTGATGTGATCTATATGGACTTCAGTAAGACGTTTGACAATGTTCCCCATGGGAGATTGGTTAGCAGTATTAGATGTCATGGAATACAGGATGAACTAGCCATTTGGATACAGAACTGGCTCAAAGGTAGAAGGCAGAGGGTGATGGTGGAGGGTAGTTTTTCAGATTGGAGGCCTGTGACCAGTGGAGTGCCACAAGGATTGGTGCTGGGTCCTCTTCTTTTTGTCATTTACATAATTGATTTGGATGCAAGCATAAGAGGTACGGTTAGTAAGTTTGCAGATGAGTTAGTAAGTTTGCCCCGTTCGGGCGGCACGGTGGCACAGTGGTTAGCACTGCTGCCTCACAGCGCCAGGGACCTGGGTTCAATTCCCGCCTCAGGCGACTGACTGTGTGGAGTTTGCACGTTCTCCCCGTGTCTGCGTGGGTTTCCACCGGGTGCTCCTGTTTCCTCCCACAGTCCAAAGATGTGCGGGTCAGGTGAATTGGCCATGCTAAATTCCCCGTAGTGTTAGGCAAGGGGTATGTGTAGGGGTATGGGTGGGTTGCGCTTCGGCGGGTCGGTGTGGACTTGTTGGGCCGAAGGGCCTGTTTCCACACTGTAAGTAATCTAATCTAATCTAATGACACCAAAATTGGAGGTGTAGTGGACAGCGAAGAGGGTTACCTCCAGCTTACAACTGGATCTGGACCAGATGGACCAATGGGCTGAGAAGTGGCAGATAGAGTTTAATTCAGATAAATGCGAGGTGCTGCATTTTGGGAAAACAAATCTTAGCAGGACTTATACACTTAATGGTAAGGTCTTAGGGAGTGTTGCTGAACAAAGAAACCTTGGAGTGCAGGTTCATAGCTCCTTGAAAGTGGCGTCGCTGGTAGATAGGATAGTGAAGAAGGCGTTTGGTATGCTTTCCTTTATTGGTCAGAGTATTGAGTATAGGAGTTGGGTGGTCATGTTGCGGCTGTACAGGACATTGGTTAGGCCATTGTTGGAATATTGCGTGCAGTTCTGGTCTCCTTCCTATCGGAAAGATGTTGTGAAACTTTAAAGGGTTCAAAAAAGACTGACAAGGATGTTGCCAGGGTTGGAGGATTTGAGCTATAAGGAGAGGCTGAACAGGCTGGGGCTGTTTTCCCTGGAGCGTCGGAGGCTGAGGGGTGATCTTATAGAGATTTAAAAAAATATGAGGGACATGGATAGGATAAATAGAAAAAGTATTTTCCTTGGGGTTGGGGAGTCCAAAATTAGCCGACATAGGTTTAGGGTGAGAGGGGAAAGATATAAAAGTGACCTAAGGGGCAACGTTTTCACAGAGTGGGTGATACGTGTATGGAATGAGCTGCCAGAGGAAATGATAGAGGCTGGTACAATTGCAACATTTAAAAGACATTTGGATGGGTATATGAATAGGAAGGGCTTGTAGGGATATGGGCCAGGTGCTGGCAGGTGGGACTAGATTGGGTTGGGATATCTGGTCGGCATGGACAGGTTGGACCAAGGGGTCTGTTTCCATGCTGTACATCCTATGACTCTTTGACTCTATGACCAGTTTGGGCCAAAGAGCTTGTCTCTGTGCTGTAGGATTCTTTGACTCTATAACCTGCAATTATGTAAGTGGGATGTTGGGTATGTAACTCCAAGAATGTCATGCCGAGACATGGGATAGATGTGCCTGGCATAGTTGGGCCCTTCTAACTTGCATGTCTCTGGTGCCATGGTTTAAACCCAGCTGAACACTTCAGATGCAGCAAGCCAGGAATGACTCTCACACTCACTCCCACACTATGAACACAAGGCACCAAAGATAACTCTCCTTTCTACTTGAGGCCGAGATTCTGAACTCTCAGTTGAAGGCTCGAGACCTAAATTGGGCATAATTTTTGTGACCATTGGTAATCTGATTTTTTTTTCACTCTCACCCCATTTTGTCACTCTATTTTCTATTATTCTCACCACACCAAGGAAGGGAGTATTCCATCCTTAGCATTTTTTTGTCTGAAAAACTACTGTCCTCTGCCTTCCCAACCTCCCCTGAATTTTGTGTGGTCTTTTGATGTGTAGGGAAGAGTGTATGTGCAAAATTCTATTTGATCTGTTCTGCACTCAGGTCCCATTAAGAATTGCATTTCCTCCTGCACATAATCTTAATGTGCTCATATTGTCTTAGGAAATTCTAAAAATATACCCCCCCCCGGCTTGGAAAACTATTGAATAATCGAGACCATTCAAGTCTCACTCTGTCACTCACTATATTGTCGTGGGGCTGTATTTTAAGTGCCGTGGTTCAGCACTGGAATATATCCTGTAAAATATAAGTCACCTTCTTCATAGACAAGCATTGGGAAATTGTCATAAAGCATTGCAATACATTTTCAGATGATGAAAGTACAATCATGATGGCACAGTGGTTAGCAATGCTGCCTCACAGTGCCGGGAACTTGGATTTGATTCCAACTATGGGTGACTGTGTGGAGTTTGCATGTTCTCCCCACGTCTGCATGGGTATTCTCTGGGTGCTCTGGTTTCCTTCCACAATCCAGACATGTGCAGATTGGGTGAATTGGCCATGCGAAATTGCTTGTAATATTCAGGAATGGGTAGGTTAGGTATATTAGTCAGGGGTAAATATAGGGTAGGGAAATGGGTCTGGGTGGGTTACTCTTTGAGGGTTGGTGTGGACTTGTTGGGCCGAAGGGCCTGTTTCAACACTGTAGGGATTCTATAATAATGCATTTAAAAACAAATTCCATCTACAGTAGTATATTATGCTCTTGTTTAAATTGAACAACAGCTCTGGCTGTTTAAAATAGAATCCTGATTCTAAACGTTGACAAAATCTTTGCACTGACCCTTTTTCAATTACTGCTAACCACTTTACTTTCGAATGGAAGTGGGACTCCATGCTGTTCTGTCAATTTAAAGCAATGTATCTGAAAGTGTGTTTATTCCAACAGCTATAACAATTCGAAATGTTTTTATTGAGTTGAAAACAACAAATGCCGGAGATCACAGTGGGTCAGATAGCATCCATGGAGAGAGAGAGCAAGCTAACATTTCGACTCTAGATGACTCTGCACTGATGAAGAGTAATCTAGACTCGATGTTAACTTGCTCTCACTCCATGGATGCTGTCTGACCCGCTGTGATCTCCAGCATTTGTTGTTTTTAGTACAGATTCCAGCATCTGCACTCATTTGTTCCTACTAGTTTTTATTGAGTTGCTTTGGATGAGTTTGAATGGCTTCAGCTCAGCAGATGGTTTATTGATCTACAAACAATTGAAACTTGTAAGAAGCTATAACAGAAGTTGTCTTTGTTTCTTGTTTGCTTACAAACTTCAAGGCACTTAAGAATTGCAATCTGCTTTTGACAAAATGACAGAAATTCCCATCGACACTTGGAGATTAATTTTAAAGGACAAGAGTTTTAAGTAATTTAACATCATAGTGGCTCGACAGACCTTACAAACCTTTACAAACATGTCTACTCAAATTGCGGCTCCCACCTAGTGAATTATTATCTGTGCAACTGTTTTAATGGTTTCTGTTTGAACTCACTAAAGAGCTCAAGAGATTTTGCTGAAGTTTTGTTTCCTTCCTTTCCCTTACAGGCAAAAATGTATCTGCTGAAAATGGGATTTCGCGCCCCCCCACATTATCCCAGTCCCAAGCCTCCAACTCAGTAACACTCTCCCAGACCTGCCCATCACCTTTCCCATCTATCCGCTCCACCCACCTCTCTCCCTCCCCTTATCACCTTCTCCCTCACCTTCATCTACCTATCACCTTCTCAGCTACCTTCCCCCCAACCCCACTCCCCTCCCATTTATCTCCCAGCACCCCGGCTACAAGCCTCATTCCTGACGAAGGGCTTATGTCCGAAACATTGATTCTTCTGCTCCTTGGATGCTGCCTGACCTGTTGTGCTTTTCCAGCACCACACTCTCAACTCTGATCTCCAGCATCTGCAGTCCTACTTTCAACTGGCAGGACAATACTGCCCCCATTAGAAAACAATTCCTTTTTAAAGTCCACAAATGTTTGCGTGACTCAGTGGAAATCTGAGATGTAATGTTTACCTCTTCACTAACAAAGCAAAGCATTATATCCATTAATCTACAGTTATCAGGTGTACAAAATGTAATGAAAATGTAAATTAATCTCCTAAGGGTAAAAATGCAAAATAAAGTTATATAATTTAAGACTTAACTGTTTGAATATTTAAAGTTATAAAGTTAAACACCAGAGGAGTAATCAAAACCATATTTAGAAGTGGATTTTGAATGTTTATTTAATTAATAGTTATTTGTTCACATTACCAGTCACTGAAATGTTGATGATGATATTGAATATTTACCGGGATGGTACTTTACCAGTCCAGCTGTAGGTGTTTACTATGAAACATTGGACTTGGATTGACAGGCACAGATCCAAACATGTCAGAATATCAAGACTACTATTCACATTCTACCCCCCTCCCCCCCTCTCCATCCCAACCCTGATTGCAAAGAATAATGAGCTGTTGGGATGACATCACATTGATCAGAGTAGTCCTGCCTTCCTGCCTGCAGGCTGGTAATTAGCTGTTATGAAAGTACTGTAGGGAAGTGATGCAGGCCTGAAATTAGCACAGTGATAATTATAATCAGAAAGTGTCTTATCTGTTTTACAAACAGTTATGTTAGAGATCAAGAGGGAACACAAACTAAAGCTTGATATAATGCTGGGGCCAAATGGAGTTAAGGCTGTACAACACATTGCAATAAATAGATTGGCTTTCATTGAGTGACAAAGAGACAGTTACTAAAATGAGATATTACTCTTCCTTATTTACAGTGAACTATCAGCAGGATTGTGTGCGGAGAGTGCAATTTCTTTTACTTTTTGATACTCCATATAGCATGACTGAGACACGTCAACACAAAGTTTCTTTGTTCAAAATCATTTTTAGTTATTTAAGAAAAACCAAAGATTTATCAACCTAACAAATCTATTGACTTTTCAATCCCATCCAACCACTGTATCCAGAAATGTATTATGCGTTATTATTATCCATTTGTGACAGTTCCATCAACCCACACTGACACATATCTTGAAATTTCGATGTTGAATTCTTCCGTTTTTGAGTAGTTCAGCATCCTGAGTAGTTAACAATCCCTCAGAATCTGCTTTTTAACCTTCAACTCTGCAATTACATCCCACTTTTGGAAACAAGTTTGATCCATTCACTTTCCCTCACAAACTGACAAAGTTTCTACGAAGTAAGGATGTCAATCACGGTTCTGCGTTTCACAAAAACAGGAAGTACTAGCAGTACCTTGCACTCATACAGTGAATTGTCATGAAGTCTCCAAGACTGATAAAAGGAGCTAAAGCTGGGTTCCATAAGAAAACAGATGACATTAGAGCAGAAGGTGCTAAGAGGAATGGTGTGCTTCACATCATTCAGCTCCTCACTCCTTATAAGGAGAGGATCGTGATTCTGTTGCCCTGAGCTGGGCCTGAACACTGGCAGTGAGTGAAAAGCCCAAAATGCAGCCTAGTCCAGTCCCTAAGCTTGGTATGTGTGTCCCTGAGCACACAGTGTCCTTGCAGCAGCATTGTAGTGACAGTTGCCAGTGCAGTCTGCGAATCAGCATAGAAGTGCAGAAGCAACCTGTAGTGAATCAATGATGTGCCATCATCATCGGTGGTCCCCTGCAGACGAGGATGATTCTCTTCCACTCTCAGGGTGAAGTGTAGGGGGCAGGGGCTGGTTATGGTAAGGGATGGGTGGGGTGTTGGTATGGCAGCACACTCCTTTCACTGCTTTCACCTGGCTTCCAGTTTTTCCCAACAGCAAGTCTTGATGGGTGTGACCCCTTCCCAGGTACTCCTCATCCAAATTGGATGGTCTTGGGCCAGTAACTCCCAAGGGCCTTAGGAATGCTGAACTTCCCACAGGACACAGTGAGATCTTGAGGGTATCAATGAAGTGCGTCCTTTGTCCACCTGGGGCCCACCTGCCATTTCAAAGCTGGGATACAGCACTTAACTGGGGAGTCTCGTGTCAGTCACGCGGATGATGTGCCCAGCCCATTGTATTCGATCAAGTGGAGAGGGTGGGGGGGGAGGGGAGAGTGGATGTTGGGGGTGTGGGGATGGTCAGTGCCTCAGTGCTAGGGATGTTGGCCTGGTCCAGAACTGGTGTTGGTGTGCCTTTCTTCACAGGATGTTCTGCAGGCAGCAATGATGGCACTGCTCCAGCGCCTTGAGGTGTCTACTGTAGTCAGTCCATATAGGAGGGCGGAAGCCTCCACAGTTCTGTGAACCACGATCTTGGTGTCGGATCTGATGCTGTTGTTATCAAATAATGATGTGCCATGTGGGTTCTTAGAGGCTGGAACATGTTGAATACCAAAGTCCGTGAATATGGGATGTGTGTGACCAATGCCCTTGAAGTGTGCCCTGAGACGTTGGTGCAAGTGGCAAGCTGAGTCTGCCAAGTGCTTGCTTTGATTTCCTTGTCACGTTTTCCCAACATTTAGCTTGTTTTCTGAATTTAGTAAGATGGGAGTCAGAAAATAAATGAGGTGCGCTGTGGCATTAACAAGGTATTGAGAAGGCAATAATGACTGCCAGTGGTTGCTGGCGAGAATCTCGCCATGCCATTTGTGAAAAGCATAAAGGAGGACGCAAGATGCTCCTGTCACTGAGATGGGTCTCGTCACACTTGGCGTCCATTTCTAACACACATTTCCCAGTAGGCCTTGTCGCTCAGACCGCTGTCAGATTCCACTTCATGTGTTAAATTCCTGCAACCACCTTGGTCCCACTAGGTGGGTTAGGTTAAGATTGTTACTACACTATCTTATTGATCCTTGAACTGTGGGTTCCAGCATGAGGTCCTATTTAAATAAATTAGCAGAACATCAGAAGAACCATCACTGTGTTGCATTGCCCTGTTTTTATAAGAAATGAAAAATAGGAGCAAGAGTCAATCTTCCAGAGCCCAGAACTTTCAATAAGATCATTCCTAATCCATAAAGTTAACATCACATTCCCACATTCCTCCCCATATGCCCACCTTCCCTTAGAATCCTAAAATCTATTGATCTCTGCCTTGAATATATTCAATAATAGAACATCTACAGCTGTTATGAGGTTGTGAAGCTTTGGAATTCTCAACCTCAGAATGAAGAAATTTCTCCTCAACTCAGTCTTAAATAATTGCTGGACTCCCTAACCAGGGCAAAGCAACCTCTCAGCACCTCTCATGTCAAATCACTTTCAGAATTGTGTGTTTCAGTGAGTGACATCCCCTCTCATTCCTAAAATTTAGACCATTTTAGATGTCCATTAATTTTTCTTGCAAGGTGTTGGCATAATGGTAATGTCATTCGACTAGTAAACCCAAGCTAACATTCTGAAGATGTGGGTTCAATTCCAGATGGTGACTTTGTTTAACTCAATAAATATCATCTGGAATTTCTAAAAAAAAAAGGCCCAATAACAACTACAACTGTAAAAGAAAATCCAGTTCACCAATCTCCTTCAGGGAAGGAAATCTGCCATCCTTATCTGCTCTGACCTATATGTAATTCCAGACTAGAGCAATGTGATTGACACTTAGCTGCCCTCTTGGAAATGTACAATAAATGCTTGCCAAGCCAGTGATGTCCACTTCCCATGATTGAGAATGTAGTGGAGAGTTAACATCTTGAGTCGTTGCAGCTCATGTTGTTATATGGAGGGAGTTTCATATGGAGGGATGAGTTAGTCATGGAGCTGTATGTCCTTACTGGTTCTGCATATTATTCAAGATCTAATATACTTGTGTGAGTTGTACATATGTTGTTCACACTCTTTAATTTATTCTTTCGTGGGATATGTGGAAATCTTTGTCACCCATGCCAAATTGCCATTGAACTGGATGATTTGTTAGGCCATTTGAGAAGGCACTTAAGGGTCAACCAAATAACTGCAATCTGAAGAAGTGTGGACAACACATTTCCTTCTTTATAAGGCATCAGTGAGCCAGACGGGTTTTTACAACAATCGGTTTTGTAGTTTTATTGTCACTATTACAAGGCTAATTTTGAATACCAGAATTAGTAACTGAATTTAAGTTCCACCAGCTTATGAGATTTGAACAAATATCTCCACAACGTTAGCCTGGGTGATTAAATTACAATATTTGGGACAATACCACACCAACACCACCCTCTTTGTATAAGTCATATTCAAATTGTATATCATAACAGATCCTATGCATGTCAGACACATGCACCGTATTTTATGCTGCACTGCACGAAGGGTGTAAATTACCCGTGAAGATTAAAGAATGAAGATACCAGAATTACTGAGATTCAGATGGAGGATTGTGGAAGGATGATGGTTCTGACTAATGTTAGAAATGAACCAAAGTCAAAATATTTCTGAAGAAGGCAACACAATTTATAAAGTTGTATTCTACTATTCATTTAATCCCGTATGTACGAAGACACAAAGATAATCCATGTAAATTGCTCAAGGATTCACACACTCAAAAGTTAAAAAATGGGGCAGCTTACATGTAGCAAAGAAAGTGAGGTGTATTTTAATACATGAAAGAGTGTTTGAATTCTGGAATATGTTACGGAAATTGTTGAAATGAATAAAACAGGACAATTAGATGCCTCTCTGGAGACAAAGAGTTTGAAATACATATTATGAGCGCTGGTAGTTCACATTGAAATCACTAATAAAGGAAAAGCTTAATCAACTTTGCCCTCCTCTAAAATTTCTAATCATATTTATGTTTGTTAATTTTATTTTCAGCAATTGGAATTTTTGAGACCTTTATGCAAATTAAATCTCCCTGTTTTTAATGATGCAAAAGTAATAATAATCATATTAAAGAAATATGTTCATAGTCCAAAGGCTGAATTCAGAGTAAAGCGTGAGTTAAAAAAAATTAAAATCACAATAAGTGCATCCATGTTTATAATATTTAATTTGATGCTGTCAAATATTGGCAGAATGGTGCGTGGGATAAGATGGAGATAAGCTTGTTTTTAAGCGTTCCGCATGCATTCTTTCGATTGACGTGACCCTGGAGTTGGAACGGTTGGCAGCAGATCTGTCTATCCTTGCGAGTTTGCATGTAATTGGATTACTAGGCACAGTTTTCACATGAGCTGTGTGTGACTGGGAAAGAGGCATGCAGTCATGGCCAGGCCACAGCACTGAATTAAAATCCAGCAACCTAACAAATCGTTTTGTTACACTTAATTACAAAGCAATCATTTGAAAGATTCGATCCAGATGTAGAATAAGAATCGAAGCACGGGGGGTGATATATTTTCTTGTTAGTCTTGCTCATTTGTCACAATTCTGAAATGCTGAGAAATGCAATTTTTTTCAGAAGATAGAGAGTTCTTGTTTCTTCTCTTTCAATTCAACAAAAAGCACATTCTAATTTTTTAAGGACAATATCCTGCAGTAATAATCCACAAGTATATTGAATTTTGATATGTTAAACATTAGATTCATCCAATTGGATATGGTCAAAGATCCCACAAGAATTGAACACATTGCCTAGTTTTGATTCTCATAGGAAAATGAGGTATTTAGACAGACTGTGAGTAAAAACTTCAAAACAGAGACTGATCAGAATACAAACAGTGTGGAGTGAACTTCCAACCAGCAATCATGTTTCATGTTGGTCCCAAGAGAGATTAAAACACTGCAGGTAGATTTAAATGAGCTACCAAGGAGATATCTGAGATAGTAATTCCAGGTTTAGTCTAGGAGGATTGGATTGTGGCATCATGACCAGTTCTAGTTGTGTTAAGTTTCACAGTAGATATTATAAATATTTAATATTTAATAGAAATGCTCATGAAGTCATAACCGTATCAAAGCACATGGCCTAATGGCATAAAAGTCTCAATTTCCATCTGTCCTCCAGTATCATGATAGGCTGAGTGAAATGTACTACAGTACATCTGAACTGCTTATGTTCAGCCCAGTTACGGAATTGCCTGTAGCTGTGGTGTTTCGATATAAATACCCAGAGCAATAATAAAAGTTCATTGAATTCTTCAGCACTTTGTGACCTCTGTCTTGATATATGTTACATAAATATCACAGCGTGATAGGGGCAGATCTTCAGCATACGTGACCATCTAATGGAATGGTTACAGCATGGTACAAAGCACATATAGCCGCTTATAAAGGCATCCTCACTGAAGATTAGGTGGGCTGGATAATAAAGCATTCAGACAACTAACCACAACTAGCTTACAGGAGTACAAATCTCTCACTTAGAAAACCAGGAAGCAGTCTTTTTCTAAAATATTCAATCATGAGATGTGGGTGTCACTGGCTGGGCCAGCATTAATTGCCCATCCCTAGTTGCCCTTGAGAAAGTCCTGGTGAGCTGCCTTCCTGAGCCTCTGCAGTTCATGTGCTGTTGGTAGAACCATATACCATCTCTCTACTTAACGTTCAAGCCCTCTCACACTAGAGGCCCCCATCTCTTAATAAAAATAAGAAAAACAAATTGGCCTGCTTCCCAAAATGTAAGGTAAGAAATACAGTCAAAGGGCTTGTTATAGATTAAAATTAACAACAGCAAACAAGTGATACTGTCAGTTTAATGACATAGTTTGCCTTATGAAAACCAATGGCATTTTAAGCACTAAAAAGTAAATTTCTAACCTCGAGGTGTTTACCTGGATACAGTTGGAGCTTGGTTCTGCCATTTTGTTTCCTTCAATTTGATGCCACAGCTGATTGACCGTCTTCACTCCTCATTTGATTTAAACTTCCCGCCCACCCTAGTGGCTGAAACCTGCTATTACAGACCTTCATCTCTCACAGATGAAGGTCCACACTCAGCAGAACCTTTTACAGAGGCCTCAGCTGTGAAAAATAAAGTAAACTGGAAGCAAAAAAAAAAGGAAAAATAAAAGGACATAACAGCGAACCAAATAAACAAATGGAACAAGAACCACAGACCTGCAACAAGAAATGTAAGGCAAGCATTTGATTATGGAAGGGGCAGTAAGTGGCATCTTCATTTAACTGCAGCTTTTTAAGTAACATATGCAGCTTGACCTCACCAAGGAGGCCATTAATGATTCCAAGAAGGGATCTCTTGAAAACATTGTTTTCTATCAGCAAAAAGGGTCTCTGTAGAATAAATACATCTGAACTTCCAGAGGATCATAAAATAGATCCAGAAAAAGTCTGCAACGTAGTTAAGGATTAACTCATTATACAGATTAACCTCTGGTTTAACAGGTTCCAGTTCAGCTTCAGACAGACAGGAACCCAAGAGTCTATTGATGACTTCGATGTCAAATGCAGCAGCAAACAGCACTAGTGTGATTTCTCTGACAGAGATGCTATTCAAATTGATAATCATGTCAACTCTGACAAAAACCTTCAGAAAACATCAACTAGGTATGATAAAGAGGCTGAAGATTGATGCCTTGCTGGAGAAATTTAACATCCATTAAATGCACTGGGTGCAGACAACACTAATGCTATGCTCAAAATTGCAACTAAACCAGCAAAATCTGTCTTAGATGTGGACCGTCACACTTACTTGGAAGCTTTCGGTGTATCTTCACATCTGCAAACATTGAAGGACATTGGGGCATGCATGTGCAGAAAATCTAGTTGCCAAAGCCAAACCAGACCCCACAACAAGAACGAAGTGACCAACAAGGTGATTTGACATCACGAGGCTGGCAACAAAGGGAACGGTCTAAATCCACACAAACATGTCAATGAATTGAATGGACAACAAACTGAAAAGCATGCAGTGGAAGTTGACCAAAACTCTCATATAGTCAGTTTCACTCACCATGTCGATGTTTTGAAGATGACCATCAACACTGAATGTCTCCAAGAAGCATGTCAACACATCCTGAAAGACAAAAGTGAGACAGGAGCGAATACCAACATATTATTGTTGTGCATCCTAGAAATGTGTACCCCAAATTGTAGGTTCCAACAGTTCCAATCCACAAAAGACCTTCTGACAATGTGTAAAGGATCTTCAGTTCGATGCTGTGGTACAATCAGGCTGCAAGGCCAATGTGCAAGCTCAGCCTGGATTCCTGCAGATCTCTACCTGATAGGTACTAATAGTCCAGATCTTTGCATCATAACCATTCGTGAGACTTGAGCCACACCCACTGAGGCAGAACAGACCAAATATGACAGAATTGGGTTAGTCACCAATCTCAAATGGCTGTACATAGATCCCTCTATCAGTATCCCAAGCGGTTAGAACACTTCAGCTACCATTTGGATGACACTGTTTCTGATGGTTACCATTGGGCAATCCATAAGCCAAGACATATTCCAACAGGATATGGATAAGATTACTAAAAATGTAACTGGCTGTGTCTGCATCACTGACTATAACACAGTCAGGGGTAGGTCAAAGACAGATTGTGACCACAACTTCTACCTGCTGATGGCATCCGTAACACAACATGAATTGGCATTTGCCAACACACAGTGCCAGGTAAATGTCTGCTAAATAAACTTTCTCCAATCCATTGATTCAACCCATGGAGTCTATCCTGGTGAAAGCAGGATCAAGGATACTGAAACCAAATGCCCACATCATGGGATAAGATCTTTCATCTTCTTCTTGCCAAATGTTCCCAAGTTCACGGAAAAGGTATCTCTGCCAAGAAACTTGCTTAAGAAGGATGCCCCTATGTGTGGCAAGATGACCACTGATAAATTTTTAATTCTCTTAAGCAATTCCTGTTGACAAGATCTTGCCACCTGCAATTTACAACCACAGGAAAGATGCAATTCTGGAAGTAGGTGCATCACAAAAAGATCTAGACACCTATCTTTTACAAGATGAAAAACCTATGGCTATTGAAAGCCCTGACATCTGATGAAAACAATTACTCCAGTATGGAGTACGAGACATTAGCTCTAGTGTTTGCTTTCATGTGATTCCACACCGACTTCTCTGGCAATATGTTTACCATTGAAACAGACCAAAAACCACAAGAAATAATCTGACATAAAACTATGAATGAGTGCTCCACTATGTTTGCAGTGTTTACCTGTCAAGATCCAAGGATATGATTTTGAATTCAGATAAAAGCTAGATACCAGGATGATGCAGAGGTGCCGGTGTTGGACTGGGGGGGACAAGGTCAAAAGTCAGATGACACCAGGTTGTAGTCCAACAGGTTATTTGAAATCACAAGTTTTCGGAGCATTGCCCCTTCATCAGGTAAAATGGCAATGCTCCAGAAGTTTGTGATTTCAAATAAATCTGTTGGACTACAACCTAGTGTCACCTGACTTCTAACCAGATAACAGGATGATTATGGCTGGTGCACTGAGCAGTTTACCCAAACCACACGAAGAGCATTATGTTCCTCTTGGCTGCCATAGAGTGTAGTATTGAAGCCATTCTCAAGATAAATCTTTTTATACTTTGATAAGAGCCAGTGTGAACACTTACAATCAACAATTGTCATTTATGAGCAATTATAAGAGTTGTAAAAGACAGCTGTCCAACGGTGGTCTGACAGTATTAAGGAAGACTTGAGTACATTTTGGCCAGTAGAGACAAATGTCATCCATCATTGCAATTCAGTTTCAAAGATAAACAAGTTCTAATACCAAAAGAATAATGCCAAAGTATTAGACAATGCAGCACCACAGACTCAGGGGTATTGAATGCTAGCATGTGGATCTGTGGACAAAGATGTATCAGTATATCCAGCAACTCATGAATGCATGTGATGCTAAACATGCCAACTCTAGCAACAGAGAGAGAGACGCAGTACCCACCAAATGTTTTTTCCACTCCTTTGACAAAAATAGCAAAGGACTTATTTAAATTGCATGGTGAAAATTAAATCCTGGTGGCAGATGACTTCTCCCAATTTTCAATGGTACGACAACTCCGTAGCACAGTGAATACATATATCAATGAAATAGTGACCATGATTTTGTTCAGCTGAAAGCATTTGATACTGCTAAGGCTATGACCCTGATAGCATCCAGCATAGTACTGAAGACTTGTGTTCTAATCCAGGCTCTATCCCTATCCCAGCTGCTCCAATGCAACTACAGAATTGGCAACGTGGAACATTATCTAAGTATGTCCCATATACAAAAAGCAGGACAAATTGCATTCACTAATTACCAACCCCATATTCTCAGTCATTAACAAAATAATGGGAGAGATTTCTTGACAGTGCACCATTTGCAAAAAGAAAATTGCCCACTGATTCTCAGTAAGGGTTCTGTCAGGGTCACTTAATTCCTGAACTCATTATCGTCCAAACATGGACTAAAGACCTGAACTCCAGGAGTGAGGTGACTACACTTGATGCCAAGATTGTATTTGACCATGTACAGAATGAAGGAACCAAAAGAAAACTGGAGTCAATGGAAATCAAGTGGAAAGGTCTTTGTTGGTTGGAGTCATACCTGACACAAAGGGATATGGTTGTGGTTGCTTGTGGTCAGTCATCTCAGTTTCAGGACATCTCTACCAGAGCGCCTCAGGGTAGTGTCCCAAGACCAACCATCGTCAGTTGTTTCACCAATAACCTTCTCTAAATCATAAACTTAAAAGTGGGGATTATCACTGTTGACTGCATATTCTTCAGCATGAGTCATGTCCTCGAATCCTGAAAGTTTTCATGCCCATATGCAGCACGACCTGGGAAATGTCTAGACTTGGGCTGAAAAATTGCAAGTAATATCCACATCAGACAAATGTCAGTGAATAACCTAATCCAATAAGTGGCAATCTAATCATCAACCTTTGATCTCCCATGATCAAAATCCAGTGAATTACAGGTGACCAGAATCTGAGCTGGATGGTGATAGAAATACTGAAAGAGCAGATCAGAGAATAGGAATTTTGTGGTCATAGAACATAGAACAATACCGCACAGAAGAGGCCCTTCAGCCCTCAATGTTGCACTGACCCGTGAACTATTCTCAGCTTGTCCCCCTACACTATCCCATCATCATCCATATGCTTATCCAGGGACTGTTTAAATGCCCCTAATGTAGCTGAGTTGACAACATTGGCAGGTAGGGCATTCCACACCCTTACCACTCTCTGCATAAAGAATCTGCCTCTGACATCTGTTTTAAATCTATCACCCCTCAATTTGTAGTTATGCCCCCTCGTATAAGCTGACATCATCATCCTAGAAAAAAGACTTTCACTGTCTACCCTATCTAATCCTCTGATCATCTTTTATGTTTCAACCAAATCCCCTCTTAGCCTCTTTCCAATGAGAACAGACCCGAATCTCTCAGCCTTTCCTCATAAGACCTTCCCTCCAGACCAGGTAACATCCTGGTAAATCTCCTCTGCACCTTTTCCAATGCTTCCATATCGTTCCCGAAATATAGCGACCAGAACTGTACACAATATTCCAAGTGTGGCCGCACTAGTGTTTTGTATAGTTGCAGCATGATATTGCGGCTCCGGAACTCAATCCCTCTACAAATGAAACCTAACCTTCTTAACCTTATACCTTCTTAACAACACCATCAACCTGGGTGGCAACTTTCAGGGATATATGTACATGGACTCCAAGATCCTTTTGCAAACACAGTACCAAGAATCTTTCCATTGACCCAGTACTCTGCCTTCCTGTTTTTCTTCCCAAAGTGCATCATCTCACATTTAGCTGCATTGAACTCCATTTGCCACCCCTCCGCCCAATTCTGCAGTTTATCCAAGTCTCCCTGCAACCTGTAACATTCTTCCAAACTGTCCACTACTCCACTGACTTCAGTATCATCTGCAAATTTACTAATCCATCCACCTATGCCTGCGTTTAAGTCATTTATAAAAATGACAAACAGCAGTGATCCCAAAACAGATCCTTGTGGCCCAAGTAAGTAACCCATCTCCTGTTTCCTATTGCCATCATACATAATACACTAACCAGGAATGTGATGAAAAACTCTCCATTTGCCTGGATGTGTGCAACTCCAATTCAAGTCAAGATTAGAGTGATGCTGGAAAAGCACAGCAGGTCAGGCAGCATCCAAGGAGCAGGAAAATCGACATTTCGGACAAAAGCCCTTCATCAGGAACATTCCTGATGAAGGGCTTTTGCCTGAAATCAGGAACATTTCTGATGAAGGGCTTTTGCCCAAAATGTCGATTTTCCTGCTCCTTAAATGCTGCCTGAACTGCTGTGCTTTTCCAGCACCACTCTAGTCTTGACTCTGATCTCCAGCATCTGCAGTACCCACTTTCACAGCTCTAGTTAAAGCCAAGAGCTTCACACTGTCTAGGACAAAACAGTGCACCAGATTTGTACCTCACCCAACACCTTCAACATTCCCTTTCTTCACTGATGCACTGTGATAGCTGTATGGCCCCTCCACAAGACGCTCTGCGGTAACTTACCAATGCCCTTTTGTGAGCACCTTCCAAATCAACAATCACTACCATCTAGAAAGACAAGGGCAGCTGATAGATGGGAACACCAGCACCTGCAAGTTGCCCTGCAAGCCAGGCACAATCCTGACATGGAAGCATATTGCTGCTCGTTGTTCCACTATTTCTGGGCCAAGATCCTGGAATTCTCTTCCTCACAGCACTGTGAGTGTCCCTGCAACCCAAGGACAACTATGGAGCAAAACATTCACCACCATCTTCTCTAGGGCAATCAGGGATGCTCAGCCAGCCAGTGATGCCCATACTCCATGAATCAAAAACACGATTTAAAACTAAGTTGGAAGATTGACCCTTCTTGGTTGGTTCTACGGCCACGCCCCCTTCCCCCCCACACCCCGGTCCCCCACCCCCTCCAACATCCCTTTCTGACATTATGGATGATTCATATTGTTCATTCGTCTTCCTGTAAACAAAATGGCTTGCAGTGTTTTCACAACAAAAATTCTTTTCAACTTCAAATTGATTTTGCAAAAAATTTCTCCTGCTTCAACATCTTTACAAATAAAACAATGAATTATCTTGCCACTCTAAAGAATCTTCTAAAAATGGCCTTGTGCAGCCTATAACAGTGTATTTTACTGATGGAAAATATGCCCGTTTAATAAATATAGCCATTTAAGCCTTCTTTCAATTTTCCAGCCCAGCATTTTGCTGTACTTGACTTTTAAAATCCTGAATGTGACTCAGGTTTACCTCCTCGTAGCTGTAGTTTTTCAGGTCTTCCTCGTTCTGCTCAGTTAGCTTTTTATAGAAAAGGCTGCAGTCCTGCAGGAGCTTTTCACTGTCAGAACTGACTGGCTGCTGTCTTGCTGCTGCTTTTTAGTTAAGATGGCTGTCTTCTTAAAGAGGGAGTTCAAGATTTTGACTGGATAAATTTCTTCTTTTCTTATCTGAGATACTGGTTGATTATTTGTCCCAGTGATGACTCCTTCACATTTCAAGAAAGGAAATTGGAACACTATGCATTTCTCTCTGTGAGAGATGCCTGCAAGGATATTCTTCAGGTCCAATGTTGCTAACAAGCCTAATCTTACAGAGTTTACTCGAATTATGTGGTGAAGGATTAACAATTGAGTCTTCAGCAGACAAGGGCATGCACTTGAGTAACAAAAAGTAATTTATTACATAATAGTATGATAAGAGGTTACATAAGCTTCGGGTTAGCTACATTATCGTCAGGCAAGATATATCGTTATCTCTTAAGATTAAAAAATCACACAACACCAGGTTATAGTCCAACAAGTTTAATTGGAAGCACACTAGCTTTCGGAGCGTCGTTCCTAATCAAATCTCTTAAGAGATAAGTAACTAGGCCTGTGCTACATGGCTGCAGACTATAGAACTAACAACTCACAACAAACTGACTAGCTCCACCCAGCAACTGCCATTTATATATCAGCAGTTAGAGCTTTTCAGAAGCTGCTATGTTAACCCTTTCAACCCCAGTTGCATTATGAGTTGGACCGAAAGGTCTGGTTCCATGTTATATGACTTTATGACTCTAAGTCACCGTTTACCTATGGAAAGGAACCAGGAGCAATTCAGAATAAAAATAATTATTCGGGGAATGCCCAACTTCAGTGGTATGATCTAAAGACTGGAAAGGCCAAACTGCAGCATAATAATGGGCTGCCTCTAATGATGAAGTGGCTCAGTCAAGGGACATTCCCCTGAGCGAAAACGGTAGAACAAACAACATCAAATATCATGGATGACCCAAGAGATAGAAAATAAAATGAAGTAGTGAAAAGGAGCAAATGACAGAGGTCAGTTTGATAATATAGAGAAGATGAGATTGAATCTAGACAATTCAGAGACGGAGAAACACAAATTAAGTAAGAGAAGTGAAGAGAGAGCATAAGAAAAAGTGGCAGCTAAAAGAGAATCCAGTATTGTATCGACATGTAAATGGTGAAAGTGTGGTCAGAGGAATCAAAACGAACATTTACAAATGGGAGTGAGGGTATGCCTGCAGTACGAAATTAATCCTTTGCATTCGATTTTATCAAGACGGACAATGCTACTGACATCTACTGAAAAAGGAGTTGGTTGAGACACTGTATGGCCTCAAAACTGATTAAAAAGAGATATTAGACAGACTGGTTATACTTCAAATTGTTAAATCACCAGGATTGGACTGGATCCTTTCAGAGAAATAAAGTACTGACCATAATCTTCTAATCCTTCTGAGATACAGAAGTGGTACCATAGGGCGTGCGATCTCCAAACTTTATACCCTTGTTCAAAAAAGGAGGCAAGGGTAAGCCCAGCAAGTACAGGCCAGTCAGTTTAGCCTCATTAGTATGAAAACAATAAGTTAGGGCAAATTTAACAATTACTTAGACAAGTTTGCATTAATGAAGAAAGCTCTCATGGATGTGTTAAGGATGTGTTGAGCTAACTTGCTTCTATTTATTTGATGAGTAATCAGAGAACGGTTTTGAGGCCACATGGATTTCCAGAAGACATTTGATAATGTGCCACAGATCAGCTTGTCAGCATTTCGAAGCCCATTGAATAATTCACAGCACAGGTACAAAGTTGGATGAGTGATACGAGTCAGAGATGACAGGTGAATAGTTATTTTTTCAGATTGGGGAATGTATACATTGGAGTTTCCCAGGTTTAGTAGGCCACTGCTTTTCTTGATCATCAATAAAGACCTAGGGCTGAGTATGCAGATTTCAACATTTTTACTTCATAATTATTACAAAATGAAGGGTAGTAATAGAACTGAAATGGACTGGTGGAACAGACAGACAAGAGGGCGAGGAATTTTAACAACAAAAAGGATTGAAATGATACAGGTTAGTCAGAAGAATGAAGAGAGACTGTTTTGGAATATTGCATTCATTTCTGAACTTCCTACTATTGGAAAGATGGTGTTAACTTGAAAGAGTTCAGAAAAGATTTACAAGGATGTTGCCGGGAGGTGGAAGCTTTAAGCTATAGGGAGAGGCTGAATAACCTAGAATGTCGGAGGCTGAGGCTTGATTTTATAGAGGTTTATAAAATCACAAGGGGCGTGAATAGGGTGAAATGCCAAAGTATTTTCCCCTTGCACGAGGGTGTTCAAAACCAGAAGGCATAGGTCTAAGGTGAGAGGGTAAAGATTTAAAAGGGAAATAAGAGGTGACTTTTTTATGCAGAGGGTGGTGCTAGAGGGAGCTGCTAGAGGGAGTGGTGGAGGCTGGTATAATTGCAACATTTAAAAAACATCTGGATGGGTATATGAATAGGAAGGGTTTAGAGGGATATGGACCAAGTTCTACCAAATGAGACTAGAATAATTTCGGATATCTGGTCAGCATGGAAGAGTTGGACTGAGGATCTGTTTCTGTGCTGTATATCTCTATGACTCAATAGCTCAACACTAATGCAGGGACCAGGAGCAGAGCGATCTGGGAGGTTTTATAAACCACTCAGGGTGACAAGACAGATTGAAAAGGTGGCAATTAGGCATAGCGTCCTCCATTTTATAAACAGGTCATAGAATACTAAAGCAAATAAATTATGGTGAAATAAAACCTTGACCTGAACTATTGACTCTTTTTCTGTTCCAGAGATGCTGCCAGACCTGCAGAGTATTTGCAATCATTTTCTACTTTTGGTTCTGATCTCCACCATTCATATTGTGCTTTTGTTTTTGAAGCTATGGTGAAACTTTATAAAACACAGGTTCAGTGTCAACTATAACATTGAGTTCACCTCTGGGAACCACACTTTAAGAAGGACATAAAGACATTGGAGAGGGTGCAGAACAGGTTAACGTAAATAGTTCTAAAGATAAGGGTCAGCAGCTACAGGGATAGATTAGAGAGTGGGACTGTTCCCCTGGGAGAAGAGCAGTTCAAGAGGAGATTTGAATTAAGAGGTATCTGAACAGAGTAGTTAGAGGGAAGGTGTTCCCATTAAGGGAAGTATTAAGAGCCAGAGTCGACAGATTTAAGGTGGTTCACACTTGAAGAATAGTGAGATAGGGAGAAACCTTTTCACATAGTGAATGGTTAGGATTTGGATTATATAGAATCCCTACAGTGTGGAAGAAGACCATTTGCCCCATCGAGTCCACACCGACCCTCCAAAGAGCAACCTACCCAAACCCATAATTGGGGTATTGAAGAGGGAATTAGATCATTAACTGATAAATAATGAGGATAATGAGGAAATGGCGAGGGACTAGCACTAGACAAATTATTCTTGTAGATAGCTGATTTGGACATGATGGGCTGAATGGCCTCCTTCTGTGCTGTAAATGTTCCATGTTAAAGGCAGCATGAGTGAGCCTACAACCTTCAGAAACAAGGGAAAAAAAAATCCAGCAGGGTCAATGAGGCATTCCACTGATTGATCTCACAAATTACCATATCCCTCCATCTCTCAGCTGTCCAGAAATCAATTGTACTCTTGCCTCTTGTCTACGTACTATTCACCTCAATCTTCTTCCTGGATAATTTATGGCACAAGTAAAGTCCACTACATTAAAAAGATCTTACTGACTTCCCTTCTATTTCTAATTTCTTCTTTATTTATGATGTCTCAAGCTTTTGCAAAGTGGAACTATTTATTTGGATAATCCTAGTCAATCCACTTGATAATCCTAAGAATTCCAGTGATCTCTCCACAGAGACTTTTTGACCAATAACTAAGGCATCCAATATCCCTGTAATCATATATCTCAGAGGAGGTGGGAAGTAACTGGTCATTTGCAGATGTTTAATGCTGTTTGAAACAATCATCTTTCTCTGAAAAAAGGTTTAGAAAATTACTAAATAAAGAAGGAACAAGCTAATTTGACTTATTTAAGATCAGAAATAATGCAGCAGCCACTCTGAATTGTGAATACTCTTTACTTCAGGTGACATGTTGTTCCCACAGTACGGCACACCTTCAGCACTAACACTCTGACAGTGCAGCACTCCCTCAGTAAAAGCCCTCCGACAGAGCAGCACTCCCTCAGTAAAAGCCCTCCAACACAGCAGCACTCCCTCAGCACGACTCTTTCAACAAGATAAGGGATACATTACAACTGTGCTGAGGGAGGATATTCCCGAAATACATCCAGGGAAGTTCTTTGGGTGAAAATGAGAAACAAGAAAGGGATGATCACCTTATTGGGATTGTATCATAGACCCCCCCAATAGACAGAGGGAAATTGAGAAACAAACTTGTAAGGAGATCTCAGCTATCTGTAAGAATAATACAATAGTTATGGTAGGGGATTTTAACTTTCCAAACATCGACTGGGACTGCCATAGTGTTAAAGGTTGGATGGAGAGGAATTTCTTAAGTGTGTACAAGACAATTATCTGATTCAGTATGTGGGTGTACCTACTAGAGAAGATGCAAAACTTGACCTACTCTTGGGAAATAAGGCAGGGCAGGTGACTGAGGTGTCAGTGGGGGAGCACTTTAGGGCCAGCGACCATAACTCTATTTGTTTTAAAATAGTGATGGAAAAGGATAGACCAGATCTAAAAGTTGAAATTCTAAATTGGAGAAAGGCCAATTTTGATGGTATTAGGCAAGAACATTTGAAAGCTGATTGGAGGCAGATGTTCTCAGGTAAAGGGACAGCTGGAAAATGGGAAGCCTTCAGAAATGAGATAACAAGAATCCAGAGAAAGTACATTCCTGTCAGGATGAAAGGGAAGGCTGGTAGGTATAGGGAATGCTGGATGACTAAAGAAATTGAGGGTTTGGTTAAGAAAAAGAAGGAAGCATATGTCAGGTATAGACAGGATAGATTGAGTGAATCCTTAGAAGGGTATAAAGGAAGTAGGAATATACTTGAGGGAAATCAGGAGGGCAAAAGGGGACATGAGATAGCTTTGGCAAATAGAATTAAGCTGTGGGAAGCTAGAGAAGTGATTGCTGGGCCTCTTGCTGAGATATTTGTATCATCGATAGTCACAGGTGAGGTGCCGGAAAACTGGAGGTTGGCAAACATGTGCCACTGTTTAAGAAGGGTGGTAAAGACAAGCCAGGGAACTATAGACCAGTGAGCCTGACCTCGGTGGTGAGCAAGTTGTTGGAGGGAATCCTGAGGGACAGGATGTACATGTATTTAGAAAGGCAAGGACTGATTAGGGATAGTCAACATGGCTTTGTGCGTGGAAAATCATGTCTCACAAACTTGGTTGAGTTTTTTGAGGAAGTAACAAAGAGGATTGATGAGGGCAGAGCAGTAGTTGTGATCTATATGGACTTCAGTAAGGTGTTTGACAAGGTCCCCCATGGTAGACTGATTAGCAAGGTTAGATCTCATGGAATACAGGGAGAACTAGCCATTTGGATACAGAACTGGCTCAAAGGTAGAAGACAGAGGGTGGTGGTGGACGGTTGTTTTTCAGACTGGAGGCCTGTGAACAGTGGAGTGCCACAAGGATCCATGCTGGGCCCTCTACTTTTTGTTATTTACATAAATGATTTGGATGCGAGCATAAGAGGTACCGTTGGTAAGTTTGTAGATGACACCAAAATTGGAGGTGTAGTGGACAGCGAAGAGGGTTACCACAGATTACAACAGGATCTTGACCAGATGGGCCAATGGGCTGAGAAGTGGCAGATGGAGTTTAATTCGGATAAATACGAGGTGCTGCATTTTGGGAAAGCAAACCTTAGCAGGACTTTGCACTTAATGGTAAGGTCCTCGGGAGTGTTGCTAAACAAAGAGACCTTGGAGTGCAGGTTCATAGCTCCTTGAAAGTGGAGTCTCAGGTAGATAGGATAGTGAAGAAGGCATTTGGTATGCTTTCCTTCATTGGTCAGAGTATTGAGTACAGGAGTTAGGAGGTCATATTGCAGCTGTACAGGACATTGGTTAGGCCACTGTTGGAATATTGCATGCAATTCAGGTCTCCTTCCTATCGGAAAGATGTTGTGAAACTTGAAAGGGTTCAGCAAAGATTTACAAGGATGTTGCCAGGGTTGGAGGATCTGAGCTACAGGGAGAGGCTGAACAGGCTGGGGCTGTTTTCCCGGGAGCGTCGGAGGCTGAGGGGTGACCTTATAGAGGTTTACAAAATTATGAGGGACATTCATTGGATAAATAGACAAAGTCTTTTCCCTGGGGTTGGGGAGTCCAGAATTAGAAGGCATAGGTTTAGGGTGAGAGGGGAAAGATATAAAAGTGACCTAAGGGGCAACTTTTTCACGCAGAGGGTGGTACATGTATGGAATGAGCTGCCCGAGGATGTGGCAGAGGCTGGTACAATTGCAACATTTGAGAGGCATTTGGACGGGGATATGAATAGGAAGGGTTTGGAGGGATATGGGTCGGGTGCTGGCAGGTGGGACTAGATCGGATTGGGATATCTGGTCGGCATGGACGGGTTGGGCTGGAGGGTCTGTTTCCATGCTGTACATCTCTCTGACTCTATGAGTTGCAGCACTCCTATTGCGCTAACCCTCTGACAGTGCAGCATTCCCTCAGTACTAACAGTCCAACAGTGCAGCACTTCTTTTGCACTAGCCTTCCAACAGTGTAGCATTCCTTCAGCACTAGTCCTTCAACAGTGCAACACTCTTTAGCACTAACCCTCTGACAGTGCAGCACTCCCTCAGCACTCATACTCCAAAAATGCAGTAATCCCTAAATGCTGACAACCAAATAGCACAGCATTTCTACTTGTTCATCTGTGTTCAGGAATCTGTAGGGAGTTCAAAAGCAATATTGTTACTGAGAGGGCATGATAATATGGGAATTGCTACCCAGGTGTAACAAAAGAGTACAAAATTGATACTCTTAAGGGGAGATTGGATAAACATGAGCGAGAAGGGAATGGAGGGTCAAGGTGGCAGATTTAGAAATGGAAAGATGGGTCAAGGCTTAACAGGCGCAGACTGATTGGGTTAATTACATGCTCCTGTGCTTTATATTCTCTGTAATCTAATGTAGAAAGTCACCATAGTGACTTTCAGAGGATAGAGATAAATTTGAGAATGTATACTGTATTCCTTTTTTGGTTCAGGCATACTGTGTGTCTTTTTTTGTCTGACCAGGAGGGGGCACTGTTGTATGGTTTCAGTAATTATAAAATGTATTATACCATTTTAAAACAAGTAAAATTATATGTATGAGTTGCATTCAGTAAACCCATGAGGCACATTTTTTTTACACTGAATAACTTGGGCATAATTAGACTAATTTTAATTCTTGTTAATCAGTGTGTTGTCACATGGAGACAAACATAGAATGTGTAAGTCACTCACTGAATACTGTTCCCAGAGATATTTTTGTGGAAGGAGACAGATAGAGTGTAGGGGACAGTGAAGCTGGAATGAGGTGCCCTGCAAGCCAAGGAATCCCTCTCCAATGATCTCTTCCCATGACACTAATCCACATCCTAACTGCAGGTCCACTTTTTGATTTTTCTGCTCAACATCCATCTGCGCAACTGACCACTCACTGCCAAATAACATAAAAAAATGAAAACGCAACTCTGGCTCAGTCGTTAGCACTCACTCCTTTGAGTCACAAGGCACCTCTCACTCTAGAAATTAAATACAAAAGTCTAACCTGATACTCTAGGCCAGTATTGAGGGAGTGCTGCAGTGTCTTCCAAATGGGTTTTTAAACTGAGAGTCTATCTGCCCCCTCAGGTGGATGTCCAAAACATTGTCACCTTGATAAGAGCAGGTGAATTCTTCCAGTGTCCTGGCTAATATTCCTCAATTAGCAATTTGGGTTATTTGGTTATTATTACATTCCTTAATTCTGTAATTTCCTGGAATCGTCATCCCTTTAATTCTGGTCTTATGAGTATCTATAAGTTTAATTACTGTGCCTTCCCCTGTTGGACTCCAGGCTGTGAAATTCCCACCATAAATCTCTCTACATCTCTCAAAGACACTTCTAAAAGCCTACTACTTTCACCCGCTTTTGGCCATCCAACCTAATGTCGCTACATGTGGCTCAACATCAAATGTTATTTTATAACACTACCATAAAGGACCTTGGGACATTTTTCTACTTTCAAAGCAAAAGGTATGCTGTTATGACTGAAATGGGTGGATCTATTTTAAATGGAGAAGGTGTGCAGTAGGAGCTAGGCTCAGGCAAGCTCCTTAAATAAATATTGTTGGAAGAGTGACTCATCAGAAATGGGGAATGAAGAGCAGAACCCGAAGGAAAACCTGGAGTGTGAGTATTGCCTATGGGAGGAGAATACTTTAATCATAAAGTCTGTGTCATCTTTAGATGAGATTAACAGCTCTGTTCAAGAAGCAATGAATAAGAATTGGGGCTGTATAGTTCAGAGGGGAATGCTGCCCTGTTTATATTACCGATGCTCTCGTCCAAACTATCTTACTAAAGGCACACATTATTCCGACTTTGCCCTCTCTTGCAGCCTTCCTTCAGTTCATACATTCACTCAAGTTTTGCTGGAAAGCCTGCTTGCAGCCTGTTATCTGATTGCTCAGGAATGGCCTGCGGTTGACTCATTTGTGTTTCAGAATCAGTGATCATTCACAGGCAATGCACAATGAAAAATCCCATCTCACATGAAGGCACAGAGCTCTTTCCTCCCAAAGTTGCTCACAGGGATTGCTATGGTAACTGAGTGCTGCCAATTCCAATCCAATTTTAACCCCTTGCATTCCTAGTTGGTGAAGAACTGTGCGGGTGAGAGGATGGAGAGTAATAGGAAATTGGTTACAATAATGAATCAAACACAGGTGTACATTTCATCATACTAGTGCCAAAATGAATTATTGGAATAATTATTCACTCTCCAAGATTCTGAAGATATTAATTTATTGTTAACTATGTATGATTCATTCATCCACCACTAAACTTACAAAAAATATTTTAACAGTCAATCTTGTCAGTAATCTACCCAATGCTCACTGACACATGGTGAGTTTAATTGTCTGCTATCATTCATGGACAAGCATGCAATTCACCTGTCATTAGTTAAACTTTTCAAAGTCACAAAGGTGCTGTAGCAGTCAGTGTGATATAAAAATCTCATCATGTATTCAATGGCTCCTCCTCTATTCGTCCTCATATAATTTGGATATGCACTTGGGTGAGAAGAGATAAAGTGGCTCCCCTTCTTTATTCATCCACTTCCATGGTTACTCACAACACAATAAATTCAAGAAAGATTTTTCCCTTGTGGATGGCTTTACTGTGGAGTAAATGGACTAAGTTTTAAAAGAAACTAATTTAAACATGCCTTCTTGACTACTTGTTTAAAGAAGGACTGAGTTTATTCATTACTAAGCGCAAAAATAATTAATAAGAGAGTACACATTAGGAAGAGAAATCAGTCCAAAGAATGAAGTGAAAAAAATTCCAGATCAATCTCTTGAGGTGAAAAGTAGATATTGGAGCATTAATAGTTGAACAGTCAATTTCAGGATTCTTGGTTCTTATAGGTTACTCAAAATTATTTTGTCCTGTTTTCTTTGATGGTGATTAGTTGGCAGCCATCAGAGCACAATGTTTTCCTTGTTCTGTTTCCTTCTGACTGGCTTCAAACATTCAGAAACATTCAGAGTGAAAGAGTTATTTTAACTGCCATAGGTTTTGGGTGAGAGGGGAAAGATTTAAAAGAGACCCAAGGGGCAACATTTTCACACAGAGGGTGGTACGTGTATGGAATGAGCTGCCAGAGGAAGTGTGGAGGCTGGTACAATGACACCATTTAAAAGGCATCCGATGGGTATATGAATAGGAATGCTTTAGAGGGATATGGGCCAAGTGCTGGCCAATGGGACTAGATTAGATTAGGATATCTGGTTGGCAAAGGTGAGTTGGATCGAAGGGCACGTTTCCGTGTTGCACATCTCAATGATTCTGTGACTCTATCTCCTCTCATTCTTTTAAACCCGAGTGGAAACAAGCCCAGCCAACTCAGTCTCTCCTTATTAGTCAAACCTGCCATCCCAGGAATCAGCCGGGTGAACCTTAATACACTTGCCTCATGGGAAGTATATCCTTTCTTGTTCAAGGAGACCAACACTGCCCATAATGCACCAGACCTTCAGTAGGATCTCCCACTCCTGCACTCAAACAATCTTGTAATGAGAGTCAACATTCCATTTGCCTTCCTAACCATTTGTTCTACCTGCATGCTTGCTTTCAATGACTGGTGTACAAGGACACACAAGGCTCTTTGTAATTCAACACTTCATATCTATTGTCATTTATTTAAAAATGTCTAGGAGTCTTCACCTCACCCACACCTCTAGATGATGCTGACTGCCTGTCTCAGGATCCTGCACTTCCCTACTCCTCTCAATGATTGCCAAGGCAAACAGGGAGAAAACCAGAGGAGTGATTAAAAACTCATTCAAAATTGATTGTCCTTGAGTCGACTTCTGAATTATTTGGAGATGAAGAGGCATTTGTGGATTGGAATGGTTCCGATAGTAATGAGGCAAGCAACTTAAAAGCTCTGCCACCGAAGATAGGAGAAACTGGGGTAAGAGAAGGAACCTGGAACAAAGTTAAGCAGTTAGATGGAGCAATGCAGGATGGTCTCTAACTTGACTATTGTCTGCCTTGTGATTCACTGCAGCCAAAAGGTTCTCAGTCTACCTCTTGGCATTGCAGGGAAAAGGACAGTAAATTGAATTGAATTGAATTGATTGTCATATGTAGCGAGGCACGGTGAAAAGCTTTGTCTTGCGAGCAATACAGGCAGATCACAGAGTTAAGTAGCACAGATAAGAAAATAATAGATAAACAGCAACAAAAACAATGACACAGGTACAGGTGAATGTTAAGAGTTGTGAGTCCATTCAACATTCCAACAACAGTAAGGTAGAAACTGTTTCGAAATTGGCTGGTGTGTGTGTTCAGGCTTCTGTACCTTCTCCCCGATGGTAGAGGTTGTAGAAAAACATTGCCAGGATGGGATGGATCTTTGAGAATGCTGGCGGCTTTTCCTTGGCAGTGGGCCTGGTAGATGGATTCTATAGATGGGAGGTTGGCCTTTGTGATTGTCCAGGCTGAGTTCACCACTCTCTATAACTGTCTCCAGTCTTCAATAGTACAGTCCAGACAAAAAATTGATGTGGGATGGGTTTCTGACTCGATCAGCTGTTTTCCAGTAGTAAAACCAGCCCCATATTCTTCTTCTGATTTTACGCCAGCAACATTTATAGTCAGCTGCAAGTTGACTCACGAAATAGTATAATTTCCTCTTCGACCTCAACTCACTTTTATTCCCCATCAAAGGATGCAATTTTTTTTTGGCTTCAATGCTTTCATCATCAAATCAATTTACAAACTACAGATGTCCCATCTGCGATGCGCTGCTTCCAACTTCACCTTTTCAACATTAGAGTAGAGTAAAGTAGCTTTTCTTTGTCATTGCTACCATATACAACAGATACAGTAAAAACAAGACAGTGTTCCTCCAGGACCAAGGGTGCTCCATCGACAGCGCAAACTACACAATCATACACGGCATAAAGTGCATAAGAAGTGCAAAACACAGAAGTTACAGTGTAACAGAAGAATGATGAATGATAGACATTTATAGCAGCAATATGAAAGAATTTCAGAATGGAAAGAGTCTGATTACACAGTGTTAAGGAGCCTAATGACTTGGGGGAAGAAACTGTTGCACAATCTGGCCGTGAGAGACCTTATATTCTGGTATCTTCTGCCAGATGGTAGGAGGGAGAAGAATTTGAGTGAGGGATGTGTGGGGTCTTCCACAATGCGCTTAGCCTTTCGGATGCAGCATGTGCTGTAAATGTCTGTAATGGAGGGGAGAGAGACCCCAATGATCTTCTCAGCTGTCTTCACTATCCATTGTAGATCTGAGACAGTGCAATTCCCGAACCAGGCAGTGATGCAGCAGCTCAGGTACTCTCAATGAACCCTCTGTAGAATGTGGTGAGGATGGGGGTGGGAGGTGGGCTTTCCTCAGCCTGTGTAGAAGGTAGAGGCACTGCTGGGCTTTCTTGGCTATGGAGCTGGTGTTGAGGATCCAGGTGAGATTCTCTGCCAGATGTGTGCCAAGAAATTTGATGCTCTTCACGATATCCACGGGGGATCTGTTGATGTCCAGCGGAGAGTGCTCGCTCTGCGCCCTCTTGAAGTCAACAACCATCTCTTTCATCTTGTCCACATTCAGAGACAGATTGTTGGCTCTGCACCAATCCATTGACCACTGAACCTTCTCTCTATATGCTGACTTGTCATTTGTGCTGATGAGACCCACTCCAGTCATAGCATCAGTGAACCTGATGATGTGATTCAACCTGTGTATCGCTGCACAGTCGTGTGGCAGCAGGGTGAACAGCAGTGGATTGAGCACACAGCCCTGGGGGTCTCCCGTGCTCAGTATGATGGTGTTGGAGATGTTGTCTGAGGCATCCCGTCAGGAAGTCCAGGATCCAGTTGTAAAGGGAGGTACTTAGGCCCAGCAGACTCAGCTTTCCAATCAGGTGTTGAGGAATTAAGTTGTTAAATGCAGAACTTAAGTCTATGAACAGTAGATGTAGGTCAGACATTAAACCTTTCAGCAATAATTGCAATTCATGATCTGAATACCCACAACATGGCCAAGTTCCGAGAAGTCTATTTTTTGTGATTATTATTGATAGTGTCATTTTGGAATTCATTCTTGAATCACATACTGTAACTTTCTTCCCAAATGAGATCCTTTGTAATCTTTCTTTTATAGCTATGAGTCAGTCTAAAATCAATTAACTACATTAGCTCAATATTGAGCTTCACATCATCAATCAATTTTTAGCTTGACCTTCAATCCAATTTATAAATCATTCAAAGTATTTCTCGAATCATTCATTGTGGTATATTGAGGAATTGGGTGACAGAACATAATTTTGAGACACCCTTGTCTTTTCCCTTGTTATTAGTGTATTGCTGCTTGTCCCTATTAGCCCACAGCCCCATCAACTCCAACATTAATTAATCTCTCTTACTTTAATTCTTGTGGCAGGCTGTCCCTTAAAGAGTCAGCAGGAGGCAGGATAACACTGGGGAGACAGCCTGATGGCTGTTCATGCTGTTTCTCGACATTCTTGATGCCTCACTGTTCTCCACGGGATCTCCAGAGTTTCGCTCAACTGAAAGGACAGGCTGTGGCTCGCTGCAAGCTTTTAATTATTGTTCTTTGGCTATGTCAGGAAGTATTGGTGAACCTGAGTCAGATAGAAAGGTCAATTGGTCAGGATACGCTGTCAGTCATGAAGGCCAGTCAGCATCGTCAATTGGTGAGGACAGTCATTCAGTCTGAGTGGTCAATTTGACTGGTCAGTCAGAATGGTCAGTCTGAGTGATTTCAGTGGGAGCAATCAAGAGAATAATACTCTAAATCGTCAAACTCCAAAACCCACTATGCTGCCATCCACTCAATTTATCTACAGCGTACAATGATTTTATTTATTTCACAAAGCTTTCATCCACACAAGAAATCCGCACAACCCTCATCATACATTCAGAAAGTGTATTCGTTTCACAATTATTATCCTGTCTGTTACTGTTTAAAAGAAGATATTTCAATGTGAACGATAATAAAATTGAACAATGACTCTTACTAACAAACTGGGGCTGTAGTGTTGCTGCCAGACCAGTTGACAGATCCAAATTAAAGGCATTTTCAAATGTGCCAGCCTCTGATGATCAATATTTATTTTTGTCTTTATTGATTCCTGCTATCCATTTCAGAAATTTGTGAAATTTGGATAAAGTGGCTGGTTTGGCAGAGAGAAAAAGGTGGTGGCGGAGCAGGGGGAAGGAATATTATCAGGTTCAAAAGAATTGGGGAGGATCACAAACATTCTAAGGGTTTGAGAGAGAATGGCCCTGTTTGTCAGAAGGTAGCTGGACATCGTCCTTGGCAGTAGGTGGTTTATCCATGTCGTGAGCTATTTGCAGTCATCGGGATCAGAATCACATAGGAATCTTGATGACCTGCTGCAAAGTGCTGTCTTCTATACAGGTACATCTCACTCATTCAGTCTTTTTGTACTCTACCTGCCTCAGCAAGACACCCTTTCAAGAATTCACAGTGAATTGAAAATGAGACTATGCTCACTCAGGTTTCCAACCCTCAGGGATTACCAGATAACAACCAAAGTCCAGCTGATAAATATAGCTTCTGGCTAGATTTACAAACAGTTTTAAGCTGTTTAAACACTGAAGAAAGTAATTTTTTTCCATCCCTTTGTTCTAAAGATCCGTGGCTGATTTAGAAAGGTCACACTTAATGAACTTCAGGACTGCCAACAGCTCGAGGGAATTCTTGTTCCTGGATTAATATATTTGTTTGCAAAGCAATTGAGAGCAATAAGGTTAAATACAGAGAGGAGATTGAACACAACATGGATCTCTGACATAAAATCCTTGCAAATATCACTGAGTTAAGCGAGGAACATGAACAAATGTTTTCCAATATAGTATGAGAACAGTATAGTTAATGCTTGAATGTGTAATTCCAAAATTAAAGACCAAGTGAATGACAAGGGCTCCACTCTGTGACTAATAGAGGAACAGCAAGGAGTTTATTTGAGATACTTATGAGCTGATACTGAGAATGATATGGTCCTTGGCTTAATAAATCAGAGACCCAGGCTAATAATCTGGAAATATAAGTTCAAATCTCACCATGCCAGCTGGTGGAAATTAACTTAATAAATCCAGCATATGATAATGGATCTGAAAATATCAGTAATCATTTTAAATACTTACCTGTTTGCAAATGCTATTCGTGAAGGAAATTTTCATCTTTACCTGACCTGGTCTTCATGTGCCTCCATGTCCATAACAGCACAGTTCAGTCTCAAATGCTCACTGAAATGGTTAAGCAAGTTAAATTGGTGCAAGGGGAACTAGGACGGGCCGCTGTTGCTGGCCTTGCTGGTGATGTACAAAGAACTTTTTTATAATGATTTTAAGAGTACCCTCAAAATACTCCTAAAAGTCCAAAACTAATACTACCTTTGTACACCTTCATTCGTACGGGGTTTTTGACAGAAATGCTGTGATCATGTTCTTGTTTGGCTTTGCTAGTGGTTTCGATCAGACCATAGGACATAAGAGCTGAAATTGACTACTTGGTCCGTTGAGTCTGCTATATCATTCAGGGAGGTCATGGCTCATCTGATAATCCTGCCTTTTGCTTGATTCTGTTACTGATTGAAAGTCTGCCTATCTCAGTCTTGAATATGCTTAATGACACAGCCTTGACACTTCTTCTGCAGTAAAGAATTCCACAGATTGACTCCCCTCTGAAAGAAGAAATTCCTTCTTGTCTCTATTTTAAATGGGTGGCCCCTTATTCTGGCATTATGTCCTCTGGTCCTAAATTGCCCCAAAAAGGGAAACAACCTCTCAGCATTTAACTTGTCAAGCCACTGAAGAATCCAATATGTTTCAATGCGATCAGCTGTCATTTTTCTAAACTCCAATCAGTAGAAACCTAAACTTCTCGACTTCCCCTCATAAGAAAATCCCTCTGTAGCTGGAATCAACCTAGTGAACCTTTTCTAGACCAGTGCCAGTATATCTTTCCTTAACTAAGGAGAACAAAACTGCTTGCAGTATTCCAGGCATGAACTGATTGATGCCTTGGTTAGTTTTAGCAAGATGTCCTTGCATTTAGATTCTATCCCCTTTGAAATAAAGGCTAATCTTTTGCCTTCTGTTTTATCAACAAAACTTGGATGATCGCTTTTTTTCTCATTTACGCTTGAAGAACTCCAAATCCCTCTACATTGCAGCTTTCTTCAGTCTTTCTCCTTTCAAATAATATACGGCTGCCTTATTTTTTTTCCTGCCAAAGTCTATTTTTCCACATTATGTTCCATCTGCCAAGTTTTTGTCCATGTATTTGTTAATGTACTGCTCAAAGAAGCAGCAGGCATTTTCAGCACATCACTAAATCATGGCAATCTAGACTGTCAGTGTGAAAGGAATGGCTGGTAGGTAATGGGAATGCTGGATGACTAAAGAAATTGAGGATTTGGTTAAGGAAAAGAAGGAAGCATATGTCAGGTATAGACAGGATAGATCGAGTGAATCCTTAGAAGAGTATAAAGGAAGTAGGAGTATACTTAAGAGGGAAATCAGGAGGGCAAAACGGGGACATGAGATAGCTTTGGCAAATAGAATTAAGGAGAATCCAAAGGGTAATTACAAATATATTAAGGACAAAAGGGTAACTAGGGAGAGAATAGGGCCCCTCAAAGATCAGCAAGGTGGCCTTTGTGTGGAACCGCAGAAAATGGGAGAGATACTAAGTGAATATTTTGCATTAGTATTTACTGTGGAAAAGGATATGGAAGATATAAACTGTAGGGAAATAGATGGTGACATCTTGCAAACTGTCCAGATTACAGAGGAAGAAGTGCTGGATGTCTTGAAACGGGTAAAGGTGGATAAATCCCCAAGACCTGATCAGGTGTACCGGAGAACTCTGTGGGAAGCTAGAGAAGTGATTGCTGGGCCTCTTGCTGAGATATTTGTATCATTGATAGTCACAGGTGAGGTGCCAGAAGACGTGGTGCCACTGTTTAAGAAGGGCGGTAAAGACAAGCCAGGGAAGTATAGACCAGTGAGCCCGACCTCAGTATTGGGCAAGTTGTTGGAGGGAATCCTGAGGGACAGGATGTACATGTATTTAGAAAGGCAAGGACTGATTAGGGATAGTCAACATGGCTTTGTGCATGGGAAATCATGTCTCACAAACTTCATTGAGTTTTTTGAAGAAGTAACAAAGAAGATTGATGAGGGCAGAACAGTAGATATGATCTATATGGACTTCAGTCAGGCGTTTGACAAGGTTCCCCATGGGAGACTGATTAGCAAGGTTAGATCTCATGGAATAAAGGGAGAACTGGCCATTTGGATACCGAACTGGCTCAAAGGTAGAAAACAGAGGACGGTGGTGGAGGGTTGTTTTTCAGACTGGAGGCCTGTGACCAGTGGAGTGTCACAAAGATTGGTGCTGTGCCCTCTACTTTTTGTCATTTACACCAAAATTGGAGCTGTAATGGACAGCGAAGAGGGTTACCTCAGAATACAACAGGATCTGGACCAGATGGGCCAATGGGTTGAGAAGTGGCAGATGGAATTTAATTCAGATAAATGCAAAGTGCTGCATTTTGGGAAAGCAAATCTTAGCAGGACTTATACAGTTAATGGTAAGGTCCTAGGGAGTGTTGCTGAACAAAGAGACCTTGGAGTGCAGGTTCATAGCTTCTTGAAAGTGGATTCGCAGGTAGATAGGGTAGTGAAGATGGCGTTTGGTATGCTTTCCTTTATTGGTCAGAGTATTGAGTACAGGAGTTGGGAGGTCATGTTGTGGCTGTACAGGACATTGGTTAGGCCACTGTTGGAACATTGTGTGCAATTCTGGTCTCCTTCCTATCGGAAAGGTGTTGTGAAACCTGAAAGGGCTCAGAAAAGACTTACAAGGATTTTGCCAGGGTTGGTTGATCTGAGCTACAGGGAGAGGCTGAATAGGCTGGGGTTGTTTTCCCTGGAGCGTCGGAGGCTGAGGGGTGACCTTATAGAGGTTTTCAAAATTATGAGGGGCATGGATAGGATAAATAGACAAAGTATTTTCCCTGGGGTTGGGGAGTCCAGAACCAGAGGGCGTAGGTTTAGGGTGAGAGGGGAAAGATATAAAAGAGACCTAAGGGGCAACTTATTCAAGCAGAGGGTGGTATGTGTATGGAATGAGCTGCCAGAGGATGTTGTGAAGGCTGGTACAATTGCAACATTTAAAAGGCATTTGGATGGGTATATGAATAGGAAGGGTTTGGAGGGATAAGGGCCAGGTGCTGGCAGGTGGGACTAGATTGGGTTGGGATATCTGGTCGGCGTGGACAGGTTGGACCAAGGGGTCTGTTTCCATGCTGTACATCTCTATGACTCTATGACACGCCAACATTGTCTGAACCTGTACGAATTGAACTTGTGCAGTGAGCAGCTTGATGCAGTTGAGTTCAGTTTTAACATCACCATGAATGCCTAACTAATATTGTCATGGGATCTCCTCTAGTGCCAGCTCTTAGTAGCATCTTCATCAGTTTCTGTGAGAAGCATGTCACAATCAAATGACTCGAACATCCTAAGCCCTTGCATGCTCCAAATATGTTAGCTAGACTTGAGTATGCAACTGTATGTGAGAATTTTTAAATACATCTTAATGGGCTCCATCCTGCACTGCAATGCAGTGATTAAACAAGCTCCTTTTCCTGAACTTGCTGGTTGAGAAATCTGACAATGCTACTATCTACCATAAACCCATCTCTCCAGTTGACATATGTTGAGGAATTCCCGCAGTTCCTTGGTTGTCAGATTGGCCTCAACGGAAACTTTGTCAAAAAAGCCTGAAGTGTTTGCTCACCACACAAACCTGATGTCGAAGTAACAACATGACAAAATTATCCTATGGGATAATGGCGTTCCATTCAGATCATTGATCACTGTATATTGCACATGTCCATGAATGGGGCTAAGACTGTCATAAAGTCATAGAGATGTACAGCGCAGAAACAGACCCTTCATCCACCTCTGAATTAGAGTGGTGCTAGAAAAGCACAGCAGGTCAGGCCGCATCCAAGAAGCAGAATAATCGATGTTTCGGGCAAAAGCCCTTCATCAGGAATAGACGCAGGAAGGCTGCAGGGTTGAGAGATAAATGAGAGGGGGTTGGGGGTGGGGAGAAAGTAGCATAGAGTACAATAGGTGAATGGGGGTGGGGAAGAAGGTGATAAGTCAGAGAGGAGGGTGGAGTGGTTAGGTGGAAAGGAAGATGGGCAGGTAGGACAGATCATGGGGCCAGTGCCAGCTGGAAGGTTGGAACTGTGGTAAGGTGGGGGGAGGGGAAATGAGGAAACTGGTGAAGTCCACTCGTCCATGCCATCCAAATATCCCAAATTAATCTGGTCCCATTTGCCATCACTTGATTCATATCCCTCTAAACCCTTCCTATTCATAGACCCAACTAGATGCATTTTAAATGTTGCAATTGTACCAGTATCCACCACTTACTCTGGCAGCTCATTCCATACATGCACCACCCTCTGCATGAAAAAAGTTGCCCCTTAGGTCCCTTTTAAATATTTCCCTTTACACCCATAAATCTTTGCCCCCTTAATGGTAAGGTCCTGAGGACTGTTGCTGAACAAAGAGACCTTGGAGTACAGGTTCAAAGCTCCTTGACAGTGGAGTCACAGGTAGATAGGACAGTGAAGAAGGCATTTGGTATGCTTTCCTTTATTGGTCAGAGCAATGAGTTTAGGGTTTGGGAGGTCATGTTACGGCTGTACAGAACAGTGGTTAAGCCACTTTTGGAATATCGTGTGCAATTCTGGTCTCCCTCGTACAGGAAGGATGTTGTGAAACTTGTGACTGCCACTTTCAAACCTGAGAAGTGCCTGGAAGTATAAGGTGTCTCAGGTGAAGTTGCCAGTTCTTTACTGTTGTGAAGCAATATGACACATTCTCCACTGACAATTCGAGGATGGAGTCCACAAGTGTCCCCATCTTTAATCAGCTGGATTCAAACCAAGTGCAAAAGACTAGGCTGGAGCATCGGGTGGGGGGTATGCAGCTTCAGCCAGAAAGCTGTGGGTCCTGCAAAGTTGGTACAATAAGATCTGAAAACTCAAAATCACAAGCATGACTTCACATGCAAAATACGCATAGTCAAATCTCAGCACAGCACACAGAGGCATGCTGTACAGATATGGAGAAGTTAATTGCAATCATGTCAAAGTTTGGACCAGCTGAATTCTGACTTCTTTTAAAAACTTAAAGTAACATTATCACAAATGGTGCAGGGTAATTGCTAATACCTAATGCAATGAAAAGTCCGGAAGAGCTATTACTGTAGACAATGGTACAGAAGGAACATTCACATATCCAGCAATGCTGGAGACCGGTACCCCCCACCTTGGTGAAGGAATTGCACAGTTTTCCATTTTGGAACTTTCTCTTACCTTCCCTTGCCTTCTCTTTCTGTTTGACGCATAATTATTCCCTTTTGAATTGAATTGAATTTATTGTCACGTGTACCAAGGCACAGTGAAAAGCTTTGCCTTGTGAGTAATACAGGCAGATCACAGAGTTAAATAGCATAGATAAGTAAATAATAGATAAATAGCGGCAAAACAAAAACACAGGTACAGGCAAATGTTAAGAGTTTGTGAGTCCATTCAGTATTCTAACAACAGTAGGGTAGAAACTGTTACAAAACCAGCTGGTGCGTGTGTTCAGGCTTCTGTACCTTCTCCCCGATGGTAGAGGTTGTAGAAAAACATTGCAAGGGTGGGATGGATCTTTGAGAATGCTGCTGGCCTTGCCTTGACAGTGGGCCTGGTAGATGGATTCTATCGATGGGAGGTTGGCCTTTGTGACTGTCTGGGCTGAGTTCACCACTTTCAGTAACCGCCTCTGATCTTGAATGGTACACTTGTCATTCCAGGTAGTAATACATACAAACAGAATGCTCTTGATGGCACACCTATAAACGTTGGCAAGAGATTCGCCATCATGCCAAATTTTTTCAGCTGCCTGAGGAAGAAGAGACATTGTTGGGCCTTTGTAACCAGTGAATCTACATGAAGAGTCCAAGAAAGCTTGTTGTTAATGACCACTCCCAGGAGCTTGATGATGATGTGGTAGGCATCACTGAGACGTGGTTGGAAGTGGTTCAGGACGAATAGTTAAACATCTAAGGATTTACAACTTATCGAAAAGACAGGGAGGTGGGCAGAAGGGTCAGGGTTACCTTGTTAGTTAAGAATGAAATTAAATCTATGGCACTGAAGGTCATGGGGTCAGATGATGCGGAGTCTGTGTGGGTGGAGTTGAGGAAACATAAAGGCAAAAAAACCATAATGGGAGTTACGTACAGATTTCCCAGCAGTGGTCAGGACCAGGGACGCAAGATGTATCAGGAAATAGATAGGGCATGTCAGAAAGGCAAGATCACGGTGATCATGGGGGACTTCAATATGCAGATGGACTGGGTGAATAATGTTGCTGGTGGATCCAAAGAAAGGGAATTCATGGAATGCTGACAGGATTGCTTTTTGGAACAGCTTGTGATGGAACCCACAAGGCAGCAGGCTATTTTGGACTTAGCCAGACTTTGTAAAAGATCTTAAAGTAAGAGAACACTTTAGAGGTAGCGATTGTAATATGGTAGAGTTCAGTCTGCAGTTTGAAAGACAGAATGCAAAATTGGATGTAGTGGTGTTACAGTTAAGATAATTACAGGGGTATAAGAGAGGAACTGACGAAAATCAACTGGAAGCAGAGCCTAGCGGGGAAGACAGTAGAGCAACAATGGCAGGATTTTCTGGGTATAATTGAGGACACAGTACAAAGGTTCATCCCAAAGAAAAGAAAGATTATCCAGCAGGAGGAATTAGACAGCCATGGGTGAAATCAGGACATGTATCATAGAAAAAGGGAGAGCCTATAAAGTGGCCAAGGGCACTGGAAAATCCGAAGATTAGGAAGACTACAAAAACGAACAGAGGATAACAGAGAGAAATAAGGAAGGAGGTGATCAAATATGAAGGTAAGTTAGCCAGTAATATTGGAAATGATAGTAAATGTTTCTTTCAATACATAAGAAACAAACGAGAGGCAAAACTAGAGGTTGGGCCACTCCAAATTGATGCAGGAAGGCTCATGATGGGAGATAAGTAAGTAGCTGAAGAATGTAACAAATACTTTGTGTCAGCCTTCATAGTGGAAGACATGAGTAATATCCCAACAATTAAGGAGAGTCAAGGGGCAGAGTTGAGTATGGTAGCCATTTCAAAAGAGAAAGTGCTAGAAAAGCCAAAAGGTCTAAAATTTGATAAATCTCCTGGCCCCAATGGACTACATCCTAGAGTTCTGAGAGAGGTGGCTGAAGAAATAGCGAAGGTGCTGATTGTGATCTTTCAAAAATCACTGGAGTCAGGGAAAGTCCCAGATGATTGGAAATTAGCTGTTGTAACCCCCTGGTTCAAGAAAGGATCAAGGCAAATGATGGATAATTTAGGCCAATTAACCTAACCTCGGTTGTAGGTCCAATTCTAGAATCCATCATTAAGTATGAGATTTCTGAATTCTTGGAAATACAGGGTCAGATTAGAGCAAGTCAGCGTGGATGTAGTAAGGGGAGGTCATGCCTGACCAAACCTGTTAGAATTCTTTGAAGACATAGCAAGTAGGTTAAACTACGAAACCTAGGATTCCCATTTTCCTTAAAGGCCTCTAACTTTAGCTCCTTGACCCTTCCATTTCTCCTCACAGAATCTCATTCACTAAGGCCTCTGTATTAGAGTAAACATTTTATTAACTGTCACCTATGGGACCGGGGTGTTTCAGTTGATCAGATATTCCAGTTGACCAAGGCATCCATATAATCAAAGTGAGAACACACAAAGTAATATAAATGTAATGCAAGGTGTGATGATGCTGCTCCTTCAACAAGGTTGTGTTGTCCTTGGTTTTTCTCAAAAGTGTTTTACGAGACACATGTTCCGAAATGTCTATGTTGATCTACTTGAAGAAGCTTTTAAGTTTAAAACCAACGTTTGTACAATGAAAGGGGAGTGGCCAGTTTTCACAAATCAGCTTTTCTCTGGTTTGGTTTGGGTTTTAGATGTTTGGAGCAAGTAGTCAGTCAGTTTGAGGCTGCTGGTCAAAGAAACAGCTCTATGGAAGAAGGTGCTCCATGCTGAATCTCTCTGCCATTTCTCACTCTCTCCGACATCTCTCCTTCAAAACCCTGTGTTTGATATTTCCCTTTTTTGCTAAGGGGTGTTTATGGGGATTGTTGTAGGAATTTGGAACAGCGTCATTCAGTTGGGATAATCTGTTGGGTTTTCACATAGGTTAAGTTATTCTATATTCTGTTATATAGAATTACAACGGTCCAGGCACAGAAAAAAGTTTCAGGAAGAGTTAAAAGCTGAGAGTCACTAATGTCCATCGCTGGGGTTAGTTAACAAATTGCTGATTTCTGTCTGATTGCATTGCTATAAAATTCTTGGAATGTTTTCTTCTGGAATGCTGTTTGAATATATTATGTCATGTTGCAGTTGTTGTTGTTGGGAGGGCAACATTGGAGCCATTCACGTTGTTTATCACCTTATGCCAAAACTATCAGTGCTGTGGTAAACCCCTGAAATACACGTGCCATGGCGTCGTGTATTAAATCAGTGCTTGAGGTTGGAGGATTGAGTCCAAATTCTTTCAATTATTTCAGTCCAGCTGCCCACGCGGTGATGTGATTGAAATTTATTTTACGTGTGTGTAAGGATCACTGATGCCAGTTGAGTGCAATATTTTGAGAAGGAAACATTGACAGTGAGCAGAATCTGTTCCAGCTTCCTCATCACTGAAAGCAGAGGCCAGTCATCTGCAAGCGTAGGTGCTCCATGCAGAGAGTTGTTTTGGACTGAGGGCTTATTGACTGTTGTAGATGCCTCTGTGGTCATGCCTTCCGGTCTGCCCACTTGTCGGGGGGCTGTGTGTAGGTCTCAGCCCCTGTGGAGAAGGGGAAAGTGTGAGACTGAGTGATGTGAGGTGTGGAGATGACAAATATCAGTTCAGGGTAATAAACAGCGAGCAGGTCCTGCAGAAAAATGTTTATAGTATCTCCATCACCAACTCCGAATACCATGTGATGGTGATAATCTGAAGATCCAGGAGCATTGTGAAGAGGGAGAGAAATTTTACCCTCCCTGAAACTTGATAATATAAAAACTGATCTGCTATTCTTCCAGATTAGACATTATAGTCAAGCAAGACTTCTGATGATTGCATGAATAACATCAAAAGCAGGTTGGAGTTGCTCCTTTACTGATGATTCTGGTCCTCATGGCTGATTTCTCTCAGTTTGAATTGCACGTTTCCAATGCGCAGATGCTGAAACCCAACACCAGGGGGCAAATCAAACAGAATTCATTCATACATCATGGATTTTCCATATCGTGCTCTTACTTATGACTGATTTTGAGAAGATTTTTTTTGATGACGAGATATTGTGTTAATTGGCCATTTATTGTCAAGCTATTTTCATTGGTTACTCAGATATAATAATTCGGCTTTTTGCATAATCGTGTGTAGAAATTCAACAATGCAATCAATTTATACCAAATCCATTGTCTATTGCAAGGAAAATTTTCCTAAAGTTTACTGATGAGATGAAGGCATCATTTAATTGCCCAGCCGTAATTGTTGGGAGGACAATTAAGAATCAGTCACAATGCTGTGTGGTGGAATTATGCGTAAACCAAATTTATTTCAAGTATATTAATGATCCAGATGGACTTTTAACAACAATTAAGCTAGCTTTCCAATAAATTCAAGTTTCATTATCTGTTAGGAGTGGGGTTTGAACCCATACCGCCTAGTGACATTACCACTGCACCAAAACCTTCCTGCCAAACTGCAACTTTAGTCATAGTTTGTTAATCATTAAATTATTTGATCATCTATGCTGTGTTTCTTCAGCAACCAAGAGAAATTGCTGTTCTGAAAAGGGTCACTGGATTTACTCTGTCTTTTTCTCCACAGATGCTGCCAGACCTGCTGAGTTTCTCCAGATGTTCTTGCTATTGTTTCAGATTCTTGGTTTTATTTCTGTGTTTTTCCAGGTCTGTTAGACTGCGCTTTATGAGTGTCTGTTTTCTTTTGAAGTCACAGTGACTGTCAGTAATGATTTGTTTGAAGTGAGCAAAGAAAACAGCAAGGGTTTGGCGAGAGAAGTCTGTTTCAGGCACTGTGGCTTTTTTTGCATTGTGAGATTGGAACAAGGGTTCTGAGGGTGACACTGAGCTTCTCCTACTGTCTCACTGAGTATTAGAAGGGCAGAATTTTAACATTGCACAATGCGACTATTTTTCTGATTTGGCAGTTGTTTCCCCACTTGGTGGCAGCTCAGAGTGAGTATGTTAGCAAGGATTGGAAGAACTGACTGCTGAGCTCTCCCGTTCCTCTGTGTAATTGTCTCATGGAAAGAGGAGCTAGAAAGAACTCAGGTTTGTCAGAAAACACATGAAGCTGTGACCGTGAAGAGTTTATTACAACATAAAAGGATTTCCACATCTACGAACTCTGGAATATTTACCTTCACAAACATGGATAAAAATTCAAACCACTACTGATGACAACTTACTGAGTTGTGTTGTTGTAAATGAAGCAGTCAGAACTGAGCATGTTCATTTGTCTTAACCATGTGCTGTTTTTGCTTATATTTAAAATTTTACTTTTAACATTTGCTGCCTTGCTTATCACTATAATTTTGCACCTCAGACAAATCTTCTTCAGGGTTGGAAACTTTCTCCTCATAGTTAATTTCCCCAGCATGAAGGATCATTTTAATGATTGTTCTCTCCCACAGATTCTGGGGTTTGAATGCCTTAACTGAGCGACCAGAAATGAGTGACAAGTTCAAAGAAGACATGACCTGTTTAACATTTGTAGCATTTCTTCATAAGTTCATCTGGTAACAAATTAGAAGGAACTGTCAGCTTCCAAACATGCAGTTTGTCTTTTATTCTGTGGTCTAATGCCGCACAATGAGATTGTGTTCTTTATGAAGGTGAAGGAAAAGAACTGTATTAAGGCTTCATCTTCAAAGAACCACAACTTATTATACATTAATACTAAGTACTGTGATACATTGTAATTATGAAATACCAGGCTGTAACTTAGGGTAAGTAATGACTAATCTGTCTTCCTTATGTATTCATATCCATGTGTGTTTTTTGGATATTAAAGGGTTCTAGTGTAGTCCAGCACAGTGTGCTTCCAGAGTGTTTGGGGTAATTTATTAGCTTGTGTAGAGATTACCTAATCAACAAAAAAGGTGACTGAATTAGAAACGTTAACTTTGCTTTCTGTCCATGAATGCTACCAGACCTGCTGAGGTTTTCAGCAATTTCTGATTTTATAACAGAAAGCAGAGTGTCGGGATAAATTGATCTTTTTCTGGTTGGCAAGATGTAATTGTTTGGAAAGATGGGCCCCAACTATTTAGAGGCTCTGATAATGGCTTGGACGCGGGGATAGAAATTACTGAAGAAGGGCTTATGCCCTAAACGTCGAATCTCCTGCTCCTTGGATGCTGCCTGACCTGCTGCGCTTTTTCAGCAACACATTTTTCAGCTCTGATCTCCAGCATCTGCAGACCAATGGGCAGCATGGTGGCACAGTGGTTAGTACTGCTGTCTCACAGCGCCTGAGACCCGGGTTCAATTCCCGACTCAGGCGACTGACTGTGTGGAGTTTGCACGTTCTCCCCGTGTCTGCGTGGGTTTCCTCCGGGTGCTCCGGTTTCCTCCCACAGTCCAAAGATGTGCGGGTCAGGTGAATCGGCCATGCTAAATTGCCCGTAGTGTTAGGTAAGGGGTGAATGTAGGGGTATGGGTGGGTTGCGCTTCGGCGGGTCGGTGTGGACTTGTTGGGCCGAAGGGCCTGTTTCCACACTGTAAGTAATCTAATCTAAAAAACCTCACTTTCTCCTAGAAAGTACTATAGCCAGATTTGTAGATGGTACTGAAGTGAGTTGCAATGAAGAAATAAAAAATTACATATAGATATATTAGTTAGGTGAATGGGCCAAAATTTGACCAATGAAGTTCAATGTGGATAAATGTGACATCATCCATTTTGGTTGAAGGATTGGAAAGGCAACTTGTTATCTAAATGGAGGGAAATTTTCAGACTGCTTTGGTGCAGAGAGACCTGGGTGTCTTCATGCATGAATTACAGAAAGCTAATATGCAGACATGACGGGTTATAAGAAAGATGAATGAAACTTTGGCATATATTGTGAAAGAAACAGGGTATAAAAGTAGGGAAGTTTAGCTGCAACTGTGCAAGGCATTAGTAAGCCGGTAACAAAAACATAAATTGCTGGAGAAGTTCAGCAAGTCTGGCAGCATCTGTGGAGAGAAAACATTGTTAATATTTCAATTCCTTTCTTCAGAGGTTCTGAAATGTGTGTATACGCATGCCACATGGACTGCTGACACAGAGGAGGGCAGTAAAGCTTCTCAAGGGTAATGAAGGCTAGGCAATGTGCATCACATGGACCTTAGTGGTTAAAGCTCAGCACCACCTTCTCAAGGGTAATCAATAGCAGGAGTGAAGGCTGGCCTGGTCAGCGTGACATAATGTGCTACAAAGTGAAGCAGAACAGAATAACAGACAAATACATATCCCTCTCTAATGTGCTCAATGCATTTTGCATTCATTTCGAACAGAAGGTCAGTGAAACGGTGTCAACTGCCCCAGCAGCCTCAGTGTGTCTGTTCCCACAGTCACTGCTGCAAGTACCAGGTTGGCCTTTTTGAGAGTGAACCCACAGAAAATGAGGGCCCAGGCAGAGTCTCCAGCCAAGCACTCAGATCCTGCGCATACCAGCTGGCAGGAGTATTCGCTGACATCTTTAACCTTTCCTTACTATGATCGGAAGTCCTCTTCAAGAAGACCACTATCATCCAGGAACCAAAGAAAACTCATGCAGTGTGCCTCAATGATTACCACCCAGTGGCCCTGGGAGTTTCAAGAGGTTATTCATGGCTCATATCAACTCTAGCCTCCCAGTCTGACTTGATCCCTTGCAATTCGCCTACTGTCACAAAAGGTCCACAGCAGACGCCATGTCCCTAGCTCTACATTCATCTCTTGAACATCTGGATAACAAGCATGCCTATGTCAAGCTCCTACCCAGTGACTACAGCTCCACCGTTGACACTATAAGACCAACCAAACTAATCTCCAAACTCTGAGACCTAGACTCTGCACTCTGCAACTGGATCCTCCACTTCCTGACCCATTAACCACAATTCAGTGAGAATGGGCAACAATCATTCCTCCACAACGCCAGCACCCTGCAATGCTGCGTACTGAGCACCTTACTATACTGCTTGTACACTCATGTCTGTGTGGGCAAACTTTGTTCAAATTCCACTTGCAAGTTCATTGACAATACCATCATTGTAGGCTAAATCTCAAATAATGATGAGTCAGAATAGAGGAAAGAGAGAGTGCTTGGCGGTGTACTGTAAAGATAACAATCCCTCCCTCAATGTCAGCAAAACGAAAGAGCTAGTCACAGACATCAGGAAGCAAAGTGGAGGGCCCACCCTATCTACATCAATGGAGTTGAAGTGGAGATGGTCAAGAGCGTCAAGTTCCTAGATGGGGCAATCAGCCCTGGTCCACCCATATTAATGTAATTTCAGAAGGCTAAAAAAATTTGGAATGTCCATAAAGATCCTGACCAATTTTTAGAGATGTACCATAGAAAGCTTTCTATCTAGATGCATCACAGCTTGGTACAGCAATTACTCCTCCCAGGAACATAAGGAACTACAGAGAGTTGTGAACACAGCCCTGTCCATCACGCAGGCCAAACCTCCATCCATTGAGTCCGTCTACACTTCTTGCTGCCTGGGAAAGGCAGCCAATGTAATAAAAGACCCCTCCCACCCTGGTTAGGATCTCCTTCAACCTCTACCATTGGGCAAAAGACACAAAAGCTTAAACGCAGATACCAATAAATTCATGAACAGCTTCTTCCCCACTGTTATCAGATTTCTGACAGTACCTCTCAAATTTCAAACATAATGTTGATTCCACTCTTCTTGCACCTTCTCTGCAGCCATAACATTGTATTCCTTGCTCTCAGCACCGCCCTCCTAACCTGCAATCCTCTTCCTGACCTCTCCGTCCCCACCCCACTCCGGCCTATCACCCTCACCTTGACCTCCTTCCACCTATCCCACCTCCATCGCCCCTCCCCCTAGTCCCTCCTCCCTACCTTTTATCTCAGCCTGCTTGGCTCTCTCTCTCTTATTCCTGATGAAGGGCTTATGCTCGAAACGTCGAATTCTCTATTCCTGAGATGCTGCCTGACCTGCTGTGCTTTGACCAGCAACACATTTGCAGCTGTGATCTCCAGCATCTGCAGACCTCATTTTTTACTCGAAGATTTTAACCTACTGCGAATCCTCTTACAAGGATGCCTTCCTTGAAGAAGCTCTCTTCCTCCCTCTACAAGGATTTCAGTGAGTCCCTCTCTCACTGCACCCCCCAGGTCATCTCCTCTGCACAGAAGCTCTTCAGCCACGTTCTCAAATCTTCCGCCTGGGAACCCTCCAACCACAAGGTATGAATTCAGATTTCTCCAGTTTCCTCATTTCCCCTCCCCCCACCTTGTCTCAGTCGGTTCCCTCAACTCAGCACCGCCCTCCTAACCTGCAATCCTCTTCCTGACCTCTCCGCCCCCACCCCACTCCGGCCTATCACCCTCACCTTGACCTCCTTCCACCTATCCCACCTCCATCGCCCCTCCCCCTAGTCCCTCCTCCCTACCTTTTATCTCAGCCTGCTTGGCTCTCTCTCTCTTATTCCTGATGAAGGGCTTATGCTCGAAACGTCGAATTCTCTATTCCTGAGATGCTGCCTGACCTGCTGTGCTTTGACCAGCAACACATTTGCAGCTGTGATCTCCAGCATCTGCAGACCTCATTTTTTACTCTGTTCTATTACCCTTAGGCACTTGTTGTGCGGTAGGATCTGCCTGTACAGCACATAAAACAAATCTGTTCACTGTACCTAGGTACATGTGACAATAATAAATCAAATCACATCAGCAAAGCCTACAAACAATGAAGTAGTAAATAAAAGAACCATGCAAACTTTCCAGAAAAATAATTAAGCATGGACAGAAGCTACTAACAATATTAATGCAAGAACTTTTTCGTCCTTCCAGGGATTGTGGGCATTGCTGGCTATTCCATGGTATAAGAGACAGTGTATAAATATGACCACTGTGCAATTAGGAAGGGACTTCTAGAATTTTGACCCAATGACAGGAAAGAAGCAGTGATATAGCTCCAAATCAGGTTGACATGTGGCTTGGAGAGGCACTTAGAGTCATAGAGTCATAGAGATGTACAGCATGGAAATGGACCCTTCGGTCCAACCCGTCCATGCCAACCAGATATCCCAACCCAATCTAGTCCCACCTGCCAGCACCCGGCCCATATCTCTGCAAACTCGTCCTATTCATTTACCTATCCAGATGTCTTTTAAATGTTGCAATTGTACCAGCCTCCACCACTTCCTCAGGCAGCTCATTCCATATACGTGCCATCCTCTGAATGAAAACGTTGCCCCTTAGGTCTCTTTTGTATCTTCCCCCTCTCACCCTAAACCTATGCCCTCCAGTTCTGGACTCCACGACCCCAAGGAAAGACTTCGTCTACTTACCCTATCCATGCCCCTCATGATTTTATAAACCTCTATGAGGTCATCCCAGAACCTCCGACACTCCAGGGAAAACAGCCCCAGTCTATTCAGCCTCTCCCTACAGCTGAAATCCTCCAATCCTGGCAACAACCTTGCAAATCTTTTCTGAACCCTTTCAAGTTTCACAAAATCTTTCCGATAGGAAGGAGACCAGAATTGCGCACAATATTCCAACAGTGACCTAACCAATGTCCTATGCAGCTGCAACATGACCTCCCAATTCCTGTACCCAATACTCTGACCAATAAAGGAAAGCATATCAAATGCCTTCTTCACGATCCTATCCAACTGCGACTCCACTTTCAAGGATTTATGAACCTGCATTCTAAGGTATCTTTGTTCAGCAACGCTCCCTAGGACCTTACCATTAAGTGTATAAGTCCTGCTAAGAATTGCTTTCCCAGAATGCAGCACCTCACATTTGTCTAAATTAAATTCCATCTGCCACTTCTCAGCCCATTTGCCCATCTGATCAAGATCCTGTTGTAATCTGGAGTAATCTTCTTCGCCTCCTACACCTCCAATTTTGGTCTCATCAGCAAATGTAATAACTATACCTCTGATGTGCACATCCAAATCATTTATATAAATGATGAAAAATAGTGGACCCAGCACTGATTCTTGTGGCACTCCACTGGTCACAGGACTCCAGTCTGAAAAACAGCCCTCCCCCACCACTCTCTGTCTTCTACCTTTGAGCCAGTTCTGTAGCCAAATGGTGAGTTCTCCCTGTATTCCATGAAATCTAACCTTGTTAGTCAGTCTTCCATAGGGAACCATGTTGAACGCTTCACTGAAGTCCATATAGATCACATCTACCCCTCTGCCCTCATCAATCTTCTTTGTTACTTCTTCAAAAAACTTAATCAAGTTTGTGAGACATTATTTCTCACACACAAAGCCATTCTGACTATCCCTAATCAGTGCTTACCTTTCCAAATAGAGGGCTCATGCCCGAAACATCAATTCTCCTGCTCTTTGAATGCTGCCTGACCTACTGCGCTTTTCCAGCAACACATTTTCAGCAAATACATGTACATTCTGTCCCTCAGGATTCCCTCCAACAACCTGCCCACCATTGATGTCAGGTTCACCGGTCTATAATTCCCTGGCTTGTCCTTACCATCTTTCTTAAGCAATGGCACCACGTTAGCCAACCTCCAGTCTTCCGGCACCTCACCTGTGACTATTGATGATACAAATATCTCAGCAAGAGGCCCAGCAATCACTGCCCTAGCTTCCCACAGAGTTCTAGAGCACACCTGATCAGGTCCTGAGGATTTATCCGCTTTCATGCATTTCAAGACATCCAGCACTTCCTCCTCTGTAATATTGACATTTTTTAAGATGTCACCATCTATTTCCCTGCATTCTATATCTTCCATGTCCTTTTCCACAGTAAATACTGATGCAAAATACTCATTTAGTATCTGCCCCATCTCCTGCGGCTCCATATTTTGGCCACTTGCTGATCTTTGAGGGGCCCTATTCTCTCCTTAGTTACCCTTTTGTCCTTAACGTATTTGTAAAATCTTTTTGGATTCTTCTGAATTTTAATTGCCAAAGCTATCTCATGTCCCCTTTTTGCCCTCCTGATTTGTCTCTTACGTATACTCCTACTGCCTTTATACTCTTCTAAGGATTCACTCGATCTATCCTGTTTATACCTGATATATGCTTCCTTTTTTATCTTAACCAAACCCTCAATTTCTTCAGTCATCCAGCATTCCCTATAGCTACCAGTCTTTCCTCTCACCCTAACAGGAATATACTTTTTCTGGACACGAGTTATCTCATTTCTGAAGGCTTCCCATTTTCCAATTATCTCTTTACCTGCAAACGTCTGCACCCGATCAGCTTTTGAAAGTTCTTCCCTTAAACGTCAAAATTGGCCTTCCTCCAATTTAGAACTTCAACTTTTAGATCTGGTCTATCTTTTTCCATCATTATTTTAAAACTAATAGAATTATGGCCACTGATCCCAAAGTGCTCATCCACTGACACCTCAGTCACCTGCCCTGCCTTACTTCCCAAGAGTAGATCAAGTTTTGCATGTTCTCTAGTAGGTATATCCACATACTGAATCAGAAACTTTTCTTGACACAGTGAATAAATTCCTCACATCTCAGCCCTGAACACTATGGCAGTCCCGGTCGATGTTTGGAAAGTTAAAATCCCCTACCATAACCACCCTATTATTCTTACAGATAACTGAGATCTCCTTACAAATTTGTTTCTCAATTTCCCTCTGACTATTAGGAGGTCTATAATACAATCCCAACAAGGTGATCATCCCTTTCTTATTTGTCACTTCCATCCAAACAACGTCCCTGGATGTATTTCCGGGAATATCCTCCCTCAGTGCAGCTGCATTGCTATCCCTTATCAAAAGCAACAAACCCCCTCTCCTCTCTTGCCTCCCTTTCTATCCTTCCTGTAGCATTTGTATCCTGGAACATTAAGCTGCCAGTCCTGCCCATCCCTGAGCCATGTTTCTGTAATTGCTATGATATCCCAGTCCCATGTTCCTAACCATGCCCTGAGTTCATCTGCCTTCCCTGTTAGGCCTCTTGCATTGAAATAAATGCAGTTTAATTTATCAGTCATACCTTGTTCTCTGCTTTGTCCCTGCCTGCACTGACTGTTTGAATCACCTTTGTTCTCAGTTGTACCAGTCTCAGATTTAAATCTTTCCTCACTATCTCCCTGGGTCCCAACCCCTTCCTACTACCTTACTACTTTACATCCTCCCAAGCGGTTCTAGCAAATTTCCCTGCCAGCATATTATTCCCCTTCCAATTTAGGTACAATCTGTCCTTCTTGTACAGGTCACACCTACCCCAAAACAGCTTCCAATGAACATAAATGTGAATCCTTCTACCATACACCAGCTCCTCAGCCATGCATTCATCTACTCTCTCCTACTCTTCCTGCCCTCTCACTAGCTTGTGACATCAGGAGTAATCCAGATGTTACTACTCTCAAGGACCTCTATTTTTAATTCCCATCTAACTCTCTGTAATCTCCCTTCAGAATCTCATCCTTTTCCCTTCCTACGTCGTTGGTTCCAATGTTTACAATGACCTCCTGCTGGCCACTCTCCCCCTTGAGAACATTCTGCACCCTCTCTGAGACATCCTTGATCCTAGCACCAGGGAAGCAACACACTATTCTAATTTTTCCCTGTTGGCAACATGTCTGTCAATACCTCGGACTAGAGAGTCCTCTAACACAATCGATTGCTTGGAACCCGAAGTACCCCTCATTGCATTAGAGCTAGTCTCAATATCAGAAACTTGGCTGTTCCTGCTACGTTCCCCTGAGAATCCATCACCCCCTATATTTTTCAAAACAGCATACTTGTTTGAAACGGAGATAGCCACAGAAGACTCCTACACTACCTGCTGACCTCTCTTATCTTTCCTGGAGTTAACCCATCTCTGTGACTGTATCTGAGACTTTCACCCGTTCCTCTAACTGCCATCCATCACATCTCCTTCTCTTGTAACTTCCTCATTGCCTCTAACTGCCTCTCCAACTGATCCATTTGATCTGATTGGATTCACAACCAACAGCATTTATTGCGGATATAATCCTCAGTAACCCGTAAACTCTCCCTAAACTCCCACATCCGGCAAGCAGCGTATATCACGGTACTAAGGACCATTTTTGCTTCTTTCAATCTGCAGACCCAGAAAATAGCGCTGTTTTATTCCTTTACAAAACACTGCACCAGGTTAAATTAATACTAATGGCTTATATTTTAAGTTTAATCAAGAGACATATCTCAACAAAACATATAATCAAGAAAGAACCCACTCTACTCACTACTGCAGACTTATTTTAAGGCCACGCTTAAAATCCACATCTCTGCTTCTGTGCTGTGACCTCTCCCAGACAGGTTCCTCCAAGATCAGTTGTGAATTTCACTCTTGTTTATTTTTCCCAGACGTACTTGCAGGTACTGGTTCATCTGTGGCTGGTTTCCAAAAATGCTGAGACAGAATACATATAAGAGGTGGAGTGCCTGTTGATGTGGTGTAAAGATAACAGTCTTTACCATGAAATTGTGATCTATAGCCTGGTCCGGTCTCTGCCTATAATTTGAGATTTGGTTTGTCCTGATCCCCTTAGAGTTAAATTAATTGGCTGTCCATATCTGCTTTACAATCTGGATCTAAGTATAGTAAAGTAAATCCAAAAGTTCATTCACACTCCAGTCTATCTGGTGTGTTGTCAACCACCACCACCTTCCCCCCACCCAACCCAAATGGCCTCCACCTCAGACTCTTCTCGAAGAATGTGAGGTGACCTTGTTGAAACATATAACATCCCCAGAGAATTTGAAAGAAGAAATGCTGGGAGGTTGTTTCCCCTTGTGGAAGAGTCCACAATGAGCAAGCATAATCTCAGAGTAAAGGGTTAGCTATTTAAAACAGAACTAAGCAAATTTATCTTCTTTGAGGGTACTGAATCTGTGGAATTCTTTCCCATAAAGGGCTGGCGAGGCTGGATCATTAAGAATACTTGAGGCTGAGACAGACCGATTTTTAATCATTAAGGCAATCAAGGATTATGGGGTAAAGAAAGGAAAGTGGAGTTGAGAGCTATCTCATTAGTCATGATCTCATTGAATGGTTTGAGCAGATTTGATGGGCTGAATGGAAGATGTTGTCAAAGAAGTCTTTGCAAGTTACTGCATTGCATGCTGTATTTGGTCCACAGTACTGTCAATGGTAGAAGGAGTGAATGTTGAAGATGGTGGATGGGTTTCAATCAGGTGGGTGTTGCTGGAGCTGTGCCCATCCAGGCAAACTGATAATATTCAATCACACTTCTGATTTGTGCCTGTAGATAGTGGGAAGTCAATTAGGATCAGGAGGTGAGTCACTCGCCTCAGAATTCCTTGCCTCTGACTGGTCTCTTAGCCACAGTTTTTATTTGGCTGGTACCTAATCCCATGATGGTGGTTAATTCTACAATGGTGATGCCACTGAATGTCAAAGTTAGATTCCCTCTTTCTCTGGCACTTGTAAGGCATAAATTTTACTGGTCATTTATGAGTTCAGAATCAACTGTTGTTTGGACTTTGCTGCATTTAGAAACTTGTGCCTGAGGTGTTGAAAATGGTGTTAAAAGTTATAAATCATACAACACCAGGTTAGAGTCCAACAGGTTTAATTGGAAGCACACTAGCTTTCGAAGCGATGCCCCTTCATCAGACGATTGTGGAGGGCTCGATCGTAACACACAATTTATAGCAAAAATTTGCAGTGTGATGTAAGTCCAAAGATGTGCGGGTCAGGTGAATTGGCTATGCTAAATTGCCCGTAGTGTTAGGTAAGGGGTAAATGTAGGGGTATGGGTGGGTTGCGCTTTGGCGGGTCGGTGTGGACTTGTTGGGCCGAAGGGCCTGTTTCCACACTGTAAATCTAATCTAATCTGTAAGTGAAATTATACATTGAAAAATTGATTGTCTGTTAAGCCTTTCATGTGTTAGAATACAGCGATAGTTTCACTTCTTTCATGTGTAAATCACAAAACCTTTCTTTTTAAAGTTACATTCTCGGGTTAGCTGCTAACAATGGTGATAGCTAGACAATATGTTGAAGGTGTTAGCTCCCTGTGTTCTCTGTCTATGACCTGATGTTTAGATTGATTCTAATCTAATAAGTGAGATAACAGTGTTTTACATAAATTCCTGCAGTTTTTGAGCTCAGAGTTCTACATGAATGTATGCAGTTTTTGAGCAAAGTCCAATGTCTTCACTGCAAATCACAAATGGTGTTAGACATTGTGCAATAATTAGTGAATGTCCTCACTGTAACCTTATAATGGAGGGAAAGTCAGTGATGAAGCAGTTGAAGGTGGTTGGACCTAGGACACTACCCTGAGGAAATCCTGCAGAGATATCCTCAGACATGGATGATTGATCTTCAACAGTCACAGTCATCTTCCTTTGTCTGCAACCAGCAGGGAGATTTTCCCTTATTCCCACTGACTCTAGTTTTGCTAGAGCATTTTGATACCACACTCGATCAAATGTGACATCAATGTCAAGGGCAGTCATTCGAACCTTTTCTCTGGAGTTCAGATCTTTGGTTGAGTCTTATATCAAGCCTCTAATGAGGTCAGGAGCTTAGTGGCCCTAGGAAATTGCAAATTGCACATCAGTGAGTAAATTATCGCAAAGTAAGTGTTACTTGGTAGCAACGTTGACAATAAGTTACATCACCATGCTGACCATCAAGCGTAAACTGGTGGGACAGTAATTAGCTGAGATGGATTTGTTATGTTCTATGTGGCTAGGGGATATCTGGGTAATTTTTGATATTATCAATCATATGGCAGGATTGTAGCTATTCTGGAAAAGCTAGGTCTGAAGCCCAAGGCTTCAGCACTATTAGTGGAGTAGTGTCAGATCCAGAGCCTTCTGTCATTTCTTGATATCATGTGGAGTGAATCAAATTGACTGGAGGTAGGTATGTTTTGTGCTGGAGACCCTAAGAGTAGGCTGGGATGGATAATCTACTTCCTATTTCTGGCTGAAGATGCTTTCAAATGCTTCAGCCTTATCTTGTGCCCTGATGTGGATGGGTCCCTATCATTGAGGATGGGGATATTTGCAGAGCCTTCTATCCCTATGAGTTGTTGAGTTTCTCCATTTATGACTGGTTGTGATGGGACTGCAGAACTTAGGTCAGAACTGTTGGTTACAGTGCCCCTTAACTTGACTTGTTGGGCCGGAGGGCCTGTTTCCACACTGTAAGTCGTGGGCAGCACGGTGGCACAGTGGTTAGCACTGCTGCCTCACAGCGCCTGAGACCCGGGTTCAATTCCCGACTTAGGCGACAGACTGTGTGGAGTTTGCACGTTCTCCCCGTGTCTGCGTGGGTTTCCTCCGGGTGCTCCGGTTTCCTCCCACAGTCCAAAGATGTGCGGGTCAGGTGAATTGGCCATGCTAAATTGTCCGTAGTGTTAGGTAAGGGGTAAATGTAGGGGTATGGGTGGGTTGCGCTTCGGCGGGTCGATGTGGACTTGTTGGGCCAAAGGGCCTGTTTCCACACTGTAAGTAATCTAATCTGTAAGTAATCTAATCTTAACTCTTTCTATCTGCTTCTACAGATTGGCACATATTCCCATGTCGTTGCTTCACTGAATTAACACACCTCATTTTTTGGTTGTGTCTGGTGCTGCTTCTGGTATGCCCTCCTGCATTGTTTATTGAAGTCAGGCAGATCTGCCAGATGAAAATTGTAGAGTGGAGGATGTTCTGGCCGTAAGGTTACAGTTTGTAGATCATCTCCACAAACGATTTGTACTAGATATGACTTCAATCATGGAGAGCTTCTCACTGGCCCCTATTGACTACAATTGCTGAATCTTCTCAATACTAAAATTTGTCAAATTATGTTGTGACAGCTACTTAAAGTTATTTGTGTAAATTAGAAAGAATTCTGTTGCCAATGCCAATCTCTTGAAAATTCATGTCATTACCATCAACCCCTGAAATCATTGCTTCTAACTATCCTGTCAATCGGCAATTCCATCCTCAGTATTTCAAATATACACACTCACACACTCACACTCTTTATGTTTATGTACCACCTGTCAAGTGCTTAATGAATTCTTTGCCATGTACGAGGCATGTAATTTCCCATTCAGTTAAGATATTAATTGAGAAAAATCTCCATTTGAAATCTGGGCCAAAATGCTGTGTGCATCTAAACTGCCATCCAATAAGTGAAATGAGAAACAACACTTGGACCAATGTCAGAAAATGTTTTCTTTACAATTTTAATATAATCCACAAAATGCATGACAACAATATACAATGAAAAACAGAACATTTACAAACTATAAAATATCCCAGTCACAATGAAATGTACAAGCAGGAACCTCAGGTCCCCTTAGTTTAATATATGATCGAGTAAAATATAATAGCTCATCTTCGTTAATCAGAATGTGATGTGGCGTTGACACCAAGTGCGGCTTTTCAGAAGTTTTATTCCTCGTTAGTGCCGGGCTCTTGAATCATGGAGTTCCTGAAATGAACAGAATGAAGATAATGGTCATTTATAGATGGACTGAATTCAATGTTTCATCGTTGTTGATGATCATGACCGAGAGCGAATGGTCTGAGACAATTTTCCAGTTTATACTCACATTTGAAGATACATCGAATGATGTTTCTGTTGACTTGCTATGCTCCTGTGTAAAAAAAAAGTTTTAAAATATTCAGATTTATCTGTTTGCTACTGGGAATCGATGATGTTGAGTAATACTAAACATACTACCTTCAACCAAGAATTTCACTGGATCACTTGAGTTATTATTTATTAAACAATAAATATGAGAATATAATCTTTACATTTCTAGTCTTTAGCTGTGCCTAATTGAATAAAACTAAGCTGCCTCAGAATCTGAATAAAAACTGAAAGAACTGTGGATGCTGTAAATCAGGAACAAAATAGAAATAGCTAGGAAGGCTCAGCTCAGCCTCAGGTCTGAGGAAGGGTCACTCAACCTGAAACGTTAACTCTGATTCCTCCCCACAAATGCTGCCAGACCTGCTGAGCTTCTATAGCAATGTCTGTTTTTGTTTCTGCCTCAGAATCTGTTGAGGTGCAGTTGAATGCAGGTTTCAACAGTTTAATTTTGTCAGGTCACTTTCATAAATGCCACAATATACTCACATCGGGAGAGTCTTCGAGTGATGCTTCTGTTGAATGCTTTTTCACCTAGAATGAAAAGTTTAATCGTATGTATGTAGGATTGTGGAAACAGTCTCAATTTTTCGAATCGTCTTCAAACAAAAGCTTTTAGATTATAACTTTAACTTTTGGAGTTGAGAGTCAGTGGTTCAATGATGGATTGGGGAGACTCGTATCATACACCTCCTGTTCTGCAGTGCAGCACCGATCAGTCCGGTGTGCCTGCAATATTGGTGAATGAGCTAATGAAGCATTAGAATCTCCACTGATCGGATCTTTTGTGATGAATCTACAGGTTGCTTCCAGAACAGATCATTAAATATTGTCTATTGTAGTGAGACACTGTTCTCCCAATGCCATTGTTTGTGTCTGCCCAGTCCTGTAGATATTCAGCTGATACCATCCTTAAGGAAGAAAAACATCTTTCTCTGTATTTGGGACAACATCAAACTCCCAACCCAAACCCAAAGGATTTCAGAGTAAAACAAATTTAAGTCTCACATTCCATTCCAACTATTGCATATTATATTTTCCGCAATCTTTTGATAATTCTAATCAACAGCAAAAAAAAAGATAATATTCTTAGTTTATACTCACTTTTGAGGACTTCTCAATTGATTTCTCTTTTGATTTGGTTTCGACCTGTATTTAAATATTAATATTTCCATGTTTAGAGTACTGTAGACCAATGAAATATGTTGTAAATTATCTGAAGTAATAGAACTCTCATTATCCTAACATGTATAATTGTGAAGTTACCTCAACACTGTTTTCATTTGATTCTGATGAGTCACTGTTGCTGTCCACTGTCTTCAACCCTCGACACTCTACATCAATGTCAACAACCTCATCGGCAAAATATTCAACATGGCTTTTGCACAAACCTCTCTCCTGTCAAAGCAGAATTGATTAAAATTACATTTTGATGGAACATGTACTTTTCTATGATAGAACTCTGTACACATGAGTATTTGAGTGTGAGAATGTAACTCAGAACTTACTGCAGTCTTTTTGGGATAGAAGTGACAGCTGGGATCATCAAATTCCAGTCCAGAATTCTTGGAGCAGATGGTTTCTTTCACAGAGAATGCTATATCCATGCTGTAAGACAATTTCCCTGTGCGATGAATCTAATGAGAAGAAAATAGTTCATTAATGTCTGACTGTATATGATATTCTTACTCTGAGCTAATTCACCCATCATACTACGTGTAATATAACATGTTGCTTCATGATCCATGTCCCTCTCCACTTAGTAATATTCGCATCGACTTTAGACAGTGAAACAGACTGACACCAGGACACACTTACATCCTTCACCCTTCTCCTGGTTATCCCACACAGATTGCTGGTCTCGGTGATTTGGTTCAGTTTTATAACAGACGCTCTCAGAGCATCCTTAGGGCTCGGTATTCCTGTTGATAGAGAAAAGGAAAGTTGTACAAAACATTCCAGAACACTTCAGCGAATTATTTTTCCACCTCGGTGATATCTGAGGGAGTGAACCTCATTGGCAATAACTCGTTGGTTGATGAGGAGCCGCTCTCTCTCTGGGACCTACCTGAGCAGTGGAGAATCTGCACTGCAGCAATGGTGAGGAGGAAGGCTTTCATTCTGCCTCTTGTGTGATCAGCTGGCTGCTTTCTCAGAGTAAAGGAGCTGCTTCTCTCTCTTGCTCTGCCCTTTCCTTGCTGTGTTCAGTCTTTATATTCTCGCGCCTCCACCTCAATCAAACACTGACTCATATTTACTCAGTTTGGTCCTGGGCAGGGGAAGCTGCTGCCAAGTGGCTCAAAATGGGCAGAGCTTCCTCCCAGTATCGTAATCATGTTTAGATTTGCTGAGATCAGAAATTATTTCTCAGAATGTGAAATAATCAACTGACAGAGGAGAGGAGATTATCTTCTATAATTTGCACAAACTATGTTAGTTCTCTAATATTTACAAGGCTAACCTTGCTGTAAACACATGAAAATGGTCTATCTCTGGCTCACATTTTATTGGCTCAGATTTTATTTGAAAAATAATGGCACACCATTACTGATGAATAAATTACATCATTAGTTCAGGTGATGGGGATACATATTTTGTGAATCTCTGGAACTTATTGATTATCATCTATTCTTTTTCCCACTCTCAATCTTCAGATTTTTGTAAAAAACAATTTTCTGGAATTGATTGTCATTTGGCCATTAAATGCACCACGGAGACTTTAGACTCATTGTTAATAATGCAAACTTTATTTAATAATGTGAGATTTGTGACTGCAATACCAATTCCTGTCTCTCAGAAATGAAGCATATTAAAAGGCGGAGTATTATTCCTGCAGGTTGTCAATTGGTTTTAGAGATCTTCAAAATGTCAAGTTTAAAGTATAATTTTTCTTCATAAATCAGCACGGTGGCTCAGTGGTTAGCACTACTGCTTTACAACATCAGGGACCCAAGTACAACTCCACCTTCAGGCGACTGTGTCGAGTTTGCACATTCTCCCGTGTCTACATGGGTTTCCTTCGGGTGTTCTGGTTTCTTCCTACAGTCTAAAGATGTGCAGGTTAGGTGGATTGGCTATGCTAAATTGCCCATAGTGTTCAGGGATGTGCAGGCTAGGTGGGTTAGCCATGGGGAATGCAGGGTTACAGGGATAGGGTAATGTGGTGAGTCTGAGTGGGATGCTCATTGAGGGGGGTTAATGTAGCCTTGATGGGCTGAAAGGCTTGCTTCTACAATGTAGGGATTCTATTCTTGATCCTATGTCTCGTTTCCCACATCAACTAATCCTTTTCTTCCTATTCATCTGTTTTCTTTCTCTGCTGACATAATCTGTCTCACAATCAATATGTCAGTGTATGCTTAAGAGACGTGTTCATGACATCATCATTGCACATAGCATGTGATCTGAAAGTATCAAGATCTTATCCTCCATCTTACGTCATATCACGTGGACTCTGTGGGAAGCATGGTCCTCTGTTGGAACATAATAGTTCAATATTAGTCCAGATGCACTGCATAAGAAATATAATATTCCTATATAATGGGCTACTATAATAAATATCTGTTGGAAGTTTCAATATCAGGATATCCACAGCAAGTTTCTTATGAAGTGGAGTTGCCACAAGCAGGGGAATATCAGGTAAAACCATCCTGTTGGAGACAAGTTCTGACCAAGGTAACAGCAATGTCTGTCGACAAAAGGCTTCAATATATTGATGGCAGATATTTGAAAAGCTAATTGAACACCAGAAAGACAATGGAGAATTTGGTCAAAAGGAAAGATTTTTTACTATCTGTTTTTGTGAATATAGACAACTGCACTGATTTGTGGATACAGCATTAACTATGAACAAGAGAGAGCTAATTTATTTTGATCAAAATGTAAGCCCTTTCCAGACAAAATAATTTCTAAGGTTGCTTCAATAAAAAGTAAAAGATCAGCAGCAGGCCTTTTTTTTAAGCGGGAACCCAGTGGACCAGGAGCCTAGAGCATTTTGTTCATGAATGTTAATACAAAAATAGCATGCTGTCTCAGTACAACAAGTAAAGAAGGAAAATTTTTAACATACAATACAATTAATTGACTCAAATCCAGAGACACAGGCCTTAAAGTTACAATTTAACATTTTAAAATCTGAATCATTGATAACAGAAATCTCATTATGGAGTGGGTATCCACCAACTGAATTGCACAGTTCGAACAATGAATGTATTTCTATTTATACATCAAGTGGTACATAATCTCTGGAAAATAACTCTACAAGTTTTGTCCGGTGTTGCCAAGGAGCAACTTTAAAGAATGAACACATCCAGTCTTTTCTCTATACTATCAGAAAGATTCAGAAGAGTTGCAAATTTCTTGACCAGGGTTAACAGACTCCAACTCATGACATGCAGACAGCAATCCCAAAAGGCTATTGACGCCAGAAGACTGGCGACAAGGCAAGTGGTAAGATGATGAACAAATGCAAACGCATCAATGGATTCGGATTCAATCAAGTGAAAGGCAATTTCAGAAGATGATCAAATTTTCCATCTTGTTAATTTCATCCACCATTTCAACAGTATGAGGCAATGTGGCAAGACCCAAATAAAGCGAAGATCGATTCAGGAGCAAATGTCAACATTTAGCCAGAACGCTTCTTGAAAGATATGTACCTTAGCTTTGGGTGCTCCATTGTACAGCCTACAACAAACTGTCTCATAATGTAGAGTGTTTCACAAATTCTGTACATTCGCAGAATCACACTCCAGTGCAAATACACAAGCTTATCTTTGCTCTCTCATATCTTCTCCCCTTAGACGTCAGTGATCCAGTTGTGGCAGCACTCCAGAATGCACAAATATTTGTCTAGTCACAACTCATGAGGTTTAAATGATGTCCACAGTGACAGAACAGATCACACATGAATCAATTGAATAAGTTGAGCATCTCCAAGTGAATGATTTTGAATTGAGATATAAACCAGTTATCAGGATGACTATATCTTTTCTGAGGAATGGATGACCCAACCTACACATTAGGCAAAGATATCCCTCTTGATTAAAACATTAATGGCGATATAGTTGAGCATGTGCTGAGCTTGATTTATTATGCTTTGGTCAGAGGTATTATGAACAGCTACAATTAAAAACTGTTGAAAATGTGTTGCTGGTTAATGCGCAGCAGGTCAGGCAGCATCCAAGGAATAGAATTAAATACAATTAAAAACTGTCTAAGGTGAGCAACTGCAAGTGCTATAAAAGATCATTATGCGATGATGAGGATCCCATTAAAGAGATATGTGAGAAGATTAATTCATTTTGGTTAGATAGAGATGAATGTTGTATACTGTGGCAAATTATTTTCAAGGGGAAACAAGTCCCAGTATCAAAAACACTATGCCAAAATATTGTGACCGTGTTACACCAAGAACACATGGGTGTTGAATGCTTAAGAAGGCTAGCATGTGAATCTATGTTCTTAATAGGGTGAATCAGAATGTTCAATGACTCATGAATGCATTTCCCTTTTTAGCTCTTCAACTAATCTATTTTTGTATCTATCCTTTTATTTCTCTTTTGTTGGAATTCACTTGATTTTATCAGCTTTTTATTTTCGAGCAAATTTCCTTGTTTATCTCATTATCAGCCCTGTTCAACAAAAGTCTATTTCCCTTACAATGCTATTATTAGCTCATACTCAATAGTTTTACACAATAAATTATATTCAATGACAAACTCTAAGTAATGGCACAAACCACAGGATGTCTCATTTGAGCAAGACTTAACCTAATACAGGGCAAAACGGGGACATGAGATAGCTTTGGCAAATAGAATTAAGGAGAATCCAAAGGGTTTTTACAAATATATTAAGGAGAAAAGGGTAACTAGGGAGAGAATAGGCCCCCTCAAAGATCAGCAAGGCGGCCTTTGTGTGGAGCCACAGAAAATAGGGGAGATACTAAATGAATATTTTGCATCAGTATTTACTGTGGAAAAGGATATGGAAGATATAGACTGTAGGGAAATAGATGGTGACATCTTACAAAATGTCCAGATTACAGAGGATGAAGTGCTAGATGTCTTGAAACGGTTAAAGGTGGATAAATCCCCAGGACCTGATCAGGTGTACCCGAGAACTCTGTGGGAAGCTAGAGAAGTGATTGCTGGGCCTCTTGCTGAGATATTTGTATCATCGATAGTCACAGGTGAGGTGCCGGAAAACTGGAGGTTGGCAAACGTGGTGCCACTGTTTAAGAAGGGCGGTAAGGACAAGCCAGGGAACTATAGACCAGTGAGCCTGACGTCGGTGGTGGGTAAGTTGTTGGAGGGAATCCTGAGGGACAGGATGTACATGTATTTGGAAAGGCAAGGACTGATTAGGGATAGAGAACATGGCTTTGTGTGTGGGAAATCATGTCTCACAAACTTGGTTGAGTTTTTTGAGGAAGTAACAAAGAAGATTGATGAGGGCAGAGCAGTAGATGTGATCTACATGGACTTCAGTAAGACGTTCAACAAGGTTCCCCATGGGAGACTGAATAGCAAGCTTAGATCTCATGGAATACAGGGAGAACTAGCCATTTGGATACAGAACTAGCTCAAAGGTAGAAGACAGAGGGTGGTGGTAGAGGGTTGTTTTTCAGACCGGAGGTCTGTGACCAGTAGGGTGCCACATGGATCAGTGCTGCATCCACTACTTTTCATCATTTATATAGTGATTTGGATGTGATAAGAGGTCCAGTTAATAAGTTGGCAGATGACACCAAAATTGGAGGTGTAGTGGACAGTGACGAGAGTTACCTCAGATTACAACAGGATCTTGATCAGATAGGCCAATAGGCTGAGAAGTGACAGATGGAGTTTAATTTAGATAAATGCGTGTGCTACGTTTTGGGAAAGCAAATCTTAGCAGGACTTATACACTTAATGTTGTGGTTCTGTTCGCCGAGCTGGAAGTTTTTGTTGCAAACGTTCCGTCCCCTGGCTAGGAGACATCATCAGTGCTCTGGAGCCTCCTGCGAAGCGCTTCTTTGATGTTTCTTCTGGTATTTATAGTGGTCTGTCCTTGCCGCTTCCGGGTGTCAGTTTCAGCTGTCCGCTGTAGTGGTTGGTATATTGGGTCCAGGTCGATGTGTTTGTTGATGGAGTTTGTGGATGAATGCCATGCCTCTAGGAATTCCCTGGCTGTTCTCTGTCTGGCTTGACCTATGATAGTAGTGTTTTCCCAGTCGAATTCATGTTGCTTGTTGTCTGAGTGTGTGGCTACTAGGGATAGCTGGTCGTGTCGTTTCGACCTGGACCCAATATACCAACAGTAAAAATACCACTACAGCGGACAGCTGAAACTGACACCCGGAAGCGGCAAGGACAGACCACTATAAATACCGGAAGAAACATCAAAGAAGCATTTCGCAGGAGGCTCCAGAGCACTGATGATGTCTCCAAGCCAGGGGACGAAACGTTTGCAACAAAAACTTCCAGCTCGGCGAACAGAACCACAACAACGAGCACCCGAGCTACAAATCTTCGCACAAACCTTATACACTTAATGGTAAGATCTTAGGGAGTGTTGCTGAACAAAGAGACCTTGGAGTGCAGGTTCATAGCTCCTTGAAAGTGGGGTCGCAGGTAGATAGGATAGTGAAGGCGGCATTTGGCATGCTTTCCTTTATTGGTCAGAGTATTGACTACAGGAGTTGGGAGGTCATGTTGTAGCTGTACAGGACATTGGTTAGGCCACTGTTGGAATATTGTGTGCAATTCTGGTCTCCTTCTTATCGGAAAGATGTTGAGAAACTTGAAATGGTTCACAAAAGATTTACAAGGATGTTCCCAGGGTTGGAGGACCTGAGCTACAGGGAGAGGCTGAACAGCCTGTGGCTGTTTTCCCTGGAGCGTTGGAGGCTGAGGGGTGACCTTATAGAAGTTTACAAAATTATGAGGGGCATGGATAGGATAAATAGACAAAGTCTTTTCCCTGGGGTTGGGGAGTCCAGAACTAGAGGGCATAGGCTTAGGGTAAGAGGGGAAAGATATAAAAGAGACCTAAGGGGCAACTTTTTCACTCAGAGTGTGGTACGTGTATGGAATAAGCTGCCAGAGGATGTGGTGGAGGCTGATCCAATTGCAACATTTAAGAGGCATTTGGATGGGTATATGAATAGAAAGGGTTTGGAGGGATATGGGCCTGGTGCTGGCAGGTGGGACTAGATTGGGTTGGGATATCTGGTTGGCATGGACAGGTAGGTCCGAAGGGTCTGTTTCCATGCTGTACATCTCTATGACTCAATGACTCTAAGATTCCGAGAGCTCATGGCATGTGCCAACTTGTGTCTCTCATGTCTTGCAGCCCAGATGGCTGTGGATTTGTGCTGCATCATTGCAGCCTCACAGACAGAGATGAATAACTAATCTCCTTCGATCTGGCCAGTGGACAAATCAAGTCACCATTCTCCATTTCCACATAAACTGAGCACCAACCTAAAATAGTTTGTATTAGTTGCTACCTTCAAATGAAGATAATTTATCTCTATCTTTTCTAAAAAAAAATTGACTTGAATGGCCTTGCTGAATTAGTATCTGTCACTGTGCAAATACTTCATTTTACTATTAACAATAAATCATTAACAGTGATTTTCGTGATTAGTAATATCTCAGAGTCAGTCATTTATGAGTCACAACTGCCTTGAACATTTCAATGTTCCGGGTACAGTAAGTTTAATTTGTGCAGTCTTAACGTCACCGGCAACCCTCAAATTCAACATCTTTTGGCAGTGAGTAGGTTTGAAAAGAAACCATTGAATGAAATCATAGCAAATACCAGAGCTTCTATGTAGCTGTAACTTACTCCTGACAACAGAAGCCATTTAACTCTACATGTGTAGGCGCTACATCCAGAGATTTATTTTGGGATGGGGGCTTATTAACACTTGTGGAAAAGTCAACGGTTGGAGGTTCCTGCCTTCCCGGCTGCATGACGCCACGAGGAGGCTTGAGTTCAGTGTAGGAGGAGAACAAGGAGGCTGAGAGGGAAGTGAGAAATCGAGAGAAGCCAAGCATTTAGTAGTTCAAAAGGAGAAGGAAGTTCTGAAATTGAAAAGCTGCCAAATTCAGTGAGAACTGATTTTAATTAACAACTTCAAACATTCAAAACAGAATCTCACAAGACTGTAAGCACTGAAATGGATAACATTATACCAGACAGGAGACTTGAACAAACCTCTCCCCATTTCAGGATATTTAAATCAATCTCATATGTGAAGGTTGCTTTGCCAGTGCATTCCTGCTATCTGTTTCATTTGGCATTCAATATTTACATCCCACCTCTTCTCAATATGAATATTGCTTGTGATTGATTTTCAAAGTGAAGATGAATGATTGAATGTAGCCAATGAAGATTATTATAGGCTAGTGGGCAAATAGAAGAGTGTTACTTAATTTGTCCACCGTTCAGAATGCGGAGGAAATGGATCTGTCCAAAATTCAGCCATTTTATCCAAATTGAGATTTTCCATTGAGTATGCTAGTGGATTACAATTTTAAGAAACAATGATCCGATAATAAGCCTCACTGTGAAAATTTGAGAATGTGGAGAAATCTAGTTATCGGAAATCCCATTATTTCTGCCTGAGAGTCTCTTCCTGTACTGAATGCACTTAAATGAGAGATATTTCTGTCAGTGTCTGATACTCCAGGCAGTGGTAACCATTTCAGCGGAAACTTGACAAGGCCATGGTGTAATTTTTCAAGAACTTAGCAGATATTTGCCCAGACTGTCATTTGGAATTTCAGGCTTCATTTTCCTTTGCTCAATCATTCTTCATTTTGATAATTCATCAGAAGTCTCAATACGGCATTGCAAAAGGGAGGTTCTCCTGTCATGGGTCCAGGTGAGTCGAGATGAAATATGGGCCCCCATGGAAATCCCCTAAGGCCAGACCCAGAAAGACAATGGTATGTTTTTACAAGCCTTTTCAGTGAATCTTTGTCTTGTCTCTGAAGCCCAAGGAAACCATGCCAACTTCCTGCATATTATACCTTTCTGTCAATGTCTGTTACTGCAAATTGAAGTGAAAACCACATTTGGTTCATGAATGTCCTTTTGGGAAAAATAAATCTGCCATTATTACCTAGTCTGCCATACATGTGACTCCAGACCAACAGTTGACTCTTAACTTCACTCTGAAAAAGGCTAACAAGCTGCTCTGTTCATATATTGTTGAAGGTGGGTGCCAAATAGTGAGGCCCATACCCAATCAAAGAATAAGGAAAGGAAAAATGCAATACGGCTCTGGTTTTCCAATGCTGCATATTCAGGATTTCATGCTTCATTAGCGTTGACCTCATCATTATCCTTTTTGGGAAAGGTTTGTTAAATACCCCTGGAACCTTAATTGAGATTTCCAGTGGGAATTCCTCCACACAAGCTATCTTTAACATAGAAGCAATGACGTACAAAGGTTTGTCATTGATCCAAGTGTATGAGAGGAAATATATTCTAACATGGAGATACTTTAAGACAAGATTTGTCAAAACAATGGTATTCCCTCATAAATATTTCACTCAATGGTGTCTCTCCAGGCATATTCATGCCTCCAGAAGCCTAGGAGTCAAAGCCAACCTCCTGCATGGTACTTTCCGATTACTGTGTTCGATATTTTATCCAGTGGTGAATTCTTATCCAAATTCCCACACAGCTTTTGAATGGTGAATGTCTGGAAGGCTACTGGAGCAAGTAAGGAGGTTTCCAGGGGCTCTTCCTGCTTTAACGTCCTGGCAAATAATTGCCTGTGGCCTCTTCTATCAATCTTCTTCTTGTACTTCCTATGGTTTTGAAAATAATAACCAAAAACTAAAGCTACATAAACTCACCCTTTCCATTTTCTTTACCGTCTTGCTCACATCTTCTAGACAATACAGTAGTCATGTATGCTGTGGATCAAATGTCTGTAAAGTCCAGGATGTTCAGCTGGTCTGAAAGGATTCACAATGGCTGTGGAGCCTCATTGTTTGGCTACAGCTGTAGAAGAGTTGCTACTTGATATCTCTATTGTTGCTTCATCTGGTGACCTGTTCAGCAAGGTTCCTTTGAGTAGGATCAATTAATGACCAAAAAAGGGATTTACACATGTAGGAAGAGAGCATGACTGAGGTACTAAGGTACTTTGCATTTAGCTTCACCATTAAAAAGGATCTTTACAAAGTCCAATGAAAGATGAGGTACAGTGGGTTCAGTGGAAATTGATAGAAAGGAGGAATTAGAATGGCTGGCTGGGCTTAAAATTGATAACTGATCACAATCAGATGAGAGTATAGAGGTTTATGAAATCATGAGGGACATGGATAGGGTAAATAAACAAGGTCTTTTCCCTGGGGTGGGGAGTCCAGAGTTAGACGGCATAAGTTTAAGGTGAGAGCAGAAAGATTTAAAAGGAACCTAAGGGGCAACTTTTTCACACAAAGGTGTTGCATGTATGAAGTAAGCTGCCAGAGGAAGTGGTGGAGGCTGGTACAATTACAACATTTAAAAGGTATCTGGATGGGTAAATGAATAGGAAGGGTTTAGATGGATATGGGCCAAGTGCTGGCAAATGGGACTAGGTTAGTTTAGGATATCTGTTTCCATGCTGTACATCTCTATGACTCTATGTGTCAAAGGATACCAAGGGTAGAAAGAGGTGGTATTCTTAAGACAAAGACCTCAAACTTAAAGACGAAATCTGAAGCTGAACAATTAGATTTCCAGTAGGTTCAATAACAGATGATATTTTAAATTGTCAGAATATTAAAATGAGTACCAATCCTTTGGAAGATGCTGGAAAAGCTTTTGACAATTACTTCAATTCGGAACAAATAAAAGTATTGAACGAACAACATTTAACAGAAAGGCTCGGTTTCCAGGTGACTCTGTGGACAATTCCATTAATGATTTCTACAGATGAGTGTAAAACTGTGTTGATGGAGTTTTGAAATCTGAATTCATAAGAGAGAGCACTATTGTTAGAATTTTTGATGAAACTTGATCAAATTTCTTTGAATCTGAATGTTAAAACAATGTATATTCTGAATTTAATTTCTTTTTTAAATATATTTTGTGCTTTGGATGGGAAGAAATGGTAATTCATTTTTAAAGTTTCATTTATGATTCAAAGTTTGGGAGAAGTTTCATTTATGAGCCTGGAGCCTGTCACACTGATAGCACTGGGTGCACTGGCAATAAAGCCTTGCTATTCCACAAGCATTTACCAATATTAAAACAACCATTTTAATCACTAGGATGGTTTTTGACTTTGACTGCTATCTGAGGCAAAAGAAACTAATCAGGTTCCATTGATAAACGAGTAAACAAAACTTTATTGTAAATGAACTTATATTAAACAAGTGGCAAAAAAGATCGGGCAGCATGGGGACTCAGTGGTTAGTAACTGCTGCCTCACAGCACCAGGGTCCCAGGTTTGATTCCAGCCTTGGGTGACTGCGTGGAGTTTGCACATTCTCCCTGTGCCTGTGTGGGTTTCCTCTCACAGTCCAAAGATGTGCAGGTCAGGTGAATTGGCCATGCTAAATTGCCCATAGTGTTAGGTGCATTAGTGAGAGGGAAATGGGTCTGGGTGGTTTACTCTTTGGAGGGTCAGTGTGGACTTGTTGGGCCGGAGGGCCTATTTCCACACTGTAGGGAATCTAATCTTAATTATGATTTTGCAAACTTAAATCCAGATAACACAATCATTCACAAACAGGATACACACGACAGAATTCTGCAATTGTTTCCTGGGTGGAAACCATAGACAAAAAGGAACAAATTGTGGTGCATCAGGGAACTGAACTCCGAGGATGAGATTCGATGTTTTCTCTCACAGTTAGTTTGGCTTTTGACGGCGATGCTATGTTGTTATTGACTGCAAATGATCCTTAATTCTGTAGCTGGTCAGTGGACCTCAGTATTTGCTTGAGTTGGATTTTTATTTTAATCTTTTCAGAGTCTTTGAATGCTGGTTTTCTTCTATTCACAGAGACAGTTTTGGCTGCCTTGGCTTGCAGGCTTCTTGGAGGTTTGAATGTAACTGGGGGTGGAAAGAGTAACTTAATCACTCGACACCCGGAGTCCACTTCCTGTATCAAACAGCCTTATCATTTTACACCAGTGGGAAGAAATTCTCTGGGGGGACCAGAAACTTCTTCCATGACATAAGCTTTTATTATCAGCACACCTCGGCGCTTACAAGCCAGTTGCAAACCAATCGTGTTATTGATTGACTACATACACATCCAATCAGGTCAATCATATGAAGCCTTGATCAGTTGTTGGACAGGACGAAAGTGGGTACTACAGATGCTGGAGATTAGAGTCAAGATTAGAGTGGTGCTGGAAAAGCACAGCAGGTCAGGCAGCATCCAAGGAGCAGGAAAATTTACTTTTCAGGACAAGGCCCTTCATCAGGATGAAGGCCTTTGGTCTGAAGCATCGATTTTCATGCTCTTTGGATGCTGCCTGACCTGTTGTGCTCAGTTGTCGGACAGTTCTTGATCTTCCCGTGATCACATGATGTTTACCAGACACAGATCATTGTGTTTTCACAATGCATCTTATTTAACCACATTCCAAGACTGCTGACAACTGCACCTGATTTTCATTCCTCCTTGCGAGTAGACTGGGGGGCTTCTCCCTACTGTCTAATGCTGTCTGTCTACAGAGTTCAGTTAAATCTCTCATTGTCTATTATATTAATTAAAAATATATATGAAAACGTGATTACAATTACCTAAAGGTTCCTCACTAACGTGAGTCAAGTTTTTCCCCTTTTACAGAATAGATTCCCTACAGTGTGGATTCCCTACAAGTTACATCGCCTTGTGTAACCAAGAAGTGAACACCATACAGTTCAATTTTTGACCCTACAAGTCCACACCAACCCTCCGAAGAGTAACCCACCCAGACTCCTACCCTATATTTACTCTCGACTAATGCACCTAACACAATGGGCAATTTAGCATGGCCAATTCACCTGGCCTGCACATCTTTGGATTGTGGGAGGAATCCAGAGCACACCCACACAAACACAGGGAGAATGTGCTAACTCCACACTGATATTCTCCCAAGGCTGGAATCAAAATCAAATCCCTGGCACTGTGAGGGTACAGTGCTAACCACTGAGCCACCGTGCTGCCCGATAAAGGGCATCCTTTGAATTAGCTTGTAAGGGGGTGCTTCTATCAGTGCTTCTCAAGGATATCCCTTATCAAACATACCTCTGTGCAAACAATAGCAACATTCTACTTAATAGGATCCTATTGTGGATTTTTTTTTTCAAGCCTCTTTATTTCTTAACTGGTTGCTATGAATAGATTATTGCTTCAGCTGACAATTTTCTTCAGCCGTTTTTATGTCAACTAAAAACCATGGTCAGCCATTTTTATGTCAACTAAAAACCATGGTCAGCCATTTTATGTTAACTTCAGCCATGGCCAGTCTGAACATAACCTCTCTCGCTGCTGCGGCACACAACAACTTAATTTGAAAACTTATAATTAGGCAGATATTTTTAACCTAAAGACAGCTGGTTCCATCTTATCTCGCAAAAGTATAGAATCCAGTTTCTTCGAGTTACATTGCATTATATAACCAAGAAGTGAACACCACACAGTTCAATTTTTCACCTTTCAGTTATTTTTAAAAAAAGCTGCTTCATTCTCTGCACCACAGAAGTGTCCAAATTCCCAGTTTATATTCCAAAAAACATAAATGTGTAGTTTTTATAGGCCTTGGTGATGAATAGTTTGCAAGTTGTTTTGCATACAGGTATTTTCATCCAGTTTCACAACTTTGAAGTGAATATGGGGTTTAGCGTGAAAAAAGAAATGGTAAAGGATCAAAACTGGTCAGCTGCAGTGGTCCAGAGAGGCAGACCAGTCCAGAAAGTCAATCGTTCTGTATGTGGTTCTGCTAGAGGGTAGAGGCTGAACATTAGGTTTTTTAGTAAGAAATTGGGCATGATAACTACTGGAAACCAATTTTAGGAAACTCCTGTGTTTGCTCTGAAGTTAAAATAACCATGATTTCAATTTAGGTGGCTTGATAATGGTACAACTTAAAGAAAAGATACCCAGTGCAGTGATCTCCAACCATTCTAAGCAAAAATCACTATTTGAATTTAAGTGTAACCCAAGATCTACCCCTCAGAAAATATAGAATTAAAACAAAGTAAATAAAAGTTTTAGTGCTATATAAATCCAAAACAAAGCATCCATAGTTCTTCATTTTGTCCTTTATTTGCCCAGTTTCAGAGCAATGCATGTTTTCTGTCAGTGCCTTGAAATCTAGGTTACAGTTTGAGGCAGCTAGTCACACATAGTACATCAGATGGATATCTGTGTGATACTTGGGCTTGATTACATTCATTCAGGAAAATGCTGTCTCACAGAGATATGTGGAGTCAAAGGAAGTTTTCATTTTAAAGGCACAGGATGATAGTAATATGTATTTTTCTCTTTTTACAAAACTCATAAATCATTGTCCCTTAATCTAAATTTCAACTCAATGTCATTTTGCAGAATAATTATCTTCATCTCACCTCCTGTTTCGTAAATCAAATACCTGATGGAATTTGATAGCCAACTCACCAATGTCTGCTTGAAGAAATGGATTTGAGACAAACGTGACGCTATATTCCATCACGTCAAATTCTTCAAATTGCCTGTTGAATTCCTCTGATAATTTCGTCAGACGTGCACAGAAGATTTATGAGTAGAACCATTTTTCTTTGTCTTTGATTTTTTTTCTCTCATATTTCTCCAGACCCGGGAATTGGTGCAACATCTTATTTTTAATTGGGAGGACCACGAAGCCAGTTTCAATCTGAATGCGTTCTGAGCACTAGGTCTGCCCTTTCCTTGCTATTCACATTTAGAGTCATAGAGTCATAGAGATGTACAGCACAGAAACAGACCCTTAGGTTAAACCTGTCCATGCCGACCCAATCTAGTCCCACCTGCCAGCACTCGGCCCGTATCCCTCCAAACCCTTCCTATTCATATCCAAATGCCTCACAAATGTTGCAATTGTACCAGCTTCCACCACTTCCTCTGGCAGCTCATTCCCTACACATGTGTGTAAAAGTTGTCCTGTAGGTCTCTTTCATATCTTTTCTCTCGCACCCTAAACCTATTTACCCTATCCATTTGTGCGCATGCAGTTTCAATGCAATGTCTGCAAGGAACCAGAATTTGAGCAGCCTCTCATGGTCTCATAACTCACCGCACACTTCGTTCCTTGATTTAGAGAAGGTGTCGATTTCAGGCATCAAATGTAATTTTTTTAACATAATTTATATGGTGAATTGCCGTTTCATAATTATTATCCCCTCTGTATCCAACAGTCCCAACTTATGCGTGATTGGACCCCTGTCTCTGTGCAGCACCCTGACTGACTCATTGCTATTCCTCTGACTGATTGCTTTGCCTATGAAAGACTGATTGTGACCCACCTCCCAGACAGTAATGATATGGGACCCTTATTCTGAATGCCCCAAGTGGCCAACTGACCATTGGTCCAAGCAAGAGTGTCAAGACTGAATTTGGAAAATACCCTTCATTAATATAGTGGGACCCCTTGTCTGATGGCAGTTCCCATTGACTTGGCTGAAGAGTAGTCAGTCCCCATAGACTTTGTGGTTTGGTGGAAACACATGCATTGTGCTTGCCACGTACACTGCTGGCACATGCATAAACTTGAGATAGTATGATGCTGTTTATGATGCTATCCATCTTTTTGACTGATCACTGCTTTTTCTATGACAAGCTGCCTAGTTTTGTACTAACGTTAAAAACAAAGGCCACAACAATGACACATATACTGGTGGTAAAGATGCTGAGTTGGGAGGGTGGAGGGTGTTGGGGGGACGGGTGGGAGGTGGTGTGGGAGGCAGCTAATGGACTAGGGCAGGCTCGGAGAGTGGGAAAAGAAATGCAGATTGAATACAGGATGGGGATTTGTGAGGTTATGCACTTTGTTAGGAAAAATAGGCTATTTTCTAAGTGGGAAAAGGCTTCAGAAATCTCTTTGCAAAGGGATGAAGGAGTCCTAGTTCAGGATTCTCTTAAGGTTAACATATTGGTTCAGTTGGTAGTTAGGATGGAAAATACAATGTTACCATTCTTTTCAAGAGGTTTAGAATACCAGAGCAGGGATGCACTGCTGAGGCTGTATAAGGCTCTGGTCAGGCTATATTTGGAATGCTGTGAGCAGTTTTGGGACTCATATTTGAGGGAGGATGTGTTGGTATTGGATGGGGTCCAGAAGAGGTTTACAAGAATGATCCAAGGAATGAAGAATTTGTTATGAGAGGAACGGTTGAGGACTCTGTGACTGTACTCAATAGAGTTCGAAAAGATGAGGGGGGTGGGGTGGAATCTGATTGAAACTTACAGAATACTGAGAGGCCTGGATACAGTGGATGTAGAGAAGATGTTTCCACTAGTAGGAGAGACAAGGCCCTGAGGGGACAGCTTCAGAGTGAAGTGACGACCCTTTAGAACTGAGATGAGGAGGGATTTTTTCAGCAGGATGGTGATTAATCTGTGGAACTCATTGCCACAGAAGCTGTGGAGACCAAGTCATTAAGTATATTTAAGAAAGAGATTGATAAGCTCTTGATTGGTGCTTCTGCCTGCGTGAAAAGAGGACTGGCAGCTGCATTATGATGAAAGGCTTTGGAATGCTCCGAAAAGCAGCAATGAAGTCATGAACTGTGTTCTAAGTGAGTTGGAGACGAGCCACGATGATGTGGTGAGGCCAGTGCATATCTGATGCCAACTTCCTTGGATGAAGAAGGCAGGCAGTCACTGCTCTTGGAGTGTGCCCTGAGATGTTGGGAACTCCAGGCAAAGATGGAGACCTGCAGGAGCAAGCTGTGAGCTGGAGCTCCCAGGCACCCGCTCTGACTTGCATGTCAGAAGCTGTTGCCATCTTTCTTTCTACCACATGAAGGAATAGCAAACTGCTTGTTAATGAGGTGAGGGTGGGTAGTAGTGAGATGTTGATAGAGATACTCTTCCCTCCATGCACAAGCAATATCTTGTCTGACTATTAAAACAGTGGGTAGAAAATTTAGGAAATGTTTTTCTCTCAACGTCATGAATCTAAATTTTCAACTTTGCCATATTTTCTCAACTGACTCTTCATTGTATGTATTATTCAGGGCCAGGAAAATTCTACCAAGAGTTTCAGAATAGCGGAAAATCTGGTGGTGATGCACACAAGGCGGCTTGTATAGTACAGCATACTCCAGCATCAGACGAAATATCTAGAATAGATGTTGTAATTGCATTAGGAAAGGTACCAGAGGCATTGCTCAGAGAAATTACTGTTTTGATCAAAAATATTGATACAGTTGATTTGATTCTCACTGAGTTTATTTATTCAAGTGGATATTTTGTCTGTTTTAAGCTTTATAACAGGAACAAGTGGCACTCACTTGTCTGGTCAGGTACCATAGCTGAAGTAATGAAGTAACAGCTGACCGAGGTGAAAATACATGGTCCAACTGCTAGGACTTAAAGTATAAGTAACACACCAACACAGGCAGTGCACAAGATTAGCAAACGTGCATGTGGTTCATAATTAACACTCCTCTCTTTGATCTGACATGATGGGGAGCTCAGTACATCAATACAAAGGATTGAGGGTGAAGCATTCGCAACAGTCTGTAGCCAGAATGATCGATTGGATGATTCAACTCAGCCTCCTCCAGTGGTCCCCAGCATCACAGATGTCAGTCTTCAGCCAATTCAATTCACTCCAAATAATACCAAGAAGTGACGGACGACACTGGATACTGCTAAGGATGTGGACCCTGACAAGATTCTGACAATAGTACCAAAGGCATAGAGTCATAGAGTCATAGAGATATATCAGACGTGGAAACAGACCCTTCGGTCCAACCTGTCCATGCTGACCAGATATCCCAACCCAATCTCGTCCCACCTGCCAGCACCCGGCACATATCCCTCCAAACCATCCCTATTCATGTACCCATCCAAATGCCTCTTGAATGTTGCAATTGTACCAGCCTCCACCACATCCTCTGGCAGCTCATTCCATACATGTACCACCATCTGCGTGAAAAAGTTGCCCCTTAGGTCTCCTTTATATCTTTCCCCTCTCACCCTAAACCTATGCCCTTTAGTTCTGGACTTCCCAAACCCAGGGAAAAGACTTTGTGTATTTATCCTATCCATGCCCCTCATAATTTTGTAAACGTCTATAAGGTCACCCCTCAGCCTCCGACTCTCCAGGGAAAACAGCTCCAGCCTGCTCAGCCTCTCCCTGTTGCTCAGATCCTCCAACTCTGGCAACATCCTTGCAAATGTTTTTTGAACCCTTTCAAGTTTCACAACATCTTTCCAATAGGAAGGAGACCAGAATTGCATGCAATATTACAACAGTGGCTTAACCAATGTCCTGTACAGCCGCAACATGACTTCCCAACTCCTGTAGTCAATACTCTGACTAATAAAGGAAAGCATACCAAATGCCTTCTTCACTATCCTATCTCCCTGTGATCCCACTTTCATGGAGCTATGAACCTGCACTCCAAGGTCTCTTTGTTTAGCAACTCTCCCAAGGACCTTACCATTAAGTGTATAAGTCCTGCTAAGATTTGCTTTCCCAAAATGCAGCACTTTGCATTTATCTGAATTAAACTCCATCTGCCACTTCTCAGCCCATTGGCCCATCTGGTCCAGATCCTGTTATAATCTGAGGCAACCCTCTTTCCTGTCCACTATACCTCCAATTTTGGTGTCATCCGCAAACTTACTAACTGCACTTCTTATGCTCGCATCCAAATCATTTATGTAAATGACAAAAAGTAGATATGTTCTAAAATTATCATGCCCCTAACCAGACTTTTCCAACACAGCCACAACACTGATGTCTATCCGAAAATGTGAAAATTTGCCCAGATATGTCCTGCACACATAAAGCAGGATAAATCCAACCCAGCTAATTACCATCCCATCTCTCCTCCCTCAATCATAGGTAAAGTGATGGAAGGTGTCTTCAGCAGTGCTATCCAACAGCATTTGCTTAACAATAACCTGGTCATTGATGTCCAATTTGTATATTGTCAGTGTTATTCTGCTCCCGATCCCATTACAGACTTGTTCCAGTTGTGAACAAAGGAGCTGAATTCCAGCACTGAGATTAGAGTTCCAGAGGTGAGGTGAGAATGACTGCTTGGTTTCAAGGCAGTACTTGACCAAGTATGGCACCAAGGTTCCCTAGAAAAAGTGAAGTCAAGGAGAATCAGGGAGAAAACCAACCACTGGTTGGAAGCATTTCCAGCACAAAGGAAGATGGTTATGGTTGTTGGAGGTCAGTCACCTTACCTCCAGGACATCTTTGCAAGAGTTCCTCGGGGTAGTGATCTAGGCCCAACCATCTTCAGCAGCTTCACCAACGACCTCCCTTCCATCATAAGGTCAGAAATGGGGATGCTATCTAATGATTGCATAATGTTCAGCATGATTTGCAGTTTATTAGCTATAATTCTCTAATTGGACAGCATTTACTAAATAATCCTGAATGTGCTATCTTCTATGTTGACATTACTTCAGGAGCACCAGTTAGGCTTGTAGTGCAGTACCTGTTACATTCTATAATGTTCTCATATTAGGAATAGAATTGTGTTCTTTGAAGACAGAGAGAATATGTAAGCCCATTGCATCTACTTGAACTTAACAAAACAGGAGATAGCCAACTTCTGGTTCATTTCTCAATGAAATGGCCAATCAGAGGTAACCTGACTGGTTTATAATTTAAACAAGTCCAAAAACATAGAAAATATGAGAAGTAGTAAGCCGTTCAGTCCATCGAATCATTCAGACATTCAGTGTGATCCTCTATATCATGCGACATATTTAGTCTCTAGAAATATCTACATTTGCATGGGAGAAACATATTCAGAGATTTGGCTCCCAAAGATACCATAGAAAATTGTATAGATCATCACCTATGAGGGAAGAAATTTCCCTTCATCTTAGTCTGACTAAGACTGCTCTGCATCCTGAGACTGTGATCTCTTCTTCTAGACCCCTTGACCAGGGGAAATATTATCCTCACATCCAGTCAATCCAACATTGTCAAGATTATATATGTTTCTATAAGATTCCACTCATTCTTCTAAACACCAGTTTACGTCTAGTTAACTCAATGTCTCTTCAAACAATATACCTGCCATCTCAGTAATCAGTCTAGTGAACCTTCACTGCAATCCCTCTTTAGCAATTATATTTTTAGATATATCTTAAGTAAGGAGATCAAACTGTATACCGTACTTCCAGTGTGGTCTTATCAAATCTCAGCGCAGCTGCAATAAGGTTTTCTTGCTCCTGCATTTAATGAAGACCAACATACCATTTGTCCTCCAAACTGTTTCCTGCAATGTATATGCTTACTTTCAGTGACTGGTGTTAAAGGGCACCCTGGTCAGTTTGTTCATCAGCATTTCTCAATCTATCACCATTTGAATAATATTCTGCCATCATGTTTTTCCTACTAAAATGGACGACCTAACACATATCCGTGTTTTTTCTGCAACTGTCATGCAACTTCCCACTCACTCAATTTACCTAAGTCACCTTGAGGTCTCTTTGTCCCTTCCTTAACACACAGTCCCACCAAGTATTCCATCCTCAGTAAATTTTGAAACAGTATATTTGATTCCCTCATCCAAATTGTTGATATATATTGTGAATAGCTGGGGCCTAAGCTTAGATCGGGCTGGTACTGCACTAATCAATACCTTACACTCTGAAAAATGAACAAGTTATTCCTACTCTCTGTTTCCTGTTCGAAAACCAATTCTTAATCCATGCCAGCATATTGCCAAAAATCCTAACGTCTTTGATTTTGCACACCACTTCATATGTGGACGTTTATCTAAAGCCTTGCAAAAATCCAAATGGATCGCAGCCACTGTTTCTGCTTGAATTTATTCTATTAGTTACATCCTCAACAATCTTTAGTAGAGTGTCAAACGTGATTTATTTTTAATAAATCCATGCTGATTTTGCATAATCTTGTTAGTATTAACTTAGTGTCCTGCTATTACATCCGTAACAGTAGATTCCAGCATTTCTCTACGGCTGATGTCAGACTAACTAGTCCGTAATTTTTTTTCTCCATCTCCTCCTTTTTAAACAGAGGGGTTATATTTGCCACCCTCCAATCTGCCTGGATTGTTCCGGAATCTACAGAGTTTAGAAAATAACAACTATTGTATGCATTATTTCCATGGCCACTTCGTATAGACCCTTGGGAATGTAATTTATCAGTCCCTGGCGATCTTTTAGTTATCAGCCTCATTAATTCCTCCAGTACTATTTTTATATTAAGAATAATTTCCTTCAATTCCTATTTCCTAATAGACTGTTTCTTCTGTATCTACCATATCTGGAAAGCCATTTATGTCTTTTTCTGTGAAGATAGAACTAAAGTAGTTGTTTATTTACCTTGTCTTGGACACATAGAACTGAACAGCATGGAAAACTCCAACTCATCCATGCCAACCAGATATCCTGAATAAATCTATTCTCATTTGCCATTGTTTGGCCCAGATCCTTCTTATTCATCTAGCCATCGAGATGCCTTTTAAATGTTTTTATTATACCAGCCGCCATCCCTTCCTCTGGCAGCTCATTCCATACACGCACCACCCTCTGCATGAAAGAAGTTACCCCTTAGGTACCTTTTAAATATTTCCCCACTCACCTTAAACAGATGCCCTCTAATTTTAGACTCCTGTACCTGGATCTTGCCTATTTACACTATCCATGCCCCTCATGATATTATAAACCTCTATAATGTCACCCATCAGCCTCTGATGCTCTAGGCAAATAGCCCCAACCCATTCAGTCTCTCTTTATAGCTCAAATCCTCCAACTTGGCAACATTCTTGTAAATCTTTTCTAAACCCTTTCAAGATTCATAGCATCGTCGTTTTCTTACGCTCCATTTTTATTCTCCCACTTCAGATCAGATAATTCAATGACTATTTTTTTCTTTTTATGTACTTACAGAGATTCTTACAGTTTCCTTTTATATTTCTTACTCTCATATGTTCTTTGTCTTCTCTCAATTAACCTATCGAGCCTCCTTTGCTGAATCCTAAACTGCTTCCCATCTTCAGGCTTGCTACTTTTTTCCAGCAACTTTAAGGGTGGTGTGTGTATGGAATGAGCTGGCAGAGGAAGTGGTGAAGGCTTGTATGGTTACAACATTTGAAAGGCATCTGGATGGGAACATAACTAGGAAGGGTAATTTATTTTTTGCCATAGTTGGGCCACTTTCCTTACTGTAATTTTTTTCACTTAAAAGGAACATACAACTGTTTCAATGCATGCATTTGTTCCTTGAGCACTAACTATTGTCAATCCATTGTTATATCTCTTAATGAAGTTGCCCAGCTATTGCAGCCAACTCATGCCTCATACATTGTAGTTTTTTTCATTTAGATTTAAGACCTTGCTTTTAGATCAAATCACTTCACATTGTATCCTAATGAAGAATTCTATCATGCTCACATTTTCCTAAAGGACCTCTCACAGTAGGATTATTAAGTAAACCCCCTCTTACAGCAGAGAACAAGTATAGAATAGCCTGCCCTTGAGTTGGTTGCTCAACATTTCAATCCCTAAAATCACCTTGTACTTTCTTCAGAAATTCACCCACTGCAGTGATAGTGCTAAATTGGTTTGACCAGACTATATGTTGATTCAAGCTGAAAATGTGTTGCTGGAAAAGCAACACATTTTCAGCTCTGATCTCCAGCATCTGCAGTCCTCACTTTCTCCTCCTATATGTTGATTCCAGTCATCCACAATTAATCACGCACCCTTTTTGTTGCATGCATCCCAAACTTTTGCTTTAATATCAACACTTATCTCATCATTTTCTTTGCAGGTCTGTAGATAACTCCCACTAATAATTTTCCATTCTTTGTAGATTCTTAGTTCCACCTAGATAGATTCTACATCAACATTTTCTTTAGTCACTCTTTCTCACAATTGCAATTATTCCATACTTTAATAACAATCCCACCCCAATTCTTTTCTCCTTTAGTCTGCTCTTCCTAAAGGTTGAATACTCTTAGATATTCGGTCTGCAACTTTGGTCAAAATACAAAGTATTGGAGTTGACCGTCAATCATTACTAACTGGTGTATTATATCTGGCAACATCTCTACCAGTTAGAGTCCACTTGGAAAACAATCAGCATTCTCAATCTATACAGTATTGAGGTTTCCCTTTACATTAAGATTTGTTGCAAGTTTTTCTAATGAGTGCAAGCTTAAAATCTTCAACAGAATATATCTTTATCAGGAATACTCAAGTACTGTATCAGTAAAAGATGCTGCTGATACCGATCCTACTGGAGCAAGTTGTGGGGAGTTTGAGGATCTTCTACTTATTGCTTCACTGTGAATTCCTTCGGGGCAAATGCTGGAGGCAAACAGTTCTGGATATGTTTTATTTTTGTTTTCTTTTTTGTCGATCCTGATTTGTGCTTCTTTTAATCATCAATTATCCAGTGATACCTCTCCTTGAATTTAAGATGAGAATCCAACAAGGTAAAATCCAAATAAACTGACTGTTCATATCTCTGCCTGAACAAAGCTCGGCTGTGACAGTTTTAAGGACCAGGCAAACCTAATGATTTGAATGTCTACAGAATGAAGTAAGCGGACTTCATACAATTCCATGTTACCATCCTCATTCATCCTGTTTCAACTGAGCAGTTCCAATCCCCCAGCCATTTGAGAAAACCTGACCACCAATTACTTGAGAGGTCTGGTCACAGTATGTAACACTTTAGTTTAGGTGCTATGTCTTTCTGAGTCCCCATCCAATGAGTGAAATGAGAAACAACATTCGGAGAAATATCAGGAGATATTCGCTTTACATGTTTAATGTGATCCACAAAGTACAAGGCGACAACATACAATGAAGAACAGAACATTTACAAACTTTAGAACTTTCCAGTTATAGTAAAATATACAGTCAGGAACCACAGGTCCCATCACTTTTATAAATGTTCAAGTACAATGATTCATCTTCTTTAATCAGAATGAGGTGTTGTGTTCACGTCAGGTTTGACTTTTCCGAAGTTGCATTCCTGCTTAGTGTCGGGCTCTTGAATCATCATGGTGTTCCTGGAATGAACAGAATGAAGATAATGGTCATTTTCAGATGGACTAGGTTCAGATTGAGTTCAGTATTTTATTTCATTGACGATCATGATCACGAGGCAATGTTTTGTCATAAAATCTCAATTTATACTCACGTTTGAAGACACTTCAAAGGATATCTCTGTTGATTTACTATCCACCTGTATTAAAATATTCAGATTTATCTATTTACCATGGATAATTAGTGAAACATTTCATAACTAATATTGAGTTATCGGATTATCTTTAAACCACTGATTTCACCAATGAGGATATGTTAACTCTTGAACTTTTTATTCTCTAGACACATATAGTTTAATAAAAATTCAGAAATATATCACACTTCATTTTATTAATAAGCATCTGACACAAAATCACTGATTATACTCACATTTAGGGAATCCTCTTGTGACATTTCTGTAGACTTGCTTTCCACCTAGATTGGAAAATTATGATTGAAACGTTCAGCACTTAATAAATAAACTTGATTTATAGAATAGTCTGTAAACAAGAGGATTAAATGGTATTAGATTATAAATGAAAAGTGACAACGCTTTGAATTTCAGAGTTGCGATTTAGTGACTCAGTGCTGGAATGGAGTCTTGTGTTCTTAAATGCAGCAATACTTAATCAACCCTGGGACACTGGAACTGTGCTATTGATGATAAGCTAAGGGAGAGTGAGATTCTCCACTGGTTGTTGTGTATTTTGTTGACACTGTCACAGAAACTAGTAAGTATTATCTTTCCTACTATCCTTTTGATTAGGTTCCTAGATTTTTACAATATCTATCAATGATTTGATGAGGGATTCAAATGCAATATTTCCAAATTTGCTAACAAAAATGTGAGTAGTGGGGAGGAGGAATAGGCACTTCAGGGTGATTTTAACAAATTGAGTGAGTGGGAAGGTAAGGCAAGGCAAATGCAGTTTACTAAGCTAACCTCTTAAAAAAATTAGCCAATTTTTTTTAAGTTATGATAGATTGGGAAAACTTGATGAACAAAGAGACCAAGCTATCCTTGTAAACCAATCATTGAAAGCAAACATACAATCATTTAGAAAGGCAAATGATTTGTCGGCCTTCTTTGCAAGAGGGTTTAAGTACAGGAGCAAGGAAGTTTTACTATAGTTTGGTAAGAGCACAGTTAGAGTGTTGGGTGCAGTCTTAGTCTCTTTACCTAAGGAGATATACTTGGCCTTGAGGGAGTGCAGTGAAGGTTCATGACAGTGATTCCTGAGATGGCAAGTTTGTCATATGAGTAAAGCTTAGGTCGACTGGACATATATTCACTGGAGTTTGGAAGAATGAGAGAGAAATTCATTAAGCAAATACCTTTCTGACTGCTTGGAGAGACTGGAAATAGGAATAATGTTTCTCAGGACTGGGGAGGTCCAAAACAAGGGATCACAGTCTCAGGAGATGAGATCGGCTATTCTGAGCTGAGATGAGGAAAAATCTCTTCATTCAGGGGATTGTAAAGCTGTGGAATTCCTAACCACAGCAGGCAGTAGAGAGATGTCACCTCACATACTTAAGAAATCAATAGATAGATTTCCAGAGGCTAAGTGCTAACAGGAGACTGAGAACATGGAGTTGAGATTGAGGCAGGTTGTACTGAAAGGGCTGAGTGGCCTACTTCTGCTAATATTTTCAATGTATCTGTGTTTCAGTTACATGAAGAGACAGTAAATTATGCTACCCTCATGAAACCATCAGTTATGCATCCTGCTATTCTAGTTCTTGTCACAGGAAAGTATTTCCTATGATTCTAGAAAATTCTGTGATTTAGGAAACTACTAATATCCATTAAGCATCATCCCAGCAATCCACAAACAAAAATGAACAGCCTAATAGTAAATGATCTTCAGGATTTTGTCTGTTACTGCCTCTGGGTGGGCATTCAGTCAATAACAATCCTCAGACTATATTGTGATGCACCTGAACTCAGATTCCAACAGGTTGGGTTGCTAATTATCTGATGGTATATCAGCTTATTGTCAAGAATTTGATGCAGAATAATGCCAACAACATGGGCTTAATTCCTGATCCATTTGAGGTAGTTCTTGTGAACAACCTCCTCAGCCTACCCCATGGATAAACTATAATGAGGATTCTCCATGAAGAGATAGAAAGGTAAATAACTAATATAGATACTCACATCCAGAGAGTCCTCAAGTGATGTTTCTGTTGACTTGTTTTTTACCTGGAGTAAAACATTCAGATTTAAATGTTTAATTTTCTTTCTAAATCCTGAGTTTTAGAACCACCTCAAAATGTAAGTTCTAAATTATGTCAGATTGTAACTGAGGAAGTGACAGCACTTGTAAATTTTGGAATCGGGATTCAGTACTTGAATGAACCAAATGGCTCCTGTTCTCCAGTGCTGCAAGAACTGAGCCCATCCTAGAACAGTCGGGCTTTGGTGTTGATGGGTAAACCAACGAAGAATGAGATTCTCCATTGAATATGCAGTGCCCCCCCCCACCCAACATTGTCCCCTAGTGGAAGTGCCAGTAATTAGAAGCTACTACTGTTGATAATGTAAGAAAGATAGTTCTCCTGATGCCATCTTACCTAGAGCTGTGGATATTCTACTGACTATACCTTCATGGAAGGGCAAGACCCTTTATGTGTATGTGATTTCAAACATCAGACACCCCACCTACAATTTTTCAGACTGAAGTAAATTGGCAATTCACTCCTCATTCTGAGTTCACCCACCGCATCAATAGTGCTAAATTGGTTTGACCAAACTATATGTTGATTAAAGCCAGCCACAATTAATCTCTCACCCTTTTTGTTGCAGGCATCCCTAACTTTTGCTTTAATATCAACACCTATCTCATCATTTTGTTTGCAGGTCTGCAGACAACACCCACTAATAATTTTCTGTTCTTTGTAGATTCTTAGTTCCACCTAGATAGATTCCACATCAACATTTTCTGTACTCACACTTTCTCACAATTGCAATGATTCCATATTTTAGTAACAATCCCATCCCAATTCTTTTTTATTTTAGTCTGCCCTTCCTAAATACTCTTAGATATTCAGTCTGCAATTTTGGTAAAAGTACAAATTATTGGAATTAACTGTCAGTCATGACTAACTCATGTATTATATCTGGATTCTGGATTTGATGCAGTTTTGTAGATAATTTGGACCAGGAAGAAATTACTTTTACAGAATTCCCAGTTTCTACTTACTTTCAATGATTTCTTCATCTCTTTGCCTTTTGATTTAGTTTTGACCTGTAAGAAAATATTAACATTTCTATAATCAGCGCAGAAACTCAATGCTACACAATCTGAAATGTAAAATATTCCAGTATCTTGTTGTATATAATGTTGAGTTTACCTCAACACTGTTTTCACTTGACTCAAATGATCCACTTTTCCTGTCAAATGTCTTCAGTCCTTGACACTCCACATCAACGTTGATAACCTCATCAGCATAATATTCAATGCGACTTTTGCAAAAGCCTTTCTCCTGTCAAAACAGATTTAATTAAAATTACACTCAATATTGCCATACTACAAAGCAGTGCACAATGCACTTTCTACCATATATCTCACTATAAACAGTTTTATCTATGATATAGAATTCAAATGCACAAGGTTTTTCTAGATGTAACTCAATATGTGTAACTCAACTCTAGATGTAACTCAACCCTTTGTCATACACACATGATGGTTTGAGTGTGACAATGTAATTTAGAACTTACAGCAGACTTTCTGGGACGGAAGTTGCAGCTGGGATCATCAAATTCCAGTCCAGAATTCTTGGAGCAGACAGTTTCTTTCACAGAGAATGTTAAATCCACATTGTATGACAATTTTCCTGTGCGATGAATCTAATGAGAGGAAGCAGTTCATTAGTGACCTACTCTATCTAATGGAGAAAGTGAGGACTGCAGATGCTGGAGATCAGAGCTGAAAATGTGTTGCTGGAAAAGTGCAGCAGGAGAAGGAGCAGGAGAATCGACGTTTTGGGCATTCCTGAAGAAGGGCTCATGCCCGAAACGTCGATTCTCCTGCTTCTTGGATGCTGCCTGACCTGCTGCGCTTTTCCAGCAACACATTTTCTACTCTATCTAATGTACTTATTCACCTAGAAGTGTGAGAGTAATATAATATTCTGCATATTATATCTGTGTCACTCTCCACTCAGTAATACTCTTGTACAGTTCACAGAGTGATACAGACTGAGATCAGGATACACTTACATCCTTCACCCTTCTCCTGGTTATCCCACACAGATTGCTGGTCTCGGTGATTTGGTTCAGTTTTATAACAGACGCTCTCAGAGCATCCTTAGGGCTCGGTATTCCTGTCAGTAGAGAAAAGGATAAGTTGTGCAAAACATTTCAGAACTCTTCAGCACATTATTTTTACACCTCACTGATATCTGAGGCAATAAATCATTGGTTGATGAGGAGCCGCTCTCTCTCTCTGGGACCTACCTGAGCAGTGGAGAATCTGCACTGCAGCAATGGTGAGGAGGAAGGCTTTCATTCTGCCTCTTGTGTGATCAGCTGGCTGCTTTCTCAGAGTAAAGGAGCTGCTTCTCTCTCTTGCTCTGCCCTTTCCTTGCTGCGTTCAGTCTTTATATTCTCGCGCCTTCACCACAATCAAACACTGACTCATATTTACTCAGTTTGGTCCTGGGCAGGGGAAGCTGCTGCCAAGTGGCTCAAATATGGGCAGAGCTTCCTCCCAGTACCGTCATCATGTTTAGATTTGGTGAGATCAGATTATTTCTCAGTATGTGAAATTATGAATTGACAGGAGGACAGGAAATTATCTGCTATAATTTGCACAAACTGCATGTCAGTTCTCCAATATTTATATGGCTAAATGTGATGTACACATTCAGTACACAAAACATATGGGGCTAATGTTCAATCAATTGTTATTGCAAAAATCATCATTGTACAATGCACATCATTTTTATTGCACAAATTATTTTTCAAGCTCAGGTATTGAAAGCATGCACCATGTACTGTGAATTTGTAGAACATGTTGGTCAATTGACTCCACTTTCCTGTACTTCTTGGAATCCCTTCAGTATGGAAACAGGCTGTTCGGCCCATTGCATCCACACTGACCATTCAAAGAATGTCCCAGCTCCTTTACCCTATCCCTGTAAACCTGCATTTTCCATGGCCAATCCACCTGGCCTACACATCTTTGGACTGTGGGAGGAAGCCAGAGCACCCAGGGGAAACTCACGCAGACACAGGCAGAATGTGCAAGCTCCACAGAGACGGTCGCCCAAGGCTGGATTCGAACCCAGGTCCCTAGCACTGTGAGACAGCAGTACTAACCACTGAGCCACCGTGCCATCCCATATTGCTACAATCTTGTTGCAATTGGTCCCTAGCCGAGGTACCCAATTTGTTATAGTTCCAGGGTTCAAAGATGAGAAGGTTAGGTGAATCGACCTTGGGAAATGTAGCGTTGCAGGGATAAGGTGAGGGGCAGGGTCTGGTTGGGGTGATCCTGGAAGATCAGTGCAGACTCAATGGACTGACTGGCCTCTTTTACATGGTAGGGATTCTATGATTCTACTTCAAACTTTTAATCTGCCAGGTGAGGTGGAATGAATTGGTTCCCCTGCATTATTTACCAGCCCCTCTTGTTTTTTTATAGCAAGGCTGAACATGGAAAGGATCCATTCCCTTGTGAATACCTGTCTCCCAGACCCAAATAAATGTATCTTTAAAAAGGAGCAGATTTAAACTGGCTTTCATGAATTAAAAAAAACAGTTTAGCAACACAATATACATACATGCAGAATCAAAATAGGAGGTGAGTTCTCAAAAATAAGAGTTAAAAATGAAGTATAAGAATCAGTGTCTGTTCATGAAGAGCAGATAGTTGAATATTATGGTTGTTGAATCCTATTAGCATTGTTGACATTGATAGTTCACTAGTTGATTTCAAGTCTTTTGGCTTTGTTAAGTTGAACAAAATTCTTTTGTCCTGTTCATCCTCCATCATAGTTATTAGTCATTTGGTTTTGAGCAGACAGAGACAGTTTTTTTGTTTCTTTCTGCCCAGCTTGCTAGCTAATTAGTTTCCAGTGCTTCGAATCAGAGTGTTTTTCTCTTTTTATTTACCTGTCTGGCAGAAGTGCTTAAATGCCTTTCCTTAGACTTGTGACCTTCAAAGCACACTAATGCACACTCTGGATTGTCAACACTGCCTTTCGTTCATCATCCTGCTTTTGCACATTCCTGGAAGACCAAAACACATAATGTCTGCAAGAGCTAACTTTCTGCTGAGTGGAAGGAGATTGTAGTATTTTTTTCTAAAAAAGCCGCAACTTCAAGTTAAATCTTAACAATATCCAAGGTGTTGATCTGTCATTATGCCAATCTTCTAGTTAGTTTTAATAACTTGTTGGACTTGCACATCAATTACCTGTTAAACACAGCAGAGAGTTTGAAGGTGCGATTTACCTTTTTTTGTTAAACAAAGAGATAATTATGACCACAATGTTCATCAATCTCTGGATCCTAGCAGGGAAGTGATTTATAACGTTGAGTTTTACTCATGCAAGTAGTCAATTGCTATGGAGATTTTTAAAATGTAACACTTAAAATATTAAGCTTCTTCATGGATTTAACCTTTCTCTCTCATATGCTAACTTTCTTCTCTTCTCTATATTTCTTGTTGATAATTGACTTTGACATTCACAAGAACTCCTTCTCTGTCATCAATTTGTTTCTTTCATCTCTTATGTATCATCGCTTTAGCAGATAGACAGTTGTTCCCATCATGCATCATGGTCCCCAAAAGCCACTGTCCTTGTTATTCTGTTGTCATGGTATATGCTTAATAACTTTCAGCAGCAAATTATATTGCAGATGATGCAAGATAAATGCTAGCTGATGTAGGTTTCCCCAGTTTACAAACATCTGTCTTACAAATGCTTGTACTTATGAACATAATCCCATACAGGGATGTAACTTTAAATATCCGCTGTATGAAAATTTCCTTGTATGTATGAATGGCTACTTTAGGTTCTTCTGCATTGTGTTTCAACTTGTGTACAAATTGACTTTCAAACAGAACCCATTTCCAACTGGGGACTGTCTGTAATGTTCTAGCTAGTCATAACCAAATATGGTCCTGGAACTCATGAGTTCATGGTTTGTGCAACATGTGTCATCTCATACACTGCTCTGAGGATTTTATGTTGCTTTACAGCAACCCTCAGAGACAGAGTTGAACACTTAATTTTCTTATCTGTGAGCAATAGACAAATCAAGTGAATCTCCTCCATTGCCTGATATTCTGAGCACAAATTGACTGCTGCATCACATTGTAGTTAATTTTCTTATATTTGCTTTCATTCAATGAATATGTTTGCTGAGTTAATGCCAAACTCTGTGCATATCACTTCATGCCAATGCAATTTAATGATAAGCAAGCAATATACACAGCATTGTGGGCATCTAGTATCAATAACATCTACAGTTAATGGTTTGTCTTGACTTGACTTGTGCATTTCAATGTTGCGGGTACAGTAGGTTTTGGCCATTAATTTTTGCGGTCTTAATGTCATGAGCAACACTTCAGATCAACATCAACATTTTCTGAATCTGAGGAGGTTTCTGAAAAGAAACCATTGAGTGAAATGCCAGAGCTTCTCTATAGCTGTAACTTACTCCTGACAACAGAAACCATTTAACTCTACATGTGTAGGCGCTACATCCAGAGATTTATTTTAGTTTGGGGGATTATTGACACGTGGAAAAGTCAATGGTTAGGGGTTCCTGCCTTCCCGGCTCCATGACGCTTTGAGGAGGCTCAAGGTTTAATGTGGGAGGGGAACAGGGTTGATGAGGAGGAGGGGAAAAATCAAGAGAAGCCAAGCATTCAGCAGATCAATAAAGAAGAAAGTTGTGAAATTGAAAATGTGCCAAATTCAACAAAAACAGGAGTTAGATTTCAATTAACAACATCAAACATTCAAAACAGAATCTCACAAGACTTTAAGCAATCATTGAAATGGATAATATTGTAGCGGATTGGAGATTTAAACAGACCATGCCCTATTTCACAATATTTGAACAAATCTCATATGTGGAGGTTACGTGTCAGCACGTTCCCACTGTTTATTTAATTTGAAGTTCAATATTTACATCCCACCTCTTCTCAATATGACCATTACTTGTGGTCAATCTTCAAAGTGAAGATGAATGATTGAATGTAGTAGCCAATGGAGATTATTGTCGGCTGGTAGTTTGAATATAGAAAGTGTTACTTAATTTGTCCATTGATCAGAAATGAGGAGAAACTGGATGTGTCCAAGTTTCTATAATTTAATCAAAAATGAGTTTTTTCACTAAAGGTGTCAATGGATTAAAGTTTTAAAAAGGAATGATCCTACAATGATCTCATTACAGACAGAGCTGTTTAGGATATTGTAGAGAGACAGTCTATGTCCTAGGTATCCTTATAAGCTTAGGAACATTGTCAATCTTAGCAATGTAACTTACATCTAATTGCAATCTGCAAATAAACTACATTTCATTTAAGACAACGATTTCATGCAGAGGGTGATGCATGTATGGAATAAACTGCCAGAAGAAGTGGTAGAGGCTGGTACAATTACAACATTTAAAAGGCATCTGGATGGGTATATGGATAGGAAAGGTTTGAGAGGGATATGAGCCAAGTGCTGGCAAATGGGACTAGATTAGGTTAGGATGCCTAGTTGGCATGGGTGAGTTAGACTGAAGGGTCTGTTTCCATGCTGTATATCTCTATGACCCTATGACACTATCAACCTCTACTTGTTAAGACACGCTTGATGGCATCAAACTATCCAACCATGGTCAGGGAATAGTGACATCGCATTACATGTAACAATTTTCACAAATTCCATTTCCTTTGCATTAATCATAGAATCCCTACAGTGTGGAAACAAACCCTAAGTGTGAACTTCTTGAGGATGAATATTACTGATTTCTGTGGCAGCTTTGAGGTGCAATTTGAATATTTACAAGAAAGGGATTCAAGGGAAGGTGATTGTGGAGAGATCCAGGGGTTAGAGTGACTGTGTCTGTGAAGTCATGATTTGAAGATGCTGGTGTTGGACTGGGGTGTACAAAGTTAAAAATCACACAACACCAGGTTATAGTCCAACAGGTTTAATTGGAAGCACTAGCTTTCGGAGTGACGCTCCTTCATCAGGTGGTTGTGGAGTATAAGATTGTAAGACACAAAATTTATGGCAAAAGTTTACAGTGTGATGTAACTGAAATTATACGTTGAAAAATACCTTGGTTGTTTGTTAAGTCTCTCATCTAATAGAATGACCATGTTAGTTTCACTTCTTTCATGTATAAATCGCAAAACATTTTTTAAAAGTTACATTCTCAAGTTAACTTTAACAATTGGTGTCAGCCACACAATATATTGAGTATTAGCACACCTCTGTGCTGCTGTCAGTGTCATAATGTTTAGACTGATTCTATTCTAAAAAATGAATTAACAGAGTCTTACATGGATTCATGCAGTTTTTGAGCAAAGTACAATGTAACTCTACAAGTACAAATTCACCCCACAAACTTGCATGTGAATGTGTGCAAGTGTGTGTGTGTGTAAGAGTGTCTGTGTGTGTGAGAGTGTGAGTGTGTGTGTGTGTGTGTGTGTGTGTGTGTGTGTAGGAGTGTCTGTTTGTGTATATGTAGTGCAATGGTGGTCACCTGTAATGTGACATGAACCCAAAGTCCCGGTTGAGGCCCTCCCTATGGGTACCAAATGTGGCTATCAGCCTCTGCTCGGCCACTTTTTGCTGCTGCTGATCCCGAAGTCCACCTTGGAGGATGGTCACCCGAATGTCTGAGGTCGAATGTCCTGGACCGCTAAAGTGTTCTCCAACTGGGAGGGAACACTTCTGTCTGTTGATTGTTTTGCAGTGCCCATTCATCCGTTGGTGTAGCCTTTGCGGCAGACAGGAGTGTTCCCTCCCAGTTAGAGAACACTTCAGTGGTCTGGCACATTTGATCTTGGACCTTCAGGTGACCATCCTCCAAGGTGGACTTTGGGACAGGCAGCAGCGAAAAGTGGCCAAGCAGAGGCTGATAGCTAAGTTTGGTACCCATAGGGAGGGCCTCAACCGGGACCTTGGGTTCATGTCACATTACAGGTGACCACCATTGCACTATACATGCATACTCCTACACACACACACACACACACACACACACACACACACACACACACACACACACACACACACACACACACTCACAGGCACTCACAACCCCACTCCCCCCACCACACACACAGGCGCATACACACATACTCGCACTCACACACATACACATATAAGTTTGTGGGTGAATTTGCAATTGCTCAGTTACATTGTACTTTGCTCAAAAACTGCATGAATCCATGTAAGAGTCTGTTAATTCATTTTTTTAGATTATAATCAGTCTAAACATTACGGCACTGACAGCAGCACTCAAGGGTGCTAATATCCAATACATTGTCTGGGCTGACACCAGTTGTTAAAGTTTAGATCAGAGTGGTGCTGGAAAAGCACTGAAGGTCAGGCAGCTTCCAAGGAGCAGGAAAATCAATTTTTCAGGCAAAAGCCATTCATCAGGAATAGAGGCAGGAAGCCTCCAGTGTTCAGAGATAACTGGTGGCGGGGGGCTGGAGAGAAGGTAGCAAGGAGTACAATAGGCGAATGGGGGTGAGGATGGAGGTAATAGGTCAGAGGGGAGGGTGGAGTGGATAGGTGGGAAGGGAGATTGACAAGTGGACAGGTCATAATGGCAGTGCTGAGCTGGAAGGTTGGAACATGGGTAAGGTGGGGGGGGGGGGGGGGGGGGGGGGGGTGGGGGGGGGCGGGAAATGAGGAAACTGGTGAAGTCCACATTGGTGCCCTGGGGTTGAAGTATTCCGAGACAGAATTTGAGGCGTTCTTCCTCCAGGCATCGGGTGGTGAGGGAGAGGTGGTGGAGGATGCCCAGGACCTGCATGTCCTTGGCAGAGTGAATGGGGGGAGTTGAAATGTTGGGCCACGGGCCAGTGGGGTTAATTGGTCCCGGTGTCCCAGAGATGTTCCCTGAAGTGCTCTGCGAGGAGGCGACCAGTCTCCCCAATGTAGAGGAGATCACATTGGGAGCAACAGACGCAACAAATAACATTGGTGGATGTGCAGGTGAATCTTTGATGGATGTGGAAGGCTCCTTTAGAGCCTTGGATAGAGGTGAGGAAGGAGGTGTGGGCACAGGTTTTGCAATTCCGGCGTTGGCAGGGGAGGGTGCCAGGATGGGGGGGTGGGTTGTTGGGGGGCATGGACCTGACCAGGTAGTCACGGAGGGAACGATCTTTGAGGAAAGCGGAAAGGGGTGGGGAAGGAAATATATCCCTGGTGGTGGGGTCTGTTTGGAGGAGGCGGAAATGTCGGCGGATGATATGGTTAATGCAAAGGTTGGTAGGGTGGAAAGTGAGGACCAAGGGGGTTCTGTCCTTGTTACGGTTGGAGGGGTGGGGTTTGAGGGCAAAGTTTTGGGATGTGGATGAGATGCGTTGGAGGGCATCTTCAACCACGTGAGAAGGGAAATTACGATCTTTAAAGAGGCCATCTGGTGTGTTCTGTGATGGAAATGGTCCTCCACCAATTGTTAAAGTTCACTTGAGAATGCAACTTTTAAAAAAATGTTTTGTGATTTACATATGAAAAAAGTGAAACTAACATGGTCTTTCTATCAGATGAGAGACTTAACAAACAATCAAGGTATTTTTCACGGTATAATTTCAGTTACATCATGCTGTAAACGTTTTGCTGTTAATTCTGTGTCTTACAATCTTATACTCCACGACCACCTGATGAAGGAGCAGCGCTCCGAAAGCTAGTCTTCCAATTAAACCTGTTGGACTATAACGTGGTGTTGTGTGATTTTTAGCTTTGTATCTGTGAAGACTTTGTTCTTTGCCAAAGGGTAGCATACAAGTCCTTATAGAATGTGGCAACTGCTTTCCCTTGAATACAAATTCAATTTGACAAATTGCTGCCACACTCCAATCGTTGAAACACTGGACCTTTTCCTACAGTGATCCTTTCCTTACATTCCTGTGGTTTATTCAGTTACTTAAGCAGCAATTGTTTAAGCAGCAATGTGTGCAGGCTGTTTCCCTCATTTATCCAAAAGGCTTCACTCTACCTGAGCTCAGCCAATCAAAGCTCCAATTCACCATTTATAAATGGTGACTAGTCCTATCAATCTTCAATTCATGCCAGTACATTACTTCCATCTCCATGAATCTTTATCTTGTGTGCATCCTTTAATGTGGTCCATTATGAAATAACGACTGAGAAGTCAAATTCACTCATCCATGGTTTCCCTTTCTCTTCCTACCAATTGTGGCCTATAGTTCTCTATTCTCTTTCTCCTTTCTTGTATAACAATGTTACATTTGCAACCAAAAAATCTGTTGTCTCTGTTCTAGAATCTAGATGATATTGAAAGTTCACAGATGCAATTGCTCCCTAATAAATCATTAGAATATCAGCCTTGAAATTCCTAAGATTTGTTGGATTTTAGTATCATTAATTTATCCAATAATTTAAGCTTCTTTTTACATTCTGATTAGATTCTTAATTCTTCAATATTTTTCTGTATTCTTATTTTTTCAACTGTGAAGTGAGACGCCAAATATTTGTGAATTGTTTCTGCAATTTCCCCCTTTACAATGATAATTGCTCCTGTCTTTGTCTGGAAGGAACAATATTGTCTTTTGCTACTCTCCTGTTATGCTTGCAAAAACTATTAGAGCCAAATTTTATAGGGTCTATGGCAAAAAATGTGGCAGAATCATGCAAAAGGTCCATTGAGGATTATCTTGACATCAGGAACACTTTGCTGCCTTTTTAAACTAAGTTCTGAACATTAAGCCAAGATTGTCAGTACATAGTGACAAGTTGACTATTAAGGAGAATTATTTGTTGTTAACAACCTAAATACTTTGCAGCTTTCTATTGTACCATCCATTGTGACCAAACTCAACATTGAGACTTCTCAGCATGGAAATCAGAGCAGGTACTTGGCAAATTCAGCTCACTGCTTTTGTTGCAAAAGAACTCTATGTTGGACACTAGGCTTCAACTTCTCAGGGTACACTCCATCAGCACCAGCCATGTGCATCCCAGATAAACAGAGATTGGCATCCAATGTGTGCCAGCCTGTAAGAACCCTTGTGGTACATCTTCAATTCACTTACAGTACACTTTTGCACTTCAATGCTGTATCACAGGGTGTGAAAGCAATTTCATCGTAATGCTGTAGCTCGGACACTTAGCACTCAGGGACACTTTGCACTCAGCTCATGGACTGGACCAGGCTCAATCCCCAGCCTCTACACTTGTTGTCTTAGTACTCACTCATTTACCTGGATGGTCCTTCCCCCACCCTCCTCTCTGACCTCTCACCTCCATCCCCACCCCCATTCACCTATCGTACTCTTTGCTATCTTCTCCCCAGCCCCACCCCCCTCATTTACCTCTCCTCCCTGGAGGCTCCCTGCCTCTATTGCTGATGAAGTGCTTTTGCCTGAAACGTTGATTTTCCTGTTCCTCGGATGCTGCCTGACCTGCTGTGCTTTTCCAGCACCACTCTGATCTAAACTCTGGATTCTCTTTCTCCTTTCTTGTATAACAATGTTACATTTGCAACCAAAAAATCTGTTGTCTCTGTTCTAGAATCTAGATGATATTGAAAGTTCACAGATGCAATTGCTCCCTAATAAATCATTAGAATATCAGCCTTGAAATTCCTAAGATTTGTTGGATTTTAGTATCATTAATTTATCCAATAATTTAAGCTTCTCACTTAAGTCCTCACTTTTGCCTGGTCATTACCATCCCTGCCTTGCCTTGTTTTGTCTTGCTTTTTTGTACCTTACCCTTCAGCCAGAGACATCAGGCTCACAGTGTTGCTATAAACCTTACCATTTATTGCAGAACAAAGCCAGGAAGCCAGTCATGGCTGTCAGTGGTCCTCAGTCAAGTCAAAGGCAGCCTCCAATAACACACCAGGGACTTGGGCACGGTCACGTATGGTGGTCAGTCAGCCACTTGAGATTTCAGGGTCAGGCTCTGTTCTGTGTGAGGGATGAGGAGCTGAATGTCAGGCAGCCCACCACCACTTTTTCTGCCCTGTGGTGGTCTGCTTTCCTTGTGAATTGAGAGGAAGGTGTGTATTATGGTAGATGAAAGTGGTTGGTGCAGCCCTTATTTTTGGTTCAGCTGGGGAGGTGTCACGGGTGAGTGAGTCAGCAGTACAGAGGGCATGCGGGGTTAGTAATATCGGAGGTGGGGGGTGGAGTTGGGACAAGTGACAGCAATTGAGGAAGGGGGAGGCTGAGAATGGTGAAAATGCTGGAGAATTCCCTTCCACGCAAGGTGGGTGCAAGAACAGGGGCAAAGTGAGAGTGAGAGGTCAGAGAAAAGTGGAAAATATCATTGAGCTCCTTCCTGATTGGCTGTGCATACCTCCTGGTGGATGAGACTACACTGTTCCTGGTGGGAATCTCGAAGCAAGATGGCATGGTCTTATGGCTTCCCCTGTTGGTCCTGAGGGTGCAGGATATGCCGTCCCTGCACCAACTCACCCAGCAGCTCCAACGCCAGTTCCCTGCCCACAAAGCAAAGCACCAATATTGCATTCTCTGATACATCTGGGACTAAGGTCAGGAACTATACAGGGAAGCTCCAGACTAACTGTGTTTGTCGGGGTGCACCATGGCCTTTTAAAGTTGACAGCATTGCCAGATTTCTGATTATCAAAGCAGTGGCAAATTGTTCTGGGTATGGCGAATGGGATAATGGAGTTAGACTCAGACAGAGGAGTGGCAAATTTAGTTAATGAGGCAAATGTGTTAAGCTGTGGCAAGAGTTCTTTGTTGGATCTAGCAGAGAGAAACCCTTCATGAAACCCCCCTGAATGGACTGTGAACCTAAAGAATATAAGATTCAGCTCTTAGAATCTGTTTTATTGTCTTTACTAGTTTACTCCCATATTATATTTCTAACACTTTTATCGATTTGTTACAATCGAGTGAGAAGAATGAATTGATTTCTTTCCTTGTCCCTCTCTTCTCTTGTAGGAAATAAAGTTTGAATTTAAAAAGGGAGGGGATATTACCAATTGTAATATACATTATTACTTATATTGGACTGTATATAGCTCTGTATGAGATCAAATTTATCCATGTTCCTTAAGTAATAAATACAGGGCAAGTGTTTTGCACACAAAATTTACTCACACAACAATGTAAAAATTAATGTCAAGAGGTTTAAACAATGCATATAGCTGCATTTATTGTGTGGCGTGCTGGCTCAGTGGTTAGCACTGCTACCTCACAGTGCTAGTGACCTGAGTTCAGTTCCAGCCTAGGGTGACTGTCTGTGTGGAGTTTTCACATACTCCCTGTGCCTGTGTGGGATTCCTCTGATTGCTTGGGTTTCCTCCAAGCAATCCAAAGATGTGGAGGTCAGCTGAATTGCCCATAGTGTTAGGTGCATTAGTTTGGGATAAATGTAGGAGAATGGGTCGAGGTGAGTTACTCTTTGGAGGGTCAGTGTGGACTTGTTGGGCCTAATGGTCTGTTTCCATAGTGTAGGAATCTAATCTACCCTGCCTGTAAAATAAAATATGTACAGACATGAAACCAACAAATCTAGAGGAAAAGAATCTACAAAGTGCTATTTTAAAATTACTTTGACCAAGTACCCGCTAATTCAGAAATAAATTAATATTCACGTTGACCAAATGTTGCTTTGTTGCCAAAGTCACTTGCTCACAAATTATTGGCACTTGGGTTTCACCCTGGACAGGGCTGGTAGATTCTGGATTCTCCTTCAAAAATTCTTGGGTTACTTTTGAAGGAAGTCTCCATTAGTGGTGAGGAGGTATTTCAGTGAGGTTACACACCACAAAATTTGGTGACAGGATTTTCGGAGATAAAAAGGCAGAGAGGGAAAAGGCTGTTACTCCAGGAAAAATAGCTTTCCGGCTGTATGTTCAAATCTGACGGTTTTTACACAACACAAATTGAGTCTTGTGACCTCTCTCTGAAAATATTGTGAACTCAATGACACTGGTAACATAGGGCCAAAAATAGGAACACAGGAATTAGGAGTGAGAATAGGCATTTCAGCCCTTTGTATGCACCTAGCTGTTTAACATAATCATGACTGATCTTATCCTGGTCTCAACTCCACCTTTCTGCTGACACCCCATAGCTCTTCATCCCACTTTAAATTAAAAACATATCAATTTCTTTCTTGAATCTATGGATTGGTTCTGTCTCCAGTGCACTCTGGGGGAATGAGTTCCACAGATTCACAACCCTCTGAGAGAAGTAGTTTCTCCTCATTTTAATTTCTCCTCTCCTTTCATTCTCTCCTTTCATTCTCTATCTATGCCTCTTGCTTGAGACTGTCCCACAAGGAAGAGCGCGTGTTCAACCTTATCAAACCCCTTTAGTACTTTATGCACCTCAAGTAGGTGATGTTCCCGAAACGTCGAATTTCCTATTCCTTGGATGCTGCCTGACCTGCTGTGCTTTAACCAGCAACACATTTTCAACGATGTTCTTTTTAATGCCATTTCCTGCTACTCTCAGACTTCCTTGCTTGGTGAAGTACTTTTTTAACAAAAAGCCTAAATCACTGATATATATCCTATCAATGATATTTCATATTCATATTCCAGTTAACATAACGTCATAGCATGCTTATAGTTCAAAGATGTGCAGGTTAGGTGGATTGGCCATGCTAAATTGCCCATAGTATCCAGCGGATGTGCTGAATAAGTGTATTATCCATGGGAAAGGCCGCATAACGGGGAGAGGCTAGGGGGTTTGAGTCTGGGTGGGACACTCTTCAGAGATTCGGTGTTGACTCAATGGGTTGATTGGCCTGTTTCCGCACTGTATGATATTTCTTGGTAATCTTTTGCTGATTTCTAAGACACTCCATATTCGCAGATTATTAACATTTATTGAATATTAAAAAAAACCTTTATTTTAATCTCATTATATTGTTAACCTCTTCAGTTAGATCAATCTCTTTTCTCAGTTTTTATAAATCAATGAATATGTATTATTAACTATTATTAACTATTCCAAAAACTGTCAGTTACTGATTATCCATCTTCACAGAATTATTCAAATGTTCTCAGCTACAATAACCAACATGTCCCTCGTTCCCATTTAAGTTTATTTAAGTTCTGTTTAAGGTCTATTTAAATTTAATTCTCTGATGGACTTATACATATTATTCTCAAACTCCACAAGACAAGCTATGATCAGTCTTCCCAAAGAATCCTTTCCTCTGTGATGAGTAATTAATCGATCTCTGGATCAAAAATCACTTCTATTATGCTTGGAAACCATTTCAAATGTATTATGTGAACACATATTTAGTTCCCAGCATTTTTCACCATGTCTCTAAAATGGATATTAAGTCAATGGTGATGCTGACACCTACAAGTAATGGAATAAAATGAAGGGGAATTTGATAATTTCACAGTCACTGCTACATTTTAAGTCTGTTTTTAAAAAAAATAACTTCAGTGTAAATACCAGAGAAAATCAATTCCAGATACATTTAATATGCTATTCAATGATTTCTTCCCCAACGTCACTCCAGTTAATCAAGAAACAGGGGTCAAATATCCAATGCTAAAATTTTAAGAGATCCCAAATGACATTCACTGTTGTACCTCCCCAAGACCAAGGGTCCGTTCGCAGACTTAAGGGCCAGAAAACCCCATGATTTAAAAGTCCACAGAGTGAGGGAAGCATTCTTCATACAATCACCCATGACTGCCCTCAGTCATCAGTTTTAAGTGTGAAACACCAGTCCTTCAGCAGCTACCAGCCAAGTTCGGTCATATTTTGTGATAGGCTAGTTCGAGCAGTGCATTTCTAAGCTCCCATCCACTCAATGAAATGGGAAACAATATTTGGAACAACATCAGTAAATATTCTCTTTACATTTTAATGTGATCCACAGAACACAAGATAACAACATGCACCGAAGGACAGAACATTTACAAATTATAAAATCTCCCAGTTACAGTAAAATGTACAGTCAGGAACCCCAGGTCCCCTCATCCTTATGTATGAAAAAATAAAGTCCAATTGATACATCTTCTTTAATCAGAATGAGGCTTTGCGTTCACATCAAGCTCAACTTTATAGAAGTTTCATTCCTGGTTAGTGTCGGGATCTTGAATCTTCATGGTATTCCTGGAATGAACAGAATGAATATAATGGTCATCATCGGATGGGCTGAGTTCAGTCTGAGTTCAGTGTTTATTGTTAATGATGATCATGATCGAGAGACGGTTCTCTGGCATAATTTCCCCAGTTTATACTTACATTTGAAGATGTATCGAGCGATGTTTCTGATGACTTGCTTCTCACCTGTATTAAAATATTCAGATTTATCAGTTTATCATCAGGAAAGGTGAGATTTTTTTGTTACTAATATTGAATTTATTAAATGATAAATGGGAAAATATTAACTCTTAATATTTATGCTCTCCACATTAAAGTAAATAAATAAAATCACAAAGCTGCCTCAGATGCTATTGTCATGCAGTTGGGCCCAGTCATCATTAATTTATTCAAATTAATAATTATCTGACACAAACTTTCAAATTATACTCACATTGAGAGACTCCTCAATTGACGTTTCTGTTGATTCGCTTTTCATCTGTAATAACTATATTTATAATTTATAATTTAATACTTTTGTCGATAATCTTGATCACCACAAAGCAAAAGCTTTAAAAACTATCAAATGAAGAACTGGTGAAAGTTTAGATTTCTGGATTAGGGTTTAGTGACTGGGCCCAGGTGAATTCCATGGTGACGAGAAAGCTTGCTAAACTTGGTTCCAAGAGTTGACTGGTCAGCTTCTTGGTGATTTGCAAGGCTCAACAGTGAAGCCGTGCCTCTCAAAAAGCTGCTGCCAATCAGAGGCCATCAGCCTTTTGGTCTTAGAGGTCATTCTGGAAGCAAGCTGGTCAGTCTTTATGCTTCAGTTCCCAGGGGGTGTGGTTTCGAAGGGCAGGATGTCAAGGGGTATCAGAGTTAAGGGATGTTTCAGTGGTCACCACCCCTTGCCCTCACTCCCAGCCTCCATCCCTGTTGTTACTTGTCCCCAGAGTGAAGCAATTGGAGGCCTCCCCAATCAGGCATCAGGTCACTTGGGTTTCCCAGTTGCCAACTTTTCTAACCTGCCAGGAAGGTAGCTGATTGGGAGGGGGAAGGTGGCATGTTGAGGCCCTTGTGGCCAGTAATTGACCACTTCAGGTCCACAATTGCTGGCAAATGGAGAGGGAGCTATTTATCCAGCACTAATTACTGAGATGGTGAGATGGGAGAAGGTGTGTTACCACCTCAATTCACTCAGTGATTTGCCCCAACCACCACATTCTTCCGGGATGGGTAATAGTACAACCTCAGTAATGGAATATTCACTCCTATTCTCCGAAAGTGAAGACAGCAATAATTAACCAATTCTTGGGCAGTGGGACAGTAATGTTGATGGTTAAACTACTGGAAGTTGTATTGACCTTTCCACATAAAGAAATGATGAGGAGAATGTAACACCCTCATGAAACCATCAGTTGTGCTTGTCTTGTAATCACAGTTCTTGTCAGTGGCAAGTGTTTTCTGTGAATCTAAAAAATTCTAAGAAGTAACTAAGAGCTACTAGGCATTAATCTAACAAATCCATGAACAACCCAACAAGAACTGAGTATCAGAATCCCCTCAACCACAACCTTTAGGTGGGTATTCAATGCATCAATTCTTTAGACTCTACAGTGATGAACCCAGGTTTCAACAGGCTATTGGCGGTCAATAATTATCCAGTGACGTATCAGTTAGCTCAGTGTTCACAGTCTGACACAGAATAATGCCAACAGTGTGGAATCAATTCCTGCACCAGTGTGGAATCAATTCCTGAGGTAGTTCTTGAGACTGCCCTCAACTTGCCTCATGGCATGACCCATAATTCCCTGTCTCGTTTAATGAGGATGAAGAGAAAGAGATAAACATCCAATGTAAAATACTTACATCTGGAGAGTCCTCAAGAGATAGTTCTGTTGACTCGCTTTTTACCTGGAATAAAATATTTAAGTTATGTATTTAGCACTGTGCAAATAATTTTGAGCTGTACAATCATTTCCAAACAAAAGCTTTAAATGATATCAGATTATAACTAAGGAGATGATAACATTTTGAATTTCAGAGTCATGATTCTTTGACACTGTATTGCAGTGGAGCAATCCCTCGCAATCCAGTTCTAAGACAGTGGAGCTGTAATGTTGATGGTTATAATAATGCAGACTATCCTCCAACAGTTGGAACTTATTGTGATGTATCTGCAGGTCCCCTCTAAGTCACACCAATAAATAATGTCTATCATTAGTGAGAGATTGTGTCCTCCTAATGCCAACATTTTTATCTACCGTCATGTGAACGTGCAGCTGATAATATCCTCAGGGAAGAATAAACGCTTCCCCTACATTGGATTTCTCCCTCATTTACACCAACACCCGCTGTCCTGCCAAATCTCAAACCAGAACAAATTAACATCTCATTCTCCTTTCTGGCATATTTACACACTAGAATTTATTAGTATTTTTTGATAATTCTGCACAACAAGAAAATAATCTGACAAAAATTTCAAGTTTCTACTCACCTTTGGTGATTCCTCAATTGACATGGGTTTTGGCTGGGTTTTGACCTATAATGAGATATTAACATTGAAATAATTAACGCAATGAGAAATGTAAATTTCTGAAATGATAGAACTCCCATTATCCTTGATGGGTAAAATTGTGAGGTTACCTCTACACTGTTTTCACTCGATTCTGATGAGTCACTGTTGCTGTCAACTGTCTTCAACCCTCGACACTCTACATCAATGTCGACAACCTCATCAGCAAAATATGCAACATGGCTTTTGCACAAACCTCTCTCCTGTCATAACAAAATTGATTATATTTACAGTCAATACTCTTTATAACAATACTCATTAAACATATTGCTTTGTACGATGGAATGCAACATACATGGCTCCTTCCCGTAATATAACAGGTGCATATTCCCAATTCATAACATCTCTGAATGGATTGATTAAAAATAATCACATGGCCCTTTCTAAAATGTAGCACAGAATAAATGGCTCATTCAATGATATACCTGTGTATCGATGAGTATTCGAATGTGACAAAACAATTTAGAACTTACAGCAGCCTTTCTGAGACGGAAGTGACAGCTGGGATCATCAAATTCCAGTCCAGAATTTTTGGAGCAGACGGTTTCTTTCACGGAGAATGTTAAGTCCACATTGTATGACAATTTCCCTGTGTGTTGAATCTAATGAGAAGAGAAATGGTTCATTAGTGCCTGATGATATCTGGTGTTCTTACTCAGGGGGGATTCACCCATCAGTGTGAATGTAAAAAAGCACTCAATTGGCTAGATGGCTGGCTTGTGAGTCCAAGTGATGCCAACAACATGGGTTCAATTCCCGCACTACTGAGGTCAACATGAAGGTCACACCTCCTTGACCTCACCCCTCGTCTGAGGTAAGTGGTCATCAGGTTAAGCAATAACCAGACTCATCTGTCTAAAGAGAGACCAGCCTTATGTTGCTCTGGGTCTGTATGACATTACATTTACCTTTAATATAACATTCTGCTCCTATTTAATAATCAGTACCAAACTGCATTCAGTAATATTCTTGTGGAATTTAGAGAGTGAAACAGTTTGAGAACAGGCCACACTTACATTCTTCACCCTTCTCCTGGTTATCCCACACAGATTGCTGGTCTCGGTGATTTCGTTCAGTTTTATAACTGATGCTCTCAGAGCATCCTTAGGGCTCGGTATTCCTGTCAGTAGAGAAAAGGATAAGTTGTGCAAAACATTTCAGAACTCTTCAGCAAATTATTTTTCCACCTCGGTGATATCTGAGTGAGTGAACCTCATTGGCAATAACTCGTTGGTTGATGAGGAGCTGCTCTCTCTCTCTGGGACCTACCTGAGCAGTGGAGAATCTGCACTGCAGCAATGGTGAGGAGGAAGGCTTTCATTCTGCCTCTTGTGTGATCAGCTGGCTGCTTTCTCAGAGTAAAGGAGCTGCTTCTCTCTCTTGCTCTGCCCTTTCCTTGCTGCATTCAGTCTTTATATTCTCGCGCCTCCACCTCAATCAAACACTGACTCATATTTACTCAGTTTGGTCCTGGGCAGGGGAAGCTGCTGCCAAGTGGCTGTAATATGGGCAGAGCTTCCTCCCAGTATCGTCATCATGTTTAGATTTAGTGAGATCAGGAATTATTCCACAGAATGTGAAATAATCAACTGTCAGAGCACAGGAAATGATCACCTGTTACTTGGACAAACACACTCAGATCCCTAGATATTTCACCGAGATTATGTTTCCAACCACATATACGGGATATCATTATGATTAACTATTTTGTAACATTCCCCGATTTCACCTCACCTCAGCTCTTCTACTGCTCCCACCTTAATTCATCCATTTAGCTCCTCCGGAAGTGACTTTTCCAACCTGGAGACCTGGTTACTTTCTTGCTTTTAAATCTCAGTTATCTTGAGACCATCCAGATATCTGCTGTGGAGGGCCTAACTTCATCCAATTCTATTCACCCCTGTGCTCATTAACCTACATTATCAACCAGTTTACAAAGTGCTCAGACTTTTAAATTTGAATCCTGGATTTCATAATTCTTGCCGTGCTTACCTCTGTAATCTCCGCCAGCCCGACAACTCTGTGAGATCTCTGCATGCATTCCATCCTGTCTTAAGTGTCTATCGATGGAATTGCCTAGATAAACTCTGGAATTCTCTCTCCACATCTCTGTCCTTCTCTTGGTCACTTTTTCCTGTTAGGATTCTCTATTGTATTTAGGGAAGCATTTGCTTACCTAATCTGATATTTATTTTTGTAACTCAGTGCTGTGAAGCACCTTGGCAATGTTATTAAATTAAAGGCAGTGTATAATTATAATAAGTTGAATTGTTCCACTGTAGTGCAGTTGGCATCTCTCCAAAAATTGCACTGGAATATCCTGGGATTGGAGTTTAATATCCAGGCAGTACTGTATTTCATCAAGGAAGAATCATTAGGTATTTGAGTTTCTCACGGAGTTCAGGTTGGACCTCAGTTAAAACATGGATTTCATGGACTAGGTATGGGACAGGAAATCAAGTAGTTTGACCTACTTGAGTGTTGTGTCAGCATGCCCATCAATGGCCCATTCGTTCTGCCCCCCTGCAGGTAGGTGCAGACATCAGGTGGATGCCCACATTTGTCCCTGTGCAGGACATTAAATGGGCAGTTAAAGCTTATTCATGGTCACATCCTGCCACCCACAGGTTTAATGACGTTGTTCAATGTTCAGCCTTGGCAGGCTCGTCGCTGTGTGCTGCTGGAAAGTGAAGTGTCGGATGCCTGTTCTCCAGTGTCTGCTGCCAGTTGGAAGCTCTCCATGCCAACAGTTTCTCCTGCATTACACCACCGTTCCCTCCACATCCCTGCTACATGCCCTCACCATTCTGAGTCCTGCCTGAGACCCCTGAAGGTCCAAGTCGAATGTACACTTCCACCAGCAGCTCCTTCCATATGTGTACCACCCTCTATCTAAAACAAGTTGCCCTTCAGGTTCCCTTTTATTCTTTCCCCTCTCACCTTAAACTGATGCCCTCTAGTCCATGATTCGCCAATTCTGGGAAAGTGACTGAGTACATTCACCCTATCCATGCCTCTCATGATGTTATACACGACTATAAGGGCACCCCCTCAGTCTCCTATGCTCTAAAGAAATGTGTCCTAGCTTGTCCAATCTCTCCTTATAACTCAGACCCTTGAGTCCTGGCAATATCCTTGTAAATTTCTTCTGCACTCTTTCCAGTTTAATACCATCCTTCCTATAACAAGTTGACCAAAACTGAATACAACACTCCATGTGTGGCCTCACCAATGTCCTGTACAACTGCAATACAACTTTCCAACTTCTATATTAATACCCTGACTGACAAAGACCAGTGTGCCAAAAGCCTTCTTCATTGCCTTGTCTACCTGTGACTCCACTTTCAGAAAACGGTGCACCTGAACTCCAAGGTCCCTCTTTTCCACTACAGTCTTTCAGGCCCTACCATTCACCACGAAACCTCTACCTTGATTTGACTTTCAAAAATGCAAGACCTCACTTATCAAGATTAAACTCCATTTGCCATTCCTCAGCCCATTTCCCCAGCTGATCAAGTTCTTGCTGCAATTTTTTAGATTAGATTACTTACAGTGTGGAAACAGGCCCTTCGGCCCAACAAGTCCACACCGACCCGCTGAAGCGCAACCCACCCATACCCCTACATTTACCCCGTACCTAACACTACGGGCAATTTAGCATGGCCAATTCACCTGACCCGCACATCTTTGGACTGTGGGAAGAAACCGGAGCACCCGGAGGAAACCCACGCAGACACGGGGAGAACGTGCAAACTCCACACAGTCGCCTGAGTCGGGAATTGAACCCGGATCTCAGGCGCTATGAGGCAGCAGTGCTAACCACTGTGCCACCGTGCCACCCATTAAATTTCTGATAACCTGCCTCACTGCCCATGATACCGCCTGTTTTACTGTCATCTGCAAACTTATCAATCATGCCTTGTACATTCTCATTCAAATCATTGATATAGATAACAAAGGGCAAAGGACCCAGCACCAAATCTTGAAGTAGACCAGTAGTCACAGGCCCCCAGTTCAACAAGTATCCTTCTACTATTACCCTCTGCTTCTTACCATCAAGCCAATTATGTGTCCAATTTGCCAGCTCGCCCTGGATTCCATGCGATCTGACTTCCAGAGCAGCCTACCATGTGGAACCTTATCAAAGGCCTGACCGAAACCCATATAGACTATGCCTACTGCCCTGCTCTCATCAACTTTCCTGGTCACTTCATCAAAGATCTCTTAAGAATAATTTTTGAGGCATAGACTCCCACACATAAAGCCATGCTGACTGCTCATAATCAAACCCTGCCTTTCCAAATGCATTTTTATCTTATTCCTCAAAATCTTGTCAAGTAACTTACCTACCACAGTTGTTAAGCTTATTGGTCTATAGTTCCCAAGCTTTTCTTTAAGGCCATTCTTGAACAAGGACACAACATTATCCTCCAGTCTTCCAGGACCTCACCCATTGTTAATGATGACGTTAAAATATCAGCCAGGGTTCCCACAATCTCTTCTCTAATCTCTTTCAGGGTCCTTGGATATATCTGGTCAGGACCAGGAGGTTTATTCACCTTCATGCATTGTACTATGTCTAACACCTCCTCTATTGTGATCTGAACTGTCCCCAAGATATCGCCACTAACTTACCCAAGTTCCCAAGTCTTCATGTCTTTCTCTAAGGTAGACACGGAGGAGAAATATTCATTGAGGCGTGTACATTAATGACATTTGAAAGGCATTTGGACAAATACATGGATGGGGAAAAGGTTAGAAGGATATGGGCCAAAAGTGCAGGTTAATGTGGTCAGCATGGACCAGTTTGGGCAAAGGGTCTACCTCCATGCTGTAGCACTCTATGAGTCTGAATACCGATTTGCTTCTTCTTGACCCAGCTGCAGTACCAGCAGTGGCCACTGCTCCCATTTACACTATTACACAGAACATAGAACATAGAACATAGAAGGATACAGCGCAGTACAGGCCCTTCGGCCCTCGATGTTGCGCCGACCGAATCCTACCTAACCTATACTAGCCCAATAACTTCCAAATGCCTATCCAATGCCCGCTTAAATGACCATAAAGAAGGAGAGTTCACCACTGCTACTGGCAGGGCATTCCATGAACTCACAACCCGCTGTGTAAAGAATCTACCCCTAACATCTGTCCTATACCTACCACCCCTTAATTTAAAGCTGTGTCCCCTAGTAACACCTGACTCCATTAGCGGTAAAAGGTTCTCAGTGTCGACCCTATCTAAACCCCTAATCATCTTATACACCTCTATCAAATCTCCCCTAAACCTTCTCTTCTCCAATGAGAACAGCCCCAAGTGCCTCAGCCTTTCCTCATAAGATTTTCCTACCATTCCAGGCAACATCCTGGTAAACCTCCTCTGCACTCGTTCCAATGCCTCCACATCCTTCCTATAGTGTGGCGACCAAAACTGCACACAATGCTCCAGATGAGGCCGCACCAGAGTCTTATACAGTTGCAACATGACCTCAGGACTCCGGAACTCAATTCCTCTACCAATAAAGCCCAGTACACCATATGCCTTCCTCACAGCACTATTTACCTGGGTGGCAACTTTCAGAGATCTGTGTACATGGACACCAAGATCCCTCTGCTCATCCACACTACCAAGTAGCCTACCATTAGCCCAGTAATCCATCTTCTTGTTACTCCTACCAAAGTGAATGACTTCACACTTAGCTACATTGAATTCCATTTGCCACATTTCTGCCCAGCTCTGCAACTTATCTATATCCCGCTGTAACCTACCACTTCCTTCCTCACTATCCACAACTCCACCGACTTTTGTGTCATCCGCAAACTTGCTTACCCAGCTTTCAAGCCCTTCCTCTAGATCATTTATAAAGATAACAAAAAGCAATGGTCCCAAAACAGATCCTTGTGGTACACCGCTAGTAACTGCACTCCAAGATGAACATAGTCCATCAACTACTACCCTCTGTCTCCTTCCAGCCAGCCAATTCCTAATCCAAACCTCTAATGTATCCTCAATGCCATACCTCCGTAGTTTTAGCATTAGCCTACCATGGGGAACCTTATCGAACGCCTTACTAAAATCCATATACACAACATCTACTGCTTTACCCTCGTCCACTTCCTTAGTCACCTTCTCAAAGAACTGTAAGGTTTGTGAGGCACGACCTGCCCTTCACAAAACCATGCTGGCTATCCTTGATCACGTTATTCCTATCCAGATGTTCATAAATCTTATCCCTTACCATTCTCTCTAAGACTTTGCCCACCACTGAAGTCAGACTCACTGGCCTATAGTTACTAGGGCTATCCCTACTCCCTTTCTTGAACAAGGGGACCACATTCGCTATCCTCCAGTCCTCTGGTACTATTCCCGTTGACAATGACGACATAAAAATCCAGGCCAATGGCTCTGCTATCTCCTCCCTAGCTTCCCATAGGATCCTAGGGTAAATGCCATCAGGCCCAGGAGACTTATCTATTTTCATCCTTTCCAATATTCCCAGAACCTCTTCCCTGCATATTTCCAGGCCATCCATTCTAATCATTTGTGACTCCATATTCACATCAGCAGCAGTGTCCTGTTCCTGAGTGAATACTGATGAAAAGTATTGATTTAGTGTCTCTCCAATCTCCTCCACCTCCACACACAACTTCCCACTACTATCCTTGACTGGACCGATACCTACCCTAGTCATCCTTTTATTCCTGACATACCTATAGAAAGCCTTTGGGTTTTCCCAAATCCTACCAGCTAAAGACTTTTCATGTCCCCTTCTCGCTTCTCTTAGCTCTCTCTTTAGATCCTTCCTGGCTACCTTATAACTCTCTATCGCCCCAACTGAACCTTCACGCCTCATCTTTACATATGCCGCCTTCTTCCCTTTCACAAGGGATTCCAATTCCTTACTAAACCACGGCTGCCTCACAAGGCCCTTTACACCATGCCTGACTGGTACATACTTATCGAGGACATGTAGTAGCTGCTCCTTGAACAATCCCCACATCTCATTAGTGTTCTTCTCTTGAAGCCTGTTTTTCCAATCCACACATCCTAAGTCATGCCTCACTGCATCATAATTTCCCTGCCCCCAGCTATAACTCTTGCCCTGCGGAGCACACTTATCCCTCTCCATCACTAAAGTAAAAGTCACCGAGTTGTGGTCACTGTCCCCGAAGTGCTCACCTACCTCCAAGTCTAACACCTGGCCTGGTTCATTACCTAGAACCAAATCCAGTATAGCCTCACCTCTTGTTGGCCTGTCTACATATTGTGTCAGGAAACCCTCCTGCACACATTGGACAAACACCGACCCATCTAATGAACTCGAGCTATAGCTCTCCCAGTCAATATCTGGGAAGTTAAAGTCCCCCATAACAACCACCCTGCTACCTTCACTCTTTTCCTGAATCATCCTCGCAATATTATCCTCTACTTCTCTAGGACTATTAGGAGGCCTGTAGAAAACACCTAACAGGGTGACCTCACCTTTCCTATTTCTAACCTCAGCCCAAACTACCTCAGATGGCAAGTCCTCTTCCATCGTCCATTCCACTGCTGTAATACTATCTTTGACAAGTAATGCCACACCTCCCCCTTTTTTACCCCCATGTCTGATCCTACTAAAACATTTAAACCCTGGAACCTGCAACAGCCATTCTTGTCCCTGTTCTACCCACGTCTCTGTAATGGCCACAACATCGAAGTCCCAGGTACCAACCCACGCTGCAAGTTCACCTACCTTATTTCTTATACTTCTGGCATTGAAGTATACACACTTCAATCCACCCTTCTGTTTACAGGCACCCTCCTTCGAGATCGCTGCATTATTCATAACCTCCCTACACTCAAGGTCCTGTACCCTAAAGCTACAGTCCAGGTTCCCATGCCCCGGCAGAGTTAGTTTAAACCCTCCCAAAGAGCACTAGCAAACCTCCCCCCAAGGATACTGGTGCCCCTCAGGTTCAGGTGTAGACCATCCTTTTTTAGAGGTCCCACCTTCCCCAGAAAGAACCCCAGTTGTCCAGAAACCGGAATCCCTCCTTCCTGCACCATGCCTGTAGCCACGCATTTAACTGCTCTCTCTCCCTATTCCTCGACTCTCTATCACGTGGCATGGGTAACAAACCAGAGACTACAACTCTGTTTGTTCTAACTCTGAGCTTCCAACCTAGCTCCCTGAAAGCCTGTCTGACATCCTCACCCCTCTTCCTACCTATATCGTTGGTGCCAACGTGGACCACGATCTGGGGCTGCTCCCCCTCCCCCTTAAGGACCCGGAAAACACGATCAGCGACATCACGTACCCTTGCACCTGGGAGGCAACATACCAAACGTGAGTCACTGTCGCCTCCACAAAACTGTCTGTCTGTACCCCTCACTATCGAGTCCCCAAGAACTATCGCTCTACCTTTCTCCACCCTTCCCTTCTGAGCAACGGGGCCAGGCTCCGTGCCAGAGGCCTGAACCTCGTTGCTTGCCCCTGGTAAGTCATCCCCCCACAAGTATCCAAAACGGTATACTTGTTCTTGAGGGGAATGACCGCAGGGGGTCCCTGCACTGGCTTCCTCCTCCCACTCCCCCTCACTGTCACCCATCTATCTTGAACTTTCGGAGTAACTACTTCCCTAAAGCTCTGATCTATGACCCTCTCTGCCTCCCGAATGATCCGCAGTTCATCCAAATCCAGCTCCAGTTCCCTAACACGGGCTTGGAGGAGCTGGAGATGGGTGCACTTCTTGCAAGTGTACTCAGCAGGGACGCTAATGGCTTCCCTCACCTCATACATGTTGCAGGAGGAACATTGCACTGCCTGCACTGCCATCCCTCTAAAAAGCTAGCTTTCTTTAAAAAAAAACTAAATGTAAAGAAACCAAACAAGCAAAACGCAGCACTTACCTGCTTGCCGCAACAGGTCTTATTATTTAGGTTAGAGGAGGAGGGCGGGTGGGAGGCTCTTCTGCCGAAGTGCCTCGGGTTACTCGCCTGCGCGTTTAAATAGAGAAAAAACTATTGTGACTGCGAAGCTGCTGGACTCTGTCCAGCATTACTATACTGTGGAACCTCCTCCTGGAGAGGAAGGGAATCATAACTAAAGGTCCATCAGCTGGAAAATTAAAAATGGGGGAGAAAGCAAAGCAGAAGTGAGCCTACCTCCCACATTGACATTGGGATCCAGGGCGACTGACCTCAGTGTACAGTAACTAGAAAAAAAACTACAAAAGTCTCCGGCAACATTGAAGGAGGCCATTGGACTCATCAAACCTATGCAAGCTCTGTGCTGGGACAGAACTAACTCCATTACATTGGTGCTTTTCCATATCTTTATTTCCCTTCTCATTGCAATTTATTTCTCACCAGTGTTACACATTACAGAGAGGAGCCAAAATTGTTCCAGTGGTGAGCTTTTAAATTTGGGCCAAATCTTAAAAAATTGTTTTCAACAAGTGCAAATTGTGAACTTCTTTTGAAGGGTGTGGCGTGCAAGGTCCAGTGGGATTTCCTGCCATATTTCATCAAACACAAATCGTTGCCTTCCGATCCAAGCCCTACAGTATCCCTCGTGTTGAATTCAAGCCTCACGTGTCATTCCCTGAGGTATTCACCATAGAAAAGATGAACTGGAAGACCAGCCTCCCTTGTGCCCACGCCATCTTTAAAAGTCTGTTGTGCACTCAGATTGCCCTGTATGGTTCCTGAAGCATTGGATCACGTTGGATTCCCACTTTGGGGTAGAGACTTGGAACTCCTATTGGATAATATGGTGCAGATGGAGAATATCCTCTTCCCCTGCAACATGCCAGTCTGGCCCAAGGTTGCCACTCATGTCAGTCAGTCTCAGCAGCTGGAGCACTACAGAAAGAACATCGATGATCTTCTCCACTTGACCATCTTAAGCGTTGTCTTCTTCTTTCCAATTCCTCACGCTCACACCACCTCTGTTATTGAACCCGCCTCCCACAAAAGCACATGCTCTGCCACTCTCAGTATTGCCTATGACATCTTCCCCACTCACTCTCACTAGTCCCAACCTCTCACACCTATGACGGTGAATGATTAGTCACTCCCTCAGACATGTCATCACCCACATCAGAAATAGCTGCTGTGCAACCCACTGAATAGCTGATTTGATAATCCTCAACTCTATTTTTTCTCGATAACACTTGATATCCTTACTGATTAAAAATCTATCTCGGGCTTGAACATTTGCAACAACTCAACCTTTGCAGCGTTCAGTGGCAAAAAGATTCCACAGATTCCCTACCATCTAAAAGAAGAAATCCCCCCTCAGTTCTGTCCTAACTGGGTGACTCCTTACTCTGAGGTTATGTACTTTGGTGGTAGACTCTCCGAGAAGGGGACACAACCTTTCTGCATCTACCCTATCGAACCCCCTAAGAACCTTGTAGGTTTCATTATGGCTGCCCCTCAATTTTCTAAATTCCAATGAGTACATGCCCAAACAACTCAACCTCTCCTCATAAGACAGTCCTGCTATAATCCAGGATCAACCCAGTGAACTCTCCTGGGATTCGTTCCAATGCCAGTATATCTTTACTGAGATAAAGATTTCAGTGGGCGGCACGGTGGCACAGTGGTTAGCACTGCTGCCTCACAGCGCCTGTAGATCCGGGTTCAATTCCCGACTCAGGCGACTGACTGTGTGGAGTTTGCACGTTCTCCCCGTGTCTGCGTGGGTTTCCTCCGGGTGCTCCGGTTTCCTCCCACAGTCCAAAGATGTGCGGGTCAGGTGAATTGGCCAAGCTAAATTGCCCTTAGTGTTAGATAAGGGGTAAATGTAGGGGTATGGGTGGGTTGCGCTTCGGCGGGTCGGTGTGGACTTGTTGGGCCGAAGGGCCTGTTTCCACACTGTAAGTCTAATCTAATCATATGGGGTCAAACCTGTTCCCAATATTGCCAAAATGTATAGCCACACATTTTCTCCCATTATATTCAATTTGCTAGTTTTTTGCCCACTTACATAACCTTATCCCTTTGCAGACTCCTTATGCCATCCTTGCCACTTGCTTTCCCATCTTCCAATATATTTTTGTGTCATCCACGAACTTGGCAACAGTACATGCACTTGCCTTGTCCTGTGCATTAATATACACTGTAAACAATTATGGCCCCAGTGCTGATCGCTGTGTGGCACTCCATAAGTTATAGTTTGCCATACAGAAAATTCCTCCCTTGTCCCAACTCTATCTTTTATTTACTCAATCCTCTATCCACGCTAATATCATACCATCAACAACATGGGGCTGTTATTTTATTGAATAGCCCAATGTGTGATACCTTATCATAACTCTTTTGGGAATATTGCTGTTGTGACCCAGTGCCTAATGCTGATTTCCTTCACAGCAAGTGGCAAGCTGAATTCGCCAGGTACACACTCTGACTTCCATGTTGAAAACTCTCAACGCTAGCTTCTTCAGCAAGTTTGGTAAGTAAGGAAGCTGATTGTAAATGAGTTATGGCATTGATAAAGCATTTAATAAGCTCTACTCCCACTTATTTGGCAATTTGCTGCTGCATATTGAGAGACTTGCCTCGTCAAAAACATAAAAGTTGCAGCGACTTGACTCGCGATGTTGAATTAGGCCTTGCTAGACTTTTCATCTGATTCTGCCACAAAAGAATTCTACCCATTATATTTAACTCCTACATTTTTAATTATTTAAGTCTGGAGTTAAAATAGCAGCATTTAGTAAATGTACGTTGTTTTGGACACACTCTGGAGAACATACCCAGTTGTGTATATCTGGGTTATAAGGGTCATTGAGTTGACTCGCAGTGCTGTGTGTGGATGTAATCTTCCTCTGGTATTCTGGAGGCTGGGTGTTTACAGTGCCTGCTCCTATGAAGGTTTGTTGGCTGGATTCCCTCTCCAACTGTTCCACTGAGACTCTCTGTTTGAATCCTCAGGTCTATGGGATACATTTCCCAGTTCTCAGTCACATGCAGTAAACAGCAGAACAGTTTCCAGATTTCTCATTTGGCAACAGATTAAAGCTTCAAAAGAATAAAAGCAACATTAACTCAGAAACTTAAGCACCCACACTGTGACTGGCTGTCACCACACTCTAAATCCCTAACATATTCCCTGGGAATATCATGTTTCATTCTTTAATCTGCTGTATTAGAATCACTTCTTCCAAAATCAGTCAGGGGTGCAGCTATGTTTATATTCATTCAAGGGATGTGGACACCTTTGGCAAGGCTAGAAATGTTATTATTGCTCATCTTCACCAAATTCCTGAAGAAGGGCTCATGCCTGAAATGTCGATTCTCCTGCTCCTTGGATGCTGCCTGACCTGCTGCGCTTTTCCAGCAACACATTTTCAGCTCTGATCTCCAGCATCTGCAGTCCTCACTTTCTCCTTGTTGATTTTAACCTACTGCGAATCCTCTTGCAAGGATGCCTTCCTTGAAGAAGCTCTCTTCCTCCCTCTACAAGGATTTAAAATTCCTGAAGAAGGGCTCATGTCGGAAACGTCGATTCTCCTCTCCTTGGATGCTGCCTGACCTGCTGCGCTTTTCCAGCAACACATTCTCAGCATCTTCACCAAACCCCTAACATAAACCACTCCCATGTTCAGCATCATCAACTGATACATTAATCTAAGAATGCTTTAGACCAGTGGTCACAATGGGGGTGACTTGTATCCTAAGTTTGTGTGACTGCAGTTCACAAGCTGGATATTTGATCAAAGTTCAGTCACTTTACGAATCCAGATAAGCATCTGCAACTTGTGCTGCGTCAGTGAAGGAGCTCCAGAGAAAAATTGCTGGAGTGAGCAGGTTCCTTTGCGATGTGGCCCTGACAACAGTGACTGTTCAGTTCCGTCACGCGTAGGAGCTGCAGAGAGAGAGATTTGATTTGGCCTGGGGGCTATTGACTGTGGTGTAGATATCTGTGGTTAGGCTTCCTGCCTCCTGAGTTGAGTGTAGGCCTTGGGGTTTGTGTGGGAGGGGGAGGAGGGAGGAACAGTAGCATATAGAGAAATGTTTGGGATAAACTAGCTTTAATTTAAGGAAATGATAAGTCCCATGGGGGAACAGGTGTCAACATCTGCACAAAATTATTCATGATATTTGTTCAACAATGTAATGAACATCCTGTGATCGTAAAAATGATCAAAACAGGAATGGTTACCAAATTTGGAAGATCAGGAATTTCATTATTTTAAGAGGAATTTACAAGTCTCTATTTCCTGGTTTTTGTTTAGATGATTTTAATTTTTAGTCTGAAGGTTTTTTTTTCTTTTACCCCCACACTACCGCCTAACTGCGGTAGTGCTAATATTTTTCTCCAGCACCCATGTTGTGTGTGTGCAGGTGTGAGACACAGTGAAAGACACAAGGTGCATGAATCTTTATTCAAATTTCCACCACCAGGAAGGAAGGAAACACCCGAGTGGCCAGTGACAAGCAGTGCCCTTCATATCAGAGGGCAATGATGCGTGATCAAACAGTGAAGGGGAGGGCAGGGATTAAATCAAAATAGAGTTGGAGGGGGAAATGATTCACTCCACTCCCTGCGGCACCCACCTCTCCCTGAACAACTCCAGGGTGTCGGTGGATACTGCGTGCTCCTTTTCCAGAGATACCTGGGCTCTAATGCAACCGCGGAAGAGGGGCATGCAGTCGGTCCTAATGATCCCCTCCACGTCCCGCTGCCTGGACCTGTTTATGGCCAGTTTGGCCAGGCCCAGGAGCAGACCCACGGGGAGATCTTCAGACCTGCCCTCCCTCCTCCATACCGGGTGCCCGAAGATCAGGAGCGTGGGACTGAAGTGCAACCAAAAGCAGAGGAGGAGGTTTTTGAGAAAATCAAACAGGGAGTGCAAATGCCCACACCCAATATACACATGGTCCACAGACTCCACAGTGCCACAGAACAAGCATTTGGGCTGGGAGTCCGTGAACCACCGCAATCTGCGGTTGCAGGGGACTGCTGCATGCAGCACCCTCCACCCCAGATCCCCGAGAGAAAGGGGGAGGACTTCCACGTAGAAAGCCCTCCACTGGGGATCCCCACCGCCCGGTGATAAATGGGCACGCCAAGGCGTGTCCGGACAGTGGATGAGGGAGAAGAGGTGGAAGGTGTGCAGCAGCAGTCGATACAGGGCCCGTCTTTATATGTCCTTAAAAGGGACAAAACTAAAATTCCGGAGGCGGCTGAGGTTGTGGGGCACAGGCTCCCACGGGAAGTACAGGACCGTGGGGCCAATGTGAAATTCTGTCCGGGCAGGGGTGAGCATGGACGGGATTCCACCACACACCTGAGCATCCTCCAACTGGTGCACTATGTCGGGTCCGAGCACTGCCGTTTTAAGGCATCAGATGGCGGTGGCCACGTACTGGACGTCTACCGCTGCCCTGCTCGCTATGTCCTGTGGCAGCGTCCAGCCCAGGCCTCCGGCACCCAGCATGTCCCCGACCCTGGTCACCCTCGCCGCCACGGCCCTCCCCTCCGACAGCCACTCAAACCCATGGGTATGGAGGTGCGGATTCCTGAGCAACGCCGCTACTCCTGCCGGAGCGTAGGCATGACGCGATTCAACCATGTTCCAGACAGTGATCAGGTCTGGTAAAAGACAGGTAGTGTCCTGAGGGTGATCTCCAAACCGTCATGAACAGGAGCTGCATGTCGTAGTTGAGGTTACGCACCTGGCGGAAAAAATACGTCGCCAGGGCACACCACCTAGGAGGAGGCTTGACGTAAAGGTATCGCTGCTAGGTCTGAAGGGGGAATGTCGCGACCAGGGTGCAGATGCACACCACCGACTGACCGCCCTCCTCAATAGGGAGACTCAGAACCTGCACAGCGATTTATTTGTCCCAGAAGAAGTCGACCAACGTTCTCTGGATGTCAGCGACCAGCACTCGGCTCCTGTAAGATAGCACTCGGAGCAGTCCTGTCCAGCGGCCTAGGCGAGCCGAGACTTTGGCCTCCAGTTCCTGCCATTTGGCCGGCCAGGATTCCTCGGCCGGGCTGAGGTAGACCCCCAGGTAGAGGAGACGGGTGGTACTCCAGCTGAACGCTCGTAACTCCTCCGGCAGGGAGTCCACCCGCCACGGACCCACCAGTAGTCTGGAATATTTGGCCCAGTTGATCCTGGCGGAAGATGCTGCCAAGTACACGGCCTGAAATTCACACATCCTCCCCAGGTCAGCCAGGTCTGTGAAAGTGAGGAGCACGTCGTCGGCGTAGGCCGAGAGGACCACCCCCGTGTCCGCGCCGCGCAGAACCAGCCCCGACAACCTCCTCCGCAAGAGGCGCAGGAAAGGCTCCACGCACAGGGAATACAGCTGGCCGGACAGGGGGCAGCCTTGACGCACTCCTCTCCCGAAGCAAAGGGGCGCCGTCAGGGACCCGTTAACTTTAACCAGACACTCTGCGGCGGCGTACAAAAGTCGGATCTGGGCGACAAACTGCATCCCGAACCCGAAAGCCCGCAGAGTCCCGAGAAGGAACTCGTGATTGACCCTGTCGAACGCCTTCTCCCAATCGAGAGACAGGAAGGCGCTCGGCAGACCAGCCCGTCGACAGAAATGGATCAGGTCCCGGATCAGTTGGATGTTATTGTATATCCTCCGACTGGTCCGGGTGAATCATGTGGGCCAGCACGGAAGCCAGGCAAGAAGACAACACCCTGGCGAAGATTTTGTAGATCGTGCTGAGGAGGGAGACCAGACGCCAGTTCTTTAGAGAACGAAGGTCCCACTTCTTTGGCAGCAGGACGATTGACCGCCCTGCGCCAAGAAAGGGGCAGCTCTCCAGCATTTAGACACTCCCCCAGGACCTGTGCGTAGTCACTCCCCAAGATGTCCCAAAACGCCCTGAAGAACTCCACAGTCAGCCTGTCCAGCCCCGTGGACTTGCCCCTCGAGAGCCGGTCGAGGGCACTGGTCAACTACTCTAAGGTGACGGGAGCATCGATCCTTCCGGCGCTGCAGTAGGTCCTCCCACAGAACTCTGCGACCATCCTCGCTGGACGGATCCGGAGAGAACAGAGCCGTGTAGTAGAAGCGAACGTGGGCCCTGGGAGGGGGGGGAAGGGTGGGGGAAGGAGGGGGGGAGGAGGGGGAGGAAGGAGGTGGGAAGGAGGGGGTGAAGGGGAAGGGGGAAAGGAGGGGGGCAGGAGGGGGGAAGGGGGGAATGGGGGAAGGGGGAAAAGGAGGGGGAGAGGGGGGAAGTGGGAAGGAGGGGGGAGGAGGAGGGAAGGGGGAAGGAGGGGGCAAGGGGGGAAAGGAGGGGGATAAGGGGGGAAGGGGGGAAGGAGGGGGGAAGGAGGGGGAAGGGGGAAAAAGGAGGGGGGGAAGGAGGGGAGAGAAGGGGGAAGGAGGGGGAAAAAGGACGGGGGAAGGAGGGGGAGGAAGGGGGGAGCGGGGAAGGAAGGGGAAGGGGAGAATGGGGGAATGAGGGGGAAAAAGGAGGGGGAGGTGGGAGGAGGGGGGAAGGAGAGGGCGAGAAGGGGAGGAGAGGGGGAAGGGGTGGAGAGGGGGTAAGGAGGGGGAAAAAGGAGGGGGAGGTGGGAGGAGGGGGGGAGAAGGGGGAAAGGGGGGTAAGGAGTGGGGGAAGGGGGAAGGAGGGGGTAAGGGGGAAAAGGAGAGGAGGGTGAGAAAAAGGAGTGGGGAGGTAGGGGGAAGGGGGAAAGGGGAGGTGGGGGGAAGGGGGGAAGGGGGGCAAGGTGGGGAACGGGGAGGTGGGGGGAGGTGGGGGGAAGGGGGAGGTGGGGGAGGGTGAGGGAAGGGGAAAGGGGGAGATGGCAGGAAGGGGGAGGTGGAGGGGAAGGGGGAAGGTTGGGGGAAAAGGGGGTAACGAGGTGAGGTTGGGGGAAAGGGGGGACGGGCGGGAAGGGGGAGGTGTGGGGAAGGGGGGAGGGGGGAAGGGTGGGGGAGGGGTGGGGAAGGGGCTGGAAGGGGGACGGCGGAGGGGAGTTGGGGGCGTTGTGGGGAAGGGTGGGAGTTGGGGGAAGTAGAAGGGGGAAGGGGTGAAGGGGAGGTGGGGGGAGGGGGGAAGGGGGGTAAGGGGGGAGGTGGGGGGAGGGGGAAGGGGAGAAGGGGGTGGAGGTGGGGGTACGGGGGGAGGTGGGGGAGAAGGGGGTAAGGGGGGGAGGTGGGGGAAAGGTGGTGGTGGGTGAGAAGGGGGTAAGGGGGAGGTGGGGGAAGTAGAAGGGGGAAGGGGTGGAGGGGGAGGGGGGAGGTAGGGGGTAAGGGGGAGGGGGGAAGGGGTGAAGGGTTGGAAGGGAGAAGGGGGAAAGGGGGAGGGTGGGGGAGGGGTGGGGAAGGGGGAGAAAGGGGAAGGGGGACGGCGGAGGGGAGGTGGGGGTAGGTGGGGGAAAGGGGGGAAGGGGGGAGGTGGGGGAAGGGGGAGGGGGAAGGTGGAAGGGGAGGGAAGGGGGAAGGGGTGGAGGGGGAAGGCGGGAGGTAGGGGGAGGTAGGAAGGGGGTGAAGGGTTGGGAAGGGGGGAGGGGGAAAGGGGGAGGGTGGGGGAGGGGTGGGGAAGGGGGAGAAAGGGGAAGGGGGGATGGCGAAGGGATGTGGGGGGTAGGTGGGGGGAAAGGGGGGAGATGGGGGAAGGAGGGAGATGGGGGGAAGAGGAGGTGGGGGGATGGAGGGAAGGGGAGGGGGGAAGGGGGAGGTGGGGAGAAGGGGGAGAGGGGGGAGGGGGGAAGGAGGGGAAGGAGGGAAGGGGGTGGTGGGGAAGGGGGGAGGTGGGGGGAAGGGGAGGGGAAGGGAGGGGGAAGGGGGGAAGCGGTGGGGAAGGGGTGGGAGGGGGGAAAGGGAGGGAAAGGGGTGGGAATGCGAGGGGAAGGGGGGAGAAGGGTGGAGGGGGAGGGGAGGGCGCTGATCGCTTTGAGATGCAAAATTGCACATCATCATCTAAGTGAGAAACCCACAAAAGGAATGGACCACATCCACTAAATGCTTTACACTAACATAGCTTTAAATATCATCCCTCTAAACATCTTACAAGAGATATCCTCAAGAAATTGGCATTGTGTGGTTCAGTCCACACATGATAAGCTAACTGGTTACAATGAGTTGAGCCTTGCACTGGCATTATCTGTCTTAAATGGCAGCATGGATTATTGGGATGGATACCCAAAACTTTTCACATCGCTGAGAGAGCAAGTCCAACTATTATTGGTCTATCAGCATGCACAAATCTACATATTATCACAATTCACAAGGTAGAGTCATAGAGTCATACAGCACCGAAAAAAACCCTTCAGCCCAATCAGTCCATATTGACTTTAATCCCAAATTAAACTAGTCCCAACTGCCTGCACTTGACCAATATCTATCCAAACATTTCCTGTTGATGTACTCAACTGTACCCACATCCACCACTTCCTCTGGAAGTCCATTCCATACACAAACGCCTGACTGTGTCTAAAAAAATGCCCCTCATGTCTTTTTCAAATCTTTCTTCTCTCACCTTAAAAATAGTCCCCCTCCTCTTGAAATCTCTCACCCTAGGGAAAAGGCACCTGCTATTCTCCTTAGCTATACTCTTCATGATTCTATAATCATTTATAAGGTCAACTCTCAATCTTCTATGCTCCTGTGGTAAAAGTCCCAGCCTATTCAGTCATTCTTAGAACTCAAACCCTCAATGCTCAGCAACATCCTGGTAAATCTCTTCTGAATCCTTTCCAGGTGAATAATATCCTTCTTATAACATGGGGACGAAAACTGGGCTCCAGAACTCCAGAAGAAGCTTCAACCTGATCCTGTACAACTTTAACATCATGTCACAACTTTTGTACTCAATGGCCTGAGCAATGAAGGCAAGCATGCTAAATGCGTTCTTAACCACCATATCTAGATGTGAGGCAAACTTCAAAGAACAATGTAACTGAACCTGTAGGCCTCTCTGTTCCACAACACTAGCCAAGGCCACACTTTAATTGTACAAGTCTTGTCTTTGTTTCTTTTACTAAATTGCAATACCTTACATTTATCCAAATAAACTCCGTCTGCCACCCATCAGCCCATTGACCCAGTTGATCAAGATCTCTTCGTAATCTGAGATAACCTTCTTCACTCTTCATTGTACCACCAGTCTTCATAACAAATAGATCAGCTCCAACAACAAAGACTCTAAACTGCAATATTAATCCCATTCCGAAGACGAGTCACACTGGATTCCAAATGTTAATTCTGTTCTCTCTCCACAGAAGCTGCCAGACCTGCTGAGTTTCTCCAGGATCTTCTCAAATGATGTTTCCACATCAATCTCAATCATTTTAGTCACAACCAAATCCAGCAGATTCATAAATCAGATCAGATGATGACCAGCCTCAACAGCTCAAATGGATTTTCATTGATGGTGGCATGAATGCATTCAACAGGCCTCTGAGGTTGTGTATTCATTCTGGTCATTAAGAGATAAGCCAGGCCTCTCTAGAAGTGTTAGTCAGGAAGACAGGCAAATCAGATTTCTGCCAGCTCTGCATCAAGACATTCTTGACAATAGGAATCAAGATTACAGGCTAGACACGTGAATCCATCTGTTGGCCCAGCGACAGTAAAAATGTCAATTAGCTAATCAGGTTGCATGAAGCATGTCAACTCCATTCACCTGAACAATTCAGAAAGCCTCTTATCCAAAACAAGCTTCCTTCTGAGCAATGGTACAAGACTGCGATTGATATTTTACATGTTCAGTAAAACAGTTGCATTCTGGTACCTGAGTTACCTCACCAGATTCCGTTTTGTGAGGCAAACTAATGATGCATTGGTAAAATGGTTGTCAATGCATTAGCTGCCATATTTTGTATGCTCAGACTACCTCATTAAGTTGTGCTTGACAACAGACTGTAGCATACCAGTGCATCAAAACATGTCGAGTAGTTTCGCAATACACACGCTTTGAACTGTAAAATACAGAAAAGTTCACTGTAAGGCATGCAATTTTCAGATGCTTTGTTGAATGTACGTACTACTCGTCAAGGCAATGGTGTCACCTCACTGGCCATTCTCATGTCTCAAAGACAGACCCACACAGTTCTTCCCTCTCATATTCTTACCAATCAATCAGATGTACATGATGCATTGTTAAAAAGAATGGAGTAAATGGTACCAACAACATGATCAATGTACGTGTGTCCGTTATTCCAATTCAAGCCAGCTCAAAGCATGAGAGTTTGTGAATTTCATTCTAGCAAATGGTTTTCTTGGAGAAATATGCCCTCATGTCCATCCAAATCATTGTAATGAGCAACAAACTTGGTCTTTGGGGGGGCACAGTGGTTAGCACTGATGCCTCTCACAACGCCAGGGACCCAGGTTCGAATTGAGCTTCAGGTGATAGTGCGTGGAGTTTGGATATTCTCCCCACGACTGCGTGGGTTTCCTCCAGATGGTCCAGTTTCCTTCCACAATCCGAAGATGTGCAGTTTAGATGAATTGGCCATACTAAATTGCCCAGAGAGTTCAGGATATGTGGGTTAGGTGCATTAGTCTGGGAAATATAGAGAAATAGGATAGGGAAATAGGTCTGGTGGGTTACTCTTCAGAGGGTTGGTGTGGACTTGTTGGGCTTAATGGACTGTTTCCACACTGTAAGGATTCAATGATTCTATGAAATAGGTTCTATACTCAAATGCTGCATCATCAATCAAACATCACACAGGATGATGCCTTGAATACTAAAGATATAATGCCAGACATTGCCCACACAACTTTGACAAATGATACACATCTATCCATGATGATGGCACATTGTAGAATGAAGCTATATAGTCAAGTCCTTATGAAACCTGCATAAGTCATGTTAAAGTGTTATCTAAATGTGGAGAAATAATGTATCTATGTGAATTGTTGTCCATATTAAAAGAAAAGATTTCCCACTCTTTAAAAGGAAAAGGTGAGGGTGTGTATGGAATGGGAGTTTATTGTGTTGGATGCTCTTCAGAGGTTTCGTGTAAACCTGATGGGCCAAATTTCTGTATTGCGGTGATTTTATGATTCTATTATTCTATAATTCTCAATGTTAATTGGCATACATTACCCACAGAGTGGAGAGTAGATTGCACATTTTTTACTGATATCTTTCCTCACACTTCCTCCTCTTCTAGACAAATGACTCAAAATATGACACTCCACTAACATACAGATGATATGGAACAAGGATTACCATTTGGATTCTATCTAACTCCTATCAAGGTATTACAATGAGTTCATCAAACTCCACAGTAACATACCACACAGAGGAGCAAGTCAAATAGTCAAGGCAGATAAAAGCAAGGCAGACAACAGGGTAACACTGATCAATTAAACTGCATTTGTTTCAATGCAAAAGGCCTGACAGGTAAGGAAGGGCAGGACTTATAGCTTAAGAATGTTCCAAGGTATAGATGCTACAGGAAGGATAGTAAGGGGCGGGGGGGGGGGGGGGGAGCAAGGGAGGAGGAGAGTGGTCTTTTTGGTTAGGGATAACATTACAGCTGTAGTTAGGGAGTATGTCCAGTGAAGTTATTTCAGTAGAACTGAGAAATTAGAAAGGGGTGATCACCTCATTGGGATTGTACTATACAACCAGGAATTTGAGAAGCAAATTTCTAAGGAGATCTCAGATATCTGTACAAAGGATAGGGTTGTGTTGGTAAGGAATTGTAACGTTCCACACAAACGCTGGGATTGCCATGGTGTTAAGGACTTGCTTGGAGGAGGAATTTATTAAGTGTGCACAAGAAAGTTTTCTGAGTCAGTATGTGGGTGTACCAACAAGAGAAGGAGAAAAATTTGACTTTCTCTTGGGAAATAAGGTAGGACAAGGTGTCAGTGGGGGAGCACTTTGGGGCCAGTGATCACAATTCTGTTAGTTTTAAAATAGTTACGGAAAAGGATAGACCTGACCGAAAAGTTAAAGTTCTAAATTGGAGTAAGGCCAATTTTGACGATGTTAGACAAGAACAGTCAAAAATTGATTGAGAGAGGCAATTTGCATGAAAAGAAATAGTTGAAAAGTGGGAGATCTTTAAATATGAGATAATGAGAATCCAGCGACAGTATGATCCTGTTAATGTGAAGGTTAGGGCTGGTAGATGCAGAAAATGCTGGATGACTGGAGAAATTGAGGCTCTGGTCAAGAAAAAAAAATGAAGTGTGCCAGGTATAGACAGGTTTGGGCAAGTATGTCAGGTATAGACAGTTAGGATTGAGTGAATCCCTGGAGGAGTATAAGGGCAGTAAGAATATACTTAAAGAGGAAGTCAGAAGGGCAGAAAGGGGACAGGAGATAGCTTCAGCAAATAAGGTTAAGGAGAATCCAAAGAGACTCTACAAATACATTAATGTATTTGTATGTAGGAAATCATGTCTCACTGACTTGATTGAGATTTTTGAAGAAGTGCAAAAGGTGATTAATGAGAACAGAGCAGTGGACAGTTTCATATGGACATAAATAAGACATTTGACAAAGAATTTGCATGGTAGACTAGTTAACAAGGTTTGATCACATGGAATACAGGGCGAACTAGTCATTTGGATACAGAACTGGTTCAAAGATAGAAGACAGAGGGTGGTGGTGGAGGGTTGCTTTTCAGACTGGAGGCCTGTGACCAGTGGAGTGCCACAAGGATCGATGTTGGGTGCACTACTTTTCGTCATTTATGTAAATGATTTGGATGTGAACACAAGAGTTATAGTTAATAAGGTTCTGGGGAGTGTTGCCGAGCAAAGAGACCTTGGGGTACAGGTGCAGAGATCCTTGAAAGTGGAGCTACAGCTAGACAGCGTGGTGAAGAAGAATTTGTCATGCTTGCCTTTACTGGTCAGTGCACTGAGTATAGGAGTTGGGAGGTCATGTTGTGGCTGTACAGGACATTAATTTAGGCCACTTTTGAAATACCGCATTCAATTCTGGTCTCCCTGCTACAGGAAAGATGTTGTTAAATTTGAAATGGTTCAGAAAAGACTTACAAGGATGTTGTCAGGGTTGGAGGGTTTGAGCTAATAGGGAGAGGCTGAATAGACTGGAGCTATTTTCCCTGGAGTATTGGTGGCTGAGGGGTGATCTTATAGAGGTTCACATGACCATAAGAGACATCAAAAGGGTGAATTACCAAGATTCTTTTCCCAGTATAGAGGAGTCCAAAACTAGAGGACGTCGGTTCAAGGTGAGAGGGGAAAGATTTAAAAGGGACCTAAGGGTCAAATATTTCATGCAGAGAGTGGTGCATGTATGGAATGATCTGCCAGAGGAAGGGGTGGAGACTGATACAATTACAACATTTAAAAAGCATCAGATGGCTATATGAATAGGAATGGTTCGGAGAGATATGGGCCAAATGCTGGTAAATGGAACTAGATTAATGTAGGATATCTGGCCGGCATGGACGAGTTGGGCCGAAGAGTCTATTTCAGTGCTGTCCAAGTTTATGACTCTAGTTGCAATAAAAAAGTTTAAAGAACCTCCCTTTCATTCTTCAGGTCTGGTTAAATTGAATTTGAGAGATTACCTATACCTCTCTCTCAAAAGATCATCAATATTTGATGCTCTGGATTGATATGAAATCAAATAAATCCTTGTTTTACAACAACAAATGCAGGCAACGTTTGGAGCTGGATTCAGAAACATCCGTCTGGTCTGTCTGACCGATTATCTCAATTCAGAGAGATTAAAAAGTTCTGGGAGCTACAATCAAAGAATTGGTTCCCATGTAGAGGAGTCACAGACAATGCTGTGAATATCACATATGTGCCAGACTCCAGTTAGTAAAGTATGAGGCAGTAATTTCTGGGTAGCTTAATGCTTCTCACACTGGACCCTCTGGTCGCAGCTACAGAATGTGGATTCTGGAAAATGCACACTGAGTAATAAATGAAATCACATTCTCCAATGGAAACAGCTGCTGTAAGAAAGAACAAGCTAATAGAATGCAAAAGGAATGAAGCAAGAAACAGCCAAAAAATGCAGGATCTGAAGGGTCTGTACTACAATGAAGAGGGGAAGACAGCATTTATTTTTAGTCTGTGACCAATTGAGACAAAGTTACTGCTCGATGTATAAGTTTTCAAATGATTATTTTGACTCTGAGACTGATGTCTCTAAAGACCGGCCTTTGCCAAAACCAAATGCACCTGCTTGAATCATGTCCAAAAGCACAGTGATCAGCACCACTCAGAATTCACAACTATCACAAGCTACAAGAATTCACACCAAAAACACATTTCCTGCAGACGATATATGAGACATTCAAATGTCCTCGTCAGGAATGATAGCTCCACTTTAATAAGATTTTGCTATGTTGTTAATTAACCAACTCCCAAGTTGGGACTTAAAACTGTGAAATTCCAGTTCCCCAGCAGCTAGTAATCGATGCGCGGAATGTGGTCACAGTGTGAGACAGGTTGGTTTGAGCACTGTCTCTCTGGACTCCCACCCTAACAGTGAAATAACAAACAACTTTTAGAGAAACATCAGGAAGTATTCTCTTTTAAATTTTAATATGGTCCACAGAACATAAGACAACATATACCAAAAGACAGAACATTTACAAACTAGAGAATCTTCCAGTTACTGTACAGTGAAATATACAATCAGGAAGCCCAGGTTTATATATGAACAAGTAAAGTACAATTGATAACATCTTGTTTAATTGGAATGAGGTCTTGTATTAACACCAAGCTTGGCTTTACAGGAGTTTCATTGCTGGTTAGTGTCGAGATCCTGAATCACCATGGTGTTCCTGGAATGAACGGAATGAAGACAACGATCATATTCCGATAGACTGTGTCCAATGTTTTTTTGTTATAGATGATCATGATCAAGAGACAATTCTTTGGTACAAAATCCTAGTTTATACTCACTTTTGAAACCTCCTGCAGTGACCAGTCTTTTGATTTGCTTAACACCTGCATTTTAAAAAAAAATCAGACATCAGTTTTTATTTAACATTTCTAAATTTTTAGATTCATCTGTAAACAAATTTCAACGATAATAGATTACAAATCACTCGCTCTAAAAGATGATGAAGTGCTAACTCCTTGGATTTCAAAATTGGGATTCAGTGACTCAGTAAGAAACCTTCACCAGTGCAGCAATAATTATTCAACCTTTGGATAGGGGGCGCTGTGGGGCTCTTCCATAAATTGATGGAGATTATTGATCAGATTGTCCCTGTTGTACATTCTCAAAGAGAGAGGAATTATTGTCTGGTAAATACTGAACATCTAAAAGTCGATTGCGTTACATTGTTCTAGTGTGAAATAATCTTCATGGGCAAACATAAGCATCTCTACTTTAAGTTCCTCCCAAGATCCTTTGGGAAAGACTCGGCAAGATTCACGTGTTTGTCTTCCCTCCCCTATTGATGCTGGGTAATACTGAATTCAATAAAAACATAGCACAGTTACTGTCACAGGCTCCACTCTAAACAGAGAAATCCACTTTATTGTTGTCAATAAGGTTCTGATAAAAATCCAGATTTATACTCACGTTTGTAGACTCTTGGGTGATGAGTTCTTCTCATTTTCACCTGAATTTAAGTAGAAAAATGTATGTTTATATATGTATAGACCAGGGATATATGTGATCTTTCTTTGAAGCATTAGTTTTGCAATCATCACTAAATCAATAACCCAAAAAAGGTTAAATGTGTTAGCCCTCAAATAATAGAGTAATAATCTCCTTGAATAGCAGTAAGCAGTAATAATATTTCTGCACAGACTTATTGGTGGTGAAAAGCCAGGAGCTGCTCTGATCGTTATTCCACTGCAACAAAGATTCGCCGAAGGAAGAGTTTCAAGATTTGAAATACGACTTTGAGTCTGACAAAATCTGAGTCTAGGATAAAACACAAAGTCAGAGATCCCATTGCCCCGGTGAGTTTACTGGTGAGGTTACCTCGATGCTGTTTTCACTGGACTCGAAGGATCCACTTCTGCTGTCAAACGTCTTCAACCCCCGACACTCCACGTCAACGTCAACAACCTCATCCGCAAAATATTCAACATGGCTCTTGCAAAATCCCTTCACCTGTCAAATGCAATGGGAGAGTATTAAAGTTATTGATTACATCATCTTAAGCACTGAGAGCTGAGGAGAGCTCCTATGATATTTCTATAAGATAACTCAGCAAACATCTGGCCATTCTTTGACATAATCAAAACTCACAGTCCTTTCTATGATATGACCAAATGCATACAGTCCATTCTATGACATACAAGGCCTTTTTTTTCTGTTTATTTTCGTGGCATACAACACTTTCTATGACACACTTTAAGATTCATAGTGCTTTCCGTAATATAATTCAGTATTCATGACCCTTTCTATGATATTCACATATCAATACCCTCGACCCTTTCTAATATAACCCTGCACACATGATGTTTCTCTGATATAAATCATTGGAGTGACCCCTTTTACACTTTCTGTGATAATCTTCAGTATATGCAATGCTTTCTATTATATACCTCTGTGTAATTTGAATGTAGATATGACGTTTAGAGGCATAGGGCCACAGAACCATAGAGATGTACAGGACAGAAACAGACTCTTCAGTGCAATTTGTCCGTGCCAACCAGATATCCTAAATTAATCTAGTCCCATTTACCAGCATTTAGCCTATATCCCTCTAAACCCTTCCTAATGCCTTTTAAATATTGTAATTGTACCAACCTCCACCACTTCATTTGGTAGCTCATTCTATAGACACACCACCTTCTACGTTAAAACGTTTGCCTGAGGCCCCTTTTAAATACTTCTCCTCTTACCCTAAACCTATGCCCTCCAGGTTTGGACTCCCCGACCCCAGTGAAAAGACCTTGTCTATTTATCCTATTCATGCCCCTCATGATTTTATAAACCTCTATAAGATCACCCCTCAGCTTCTGTTGCTCCCGGGAAAACAGCCCCAGTCTATTCAGCCTCTCCTTATAGCTCAGCCCTGCCAATCCTGGCAACATCCTTGTCAATCATTTCTGAACCCTTTCAAATTTCACAACATCATTCCTATAGGAGCCATAAAGTCATACAGCACAGAGCCAGACCCTTTTGTTGAACCAGTCCACACCGAATATTATCCCAGACTAAACTAGCCCCACCTTGTAACTTTGGCCCCATATCCCTCTAAATATTTCTTATTCCTGTATTGATATAAATTCATTTAAAACTTGTAAGTGTACCCACATCCACCACTTTCTCTGGAATGTTCATTCCACACACGACCCATCTTTGTGTAAAACATTCGCCTCTCATGTCTTTTTCAAATCTTTCCTTTCTCATCTTAAAAATACACCTCCAGTCTTGAAATCTCTGCCCTTAGGAAAAGACACCTGCCATTCACCTTATCTATACCACACATGATTTAATAAACCTTTATAACGTCACCCCACAACCTCCTGCAGTCCAGTGAAAAAGGTCCCCACCCATCCTGCGTCTCCCCATAACTCACGGGACTCCTCTGAACCCTCTCCACCTTAATAATATCCTTCCTGTAACAGGGAGACCAGAACTGCACACAGAGGCCTCACCAATGTCCTGTACAACCTCAACATGATGTCCCAACTCCTGTTCTTCAATGAAGGCAAGCATGCTCAGTGCCTTCTTATCCACCCTCGCTATATGTAATGCAAACTTCAAAGAATTATTATATGCCTGAACCTCTGAGTCTCACTGTTTATCTGATATTACTCAATATGCATGACATGTTCTGTAATACAGCTCAATATACAATACCTTTCAATGATAGTCGTTTGTATACATGAAGTTTGAATGTGACAAAATATAATTCAGAACTCACTGCAGTCTTTTTGGGACGGAAATTGCAGCTGGGATCATCAAATTCCAGTCCAGAATTCTTGGAGCAGATAGTTTCTTTCACAGAGAATGTTAAATCCACATTGTACGATAATTTTCCAGTGCGGTAAATCTAATGAGAGAGAAACAGTTAATGAGTGTCTGACTGTATCTGGTGTTCTTACTCTGAGCTGACTGACCAATCAGCGTTGAGTGTGACATATCTTTCTCCTTCTGTTTAATAATCAAAGAGACAACAATGTAAATTTACATAACACCTTGAATGTAACAAACCGACCCATAAGAGCGTTATAAAGTAAATTTTGCACTGAACCAAATGAGGTAATGGCTGAGTAGTTGCCAAAAGCTCAATCAAATGCAGGTTTTGAGGAAGATCTTAAAGGCAGAAGTAGAGAGATAGACAGGTGCAGGGCAATGAATTTCAAAGCTTAGAGCCCAGGCAGCTGAAGGTAAAGCCATGAATGATGGAGAGATGAAAATCAGGAATACTCATTGTTATGTAAGGGTTTAACGGTCTTATCGGTGTAATGATAAGAAATGCATTTAGCACCAGCAGCAATAAAATGATGTCGCATGGACTTGGGTGGGAGTCAGCTTTGGGCCTTGAAGAAGGAGGAAGAGCTAACATCAAGGTGTATCACAGACTCAGTAGCAGTGCCCATCATACTAATGTTACTGACCATTATCACACAATAAACTTCATCTTGTTTTAGATAAGAGTGTCTTCCCTTCATACTACAATCTGCTGCTTTCTCAACCACAATAGACCAAGCAGGTCCTATCATCCCTATCAGCAAACCGACCATGATGAGCTGTGGTGAGGATTCATCTTACAACATTCATGAAGGCAAAAATGAGGACTGGAGATCTGGGAGTTGGGAGTGAAGACAAAGGAGAGTTTCCAAAAATTTAAAATCAAGGACAGTATTGCTTGACTGGCAGCTTATGAAGTGAACAAGGGAATGGGCCTTGCTCTCCTACCTGCAGCAAAATGCTGAATGACCTCAAGTTTATGGAGGATAGAGTTTGAAATACCAGTCAGATGTGCAGCCGCATTGCCAGATTGATACAACAGTACGAGAATCAAAAACGGATAATTGCTGATGAAACTGATGCAAAGTCACTGGAAACGTTAACTCTGCTTTCTTCCCTTGGATGCTGCCAGTCTTGCTTAGTTTTGTTAGCAATTTCAGACCTCCAACTTCTGCAGTTCCTTGTTATTTTATAGCGATATGAGAACATCTTGAGTAAGATCAGAAGTAGACCATTCTGCCCTTTAAATCTGCTCACTTTTCCTGAAGATCATGGCTGATATTATTACGCCTTAACTTCCACATCACTGCCTGCTTTCCCTAACTAGAGGTTGAGAGGTAAGAACAAGGGCTTCAGCAGCAAATGAGCTGGGACAGGAGTTGAGACAAGTGATGTTACAGAGATGGAATGGAGCGGACTGGGTGATGAGGCGGAATTCTGTCTGGAAGCTCATCTCAAGGCCAAATGTGTTCGAAAGGGATGGTTGAACCTCAGATAGTTGTGTTGAGACTGGCAAGAGCCAAGTGGAATTGCAGCTCGAAGTAGGTCAGTGCCTCAGTGAATTCACCCAATGATAACATGAGAGAGACAGAGGGAGCAGTAAACTGATCTCACAGGATGGGAAGCCTGGGATAATGGAGGAGAATTGGGAGGACAGAGACGTGAGGCACAGGAGGCTTGACAAAGGAGAGGAAACAATGAAGAATAAGGGAAAACTAGGATGAAAGAGAAAAGGAATAAATGCACTCAGTTATATTCTTGTAGAGTTCAGAGAGTGAAACAGACTGAGGCCAGGCCACACTTACATCCTTCACCCTTCTCCTGGTTATCCCACACAGATTGCTGGTCTCGGTGATTTGGTTCAGTTTTATAACAGACGCTCTCAGAGCATCCTTAGGGCTCGGTATTCCTGTCAGTAGAGAAAAGGATAAGTTGTGCAAAACATTTCAGAACTCTTCAGCAAATTATTTTTCCACCTCGGTGATATCTGAGGGAGTGAACCTCATTGGCAATAACTCGTTGGTTGAGGAGGAGCCGCGCTCTCTCTGGGACCTACCTGAGCAGTGGAGAATCTGCACTGCAGCAATGGTGAGGAGGAAGGCTTTCATTCTGCCTCTTGTGTGATCAGCTGGCTGCTTTCTCAGAGTAAAGGAGCTGCTTCTCTCTCTTGCTCTGCCCTTTCCTTGCTGCGTTCAGTCTTTATATTCTCGCGCCTTCACCACAATCAAACACTGACTCATATTTACTCAGTTTGGTCCTGGGCAGGGGAAGCTGTTGCCAAGTGGCTGTAATATGGGCAGAGCTTCCTCCCAGTACCATCATCATGTTTAGATTTAGTGGCAGTGGGTTTGTTCAGAATTCTTTCCGGGTAGTTGGATATTCTCAAAGGAGATGAAGTATAGGATTATGTTGCTGGATGAATAATCCAGATGCCTGATCCAGGGACATGAGTTCAAATCCTTCTATAGCAGCAAGGGGATTTCTTGGATTAATCTGGAATATTCTAACAAACAATGGTGACATCTCCAAATGCATTGGGTTCGCTAATCTTCTCTTGTGAATTTGTCTGGTGGTCTTGCCTACATGTGATTTTAGGTCCGTGGCAACATGGTTGACTCATAACCATCATTTGCAATGACCTTACAAGCCAATCACTGTAATCTTCCCGAGGCAATTGGAGATTGGGCATAAATGGATCAGAAATGTTAATCCTTCCATCAACCCTCACAACATCCTGTGAGGAAAAGAAAATGGAGTTGTTGCTTTATATGTACAAATTCACACTCCATGGTCTACAGTAATGATTAGATTAGATTCCCTACAGTGTGGAAACAGGCCCTTCGGCCCAACAAGTCCACACCGACCCTCCGAAGAGTAACGCACCCAGACCCATTTTGCCCCCTGACTAATGCACCTAACACTGTGGGCAATTTAGCATGGCCAATCCTCCTGCACATCTTTGGATTGTGGGAGGAAACCCACACAGCCACGGGGAGAATGTGTTAACTCCACACAGACAGTTGCCCAAGGCTGGAATTGAACCCAGGAACCTGGCGCTGTGAGGCAGCAGTGATGGATTTTTAAAATTCATTCATGAGATGAGGATGTCATTGGATAGGCCAGTATTTATTACCCATCCCTAATTGTCTAGACGGCAGTTAAGAGTCAACCACGTTGCTGTGGATTTGGAGTCACATGTAATGATTGCAGTTTCCTTCCCTAAGGGACATTATGGATCTATAAGGGATAACTCTCCTGGTCATGTTTAATTCAATTGCAGTCTATAAATGACAGGTAAGATTCATATCCTGCACTAGATCGCACTAATATAGCCTGAACTTGTATGCAGAAGGCTCATCCAACTATTCCAAGAGGATGGAACTCCACTCCTGACTGCCCTGATGGTCTATGACAACAACTCTTGCCAATGACACAGAAATTGAAAGATCTTTGTAAAGCAGTTCAAAGCTTCTCTTTCTGCTGAGTTTGCTGAGGTCAGAGAGTGTTTCTCAGAAAGTGAATTTGAAGTGGACAGGCACCATTCAGCCAGGAGAAAGTGAGGACTGCAGATGCTGGAGACCAGAGCTGAAACATAGGGTGCTGGAAAAACACAGCAGGCCAGGCAGCATCCAAGGAGCAGAAGAATCAACGTTTCGGGCATAAGCCCTTCTTCAGGAATGAGGGTGGTGTGCCAAGTGGGCTGAGATAAAAGGTTGGGGGGAGGGAATTTGGGGGAGGGGCGCTGGGAATACGATAGGTGGAAGGAGGTGAGGGTGAGGGTGATAGGCCGGAGAGGGGGTGGGGGTGGAGAGCTCGGGAAGAAGATTGCAGGTCAAGAGGGCGGTGCTGAATCCGGGGGTTGGGACTGAGATAAGGTGGGGGAACACCTCTGGATCACCCGCACCAACCAACCCAACTGCCCAGTGGCTGAACACTTTAACTCCCCCTCCCACTCCGCCAAGGACATGCAGGTCAGACCCTGACCACACGATGCCTGGAGGAAGAGCTCCTCATCTTCCGCCTAGGAACCCTCCAACCACACGGGATGAATGTAGATTTCTCCAGCTTCCTCGTTTCCCCTCCCCCCACCTTATCTCAGTCCCAACCCCCGGATTCAGCACTGCCCTCTTGACCTGCAATCTTCTTCCTGACCTCTCCGCCCCCACCCCCTCTCCGGCCTGTCACCCTCACCCTCACCTCCTTCCACCTATCATACTCCCAGCGCCCCTCCCCCAAATTCCCTTACCCCTACCTTTTATCTCAGCCCGCTTGGCACACCAGCCTCATTCCTGAAGAAGGGCTTATGCCCGAAACTTCGATTCTCCTGCTCCTCAGATGCTGCCTGACCTGCTGTGTTTTTCAGGAAACCACATTTTTCAACACAGGCGCCAATCAGCATTACATTTACACAAGGTCACACTCAGTCCCTGTGGACATACGTCCTGAAATGATTGCACAGCAGTTGGGCTGCCACCACTGAGTGGAAGGTTTCGTTAGATTTCCGACAGTGTGGAAACAAGCCCTTCGGCCCAACACGTCCACACCGACCCTCCGTAAAGTAACCCAGCTAGACCCATTTCCCTCTGACTAATGCACCTAACATTATGGACAATTCAGCATGGTCAATTCACCTGACCTGCACATCTTTGGACTGTGGGAGGAAACCCACACAGACACAGGGAGAATGCGTAAACACCACACAGATAGTCGCTCGAGGCTGCAGTCAAACCCGGGTCCCTGGCGCTGTGAGGCAGCAGTGCTAACCACTGAGCCATCATGCCGCCCAAATCATGGACACCATTCTTCAAAGCCGGGGACAATATCACAGGGGTATTAACACTAAGCGTGAATTTTTAAAATTTTATATGAGTGCAGTAGTTTATTAGTTACTGTAAGGTTATTGATGACAAGATGAGGCTGTGTGACTGGGTGTGTGGAGAGAGACTATGTGATGAAATCACCAGATATAAGTGCAGCCAGAGTTGGCAACTTTAATCTTAAAGGATGGTGTTGGTGTTTGGGTTATTTCCTGCAACATTATCTCACCAAAAGTTCTGCCATTCTCATGCAGTGCTGTCCCTATCAATACTGTTTCACTCACAACTTGACAAACTTTCTGAGGAATCAGGAAGTAGGTCAATCATTTAATTTCATGCATGTCAAGGAGACCTAATCTTATCATTATGATGTCTAAAACCAACCTTGCCTTGTTAGACACCCCCAAGCTTGATACAAAATATCACATTATTACGTATTACAATTTCTGCATTTCCTTATCCAGGCTTCTTACATCGCCTACTGTCTTCTCATATTTGCACAGACCTTGCCTGTATTTCATCCGAGAGAGAAAATGAGGACTGCAGATGCTGGAGAGTCGGAGTCCAGAGTGTGGTGCTGGTAACGCACAGCCAGTCAGGCAGCATCTGAGGAGCAGGACAGCCGACACTTTGGGCAAAAGCCATTCCTGATGAAGGGCTTACACCCAGAACATCGATTTTAATGCTCCTCAGATGTTGCCTGACCTGCTGTGCTTTTCCAGAGCCACACTTTTTGACTGTGTATTTCACCCCAAGCCGGTCCTCACCTGGACAAAGTTAAAAATCACGCAACACCAGGTTATAGTCCAACAAGTTTATTTGGAAGCACTAGCTTTCAGAGCGCTGCTCCTTCTCCTGGACCTACTCCACAGCTACCAAAAGAAGGAGCAGCGCTCTGAAAGCTAGTGCTTCCAAATAAACCTGTTGGACTATAACCTGGTGTTGTGTGATTTTTAAATTTGTCCAACTCAGTCCAACTCAGCGCCTCCACATCACATCAACCCGAACCTGGTGATAGCGTGGCTTTTCCACTTCTAGACTGCTTCTGTACAGCCGTAGCTCCCGTTTACTTTTACAATATGACAAATGGAACCCTTAATGGATTGCAATTAAATTAAACCTTTCAACAGACACAGTGTAAGCTCCCAATCTGTGCACGGTGTGATCTAACCATTAGATTACATTCAACTCATATTCAAGCTTCAAAAATGTATCAGAGCTGAAAATGTGTTGCTGGAAAAGCGCAGCAGGTCAGGCAGCATCCAAGGAACAGGAAATTCGATGTTTCGGGCATAAGCCCTTCATCAGGCCCGAAACGTCGAATTTCCTGTTCCTTGGATGCTGCCTGACTTGCTGCACTTTTCCAGCAACACATTTTCAGCTCTGATATCTCCAGCATCTGCAGACCTCACTTTCTCCTCAAAAAGGTATCAGTCAAGAGAAAGAGGACCAAGAAAGCCTGGAACTATTTCACAAAGGAGTCTCACTACAATGTGTTAAGGGTATCAAATTCAGCAGCAGTTTTTAATTCCTGAACGTTGGGCACTGCACGGTCCGTGCTGAACCCACTTCCACAGGCGCTGGCCCTGATATTTACTCAGGTGTATTCACCAATTCAGGAAGAGCTGTTCAAGTTCTGGACAGGGCTAGCTTGACAGAACGTGCATGTCTGATGGACAGCCAGAACTCCGTCTCAGGGTGGAGATACAGAAGCTAATAGTACATACCAGGAACATTAACGCTTGCACTGCTCAGGCTCAAGATCGAAATGGGGATATATGTGGGAGAAGGGATGGTGAATTTGAGAACTGGGGAGTTAAGATTGATGGTGGAGGGAGATGAGGGTGCTTTTCTCATGGGGTGAAGCAGCAATGGAGAGACAGAGAGAAAGGAAGAGAGAAAGGGAGAGAGAGAGACAGAAAGAGATGGAGAAACAAGAGAGAGATGATAGGGAGAGCTAGAGCTGTCAAGGAGTCAGAGGGAGAGAGATGAGGAACAAAATGAGAGATTGGAAGGTGAAATGTTGGGATTCAGAGTTGGTTGACTCAGTGATCGTGGACAGGACTGATCCCAGAGGAGTGCACAGGTCATCTTGAAGAGGTGGAGTCACAGAGAGGAGTGTTCCTCTTAGCCCACCAACAGTGTTGCAAGGACAAATCTCTTTCTCACAGCCACCCACATCTCTCTTCCTCTTTAGCTGCTGAAGCTCAGGAGAACCAGTCGACTGCAGTGAAGGTGTGAACAGGATCAAACCTGAGGTGGCAGCCTCTTTAAAAAATATTGGACCTGCCTTCTGAGGGCAGATCAGCCAGCCAATGGCCTTCTTTGAAATGCCAAGTCAAATGGGAGATAGTAGAGTCCCAGTCTGGGGTTTGTTATATGTTATACTGTGCAGAAAAGATTTACAGGAATGTGGGAGGGTTTGAGGGAGTGGTTGAACAGGCTGGGGTTGTTTCCCCTGGAGCGTTAGAGGCTGAAGGGTGACCTTATAAAGGTTTATAAAATCATGAGGGGCATGGATAGGGTAAATCAACACGGTCTTTTCCCTGGGGTGGGGGAGTCCAGAACTTAGAGGGCATAGGTTTAAGGTGAGAGGGGAAAGATATAAAAGGGTCCTAAGGGGCAACCCTTTCACACAGAGGGTGGTGTGTGTATGGAATGAGCTGCGAGAGGAAGTGGTGGAGGCTGGTGCAATTATAGCATTTAAAAGGCATCTATTTGGGTATAGGGTTTAAAGGGATATGGGCCAAGTGCTAGCTATGTCAGATTGGGCTGTCTGGTTGTCGTGGACAAGTTAGACTGAAGGGTCTGTTTCTGTGCTGTCCATGTCTATGATTCTGTGACACTCAACATCACACTTTCGAGAGCAACAGGAAGTGGCATCCTCCATCCTTCGGGCAAAGGGAAAGTTTAGAAAAATAATATGTTTGTCGTAATGATGTCTTCGGGCATAGTCCATTTGGCATGGATACGGAGAGCTTACTGCCCATTGCGTACCCAGTGCATGTCCAGTGAACTAAGTGATGCCCAGTCTAAAATGGTGATGGCAACATCTAAATCCTGAGCTTTGCCTGAACTTAGATTGTTCAACTAAATTAGAAAAAAAAAACAAAATTGCAGGAGTTAGCAGGTTTTTCTCTGTAGTGTGTCCCTGACAACAGAGACCATTTAGCACCCACAAGCGTAGGAGCTGCACGCAGGGATTTACTTTGGACTGGGGATTTATTGACAGTGGTGCAGAGATCTGTGGTTGGGTTTCCTGCCTCCGAGCTCTGCGTAGGCCTCAGGGTTTGTGTGGGAGGATGGAGGAAAGGTGGGAAATGTAGAAACGGTTGGGAGAAGGTAAACATTAGCTTAAGAAGAGGTTCAAATCCCACAGGGAAACAGCTGTCGAAACCGCAGAACGTTCCAGAAGTTAGGGTTTGCTGCAGCGGGTGGCACGGTCATCACCTCTGCACCTTTCGGCTCAAACCAATGTTTGCGAAGTCGCTGAAAGTGGTGGAGGGACTGATAATGTCACAGCGTACGGCAGTAGGGCATCCAGGACCCTGCTGAATCTGTCAGCTCGCAATGTACCTCCCGAAGCGATCAATTCCAGCAAATTGGGACATTAGGCATGTGAGTCCAAGTGAGTGAATTTGGTATGCAATCAGGTAAAGAAAGAGAAATAAAAACATGGAAAGATTAACCAAAAGGAACAGGCAGGAAAGTGAAGAAAATAAAAGGACAGGTAGTCTATGTTATGCTTTGCGCTGTTTAATGTCATTTTGTTTCAATTTTAGGGTCCATCTCTTCAAATTGTGTCTGTATTTCCTGGATGACAAAATTGCCTTCCCTTTCTCTTCACTTGGGCCCACCCACACAGACCTTGTTTTTTGATGTTGACTCAATCAACATCTACTTCCACGCCTGCTCTCCTTCACCACCCACTTGTGCCTCCTGGCACAGCCTTGCCACCACATTCCCTCAGCCACGTATTTTGGTGTTGCCATATGCCATCACACCTCCCCCATTGCAGCTTTTCCTCCCACATGCAACACTACTGCCCCAACACCTAAACTCCAACCCCAACCCCCACCCCCCCCCCCCCCCCCCCCCCACACCTTGTTGCCTCCCCTGTTCATCACTGCCTCCCCAGGACTTGCCTCCCAGCATTGCATCCCGCTCTCCCCGTCCCCTGCGCCCCGACTTGATTCCTCCTCCCTCCACTGACCATGCCTCCCACCCTCTGCTCCAGCCTGATGCTGCTCCCTGTGTCAGTTCAAACCCTTGGTTGTCATGCTGGTCATGTGCCGAATTCCTCCATCTAGTGGCTGGTGCTGGTTGGTGCAGGTAGTACTGGGACTCAGCAACTCCTTGAAGTGACCATCCTCTGCCACCAGATGGAGTCCAGTCAATCCAAAAATGCACTTGACTCAGCAGACACGTTCACTGAAGCTGCCTGGGCTAGGGATCTGATCATTTACTTCTGTGCTTTGTTTAAAAATCCCAAAGCATTCCTGCGCTTGGGGGTAAATTGACTGCACGCGTTTTGCCAATTCTCTGGCTGATCCTGGGCCTTCCCCAGGCTGAAGATGTTAATTTCTCTGTTCCCTGGAGATTGCTTTTCACACAGCTCCATCCTCACAGTTGTTGGGCTGCTAGTTGCTTTTATATTGCCAGGCTTTTCCTTCAACGTTTGCCTAATGCTGCTGCTGAATCTCTCATTTGCTGTCACCATCTTTTATAATGGTGGTGGATCATAGAGTCAGAGAGTCATAGAGATGTACAGCACAGAAACAGACCCTTCGGTCCAACTCATCCATGCCGACCAGATAACCTGAATTAATCTAGTCTCATTTGCCAGCACTTGGCCCATATTCCTCTAAACCCTTCCTATTCATATACCCATCAAAATGCCTTTTAAATGTTGTAATTATGCCAGCCTCCACCACTTCCTTTGGCAGCTCATTCCATTCACGCGTCACTCTCTGAGTGAAAAAGTTGCCCCTTAGGTCTCTTTTATATCTTTCCCCTCTCACCCTAAACCTATGCCCTCTAGTTCTGGACTTCCCCATCCCAGGGAAAATACTTTGTCTATTTACCCTATCCATGCCCCTTATGATTTTGTAAACCTCTATAAGGTCACCCCTCAGCCTCCAATGCTCCAGGGAAAACAGCCCCAGCCTATTCACATTCTCTCTGTAGCTCAAATCCTCTAACCCTGGCAACATCCTTGTTAATCTTTTCTGAGCCCTTTCAAGTTTCACAATATCCTCCCTGTAGACGGGAGACCAGAATTGCACACAATATTCCAAAAGTGGCCAAATGAATATCCTGTACAACCGCACCATGACCTCCTGACTCCTATACTCAATACTCTGACCAATAAAGGAAAGCATACCAGACGCCTTCTTCACTATCCTATCTACCTGTGACTCCACTTTCAAGGAACTATGAACCTGCACTCCAAGGTCTCTTTGATCAGCAACACCTTGCCAGTAAGTTTATAAACCCTGCTCTGATTTGCCTTTTCAAAATGCAGCAGCTTGCATTTATCTAAATGAAACTCCATCTCCCACTCCTCAGCCCATTGGTCCATTCTGATCAAGATCCCATTGTACTCTGCCCACTACACCTCCAATTTGGTGTCATCTGCAAACTTACTAACTATACTTCCTGTGTTCACATACAAATCATTTATATAAATGACAAAAAGCAGTGGACCCAGCACCAATCCTTGTGTCACACCACTGATCCCAGTCTGAAAAGCAACCCTCCACCACCACCCTCTGCCTTCTACCTTCAAGCCAGTTCCATATGCAAATGGCTAGTTCTCCCTGTATCCCATGTGATTTAACATCTTGGAAGAGTTGGCTGCATGGAAAGTCCTGAGACACACTGCTTGAGTCTTAGAGATAAAATAAAAACTGCAGATGCTGAAATCCAAGCAGGAGGCTTGAAGAACACAACAAGCCAGGCAGCATCAGGAGGTGATGAGGTCAACATTTCAGGTGTAACCCTAAAAACTTGGCAAGATTGCCTTTTATTTCATATTCAATTAACAACGCACACTGTCAGAATTAACACAAGATTCCACACAGAATCATCTCTCTCCAAAGTCTCTCTGTCATGTGATTTCTTACGTCACTATTGATGTAGCTGACTAGTTACCTGTTTGAATGTTAACCCTTTACTCCACACCTCAGAAGTCCCCATCAAGTTTGAAATTCTCTACCTGTGTTGCCCTCCTGAAAAACAAGGCCCACATCCTTTCATGTTCTTACTGATCTCCTGCCATATGAATGTCCACTTATGCCCATTATTCACTTACCGCTTGTTCTGCCTGTCTTGGCCATTTTGTGGTTTGGCAGTATTCCCTTAAATTTGGAGGGTAGAACAATTGTTGTGTGTGAGGTATACAGGAATCCTCCCCTCCTTAACACCTCCCAGTTAAGATTGGTGCCAAGGTTGTAGTCCGTAAGGACAACAGCTGAAGGACTGAGGATTCAGAACGCAGGTACAATAAGTAAGAATAGAACTATTGGCTTCATCTTTACTCGGCTGCAGCTAGGCCCAAAACCACGGCTGCTATCTATGTCCCCAGCTATATTAAATATACATTAGATCCTGGGTAAGTGGTTGCTCAATGTATATGTTTTGCTTTCACTGCAGTCAGCCAGAGATTGACAACACTGGCTCAAAGTACCTGTATTTATCATGGATCAGCGTCTGGTATTGCAACAGTCATTCTGTAAATGTAATTACTCTCTTTCTTCATAGTAGTTCGAACCACTTACACCCAGGATCATGTCAGAACATCTTCATTGTATTTATCTTAATTCTTTGTCTTCCTTCATGCTGACTGAGATGGGAGGAGTCTTTAACTGGCCCTGTTACTCTCCCAGCGTAACATAAATTTAATTGTTCCCAGTGTGGCCAATTATATGAGTTCTCCATATTAAACTTTGAGGAAAAATATCCACCAACCAGATCGTTTGAATTATTAGTTTAGAATTTGGTCAATGAAGGTACAAAAATTGTTAACTCAGTTTTTAAATATGTGAAAATATAAATGTTACCCTCTAAATAATCCAAAGACACATAGTTAAGCATACAAATACACTAGATAAGGGGGAGAAAGCTTTCTATCTGCAGAGATTCACTTAGAATAAAAAAATCCCTTTCAGCCTATAAGTCTTCATTTCTGATGGCAATAAAGTTTGAAATGTTCTGATGGTTGTCAGTCAGTTATTCTGACACACAAAGATGATGCTGCCGAACACAAGCAGTTGTCACTGGGCCCTTTGCAGAAGCAGTTGTTCAGTAGGTATTGATAGACTTTTCCAGGGGTTTTCGTGGGAGAACAGTTGGACCAGGACTCAAGATGCCACATCGGACCAGGGTTCAAGATGCCACATCGGACCAGGGTTCAAGATCCCACATTGGATCAGGGTTCAAGATCCCACATTGGACAAGGGCTCAAGATGCCACATTGGACCAGGGTTCAAGATCCCACATTGGATCAGGGCTCAAGATCCCACATTGGACAAGGGCTCAAGATGCCACATTGGACCAAGACTCAAGATGCCACATTGGACCCATAACAAGAGTTCTTCTGGAAACAGAAGAGCTATAACGCGGCACTCTTCTCTGAAAATATGTGAGTCATCAGTAACTTCAAATAATACCCAAACAGTATCCAAGCAGAACTAACACTCTCCGAAACATAAAAACAGTCAAGCATATTGCCTGAACTGAGGGCTGGACTGCCCAAGGAGCTATCTGTTGGACATCAGGTCAGACCGAGATCCCATTTGACATTTCATGTAAATATATAAGAGACACAGCTGATATCATTTTGAAAAGAACAGGAAAATCCTCCTTGGTCTCTTGGCCAATGGTAATCAGTAAAGCAGCGTCTCTTGTTAATATCATGTTGCTCTTTATGGGATCCTTCAGTACATTTCTGCAAAACTTCAAAAATATTTCTTAGTTTCCAAAGCACTCTTAAGTATCCTGAGATTATGAAAGGCCCGATATAAATGCCTGTCTTCCAATACATCACTATCTGAGATGTTTCATATGCAACAATGGCCTTACTCCATTAACTTACACAGCTCACAATGGCTTCAGCTCATAACAGATGCAACCAATTACCAAGGAATGACCACCTCCATTCCCATCCTCCAATTGTTTGGTAGAATTGTCTAAAGATTCTTATCAATTATAATCATCTTGTCTGATCAGTCAACTCCACTTTATCTCCCTCTAACATTCTAGGAGGTTTACCATCTGGTCTACGGTTTTGGTGGACTCAGTCACATTCAGTCACACTGTCAGTGTGGGTCATAAAGTGGAGAGTTCCAATTCCTCTCCAGCCTTCAACAATGAGGCTGGGCACCCACTTACTTCCTCAAAACTACCTGTTGCTGCATCTATCTTTGTTTCATTGTTGAATGCCTGTCTATCTTGTGCTTAAATTTACTCAATGTCCCAGAATCCACTGCACTCTGGGGTAGGGAATTTTGCAGATGCACGACCCTTCGACAGAAGTAATTTCTCCTCATCGCTGTTTTGAATTTGCAACTCCTTAACCTAAAACTATGATCTCTGATGCTAGATTGCCCCACATCAGGACACATCCTTTCTATATTTACTCTCCCAGTTCCTTTAGCATATCTTATACCTCAATTAGATTTCCCCTCATTCTTCTAATCATCAGCGTGTTAAGGGACATTTATGAACCAAATACATGTTGAGGGACTCAACAGAATTGGCTGCATCTGTGGAGAAAGAAACAGAGTTAATGCTGCTAGTCCAGTATAATTTCTTCAGATGAACCTGATAACATTTCTAACAATTCATGGTAGTTTCATGGTTACTGACACTAGCTTTATATCCCAGATTTATTCATTGAATTTCAATTCCATCAGCTGTTGTTTGAACCCATATGACCAAATTATTAAGTAGTAAAAAGTGAGGTCTGCAGATGCTGGAGATCAGAGCTGAAAATGTGTTGCTGGTTAAAGCACAGCAGGTCAGGCAGCATCCAAGGAACAGGAAATTCGACGTTCCTGATGAAGGGCTCTGGCCCGAAACGTCGAATTTCCTGTTCCTTGGATGCTGCCTGACCTGCTGTGCTTTAACCAGCAACACATTTTCAGCTCTGACCAAATTATTAGTCTCGGTTTTTGGATTATCAGTCCAGAGACAATAATGCTACTCCACCATCTGTCTCACCTACTGTATACACCTGAATTGAGATTTGAGATTTTGAAACTGCAAGCACAGCAAACCCTTCACAATGACATCAGAGAGGTACAAAGTTAAAAATCACACAACACCAGGTTATGGTCCAACAGGTTTAATTGGAAGCACTAGCTTTCGGAGCGACACTCCTTCATCAGGTGATTGTCACTCCGAAAGCTAGTGTGCTTCCAATTAAACCTGTTGGACTATAACCTGGTGTTGTGTGATTTTTAACGTTGTACACCCCAGTCCAACACCGGCATCTCCAAATCATCAGAGAGGTACACAGCATTCTCTCTCATTGACACATGCAGAGATTAGGTTGTTCCTTGCTTGGCCACACGGGGGCCATTGTGAGTTGTCTTCTTGATGGTTCAGGATTGTCAAAATTTGCCATCATCAAGATTTTGTGTGTGTGTGTGTGTGTGTGTGTGTGTGTGTGTGTGTGTGTGTGTGTGTGTGTGTGTGGCGGAGAGGAACATTAGAGAGCCACATCGCTGAAAAGGATTTAGGATTTTGTAAACAGGATGGATAATGTCCACAGAGAGAAAAAAAAATACAGTAAGGATGAGCATAAATTTCTACAGCTAAAAACAAAAAATGCTAGATATCACAGCAGCGAGGGCAGTATCCATGGAGAGAGAGCAAGCTAACATTCTCAGTCTAGATGACTCTCCATCAGGATTGAAGTGAAGTGTAGAGGGTCAGCATTTACGCAATAATAGGAGGGGGGATTTGGAGTGCAGGGGGAGAAAAAATGTTGATAGTTCAGATTAAGTGAGAATGTCCGAAGTGAGACGTATTAAAGGAGAAATTATTCAGTGAGAGAACAAGTTCAGCCAGGCGGAGGAGAGTGGCGGTGGATGGGGGCGTTGTTTTCATAGATGGGAGGAGCCAATCGGTAAAAATAAAATCCATTACCCCTCTCCCAAAATTTCGACATCAAACATCTCAGAGCGTCTTGGTGGTGTGAATTGTTTTCAAAGCACAGCCAGTGCTGTTGTTAGGGTGAATGTTGAGACTGAGAGCATCAAAAGGTCATTGAGCAAACGTGGTCAACCTTTGAAACCCCAAACCTGACACTGAAAAAACTCTCAGGTTTGTGGGTCTATTCTCGAAATTCGGAGTCAACAACCAAACCCTCAGTGACTAATATTGACGTTGGCTAAGACTCTGTTGTCAGTAGGAGTAAATGGCCTTGGACCAGGGAAAACCATCACTTGCTGATTGTAAATTAACTCAATTACAGGATAAGTAGGCCAGAAGTTGAGAGTTTGGTGTGGTATGAAATTATGTTTAAAAGCACAGTAACAGAGAATCAAAGCTTAAGATAATTGTTGAGCACTCATCAACTCGTGGATGTGAGCGTCCACAGTTGGTTTAATCAGAAAGATCTTTCGATACTCAGAGTAGTCAGGAATGCAAGCCAAGTCTCTTGTGACCAAACCTTTTGAAAAGATTTTTCATCATTGCATTTTCCTTGAAAGGATCTTCCTAGTGAAAATATGAAGAATATGGAAATAATTCCTAGATGGCAGATGTTGTGTCTGATATGTGAGAATAATGCCTAAAGGTTTAACACTTATTTGCTGAAATTAGAAATAGACTGCAAATGTCTTAGGCAATATTCTTTGGGGTATGGAATGCTTTCAACAATGGAAGCCCATTTTAAGGTTGGACATATGATGATGAAATTCAGCCAATACCCACATGCAGCAAGACCCTGACTACTTTCAGGCACTGGGCTGATAACTAGTAAATAGTATTCATGCAAAACAGGTTCTCCACCAAGAGTGAATCTCACCATCCCTGCTTAACATTCAATGGCATCGCCATTGGTGAATGCCCCTGGGAGAACATCAATATCCTGGGTGTCACCATTGATCAGAAACTTAACCGGACAAGCTAGTATAAATACTGCAGCTACAAGAGCCTGAAAATTCTGCAGCAATTAACGAACCTCCCCATATTGTGCCCACCCTGAGCTCCTCTTGTCAGTGTCAAAATTACAGCCTGGTGGAAAATTATCCTTAAGGACTGTTTAAGAAACGCGGTAAGGACAAGCCAGGGAACGATAGACTAGTGAGCCTGCTGTTACTGGTGGGCAAGTTGTTTGAGAGAATCCTGAGGGACAGGATGTACATGTATTTGGAAAGGCAAGGACTGATTAGGGACAGTCAACATGGCTTTGATTAGATTCCCTACAGTATGGAAACAGGCCCTTCGGCTCAATAAGTCCACACCGACCCTCCGAAGAGTAACCCGCCCAGCCTCATTCCCCCACATTTATCCCTGACTAATGCACCTACCACTATTGGCAATTTTGCATGGCCAATTCACCTGACCTGCGCATCTTTGGACTGTGGGAGGAAACCGGAGCACCTGGAGGAAACCCACACAGGCACGGGGAGAATGTGCTAACTCCACACAGACAGTTGCCTGAGGCAGGAATTGAACCCAAGTCCCTGGCGCTGTGAGGCAGCAGTGCTAACCACTGAGCCACCGTGGTGGGAAATCATATCTCACAAACTTGATTGAATTTTTTTGAAGAAGTAACAAAGAGAATTGATGAGTGCAGAGCGGTAGATATGATCCATATGGACTTCAGTAAGGCGTTCGACAAGGTTCCCCATGGGAGATTGGTTAGCAAGATTAGATCTCACGGAATACAGGGAGAACTAGCCATTTGGATGCAGAACTGGCTCAAAGGTAGAAGACAGATGGTGGTGGTGGAGGGCATGAAGGGCATGAATAGGACAAATAGACAAAGTCTTTTCTCTGAGGTGGGAGAGTCCAGAAGTAGAGGGTATAGGCTTAGGGTGAGAGGGGAAAGATATAAAAGAGACCTAAGTGGCAACAATTTCATGCAGAGTGTGGTACATGTATGGAATGAGCTGCCAGAGGAAGTGGTGGAGGCTAGTACAATTGCAACATTTAAAAGGCATTTGGATGGGTATATGAATAGGAAGGGTTTGGACGGATGTGGGCTGGGTGCTGGCAGGTAGGAATAGATTGGGTTGGGATATCTGGTCGGCATGGGCAGGTTGGACCGAAGGGTCTGTTTCCGTGCTGTACATCTCTATGAGTCTACCATTTTATGACTTCTGGGAGGGAAAACCTGACCTACTTTTGGGAAATAGGACAGGACAGGTGACAGTGGCGGAGCACTTTGGGACCAGTAAAATATATTCATTTTAAAATAGTTATGGAGAGGGACAAAACTGATCGACAACTACAAGTTCTAAATGAAGGCAAGGCGAATTTTGATGGAATTAGACAGGAGCTTGTAGGGGCTGATTGGAGTAGTTCATTTGCTTATAATGGGACGTCCAGCAAGTGGGAGGCATTTAAAAGTGAGATAGCTAGAGTTCAAGGTCTATATGTTCCAGTGAGGGTGAAGGGCAAGGTCGGCAGAAATAAGCAACTTTGGATGACAAAAGATGTTGAGGCTTTCACCAGAAAAAAGAAGTAGGTATGGTTCAGGTACAGGCAGCTGGGATCAAGGAAACCCCTGGATACATTTAGGGGATATAGGAGTTTTCTAAAGAAGGAACCAGGAGGGCGGAAAGGGGCACAAGGTAACTTTGGCTGAGAAGATAAGGGTATATTAATAGATTTAGAATAACTAGAGAGAGAATAGGATCTCTCAAGGACCAATGTGGACATGTATGTGTCGAACTGCAGGAGATGGGTCTCAATGAATATTTCTCCTCTGCGTTTACCATAGAGAAAGACATGAAGAGTTGGGAACATTGCGAAGTCAGTTGTGATATCTTGGGGTCACAGTCGAGGAGATGTTGGATGAATTAGAATGTATAGAGGTGGATAAATCTCCTGATCCTGACCAGATATATCCAAGGGCACTACAAGAGGCTGGGGAAGTAATTGTGGGGGATCTGGCTGATATATTTGCATCATGGTTAGCCACAGGTGGGGTCCTGGAAGACTGGAGTAGTGTGAATGTTGTGCCCTTATTCAAGAAGGGCGGCAAAGAAAAACCATGAGCCTAATATCTGTGGTAGGTAGGTTACTCGAGAAGATTCTGAGAGATAGGACTTACATACATTTGGAAAGATAAGGTTTGATTCAGAGTAGCTAGCTTGGCTTTGTGCATGTTTGTTAGAGTTCTTTGATTAAGTGACCATGAAAGTTGATGAGGGCAGGGCAGTAGACGTAGTCTATATGGATTTCAGTAAGGCCTTTGACAAGGTTCCACACGGTAGGCTGCTCTGGAAGGTTAGATCACATGGAATCCAGGGTGAGCTGGCAAATTGGATACACTGTTAGCTTGATAATAGGAAGCAGAGGATAATGGTGGAAGGATGCTTGTTGGACTGGAGGCCTGTGACTGGTGGAGTGCCTCAGGGGTCAGTGCTGGACCCATCGCTGTTTGTTATCTATATCAATGATTTAAATGAGAATGTACAAGGCATGATTAGTAAGTTTGCAGATGACAGTAAAATAGGTAGTATCATGGACAGTGAGGCAGGTTATCAGAAATTGCAGCAGGATCTTGATCAGCTGGGGAAGTGGGCCGAGAAATGGCAAATGGAGTTTAATCTTGATAAGTGATGTCTTGCATTTTAGAAAGTCAAATCAAGGTAAAATTTCATGGTGAATGGTATGGCCTTAATGAGTGTAGTGGAACGGAGGGATCTTGGAGTTCAGGTGCACCGTTCTCTGAAAGTGGAGTCACAGGTAGACAGGGCAGTGAAGAAGGCTTTTGGCACACTGGCCTTCATCAGCCAAGGCACTGAGTATGGAAGTTAGAAAGCTATGTTGCAGTGGTACAGGATGTTGGTGAGGCCGCACATGAAGTGTTGTGCTCAGTTTTGGTCACCTTGCTATAGGAAGGATGTTATTAAACTGGAAAGAGCACAGAAGAAATTTATAAGGATGTTGCCAGGACTCAAGGGTCTGATTTATAGGGACCTTTTTCTTTCGAATATAGGAGACTGAGGGGAGATCTTATAGATGTATATAAGATCATGAGAGGCAGGGATAGGGTGAATGCACTCAGCCATTTTCCCAGGGTTGGGTAATCGAGGACTAGAGCGCATCAGTTTAACGTTAGAGGGGAAAGAATAAAAGGGAACCTGAGGGACATCTTGTTTTACACGGAGGGTCGTGAATAGCTGCCAGCAGAAGTGGTTGAGGCAGGAGCATTATCAACATTTCAAAGGCATTTGGATAAATACATGGTAGGAGAGGTTTATAAGGATGTGGGCCAAGTGCAGGGAAATGGGGTTAGCATGGACGGACATTTTTGTTGGCATGGACTGGTTCGGGCCAAAGGATTTGTCTCTGTGCTGTAGGACTGTAAGACTCTATGAATCTACATAAAGACCTCAGTTGACTGTAGGCCTTATCTGCCCTCTGTAAAAATTTCAAACACATTAGGGTTTGGATGGTAGATAGGAGGAAGGTCTTGCAACAATCATTTCCACTGTCTCCCCCAACACATCAACAGGGGCTTGTAACAGAGCAAAGAGTCTCAAGGCAAGACATAGCAACATCGTAATCCAAAATCTGATACTGGGGCACATTAGGAGATATTAGACAAAATGACAATAAACCTGGTGAGAAAGATAGATTTTACTGTGTGTCTTTGAAGGGGGGAGAGAGAGAGAGAGAGAGAGAGAGACTGAGAGTTTGCAGGAGAGCTATCCAGAGCTTGGGAGCCAGGCAACTGTATGGTCAATAAAAACTGAAAGAACTGCGGACACTATAAATCAGAAACAAAAACAGAAATTGCTGGAAAAGTTCAACAGCTTCTGTGGAGAAAGATCAGAGGTTACATTTCAGGTCCAGTGACCCTTCCTCAGAACTGCATGGTCAATGATAGAGAAGTGATTAAAATTGGAGATGATCAAGGGGCTGGAATTTGATAAGTGCCCAATGTCAGAGGGCTGTGAGGTCGATGGAGATTGCAGAAAAGGGAGGGTTAAGGACACAGAGGGGCTTAACTGTAAACAAGAATGAGAAGGTCAAAATAATGAAAACAGACCTGAAAGAAATTCTCTCCCAGCCTCTTAGGCATTGTACTCATACAGACCATGTATACATGAACTGTTTCCACAGGTTTTTAAATTTACAGCCATAAACACCATGTGGCAAACCTCTGTCCAAGTCACTGCCTGCTCTGTGCTCAGCACCCAGCTACATTGTTAAACCCTGGATTGGTTTATTGTGAAAATTCTTCTCAAGGTGATGGACAAAGCATAACACACAAATCTCAGTCATTCTTACAGCAATTGCAGCTTGCTGATGTGTAACAAACAGGTGGCTGGACAAGCTATATTATAATCAGCTTGTTTTATTTTCATGTTTCCAACTTCTTGAGCAGGAGAGTGGAGACTACCGTTACAGTGACAGAACTAACGAAATAGGAAAGAATGCTTTAGCTTGCAATGCTTGCAGGTGAAATAATGGCGAACGTCTCGCCTTGTGCGTTCTGTGAACTCCAAACCCCCTTCACTCCACTTTGGAGTCCCGATTCGGTTTACGATTTGGCTTCTTCCTGGAGGATAATCCTTGGCTCAAAGGCTTGGCCTGCTTATTGGGTCTTCTTGGGGCAACACCATTTCCACGGCGCTGAGGAAATTGCCTGTTATTCTGGTATTCCCAGTCAACCTAGCATAGAATGGAGAGAATTTTACTTCCAAGCTCTTCCCGTTGACCGATTGTGTCATTTTCAAGGATGGGCAAGTCACAGACAGTGGAATGAGAAGTGAGGGAATGCAATCTGACACTGACCCTATCACCGTTTCATGGCTCGCTCCTTTACTTGGAATGGCTCATTCAGGCTGAGTGTCTGGGCAGATGTTCATCAAAGAGGTTACCGGTTATGGGGGTGAGAGCCACCACTCAGTTTGGGGCTGGGGTGAGGTGCTGGGCATGGCCAATAACCATCACAGCTCAAGAAACGAACGTCAAGTGGCTGGGAAAAGCTGCTTTCTCGAGAGGAGTCTTGGTTGTCCTCTAACCTGGACAACTGAGGTGAGCAATACTCATGGTTGGCAGCAGAGTGGGTACAAGTTCAGTGGGGGCTTGTTCTCACAGAACAAACATTATTGCACCAGCCTCCTGTTAAAGACCAATCCAGCATTCCGTTCTTTTATAGTTGATAAAATTACATGTTAAAGTTAGGGGGCACCTCACACTGGAGACTAATACAAAAGCACCCATTTAATAATACTTACTGAGGTGAATTCTAGCGCCAATCTAAGTGGCACTGCCATGCGCCCCCGCCCCTCCCATACACTTATATCACAGTTGGTCCCACTGAGTGACCCCCACCCTCTTACTCGGTCAGCCTCACCAAAACTGGCTGATGCCCTGTCCCTTAGCGGCTCTTGGAAATCCCATTGGAAATCCAATGCTACAATGGGAACAGACTGCAATGGTCACAGCTACATACTGAAGGTACCGATTTCAGATTGTCATCAAGACCTACTGATGAATGGTGCTCATCCTGGAATGGTGGTCGCCTTCTCAGGTACCTCACCTACAATATAAACAAATGCAATTCATGTAAATATTCCCACACAAAGCCATAGAAATTATTTTGGGAACAGAATGATTCTCCAAGACAGAATTTATTAACATTCATTATTGTTGAATTCCAGAGATTAAGATGAGTGTAAGTTCTGAGTATATTAGTATCTGATCTACTGTGACTGAGTTACTAACACAAGCCCAACTGATTTACCTACATTAATTCTGCCTCTTTGACATCACTGATTTTCATTGCTCCACATTTGGGGGTCAATGCCTTCAGCTGTATGGGCCTCAGACCTTTGGAATTTATTTTCCCTAAACCTTCTCTGCCTCACTTTCCTTTCAACCTTGCAAATGTTACCTATTTGACTAATCTGTTACTCACTTGTCCTATTATCTCCTTGCCTGGCTCATTTGCTCAGTTTTGTTTTAGAATGTTTCTGCCAAGTACCTTTGGGATGTTTTATTAAACTGGTGATGCTATATAAATACTGGTTATTGCTGGCAACTTTAATTATTTTGTTGATCTGGTCTCAGTGATTTGTAATCACGACCAAGTCAATCCGCCTTAAAAGATTACTCTCCGTCTTCTCAAACTTCAATTTTTAAGGCATTTGAAAACACTCACAGTAAAGCTTCACATTTATAAAGCTTAAGTCCAGGCAGAACCTCCTCTCATGATTGCAGTTGTGAGAATTAATGCAACATTGTGACAGGGCCAATGGGTTCTGTCAGTCCTGCAAGGTGCAACATTGCTCTATTCCTGTGAGTAATACTCCTTGGTGTAATAGCTCCGGACACAACTAAAAATGGAAAACATGACAGTAAAGTCTGTATAAATCGGTACAAATAGCGCAAAAATATGCAGCAAAATTCCAAAACAAATGTAGACAATAGAAATGTGATATTGGGACAGTCACATACCTTCCCCAAGGCTGGAATGAAGTCAAAACTAAGTGTTGTTGCCCCCTTCTGGTCCCATCTCTACTTTCTCAGGAAGCTAAGAATATTCAGCATGCACATAAGGACTCTTAGCAACTTTTACACTTGCACCATAGAAAGCATCCTATCTGGATGCATTACTGCTTGACATGCCAACTGTTGTTCCCAGGACCACAAAAAACTGCAGAGATCCATGAACACAGCCCAGTCCATCACACAAGCCAGCCTTCCATTTATTAGTTGCAGCTACACCTCCTGCTACCTCAGGAAAGGAACAAACGTAATCAAAGACCCCCCTCACACCCCAGTTTCTCTTCCACCCTTTCCCGTTGGGCAGAAGGTATAAAAGTTTGAATACATGAACAAATAGATTCAAGAACAGTTTCTTCCCCGCTGTTATCAGACTTCTGAATGGAGCTTTCAAATGTTAATTCTGGTCTCTCTTTCTCTGCACCTACTCTGCAACTGTAACACTGTATTCTGCACTCTGTTCTGCTATCCTGATGCACTTCGTATGGTATGATCTGCCTGTATAGGACAAAATAGCACTTTTCACTGTACCTCGATACATGAGATAACAATCTATCACTCAATTTCCAGCTTTCACTTACTCCTTTACAAATACACTCACCACGCACCAGCCCCAGCTTCAGCATTATATACCAACATCTTCTGAGCTGCTAGCAGTTCTAAAGAATGATAAGTGGATCCAAAAAGTTAACTCTGCTATCTCTGCACACTTACTGCTAGACTTGCTGAGTTTCTCCAGCAGTTTCTGTTTTCATTTCAGGGCTAAGCAAATGCATGAACAACAGATCAGATCTAAGTCCTGCAGTCCTGCCACATCCAATGGTGGTGGGCAATTGAACAGCTCACTGGGAGGAGGAGGCTCCACAAATAGCACCATCCTCAATGATGGGGGAGCACAGCACCTCAGTGCAAAAGATAAGGCTGAAGCAATCGCAGCAAACTTAACCAGAGGTGTTGAATGGATGAAGCATCTCAGCCTCTCGCTGTCCCCAGCATCACAGATGTCAGTCTTCAGCCAATTTGATTCTCTCCATGTTATATCGAGGAAGACTGAAGGCAGTGGATAATACAGAGGCTACAGAACATGACACTATTCCAACAATAGTTCTGAAGACCTTACCCAATTGCAGATCAGACCTCCTCCCACGACTGTGCTGCTTTTCACCCCAGTGATGCGGTCAAACCACCTACTCCCCATATGCTCCCAATGACAGCTGAAGACTCAAATATCGATGACGAAAATGTCCTCCAACATTTCCCCATCCCAACATGGCAATCTCACTGAGCTCTAGGTGGGCAACCATGAAGATGGCGGAGTTTGAATTCAGTAAATATCTGGAAATAGGAGTCTAAGGATGGCCATGGAACCAATGCCAATTGTCAGGAAGAAAAACCACCTGGCTCACAAATGTCCTTTCAGAAAGGAAACTGCCATCCTTATCTCCAGACCTACAGCCATATGGTTGACACTAACTGCCCTCTGGGCCTTTAGGGATGGGTTAAATAATGTTGGCCCATGAATGAATTTTTTAAAAATCTAGTTAAATATATAAGGAAGTAAATCGGAATATGTGCAAACATTTGGAATGTGTAGATTAGCTAAAACCTGAGCCTATCCAAACCTGGGTCAATTGAATAGTTCCTGAAGAAGGGTCCTGCCCAAAACATTGACTCTCCTGCTCCTCAGATGCTGCCTGACCTGCTGTGCTTTTTCCAGAGCCACGCTTCACCAACAATTGAATCAGTATGACATTCGATTTTTGGAAGAAACATTTGTTGGGGCCAATTCAATTGCAATCGTTACATTGTCTATAAGGCATGGGGGGGTGGGGGGTAACATTTACTGTTAATCAGAACAATAAGAGCTTAAAATAAAAGATTACCTCTTCACTGCTTTCGAAGGAGGCTGATTCACTGCTGCTGTCCATGAAGGTATCTCTGCTGTCCATGCACTGAAGATACACATCAACAACTGCACCATAGGAATAACTAACACTGCTTCGGCATGTGGTCATTTTCTGCAGCAGTGAAATATAAGTCAGTTTGTTTAACTTACTTGGCAACTGGAGGTGAATTCACAGTCAAACATGAGAATAAAACAAATAAGAGTCAGCGTAGACCATATTCAATACAATCATGGCTGATCTTCTTCCTTAACTCCATTTTCCTTCACCCTCCCCATTGATCTCGACTCCCTTAGACATCATAAAAAATCTGTCAGCTGCTATCCTGAATTTATTCACTGATGGAACTGGCAGGTTTCGAGGATAGATGATTCCAAGAATCGCAATATATTCACTGACTAAACAAAATTCTCCTCATCTCAATTTTAAATAATTAGCCTTTGCCTTTAGACTATCTCTCACTGTGTTCCAAACTCCGCACCTTGTCATGCCCCTTCAGAATATTATGCTAGATTACAGGCCCTTTGGCTCAACAAGTCCATACTGACCCTCCAGAGAGTAACCCACTCTGACCTTATATTTACCCTGATTAATGCACCTAACACTACAGACAATTTAGCATGGCCAATTCACCACATCCTTGGGTTGTGGGAGGAAACCCACACAGACACGGGGAGAATGTGCAAACTCCACATAGACAGTTGCCCAAGGCTAGAATCAAACCCAGGTCCCTGGTGCTGTGAGATATCAGTGCTAACCACTTTAACCAACGGTACTATCACTAAGCTCACCTGAATTTTTCTGAAATCCAGAGTGTGAAAGCCTACTTTTCTCAGACTCTCTGCATAGAAAAGTGATCTTAACCCAAGAATCCTGTGGTGAATCATGGGTGCATCTATCTATAAAGCTAGTATATGCTCCTTTTGGTATCAGCACCAGATATGAACACAGTGATTCGGGCAAGATTTCAATAAAATTAACAGCACAGGAACAGGCCCTTTGGCCCACAGTGTTGCGCCAAATTTGATGCCAAATTAAACTAACCCCTTCTGCCTGCCCTTGGTCCATATCCGTCCATTTCCTTGCACAGTCATGAGCTCATCTAAAAGTCCCTTAAATGCCCCTATCGTATCCGCCTCCACCACCACCCCTGGCAGCACGTTCCAGACTCCTACAGCTCTCTGTGTAAAGAACTTGTCCCTCATGTGTCCTATGAACTTTCCCCCCTCACCTTAAATAGTATTAGATATTTCAACTCTGGGGAAAAAGATGCTGACCATCAACCCTATCTATGCATCTCAAAATTTTAGAGACTTTTATAAGTTCTACACAACTGTAGCAAGACATCTTTATTCTAGTAAACCAACCTCCTACCACTTGTTTCTTTAGTTTCTTGGTGTACTTACATGTAAACCTGTAAACCTTTTATGTACAAGAACACCCAGATCCCTCTGCACGCCGGTGTTTAATTGCTTCTCACCACTGTTAAACACCTCGAAGCAGCAATGATCTCGACATAAATTATTATTTGAATCAAAAGAAAGATTTTCCTAAAGAATTATCTCTGGCAAATAAAGATTAATAAATGCTTTTGTTATATTCAATTGGAAGTGCCTTCATTTTTAAAATCAAAAATTATACAAAAGGATATCTGATATCTGGAACACCTCAACAAATCTGGATGTTGGAGGTTCAGAACTGAGATTATTAGATTTCTGTTTGGCAAGGTCACCAGGAAACATTGAACAAAGGTGAACATTAAGGTTTGGATTAACTATAATCTCATTAAATTATTTCATCTTGGTCTTATCTTCATCACTGGATTTAAGAGGAAAGCTGTTTCTCATCCTTCCTCACTGCTTGTCTCCCTCTCTCTCTCTCTCTCTCTTCCCGATATTAAAAAAATCAACTTTATGAAATAATTGTCAAGAGGCTTTTGAATTTTCAATGTAATAGAATTGCTACTTTGAGGGGAACAGATAGGAAGGGTGGGGGCCAAAACAGTGAGAGGAGAAACAAGGCAGGCTGAGAATGAGTGCCAGTGAGAGAGTGACCTTACATTACCCACACTGTGGGGAGTGAGCAAAAGGAGGAAGTAGTAATGCAACATTCAGAGTGCAAAGGTCGTAGGGCAAGTGCAGGCAGTGAATGAAGGAGGGTAGGTCACAGGAGTGGAATATATCATTGAGAGAAGAAGAGCTAGGAGATGTGACAAGGGTAAAGAGGTGATGTAAAGTGAGAGGTGGGGCAGGTAAATCAGAATAAGCAGTGAAGGGAATGAGCAGATGATTAGGGAAAGGGATAAGAGTCACATTTTCACTGCATTCTTTAAGCACAGCCTGCAGCAACTGGCATCTCTCCCATCCAATCACACCAGCCTCTTAGTTAAAAAAGTAGAAGGATTGAGGAGGACACAATACGAACATTTAAGGCTGGTGAAGCAGCCATGAGCAGGAAAACAGGGGGGGAAGCAAATGAAAAGATTAGCTGCAAAAATCAACAGTCCAACTCTATTCTCTAACACATACCAATGCAGAGTAATGATACTTGTACACTTAAGAATAGACACATGACAGTGATAGTACAATACTACACCATGAATAGTGACTCTTCAAATGTGAGCCCAGCTATCTAGTGGCTCACTGACTTTTTGACCATGACCCAATTCTGTCCTTACTCTGCAATTACAATAATTCACTGTTGGCAGAGGATGTTGTACAGTCATGAGAACATGAAACCTGGCTAATCGTATCTCTCCATCTGTAGTGTCATTACTGGTTGCAATTAGCAAATTTATCATTGTCTAAAAGCAATGTTATTTTCTCTGAATCATCATTTCCCATTAACCTCACTAATAATGAATTTAGAATTCCTGGGAGGAATGCAGAGCACCCAACATAAACCAGGAGAACATACAAACTCCATGCAGACAGTTACCCAAGGCTGGAATTGAACACAGGTTCCTGGAAGCATTGCTAACCACCAAACCACCATGCTTTTGTTTGGCAACTATGCATCAATACTTTTATCTTTTAGTCATTGATAATATTGTAAGTAAATCATAATTAATGTTAAATACTTCTTTTATGAGAGTTTCTTTCTGCTTTTTAAAATGAGTCTTTAAAAAAAACAGAAAGTTAAATTCTAGCTAAGCCTCCACAATGTCTCACAGTTTACGGTCTTGCAACTCTTTTTTATTTAACCTGTTTAGATATGTCAAGACACACCTCTGGAAGGTGCGACTGAAACCCAGACCTTTGAAGCCTGACATCATGACATTTTCAACACACTGCAAGACTCCATTACTCTGTCATTATTTAGTCACATTTCCCATCAAACTAATGACAATGGAATAAATTTAGCTTTTCCCAATGGCATAAAATGGCCACTAACCAATTAGTCACTTGCTATGTGTGAACCTGAGCGTCCCCTCCAATGAAACTATCTGGAAAAACACAAGGCTCATGTGGTGCAGTGATAGTCTCCCTATCCCTGAGACAAGCGACCTATGTTCTTATCCCACCTGCTCCAGATGTCTGTTACAACAACTGTGAATAGGCCGAATGGGAAAATGTCTGAGAAAAACAAATTAAGCACATTTTAGAAATATTGTTATGTTCTCCTCAACTCACAAGGTTTGTGCTGAAGTGAATGAACAGATTTCTGTGAGATTCTTATTTCTGGATTTTACAACTTGCGAACCCAGCGAGGTTGAATATATGGTTTCTTCCCATTCAGTCTGGTTTTGTATAGCATACACATCGCAACAAATTTTAGACACTTTTCATCAATACTCACAGCTAAGGGGTCATTGTTGAGCTCGCAATTTTCACTATCGAATCCACCTGTTTTCGGGCACAGGGTTTCCCTTGCAGTAAATCTTAAATCCACTGCAAACTCATTTGGTCCTGTTGGAGTAATCTGGGAAACAAAATGTGCAGTTTATTTTAAGACTTCTTTAAAACAATAAAGCACCAGCTTGATTATAATATGAAGGAAATCCTGAAACCCACAGACCACAAAATCTCAGTCACTCCTGAACAATTTTCTAGTGATTAAAATAGCATAGTCCTCCACAGCATATGAAGGATTACTTTTGTCAGACTCCTACACTGACACAGGCATACCATGAGTGGGTTATCTTGGGTATCAGGAATATGGGCTGTAGGATTATAAGAATAACTCATATATAGACAGCAGATTTAACATAGTAACATGTCCTGAGCAGCTTACAGGGATGTCACCACACAAAATTTGACACAAAACCACATAAATGATGCAGGGCCAGTGATCAAAACAATTGCAGGCTTTAAAGACTGTATTAAGAACTTGGCCAGATAGTTCCATAGCTTAGGGTTTTGAAGGCATGGCGACCAACAGTGGAGCTATCAAAACTGAAGATGTGTAAGAGTCTCAGGATTGTGAGGCAAGAAGAGACTGCACAGACAGGAAGGGATTTGAAAACAAGGGTGAAAATTTTAAAAGCAAGGTATTACTTAATCAGTGTAGATCTGGAACTATCTGGCAAAGCTCTAAATATGCTCTTTAAAGCCTGCCATTGTTTTGACCACTGGCCCCGTATCATTGATGTGGTTTTGTGTCAATGTGGATCAGAGTGATAGGTGAACAGGATTTGAAGCTTGATGCACGCCAGCTTTACTGTTGCAATGTGATATGTATCTATCTTTAAGAGGGAATATCCACACCAGCTGTAAAAGACAAAAGGTGATACCTAATACATGTAGATAGTGCACAGCAGCAGGCATATAGCTCAGATAAGTCTGCGTAGCCTGATAGTTGCCATGGTCTGCAAATAGACTTATAGAACCCACATTATTGCTTACCCAATCCTTGATTTTGGAGACAAGTCAAAAAATTCAACATTCACCAGCCCTAAAGCTTCACAAAATAATGCTCCTTTAAAAGAGCAAGCACAGTTCAATGCACAGTCACTTAAGGCCTGATACTTTTATAACATCAGATAGATCCATGAAAATGTATCTAAGAATGTATTTATGGCTGCATAGCGGTCTCAGTCCACCAATGAGCTGAGACTGCTCTTTCCTCTCCTATTCTAGTTGGATGGTCAATGCAGAATAAAGAATATTTTTTGGGAAAATGTGTAGTGATTTGGGTATGAATCCAAAACCCTATTCACTCTGTACTGCACCATCCTGATGCATGGCACTCTAGGCATATATTCTGTTTTTGGGCATTCTGACCATCACATTGACTAACAGAACCAATCAGCACTTTAGTAAGTTAACTAATGCACTCGAGATTGAAATATCAACACACTAGCCTGCAGTTTGTGAATATTATCACTTTGAGCACTGATTCTAAACTTCAGATGACTGAAAGATAGCAGTCATGACATTCACAATACTGTGATGACATAAAATGTCTTTGCGATTACTTTTAAGAAACTCTAAAATTCATAACAAAGGAAACTAAAATAAAGGAGAGCTTCCTCTCACCCATTGTTAATTGGTTGTGTAGGTGAAATTTATTTGGACATATGTATCTATTTTCGTATAGCAAATTATTGAAGACGACAACAATTTATTTCACTTTAGTTTCTTATGTAATTGTTAATACGCATAGATCTTTATAATATCTGCATACATTTATATAGCACCTTTACTTCAACCTAAGTTCTCAACACAATTCACAGGAATATTGCCAGATAAAATTAGGCCAGGCCACAGGCAATATCAGTGTAGATGACCAAATGTTTGGCCAATGAACTGGTTTTTAAGGAGGAAAGTGAGGTAAAAGAAAGGGTGGGGTTTGAGGGATGAAATTTCAGACCCTGGGGCTCAGGCAGCTGAAGACCACTTCCAAATAAGAGAGATGAATTAGTTAAATATAACTTAAAATGAATGCAGTGAGAAAGGGAACATGAGAAAGAGGAAATAGTAAAATTATGAAGGGGTGCTGGTGCATGACAATATGTCAGACTCAGTTGGTTAGAGGACAGAGTTTGACAGGAACTGACATGAGGCAAACATCAGTTTCAGAACCAGTGACATTTGCAATGATCCCCGGAGATGTGCACAAAAGAAGCATTCCAATGCATCTCCAATATGGAATGGGGCACAGTGAAAATTGGTTGACTCTTTCCTGGAAAGCCGAGAGAAGGTCTTGCACAAGCCAGTGGCTGAATGGATAATTCTCTTGAGGGGAGGGGTGGGAGTCTCACATTATACTGAGGAGAAAGGTTTCTTACGAGCAGCCTGCAGGCATTAAGCAGCTCGGTGTTTGGTACAAATGGGTGGAGGTTGAAAACCACAATCCTAATCCATTCCTATCCAAACATTAGGATTAAGGAATGGCCTGTGTCATGGAGCCCAAAACACATTTTAAATGCAGTCTCCTGCCTCAATCGGGCAAGTGTACCTAGTGGAATAAAAACAGAAGAGCTCAGTAGGTCTGGAGCCATCTGCAAAAATGAAAGCAAATTTAACATTTGATTCAAATATGACTCATTTTCAAAAGACAGAAGCAGCCCCGCCTGAAATTTCAGGTCAAGGTGACTGCATCTGAGAAGCAGCCTCCATGGATCACCCACCGAAAGGAAGACTTAATCTTGCAATGACTTTCATGATCATGGGACATCGCAGTGTGCTTTACAACCCATGACGCAGTTTTGCAGGGAGGTCCCTGGTGTAATGTAGGAAACAAGCCACCGATTTGGACACAGCAAATCCGCAAACAGAAATGACCAAATGCAGGTATAATTTTATTTTTGGCGATATTGGTTTGAGCATACTGTTAGTAGAATTCTCCCAGAACTCTTCAAAGTGGAGCCATGCGATGTCTGTTGTGCACCTGAGAGAGCAGAGGGTACTGCTGTCTATTATCCGATCTGAAAAAAGGCACTTAAAATGAACTCCCTCTGTGCTACATTTGAGAGTGAACCTGCAATTTTAACTCCAGTGTGAGACTTGAAGCCACACCTTCTGAGTTAGTTGAATAAGTGCTGACCCAATTAACTCTTTGTATGCCTCAAAAAAGCATCCCAAAAAGCAAATGAAAAGAACAGAAACAGAAGTAAACTATTGAAGAAAGACAGGGAGAAATGGAAAAATAGAGAAAGCACCTTGTACAGAGAGAGAGAGTGGGGTAATAAATGCAAGTTTTATTTTAATAGTAAGGATAGAAGACAGACAAATAATAAAGAGTTATAGAGAAAACCTTACAGAAAACAGCGAGAGAGAGTGATCAGTAAGAAAGACTGGGACATACGAAAGAAAGTGTTAGAGACAAAGAAAATGACAGAAGCAGAAATAAAGACACAACTAGAGCAAACAGGAATGGAAAGGTTCTAGATTAGAGTGGTGCTCGTAAAGCACAGCAATTCAGGCAGCCTTCAAGGAGCAGGAAAATCGACGTTTCTGGCAAAAGCCCTTCATCAGGAATAAAGGAAGGGTGGTGAGATAAATCTCTCCACACTGCAGGCACTCTGCCTCGATTCCTGATTAAAGACTTTTGCCCGAAATGTCGATTTTCCTGCTCCTCGGATACTGCCTGAACTGCTGTGCTTTACCGGCACCACTCTGATTTAGAACCTAGTTTTCAGCATCTGCAGTCCTTGTTTTTACCTAGGAATGGAACGTTAGCAACAGAAAACCGAACAACATAAGAAAAAACCGAGTGGAATAAATTAGATCAAGTAAGATTAAATAATACTTACATAAAGCAACTCATTGCTTGTTGCTTTGAGGAGGTAATCACTAACTGTGTTTCTGTTCAATTGAAGAATGGATTCTTTCAGGGCATCTTGAACAACCGGTGTGAAATCAGTCATTGGTATCCCTGGAAAATAAAATGAGGGAATAATATGATGACAACAATACACTGTGCCTAGTTTTACTAAACAGCCTGTACTTTCCCTGAAAAAGAATACAACCAAAATAGGCCACAATAGTATCTAAATTAAAAATAATTAAAGTTTAATCTTTTAAAATGATTTCAATACATACCAGCAGAGTATCGTAGTGTCTGCAACACAACTAGAGCCAAAAGAAATGAATGCATCTTGGCTGACTGGGAACTTTGATTGTAATCAGTTGTGGATGATGCCTCTACCTCTCCCTCACTGAATCCTTATCCGTTGATTGCTTTTTATAGGCTTTGATCACTTTGAGTAATGACTCACAGTATTCACAAACAGTATTTTAAAGACATTGAAACCACAACATTTTAATAGCTGAAATGATTTTGCTGCCAGCTTGATAATTAGTGACGTTACCAATCCAATGTTTTTGGAAAGAATGTATACACTTGATCCATTTGTTTGTCACAGATTAAAACACAGGATGACCATCCCACAGTTAAAGGACCAAACTCAAAAAGGATTACTTCTTTGCTTTCCTTTCTTATTGTGTTCAGTGCATTTGTGTCTGGAAGTTATTCATTGTTTCTAATAATTTCTTTTGCAAAAGGGACTCTGGGTGCTCACTAGAGGCAAGTGTAAAATGCAGCAGATGTTAGATTGATCACTCCCATTTTTGGTTTTGAAGAAGAGCTTTCTTTGAGTACAAAAAGAGAAATGGGAATGTAGTGTCCTGTCCATTGCAGCCTGGCACTTCCCATTTGAATGGTAGTTAATTGGGCTTGAATGTGCAGTGTCAGGGATATAATTGCCTTCCTGATTAAGCCTGGAGTGGCAAGTCTTGTTGACTGCCATCTTGCCCTAAAACCAAATGTGCCCCTTAAGTAGACACTAAAATGTATGAAAATGGTATTAAAACGGATCTCATATGCCAGAAGGTGGAAGTGGAAAGAAATAGCCAGCATTCTCTCTCTGAGGCAGTAACATTTCCCCTTGAAAGTGTACAATTCTGGTGGTGTTTAAGGACCAGCTCTAGGTGAGCACCAACATGCACAAATAGCTTGATAAGATCCAATGTTGGGACTCATGTGGAAAGAATATAAATTTGGGTAATTGGCTGATAAGTTCCATCACCTTGCACCCAAATTTTCATCAAATGTTGTCATGCTGGGGACTAAAAGGAGACATTGAGGAAAGTGTATATTGACTTCAGAGGTCACAGGCAACTGTCTGTGGGGAGTTTGCACATTGTCCCCGTGTCTGCGTGGGTTTCCTCCGGGTGCTCCGGTTTCCTCCCACTGTCACAAAGATGTGTAGGTCAGGTGAATTGGTCATGCTAAATTGCCCATAGTGTTAGGTGAAGGGGTAAATGTAGGGGAATGGGTCTGGGTAGGTTGCTCTTCAGTGGGTCGGTGAGGACTTGTTGGGCCGAAGGGCCTGTTTCTACACTGTAAAAAAAATCACAGAAACATTGCCGAGCAGATGAAGGCCATTCGACCCATTGCATCTGCACTTACTGCCAGAGTATTTTAATTTTGTCAATTTCCTAAGTTTACCCAAAACCTGCTCTTTGTTTCCGTTCAAATGTAACATCCCTTTGAATGCCTCAATTAAGCATACCTTCATCACATTTGCCAGCTGTCCATTCCACTCTGCCTGCCTTGCTACCTTTAATGTTACGTACATATACGTCGAGGTTTTTCTGCCTCTGTAAACTCTTTAGAGTAGTATCCTTTATATTATTGTGCATTGTCTTTGAAACAATCTGTATCACTCCCATTCTCCATATGGAACTTAATCTGCACTTCACCAACTTCGCAATGTCTTTTTGACCGTATACGCTGCCCTCTTCACAGCTAACAGTTTTTCTAAGTTTTGTGTCACCCCAAATATTGAAGTTGTCCCCTGCACACCAAGATCTAGACTATTCATCAATAATAGGAGGGATCCCTATACTCAATCCTGAGAAACACCATGACAAACCTTCCTCAAGCCAAAAAATGACCCATTCACTGTCTGATTTCTTTCAGTCAGCCAATTTTACAGCTTTGTTGTTAATGTACTTTTATTTCCATAAGCCATTACTTTCTTCACAAGACATCGAGTGGCACTGCATTAAACACATTTTGGAGTCCATGCGCACCATATCAACAGCATAACACTGATCACTGCTCTGTTACCTCATCAAAAAATACCAGCAACTTAGCAAGACAAAAGATTTGCTTAACAAATCCATGCTGACCCTTCTGAAATTAATCCACGTGTTTCCATGTGATTATTAGTCCCCTCCAGATTTGTTGTTAAATTTCCACTTTCGGCTTTTTAGGAACTTTTTAAGCAAAACTGGAGATTTATCTCCCCATTCTCGTCAACTCACCAAGTACTCTAATCATGGCACGTCGATGAAAGAACAAGTGGGCACGTAATAACCTCGCACCACTGTCCAAATCATTAAAATACAGTGACCCAAGGCAGTCATAGAGGCGCTTATTGTTTATCTATTTATTTTTCAACTGATAGGTTTTTCAAAACTGAATTTGCATAAATGGGACATATAAGTGCAAATTGTTTTTTGTTTAATTGTCTTGTCCGGACATCAGAAAGCACAGAATGGTAAATTATCCTTCAGACTATTCCACCAAGTATAAGGATTGAAAGGTGATTTGTCATAGTTCAGAAAGTGGGGCTGAGTTCCTGCGATTAAGGATGCCCCATTTCTCGTGTGAATACCCTTTACCTTTAACAAAAACAGAAGTATGACAAAGAGTCATTTGAGCAAACTGAAACCATTCATGTCAGTATTGCTGAGCACTACAATAGATGGTGCATGTCACATTGCTGGAAAATAAATTGTACATGGAGTAGATTCACTGAAAGGGCATTCTTAGTTTCTATATCACCAGCAAGATCAAGGGAGTTAAAAGTTTGCTAAAAATTGTGTGTTTTTTGAGGAAAATGATAAAACCAGATATATGATATTCCGTGCAAAAACAATTTCATGCAAACAGCTGGAACATATTTCAAAGGCTTGAAGCCTCAATGTGTCTTTATCAGTATCAAAAGTTATTTGTCAGGTCTGTACACAGCCAAGAAAATGTTGTAAGACTTGGTTAAGATGTCTGGCTCAAAGAACCGACTGTCCAGGCATGTTTGGATACTAGCTATTCATGAGATGGAATGTCCTACAAGTGTATATCAGGTCAGAACAGGCAAACATTCCCCAAATAATCTTGCAGAGTTATACAACAGTCAGTAAACTTGGAGCTGCATTGACTTACAAAACTTTATTTTGATCAGGGTTTAGCTCAGATAGGCTATATGATACTCGGCTGTGTTACAGCATTACTCACACTTTGCCTTGTTGGGAATTTGGGTATTTGGAGAGGAGGCCGCGTCCACTCTCAGATGGCAAAATTACCTACTTCTGGAGATGATGTAGTGTTGGCTTGAAGATCAAGGTATTAAAGCAAAAGAGCGAGGGTGTAGGTGGCAGGGTGGGAAGGGTATGAGGAAGGGAGAGTGCAGAGGCAGGAGATCATATGAATGCACAGGAAGGAAAAATGGAAACATTGAAATACAGGGACAGGAGCAGGCCAGCTATCCTGTTAAAGCTGTTGTACACCTGAACCTAACTGCAAGCACCTGCCTTTGTCCCATATCTTTCATTACATTTGAACAAAATGCATCAATCTCATGTGTAACATTAACAATTGGCCAAGAGTCAAAAGCATTGAGGGAAAAATAGAGTGCATAGTCACTACCACTCATTCCATGTAAATATACTTCTTAATTTCAATATGAAAGTTCCGGGACTAATTTTGAAGTCTAGACCTCAGCTCCCATCTATCAGAAATGGCTTCTCCTTATCCATCTTGTTGGTTTCTCTTAATGTCTTGAAAGCAGCGATAAAACCATGCTGAACTTTCCAAACTCCAGGCAATATAAGCCTAGTTTGTGTAGACTCCTCTCGCACTTTAACCGCTGGAGTTGAAGTGGCGATCTTGCCTTGTGCAGCAGGAATAATGATTCAGAACCCACCCAACTTTTGTTCCCATCTCTGCCGCCAGGCTGCTGGAGAACATGATTTTTCGGTCTCTAGACTCATAATTGTCTCGGGGCTGATCTGACAAGAACCTCGCCAGACCTGAGATGCAAGAGATATGCAGGCCATTTACAGAGGGGTCAGATTAAAAGACCTGCTTTAACTTTCATTCAATCCTGAATATAAGGACCCAGAGCTAAGATGGTCAACCATAGTCCATAAAAGACCATGAGTATCTCTCTCCATTGGAGCAAGAGACTATTTTTTAATAGGCATTTTGAGGGGCACCACTCTATAGGCATGAGGTAAGATAATGAAACAGTGGCCCCATCTCGTACTACAGCTTGTAGGGAAGATTTGAACCATGAGCTTTATTCCCCACCACCATCTAGTTATTGAGCTAACTGAGCAAACTGACTCCCCCTTATTAGCCCATATTCAAGCTATCTCAAGAATATGCTAAAGTTTAAATGTGCTTCTCTCAAACACACTCACACTTCTCCCTCAACCACATCATAGCCTCCTATCCTACTCATCACCCTCATTTCTGTCCTACTCTTCCCCATTCCCCTCACAGTGAGTGCCTGGGGAAGGAGAGTTCTGGAGGAGAGAAGAGTACAGAGATGAGGAGAGTGTGGAGGAGAGGACAGAGTGGAGGAGGGGTTAATGTGAGGAAGGAGAAATTGTGGAGTGGGGAGGGGCATCTGGGGAGATTGTGGTGAAAGGGAGATCCTGAAGGAAGGGAGAATGTGGTGATGGGGAGAGTGTGGGAAATGGGAAAGTGTGGGGATGGGGAGATTCTGGAGGAGGGGAGAATGTAGGGAAGAGGAGAGAATGGGGGTGGGGAGAGTGTGGGATAAAGCCAGAGGAGAGAGAGAATAAGATATGAGAGAGGAGGGTGCAAGGACAGGAGATTGTGGTAGAACACAAAGGACTGAATAAGGCTTGGAGATGCAGAAGTCCTTGTGACCTTAGAGACAGGACCTAATCATCCAATTTTTGAACTTTTGCCTAACAATTGGACTGTGTGATGGGTGTGTGAGGGGGAGACTGTGGTAGCTCAAACAAGGCAGGGCACTTGGTAAGGGGCTATGTGATTGGAATGGGGTTAGAGGCCGGGATGTCAATCTTCAGAGTGGAGCTGGAAAGCTTCATTGGGGAGTTCAAGGAGGTGCCAACATTTATGTAGACGCATAGGGAGCACTCGGCAAGGCACTACCCCTCAGGGGTTGAGATCTCCCATTTTCATTTCACTGCTGAGTTTCCTGCACACAAATAATAAACTGAATCTTACAGGAGCCTGAGCAACATGAGTTATCAAAAGACTTGTGGCAAAATCATGCAAGAACTTTGCTGAGGCAAATTTTGGCGTAAGTAGCAACTCACTTATCCATTCGCTGAGCAGTGTGGTGAGTTGTTGTTAGACAGAGGCAAGTTGCTACTTAAGGGGGCGTATGATATCCTCCTGAATGCCAAAATTCATCCCTCATTGATATTCAACCTTTGATCTTGCCAAATGCACTGAGCAGGATGGACATCAAAAATTCTTGATATGGAAGTCAGAGATTAGACTTCCATATCAAGACTTCAGCTTGTTGGCTTAAGACCATAAGACCATAAGACCATAAGACATAGGAGTGGAAGTAAGGCCATTCGGCCCATCGAGTCCACTCCGCCATTCAATCATGGCTGACGGGGATTTCAACTCCACTTACCAGCATTCTCCCCATAGCCCTTAATTCCTCGAGACAACAAGAATCTATCAATCTCTGCCTTGAAGACATTTAGCGTCCCAGCCTCCACTGCACTCCATGGCAATGAATTCCATAGGCCCATCACCGTCTGGCTGAAGAAATGTCTCCACATTTCTGTTCTGAATTGACCCCCTCTAATTCTAAGGCTGTGTCCACGAGTCCTAGTCTCCTCGCCTAATGGAAACAATTTCCTAGCGTCCACCCTTTCCAAGCCATGTATTATCTTGTACGTCTCTATTAAGTCTCCCCTTAGTCTTCTAAACTCCAATGAATACAATCCCAGGATCCTCAGCCGTTCCTCATATGTTAGACCTATCATTCCAGGGATCATCCGTGTGAATCTCCGCTGGACACGTTCCAGTGCCAGTATGTCCTTCCTGAGGTTTGGGGACCAAAACTGGACACAGTACTCCAAATAGGGCCCAACCAGAGTTTTATAAATTCTCATTAGCACATCGCTGCTTTTATATTCCAACCCTCTTGAGATAAGTTTGTTCCTTGTTGGACACTGGGCATCAACATTTCAGGGCATGTTTCTTTGCAACTGGGCACAGGCACCCAGCATCCACAAACATTGGCATCCGATATGTACCAAAATCCTTATGGCACATCTTCAGTCCACTTACACTTCTGCTTTGCTTCTGCATTTCAAAGCTACACATTGAGCTGCACCTGTGACTATCATTGTGATGTTTCTCCAAGGACACTGTGTGCTCAGTGGCACGGTGGTTCAGTGGTTAGCACTGCTGCCTCACAGCGCCAGGGATCCATGTTTGTTTCTAACATCGGGTGACTGTCTGTGTGCACTTTGCACATTCTCCCCTTGTCTGCGTGGGTTTCCTCTGGGTGCTAAGGTTTCCTCCCACAATCCAAAGCTGTGCAGATTAGGTGAATTGGCCATGCTAAATTGTCCATAGTGTTCAGGGATATGTAGGCTAGGTGCATTAGTCAGGGGACATGTAGAGCAATAGGGTAGAGCAATGGGTCTGGGTAGAATACTTTTGGGTGGATTTGTTGGGCCAAATGGCCTGTTTCCACACTGTAGGGATTCTATGCTTAGACACATGCACCAACCTCATGGGCTGGACTAGGCTGCATTATGATCTCTTTGCTTGAACTGTTCAAGCTCACTCTCTTTGAGCCTAACTGGGTGCTCATGCAATCCCCGTCCCCAACAGAGACACAAGGTTTACACAGTGCCATACTATTTGGTGCAAACAAAATGCTGGGAAACTTGCCATGTTTGTCAGTAGTCCTCTGTTAAGGATCACTGTCAGCCAGCTACTCAAGGTGATCAGAGACAAGATACCCTCCACATAAAGCATGAGGAGTCAAGTGTTGGGTGGTCGTCGTCCATTTCGACTCCCTTTTCCCTATTGCAGGCTGTTTCCATCATAAATTGAGAGACAGAGAGAGAAAGATAGGATATTAAGAGAAACGAAAGGAGGTGGCACCATTGTTATTTACCATGCAAGTGAGAAGTGAAGAGTAGGCTGCGCAGAGGACTAGTGGTCTTGAGGTTTGAGGTGCATGCCAGTTAGGGAGGGAAGAAAGGCTTGAGTTGGAGGCGGGTACAATAGCAGAGACAGAGCTTGAATGTGAGGTCTCGGACAGAAGACAATGGCACTTATGTTGGCTGGGTGGAGAAGTTCGTTGATCTTCTTCTTATATCCCTCCAGATGGCAGAGACTGTGTTGACCCTGGTAGCAACCTGGGACTGGCTTTGGAGGCTCATGACCTCCACTAGTGGTCCTGGGCAAAGATAGTGTCCTGTTTGTGCCTCTCCAGGTCCTAGAAAACCAGGCATCAAATATTTGTCATCTGCCCCATCTGGGGTTCCTGTCTGACAGCTCTTGTCCAAGTACACAACACCATTATAAATATAAGGCCATAAGACGTAGGAACAGAAATTAGGCCATTCAGCCCATCGAGTCTGCTCCTCCATTCAATCATGGCTGATAAGTTTCTCAACCCTATTCTTCCACTTTCTCCCTGTAACCCTTGATCCCCTTGACAATCAAAACCTAACGATCTCAATCTTACATATACCCAATGACCTGGCCTCCACAGCCTTCTCTGTGGCAACCAAGTCCGTAGATTCGCCACTCTCTGTGCCAGTGCCAGGGATGTCGGTCAACTCCGAGATGTCTGGTGAGTGGTGAGTTGTTCCTGACTTGTGCTAAGATGAGGCTGGAATGAGGTGAGAGGGATAAGAGCAGTGAGTTTGGTAAGACATGGTGAGAAAACCCAGTGGTGAAAAATCTCCCCAAAAAAACGACAAACTCACACTTAGCCAAAAAGTTCAAGATCCATCCCAATGACTTTTAACATGGGATCCAGGTTATATTGTGGGGGCTTAATACATGTTAGTAAAATACCCAATGTCTCTCTGTTGGGACTTTTGGGGTTCGCAGCCTGTTTGGGTCATATTCAACATTCTTAATGCTCTGTGTGCTCAGGACAGGCGAATCTGACATACAATGGATAACCTGACTAGTGCCAAGCATTAGGAGTGTGAGCAGTCTAGTTGCACAGCCATTGGCTTGTTACTGCAGAAAGCAGCATATGAGTGGGCGGTCTGGTGACCTTCACTCACTGTAGGGAGTAAGACTGTTGCTGGGTTATGGTGAGGGTTAGGAGAAGAATGCACATCAGGAGGAAGGATGACGGAACTCGGATGAAGGAACCCAAACGGCTGGCGGATGAAATTATTTCAGAAATGGAAATGTTATTGAAATAAAACTAACCACAATGCAGTGAGTAAAGACACAGATGAAGAGGCTGAAAGCCAGTGGAAAATATTTTGCTTTGCCAAATGGACAGAAAAGCAGAGTTTATAAATTTCCACATTTAGTCACCATTCTGCAAGGAAGGAACTCGATATGGTTGATTTATTGCACTGATAAACTGGAACAGGACCAGCCCATAATGGATTCTGCTTGGTTTTATACAAGTTGGCTAAATATAGATTCACCATGAGTGAGTCTATATATATATAGATATATACATCACACTTGTCAACATCATGTTTGTGGATCAAACATCAGATTTGTTTTCTCCCTGTCCTCTCACTGTCGCAATTAGTTAGTATTAAATTCACACTGACAATACCAATTATTTTTCCATGCAGACTTCCATACAGTTTCCTACATACATACACACTTACAGACATATGTCTTGATGGTAAACTATCACCGTGTATAGAAAAGATTTCAGGGAGAGAGTCCTATTGAGAATTCAGTGATAACATCCAGAAGAGAGGGTCTGGGGAAATGTTCTGGTCTGAGAGGATCTGGAAGAGGGAGACCAGAGATACAACTAGGGCGGGAACCTGGACAGACAGTCTGGGAGGGGGTGCATAACAGGTGAGAGGGTATACAGAGTGTTTCCAGGCAAGGGACCAAAGAAAGAGGGTTTGAGAAGAAGATCTGAGTAAGAGAAGGCATCGAGGGAGAGGATCTCAGGTTTAGGGTCTCGAGACGAGGATCTGAGGTGGGGGTCCAGGTAAGCGCACACAGAATGTGTGTGAGATGATAGGGAGGATGAGATTGTGGGGAGAGTGAGTATGTGTGAAAGTGTGGGGAGGGTGAGTGTGTGTGAGATTGTGGGGGGGCAAGTGTGTGTGAGAGTGTGGGGGGGTGAGTGTGTGTGAGAGTGTGGGGAGGGTGAGTGTGTGTGTGAGAGTGTGGGGGGGCGAGTGTGTGTGTGAGAGTGTGGGGAGGATGAGTGTCGTTTGAGAGTGTGGGGAGAATGAGTGTGAGTGAGATTGTGGGGAGGGTGAGTGTGTGTGAGAGTATGGGGGGGTAATGTGCGTGTGAGAGTATGGGGGGTAATGTGTGTGAGAGTGTGGGGAGGGTGAGGGAGGGTGAGATTGTGGGGAGGGTGAGTGTGTGTGAAAGTGTGGGGAGGGTGAGTGCATGTGAGAGTGTGGGGGGGGAAGTGTGTGTGAGAGTGTGGGGAGGGTGAGTGTCATTTGAGAGTGTGGGGAGAATGAGTGTGAGTGAGAGTGTGGGGGGTGAGTGTGTGTGAGAGTATGGGGGGATAATGTGTGTGAGAGTGTGGTGGGGGTGAATGTGTGTGAGACTGTGGGGAGGGTGAGTGTGTGTGAAAGTATGGGGGTGAGTGAGTGTGTGTGAGAGTGTGGGGAAGGTGAGTGTGTGTGAGACTGTGGGGAGGGTGAGTGTGTGTGAAAGTGTGGGGGTGAGTGAGTGTGTGTGAGAGTGTGGGGAGGGTGAGTGTGTGTGAGAGTGTGGGGAGGGTTAGTGTGTGTGAGAGTGTGGGGATGGTTAATGCGTGTGTGAGAGTATGGGTGGGTGAGTGTGTGTGAGAGTGTGTGGAGGGTGAGTGTGTGTGAGAGTGTGGGGAGGGTTAGTGTGTGTGAGAGTGTGGGGAGGGTGACTGTGTGTGGGGGGGGTGAGTGCGTGTGAGAGTGTGTGGAGGGTGAGTATGTGTGAGATTGTGGGGAGGGTGAGTGTGTGTGAGAGTGTGGGAGGGGCGAGTGTGCGTGAGAGTGCGGGGGGGTGAGTGTATGTGAGATTGTTCGGGGGTGAGTGTGTGTGTGTGGGGGATGAGTGTTTGTGAAAGTGTGGGGGAGGTGAGTGTGTGTGAGAGTGTGGGTGGGATGAGTGTGTGTGAGATTGTGGGGGGGTGAGTGTGTGTGAGAGTATGAGTGTGGAGAGGGTAAGTGTGTGTGAGAGTGTGGGGAGAATAGTTCTGAGGAGATGGTCAGTGAAGAGGTATTGGGGTGATTATCCAGGGGAGAGGAATCAGCGAGAGGGTTTGTGTTAGAAGATGTAGAATGAGAATCTGCAAAGATGGTTCTGAGGCTGCAGCAGAGGCACTGCAGGGGAGGTTGGGATTAGACAGTTAAATACAGAACTCATGTCCCCACTGTGACTCACATGCACCCTCAGTCATTTTAATGGGGGGAATATGTACCCTGCTACCTGTGACAACAATAGTAAATCAAGTTAAATGACTGTTTCCAACTTTTATAGATGCACCCTAGAAAACATCCTAGCCAGCTGCATCACAGCTTGGTATGGCAACTGCTCTGCCAAGACCACAAGAAATTATAGAGCGTTGTGAACACAGCCCAGTCTATCAGACAAACCAGCCTTCCTTCCATTGACTCTGTCTACACTTTCCATTGTCTGGAGAGTAGCCAACAGATTAGAGACCCCTCCCATCCTGGTTATGCTCTCTTCCACCCTCTTCTATCAGGCATTGAAGATACATACCAATAGATTCAACAATGACGAGGGGGGGGACAGTTTTAAGGTGAAAGAGATTTAAATAAGACATAAGAGGCAAAGTTTGTACACAGAGGGTGGTTCAAACTTCCTGAGGAAGTGGTGGATGTAGAGACATTTAAGAGACATTTGGATGGATACATGAAGAGGAATGGTTTGGAGGGATATGGGCAGAAGCAGGTAGGTGGGATGAGTTTAGTTTGGGATTATGGTCGGCATGGACAAGGATTTTCCATGCTGTATGACTGTATGATTTTATGACTCTATAACAGCTTCTTCCCTGCTGTTATTAGACTTATGAATGGACCTCTCATACATTAGAGTTGATCTTTCTCTGCACCCTCTCTTGGCTGTAACACTATTCCGCATTCAGTTCTATTACTCTGATGTCCTTATGTAAGGTAAGGTTTGCCTGGATAGCACACAAGGCAATATTTCTCACTGTATCTTAGTACATGTGACAATAGTAAATCAAATCAAATCAAATATCGAGGAACAGGGTAGAAGTTAGATGGTAGCAAGTGGTGATGCATCATGGAGAAGATTCATTAACGTATTTAAATCAGACTCTGAGAGGGTAATGGGAGTACCGAATTCAAGGTTCACTGTTACTGCATTAGATCCTCAGGGGTCAGGAGACATGATAGAAAGCTTTAGGATCTCCAGAGTGATCATCTTTCCCAGTGGTGCCCCCTGTGGGTCATCAGTAGCAGGCGTGCCTCCCCCAGTTTCTTCAAAGGAGTTTAATCCGCCCTCCCCTATTATTGACCGCTCCTTCTCTGTTCAAACTCACAGCCCCTACCCCTCCTCCAGTCCACTTGTCACATTCTGTCTTATTGGTTCCCTGGCCACAGTGTAGTGCCACAGGTCGTCTCTCTCCTGCCCCTGCTACTCAGGCTGTTGGTTTGGCTGCTGCCAAGTGAGAAATAGATAAAAAATATGACAATGAGCTCTCCCCATCTGAACCCCTCCACCCCCACACCATCCCAGCAAAAATAAAACCTGCGCATCACACATATTTTCATAGAATCCCTACAGTGTGGAAACAGGCTGTTTGATCCAATAAGCCCACATGGACCGTCCAAAGAGTATCCCACCCAAACCCATTCCCCTACCCTATTACCTTACATTTCCCCCTGACTAATGCACCTAACCTCCACATCCCTGAACATCATGAGCAATTTAGCACGGCCAATTCACCTAACTCACACATCTTTGGAATGTGGGAGGAAACCCACGCAGACACGTGAAGAATGTACAAACTCCACACAGATAGTTGCCCGAGGCTGGAATCAAACCCGAGTCCCTGGTGCTGTGAGGCAGCAGTGCTAACCACTGAGCCACCATGTCACTTAAGTAACATTACTTGAAAATGAAGTTCCTGTACGACCCAGTGCATTCACAGCATGACTGCTTTTATACAGTTTTCTCCACTCTGAGCACCTCATCCCCTCACCTTCCCTGCCCCTAGTGCCCTGCCATTACCCACACTCTCCCATCCTCCACACACACACCCTCCCACCCCACACCTTCCTTCCCCTCTTCAGAATTCCTTCAGCCTGTGTCCTCATCTCCTCCCTCACTACCCCACCCTCCAAGACCCCTTTCCCCGCAACTCGACCGCCCGTTTGTAAATATTGGAGCTACAATCTCACAGATGCCAGAGTGGGTTTTCAACTTCATCAGGCAGGTAGCAATCTCTCAAAATAAGAAAAGCAGGGCTGTATTCGGTTGTATTATTTGGACAACTTCATCCTGGGTGGTACAGATTGTGTTCAGTAAAACATGAAAGACTCCCATCGAGAGATGAAAGGAGGTGTTGAAGGTGAACAAATAACATTTAATTCAAGAACTGGTAATATCTTCTGTCTTTGTGTTGTTCAATGAAAATAAGCCTGAAGGTCTTTACCCCAAAACCATTCTGATCAAACCTATCGAAATATCTGGCTGCACTCTGAGTGTTTGGAAGTAAATGGTGTATCTGCTAGTAACATAGCTCAGATTTTACAAGCCAGTTAGCAGATCCAAATACATTCTATGAACTGTCCTGCTTGTCCTAATTCCACCTGATATTATAACAAGGACTGGTTTATATCTCAGCAAAAAAGCACAAAGAACTGGAAATCTGAAACAAAAACAGAAGCTGCTGGAGAAACTCAACAGGTCTGGCAGCATCTGTGGAGAGAAAGCAGAGACAACATTTTGGGTCCTTCTTCAGAACCCTGCATCTGTTTGAATCAGTGGGTGTACTCTCAAATTCAATAAGATCACAGGTGTTTATCTGGCTTCCAAAAACTTGAAGAAATAATCTATGTTTTGCATAGTGGAACAGCACGGAATGGCCAAGATTCTACTGTCTGTTGTTTACCTGAGGATTGGAAATGTGATGTGTTATTCCAACTAGCAACTTCCCCTCACCAAAACGCTGATGAACAATCTGCCGCTCACATTGCTGATTGAGGGATCAAATTTTATCTAAAATAGCTGCCAGACAGCACCACATGTGAGAAACAGCTCGACAAGTTCCTAATATATTCTTGGGAGAGAATAAACTCAGGAGAAAAGCATGTTGACACAAGCCATGTGAAAGTGTGGTTTTGCAAATACAGAGTCTGCTCCAGGTTTTTCATGAAGTAGATGTTAAACAGTCGAGAACTAAGAATGAAAGAAGAAGGCACTTGCTGACTTTATTTCAGACCCAGTGTTTTGCTTTCCTTTTAGAAAATGCAGAAGCTCCATTCTAGAAAGCCCTTTCTGTGTTCTCTACAACAGCTCAAAGTGTGTGTTGGGACCGAGACTGACATTGCAAGCTGGAATTTTGGTGTCACATACTCTAAAGCAGCGGTGGTTGTACTGGAACCCTGACCAAGTACAGCTGTCACACACTCTCACAGATGTCACAAAGGAAGTCACAACATGTTTCAAGCTTTGGAATGGCGTGGTAGAAGGAATATGTCTGGGAGTCTGCTCTAGAGATAAAAAGAGTGAGAGGGGATATCATTGAAATTTCAAAATGCTTACAGGGTTTGACAGCATGGAGATGGACAAGGTGCTTCGCTAACTGTCAACGGTTAAAAGCCTGAACTCACTGTATAATACGTTGACAACATAAGGTTAGCAATTAGAAGTCCTACAGTGTGGAAGCAGATCGCACTGTGGAAGGGGTCCACACTGACCCTCTGAAGAGCATCCCACCCAGATTCACACACCCCCTCCCACCCCCACCCTATACCCCTGCCGTTCCCATGGGCAATCTACCTAACTTTTGGTCCCAGGGCGCTATGCGTAACTTAGCATGACTAATCCACCAAACCTGTGCATCTTTGGGCGGAAAGCGGAGCACCCGGAGGAAACTCCACACAGACAATCACCCGAGGGTGGAAACAAACCCACCTCCCTGACGCTGTGAAGCAGCAATGCTAACCAATGAGCCACCGTCCTGCCCTAAGCCACTGCAGATGTGTCAGCCTTTTGTGTGGGTTTGCAAGAGTGATACAGACATTTCCTGAAGGTCCTGCTCCCTTCTGAGCAAAAAGAATCTTCTGTCAGCCACTAAGTATGAAAACTTCAGAAAGTAGTGCAGCTGCTTTTATTGATGAAGGTGCTTGGATGAATTGAAGACATAAAATGGAAAAGTTCTGACTGCATACAACTTAGTGTTGTGATACTTTATTCTCGAAAACTAGTGCTGTTTTGGATAATGGTGCAACAATGGTATGTGTTAAGTAAAGCTGTACTTTCCTGAATCAGGTCTGGACATGAAGCCATGAGACTTAATGCATCATATACATCAAAAAGAAAATCTTCCCAATCCGTCAATATGGTAATCATCACTGAAGGTACGAAACAAATTACCTTAATGACTTATTTGGATGACTCACGTAAATATTAGGGCAGCCAACAAACCTGCATTCATTCATGCATCAAGTTTGAATCAGCGTGCCACATTGTTTTGAAAAAGCTTGATCAGAAACAAATGGACCCTGAACTAGAAGATATCGGAGAGCTGATGAAAGCTCTGTCAAGGAAGTAATTGTTTTGGAAGGTTTTGTTAGGAAGGATTAGATTACGGTGTACTTGGAAATGCATAGTAAAATAGGACTGAGTCAGTACAGCTTTGTCAAGGGGAGGTCATAAGTGACAAATCTGTTTGATTTCTTTGAGGTGATAGTGCACAAGTTGGACAACGAAGAGCCAGTCGGCCTGATCTAATTGGATTTCCAGAGGACCTTTGACAATGTACTGCACAAGAGACTGATAAATGAGATAGGAGCCATGGTGTTAGGGGCAAGGTACTGGCATGGATAGAAGATTGGCTGACTGGCAGAAGGCAGAGCATAGGGAGGAAGGGGTCTTTTTCAGGATGGCAGCCTCTGACTAGTTGCATTCTGCAGGAGTCAATGTTGGGAATCTGAAGCACAACAAGTCTTGCGAGTCCCAGTTCAGGATTCCAATAAGGTCAATGTGAAAGTTCAGCTGGCAGTTAAGAAGGTAAATGTAATACGACTATTCAGTTCAATAGGGCTAGAATACAAGAGCAGAGATGCACTGCTGATGCTGTATAAGAGTCTGGTCTGAATGCTTTTGGAATATTGAGAGCAGTTTTAGGCCCCATATCTAAGAAAGGATAGAACATAGGACAGAACTGCACAAGAACAGTCCCTTCGACCCAAGACATTGTGCCAAACATGAGGCCAAACTAAACTAATCCCTTCTGCCTGTTCTTGATCCATGTCCTTCCTTTCCTTGTGTATTCATGCATTTATCCAAAAGTCCCTTAAATGCCCCTGTTGTGTCTGCCTCCACCACCATTCCTGGCAGTGCCAGATTCCTATCATTCTCCATGTAAACAATTTGTCCCTCATGTATCTTCTGAACTTTCCTCCTCTCACTTTAAATGCATGCCCCCTAGTATTAGACATCTCAACTCTGGAAAAAGGATTCTGACCTTATCTATGCATCTTATAATTGTACAGACTTCTATTAAGTCTCCCCTCAGCCTCCGCTGCTCTGAAGAAAAAAATCTAAGTTTTTCTAGCCTCTCCCTATAGCTCACACCTTCTAATCCAGGCAGTATCCTGGTAAACCTCTTCTGCACCCTCTCCAAACCCTCCACATCCTTCTTGTAATGTGGCAACCAGAATTGAATACAATACACCAAGTGTGGCCTAACCAAAGTCCGATAAAGCTGCAACATGACATTTTGACTCTTGTACTCCATTCCCCTGACCAATAAAGGCAAGCAAGCCATACACCTTCTTTCCCACCCCATCCAGGTAAAAACAATGACTGCAGATGATGGAAACCAGATTCTGGATTAGGGTGATGCTAGAATAGCACAGCAGTTCAGACAGCATCCGAGGAGCAGAAAAATTGACGGTTCGGGCAAAAGCCCTTCATCAGGAATACAGGCAGAATGCCTGCAGAGTGGAGAGATAAATGAGAGGAGGGTGGGGGTGGGGAGAAAGTAGCATAGAGTACAATAGGTGAATGGGGGTGGGAATGAAGGTGATAGGTCAGAAAGGAGGGTGGAGTGGATAGGTGGAAAGGAAGATAGGTAGGTAGGACAAGTCATGGGGATAGTGCTGAGCTGGAAGTTTGGAGCTGAGGTGAGGTGGGGGGGGAGGGGAAATGAGGAAACTGGTGAAATCCACATTGATGCCCTGAGGCGGAAGATGAGGCATTCTTCCTCCAGGCGTCGGGTGGTGAGAGAGCGGAGGTGAAGGAGGCCCAGGACCTCCATGTCCTCAGCTGATTGGAAGGGGAGTTGAAACGTTGGGCCACAAGGCAGTGTGGTTGATTGGTGCGGGTGTCCCGGAGATGTTCCCTGAAGCGCTCTGCTAGGAGGTGTCCAGTCTCCCCAATGTAGAGGAGATCGCATCGGGAGCAAAGGATACAATAAATGATATTGGTGGATGTGCAGGTAAAACTTTGATGGATGTGGAAGGCTCCTTTAGGGCCTTGGATAGAGGTGAGGGAGGAGGTGTGGGTGCAGATTTTGCAATTTCTCTGGTGGCTGGGGAAGGTGCCAGGACGGAAGGGTGGGTTGTTGGGGGGTGTGGACCTGACCAGGTAGTCATGGAGGGAATGGTCTTTGCGGAAGGTGGAAAGGGGTGGGGAGGGAAATATATCCCTGGTGGTGGGGTCCGTTTGGAGGTGGCGGAAATGTTGGCGGATGATTTGGTTTATGCTAAGGTTGGTAGGGTGGAAGGTGAACACCGGGGGTTCTGTCCTTGTTACAGTTGGAGTGGGGGGGGGGGGGGGTCTGAGGGTGGAGGTGCGGGATGTGGACAAGATGCATTGGAGGGCATCTTTAACCATGTGGGAAGGGAAATTGCGGTCTCTAAAGAAGGAGGCCATCTTGTGTGTTCTGTGGTGGAACCGGTCCTCCTGGGAGCAGATATGGCAGAGGCGGAGGAGTTGGGAATACAGGATAGAATTTTTGCAGGAGGAAGGGTGGACTTGTGTGCTGACTTTCAGGGAACTATGGAATTGAACCCAAAGATCCCTCTGTACATCGATACTTTTCAGGGTCTTGCCATTAACTGCATACATTTCTTAATGTTTGACCTCCCAAAGTGCAACACCTCACACTTACCCAGATTGAACTCCTCTGTTGTTTCTTTGTCCATATCTGCAACTGATCTATATCCTGCTGTATCCTTTGACAATGCTCTACACTATCCACAATTCCACAAATCTTTGTATCATCTGCAAATTTACTGACCTACTCATCTACAATTTTGTTCAAGTTATTTCTATGTAAACAAACAGCAGATATCCCAGTATGGAATACCACTAGTCATGGATCTCCAGCCTGTGAATCACCATTCCACTACTACCCTCTCTCCACCTTAAGGATGTGCTGGTCTTGAATGGGGTCCGCAGGATGTTCACAAGAATGATTCTTGGAATGAAGGTCTTGTCATATTTGGAGCAGTTGAGGGCTCTGAGTCTGTTCTTGAAGGATGAGGGAGGATCTCATTGAGACTCACAGAATTCTGAGAGGCCTGGATGTGAACAAATATTCCCACTAGTAGGAAAGATGAGGCTCTGAGGGCACAGCCTCAGAGTGAGGGGATGACATTTCAGAACTGATATGTAAGCAATTTATTCAACCAGAGGGTGATGAGTCTGCGGAACTCATTACAGCAGAGGTCAAGTCATTGAGTTCCCTTAAGACAGAGATAGATAGGTTCTTAATAAGTAAGGGAATCAATGTTACAGGGAGAAGGCAGGAGAATGAGGTTGAGAAACATACCAGCTATTAATCAATGGCAGAGAAGACTCAATGGTCTGAATGGCCTAATCCTGCTCCTATCTCTTATCTTATTATCTAAGGAAGAAAGGTGAAAGGGATTAAGGTAGAGTCCAGGAAGTCAATGATTGAAGCTGTGACAACCAATAGTGGGGAAAATAGGGAAGGAGGTGAACAAGATTTTGCAGTCAGAAGGACAGAGAGTTCTGGGAAGGTTATAGAAAATGAAAGGATTACTGAGATAAGGAGGCGGCTAAGATGGAATTTAAACATTATGTTGCATTTCTTAAAATTGAAACTTGGAGTAACTGAAAGCCAATCTAAGTCAATAAAGGACAGTGCTAATGGGTGAACTGGACTTAGAATGGGATAGGATATGGACCACAGAGATTTTGAGCTCAATTATACATGGCATGAAGGATGGGAGGAAGAAAAGTGACATCATCCATAGAGTGGTGGCAACATCATGGATGAGTGTTTCAAGACTTAAATGAGTTCAAGTGGGAACAGAGAGAGGAAATGGTAAAAAGTTAAAGAAATCAGCCTTGGCGTTAGGCATTGTGTGATGTCAGCTGCTCAACTCAGGGACAAGTCGGAAGTTAGAAACTGCCTGGTTCAGTCTCAAACAATGGCCAGGGAGCCCAATTAAATTTCTGGTAATGATGCAATGTTCCAATTCAATCAAGGCTGTAAATTAGATAAATAATCTAGCAGCATAGAGATGGTGGTCGGATCGGGAGAAATGATGGAGAGTTGAAACTGGATGTAAGTTTGCTCGCTGAGCTGAAAGTTTCATTTTCAGACGTTTTGTCACCTTACTAGGTAACATCATCAGTGAGACTCTGTTGAAGCACTGGTGTTATTGACCTGCTTTCTACTTATGTGCTTAGGTTTCCTTGGGTTGATGACATCATTTCCGGTCTTGATGACATTTCCCGTGGTGATGTCATTTCCGGTTCTTTTTCCAAGAGGGTGTAAATGGGGTCCAAGCCAGTGTGTTTGTTGATAGAGTTCTGGTTGGAATGCCATGCTTCTAGGAATTCTCGTGTATGTCTCTGTTTGGCTTGGCCCAGGATAGATGTGTTGTCCCAGTCGAAGTGGTGTCATTCCGCATCTGTATGTAAGGTTACTGGTGAGAGTGGGTCAAGTCTTTTTGTGGCTCATGTGATGTTCATGTGTCCTGGTAGCTAGTTTGTCCAAAGTAGGTGTGTTTGTTAGGTGAAACTGGATATCATCTGCCCACTGTATAAGATGTCTGCAAATGATGTTACCAAGAGACAACACATAGGTAAGGAGGAGAAGGAAATTTTAGGGGACTTCATAAGTTGTGGAATAATATGCAAGAGACAAGCCTTTATTGGGCATATTCTGGTCAGAGATGAAACCTCCCTGAGCTGGTAATGTATAAAGCAAAGCCAGAAGAAAATGCATTCAACAATGGCAAAGGCTACAGAAAGTACAAGAAGCTTATACAAAAATAGTGGATAATATTTTCAGCCTGAGAGAATGCATATTTGGTTAGGGCTGTAGGTTTTGTAGAAAGGAAGGTAGACTCACATAGCAACCTCCAATGTGGAACTGTGGGAAAGATGAGTGTGAATCTGGAAGGTCATACTTCATTCACTGATGTTAGAGAGAACAAGGTGGTTAGAGATAGGGTGTTAGTAAGTGAATCAGAGAACATCCACACTTCTGATTGTGTGATGGAGGGAAGATCATTAATGAAGCAGCAAAGACAGCTGCACCTAGGACATTACCCTGAAGAATACTTGCAGAGATATCCCGGAGCTGAGAAATTGACCTCAAACGACCACAACCATATTCCTTTGTGCCAGGTCTGACTCCAATCAGCAAAGTTTTCCCTTGATTCCCATCAACTCCAGTTTTATTGGAGCTCCTTCTTGTACACTCAGTTAAATGCTACCTCAATGTCAAGAGCAGTCGCTCTCACTTCTCCTCTGAAATTCTATTCCTTAAACCAAGGCTGTAAGTGGTCAGGAGCTGGCTGGTCCTGGTAAAACCCATGCTTAGCATCAGTGAGCAGGCTATTGCTAAGCAAGTGCTGATTGACAGCACTCTTGATGACTCTACTGATGATCAAGAGTAGACAAACGGATCAGTTATTGGCCAAGTTGGATTTGTCCTTCTTTTTGTGTACAGCCATACCTGTGTTTTCTGCAGAGATGCCAGTGTTGGAGCTGCACTGGAACAGCATGACTAGGGATGCAGCAAGTTCTGAAACATGAGTCTTCAGTACTATTGCTGGGATGTTGTCAGGGCTCACGGTCTTTGCAGCATCCAACACCTTCAATTGTTCCTGATATCACATGGAGTAAATTGGGAAAACAGAAAACTGGCTTCTGTATGCAAAAGTAACAGTACCCATGGCCTAAACCACCCACGGTACCATAAATAATAGCGTGAGAAATGGAAACATTGCATTTTAACTACAAGCCACAAACTTCAACTCTGCTTTCCTGCTGATAGTAGAGAGTTAAGATTGCTCCTCTATGATCTAGTACATCCAGCACCAGAAGGAGGTCAATTGTTTAGGTTTGTTTAGGTTCCTACAGTGTGGAAACAGGTCCTTTGGCCCAACAAGTCCACACCGACCCTCCGAAGAGATACCCACCCCCTTTATTTACCCCTGACTAATCCACCGAACACTACGGGCAATTTAGCATGGCCAATTCATCTAATCTGCACATCTTTGGACTGTGGGAGGAAACCGGAGCACCCAGAGGAAATCCACGCAGATACGGAGAGAACGTGCAAACTCCACACAGTCAGTAGCCCGAGGGCTGACATACACCCCTTACTGTTTATGCTCCATGGGGGGAGTCTCTAGAAATTAACCCCCACGTGCCTGTCTGTAATGAGATGGCTTTGTTAACCTGTGATACTATACTGTATGATTTGTGTGTCTGCGCTCTATGCTCTTTTTAAATGTCTACTTACCTTCTTGTTTTCCAAATAGTATGTGACCTCCTTATTTTCAAAATACACCAGCTCATTGATCAAAGTAGAAATTAATATGTTTATGTATCCAATGACTTAAAAACAAATACATGAATATACAATGTTATGGACCAGGCCAGACCCCCTCAAAACATTTTAAGAAGGTAGCCTAGACCCTAATGTTTTAGTATTTTTAAGCAGATGTTGAGTGGATATTTCAGGAGAGATGTAGCTGGTCAAACCACTCAGCTTTAGACAAAACATGATTTGGAGATGCCGGTGTTGGACTGGGGTGTACAAACTTAAAAATCACACAACACCAGTTTATAGTACAATGCGTTTATTTGGAAGCACTAGCTTTCTGAGCGCTGCTCCTTCATCAGGTAGTTATCCAAAATCGAGTGCTTCCACATAAACCTGTTGGACTGTAACCTGGTGTTCTGTGTTTTTTAACTTTAAACAAAACAGAATTTACTTAAACGATATGGATGAAACATGAACAAAAGAAAACAAAATTTAGAATAACAACTTATTTGATAACCCAACCGACTCTATCGCAACTTAGCAAAGGATCCCCACCACATCCCATAAACACACCCCTTGGTAAAAGGTAAATTCAAACACAGGTTCTTGATGGCAGGAGAGGTTTCTGAGAGAGAGAGAGAGAGAGAGAAACAGAGAGAGACAGAGAGAGGGAGAGTGATATTGAGAAAGAGAGAAACAGAGAGAGAGAGCATTCCGGCAAGAAACCTCTGTTGAAGTATGGAACAGCTTTTCACTCCAGCTGCTTCTCTAGATCTCCACCAGCTTTTTGACTGCCTGCTAAAACTAAACCAAAGTAGAAAAAAAGCCTGAACTGGAGAACTGGCCACTCCCTTGCCATTGTTTGCAAGTAGACATTCCAAACTTATCGGTATTACTGCCTTTACGACCACTCTTGAAAAACCAAGGACAGCATTTGTTTGTTAAAGGGGCAGCATCATCACGACAAGTTCATTAGAGCAGCTTTGTAGTTTTATGTCTGTACTAGTGACGTTATGCCCTCCTTGCAGCACATTTAATTGGGTAGGAGGTCTATAGATCAGGACCCTGCCTCCACCCTGATAAGGAAGACCCCCCACTTGGACTTCCTGCCACACTGCCAGTTATTGTCTACTTATGGCCCTCTTTTGCTGCCTTTTTGCTAAGATGGCACAGTGGCCATGCTAAATTGCCCATCACGTTAGGTGCATTAGTCAGAGAGAAAGGGGTCTGGGCGGGTTTCTCTTCAGAGGGTCGGTGTGGACTGGTTAGGACTGTTTTCTCTATCAGACCTGTTGAGTTTCTCTGGCAATTTCTGCTCTTGTAGCAAGCCACCCTGTTGTATTCAAGAAGGCAACTCAGCATCAACTCTTCAAGGTCAATTTGGAATGGATAATAAATACTGGTCTTGTCAGTGATGCCAAAACCCATGAATGGATAACTAAAAAGGAAAGAGTAAGTGGGTCACTAATGAGTTCTGGATTCTTTCAGCGCATGTTATAAACTGGAGGATTAATTGGTTATTTGATTTGTGCGAATTGAATGTGCGCTGATGCAGGCCCCAGCTCTGAAAAGCTTACAAACAGCTTTATCCTGATTAAAAATCTCTGAAAATATTTACACATGACGATTTATGAAGTAATTTCCTTGCCTTTGATTGGGGATTTGGCTGAACTTGATGCGAAGTTTCATCTGGAATGTGTTTTGAACTTCCAACATTTACAGTAACTGAGGGAAGCACTGCTGCCAAGTTCAGTGGGTGTTAAATTGTTGAGGAAATGGGAGGCTTGATTTTGTTATTATTGGATTAGGAGCTGAATTCTAATTTTGGCCGATCTACCTCTAACACTGGTGCATTGTTCTCCTCGCACGGCGTGTGCTGTCAGAAACAAAAGGCAGCTCATCCCAAACTCGGGGGCAATACAATCGCAACCTGAACAGCTTTTCGCATACAAGAACTTCGACACACATAGACACACAGACAGACATGCACACACACATGTACACACAGATATACATTGGCTACACTATGTGTGGGAATGGGGTGTAGTCACTCACCGCTGGCGATGAATCAAGTCACATGATAAATATTTAGCACCTGGCTGTAACATGCTGGGTGGAGGGGAAGTGACAAAATAAGAATGTCACAAATTTAACAAGTATTACAGAGAAAACTTTGAAGTGTGGAGAGGTGACTTTCAACCTTAATGGGAGCATTAAATTAGCAGAATTGGACCAGTTCGCCATGATACATCACAATCCCCTTTCCCTCACTCTCACTGCTGTGCCCAATTCTCCAACTATCAAAGGTAAATGCTATTTGCAATCTGTGGACTACCACAAGCAGAACTGTACCTTGGCAAAACAAAGATTAACCTGTAACACTGGTTTTCTTTAAAAATATGTTGAGAGAGAAGGCAAAAATAGATTAGAGGACACACAAATGCAATAATATAAAATGCACTAAAAGCACTCAATATGCTACATGCATATATTTCTGTGAGGCAAGACAACTACTATAGCTATTTTCATTGAATTGCAGCAGCCTATGGATACAGTACAGAGATCATTCAGGATGTCATATCCATGCTGTCTCAGTGCAAGAGTAACTCATACTAAGTCCCATTTGTAAATCCTTTCAGTGTGTGCAGAAAATTGGCTCCCAGTTAAGCAAAGTCTTGATTTTAGAATTCTCTTCCTTGAGTTCAATACCTCACTCCTCTAGAGTCACTTCCAGCCACTCCACCCTCTGAGATCCCTAAACTCCTTTAATTCTCACCCTTTCAGCATATCAGATTTTAATCAGGTTTTAATCTGCAAATTACTGCAGATGCTGGAATGTGTGCTGAAAACAACAAATGCTGGTGATCACAATAGGGGCAGCGTGATAGCTCAGTGGTTTGGACTGCTGCCTCACAGCACCAGGGACCCACATTTGATTCCAGCCTCAGGCGACTGTTTGTGTGGGTTTCCTCTCACTGTCCAAAGATGTGCAGGTTAGGTGAGTTGGCCATACTAAATTGCCCATATGTTCAGGGATGTGTGGATTAGGTCAGGGGGAAATGTAGAGTAGTAGATAGGGGAATGTGTCTGGGTTGAAAGACCCACTCTTTAGTGCGTCCACGTGGACTTGTTGGGCCAAAAGATCAGTTTCCGCACTGTAGGGACTCTATGATTCACAGCGAGTCAGACAGCATCCATGGAGACACTGCAAGCTAACATTTTGTGGCTAGATGACTCTTCATCAGAGCTGAAGTGGTGTGGAAGGAGACAGCATTTATACTATACTTGGGGTGTAGGTGACTGACGGTAGTGGGATGTAGCGTGTTGGCAGAGGAAAGATGTTGATTTTAATCACCGAGTCATTGATGACCGTACCTCTACGCTATCTAAGCTGTGGAACCCTTCTCCAATACTCTCCATCTCTATTTCTCTCACCCTCCTTTTCACCTTAGTAAAACAAAACTACCTAGTTGACAAAGCCCTGTATCGTAATATCCCCTTAAGCATTTCAGTGTGACTGTTTATTTGAAAATGCTTGTGCATGAGTCCACGAAGATGTTTTACTACTTTAACAGCTAGATTAATGTCAGTTGTTGTTATGAGCAACAGAACCCATTGTCTTTAAGTCCATACGTCTGTGGAAGCATCATTGCTTTTAATAATGCATTTGTTGATGATTGCTCGATGATGGAAGAGATCGGGACCAGAGTGCCACCTTCGCTGCCCATGATAGAAAATCACAAAGTAAATGGGCAAATGGAATCGAGCCGTCAAACAAGAACAAGCTCAGAGCATGCCAGGAGCCCAGACTAAAATCTCCAAATTTCAAAATTTGCTGTTGGAAAGTTTCCAGGTGGAAAGTAATGTCAAAAACAAGCCAGTCAGTTTGTGAAAAGAACACCATGTGTGGTTTATCATTTCTTTGAGAAGACACGGTTAAGATAATTAAGCGGAATGTGTTTTGACTGCAATGATACGTGTTGTTCTTATTATTATGAAATAGAGCAACATAACAGTCTATATCTTAACCACATCTCACCAAAGGCTTATTGGAATCAAAGTATTGCATGTAAGAACACAGGAAAAAGAACAAAAGAAGAAATTATTCTGCCTCGATAGACTCAGGGTACCTCATTTTCATTAAGCTAGTGAGTTGTGAACTCTCACGAATAGCTCACGGGTGAACACAATCAGAAGTTGGGGCAACCATATGCCAGCAGCTAACTTTTTTCTTTTAACAGAGCATTTGTACCTGATGCGGTAAAACTTCGCTTCCATAACATAAGAATGAGATATGGGTATCATAATGCTGAAAGACTCAAGAGATCTTTATTACAGTTACTGGTATCAACATATTTATTGAATCACAGGCCCTACTGTGACTTGGCTGGTGTTTGGCAATTTGGTCATAAAATGTAACCCTCTTCCCTCAGTATGTCATGCTTCAAATGGCCCCTATGAGATGGAGAATGAGCCCTTTGTACCATCAAGTCATAAGCCATAATACATTGATCATAACATGAGCATGTTTCTTTGAGGTATTTTGCTTATTAGGCATGAGACACAACACAACAGTGCGTGAATTTAAAAAAAATAATTTATTGGATATGAATGTTGCTGACATTTATCACCAATTCCTAGTTACCCTCGAGAAGCTGATGGTAAGCCACCTCTTGAACCACTGCAGTCAATGTGGTCTGGTCATTCACAACAAGAGAGTTCCAGGATTTTGACCCAACAATAACAAAGGAATGATAATATAGTTCTAAGTTAGTATGGTGAATGACTTGCAGGAGGTGTTCTCAACTGTTGTCCTTCTAACTGGTAAAAGTTATGAGTTTGGAAGGTATTGTTGGAGGAGTCTTGGTTATTTTCTGTAGTGCAGGTTACATATAGCATACAGTGGTCAGTGGTGGAAAAGTGAACATTTAATGTGATGAATTGATACCAATTAAATGGGCTGCTTTGTCCAACGTCTTCCCCATCTACTAAGGTGTTGTTGAAGCTGCACTCATCCAGACATTAGGAGAGTATTCAATCACACTCCTGACTTGTACCTTGTAGACTGTGGACAGCCTTGCTGATTCAAGATATGAAGTTTCTATTGGACATTTTGACCCGGTCTTGTCATCACGGGCATTCATAGGACTAGTTTCAATTAAGTTTCTGGTTAGTAGTTATCCCAAAGATTCTGATAGTGGGCGATTTACCAAAGGTGATACCATGAAAGGAAGGTGATTAAATTCTCTCCAGTCTGAGATGGTCATTGCCTGGCACTTGCATGGTGTCAATGATACTTGCTATTTATCGGCCCAAACCTGAATTTGTCCAGGCCTTGCTGCATATGCTCAAACACTGCTATATTAACTAAAGAATCACAAAAGGTGCTGGTACATGGTACAGTCGTAAGTGAAAATTTCCACTTCTGATGTTATGATGGAGGCAAGGTTATTGATGGAGCAGCTGAAGACGGTTGGGCCTAGAACACTGAGGAGATCATTCAGCGATGTCCTTGGGTGGAGATAACTGGCCTGCAACAGTCACTCCACTTTCCTTTGTGTTAGGTATAACTTCAACCAGTAGAGAGGTTATCCCGATTTCTATTCATTTCAGTTTTGTTGGGATGTTTTGCTGCCACATTCAGTGAAATGTTGCCTTGATATCAAGAGCAATTGCCTTTACCTTTCCTTTTGAATTTAGCTCTTTTGCCTATATTTGGAGCAAGATGGAAATGAGGTTAGAATCTGATTGTCCACGCCAGAGCTCAGGCAGAAAATCAACCATGACAGCACTGAATAGTGAAACTGGCTCAATGGGCTACATGATCTGATCCCACTTCTACTTTCCCTATTCTTATATTCTTCTGTTAATCATCTTTTAAACAGTTCTAGGATATGTCCTTCAGTTCAAGTATCAGGGTAGAAATTTATACAATTGTTAGCAGCAAACTCCAGCTCTCCATTATTTCCCTAGCTTGTGTGAGAGAGAGTCAGTTGATGTTCTTTGATTAGTTAAACGTTTTGAATGTGACTTTGTTCTGGGAGAAAGGTATATGTGACTCTTGTAAGAGCAAGTATGTTCACTGCTCTCACAGCTAAAATTTGTCTGATGCCTGTATTTACTAGACTGACTCATTGCGCACATGGTTCAGTCTATTGCAAAACAGTAGTCCTGAAAGGCGAGTCATATCCCTTCAGAAAAACAACTGCTCAATCTACGACAATGAAAGCTGTCAGAAACCAATATCCTTGGTTTCTGCAGTATCAAGTCTGTGATTCATGATTATTCATTCCCCGGTAACTCATACAGCTATTCTGATAGTAATGGAAATGTAGAATTTTGTAGAACACAACATAGTGATATTTATTCCCAATAGAAATAATACAATTCAACAACTAAGGCTTTGGTCTTGAGTTGGGAATGTATCCACACTGGATTCAGTTCCATGTGATTTATCCACTACTCATTACATTCTAGGAATGACAAGTGTAACTTAAGAAACGTTTTTTTTTGTTTATTACATTTTTTCTATCTATCTTGAACCAGTATGTTAACACCTGAAATGATGACAGTCAAATCAATTTCTGCTGGGCCTTGATAATCATTTTACTTGCAATCCTTGAGTTTTGCCTTTGAACAAGGAGAAAACACATTCAGAATACGTTCTTTCTTTACAACACTATAGGCTACGTCCCTTATGGAATATCAAAATGTCAAGGTGCAAATATGTGCCTTGTAAATGCAGAACGCACTCACTAAAATGCTTAATGGATGAAAAAGCGAAACAGTGAAATATGTCTAAAATGACATGTTGTCTATATTTTTTTGCCTTGTTTGATGTTTTGCTCACAATCAATTATTGAGCATAGTTGAGTGAGCTGGAAGTTGATCTATACTCAACCAGGTCATGCCACGCTTGAGCTAATTCCTAGAAGCATGCTACAAGACAGACTGTGAGTGACTCAATAGTTTCTTCCAATTCCCTTCTGGTGGGGGGAGTTTCCCAAACAGCCGAGAGTGAGGTGAATCAATGTGTGATGAATCCTGGACTGACTGTTTCCCTTTATGCTGGGAAAACTGTCATCAACCTACAGTTTTTATTATTCTATACTTTATACTTTCACAAGCATGCTGTAGAGTTGTGAGTGAGGGTGAAGCCAATTCTGACTGAGAGGAATCCAGCCGTCCCTGTAAGGTAAACTTATTTACTGTTACCTATGGAAGCACGCCCTAATTATTTCACTTCCCAAAGTACAGAAAGAGGAAGGAGGTGAGAAAAGAAGAACTGGAGAACTTGCAACAGCCTTGCAAAAGAAGGCAATTCAATGACCGATGACAGAAAGACACTGACACCAGTTTTCATATAATCCATCATAACTTCACTTAGCTCTGCAAGGTTATATCAAGAGATAATAAGGAGCTTCAAAGTTTTACGAGCCCTAATTTACTCCCACTGTCCTTATTTGTCCACTCCCACGTTACTGACCTCCAATAGTGGTGAGTGGGTTGTGGATATTCCTGTGGCCTTACATCCTGCTATTAGTTGTTGACTTAATCAACACAAGGTTTGCTTTTGTTGGCTCAGTGTGATCTTACTGCCTTGGAGATAATATTGATGATATAATACACTCTTGACCTGAAAAAAATGTAGTCCCATTTTCTCCTTGATGAATTACATTTGGACCTAATGACTGCTATCAATGTGTTATCCAGATTTTCTTTTGAAAATTGTGAGCTTTGCAACAAAAATGGTTTACAATTCACCCAAGGCTCAATGTATTCAAGTATTTTTAACCTCTCAGTTTTAATACCATCCTTTTGAATCATTTTTGCACCTTGTCCAATATTTCTGTATCCTTTTCATAACATAGAGTCCAAAATGTTCACAGTACACTCAATGGGATGGAACCAAGGTCCTATATATGATTAAAGTAATTTTTCTGCTTTAAAATTCTATTCCACTAGAAACAAGTTTCCCTATTTATGACCTTATAACAACCATTTTCTCTTTGCTTCTTGTCCATTTTCCCCATCGGGACAAAGTTAAAAATCACACAACACCAGGTTATATGCACTAGCTTCCAAATAAACCTGTCGGACTAGAACCTGGTGTTGTGTGATTGTTAACTTTGTCCACCCCAACACCGGCATCTCCAAATCATACCCTTTGGTAAGTATGGAAAGGTTTGGCCAGATGATTAGCAATCCGTTTGAACCCCATCAAGACCATTCTTTCTATGGTGAACAGGTGTGACAGTGGGAGTTGAGACCAGAGCTTCTGGGTTGGAGGAACAGTTACTACTTACAGAATGAGGTAAAAACAATGACTGCAGATGCTGGAAACCAGATTCTGGATTAGCGGTGCTGGAAGAGCACAGCAGTTCAGGCAGCATCCAAGGAGCAGCGAAATTGAGACGTTTCGGGTAAAAGCTATTCATTAGGAATAAAGGCAGAGAGCCTAAAGTGTGGAGAGATAAGCTAGAGGAGGGTGGGGGTGGGGAGAAATTAGCATAGAGTACAATAGGTGAGTGGGGGAGGGTATGAAGGTGATAGGTCAGGGAGGAGAGGGTGGAGTGGATAGGTTCAAAAGGAGATAGGCAGGTAGGACAAGTCCAGACAAGTCATGGGGACAGTGCTGAGATGGAAGTTTGGAACTAGGATGAGGTGGGGGAAGGGGAAATGAGGAAACTGTTGAAGTCCACATTGATGCCCTGGGGTTGAAGTGTTCCGAGGCGAAAGATGAGGCATTCTTCCTCCAGGCATCTGGTGGTGAGGGAGCGGCGGTGAAGGAGGCCCAGGACCTCCATGTCCTCGGCAGAGTGGGAGGGGGAGTTGAAATGTTGAACCACAAGGCGGTGTGGTTGACTGGTGCGGGTGTCCCGGAGATGTTCCCTAAAGCGCTCTGCTAGGAGGCTCCCAGTCTCCCCAATGGAGAGGAGACCGCATCGAGAGCAACAGATACAATAAATGATATTAGTGGATGTGCAGGTAAAACTTTGATGAATGTGGAAGGCTCCTTTAGGTCCTTGGAGAGAGGTAAGGGGGGAGGTGAGGGCACAGGTTTTACAGTTCCTGTGGTGGCAGGGGAAGGTGCCAGGATGGGAGGGTGGGTCATAGGGGGGTGGGGACCTGACCAGGTAGTCACAGAGGGAACGGTCTTTGCGGAAGGCGGAAAGGGGTGGGGAGGGAAATATATCCCTGGTGGTGGGGTCTTTTTGGAGGTGGTGGAAATGTCAGTGGATGATTTGGTTTATGCGAAGGTTGGTAGGGTGGAAGGTGAGCACTAGGAGCGTTCTGTCCTTGTTACGGTTGGAGGGGTGGAGTCTGAGGGCGGAGGTGCGAGATGTGGATGAGATGTGTTGGAGGGCATCTTTAACCACGTGGGAAGGGAAATTGCGGTCTCTAAAGAAGGAGCCATCTGGTGTGTTCTGTGGTGGAACCGGTCCTCTTGGGAGCAGATACCGCAGAGGCAGAGGAATTGGGGAATACGGGATGACATTTTTGCAAGAGGTAGGGTGGGAAGAGGTGTAATCCAGGTAGCTGTGGGAGTCGGTGGCTTTGTAAAAAATGGCAGTGTCAAGTCGGTCATCATTAATGGAGATGGAGAGGTCCAGGAAGGGGAGGGAGGTGTCAGAGATGGTCAAGGTAAATTTAAGGTCAGAGTGGAATGTGTTGGTGAAGTTGATGAATTGCTTAATCTCCTCGCGGGAGCACGAGGTGGCGCCAATGCAGTCATCAATGTAGCGGAGGAAGAGGTGGGGAGTGGTGCCGGTGTAATTACGGAAGATGGACTGTTCTACGTAGCCAACAAAGAGACAGGCATAGCTGGGGCCCATACAGGTGCCCATGGCTACCCCTTTGGTCTGGAGGAAGTGGGAGGATTCAAAGGAGAAATTGTTAAGGGTGAGGATCAGTTCGGCCAAACGAATGAGAGTGTCGGTGGAAGAGTACTGTTGGGGACGTCTGGAGAGGAAAAAACGGAGGGCTTGAAGGCCCTGGTCATGGCAGATGGAGGTGTAGAGGGATTGGATATCCATGGTGAAGATGAGGTGTTGGGAGCCGGGGAAACGGAAGTCTTGGAGGAGGTGGAGGGCGTGGTTTCTCGAACGTATCTGGGGAGTTCCCAGTACCACAAGTCCTATAGACAATGTGTCAGTACTTCACCAACTGTCTATCCCATATTCAAAGTTTGTGCGAAGATTTGTAGCTCGGGTGTGCTCACTGTTGTGGCTCTGTTCGCCGAACTGGGAATTTATGTTGCAGACGTTTCGTCCCCTGTCTAGGTGACATCCTCAGTGCTTGGGAGCCTCCTGTGAAGTGCTTCTGTGATCTTTTCTCCGGCATTTATAGTGGTTTGAATCTGCCGCTTCCAGTTGTCAGTTCCAGCTGTCCGCTGCAGTGGTCGGTATATTGGGTCCAGGTTGATGCGCTTATTGATTGAATCTGTGGATGAGCGCCATGCCTCTAGGAATTCCCTGGCTGTTCTCTGTTTGGCTTGTCCTATAATAGTAGTGTTGTCCCAGTCAAACTCATGTTGCTTGTCATCTGCATGTGTGGCTACTAAGGATAGCTGGTCATGTCGTTTCATGGCTAGTTGGTGTTCATGGATGCGAATCGTTAACTGTCTTCCTGGTTGTCCTATGTAGTGTTTTGTGCAGTCCTTGCATGGGATTTTGTACACTACGTTGGTTTTGCTCATGCTGGGTATCGGGTCCTTTGTCCTGGTGAGTTGTTGTCTGAGTGTGGCTATTGGTTTGTGTGCTGTTATGAGTCCTAGTGGTCGTAGTAGTCTGGCTGTCAGTTCAGAAATGTTCTCAATGTATGGTAAAGTGGCTAGTCCTTTGAGTTGTGGCATGTCCTCATTCCGTTGTCTTTCCCTTAGGCATCTGTTGATGAAATTGCATTTTTGGTGAATACATTGTAGAGGTGTTCTTCTTCCTCTTTTTGCAGTTCCGGTGTGCTGCAGAACAACTTACCAGGACAAAGGACCCGATACCCAGCATGAGCAAAACCAACATAGTGTACAAAATCCCATGCAAAGACTGCACAAAACACTACATAGGACAAACAGGAAGACAGCTAACGATCCGCATCCATGAACACCAACTAGCCACGAAACGACACAACCAGCTATTTCTTAGTAGCCACACATGCAGATGACAAGCAACATGAGTTTGACTGGGACAATACTACTATTATAGGACAAGCCAAACAGAGAACAGCCAGGGAATTCCTAGAGGCATGGAACTCATCCACAGATTCAATCAATAAGCACATCGACCTGGACCCAATATACTGGCTACTGCAGCGGACAGCTGGAACTGACAACCGGAAGCGGCAGAGACAAACCATTATAAATGCAGGAGGAAACATCACAGAAGCACTTCACAGGAGGCTCCCAAGCACTGAGGATGTCACCTAGACAGGGGACGAAATGTCTGCAACATAGATTTCCAGCTCGGCGAACAGAACCACAACGTCTATTCCATATATGTAAGATCCTTTTGACTCTCTCTGTGCCCCAGATTTTTTTTAAAAAATTATGTCATGAGATGTGGATGTCACTGGCCAGGCTGCTGTTTAGATCACTGTTGCCCAAGAAACACATTTTTTTTATGCTTCCACCAAAATGGTGCTTGCATTCACATTTATTTGTCTGTTTCACAAATATGCTACAGGTTTGTTAATGTGTCCCTGTTCCAGAGTTTGTGCGTATCACCTATCATCTAAGGAGCAGGAGACTCAATATTTCAAGTATAAGCTCTTCATCATTTCTGATGAAGAACTTACGCCCGAAATATTGATTCTCCTGCTCCTCGGATGCTGCCTGACCTGCTGTGCTTTTCCAGCACTGCACTTTTCAACTGTGATCTCCAGCATCTGCAGTCCCCACTTTCTCCCTGTATCACCTGTCATCCCAATTTGGTGAAATCTGTGAATATTGAAATTGTACTTGATTCTATATAGTTTGGCATGTTCTCAAATTTTCTCATCATAGAATAAAGAAGAGCAAATTTTCCAACTGAACAGACTGTCCCTTGATTAAGCTAGGACCAGGTCAGTCGACCAAAACTAAATTGATGATAACATCTGAAGTAGCAGAAAGTCTGAAGCTAATAGGTGAACTTGTAAAGTGAATCAAAACATAAACAAGCTGAGAGGAACATTGCGAACAGTAACACTATTGTGTAAAGTATGATTAATAGTGGAAAGAATTCAATGAAAATACTTCCTTTACAGAATCGGGACAGTTCGACTAAAATGACAGATCGATGGAATAATATTTAAAAGGAATTAGAACTGAGGAGTAACACATGAATTAATGTTCTGATTTTTTTCACATCTAAAGGCAGCCTAGGCTGACTAGACTAGGCAGTCTAGTCCATTACAAGCAAAAAGTCAAGTGGAACTAAAGGATTGTGTCCATTTGAAAACTGCAAATGTCAACAGCTTTACAATCACTCATTTTGATTTAAGAAGCAAATCCTATTTTTAGATTTTTTAATATATATATGTATATATATATAAAATTCTTCATAAAGCTTTCAATAATTTAAATTAATGAACAATTAATGTCTCTCTCATCAACCATAAAGACAACCAATTACCTACACAGAACTCTCAATCAAACTGCCCCTTATTCAAAGTCAGTCAGAAAGATGATAAACACAGGCTGTGTAAAAAATAGAAACCTGAAATTGGTTGAGTTGTTAGAACTGGTATTGAGTATGAAGGGTGGATTATCCATGGAAAAGTTCACTCCAAAGATTTCTAGCCTGCTACAGATAACTTGGAAGTCCATGACACAATCAGGGCAAAATAATGATCTATTTCTCAACATGCCTGAACTCAGCACTAGCTAACTCAATATGGAATGGCCCAAGAATGGAGTCCTTCTGTTCATGACCTGTGGGTTCCTTCTCCTGACTGAGTTTCCCAGTTTACAAACAGATCATTGTAAGAAAGCTACAACTCTTAAGTTGTGTGGACTTTCTAGGATGTACTTCAGGCTCTGCACAAACTATGTCAGAAAGCAACTAGTCAAAACATTAATATTGGTTCAAGCAAATCAATGAATATGCCCCAATGCAGTAATTTAATGTGGGACAGAGGCATCTTAAAAGCAACATAATTTAACAAAGATAGTCTAAGCACAGACAATAATTGCTAGGGAGCATGGGTGGATTTTGGCAGGACTTTGGTATGTACTGTGTATCTTAATGCTGATTCTGTCTCCAACATTGATTTTTGAAAGACGTGAATGTATTTCAAAGAGTCTTATGTATATAGGAACTGCAGAATATTGTCCACACTCCCATGAGTGAACTTTAACATCTTTATTAACATAGCTATTTTCAGAGCATGAGAGGCTATACACCTGAAGCCTTACAGACACAGGCTCCAGTTCCATTTGACATAACACCTTCAGCACTTGATCAGACGCTGTCCTTGGAGTAAAAGACATAATTAGCCTTTTAGTTCACAGCAATTTGTAGTTTTTGGATGACATTGAAAAAAGTGTCTGCTTTGTGGATTATTTTCTCAATGGTATGGCAATCCTTCAAAGAGTTTTATGGGTATAACTCTTTGATAAGATAGTAAGGGTTAGAACAATCCATTTATAAGATGATTAAAAACAAGAGCTCATTAGTGTTTTGGGACGTGTCATGTTGAGACAGACAATGTGATGGAGGTGAAGTTGAGTGATTATTGTGAGGGAGGATTGGGAGCTGGAGCTCAATTTAGTCTGAGTTTAGGCTGAACAAGCATGGGTACTGATGGGAGATATCATAGAATCCCTACAGTGTGGAAGCATGCCATTCAGCCCATCAAGTCCACACCGAATCTCCGAAGAGCATCCCACCTCCCCCCCCATCCTATATCTGTAAACTGTAAAGCATGGCTAATCCACCTAGCTTGCACGTCCCTGGACACTATGGGCAATTTAGCATGGCCATTGCACCTAATCTGCACATCTTTGGTGGAAACCGGAGTATCCAAAGGAAACCTATGCAGACAGAGAGAGAATATGCAAAGTCTACACAGTCACCTGAGAGTAGAATCAAACTCAGATCCCTGACGCTGCCTTGATTGGTGGAAGGCAAAGACACACGGATTTAACAAAACAAAGAACTGCAGATTCTGGAGATTTGAAATCAAATCTGGAATTTTTGATGAAAGTAAGCAGGGTCTGGCAGCATCTGCAGATAGAAAGCAAAGTTAATGTTTCAAGTCTAGCGTCTTTTCATCAGAATTTGGATATTTGTGGGTGTCAGAAGGCATAACTTGGGTACTGCTCACATTAATCTGGCAAAGATTTCAGGTCTTAATGCCAGATAGTTAACTGAAGTTAATGCCAACAGCCTTGGCTTCGATGGAGGAACCATTGGCCAATTGCAAAATATAAAATCTGAATCTGCCATTCTGACTCAGGCTGATGAAAGGGAGCATGGAAATGGTTAAGACAACTGGAGTGGACCATAGGTGACAAAAGGTCAACGATAAAGAGAACTTTAATTGAGTGTGGTGGAAAATTAAATAATTTAAACAAAATTTGAACATAGCAGTTTGCCAGTTCAGTACATAGATTAATTCAATATAGAGTTATTTGGACAGACTCCAAAATTGATTAAGGCAATGCAGCCTTTAACATCCCTGTCATTAACCTCTTGGTCATTAACATCCCTGTCATTAACCTCATTAACCTCAAAATTAACCTATTTTGATTTGTTGCCCTGAAATGGGTGATCAAGTGCTGGTGGAAGATGAGAGGGAGACTCACGAGTTCATCCAAAGAGGGATTTTTGAACATCTGCAGGATCCTAATTGAAAATGGAGGTCATGGCCTAGTGGTATTTTCACTAGACTTTAATATGGAGACCCAGCTAATGATCGGGGGGGACCTCGGTTTGAATCCTGTCACAGCAGAGGGTGGAACATGAATCCAAGGAAACTCTGAAATTAGGAGTCTAATGATGACCGCAAAGCCTGAGACTGTCAGTAAAATCTACCTGCCCTTCAGACTAGGAAAATTGCCATCCTTACTTGGTCTGGCCTACAAGGGACTCCTGACCAACAGCAACGGGGTTGACTCTTAACCACCCTCTGGGCAATTAGGGATGAGGAATAAATGCTGGCCTAGCCAGTGACTCCCACATCCCCCGAATGAATAAAACTAAATTGGAGTGTATATTTTCCTTTCCTTTGTATCGGTTCAGGAAGTAAAATCTCCATAAATCTCCCAGGACTGATATGGTCTCTGCTTGTTTGTATTTGGCATATAGAAATCTAATCAGCTGTTCTAAAAGGGACCATGTACTGCAAGTTACTCAGCAAAATGGGGAGAGAAAGATTTGGGGCATGGTTTTGCAGATCAGAGGATATAGTAGTGTCCTGGTCTTTCCACAGTGTTTGACCCTACATAACCCTTCCCAGGGCTCCCCAAAGTTTAAACGTAGCTGGATCGGTTGTGGTCTCCAAGATATTATTCAAAAATAAATGGGAACTCTTAAAAATGTATCAATACACTGGGAAAGTAAAAACTAACTGAAGATAATAAATTAGATGAGTAGAAATATTATATTTTCTTAACTTAATCACTTAGTACTATCATTGTGTAGAGCCAGCTATTAATTAAATTAGGAGTCTAATGATGATCGCAAAGCATGAGACCATCAGTAAAATCTACCTGCCCTTCGGACTAGGAAAATTGCCATCCTTACTTAGTGTTAGGTGAAGGGGTAAATGTAGGGGAATGGGTCTGGGTGGGTTGCTCTTCGGAGGGTCAGTGTGGACTTGTTGGGCCGAAGGGCCTCTTTCCACAATGTAAGTAATGTAATCTAAATGGATTTGTCTGAATTGCTCACCAAAGAAGATCAACTTATACGTAATAAAATGACCATTGCTATCTGGTTAGAGTGTATTTGGTGCCAGAACAGTTTGTATATCCCTTGTAGCATGAGCCATAATTTAGAACATTCTCTTCTGTTATTTTAGGATTTGCATGTAACTTACTCATCTGCTGTGCAAAGGAACTGGACCCGTTGTGAAAATGCCACAGGAGAGACAACAAGAAAAAGAGGAGGATGGATGTACTGCTTGTAACAAGGTCAGCCAGATGGATCTCATATAATATGAGTCGCCTGATTGGGGCTGTTAATCTGTTCCAATCATGGACTCCTAGCCGACAGAGATAAACAGGAGTGTCAGAGGTTCTGTTCATTCTGAGAGTTGCCTCAGAGGATGCTGGGCCAGTGTCAAGTACAGTGCACATGTAAGAGTGACTTGGTGATGGGATACTGGCCTCTGTGGAGTTATTTCACATTCCTTTTTTGAAACTCCCTGTAAATCCTTCCTCTTGGACCAAACTGGGGCCTAATATCACGTTGTCTGTAGATGCGAGGTAACAGTGTTGAGCAAGAACCAAGGATCAGAGGAGTGTGGTGTGGGAGGTTGGAAAGTCAGGCCCATTGGAGGTCATATTGTCTTTTTCCTTTGTATCTGTCCAGTAAATAAAGTTTTCACGAACTGCATTCTTATCAGGAGCTGGTCATCCAGGAATTTGCTAAAAAATGAAGAAAGACTTTGGGCAGAACCCTCTCTTCTGGTGCTAAGCATCAAGTCAGGCCTGAAATGTAGAAGTGATTTAGGCTCGTGGACAGAGCAGATTTTCCCATGTGACTACAGTCGGTTCTGCTATAACACAGATTTCTTCAATGCGAATTGGCTTTCACACAATTGAAGAATTTAGACTGTTATTTGTAGAATGTGAACTTTCCTTAAGTGTATTGCCTATAACACAATTCTGGCCCCATTGGTTTATTTGGTGCTGCTATTACGTGATTTTCTTAAAATATGGGATCACACAGGAATGGAACTACCACATTTTTTAGAACAGACTGTATGCTCTTCTCAACGCATTACATATGCACGTGCATACGAAGCTCCAAACTCTATAGGCAGGAGAACAAATCCCCTCACTTTATCCCCAGCAGGATCGCTGCACTCTAAATTTTGGAAAGGCACCCAAACAGCAATTCATATCCGAAATGTGCCTTCTAATCAATGGCTTGACTGAGACAAAGACACGGCCTTAAAAGATCTCTTCAGAACCTATTGACACTCCAAATACTTCCATCAGCTCAAGGGTCCCGTAGTCCCAGAGCTATCAGATGATGACTGCCAAAGTCAGCCAAGTGACAAAGCAGTAAGTACGCTTTCACCAGGTGAGCTGCAGCTGCTGAGGGAGTATTCAGACATGATGGTAGCAAGTGAGAGGTTCAAGAATACAAAATTCACTTTGGCTGCATGTATGTGTCATTTTGTAAAAACCTTACATGTAAATAAATGCACCATTAATTTCCAGAATCCACTAGTCATGTGCAATCTGGTGATACCACTAACAGTATTGCATTCCTTTTCATATATTTTGAGAGGCAACAATCCCTCCAGGGTGGTTAAAAGAATGTTTGGAACGCTTACCTTCATTGCTCAGTCCTTTCAGTATAGGAGCTGGGGAGTCACGCTGAGTTTGTACAGGGCATTGGTGATGAGAGTGTGGTCCTGGAAAAGCACAGCAAGGCAGTCAGCACCCAAGGAGCAGGAGAATCGACATTTCGGGGCATAAGCCATTCCTGATGATTCTCCTGCTTCTCAATGCTGCCTGACCTGCAATGCTTTTCTAGCACCACACTCTTGACTCTGATGTCCAGCATCTGTAGTCCTCACTTTCTCCCAGGATATTGGTGAGGCCTCTTCTGGAGTACTGTGTTGAGTTCTGGTCACCCTGTTATAGGAACGATATTATTAAGCTAGAGAAAGTTTGGAGCAGATTTACCAGGATGTTGCTGGAAGGTTTGAGTTATAAAGAAAGGCTGGGACATTCTTCCACTGGAGCACAGGATGAGAGGTGCCCTTACAGAGGTTTATACAATCATGAGGAGTACATAAAGCATTATTGGTTAGTGACTTTTCCCTCGGATGGGGGATTTCAAGACGAGGGCATACTTTTAAGGTGAGAGGAGGGAGATTTAAAAAAGACATGGGGGCAATTAGTTTTCACAGAGGGTGGTTCACCTGTTGAATGAACTTCTTGAGGAAGTGGAGGATGCGGGCATAGTTACAATGTTTGAAAGACACTTAAATATGTACATGAATATGAGAGGGTTGGAGGGATATGGGCCAGGAGCAGGCAGGTGGGACTGGATTGGTTTGGGATTATGTTCAGCATGGACTAATTGGACTGAAAGGTCTGGTTCCATGCTGAATGACTCTGTGACTCTATCAGCCTTCAGTTATAGGGTTATGCACAGGTCTCATCTCTAAGAAGTAAAGTCTCTGGGAAGCAGGAACATGGGAGGCTATGTGGTTGTGCTGTGTGGGTCATTCATCATGGTGCCTCTGTATATCTCTGAGATAGCTAAATATCGAAAGAAGCATCATTGGATTTGAAATGTTTACTCTGTTTTTCTTTCTCCTCACATGCTGCCAGGCCTGTTCAGTTTCCCCAGCACTTTCTACTTTTTATTTCCCTTGCCATAGTTCTGTCTTCCTCAGCATCAGTTTTCACTCCTTCAGAGTCTCCCTGCTTCCTGACTTGAGGAGACAGGAGGCTGATCCATTTCCCCCTCCAAACATTCTCACTGTATGCTAGGTTCTCAGACTGAATTGGAGTATAAGCCATGACTATTCTGAAGATCCTGTCTGGACAGTACTGGAATCCCTTTCTAAGTGATCCAGTTAAAAATCATACAACACCAGGTTATAGTCCAACATGTTTATTTGGAACCACCCTTCATCAGGTGGTTGTGGAGGCAAAGGCTTAACCTCCACAACCACCTGATGAAGGAGCAACACTCTGAAAGCTAGTGTTTCCAAATAAACCTATAACCTGATGTTGTGTGATTTTTAACTTTGTCCACCCCAGTCCAACACCAGCACCTCCAAATCATAAGTGTTCCAAGCAATGGAAGTAAATCTTCAGAAGACTAATTAATGGCCATAGTGGATATATGTGCTGTGTTGTAACATCATCCACCATCGGTCTGATGGCCTCACACTGGGGTCATTAGCCATTCCTTTCTGGTGATACCTCATTAACCCACAAGACAGCCCTGGGGACGATGTGGTCAGGGTTAAACGTTTCACGCAGAAGGTTTTCACCATGATGGTTTGTGGGTTTTAAAACAAATATCTCTCCCTACTTTCACCACTTGTTCTAAGGGGCATAAATTGTAGGAACAGAAGTAGGCCATTCAGTCCATCTGCCATTCAATTGGATCACAGCTGATCTGATCACCTTGAAATCAACATTCCAGCTTTATCCCCTTAAACCTTGGTTCATTTGCTAATTTGTAAAAAGAAAACCTGTGTCAGCTTTGAATTAACTAAACAACCCACCTCGACAGGCCTCTGCAGTAAGGTTTTCCACGGATTCATGACCCTCTGAGCAAAGAAATTCCTCCTTATTACCCTGCTAAATGGGCATCTCCCTACTCTTCTCTGGTCCTGGATTCTTCCACAGGGGAAACAACTTCTCAGCATCTATCCTTTTTCTGAAGAATCTGACATGTTATAATTGGGTCTCGTAACTTAATTTTGTCTCCTTCCCTTTTTGAATTAAGGGTATTATGGTGACAACTTTCCCAATCCTCTGAGACTAAGTCATTTGTGATTTAAATTTCCCCTCTTTAGCCAGCAGGGGCACACTTATCCCACCCTCTGTGTTTGTCGACTCTGGCTTTGTCAGTACCACAACAATGCTGTGGAGAAGTTAAACCAGAACTAGGATTTGCTCTTAGACACCAGGTTGGGGAATGGAAAGGGTTACTGAACAATACCAGCATGCAGGGAGAGATAAAATCAGAAAGGATAAAGAGATTATGCAATGAGCAATGATGCAAGCCACATCAAACAAAGATATCAGTTTATCAATGTTCTTGCTGTTGAGGTGGAGTTTAGCAGTCTAGAATTCCTTTTGGGGTTGATTGATTGACTCTTTAGCTGTTGAGGAGTTGTAAGAATTACCTTCTTTTTAAAATTCTCTTCAAATGTCTTGTGAAAAAGTCCTGCTGAAATATAACTTGGCTTCACTGTTTTGACGAAAGAACATTATACTTGCAGAGGGCATAAATACAAGATTTTGGTTGCTTTTAACAAACCAGAGGCTTTTCCATTGTCATCAAGAATGTAGTACTAGTAAAGCACAACAGGTCAGTCCAAGGAGCAGGAGAATCGACGCTTCATCCTGATGAAGGGCTTATGCCCAAAACGTCGATTCTCCTGCTCCTCAGATGCTGCCTAACCAGCTGTGATTTTCCAGCAGTACACTCTCGACTCTAAGCTCCAGCATCTACAGTCCTCACTTTCTTCTAGCTTTTCCAATGTAGCCAGAAGTGGAGATATTGTATGGGGCAGTACTTACCCCTAAACTGACTATTCTAAAATTGTCTGTTTGGATGCAGTCCTGAGGGACTAATGTGACCTAGTCCTTTAGAGAAAGAGAAGCAGTTTTGATTAAGACAATGCCTTGCCAACTGTGTCTCTGGCCCATTCCAGAGGTTAATAGAATATAGAACATGGAACGTTACAACGCAATACAGGACCTTTGGCCCTCAATGTTGTGCTGACCTGTGAAACCAATCTGAAGCCTGTTATGACATGGGATAAGCCTCCCCACTAATTCAAACCTGCAACACAGAAATGATTTAACCCGTGCTGTAATCTGTTAAAATTCAAGAGGCAAAGAATTATCCCAAAAGTCACTATTTAAAGCAAATATTAGCAACTTTAATTTTTTAAAGTCTAACACAGAATAATTAACTAACAACTATTTATTCATTTATCTAAACCTATCTTTCATCTTCCCCTCAACAATACTTTTCTGATAAAACACCCAAGTAAAATTTTCAGAAAAATTCAAATTTCAAAACCAACCAACTTCTTGTATCTTCTCTTTGTATCTTCCTCAGTCGTCTTTTCTTTTTCTTAGGCATTTCTGTTTCACAGGTTATTGATAGATAAAGGTACTTTTAAGAGAGTTATTCCACAGGTCATCTGCAGATATTGGTGGCTTGTTAGTTCTCTCCCCCCCCCCCCCACAACTGTTCAATTTTCCCCAATCTTAAACCCCAAAGCATCTGTTTGTTTCGTTTTATTTTAATGTTGGCAATATCCTGAATTCAAAAGTTTGAGGTATAATTTAAACAAATTGGCCGAATTTGAATTTGTTTTTGTCTCCAGGCAACCCAGCCAGTGCTAGCTGTTCTGAACCAAAAGTTACCTTGTAAATTCTCCAGCACTCTGTGTGCTTCTCTAAGTCCTTGCTAGCTTTCAACTTTCTTTAAGGTACAGTACCCCTTACACCTTCAGAACAAGCTCACCTATCCTAGACTATTCCATCATCATCCATATGATTATCCAATGATCATTTAAGTGCCCTTAACTTTGGTGAGTCTATTACTGTTGCAAGGTGTTCCACGCACTTGCTACTCTGAGTAAAGAACGTACCTCTGACATCTGTCTTATATCTATCACACCTCAATTTAAAGTTATGTCCCCTCGTGTTAGCCATCGCCATCTGAAGAAAAAAAATCTCTCACTGTCCACTCTATCTAATCCTCTGATCATCCTCTATGTCTCTCTAAAGTCACCTCTTAACCTTCTTCTCTCTAATGAAAACAACCTCAAATCCCACAGCCTTTCCTCACAAGACCTTCCCTCCATAATAGGCAACATCCAGGTAAATCTCCTCTGTCCCCTTTCCAATGTTTCTACGTCCTTCCAATAATGCGGTGACCAGGACTGTACATAGTACTCCAGGTGCGGCTGCACCAGAGTTTTGTACAGCTGCAACATGACCTCATGGCTCTGAAACTCAATCCCTCTACCATCAAATCCTAACATACCGGATGCCTTCTTGACACCCCTATCACCCTGGGTGGCAACTTTCAGGGATCTATGCACATGGACACTGAGATCTCTCCGCTCATCCACACTACCAAGAATCTTACTATTGAGTGAAAAGCCATCAACAAATCTTCTTATTGGATGAGGCAACTTTTCATTTTACTTTTAGGGTTTTTATTTTGGAAATAATCATCTCTGTTACAGATTTTAACACTATAGCTCGCAATCAGGCCTATCAGGAGGCAAACGGCATTGCAGATGGTCTGGCCAACATTGACTTCTGCTATGTTTTTGGATGGTTCTTGATATGTTTAGCCACATGATTACAGCAGTCATCTTTGTGCGGCTATTTAATGTGCTTGTTCTAACTATATATATAGATATGTATCAATTTCTTGTATACTGTTTGCGACATTGCAGTGATGTTTAACTTCAATCCAAAGGCCTTCATGGATTGCTCATGCAATAAGAGCTTTTGATATTTTCAAATTCAATATCTGAGGACAGTGCTGTCTGTGCCCAAAAGAATACAAATACATCTGGGATCCATTCCTTTTTGCACTGCACATTCTCCAAAACCTTCATTCAGAAAAAGATTTGTTAAAAGATAGAAGAGTGAATTTTGAGCCTTTCACAAGGATTCTGGGTAATCCAAGATAGAGGATGGAAAAAATTTCTGGCTGTAAAGGCTGCTCCTTTTTTGAGATATTTTAGGGGCTGGAGGTGATTTCCTCAAATTCCAGTAGCAGCGATTACTATTTCATATGCTGTTGCATTGTTTTGGAACTTTGGGAAAAAAGTCAAAACAACAGCAGTTTTAAAAGGGAGAAGAACAGACAAAGGAAGCATATGATGACGTCAGTGCAGGAGAGAAAGAGAGAAAGAAACTGACAATGCCTTTGCTGTTTGAATTCATGTATTGTTGGACATCAGAGTCATCTGGGAAAATGAATAAACAGTGAAATTCACAACTGATCTTGGAGGAACTGTTGGGCAAAGTTCACAGCACATAATAATATAAGTTAATTGTTGTTTAAGTGTGGCCTACAGTGAATCTTCAGTAGTGAGTAGAGTGGGTTCTTTCTTGGTTATCTGTTTTTGGAGACATGTCCCTTGATTAAACTTAAAATATAAGCCATAACTATTAATTTAACCTGGGGCTGTGTTTGTAAAGGAATAAGACGGTGTTATTTTCTGGGTCTATAGATTGTGAAGGTGCCAGAATGGCCTTTAATAGAGTGATATGTATTTCATGTCAGATGTGGAATTTAAAGAGAGTTTAAGGGTTATTGTGGATTATATCTGCCATAAATGCTGTTGGATGCGAATCTTACCAGATCGAATGGATCAGTTGGAGAGACAGTTAGAAGCAATGAGGAATTTGCTTTGGAGTCCTTCAAGCCTCTATCCTTTAAATTCCATTTCGGCCCTTTCTTTTCCACCAAACCACCATTCTGGGAATCATTTCAGACAATTGCACTGTTAGGTTTACTCTCCCTTTAAGTTAACCCATTATTATCGTTGCTCTCTCCTTTAACTTCAGTCCCATTTGCCTGGCCCAGTCAGGTTTGCTGCAATGAGTCTACCACCGAACTACCATAATGATATGGCCCTGGGGCGTGTTGCAGAACAAGGATATCTCGGGGTTCAGGTATATGGTTCATTGCAAGTTGCATCACAGGTAGATGGGTTGATAAAGAAGGCATTTGGCACACTTGCCTTCAATGCTCAGATCTTTGACTGTCGGATTTGGGACGTCAACATTGTGGTTGTACAGGATGTTGGGTGAGGTCGCCCTGCTCTAAGGTGGATATTATTAAATCAGGGAGGGTGCAGAAGGGAATTGCAAGGATGTTTCTGGGACTGGAGGGTTAGAGTTATGTCTAGAGGCTGGCTAGGCTGGAGTTTTTTCACTAGCTAGTAGGAGGCTGAGGAGCAACCTTATTGAGGTTTATAAAATCATGACAAGAATAAGTATGCCGAATAACAAAGGTCTTTTCCAAAGGGTTGGGCTGTCAAAACTAGAGGGCATAATTTTAAGGTGAGAATAGAAAGATTTAAAAAGGACATGAGGCGCAACGTTTTCACTCAGCGCGAGACATATATGGAATGAACTTCCAGAGAAAGTGGTAGATAGGGGTACAGTTACAACATTTGAACAGGTGTATGGATAGGAAACATTCAGAGGGATATGAGCCAAATGCAGGCAAATGGAATTCGTTTAGTTTGGGAAATTTGGTCAATATGGACGAGTTAGACCGAAGGGTCTGTTTCCGTGCTGAATGACCCTATGACACTAAATACTGTATAGAAAGGAGATGGTGCTGTAAACTCACACAGGAAAGGCTTACACTATTTGTAAAGGATACAAATAGTGAGGAATTATACTGCAGCAAAGTGAAATACCTAGGAATGTAAGGAATAAACTCGAGGGACATGATTTATGTCAGCAGAAAAAACAAGTAACATTGGAAAACTGGTCAGTGAGTAAGGAGGTGAATGCCAGAATTTCTAAACAAGCTTCCATATTATTACAGGAATGACAGGAAGGGATTATGCAGTCTCACTAGACAACCCTTGTGAAACAAGCCGACAACATTGCTGTGGTTTCCAAAATCTGACCACATTTGGTCTGAATGGAAAACAAAATGAATAGTATTGCAACAGAATTATAATTGCCACTTCCACCAGTACCTGCAATTAGGTTTCACTTGCTGCGTTGTCCACATGAGCTCATAGGAAAGCCCAAACCAATAATGTGGAGCTTCAATCAACTTCAGATTCAAATAAACAATAAATGTACAAGTAATGATTGGATCAATGTCTGTGGAAAATGATGACTGAACGTTACAGAAATCAATATGATGCATTGATTTGTTCTTCAGGATATGTAGTCAAAGGAATTTAACATTCCTTTCTGATGGATTAACCATGACTTTTTTGCTAACTCTCACCACTGAGACACTATGTTGTGAGTTTACATCCTGGCACAATGCTAAGGGACTGTGGGAAACCCTGGGAAGAACCTAACCATTTTGTGGCTAAATGAAAGTCACGCAACATTTGGTGAAGTGATTCTCACCACAACACCAAGCAAGTTTTTTCATTGTATTTTACCAAAGTCGTCACTTTAATTGCCGTTTGAGCCTTTACGGTGAGAGCCACACCCTATTTCAGCCCCATCTTGATATCACACCATTCCTGGAGCAACTCGCCATTCACTGGGGATTATGGCACCCGGAGCCATGTTGAAAAGGCCATTGACGAGCACTGACAGACTGGAGCTTCTTTGCACAGATCCTGACATTTGTCCCAGGCATGGCAGACAGGAACAATTCCTCAGCGGGGTCCTGGAGGTCCTGCTGGTGCAAAAGTTAGATTTTTCTCCTCCCCCAGGCCCAGCAGTGGAGGCAATGACACCAGACCAGGTCCTGTCCAGATCTGGTCCTAGGCCGCTGCCCACGTTAAAGCAGTTTCCACCATCTGAAAGAATGCCTAGCAGTGCAGGAAGAAAGTTGGTGCCCTTCTCCACCCTCCAGGGTAAGTGCCATCACTGGCTCACTGATACCTCAATTTTGCTCCATCTCTGCTCGTGCACCCAACTTCCACAAAGGCACATGCTCTGCCACTCTCACTTATGCATGTGACTGCCACCCTTTCCAAATTGTAACATCGCTAATCTTACACACCCTCTGTACTAGCTGCTCCCTCACATGGAAAACCTTCCCACCCACACGAACAGCAATAGCTGTGCCACCCACTCTCATCTTCCTCCTCTGCATCTCCCTCACTCCAGCTGCAAAATAGCCCACGGTAGAGTAGAAAGTGTCAAGATAGGCTGTGTGTTGTCTGCCATTTGGTTCCTTACTTGTTTAAAGCAGAGGATCCTGTCTCTGACCACCCTGAGCAAAGACTGCATTGGACTGAGGCCTGCTGCCAACAAGGGTGGGCTGCCTGACTATGTGTCTGTGCTAAATGGCATGGCAAGACAGTATTGATAGGAGATAGTGAGGACTGCAGATACTGGAGAAGTCAGAGTCCATGAAGTGTGGTGCTGGAAAAAAACACAGAGGGTCAGACATTTGAGGAGCTAGAGAGTGGACGTTTTGGGCATAACTCTTCATCAGGACCCTTCATACAAGCCTGGTTACTCTAATTGTAAGTGTTAAACTATAAAAATGTAAGGCAATACAAGGCAGGGATGTTTCAAGCTGCCATATGTGGCGTCTTGCTGTATACAAATGTTGCGCTTCCTTCTTTACATCACTTGGGACACTTCTCGAAGCATCTCTTGGCTGCAAAGCACTTTAACAAATCCTGAATGCCTAAAAGGTGCAAAATAAATATTTTATTGTTTTAATGTTGATCAACAGCCAGTGCTGAGAAACAACATCTAAGGTAAACATGGATAAGACTGAAATGTTGACAATGTAGCAGGATGATACACCAACTAGTTTATCAGTGGACTGACATAACTCCTTTAACAGAGCTCATTGTTGTAGGAGAAAGTGAGGACCACAGAGGCTGGAGATCAGAGTTGAGGGTAAGGTGCTGGAAAGGCACAGCAGGTCAGGCAGCATCTGAGGAGCAGGAGAATCAATGTTTCAGGCATAAGCCCTTCAGCAGGAATCTGATGCTGCCTGACCTGCTATCCGTTTTCAGCACTACACTCTAGAATTTATTGTTGTGTCCAGTTTCACAAGAAATCACATATTTGACAAAAATCTGCAGGTGAAATTCACCAAGGCCTCTTGTAAATCCACAAACATCACCAGCTAGGAAGGTAGGGGCACTAAATGCATGGGAACACCATCACTTGCAAGTTCCCCTCCAGGTCACTTATTGCTGTTCCTTCAGTGTCACTGGACCAAATTCCTGGAACTTCCTTCATAATAACATTGTGGTCATACCTACATCAAAGGACTGTAGTGACTAAAGGAGGCAGCTCATCGCTGCATTCTTAAGGGTAACTAAAGATAGGCAATAAATGTTGACACAGCCAGTGATGTCCACATCCTACAAATAATTGTTTTAAAATTATGAATCATTCTTTTCTATTTACCTTCTCTTTTCCAAAGACACTGACTCACATGGGAATGCAGCTCTCCATGCATCCAGACTATTGTGCAACCATCTGCATGCAGAAGACATAGAACAGAAAGCCAAGGGCTTTAATGGATACCGTGCAACAGGGAATAATTAACAATCAGGCATAAAATGTGGAGTTAGGCCCTGCTGGCTGATTTAACTCCATGTTCCCATTACTAACATCTCAGGGAAGAGTTCAGTTGATGAATTATCCCATCACTTATTAATTAGAGATATTAATGCCATTTTGAGTCAAACAGTACATTAATATGCAGTCTGTACATTAATGCATATTGCTTAAACATTCTAACCATGGACATTTGTCATCTTAATAATGAATCCAATGCATATGGATTCTCTTTAAGCTGTATCGTTCCACTCATTTTTTCTTATCCTTAAACTATTCAAAATGGAACTAGATCATGACAACCAGTGGAAAAGCTTTTCACTATATTGTATTGTTTTTCTCATTGTAAATTCCACATTCACTCATTCGTTCATTCATTCATTTCACAATTAAGGTTTAGGTCAATGTTGTGAAATGCAAACTTAATTAGTTGACAGAATGAGATGTGTTTAGTTTTGATGCATGGTTACGGAAAACACCTTATCCTCAGAATGCTGTCAGAATTTGGCATCAAATATCACAGAACTTAAACAAAAGCCCTCATTAGCATTCAGACAGTCTGCCTGAGCTTGAAACTAATTTCAAACCAAAGCAATAACATTCTCCAACCCCAGAAATCATGATGCTCCTCCAGTTTTTTGAGTGTGCAAGCTGGAAAGGGAGGTTTCAGTCATCTGAAAGAGGTTCGGGGCTGGTATGGGCAAAGTTAGAGGTGGAAAGGCTTGGTGGAGGGGATGGGGTAGGAACAGAGACCACACTTGGAGGATGAGGGGAAACATGGTGAGAAGAAGGGACATGCTCAAGATTATGGCAGATCAGAAATACTGAAAGGCAATAATTGGTTGTGGCAATGGGGACACTGCCAAGGTTAATACACTAGGTGGGCAGTTTGTTACATCAGGCATACCACAGTCCTTCGGATTTCCCAGATGTCAAATCTAGAGTTCAATTTAAAATGGCACACATAAATTAGACTCCAATTCTACTATTTAAAAAGCTATCCTGCTTCCTTGTTGCAGGTTGGTTGCTGAGTACTCCGACCACCCCTTCCTGTTAAGTTAAACCCAGCTCCACTAAGATTGGAGTTAGTGAGTCGGGATCAGGAATCACACTTTTAACATTTTATTCAGCTGAAAACTGCCTATTATGGGAGGTAAGCCTTGTAAACCCCAATGCAAATGTTGTGAAAGAATGGGATAAGGTTCAGTTCATCTTTAACTACTTTTTCTCATAACTCACACAGGAAGGGTGAGGGGAAAATCTAGAGCTATGAGCACATCATTTCAGGTGTTACTATTCCAGTGTTTTACCTAATGGAGTAGAACTTAGATCATAAGACATAGGAGTGGAAGTAAGGCCATTTGGCCCATCGAGACCACTCTGCCATGATGGAGTGGTGGATCAGTGGTTAGCACTGCAGCCTCACAGCACCAGGGTCCCAGGTTCAATTCTAGCCTCAGGTGACTGTCTGTGTGGAGTTTGCACATTCTCCCCGTGTCTGCATGGGTTTCCTCCCATAATCCAAAGATGTACAGGTCAGGTGAATTGGCTATACTAAATTGTCCATAGTATTAGGTGCATTAATCAGAGGGAAATGGGTCTGGGTGGGTTACTTTTCAGAGGGTCAGCATGGTCTAATTGGGCTGAAGGGCCTGTTTCAGCACTGTAGGGAATCTAATAAAATCATGGCTGATGGGCATTTTAACATTACTTAACCGCACTCTCCCTGTAGCCCTTATTTCCTTGCCAAATCAAGAATTTATTAATCTCTGCCTTGAAGACATTTAATGTCCTGACCTCCACTACGCTTGGTGGCAATGAATTCCAGGCCCACCTCTCTGGCTGAAGAAATGTCTCCTCATTTCCATTCTAAATTGACCCTAATTCTAAGGCTGTGCCCACGAGTCCTTGTCTTCCCACCCAGTGGAAATAAATTCCCAGCATCCACCCTTTCTAAGCCATGCATTATCTTGTAAGTTTCTATTAGACCTCCCCTCAACCTTTTAAACTCTAATGAATACAATCCCAGGATCTTCAGCCGTTCATTGTATGTTAGGCTTATCATTCCAGGGATCATCCGGGTGAATCTCCACCGGGCATGCTCCAGTGCCAGAATGTCCTTCCTGAGGTGTGGGGCTCAGAATTGGACACAGTATTCTAAATAGGGCCTAACTAGAGCTTTATAAAGTCTCAGAAGCACATCACTGCTTTTACATTCCAACCCTCTTAAGATAAATGACAACATTACATTTGCTTTTTTAACCATGGACTCAACCTGCAAGTCAACCTTCAGAGACTCCTGGGTTAGAACACCTAGATCCCTTTGTATGAATTTTCTCATTATTTAGAAAATAGTCCATGCCTGTATTCTTTTTTCCAAAGTGCACGGCCTCGCATTTGCTCACTCTGAATTTCATCAGCCATTTCTTGGACCACTCTCTTAAACTATCTAAATCTTTCTGTAACCTCCCCACATCCTCAGAACTACCTGCCTGTCCACCTAACTTCGTATCATTGGTGAACTTGGCCAGAATGTGCCCAATCCCCTCATTCAGATCATTAATGTGCAGCCCCAACACTGAACCCTGCAGGACACCACTTGTCACCAGCTGCCATTCTGAAAAAGAACCTTTTATCCCAACTCTCTGCCTTCTGTCAGACAGCCAATCCTCACTCCATGCCAGTAGCTCACCTCGAACACCATGGATCCTCACCTTACTCAGCAGCCTGCCGTGAGGCACATTATCAAAGACCTCTTGGAAATCTAGGTAGATAACATCCACTGGGTTTCCTTGGTCTAACCTACTTGTTACCTCTTTAGAGAATTCTAACAGGTCTGTCAGGCACGACATCCCCTTCCTAAATCCATGCTGACTTGTTCAAATCTGACCTTGCACTTCCAAGAATTTAAAAATTTCATCCTTAACGATGGATTCTAGAATTTTCCCAACAACTGAGGTCATGCTAATCGGCTTATAGTTTTCCATCTTTTGTCTTGATCCTTTCCTGAACAAAGGGGTTACAACAGAGATTTTCCAATCATTTGGGACTTTCCCTGACTCCAGTGATTTTTCAAAGATTACAACCAACGCCTCCACTATTTTTGCAGCCACCTCCTTCCGAACTCTAGCATGTAGCCCATCAGGGCTAGGAGCTTTATCAATTTTTCAACCTTTTAGCTTTTCTAGCATCTTCTCTTTTGTAATGGCTATCATACACAACTCTGCCCCTTGACTCTCCTTAATTGTTGGGATATTAATCATTGTCTTCCACTGTGAAGATTGACACAAAGTATTTATTAAGTTCTTCAGCTATTTCCTTATCTCCCAACATGAGCCTTCCTACATCAATTTGGAGTGACCCAATTTCTACTTTGTCTCTCATTTGTTTCTTATATATTGAAAGAAACTTATTAAACCCATTTCTAATGGGTGGCACGGTGGCACAGTGGTTAGCACTGCTGCCTCACAGCGCCAGAGACCCGGGTTCAATTCCTGCCTCAGGCGACTGTGTGGAGTTTGCACATTCTCCCCCTGTCTGTGTGGGTTTTCTCCAGGTGCTCCGGTTTCCTCCCACAATCCAAAAGATGTGCAGATCAGGTGAATTGGCCATGCTAAATTGCCCGTAGTGTTAGGTGTAGGGGAATGGGTCGGGTTGGGCTGAAGGGCCTGTTTCCACACTGTAAGTAATCTAATCTAATATTATTGGCTTACCTTCATATTTGATCCTTATTTCTCTCTTTGTTATCCTCTGTTTGTTTTTGTAGTCTTCCCAATCTTCTGATTTTCCAGTGCTCTGGGCCACTTTATAGGTTCTTTCTTTTTCTTTGATACATTTCCTGACTTAATTTATCAGCCATGGCTGTCTAATCCCCCTGGATAATCTTTCTTTTCTTTGGGATGAACCTCTGTACTGTGTCCTCAATTACACCCAGAAACTCCTGCCATGATTGCTCTACAGTCTTCCCACAAGGCTCTGCTTCCAGTCAATTTTCCTCAGTTCCTCTCTCATGCCTTTGTAATCACATTTATTTAACTGTAACACCATTACATCCATTTTGCCTTCTCTCTTTCAAATTGCAGACTAAACTCTACCATATTATGATCACTACCTCCGAAGTGTTTTCTTACTTTAAGATCTTTTATAAAGTCTGGCTCATTACATGGCACTAAGTCCAGAATAGCTTGCTGCCTTGTGGGCTCCATTACAAGCTGTTCCCAAAAGCCATCCTGAATTCCCTTTTTTTGGATCCACCGGCAACATTATTCACCGAATCCATTGAAGTCCCCCATGATCACTGTGACTTTGCCTTTCTGACATGCCCTATCTATTTCTTGGTACATCTTGTGCCCCTGGTCCTGACCACTGCTGGGAGGTCTGTATATAACTCGCATTATGGTTTTTTTGCCTTTGTGGTTCCTCAACTCCATCCATACCAACTCCACATCATCTGACCCTATGTCATTCAGTGCCATAGATTTAATTTCATTTCTAATTTATTTAAGGTTAACTTTCTGCCAGATTACTGAGCCTGGAAACTCACCTAGACTTGGGCTTTCACTCTGAGCTCCCTCTGACCATTTCATTTTCATTTCCCAGGGATGGTGTTTGGGCCTTTCAGAGAACCTCCAAGCGTCTTCGAGACTGTTCATTGCTGGCCATAGAGCTTACAACCCCCACCATGAGAAAGGTGGCAGGTTTGGTATCTGGTGAGTTTGAAATATAGTTCCCATTTCTTGTTTTTAATTCTCCTCCATCCCATCTTGCAAGAAATGGGAGTCAATATTAAGGTTGAAATGAAAATGATTCTAGGATTCAAAACAGCTATTATTGTGAGAAATAGTGTCTGACATTACATTAATTATAGAATTGTGCAGTACAGAAGGTCCTATCAAATCTGTACTCCAAAGCTCCGTGGACCAATAGTTGGCCCATGGCCATGAATGTCATGATATTTTAAGTGTTCATTCAAGCACTTTTTAAAGGTTGGGAGGTTACTCTCCTTATCTACCCTTCCAGGCAGTGCATTCCAGGTTCCTTGCACCCTCTGGGTGAAAAAGTCTTTCTTCACACCCCTCTCCCTGACTTAGGTGGCTCACTCTACCTCAGTACCATGGCCAGTTTACCTTTCATCTCTCTCTCTCTCTCTCTCTCTCTCTTTTCCTTTTGTGAATCCTGTTGTTAAAGCTGCGAGCTTATTTCAATTTATGCAGATCCTTGACAAGTAACAATTGTACCAGTATCAGTTTCAGTGTCTGTAGCTCAGCTAAAAAATGACACCAGCATCATCCCTGCCCTCTAGTATTTTTAAAATAAGTTGTCAGTGACTGCATTCCAGTATTTTTAATTCATCCCAGTCCAAACCGCACAGCCGCATTCCCATGAGCAGCAGTTCCCTCGAACGTAGTTAAACAACATCTGTAATAACAAAAAGGATTTCTAACCATCCATGGTCCTGCAAACATCCAATCATGCACAAAATTAGATATTTATCCAGGAGGCCTTCTTGATAAATGTTAAATGTCAGAATATTGTTGGAAGACTCAATCCCACTACAAGATGGGGTTGGAATAACATCTATTCTTTGCACTGCCCTATTGACATTGTGCTGCCTGTTTGGCTACCACAGGAAGGAGCCTGGTTCCATCAATGCAGGTGGTGTGTGGCTCCTGGAATTACACCAGGGATGTACGTTTGAATTTTCCAAGCTGCAGCCATGACTCATTTATCCTTCCCAGCTGAGGGCACTTATTAGCTGGCAATGAGGTGAGGACATCCTCCGCAGAAGTCTATATCAATGTGCCCTGTGTGTTGGGTCTACTTCGTGCCTCTCTCATTCTCCAGCTGCAGGTTATAACTCCAAAAAAGAAGCAGCAGGGTGGAGCAGGGGAGACGGGTGCACAGAGGAGGGACACAGGAGAGGGCTTAAGGGAGGATACAGGAAAGAGACACAAGAAAGGAGGACAAGAAAGGGTCGCAGAGAAGGAACAGATATGAGGGGTGCAGGGACAGTGGCACGGAGGGCACAATGGAGGTAAGGGGAAAGGTACAATGGAGGGGCTTCAGGAGAGGTTACAAAGGAGGGGCACAGTGGAGAGGTACACTTCATAAAATGCCTATACTTGTTGCACTGAATGTTTGCCTGAACAACACTTGGAGAATTAAAACAATTGTCGACAAAATATATAGCCTTTGAAGTGAGAGGCAACGTGTGCAAGAGCATGCTTGACAAAACTACAACTCCTCATTTCTCTTTGGACAGTGTTTTTGATAAAATGGCCCAACTCCACATTCTACCCTGAGCTCGCAATACCCCTCAGTTTATGCCCATTCACTCTGAATTGGCCAATGCTCCCATTGCAGGCAATGGATTTGGAACAAGCAGGCACCACTTGGTGACTTCAAAGGTGACACAATCACGCTTCAATTTTCAGACTGACAATGCTGAGTTGAGACACATGTGCAGTTCCTCGCCATTTTGATCTTTCATTTAAGGAGCTCTTGGATATGATTATGTCACTGAAGGTTATAAAATCTTGCTTTTATAACTGATCCTTGTAACCATTATTGGAACAATTAGTGAACCAGTGATGAGTGTGTTACTGTCTTATTATCTGTTGCTATTGTCAAACTGACCCTTCCGAAAAGAATGATGCTCCAATGATGCTGTCAGAAAATTCCAGTATTTGACCATGAGGCATTGGAGTAACTCTGGTAGATATCCAGGTCAGATAGTATTTGATTGTCAGAGGAATTTCGGAGGTTTCTTCAGAACAATGCTTTTGCTTCTTGGTGCCAGAATTTGGATGAGATGGAGACAGTAGGCACCACAACAACAATGGGTTAATGAGAGAGGATGATAGTGTTAATATCTGTGTAATCACATTGTTAAGCTTGTTAATATCTTTGATTATGTTAAGAAGAATCAGATGGTACTAGTAATTGTCTGAGCCCAAAAAAGATGGAGAGAGACCACGAAAGAGAGAGCACTGGAAATACTTAAGAGTAGAACATGCTGTAAGACTGAGTTGTCAATAAACTCTTTGCACAAAGGAATGCACTTCTTTAATTTTTGTGTTTCACTGATTGGCTTGGATTTATATTGGCAGGTAGGAAAGATGCCAATCAAGTGCTATTTTATAACTTGTTTGGAAGGATATATATTTGCCTATGTTGCTCCATTTGTTGGACAACAGGTAATTCAGTGCACCAATGAAGTATTTGAATTGGTGAACAAAGAACTTTAGAACGATAAATTGAAAATAACAACAGATTTTGCTGGAAATTCTCTTCAGGTCTGGCAGCATTTGTGGAGACAGAAACAGAGTTACCATTTTGAGTCAATTAACTTCTTTTAAGTTAAATGTAAGTTCAAAAATTGAGAAAGGATTTGGTTTTCCCTTGATGTGAAATGGTCACTGTCACTCCATTTTGATAAGTTCAGTTTTACACTCTTGTTAACTTAACCAGGTTTGGCACAAATGTATTGTTGTCAATTTTCAATCTGTACACAGAACAAATGTTCAGAGAATTCAATGTACCTCCAACTATAAGAATTCTAGTCAGAAACAGAACAAACTTACAGAGATAACATAGCACTACCGGTAGTATCCGATAAGGTCCCACAGAATTATTGTAGGTCAAATAAAATCATCACATTTAGAATATCGATTTGAGCATAAACACCAAAGGGGCAAAACAACTATAATTAGAAAGAATACATTAGGAAAAAACTAAGTAAAGTTAGAATTGGATGGTGTGCACTTGCAACTGGTAGGTAAATTTTTCAGTTATGAAAAATGCTAACAGAAGATGCCAAATGTGATCCAGAAGTTAGAAGGTTAGAGATGGACAGGAGTAATTTTGTGAAGATGAAAGGTGTAATAATAACAAGAAAACACCAGCTTGTAACAAGGAAACGCTCACGAGGGATTACATTCTATCCACTTCCCTGCAACCCTTATTCACATGCTCAAGAAGTAAATATGAATAAAGGTGTTGCAATGTGGGTGCTAAGCGGCATGCCAAACACTGCACACACAGACCATAAAGTACTAGAAATTCTGAGAGCAAAAAGAACTCTTAAAAAGTGACATCTAGAAAAGAAAATGTCAATCTTTCAGCCATTTGGTCAGAGCTCAAAAGACACAGAGATAATAGAAGGTAAAGTGAAGGGCATTAGAAATTTGGGTTCACTTTGGCACAGATGGATAATGGATGATTGAGTGCAGTTACAGATAAGCTTCAGTAAGTATGTGAATATGGCAGATGAACTATGACAACACAGCAGGCACGAGTAGATGGAAGCAGCAGCAGCTAAACAAATGCAAATTTAACCATTGCACCTGTTGCTCCACAAACATATTTTGAAGGCAAGGTTAACATTTGGTTTGATGTGGACTGCAATGGAAAAAATGCCAGCTTTTCAATAGGTTTCCAGGAAAGGATTCATCATCCTCTGTTACATTTTTTTCCAATGAATTACTTTCAGTGGAAATTTGCTGTAGGCGTCTCCCAAAATAACACTATTTTCCATTCAAACGAGCAACCTGCACAGCCAATGGTAAGTCATAAGCAACTTACAGAAAGCTATATTTAAATAAAATGTTCTTGTGGTTTGTGCCTACTGTATCTGAATAAACCTGTTAGGAAATGAAAACATGATGGGCAAACCATTGGTAGTCTCCTCCTTAGTAAGTGTGCAGATGTTATTATTGCACATCGCTGCAAATTAGTATCTATAGTAAAGCCACAATGGCTTGGTGCTGTTGATATTTGTTGAGCCTGTATTAACCATGTTTAGACTATTTCCATTAATAAGAGGTACCTCATCACCTGTGCTGCAGTTTCACAGAGAACAGTCCCAAATGGAGTGAGAAAATTCACTTCTTTTTAAACTTTATGCATTTTAACATGCCTAAAAATTGAACAGAGAATGGAATCCAAGGAGTTCTATGGTTTCCTGCCAAAATTTCTCACTGAGATTTCAAGGTGTTTTATTCCGTGCAAGTGGACTGGCTGTTCAAATCCAACATGTCAGCCACCACATGGGGGTGAATTCACTTGGATTTGATTGAACAGACTATATCAGTCAAATCTTGTGTTGATAAAATTGAACCACATGTATATATTTCCACATTGACTTTGCTTTACTCAGGATTTATTTTGGTCTTTCAAGATTAGGTGAAATATTTACAGTGAACGCTGACACTTGGACAAATGCAAGTTTTGTCTTCCTTGATTCTGGAAGTAGACTCACTGTGACCTGAAATGGCTCTTTGTGAATGTATCTAAATCTGGGTGTAGGCATTACAGTAAACTTCACAATATGTAAACTGCTCAGACATGTTAAAATAATAACTTAGAAAGGAGAAGTGAATTTTATCTGTAGGTTTAGAATTGTTTTAATTGGAAAGAGAACCATGAGGGGTCTGGGCGGAATAGATAAGGAAAAAGTCATGACAGGATCAAGATCAAGAAAACAGCAGATTTCTGGTCATTGGCAAAAGGAACAGTGACAACACAAGGAAAAACTTCATTCCCCGGAGCATGGTTAGGATCTGGAATGCACTGCCAGAGAATGCGGGAGAAGCAGGTTCAATTGAGGCATTTAAAAGGGAATTAAACAGTTTCTGAAAAGGAAGGATGTATACAGTCATAGGGAAATGTTAAGGAATGGCACCAGATCAAGAGCTCATTTGTGAGCCTGTGGCAGTATGATGGGCAGAATGACCTCTTTTGAACTATAACAATTCTGTGATGCTGTGAGATCTTTGGCTTCAAAGTAATATTTTCATCTGTGTCTATTTAATTCATAAACCATGGTTGGCAAAACACCTTTCACCGGGACCCAACTAGCTGACATTTATTGATTTAGCAGAGCAGTAAAACAGCTAAAAGAACAGAAAATATCAAATTGCACAAAAACTTCCAGTTTTCAATTACTGAACTGACATAGTGTTTGGAAACAAAAAAAAATTAGAATGAGTTCAGGGCTTTAGCTGATTTTTTTAAAAAATTGAGAACATCTCAACAACAGTGGAAGAAATTCGTAACATCGAAGTGGATAGTAACCTAATGGGGAAGGCCCAACTGCACATTATTTGCTTTGCCCGGAGTTTGCCGTCTTAAAATCAATGACATTGGAGAAAGAACATCTACGACACTTGTCACTTCTCCAAATCTCGTAAACATCTTTCAGCTAATTAAATACATTTGAAGTTGTCTTGCTACTGTTGTCTTGCTAGGACCTCATCAGCACCTGAAACCTCCCCTCCATGCCACTCAGCGTTCTGACTTGGAAGTGTATTACCATTCCTTCACTGTTACTGGGTCAAATTCCTGGAACTTCTTCATTGATACCATTGTTTGTGTGAGACCAGCTGTATCGACTGCAGTGGTCCAAGAAGGCAGCTCATCACCACCTTCTCAAGAGCAATCAGGGATGGACAATAAATGAAGGGCCTAGCCAGTGATGCCCAGATCTTGTGAATCGATAAAATCAACAACATACAGCAAGATCCCACAATCAGAATTATGGGCATCTGTTATTTGTGGTATTGATAGACTTTGACTTGGCACAGGGATTACCATACGTGCTCCTCTCCAAAATGGAGACAGTGAGATGCTTCATATTCAGGTGGGAGGGCAAAAATTGAGTGAAACACTCCCTCATTGTTACATTGGAATGTAAGTCTGAATAACGATTAGGTGAAATTTATAAGAGGTGTGGAACCCAGTCCAGCAGGTTACCACCCAGGTGTTGGAAATGGAAATTGCCACCACCACATTCTGTCAGAAAGTCTCGATCCAAAATGTCACCAATCTCACCCATGGGCATGGATAATACCAGAGATCCTAAGTGGGTTCTCTCAATCTCCCGCTATATGTGTAATAGGATTCAGAGGCACCACCAGCAGTGTGGCATAAGTAACCCTTTTTGAATAAAGTAATGGTAGGGAATCTCTGTTTACAATCTTTCCTGTTTAATTTTTACAGACTGTACATTATCTCAGACATCTCATAGCTTGCACAAACCCGTTAATGAAATAGACATGTGTATTACCAAGTATCACGAGTGGGAAAAACTTCATTCCCTGCACAGACACTCCCTGGACAGGAGTACAATCAGATCAGATTTAGAATAGCGCCATATAGATGGGGGTTTTGTGAAAAGATGTCTGAATTGGAATCAATCAAAAGGCACAGATGGGAGCAACACCATTTTGTTTCTTTTAATCATGACATGAATTAATGAGGAAGCTATGCGACAGTAGTAAGGGGAGGTCATGCCTGACAAACCTGTTGGAATTCTTTGAAGAGGTGACAAGTAGGTTAGACCAGGGAAAAGAACAGAAAATATCAAATGGATGTGGTCTATCTAGACTTTCAAAAGGCCTTTGATAAGGTGCCACACGGGAGGCTGCTGAGAAAGGTGATGGCCCATGGTGTTCGAGGTGAGCTGCTGGGATGGATTGAGGATTGGCTGTCTAACAGAAGGCAGAGAGTTGGGATAAAAGGTTCTTTTTCAGAATGGCAGCCGGTGATGAGCGGTGTCCCGCAGGGTTCAGTGTTGGGGCCACAGCTATTCACATTATATATTAATGAATTGGATGAGGGGACTGGGGGCATTCTAGCGAAGTTTGCCGATGATACGAAGTTAGGTGGACAGGCAGGTAGTACTGAGGAAGTGGGGAGGCTACAGAAGGATCTAGACAGGTTGGGAGAGTGGTCCAGGAAATGGCTGATGGAATTTAACGTGAGCAAGTGCGAGGTCTTGCACTTTGGCAAAAAGAATAAAAGCATAGACTACTTTCTAAATGGTGAGAAAATTAGTAAAGCCAAAGTACAAAGGGATCTGGGAGTGCTAGTCGATGATTCTCTAAAGGTAAACATGCAGGTTGAGTCCCTGATTAAGAAAGCGAATGCAATGTTGTCTCTTATCTCAAGAGGGTTGGAATATAAAAGCAGAGATGTGCTACTGAGACTTTATAAAGCTCTGGTTAGGCCCCATTTGGAGTACTGTGTCCAGTTTTGGTCCCCACACCTCAGGAAGGACATACTGGCACTGGAACGTGTCCAGCGGAGATTCACACGGATGATCCCTGGAATGGCAGGTCTAACATATGAGGAACGGCTGAGGATCCTGAGATTATATTCATTGGAGTTTAGAAGATTAAGGGGAGACTTAATAGAGACGTACAAGATAATACATGGCTTGGAAAGGGTGGACGCTAGGAAATTGTTTCCATTAGGCGAGGAGATTAGGACCCGTGGACACAGCCTTAGAATTAGAGGGGGTCAATTCAGAACAGAAATGCGGAGACATTTCTTCAGCCAGAGAGTGGTGGGCCTGTGGAATTCATTGCCACGGAGTGCAGTGGAGGCCGGGACGCAAAATGTCTTCAAGGCCGAGATTGATAGATTCTTGTTGTCTCGAGGAATTAAGGGCTACGGGGAGAACGCTGGTAAGTGGAGTTGAAATGCCCATCAGCCATGATTGAATGGCGGAGTGGACTCGATGGGCTGAATGGCCTTACTTCCACTCCTATGTCTTATGGTCTTATGGTCTTACATGAAATACATAGGACAGACTCAGATCATTCAGGGTAACCAATCCATGCTGGTGTTTACTCTCCATTCAAGCCTACTCCTATCTTTCCTCATCTATATCATTATACCCTCTGTTAATTCTCCCTCAGGCTTGCCTAGTTTCCCCTTAAATTGTCCTATACTGCATGCCCCAATATTTCGCTGTGGTAGCAATATCATATTCTCTTGGGTAAAGAGGTATTTTCTGTGATCCCAAATGGATTTCATGGTGATTATTTATTTTGATGGTCTCCAATTATGCTTTTCCACACAGAAGAAACATTCTCTCCCTATCCACCCTGTATACACCTTTGATAATTTTAAAGACTTCTATTAGGTCTCCCACTCAGCCCTTCATTTTTATCAAAAGAGAAAAGACCCACCCTGTTCATCCTCCCCAGATGACAGATAGAAATATAGAAAATAGGAGCAGGAATTGGCCATTCAGTCTTTCAAGGCAAAAGTGAGGACTGCAGATGCTGGAGATTAGAGTCGAGAGTGTAGTACAGCAGGTCAGGCAACATCTGAGGAGTACGAGAGTCCATGTTTCGGGCAAAAGCCCTTCATCAGGAATCATTCAGTCCTTCAAACCATTTAGTATGATAGTCCAACTGAATGTCCTGCTCCTGCTTTTTCCCCATACCCTCTGACATCATTAGCTCTAAGAACTAAATCTAATTTCTTTGTAGATTTTTAAAAGTCAACCAGGAGAAATCAAAGGCCTCAAAGCTCAAAACCCACAGCCATATCCTGCTTATGTATTTCCTTAAAAAAAGTTCCAAATTCACTTCCAAATATTCCAAAGATCAGCAAGCACATTTTGGAAAGCAATATTGCCAATAATCTACACACAGTTGGTTCACATATTGCTAGTCAATGAACAGTCCATCATTTGTAGGCACAGTGGCTCAGTGGTTATCACTGCTGCCTCACAGCACCAGGTCCCAGGTTTGATTCTAGCCTTCGGTGACTATCTGTGTGGAGTTTGCACATTCTCCCCGTGTCTGCGTGGGTTTCCTTCGGGTGCTCCGGTTTCCTCCCACAATTCAAAGACATGCAGATCAGGTAAACTGGCCATGCTAAATTGTCCACTAGTGTTAGTGTGAGGAGCGAAATGGTTCTGGGTGGGATACTCTTCAGAGGGTCAGTGTGGACTGGTTGGGTCGAAGGGCCTGTTTCCACACTCTAAGGAATCTAATCTAAAAAAAAATTGAATGCTGTTGGTTGAGGGATGAAGGTTAGCTGGGTGCTGGGAGTTTTCCAGTTATTCCCTTTTCAAAAAAAGAAATTATTAAATTATTATGTATTGGCAAAGATTGGTGCAGAGGGCAAGGAGTTAATGGAAGCATTAGAAAGGTAACATAACTGAAGCTTATGGCCTAAGGGCAATTAATTGAAGAATTTTGGGGGAAATTAATTGAGGAATGCATTTTGGGATAATTAATCAAGAAGAGTATTTTTTGTATAATCAATCAAGGAAAGTGAGTTCAGAGTATTTAATTGAAGAGTGTGTTTGCAGTAATTAATTGACGAATGTGGGTTTAGAATAATTAATTAGAGGTATGTTTTGGGATAGTTGATTGAGGAAACTGACTTTTAGAGCAGCTAATTTTAGTGAGTTTTATGGTGATTGATCTAGAAGTGTGTTTTGAGGCAATTAATCGAGGAGAGTGTGTATGGGGTAAATAATTAAGGCAAGTGCATTTAGGATTTATATAGATTTGGTGATACCAGGATTATGCAGTTTGTAGTTTGTGAAATATTCTTCGGCTGCCCAGCCAGCAGAGTAGAGTATCTACGAGATGGAGGGAAACCAGGCTACATGGGTAACAGAGGAAATCGAAGATGGGGTCTTGGAACACCGCCCACATTATTCATTTGAAAAGTGGAAAGTTCTCTTAGCTGTCAACATTGTGCAGTACTGAAGGAATGCTTTTTGTTTTGGAGATTCAGTATTGAGGGGCGTGCTGTGGATGGGTTAGTTCTAAGGTAGCATTATACTGCGAGAGGGCCAGTGCTAAGGAAGAGCTGCAATGCAGAAGGGTTAGTACTGAGGGATTGCTGCAGTGTCAGATGGTAAGCACTGAGGCTGTACAGTGGAAAGGGTCAGTACTAATTTGTTGTACTGTGAGACAGCAGTACTGATCGAGCACTGTATTGTAGGAGGGTCATTAATAAAGTGAAAGCTGCACTGTCAGAGGGTCAGTACTGAGGAATGTACATAGTTGATGGATCAGTACTGAAGGAGCACTGTTCAGTCGGACGTCATTACTGACTGAGTGCTGCATTGCAGAAAGATCAGTACTGATTTTGCCCTATCAGGGGACCACTACTAAGAAGGTGATTACTGTTGGAGCATCAGTACTCAGGCAGCCCTGCACTATTGGAGGGCAGGTATTGAAGGGTGTGAGTAAATACTGAGGAAGTACTGCACTGTAGAAGGGCCAGTACTAATGGACCACTGCACTGTCAATGGTCAATGCTAATGGAGCCTGCACTGTCAGATGGTCAGACCTGAGGAATGTTGCATAGTGGTAGATCAGATTTGAGGGAGCACTGCACTGAGAGGAGAGGGGTTCAGTACAAAGGCAGTGCTGTCAAAGGGTCAGTAATGATGGAGCATAGCACTGTCAAAGGATCTTTACTGGGGAAGTAATATACTGTGGGACAGTCAGTTCTAAGTAAGATCTGAACTGATATAGGTTCATTAGTGAGGAATATTGCATAATTGTGGGATGTGTAATGAGGGAGTGTCATACTGCTGGAGGGTTGATACTGTTTATTGCTGTCACAAGGTAAATACTGAGAGCGTGATGCCCTTTTGGAGGGTCAGTAAGCAAGGGAACACTGCACTGTTACAGGGTCAGTACTGAGGAAACATTTTACTGTCAACAGTCAGAACCAAGGGAATGCATTATGGTGAGGGTGTCAGGTTTAAGGGAGGATGCATTGTCAGAATCTCAGTAGTGCGCAATGCTGTGAGGTTGGAGGGAATGTACTGAGCATGTGTTAACTGTTGGAGGGTTAATTTTACAGATGGTCAGTACTGAGGCAGTGCTACATTGTCAGAGGTGAATTACTGAGGGAGCACTGTGCTGTCAGAGGATTAGTACTGAGGCAGTGCTTCACTGTAGACAGGTCAGTACTCAGGAGTTGCTGAATTTTCAGGGTGTCAGTACTGATGGTGTCCTGCACACTTGGAGGGCAGGTACTGAGGAAATGTGAGTGTCTGCCAGGTGGGTAGGTCCCAAGGTACCAGTTAAATATGGGGTCAGCTGCGTGTGATGGTAGTGTTCCAGGTTGTTAAGATACTGGATGCCATGTGAATATGACTGTGGCTCAGTACTGAGAGAGTGTCACGCTGCTGGAGGGTCACTACTTGTGGAGAACTATGCCACTGGGGTTGCATACTATAAATCAAGCCCCACTATTCTCAACACAGTTGAAGGCTTTTAAAAGTACACAAAATGTCTCAATTTACCTGTCCTTTAGTTGACAGAAAGCATGGTGAAAGCATGGCTACACTAAGCAAAAATTATTATTTTTCACAAGCAAATAGCTTCTAAATACAGATGAACAATTATGAACTGTTGACTTGTATCCCCTGCTAGTTAAAACTTGAAACAGCTTATAAAACCTGTGGAGACAAAAATGCAGACAGCAAGGCATTAAAAAAGGGTGTAATAGGTGGAAGGAAAGGGTTTGTTGAAGTAATCCTTTTGCTGATCAGAATGTTGTTTCTCCATCTCCCTTCCCAAGATACTTTCAATTGTTTGCAAAATGCACAGGGTGACTGGTTCACATTTATAAAGGTCTTAACTTATTCATTAAAAGTCACAGCTTGTAAAAATTGATGGGGTGAAATAATTGGCTGTCTTCAGACGCTTTCCATGTAGAGATGGTGCCCAGTGAGAGAGGGAAAGAGAGATAAAAAAGGAATAGGAAAACAGAGATTTCTGATGAGAAACAGAAAGAGGGAGATAATAACTAGAGTGTTCACATTCTAAAATTGTTAAGTTACAGACAGCACTTTGGTGTTCACCAAAGCAGTCACCTAGTTTGTGTTCAGTCTCCTCAGTGTCCAGGAGACCACATTGCCAGCAGGGAATACAGTAGGCTAGACTGAATGGAGTGTAGCTAATCATAAAAATGACCTTGAGTTTCCAGTTTCCTGCCAGTAAGATACACCATCGTGTTTCAGTGGCAACATTTCTGTGTCAGGCCTGTTGTAGTGCTCCGAGTAAAAAGTGAGGTCTGCGGATGCTGGAGATCAGAGCTGAAAATGTGTTGCTGGTTAAAGCACAGCAGGTTAGGCAGCATCCAAGGAACAGGAAATTCGACGTTTCGAGCCGAAACGTCGAATTTCCTGTTCCTTGGATGCTGCCTAACCTGCTGTGCTTTAACCAGCAACACATTTTCAGCTGCTGTAGTGCTCCAGCAAGATTCAACGCAAACTGAAGCAATGCCATCTCATCTTAGAACACAGAACCTGACAGCGCAGTACAGGCCCTTCGGCCCTCGGTGTTGCGCCGCCCTGTGAAACCAGTCTGAAGCCCATCTAACCTACACTATTCCATTTCTTCTGCTTGTTCACCTTACAGCCTTGGGTCTCAACATTGAAACTGAACAATGTTAGAAGATGAATATCCTCTCCATCTTTTTTTTTAATATTCTCACACTCTTGGAGCACCGTCTCTATTCTCTTAATCCCCTGAACCGACCTCATGATCAGCATAAATCGCACTCTTCCCGGTCTTCAGGTCTGAGGAAGAATCGCCGCATTTGAGACGCTAAACACCGTTTCCTCCCTCCGGATGCTGCCGGACCTGCCGTGATTTTTCATTCTCTCTCTCTCTCCAATTTCCAGCATCTGCAGTTCTTCGTGGTTATTTCAATCCGCGATTGTGGAATCTTGCAGTGCATCATTTGGCTGTTGCATTGTCTACATTTCAGAATCACTTCCAGAGGGCTGGAAGGCGCTTTGGAAAGTCCTGTGGTGGTGAAAATGTGCAATCGGAAATCCTAACCTCCCCTCTTTCTCTTGCCAGTTATAACAATTTTAATTTCACCTCCACTTGGATGCGGATCAGCAGCTTTTAACGGACGGCGTTTCTCTGGCAGGTGTCTTACCCTGAGACCCTCAAAGCTGCAGGTTTCTCGTCCCCTAGTGGCTGAGAGGGGAGCAGTGAGCTGAAGGAAATCGCTTGGAACCAAATGAGTGCCTGAAATGTGGTTTATATTTTAATTCTGTTATGTTCTGGTAAAATTTATTGCCCCTTCATTTTTTGTTTGTCTTTTTTCTCAGCCTGCTCGGGTTCCAGTTAAATAAGGAGGGATATGTGCTTTAAAACCAGAAGTGAGCAGCTTTGTATTTTGCAATCTCTAACATTCTAGCATCCCACCAGCCAAAACCTACCAGATTTTAGGAGTTAAGTGTCCCCTTTCTGTATCCAGACTGGATCTTTCATTTGTTGTCCCATTAACATGTACCTTCCCACAGGGATTAGTCCGTTTCTCTGAGCAAATCAAACTGCGCTTGTGATATTAAGTCCAGATGTTCCAACAAGTGACAATCGTCAGTTTGGCAACCTGTTGTTAAAGTTTCTCCGTTAGTACTAAACTCCATGTTTCCAACTGGGAATGTCAATCACGGCTGTCCTTCAGAAAGGCGGAGCGTACGTGAAATCAACACTGAATCCCCGGTGGTGCAGGAGAGTGGGGGAATCTCATACCGTGGCCCCTTTAGGGCCAGTCAGTGTGCTGTGGACTGAGATTGATATAACCAGAAGCCAGCCTCTGGGAGAGAGTAGGTATCTAAGGTAACTCTGAGGTGAGGATGACAATTGGTTAAAGAGCTAGAATGTCAAGTGGGTAGGCTCCAGGGTACTAGTTAAATATGATATCAGCTAGCTTTACTGGCAGCGTTAGGGTACTGGGTTCCACGTGAACAGGGTGCCTGGGAAATGATGGAACGTATAAGGTGGGTTTGTGGGATGGAGGGTGTGTTAGAGCTGGTAGAGGCAGGACTGGCAAGGATGTCAGGACTGCTAGATGGGAGTAGTGTTGGGGTGAGCAGGGTGATGTGCCTAATGGGGGTCCAGGCTAGAAGCAGAGTTGGGTATCAGATCCAGGAGCAGGGAAGGGAAGGTGCTGGTTTAGGATTGGATCGGAGGACAGTTGTCAGGAGTTCTGGGTGTGTGAGAGGTCAGGCAACATGTAGTTGGAGACAGTAAGGACTGCAGATGCTGGAACCAGAGTCAATAGGTGTGAAGCTGGAAGAGTACAGCAGGTCAGGCAACATCCGAAGAGCAGGAAAGTCAATGTTTTGAGCTTCACAGCTAGGCAACATTAGTCAGGATGTATGAAAAATTTGGAGTTCAGTTAAATAGTTACATAGGAATTAGCCTTCAAATTCCCCATTATCAATTGATTTTTCTGTGTATTACAGATAAGGGAAACCTTCAATTTCCCTGGCAAATCCATTACAACCTTCTGTGATGGGGAATTCCATACCCTCCCAATACACCACTTCAGTGACTGTCGCTGCAACAGGAATTATCTGGCTATCAAATGTTTCAACAGTTAGGAGATAAGCTCCCAGTCTGATGCCTCTCTGTTATCTGTGCAGTGCAATAAAATGCTGCCCAGAAGGTTATGTTCCTGTGAGATGGGAGGGTGGAAAACTGTCTCCTGTCCCATTTCCCAACCACTTACACAATATGAGGAGAGATAAACATTCTAACAATATTTCCTTAGCGTTTCATTTTTGCATTACTCAGTATGAGTCTGTTTCAGAAGATTAGAGAAATGGCCCAGTGCATACCTTATAGTGTGTGTGTTTTCTTGTAGGATGGCTCTATAATAAACAGACACTAGGTACAGTGCTGGAGTGTGAATTAATAGAGGAACTGTACTTTCACTGGAGCTAATGACTGATAGAAGTCATTGTGTCTCAAACTGACTGGATTTTCCTTCTCATGTACTTTGTCTCTCTGCATTTTAACTAAATTAAATTGGGTCCCCTCCCAATCCCTAAACTGTCACCATTTCAATCCCCAAACTCCCAGCACTCCTGCTTTCCACCAACTACATTGAAAACTGCTAGACTTTTCTGTGCTTAAGCCTCCAGCACCAAGGGTTGGGATTGTCCCATCCTCTGCATGATGTGGGCCATGACAACAAAGTTGGGGAATAGCATGAAATGTCCACCAAGAGCTTCTCAATGTCAAGAGCGATATATCCCCACCTATAGCTGAATAGCAACATGAGATTCCGTCAAAGTGAGAAATGAGGATTTTATTTGTGTACATTAGCATGCATTCTCATCTCATATTTACCTAATCTCACCTCATTAAGATTCAATTTCCTATTCTCACGCCCTCTGGATATAAACTAAAGAGTTGAAAATGTGTTGCTAGTTAAAACACAGCAGGTTAGGCAGCATCCAAGGAACAGGAAATTCGATGTTTCGGGCCAGAGCCCTTCATCAGGAAACTAAAGAGTGGCAATTTCCAATAAGAAAAATCAGAGGTGAGTCCCACTCGCTGCTTGCTCCTCTGACCTTCATCATGGACCCCAGGCAGCGATATGACAGGCACTTTTCATGGGCAGTGACTGTACAGGACCTTATCCCCATTCCATGAAGCTTGGCATCTGACAAATACCAGTCTCATGTCACTATCATGCCACATCTCTCACCCATTTGTGGTATAGTTCTGCATTTTAATTCTCCACTTTGGAGCGCACTGGAACCTTTCACTGCACTGTTGCCCTAAGGACACTTACACACAGGTCAGGCACCCAGTTCATGGATAAGATGAGGGTGCACTTCAGGGCTGCTCTCTCATTGTCTTAGCGCTCACTCCCTCTCACAACCTCAGTGTATCCCAAAGCACTTTATGGCCAGAACAGCCTTTTAAAGTGCAGTCACTGTTGTAGGAAGTGTGGCAATCTGTTTGTGTGCAGTAAGAGTACAGCAACAATGTGATCATGGCCAAATAATCTGATTTATTGATGTTGACTAAGTAATGAATATTAGTCAAGATACCAACAAGAACTCTCCAAGAACTCTTCAAAATGACACAGTAGACTATTTTTCATCCACCAAAAAGACCAAAACCGGGCCACAATTTAACATTTTATTCAAAATACAGAAATTATGGCATTGTAAAACTCACACAATGCTCCCTATCTGACAGAGCAGAACACCCTCAATCCTTGCACTTCGACAGTACCTCACGCCAACAGTCATGATTTGGAGATGCTGGTGTTGGACTGGGGTGTACAAAGTTAAAAATCACACAACACCAGGTTATAGTCCAACGAGTTTATTTAGAAGGACTCCATAACCACCTGATGAAGGAGCAGCATTTCAAAAGCGAGTACTCACACCAATAGAATTGCTTCTCCAATGGTACGATTTTCACTCAGTGCCACCCATCTGACAACGCAGCACTTTTTTCAATATTGATAGTGCAGCTCTCTTCAGTCCAGAAATTCTAACAGTGCAGCACTCCCTCAGTATTAAACCTCCAATGCAGCATTGTATCAGTTCTTACTCTTCAATACTGTAGCTCTCTCTTAGTATTGATCATAAAATAGTGCAGCATTCCTCAGTACTGACCATCCAACAATACAGTACACACTCAGTGCTGACTGACCAACAGTGTAGCCATTGCCTCAGTACTGACCAGCTGACAATGCAGAGCTCCCTTAGTACTGACACTCTGAAAATGCAGTGCTCCCTCAGTACTGACCCTACAATAGTGCTGGTCTCCCTCAGTACCAGCTGTCCAAGGCGCAATGCTCCCTCTGCACTCATGATTTGGAGATGCCGGTGTTGGTCTGGGGTGTACAAAGTTAAAAGTCACACAACACCAGGTTATAGTCCAACAGGTTTAATTGGAAGCACTAGCTTTCAGAGCGACGCTCCTTCATCAGGACAACCACCTGATTGTTTTGTTTCTTGGCTGATATCTTTGATATTTTGTTGCTAAATGTCCAAAACTAAATGTTGGAAAATTAAAAGTCCAATGTGGGAAGGAACAAAATTGGAGTGGTGAACAGACTGAAAGCTTGACTTCTGTACTCTTGGATACTATGATTCAAGTTACATCTGCTTCTAGGATTGTTCTTGTAGTCAACTATTGTTAATTACATATACTTTGTAACCATTGCCCATTTGCCCACTTGGCAATGTTTATAATGATTTTCTTTTCATAGTATAATTATTCCTTTGTTTACTAATGTTCTTTGGCCTGGAGGTATGTGACCTCAAACTTCGTATGAGATTTCTATCATGCATGGTCCTTGGCTGACTTTTCTCAGAATGGCTATCACAATTACCCACAAGATTGTAACAGTAAGTTAAATTCTATCTTTGGCACAATTTCCTACAGGACTCCTCAGAGAGGGGAATTAGAAAGCAAGTCGACACAGGAGAATTAGAGGGGCTGCCCAACAAAGATGTTTTTAAGGTGTGTAGAATGCATGTTACATATGGAATGAGGAGAGAGTCCAGGAAATCAATGTCCCAGTTGCATTTCTCCATATTTTCCATACTCAGTGGTCTAAGTTCAGGTTAATGTTAAGATGCTGACTCCCCCTGCAGTGAGATTCATTTACAATCAATCCAGAATCTGGTACGGATAACACTGAAGGAGGGGATTCAGCCCATCAAGTCCATGGCCCACTCATTCCCCATATCCCTGAATGTGTTTCTCATTCAAGTCTTTATCTCATTCCCTTTTGAAGATGACAAATGAATCTGTGTCCATTCCCTGTGAGGCATGCATTCCAATTTCTAACAATTCATTGGATTAAAATTGATTTTTCTTCATGTTGCTCATCGTTCTTTGGCTGATAACTTTCAATTGATATCTCTGGATAATGAACTTCCAGCCAATGGAAGCAATTTATTTGCATACTCTTTTCACAATCCTCCATCATTTTAAACACCTTGATCAAATCACCTTTCAGGCTTCTTTCCTCTCTGGAAATCAAGGCCAGATTCTCCAGTCTGTCCACATAACCATAATGTCTGTTACCTTTCCAGTAAACATCTGGCTTTACACTTTACAATGTTCACTTGGGTTCATCCAGGCCACTGACTAAGAGATCTAAATGAGTTTAATCTGGAATTGGCAGATACATGAATGCAGCAGCAAGTTAACCATGCTGCCCTCTTGAAGATAACCTTGTATCTGGCGAGAGACTGGTCAGCAGATGGAGTTGCTCTGCGTCACAGCCCTGTATTTTAGTGGAGTAACAGCCATTCCACCTAAAATCTAAACACAAAGTCATAGGCATTCCTATTATCCTCACAAGCCAAGAGTGGAAATTGGGAAATGGAGAGACAATGTAAAAAGATCTTGGGATGATTCATAACAGAAAGAATGATTTTCTTCCAAAACCAGCTGGATTATTTAAACGGTCTGAGCTCCTGCCCAAAACCTTTCCACTATTCACATCACTCACTAAATGAGATCATGTGGCAGGCGAGAACAGTAGAGTTAGAGGAAAGTATTTAACTCCAGGAGATGTTGTGACTGGGAAGCGAAAATCAAATGCAAAGCCCTCTTTTTTTTTTCCGAACTGAAAAGGCAACTTGAACGAAGAAACAAAAATCATTTAAAGCCTTAATTAGAAGGAAACATGATTGAAGTTCATACTCCTGTTAGTCCCACGTTTGGCAAAGCAATTCTCTGGACTGAAAGTTTAGCAACTGAATGTTCCATTCTTAGAACTGCACATCTGGCTATAATGGAAGAAACCTTAATCATATTACAGCCACTTGTCAGCAGCTTCCCCTGCCCAGGACCAAACTGAGTAAATATGAGTCAGTGTTTGATTGTGGTGGAGGCACAGGATATAAAGACTGAACGCAGCAAGGAAAGGGCAGAGCAAGAGAGAGAAGCAGCTCCTTTACTCTGAGAAAGCAGCCAGCTGATCACACAAGAGGCAGAATGAAAGCCTTCCTCCTCACCATTGCTGCAGTGCAGATTCTCCACTGCTCAGGTAGGTCCCAGAGAGAGCGCGGCTCCTCATCAACCAACGAGTTATTGCCAATGAGGTTCACTCCCTCAGATATCACCGAGGTTGGAAAATAATTCGCTGAAGAGTTCAAAACGTGGCACTTCAGCTATTAATGACTTGTTTAGTCGAAAACTGAGCAGCAACAGGATATTTTACACAATTTTCTTTTTCCCCTTCACAGGAGTACCAAACCCTGAGGACGCTCTGCGGGCAGCGGTTATGAAGCTGAATGAAATAAGTGAAATCAGTCATCTTTGCCGTAGCATCAGCAGCACAGTGACAGATGTAAGTGTGTGCTGGTCTCAGTCTGTTCCACTCTGTAAACTCGACAGGAATATTACTGAGTGCAGTTCCACCCGGATTATTAAACAAATGCAGACTGTTACATGACACTTAGGCTGATGGCGATCGCTGTTCAGGGGTTTATATCGTAATTTTGAAATCGAAGTCGGGAAATGAGATTAACCGTTGCGAGTGAGACTGAAATTGCTCGCAAGCTGGATGTTTGAGAGATCATCACTGGTTTCTAGCTTTTACTTTTTAACATTCTGCAAATAAATAGGGATTAGAGGTTGGAGCTTTTAATCCCTCTGGTTGATGGATCCCTGAAATCTAGTTGATCACACCCGGATCCCACACTGTTACCCTACTTCCTGAGGCTCGTGCTCAGCTTCCCTCAGGTAGGAGGTTCACTAATGCAAAGTTTCTCGAACGATGGACTCCCTGGGCGGATTGTAACATCCCGCTGCTATTCAAGTCATCTTTCCCTGGGCATCTCAGAGTCTCCACTGGAATATTGTGGCATACTGTCCTCAGCAGGCCACCGCCTCCTGAAAAGAACACACACACACACACATATCCCAACTCAAACGCAACAATGTCCATTCCATTACACCCAATCCCTGCCCTATGACATCCAACCCTCTCCCATCACACTCAACCTAAACCCCCATTATACCCAGTCCCCACCCCATCACCATCCACTCATGCAACCAACCAACTACAACTGCCAATTCCCAATCTCCCGAACACACACCCCCCTCACCAATTGCAACCTCTTAATTACAATCTGCATTATCACTATTCACTCCATCCCTATTCATCCCTTCATGACCATGGAGCAAACTGTTTTCTGACTGAGGTGACCTTTGGAAGGTCTAATGCAGGTGAGGTGGGGGCTGAGTACTCAGTTTGAAGATGGAATGGGTAACCCAACCAGAGGAGTCCATTGGTCACTCCTCCCAACCAGCAATGTGATGCAGCAAGCAGCTGAGGTAACACAAAGAGCCTGTTCAGCCCTAAGATTATGATATGATATTTAGATATGTTGAGATATTTAGGACAGATAATTAAATCTTTGGTCACAATGGCATATTTTAAGACACTACCTTAAACATAAAAAATAATGGGGCAGAAATTGGCCATTTAACCCTTCGAGCCTGCTTTACCATTCAATATAATTATGGTTGACCACCCAACTCAGTACCCTGTTCCCTTTTGCTCTCCAAACATATTGAGCCCTTTATCAGTAAGGACTACATCTATTTTCTTCTTAATGCATTCAATAATTTGGCCTCAACCACTTTCTGTGGCAGAGAAAGGCTCACCATTCACCAATGAAGACATTTCTCATCCTTGCAGTCCCAAATGACCTATTATGTATCCTTAGACTGTGACCCCTGGTTCTGGATACCCTGGTCATCATGTGCATCCTTTCTGTGTTTGTCTATCTAGTCCTGTCAGAATTGCACAGGTTTTTATGAGATTCCCTCTCATGCTTCTGAAGTATAGTTCACATGGGCCTAAATAATCCCAGTGTCTCTTCATACATTCCATCCAAAGCACTTCTTCTATAACCAGGACATCCTTCTTCAGGTGAAGAGATCAAAACTGCACACAACGTTCCAGATGTAGTCTCACAAGGCCCTGCACAATTACAGCAAATCATCCTTGCCTCTGTACTTAAATCCTCTGTGTAAGAAAGTCAACTTTGCCTTCTCCATCGCCTGCTGCACCTACATGCTTCTTTCAGCAACAAGTTCACGTCATGTCCCCCTTTCCAAATCGTCCTAAGAAAGGGAAGAGAGATAAAGAGATAGAGAGGATTAAGAGAATTCCAGAATTTAGAACTCAGGAAGCTTAAGGGGCTGCTGTCAATGTTGAAGAATTATAATTGTGGGAGTTCATGAAAACAGACTTAGGTATCATGGAGGGTTACAGGATTGGAAGAGATTGTAGAGATAGGCACCTGGAGGGGTTTGAAAACAAGGATGACAATTAAAAACTTACTTCACTAATGTAGGTCAGTAAGCACAGAATGATGGGTGAATGCACCAGAGGTGGTAGAATTTGAGATGAACTCAAAGTTTATAGTGTGCGGCTGCTAGGACACAGCATTAGAAATAGCCAAGCCTCGAGATAACAAAGGCATGAGTGAAGATTCAGCAAACACGACATGCACATTTTGTAATATTATTAAGACCTCGATGAGAATTCAAGCAGAAGGATACTGTTCCACATTGTACACCACCTCCCAACAATCATCAGGACATAATAAACTGAAGCAAACGTGGGTTATTCAGCCTGTCAAGCCTGCTCCACAATTCTAGATCATAGCTGATCAACCTCAACACTATTTTCATCCATCATGCACATCGTCTTTGATATTTTTACTTTGTTGAAATGTATTGGTCTAGGCCTCGAGCATATTGAACAGCTGAGGTGCCACAATCCTCTTGGGCAGAGAATTCTGGAAATACACCACTCTCTGGATGCAAAAATTCTTCCTCATGATCAGTTAATTTGTCACAGCTCAGTTCTCACTATGTATAGCTTCAACAGATTTTTAATAATGTACACTATGTGTCAGTCATATTGGACTTCAGTGACCCAAGGGCAATAGAGCTGGGAATCTGTCCAAATGACTCCTGGCCAGAGAGATGAGCTGGGTGAGGATCCTCTGTTGTTGCCTGCCATGATAGTTTTTTGAGGGCACCAACACTCACCATGAATCACCTGAAGGAAATCCATCAACAAGGCCCTGACGTAACCATTCATCTGATGGAGAACCAGTTATTCAGGGAGGAGGAAACCTCCCGTGTTGCAGGGATGACATAGGAGACTAGGAGCTGGAGTAGGCCATTCAGCCCCTTGAGTCTGCTCCCCCAGTCTGAATCATGGCTGATCATCTACTTCACACATATACTTTTGCACAATCCTTGGAGCCCTTGTTACCCAAAAATTATTCTAAACTCTAGAGAATTCAGGCCCTGTCTCTTCAATCTATCCTCAAAGGAGAATCCACCATACCAGGCATCAGTCTGCAGGTCATCCAATGCACTGCCTCAACGGTAAGAGTCTAGATTAGAGTGGTGCTGGAAAAGCACAGCACAGTAGTTCAGGCCCATTCGAAGAGCAGTAAAATCATGGTGAGAGTGTACTTCCTTGGTTAAGGGGCCCAGAATTGTACACAATACTGCTGGTTCAATCTTACCAGTCTTCTGTACAACTGAAGCACTTGCAATAAAGGCTAACACACTGCATGCTCTCTCAACTGCTTGCTGCACCTGCATGTCAGCTTTCAGTGACTTACGAACAAGGCACCTTAGCAGATCAACATTTCCCAATCTCTCACCATTTAAGAAATACTCTGAATCTTCCTCCCACCTACAAAAGTGGATAACCTCATACTCATCCACATTACATTCCATCTGCTATATATTCCAATTCAGTCTGCTTGAAGCCTCTTTGAATCCTCCATATATCTCACATTCCCATACCCGGTAATAATCTGCAAACCTGGAAATATTACAACTGGTTCCCACATCTAAATCATTGATACAAATTGATGAAAAGTTGATAGGATCTGAGCACTGATCCTTGTGGCATCTTATTTGTCACAGCCTGCCAAACTGAGGATAATGCATTTATCCTTGCTATCTGCCTGTTAACCAATCCTCAGTCCATGCTGTTATATTACTCTATTCCATGCATTTTGATTTTGTTTATTAATCTCATATGTGTGACTTCTTCCAAAGACTTCCAGAAATTTAATTATGCCAGATCCACTTGTTCCCTTTATTGAATTATCAGTATTTATCTGTATAAGTATATATTTATACCATTAACTGATCAATCTCAGAGCATAATCAATTACATTTCTTGAGGGCATGTAACTAACATTTATTCCTTCATCTAGCTTTCTCCCACAGGAAAGTTCTCCTACAATGTGGACTTAGCATTTTCCGTGAAAGAAACCGTCTGCTCCAAAAATTCTGGGCTGGAGTTTGATGATTCTAGCTGCAGTTTCCGGCCCACAAAGATTGCTGTAAGTACTGAGCTCATGACAGACAAACATTTCTGCCTTCATTTCTTCACTGCCCCTGCTAACGTGAGTGGATTGCTGTGAAATATACACCAAACGATGACAAACACTTTGTTTGTGAGTGCAAGCCTCATTTACCAGACGTTTATTTTTTAAACCAGAGGGTCATATGGGTTCACTTTCCAAGATCAGCAGCATATTTTCTTCATTATAGAGTGAATAAATGGTCTCATTCAGTGGAGCCTTGTCACGCCAAAGTCAGGGCTGTTATATAGTGTTCAGCTCCGTGTGAAGTTGCATTGGCTGTTCTGAGCACTGTGACCAAGATGTATTCAGAGTTTGAAATGGTTATCTGTTGCCTCCTACAGAGGGCTTCTATTTCTCCAAAGTGTGTGGGTTACAGTGAATGAGGGGAGGCAACTGCAAACAAACTTATCCTCATTGGGTGTGCTGAATGTTCCTTTCAGAAATAACGCCATTTACTGTTGATGGTGTATTTCAATGCTCAGAGTTAACAGGAGTTGTACTTTGTGAATTCTTTGAGTTGTTAAGCATGTGGGACAATTCTTACGAATTTGAATCTATTCTATTTCTCATATTTGGACTTTGTCTGCACATTACTGGAAATTATGGCTCATTATTCTATTTCACGACAAGGTTAAATATCCATGCAATAGATGCAGTTTCAACACCAAGAGGCCACATTAGGTAGCATCATGGGTGCCATGAATCTAAGTTTTGTGCTCACTGATGTAGTTTTCATAGGAAAATCTCCAATTTTGTTCTAAGGTCAATATTTTTACTCCTTTTTCTGGCGCTGTAAAAATAGAACGCATCACTGAAGAGCACTGGAGGACTGGTCCAGTTAACTCTTACCTGGCTCTCACTTATGTCAGTGATGTTGTTGGGGCTTAGACCCACTCTGGGACTCTTGATAATTGCTGACACCAGTGAACCAATAGCCAGAAGACAGCAGAGAAGCCAACAGAGCTCTGCAAGACCAGGAGAGAATGACAGTTCATGTTGAGGGGTCAAATGTTATGTATGGAATGTCAGAGCACCCTCACCCTCACACCTCTATGTGTACACTGGAAGGCACCAATATTCAATTTTTATTCCAACAATTTCTGAGTGGAACTGAAATGAGTGGAGGAACAACACAAGACAGGGAACCTCCCTGTCCTCCTTTCCCAGTACCTCCTCTCCAAGTTATTCATCTACTGATGTCCGTCATTTGCTAATGATCACTGGAAATATTTTTAAGGGCAAATTGTCAATTGAGGCCCTGGCGTGTTAGAGACAAACTTTGAGGAACAGCAAAGCAGCAGCAGAATCACACTGCCCAACAAACCTCCAAAGTCTGGTGTTGCAGGTTTGGTAATCCTGACCTCTCCCCTCCCAAAAGACAGTCTGGTCAATGCACTGCAGGATGATATCAGTAGCCTGGAGGCCAGATATTTGCCCAGGGTCAGGGGATACATCTTTGTGCTAACAGGGAGTCTCAGGTCAGCATGAAAACAGAGAGTGGAATTAAATGCTATGGAAGCATGGGAGTGGGGAGGGGATTGTGGGGTGGGATGGGGTGTGGTGGGGCAGTACGATGATAAAGTGGTCAGCACTGCTGCCTCACAGCACCAGGAAGCCAGCTTCAATTCCAACATTGGGTGACTGTCTGCATATTCTTCCCGTGTTCTGTCCGAGTTTCCACTGGGTGCTCCGGTCCAAAGACGTGCAGGTTAGGTGGATTGGCCATGTTCAATTGCCCCACAATGTCCAGAGGTGTGCTGGTTGATGGGTTGCCTATGGAAAATGTTGGGATAAGGGGAGAAGGTGGGATGTTGTCTGGATGGTCAGTTTCAAATTCTCTCTGTACCATTGGGGTTCTATGATTCGAGGCTGAGGGATGGGTGGCATCATTTAATCATGTACAAACGTGCACAGTGGAGAGTCTGTCAACTTCCCAACTTTCCCCAGGAAGATTCGGAATAGTCAACTGAAACCTCATAAGAGGTCTCCCCTTGCAGGTATGGTAAAATGATGTAGGCAGGCCACTCTGGTAGACCTGCCCTCCAGCAAGAGTCAGAGACTATCTTCAGCTCAGGCACCCTGTGATCTATGGTGGCAAGTACCAACTCCACAGGAGGACTCCCCACTGCCCTCTAAACTTAGCACCCCACTGTGGCACATCTGACCAACTCCAGTTCTCCAGCCAGTGGACAGGCTGAACACTGTGACTAATGGATCTAACCTAAACATGCTGAAAGCAACGGGAGAAGAGAAGACCCATTCTGTCAATCCTAATCATGAAGGTTCACAAAGTGCTAGATAGCAACTCCCTGACGCAGCCTGAAAATTATGCTAACTGGAAAAGGTATGAACTGGAGTAAAACTCAGGGCACTTAAGGAGAGGGAAATCTCAAACATTGTTCTTTGTACCTTCCCATTGGCTTTCTCCACCGAGTCTTGCTCCTGGCTCCTGCAACTTGATTTCACAACAATGTCTCAGAAATCCAAGAGAAAGTCATTGTCATTTTGCAAAGTACCAGTCCGAATAAAGGACCATTAGCTCAGAATCTGTTTCTCAAGGTCGTATCAATGCAGCAGCAGATATGAAGTTTCAGGATTTGGAAACCACACACAGCAGTGCTCACCCCTAATGTGGCTTTTGTTTCTGCAGGAGACAGCTACATGCAGGAGTCGTGTTAAATACTTAGCTGATGAGGTACTCGATGTTGATGTTGAATGTCATGGGTTCAAAAAGGCCAGGGGTAACAGAGACTCACCGGAGAGGCTGAGGAGTGAAAGTGATATATACAGAGGTAACAGAGAGCATAGTGACATTTCTCAAGGAGGGAAACCTCACAGCAAACCCACAAAAGGCAGAAAAGGCCACAGAAAACCGTCAGCAAGAGTCAGTCATAATGGAGGGTCATCGGAATTAACTAACAGCAGTGAAGAGGTAAGCTGTCAATCTTCAGAAGTTTTTTTATTTAATCAAGTGATCTCGGTCTGTTGTTCTCCCACCACCATAAGTACAACAAAAGTGAAGGGCATTACATTGCAGAACAAATAAAAGTGGTGCCCAGATCCAAAATATAATCCTCCCATCTCTCCATTCCATAATATTTTCCGATATTGTGTTCTGTGAAGCTTTATCAAAGACTTTCCCAAAATCTGTACATACTCCATAGTCCAATTCCCCCATCTAACACACATGTTAGATTTTCAAAGAACTCTATACAGTTAACCAAGCACAGCTGATACTATTGACATCTCTGTTTACTATTCCTAACTCTTTCCCTTTGTTTAAGCAGATGATAATTTCATGATGAGAACAAAGTGTTTTTTTTATTTAAATGTTGGCGTGATTTGGTGTATTTGCTGTGTGGTCTATTTTCCAGTTCCTGTGCAATTGTTAAGTGGAACTCACAATGGCTACGTATTAGTCTATAGTGTGTCCAATGGATTGAATTGGGGAGAAATTACATTCAGAAACCTGTAGTGGTGAGCAGACTGCCTGCCCCTAACAGCTGATATTCATGGGGAAGCCTCAGTGTTCCAGTCATGAGCTGAAATATAACACGCATTTCAGACACCTCCGTCCCTTTTTTCATTTTAGAAATTTAGAAATACCAACAGACTATCTCGTTCTTTCACATTCTGCATGTATTGGTAATAGGCTCAGATTAATCAGTCAGAGGATCTTAAAGATTTGCTGTAGACATACTGGCAACATGATAAAATCACCATATGCTGATTTCTGCCAGACTAGGATGAACATGAAAATTATTCTCCTGGCCAAAAAATACTGCGCACCAACTATTCATAAGGCAAAACCTCCTCCCCTGAATTTCCTCTTCTTCCCTATCAATCTGAGCTTACAGCTCAGCTGCATAGAGGATCATCTATTTCACCCTCATTCCTCCCCACCCACCCCCATAACTCTCAAGCCCGTAGCTGGTGCTGCCTAGGTGCTGGCTCAGTATCCAAAGTTGTCTATTCTCTACAGATATGGCACAACTCTCAAAATGACATGGGCCTCACAGCGAGGATTACAGCTTAGTCTGCACCACCTTTTATCTGTCCACTCGAAATACTAGTCGGTCCCAATGTGTTTGTTACTCGACGCTAAAGCAAAAGCAACCATAGTAGGAGGCGAAAGCAAACAAACCCATATAACAACAACCTATATCGAAGCAGGGAAGATAGAAGGAGCATTTTTAGAAAAGGAGTTCCAGAACATATGACCTTCACAGATGAAGGAACTGCTGAAACTAAGTAGTGACCAAAATAAGGAAAATGTAAGAAGTCAAAATTGGAGAACAGATATCTCAGAGAGTTGCGAAGATGGTGGAGTTTATAGAGGAAGGGAGGGAGGGGTTGAGGCCATCATCATTAAGAATTTGCACAATGTTCCATCACCACAAATTCAAAGTCAATGTTTCAGGGGAGCAAAGCTAAATTGGAAGATTCCCCGATAGAAATGACTTGCTATATCATTCTGAATAGATGACTATTACAAATACGGTGTTCCCACTGTCATCTCTAGGACTTGTAACAGTTTAAAAAATGTGCTTGCAGAGAACTGGCCTTTCGAAACACTCAGCCATTGCAGACCATATTATTCCAGTTCATTGATCTGGCAAATACACTATACGTTAGTGTTCTAATCATGTTGTAATCACCTCAAGTGCTACAAACCTCCAAGATATCTGTTGTGCATTCCCAGTTTTAATCACTTGAGCATTTGCAGCTGTCCTTTCGGTTGCCTCGGCCTTAAGCTTTTGAATTCCTTCCCTAACCCTCTTGATTTGATGACCTAATTTTTATCCTTTAATCCTTAAAACATATCTCTTTAATCCAACTTCTGGTCACTTACTATTTCCTTCGGTGTCATACTTTGTTGTACTGTGAATGAACTTTGGGACTTTCATTACATTAGTATAGTAGAAATACAACTGTTGTGTTTTATACAACCATTCACCTAGACACTGAGTTACAATCACATATCTGTAACAGAGGAAATTTACTCTCATACTATGTTAAGTTATTTGTATCTTTTGTTTGGAAATCATTTTAAAGTTTGAGAAAAGCGGTTCCCTGTGCTAAATATCTTAATATTTCAATGCAGCTGAAACTGTCATCAAGGGAATCATGGATGGAGGAATCTCTAAATGTGAGTATAAGCTCAGACTTTGGATCAGAGAATTACCTCTCAATAATGACTACCAACAACAATAAAACTTTGAACTTGGACCGAACTCAGTCCATCTGAAAATGAACATTTCTTCATTCTGTTAATTCCAGGAATATGACGATTCAAGGTCTCGACACTAATCCAAGATGAATCGACTGAAATGCTTGGTGTGAACACAAGACAACCTCATCCCGATTAAAGAAGATGTTATCATATATTGTTCATATATAAGGAAAAACATGTTATGACAACAAAAGTTTTCTGTACTTTGTGTATGTCCTCATCTGTGTATTGTCTTTCATGTTAATGCTCATATGATGAGCAGCAAGGTAAATGTTCCCTGGCACTCTTCAAACTGATGTTACTTTTCACTTCACTAGTAAAATAGGAATTCTAGTGCAGAGAGTGAGCAACCTGCCTGCCACACTTAATGCCTGATTCCCTCAGTCTAGGTCTTTAGCTACAAAAGAACAGGAGTGGGGAGAAAGACAATTGAAATGGAAACTTCACACTTTATTTCCCAAGTATGGAAATTTGAAATTCCCTGCTCTTTTACCAATGTCTTGGTGGAAGTGAATTGTGAGATTAGGGCCCTTGTACCATGGGTGGAAGTTGAACAAGGATTTTGGTTGTGCCTTGTCTTATTGGAAGCATTCCTCCTGAAATTGGTATTACGTGCCAGTCAAGCCTGCTGTGCAAATTGTCTCAGTCTCCAGATTTATAGAGAGGGAATGTATCAGAACAGGAAATACATAGAAGGTCTGGAAATGCATGAAAAGTGAAAAGGCAATAGTTTTCAGCCTAAGTGGTCTTTAGGAGTTTCTATAGGCAAGCAGCTCAGAAAAGAACATACAAAAGAACAAGAACCTTCTTTTCCAATGAGTATCATGTGAGAGCTAATGTGGCATTACCAAAAAGTTCACAAAATGGTCCTTGCTGTGGAAAGTCTAGTCGCTGTAGCCTCAACACAGCAGCCATTGGAAGCAAAGGTTCAGTGAAAAAATGTGGAAGGAATGGGTGGTGATCGTTGTTCTATGCCCTGTTATTTGTTTATGCTGCTCTTCAGTTGTCTTCTTCAGATTCTTATTTAGGATTGGACCCCTCTATTCTATCCCCACAGGAGGTGAGACTTCAGATGATTTACTTCTCCACATCAGCTCTGCACACTGTTCCACTGTCAACTGGCCCAGTGCAGTGTGAGTGTGTGACCGAGAGTTAGCCAATTACTACCACCCATCATTTAGGGAAAAATAATGCATTAAGACCCGTTAAGTAACTGCTAAGGAGAGTGCTTCCTGTTTGGCACTTATTGAATTGTTCTGATCACATCTATGTTTTTTGTAAGCAATTCGACACTGTTTAATTGAAAGTTGATCAATAAATTGATGACTTTATTGCTCATATAATACACGGTCCAGTTTCTGTTAATGAATGTCATCTCAGATCACATCAGTGACATTAGTTTTTCTGTAGCTATTTTCTCTTATTGTGAACCAAAATCATATAATCAATCACTATTGGCATTTATGAATAGCTGGACTGAATCCATGTGATCAAGCCTCTCAGTCATTAATTAGTGGTATCATGTACTCCCTCAATTACTTCTGGGATACACCAAGGACCTAAATGAATCTGTGAGTAATTCCAAAGATATCAAGCACTTAACCCAACATATCCAAACCTCTCCATACCAATCCAGATGCAAAATCCCATGCCTCAATACCTTCTGGTGATGGATAGTGGCATGGGATGGAATAGAGGGCAAGGTTGAGGGATGTATTGGATGGTTTCATGGCATTGGCATGGCATTGTAAACAGCAGCAGGCCAAGGAAAGACTCCTGACAGAAATTATTGTCCTAGTTGAAGTGACTCCAAGATGAGGAATAAGAGCCTCTTCTCTAGTCCAAGGGATGATGGCCTGTTGGGAGGAAAATTTGATCAGTGATAATATGGACAGATAGGTTTGTGAAGAATAACTTTGATAATTTGAATCTTTCTGACATCAACATTAAAAGAAATCTGCCAGGTTTAGATTTGAAAGAAATGTTTAAATTTGGAATTCCTCACCTTGATTGAATTCTTGGCACCAAACGTTGACACGGAATCTTAGCTCATCTTCATTGAATTTGCAACACCCTCATTCATTTTTGAGTTTTTTTCAGTGTGGCACCTTTCGTCGTGAACAAAGGGAGAGAAATTTGGCAATATGTGCGCCATATACCTCCAATGGCCGTGAGCTGCCCATGGAATGATAAATGTGATGATATGATAAAAAGATCTTTTGTACTGTACTATAGCTTAACAAACAGCAAGGATTCCCTGACCTCTTGGTTGATTTCCTCAATTCCAAATATTTTTAACCAATGTCACCAGCAACTCTTATTTTCGTGCGTCACAGCGATTGCATAACTGTGTTCATGACATGAGATACTGTACCAGGTCGTACAAGCATAATCTTTGCTTTTATGTGGGTTTTTCAATCACAGATATCGTGCTCCAACAGGCTGATAATAGCAAGCCATACCTATCCATCATTTACATTCATAGATAAACAAAACAATTTGTCTCTGGCTATGAACCCAGCTTGCAGTAACTTGCTCTGTCCTATTTACAGACAGCTTTCATTCTGCTTTCACTTGTTCCGATATTGGAAATGTCAAATACATAAGCAGCCTTGCAGACTGAGAAGTGAAGCCAGTTTATGGACTGGGATTTAACATTGAGGTGGTTATCCTATTTGTTAGCTGAGCAGCGGGGGGTGGGCGGGAATCCTGCCTTCGCCAGCTCTGGGAATCATGTGGAAGGCAGTGGAGTTCCATTAATGCTGATGGATCAATAATTCAAAGGCCAGGCTTCATGTTTTGCGGGAAATGGGTTAATTCCACAATGCTAGCTGATGGAATTTAAATTCTATGAATAAAATCTGGATTTGAAAAGTTGTTGATGGTCATAATGACGCATTTGGTTTACCGATATCCTTCAGGGAGGGAAATGTACCGTTTTATCTTACCTCACTTGCATGTCACTCCAGACCCACAGCAAAGTACATGACTCTTTATAGTCCTCCAAAGTGGCCCAGAAAGTCACTCAGTTGTATCAAACTTTGACAGAAAGATCAAAACTAAATGGACTGCAACAGTTCAACAAAGTGTCTTACCACCACTTTTTCAAGGGCAATTAAAGGGTGACATCAAAATCACATGCAAAAATAATAAAATGTTATTCTCTGGAAATTATTCAATGATTATGGGGAAATTTGTCAGACATGTTGAGTAATTATTTTGTCTCAGCAGGAAAGGAAGATAGCTTGCTGGACGTCCTGAAGAAATAAATAGTAGGTCAGAAATAGGAAGTGAATAAAAAAAAAGTAAGCAAAACCTCAGCAATGAGGAAATTGATAGAATTAAAGAATAACAAATATTCAGGTTCTGACTGTTTCCATTCAAGGGTGTTAAAGGAGGTGGGGGAGCATATTGTAGATGCCCTAACTACAGTCTTTCAGAATTCCCGAAATACAAGAGTCATCCCTCTGGATTGGAAAATTGTTCATATCTCTGCACTTTTTAAGAAGGATAAAGGAGGGAAATCGGTGAATTACAGGCCAGTTGGCCTAACATTCATGGTGGGGAATTTGTTGAGTCTATAATTAAGGTTGGGGTATCTAACACCTTAAAAGTTTTCAGTTAATCATGGAGAACCAGCATGGATTCATGACAGATAGGTCATGCCTGACAAATCACAAAGAAGTTTTTGAAGAAGTGACGAAGGTAATGGACAGGGGCATGTCTGTGGACTTCCAGAAGGCATCTGATAAAGTCCCACATAAGTGACTGCTAACTAAGGCAGAAGCCCACGGAATTGAGGGCAAGCTACTGACATGGCTGGGAAACTGGTTGAGTGCAGAAGTGGGTGGACTCCTAACACAAATGTAAGAATTCAGAGCAGGAGGAGACTATCTGCCAGGATCATCCCTGCTCTTGGCCTGCAGTCGGTCTGGGGTTGATGAAGCCTTTGTCCAGAGCATCATCCATGCTGTGACTCATGACTGGGGCTTGATCTGGAGGTCCTGCAAAGTGACAGGGATAGAGGGAAATTGCACCATGTTAGGGTGGGAGTTGAGAGAGGTACTTGGGGATGGCACATCTGGGAGAGCTTTTCTCAGCAATCACTTGGGAAAACAACCTGTCTGCTGATCCAGACAGGCAGGAGCACAACCTCTGACAGCACAACACTAAACTTTGTGTCCACCTAGTGTTGCTCTGTGACATCCTGAGGGCAACCAACAAAGGCTTTACTGTAGCTCCAGGCTTTCCAATGAGTGAAGAGGTGCCTAAATAGTCTTTCAGTTAGCATCAGAACCTCTAACCTGGGAAGGTCCCAGCAGGAGAAAGTGAGATCTGCAGATGCTGGAGATCGGCACGGTGGCACAGTGGTTAGCACTGCTGCCTCACAGCGCCAGAGATCCGGGTTCAATTCCCGCCTCAGGCGACTGACTGTGTGGAGTTTGCACGTTCTCCCCGTGTCTGTGTGGGTTTCCTCCGGGTGCTCCGGTTTCCTCCCACAGTCCAAAGATGTGCACGTCAGGTGAATTGGCCACGCTAAATTGCCCGTAGTGTTAGGTAAGGGGTATATGTAGGGGTATGTGGGTATGGATGGGTTGCGCTTCGGCGGGTCGGTGTGGACTTGTTGGGCCGAAGGGCCTGTTTCCACACTGTAAGTAATCTAATCAGAGCTGAAAACGTGTTGCTGGAAAAGCGCAGCAGGTCAGGCAGCATCCAAGGAACAGGAGATTCAATGTTTTGGGCATAAGCCCTTCTTCAGGAATGTCCCAGGAATGCCACACAAGGTCCCAGCAGGAGCCAGAACTTCCTACCTGCCAGCCGATGTGATTCACCACTTAACTTGTGTGTTAATTTGCTTGTGTATGATTGAGTGGAGAAGTATATAACTGTATGAGAAAACTTGTCAAGGGCTATGGCGGAAATAAAGCCTGGCTTGTGAGTTAATTGTTCTGAAAGAGATCGTGTTCACCCAGTCTAATGAGATCACACGATCTTTGGGAGGAGGATCAAGCATGCACGTGGGGTCAGAAATGTTGTCCACTGGTCACACATTGGTTATTCCAGTGTGGATCAGAGCTGTTCATGAGGGTTCTATGGAATATCCATCTCAGAAAACTGTGAAGGAATTGTCCTGGAAATTGAAGATTCCACTGGGCAACTTGTTGACACCTGGAACCTCTGGACGTCTTCATATAAAGTGGAGAATTCTGAGGGGTTCCTACGAAATTAAGCAAGATATCTACTCAGGGAAAGTTACTTACTCCAAACTAACTATTCAACTGACCATATATCTAATTCACATAAACCCCAATTACACCACCCCAGATAACTTACATCACTCAAACATGACTACCCTTCAGCCATGTTGGACCAGGCACCACTTCCCGCATTCTGGAACTGTCCCCCATCTTCACCACCTGAGAGATGCCTGGGCCCTTCACTCCTTCACCACCCTATCCCCTGACACCTTTGCAGCTGGCACGCCACTTACCTGGCATCCTATCTCCCTACCATCTTGGCACCGTAACCTCACACTTACCTGATGTAGTTACCAGCTGACAGCAACAATCAAAGTGGCTATTTATGACTCTAAAGCTTTGAGTTCCAGAATACGACAGTAGACGTGATATGAGAATGGGTGAGTGTGGTTTGCCTTTCTCTGACAACTCTGCACTATGAGAGGAACAAAAACAGAAGTTGTTGGAAAAGCTCAGCAGGTCTGGCAGCATCTGTGAAGAAAGGTCTGAGTTAACATTTCAGGTCCAGTGACTTTTCCTCAAAAACCTTTTCCAGCAACTTTTGTTTTCATTCCTCATTTACAGCATCCGCAGTTCTTTTGGTTTTATTCTGCAATCTGAGAGCACTGTCAAAATGGGAGCATGACTCCATATTTCTGAAAGATCTCTCATCAAAATCTCCTGTCAGAAATTCAGAACTCTCTCCTTTGATAAAAATGAAGTGACATTGTTTGGAAAATTGAGCTTGCAGTCTCTGGCTCCTGACAGTCTTAAGTAATTATACCTAACTAATCAATATAGTTTGTATCTATGGTGGTCATGTGATAAACTACATTGTTATCAAAGACAAATGCCTCTTCTTGTTAAGCTTCACCAGGACAGCACCTGAACCACCTAGATCTCAATATGGGAAGGTCTCTAAGATACATAATACATACTTTAACTCCCAAATTGAAAATCCTGGCCATAATTTCAGTAATAGGAAATGTCACAAAACTGGTCAGTACAAGGAAGAAATCCAACACACAACATTTTATTTTATTAAAAATTTAAAAACTTGGCAATTGGCAAATGAACTTCAGTATGTTTGAGTGTAAGGTAACACATTTTCAAAAAAAAATGAGCAGGTCAAGTGCTCCTTGGAGAATTGCAAGGAGTTGGGGTGCGATTGTGCTGATGGTAGTTTGATGGGTTTCTGGATAGATGCAACAATCACTAAAAAGGGATGATGAAAGTTAATAAGGACACAAAAAGATGCAAATAAAGCACTGGGCTCATTGTTTGGAGCAATAGAATTGTGTAACAGTGAAGTTATGTTAAACGTGTATCAATAGTAGTGAGAACATACCTGGTGCAATGTGCATAGTTCTGATGTCCATATTACAAAAACAATGTCAAATCACATAGAAGCCTGGAAAATTATTCACCAGAATGAATACAGAGTAATCGAATCACGCCAGCCAGACATCCGAAGTTAATATAGTTTCATTTGCCAGCATTTGGCCATATTTCTCTAAATCTTTCCTATTCATGTACCCATCCAGATATGCCTTAAACATTGCAATTGTATCAGCCTCCACCACTTCCTCTGTCAGCTCCCTTCATAAACTCACCACTCTCTGCATGAAAATGTTGCCCCTTAGCTCCCTTTTAAATCTTTCCCCTCTCACCCTAAACCTATGTCCTCTAGTTTTGCACTCCCCTACCCTGGGGAAAAGACCTTGGCTACTCACCCTATCCATGCCCCTTCTGATTTTATAAACTTCTATAAGGTCACCCTCTCAGCCTCCGACAATCCAGGGAAAATAGCTCCAGCCTATTTAGCCTCTCCATATTGCTCAAACATCCAACCCTGCAGAATGTAATTATACCAGAACTGAATGGTTAAACCTATTAGGAAATACTGAAAAGACTGGAAACCAAGTGAAGGCGGAGATCCTTAAAATCATGAAAATGTTTGGAGAAGATATTTCCTCTTGTAGGTGAGACCAAAACTATAGATCATAAGTATAAGATAGTCGATAATAAATCTGTTAGGAAGAAACATTATTACCCAGAACATAATAAGTATATGTAACCAGCTACCACAGGAAGTACTTAAGGTGTACAAGAAGAAACCACAAAAGTACATGCGGGGAACTAAATGACAGGATATGCTGATGTGAAGAGAGACATATGGACCAAGAGGGCAGAGTGGCCTGTTTCTACTGTAAGTAGCTTGAAACTCTTTGTTAACCACTAGGGGGAAGTGATGTCCTTGTTAATTACCACTAGACTGTTAATCCAGAGACTCAGTAGTAGTCAGATTAGGAATAGGTAGTATAGCTCATTGAAGCAGTTTTTCATTAATGTAAAAGTAGGATTAGAGCCTAGTATATCTCTGAATACCAGGTATTGTAGTATTTTGTCTTAATATGTTAAAAGCTTCATTATAAATAAATGGGCGGCACAGTGGTTAGCACTGCTGCCTCACGGCACCAGAGACCCAGGTTCAATTCCTGACTCAGGCGACTGACTGTGTGGAGTTTGCACATTCTCCCCATGTCTGCGTGGGTTTTCTCCAGGTGCTCAGGTTTCCTCCCACAGTCCAAAGATGTGCAGGTCAGGTGAATTGGCCATGCTGAATTGCCTGTAGTGTTAGGTAAAAGGGGTAAATGTAGGGGAATGGGTAGGTTGCAGGTCGGTGTGGACTTGTTGGCCTGAAGGGCCTGTTTCCACACTGTAAGTAATCTAATCTAATCACAAGCTCATAATAATCCAAAAATCATCATTCCATCAATAAAATAATCAGCAATTTCAAATTCACCTGTACCAATCTTCATAATATTAAAAACATCAAGCTCTCAGATCTATTTCATAGGTTCATGCATTGACAAATTTGGAAAGCCTATTTCCTAAACTTTTGGATGATATTGAATCAAGTTAGCACACAGCATGACTAAATAGGAAAAGCATCAGATCATGTGTTACGGAAACAACAGATTGACGACAAATGAATTACTTTTGACATCCTTTTAACAGGTTTTGGTCAATATTTCATTTAACGAACAAATAGGTTACTGCTGAGATCATGCTTCCATAGCAGGTAACAATAACCAGGAGAGTCTGTTGATAACTTCATAATGATGTGGATATATTAGTGAACAATGCAACATAGAAACTTACAGCAAGAGCCTTTATGTGGCAGAATCATCATTGTTCTCTCAGATAAATCAGTCATTGAACTTCTTCAATCAAAAGAGGGTCTAACTCCAGAAAAAACAATTCAAACTGCAATGGATGCAGAGTCTAGAAAAACGTTTAAGCAAAATTCTACATTAAAAGTTCCATTTAGCACAAAACATTCATGTAATACAACATAGTGTGTTGGCTATTCAAGTACAATAGAACTTTCAGCCAGAGGACAGTACATTTCCACAAAATCCTAAGCAATCGACTGCTACAGCATCTTACCACAGTTTTAGTTCCAAAACTTCACATCAATGAGAAAAATATGCAGCTGTACACTAGCAATATACCCGTTATAGGTAAAGAGGTCACTTCTTAAAGATGTGCTACATTATGAAGAACATAGCAAGCATCAAATCAATTAGTTCCCAGGCCAACATGTACATTCATGTCTTGGAACAGAAGCTTGAAGAACACATCAGCACTGGAAGGAGACAGCTTTTTTTTTATGCGACAAACAACTACCTATGAACAAACAGTATCATTCTTTTCTTGGAGGGCAAAGTTTCTTTCAGTGTATGCCCTGGGTTTAGGTTAAATTTGCCACTGTCATAATAGGTCATAGAGTAGCTCTCTCATTAGAGAGAGATGACTCCTGGTGATTTAACCCGAGAGTCGCCATTCTCCAGGCAAGGGGAGAGGTTGAAGATGAAACTCCTGCAAGGTATCATCAGCCAGTGCTGGAATGGAAGCCACACTGTTGGCTTTACTTCACATTGCAAACCAACCATCCAGCCAACTGAGCTAACTCATCCTGTCTAAGAGAAAGTGGCACTGTTAAAATTCATGTTCTTTGATTTTTGTTTAATTGAAAATCTTTTATTCAAACCATAGGCATTGTGGTTCATTATTTTCATAAAGACCTGAGTTTTCAGGTTCTGAAAAAGAACTGAAGACATTACTGTCCTCTACCAAGATCATGCAAGACTGTTTTGCTGAAGAGCACGGAAACTGTCCGAGTGTCTAGACCTCAGTCCATATCACAAAAATTGCTAATGATCTGGTATAATTACATTGCTGTTTGTAGGAGTTTGTTATGAGCAAATTTTCTGTGTGTTTCCTACAATAGATACTACATTTTGAAAGAAGTATTTTTGTCGAAACTTTGTGAAAAACCCGATGCTATATAACATTTTTCTTCCTTTGAATTGACAGTTTTAACCTGAGTTGAAGCCCTATTTAAACAAGTGCATTCCAATCATCATCTGCTCACTGAGGAAACATCTGATGTTTGATCATTGTTGTCTTTAACTGACCCAAATTAAGAAGGAAGCCAACAGTTACAAGCTCGGGTTGTCCCAAAGCCAATTGCAATTTTTTTTTTAAGTGGGGTCATTATTGATATGTAGGGAAGCATGCTAGCCAATATACACACAGCATGATCCCACAAACAGCACTGACTAGATGACCACGAAATCAATTATCTTGGCTGATGGATAAATATTGACCAGCAACGCATGTTTATCCTCTCCCAAGTCTTTTGCAGCTGCCCCTCCCCTCACAAAACCTGCCAATGGGCCCACCTCCTGAAGCCCGGAAGCAGGAAACCTCAACCACAACGTTCTCCACTGTCAACAAATCCCTGATCCAAAATAAGCTCCTGATGTTATTTCTACACATGTGGAACTGAATAGCCTCTGCTGTCATGGATAGATTGCTGTGATCTCTCAATAGCTTCTTTTAAGGTTCTGCTTTGTTGCGTTAAGCCAGTTGGAGCTGGTTGGGATCAGATTCATGAAAATGAAGGGTAGACTCATCCTCACCCTGACAGTTGGACTAACATACCAGAGCAGCTAGGGTTGCAATGGAACATTGACAGGATGTAGAACTGGACTGAGAAGTGGCAGATGGAGTTCAACCCAGAAAAGTTTAGGGCGGCACGGTGGCACAGTGGTTAGCACTGCTGCCTCACAGCGCCAGGGACCTGGGTTCAATTCCCGCCTCAGGCGGCTGACTGTGTGGAGTTTGCACGTTCTCCCCGTGTCTGCGTGGGTTTCCTCCGGGTGCTCCGGTTTCCTCCCACAGTCCAAAGATGTGCGGGTTAGGTGAATTGGCCATGCTAAATTGCCCGTAGTGTTAGGGAAGGGGTATATGTATGGGTGGGTTGCGCTTCGGCGGGTCGGTGTGGACTTGTTGGGCCGAAGGGCCTGTTTCCACACTGTAAGTAATCTAAAAAAAAAAGTGTGAAGTGATTCATTTTAGAACGTCAGATTTGAATGCAAATTGCAGGGTTAAAGGTAGGATTCTTGGCAGTGTGGAGGAATAAAGGGATCTTGGGGTCCACGTCCATTTATCCCTCAAAGTTGCCACCCAGGTTGATAGGGTTGTTAAGAAGGCCTATGGTGTGTTGGTTTTCATTAGCAGGAGGATTGAGTTTAAGAGCCACATGGTTATGATGCAGGTTTATAGAGCCTTGGTTATTCCACACTTGGAATATTATGCTCAGTTCCGATCATCTCATTATGGGAAGGATATGGAAGCTTTAGAGAGGGTGCACAGGAGATTTACCAAGATACTGCCGGGACAGGAGGGCATGTCTTATGAAGAAAGGTTGAGAGAGCTAAGGCTTTTCTCATTGGAACGAAGAAGGATGAGAGGTGATTTGATAGAGGTGTACAACGTGATGAGAGGCATAGATGAAATGCATAGTCATTGACTTGTTCCTAGGGCGGAAGTGTATATCACAAGGGGGCATCATTTTAAGGTGATTGGAGGAAGGTTTAGCGGAGATGTCAGAGGTAGATTCTTCATAAAGAGAGTAGTGGATGCGTGGTATGCACTGCCAGAAGTGGTAGTAGAATCAGATACATTAGGGACATTTAAGCAACTGTTAGATAGACAGATGGATGATAGCAAATTGAAGAGTATGTAGGTTAGTTTGATCTTAAATTAGGACTAAAGGTTGGCACAACATCGAAAACCGAAGGGTCTGTACTGTGCTGTACTGTTCTATGTTCTATATTCTATTTCAAGCATAATGTTCAGCTGGTGAACCAAGGTGATCTTGAAAATTGGTATTAGGGATTGATAGTTGCTGGCTGTTTTTGATTCTGTGAAATGGAATTCCTCAAGAGCGCCATTTTTGCATAAGGCTTCCCTGGTAAGTTATTGGCTTCCCTGGTGTAGGCCATTACTAATGAGTACTACTAATGGGATCCATTACCAGTCTAAAGCCAAGCACCAATAAAATAGTCTCTATCACATTCTATCTTCACAGTGCAGCGCTAAGAGGCAACTGAACATCATCAATATAGCCGGACCTGAAGCACATTGATTACCCTTGACAGAACCTCACGTACATGCACAAGAGTTCAGAAAAAGTTACAATCCACAACAACCTCCTCGGTAAAATGGGCATGACCTCACGGAAATCACAGACCAAGACCATAAGAACCTTTGCCCTTCAACCACATTGTCATGTACCCATCTGCAGAATTCTGGGTCATAGAATGCTCACACAAACTTTTCAGTATGCAGCCCAACTCAAAAAAGAGCATCATCATAGGTATCGTTTGAAACTACCTCCTCCTTGCTCCCCAGACCAGGGTAAACATCTCCACACCCACTCATGTCAGCAGAAAACTTATAACAGGCAAGCAGTAGTACACCTTCCCTCACACCATCCCATATGGTTCAACCCACCCCTCCAAGCTGAGATTCTGTAGCATGACTGGAAGGGGGTAGCACATTCTCATCAGAAACTACACCACCCAAGTTGATCTTCCACTGCAAGAGTAGGCCTTTTAACTCATATAAACTCTGTTCAAGGCCTCTGTGCAGCCACTCAACACCATGGGATTTACCAAGACCATCTAGGCTGCTGTGGTGCAGTTTATCCATTTACTCACATTGTGGAAGAACATCTACTGACTAAACCTGAAAGAAAGCTAAAAAAAATGTTTGGCACAGCAATTATGTGCTACATGGCTAGATCGATAGACAGATTGATCTAATATAAGAATAAAGTAACAGAGGAAAAGAAGTGATAAGTTCCAGTCTATTGTTTCCATTTGGTTATGGAATGTGGACATTGGGAGCAGTGCCATCATTTATTGCCCATTCATAATTGCCCTGGAGAAGGTGACGGTGATGTCCTTTCTTGAGCTACAACAGTCATTGCAGTCTAGATAGACCAATGGGGCTGGTGGCAGAGGGGTTCCAGGATTTTGTACCCACAACAGTCATAACTGTCAGAATGGTGTGTGGTTAGAGGGGATTTTGGAGGTGGTGGTGTTCCCATGTATGTGCTATCCTTGTCATTCAAGGTGGTAGAGGCTATGGTGTTGGAAGGTGCTGTCAGAAGAGCCTGAGAGAATTACTCCAGTCCATCTTGTAGATGATGAACATGGCTGTTACTGTGCAACCGTGGTGAAGGGAGTGAATGTTGATTTTGGTGAATGGGGTGCTAATCAACTGGACTGATCTGCCCAGGGTGGTGTCAATTCCTTTTGAATGTTGCTGGAGCTGCATTTATTAAAGCAAGTGGGTAATGTTCCATCACATTTCTAACTCACATTTTGTAGATGGTAGAACATCATTGAAAATCCAGGAGATGAGTTACTCGTTACTGAATTCCCAGCCTAGAATCTGTTCATGTAATCACAGTATTTATATGACTATTTCAGTTTACTTCTGGACAATGGAAACCCTCAGGAAATTGACAATGGCAACTCAGCTATAGTAATGCCACTGATATTCAAGGGTAATCGTTAGTTTCTCTCTTGTTGAACTTGTCATGAATGCTGCTTGCCAATTTTCAGACCAATGGATGTTGTCCAGTTCTTACTGCCAATGGCCACACATTGGTTCAATATCCGAGGAGTCACAAATGGTGCTGAACATTGTGCAATCATCAGCGAACATACGCACCTCTGACCTTATGATGGAAGGAAGGTCATTGATGAAGCAACTGAAAATGGATGGGCTGTGAATACTACTCTGAGGAACTTCTGAATAAATGCCCTGGAGCAGAGATGACTGACTCTAGATTAGAGTGGTGCTGGAAAAGCACAGCAGTTCAGGCAGCATCCGAGGAGCAAGAAAATCGACACTTCGGGCAAAAGCCATTCATTAGGAATAGAAGCAGAGTGCCTGCAGGGTGGAGAGATCCACCCTTCGGGCACTCTGCCTCTATTCCTGATGAAGGGTTTTTGCCCGAAACATCGATTTTTCCTGCTCCTCGGATGCTGTCTGAACTGCTGTGCTTTTCCAGCAACATTCTCATCTAGAATCTGGTTTCCAGCATTTGCAGTCCTCGTTTTTACCTGGCAAAGATGACTGACATCCAGCAACCACAGTCATCTTCCTTTGTGCCATGTCTGTCTCCAACCAGTTAAGAGTTTACCAACCATTCCCATTGGCTCCTTGGGCTGCTTGATGCCACACTTTCAACAGGAACATGTTAGTGTTTGCACCACACTTGAATCTTTATTCACTTCCATCTCTGTCAGCAAATCCTTCTATTTTAGCTTTTGAAATCAAACCAAGCATTCAAATTGTCTATGGCATCCATTAGAGAAACTTAGAGGGCTTGAAGCTGTCAGGACTGCATTTCTACTTGAAGCAGAATACCAGTCAATCAAAGGAAAGGAAACCAGGGACCTAATGATGATCAGTAACCGCTCCACAACAGTACTCCACTCTATCAGGTGAGCTATCAGGAAATGGGAAAGGATTTCCATATATGTGTAAAATCAAGGCTGTTTCTTTTTAACAAGCAGTTTAAATCACAGCCCAAAATATGGCAGCAATGAAAAACATGCTACTTCCTTGCATTTTTAATGCATTATAGTTGATATTTGTAAAATTCCTGTAATCCCTGACAATAATTGCACAAGGCAGGTCAACTAAAGGAAGAACTTACTTTTGCAGGAGAAATCCTTATGATGGATTTTTGCACTAAAAGCATTTACATTACATTGCACCGTTTAATTGTGACATTCCAACATATCCAACCATTTAATACTTACCCGGCTGAATGTTTTTGAGTCACCATTAGGCTTTCACCTTTGGTCATAAACCTATGAAGGAACACCATGTTTTCATGGCTTCCAATATCTATGACAGTATTTGATAATTATTTGTCAAATGGAACTAAGAGTTTCCTGTGGCCCTCACTGGAAGAGACTGCGTGCCTTTTATTTTACATTTAAGGGTGTCCCAACTGACCAAAAGGCCACAGTGTGGAGTCAAGAAAACAATTCTTCCACCAGAAAAGCCTAAACTTAGTATTTCACAACATGATTACCATCTACATTTGGAGATGACAATCTGTTTCTCGATTTCCAGGCAGTGTGTGATCTCTTTATTCCTTTGAACAAAATGTAAAATTCCGCATAGAAACCAACCTTTAAAAGTATTTGTAAAATTAACAAACATGGAAGAGAGCTTGGAACTGATCTATGGGAACCTATCATTCTCTGTGATATTGGTGAGGAAATTGTCCTGATTACTATCATACACTGTCAGGACATCAAAGCATTAGAATTCCATCTTCCTGAAGTAGCTGGGTGAGTCTTCTGCATGCAATTTCAGCCTAAGTGAGTGTCATCTATTGCAAGATACAGCATTACAAGCTATTTATCGACTACAATTTTCATTAACATAAAATGAAAATCAGTCCAAATAGATCTATGTTCACTACAGGGAAGGGAGTGTGAATTTCTACAAATTTGTCTTTTTTGTTTGATTCCCAGGATTTGGGCATTACTGGAAAGATCAACATTCGAATTACCTTGGGAGGATGGCAGTGAGTTGCATTCATGCCCTTACAATGGGAAATAAAGTGCCAATCACATTGCTATAGGTCAGAAGTCACATGTAGGTCAGAGAACTAGATCTCAATCTCAAAAGAACTTGAGTGAACCTGAAGGATTTGTAGACAATATAATTGTTTCAATACAATACCAATGAATCAAACATAAAAGTTCCCAGATGCTATAGTGAGATTTGATCTCTTGAACTTGGACTATTGGACAAAATGCTTAGATTATTATTTAGGAATATAACTATATAACCATTTGTCACATCTTCTCACTGTGACAAGGACAGGAGCCTTGAAAAATTTCTGAACTAACCCATTGCCAGCAAACCTAAACATGGTGACGATACTGGGAGGAAGCTCTGCCCATATTACAGCCACTTGGCAGGAGCTTCCCCTGCCCAGGACCAAACTGAGTAAACATGAGTCAGTGTTTGATTGTGGTGGAGGCACAGGATATAAAGACTGAACGCAGCAAGGAAAGGGCAGAGCAAGAGAGAGAAGCAGCTCCTTTACTCTGAGAAAGCAGCCAGCTGATCACACAAGAGGCAGAATGAAAGCCTTCCTCCTCACCATTGCTGCAGTGCAGATTCTCCACTGCTCAGGTAGGTCCCAGAGAGAGAGTGGCTCCTCATCAACCAACGAGTTATTGCCAATGAGGTTCACTCCCTGAGATATCACCGAGGTGGAAAAATAATTTGTTGAACAACTCTGGAATGTCTTATACAACTTACCTTTTTCTCTCTCGACAGGAATACCAAGGCCTAAGGATGCTCTGAGAGCGTCTGTCATAAAACTGAACCAAATCACTGAGACCAGCAATCTGTGTGGGATAACCAGGAGAAGGGTGAAGGATGTAAGTGTGGCCTGGCCTCTGTCTGTTTCACTCTCTAAACTCTACAAAAATATTAGAGTGTAGTTCCACACAGATTATTAAACAGAAGCAGAATGTTATATTACATTTAAGCTGTGGGTGAATCAGCTCAGATTAAGAGCACCAGACACAGTCAGACACTCATGAACTGTTTTCCTCTCATTAGATTTACCGCACAGGGAAATTGTCGTACAATGTGGATTTAACATTCACTGTGAAAGAAACTGTCTGTTCCAAGAATTCTGGACTGGAATTTGATGATCCCAGCTGCTATTTCCGCACCAAAAAGACTGCAGTAAGTTCCCAATTACATTGTCGCATCCAAACCATCACGTTAATATCACAGAAAGGATCTTATGTCATAAGAAGGATGATGTGGCCTGAATTAGAGATCATGTTCATCGATGTATCATATAGAAAGAGTGATGTATATTGATAGAAAAGACTATATGACTTGGTTTATATCATACAGAGGGCTATTTGTAATGCCTATATGGTAGAAAGGGTTGTGCATTCTAGTTGAGATACAATTAAAAGTAGAATGTGCAATGAATTATGTTATGAAAACTCCCTTGGTGATTGCCAAAGCTATTGTGATCAATAACTTTAATACTCTCCCATTGCATTTGACAGACGAAAGGATTTTGCAAGAGCCATGTTGAATATTTTGCGGATGAGATTGTTGACGTTGACGTGGAGTGTCGGGGATTGAAGATGTTTGACAGCAGAAGTGGATCCTTTGAGTCCAGTGAAAACAGCATCGAGGTAACTTCACCAGTAAACTCACCGGGGCAATAGGATCTCTGACTTTGTGTTTTATCCTAGACTCAGATTTCGTCAGACTCAAAGTTGTATTTCAAATCTTCAAACTCTTCCTTCGGCGATCCCTTGTTGCAGTGGAATAACAATCAGAGCCGCTCCTGGCTATAAGTCTGTGCAGAAATATTATTATTGCTTGTTGCTCTTCAAGGAAATAATTAGTCTTTATTATCTAAGGTTAACATAACACTGTCCATTTTATTACATTAATACTTTGACCAATGACCATACTGTACCAGGACTGCACTCACTTTTGTTCTACCATGAACTATCCATATATCTGGTGATGCCTTCACCGTTCCACACTGAAACACTGCACCGCATCACAGAAAGCTAACAATTTACAATCTCGTTATTTAATTTTTTTTGGATTATTGATTTAGTGGTGATGCTAAAACTAGTGCTTCATCAAATCTACCCCAGGACTAAAACATTTCTATTTAAATTCAGGTGAAAGCCAGAAAAACCTCTCGTCCAAAAGTCTACAAACGTAAGTCCAAATCTGGATTTTCACCAGAACATTATTGTCGACAATAAATTGGATTTCTCTGTTTAGTGTGGAGCCTGTAACAGTACTGTGTGGCGTTTTTATTGAATTTAGTATCACCCAGATTCAGTAGGGGAAGGAAGACAAACACATGAATTTTGCTGAATCTTCCGCTGTGCTAGTCAAAGGATTTTGAGAGAAGCCTAAGTAGAGATGCTTATGCTTTCTCGTGAATATCATTTCACACTAGAACAATGTAATGGAATCAACATTTAGATGTTCAAGATTTACCAGATATTTATTGCAGTGCAAAAGTAAAATAATGCAGATTCTGAAAGTAAATGCTGGCGAATGTCAGCAGCTCTGGCAGGGGCTGTGGAGAAAGAAATAGAAATGCTATGTTAAGTCCAGCATGGCTTTTGAAGAAGAGTCATACTATCCTTGAAGCGTTAAATCTGTTTCTTTTTCCAAAGATGCTGCCAGACTTGCTGAGGTTCTCCAGCACTTCCTGTTTTTCAATAGTTCCTGTGTTCTTGAGAGAATGCAGCAAACGTAAACTGATCAACAATCTAACTCCCCATTAGTGTATCCACCAATACCACAGTACCACTGTTCCAGAACTGGATTGATTATCACTGCGCTGGAGAGCAAGAGATACTTGATGAGGAGTTGTCCACTCCAGTACTGAGTGTCTGAATTCCAACTTCAAAATTGAAGGAGCTAACTTTGCACCTTCATTTTAAATGTCACAGTATAGAATTATGTTATTCAGAAAGGAGTCTAATAGATTAGAAAAATAACAAAATAAATAATTGAATCCTGGCATTAAATCAATAATCTGATTTTTTTAATACAGGTGTTAAGCAAATCAAAAGACTGGTCACTGCGGGAGGTTTCAAACGTGAGTATAAAACTGGGATTTTCTACCAGAGAATTGTCTGTCATTCATGATCATCTCTAACAATAAAGCATTGAAAACAGTCTATCGGAATATGATCGTTGTCTTCATTTTGTTCATTCCAGGAACACTATGGTGATTCAGGATCTCGACACTAACCAGCAATGAAACTTCTGTAAAGCCAAGCTTGGTGTTAACACAAGACCTCATTCCAATTAAACAAGATGTTATCAATTGTACTTTACTTGTTCATATATAAACCTGGACTTCCTGATTGTATATTTCACTGTAACTGGAAGATTCTATAGTTTGTAAATGTTCTGTCCTTTGGTGTGTATTGTCTTGTACTCTGTGGACCATATTAAAATTTTAAAGAGAATATTTCCTGATGTTTCTCTAAAAGTTGTTTGTTATTTTGCTGTTTGGGTGGGAGTCCAGAGAGACCGTGCTGAAAACAACCTGTCACACACTGTGACCACATTCCTCACGTCGACTGCTAGCTGCTGGGGAACTGGAACTTCACAGTTTTAAAACCCGACTTGGGAGTTGGTTAATTAACAACGTAGCAAAATCTTATTAAAGTGGAGCTATCATTCCTGGATGATGACATTAGAATATTTCATATACCATCTGCAGAAAATGTGCTTTTGGTGTCAATTCTTGCAGCATGTGATAGTTGTGAATTCTGAGTTATTGGAAATGAGTTAAGAAGGTGCATTTGATTTTAACAAAGCCCAGTTTTGTTCGAGACACCAGTCTCAGAGTCAAAGTAATCATTTGAAAACTTTTACACCAAGCAATAAATTCTCAGTTGGCCACAGGCTAAAAGAGAATTTCTGTCTTCAACTTGTCAACACAGTGCAGGCCCTTCAAGATCCTACATTTTTTTGGCTGTTTTCTGCTTCATTCTCAATGCATTCCACTGGTTTGTTTTTCCCTTCAGGAGCAGTTTCCATTGGTGGACATGACTTTATTTATTACTCAGTCTGCATTTTCCAAAATCCACATTCTGTAAATGTGACCAGAAGGTCCAGTGTGAGAAACATTAAACTACCCAGAAATTACTGCCGCACATGACTGCCAGAACTCTGGCTGATGTGCAAATGGTCTGTCACCATGCTACATGGGAATCAGTTCATTCAGGACAGTTGTCTTTCTTGCCTTTATTTAACCGGTCTGAGATAATCTTTCAACCCCAATGCAAGTGACACCTGCCTTTGCGAGCATAAACCTCTAAATTACTTTCTACCATACCAGCCCAATGATCAAATATTGAGAAAATTTGACCATCGTCTCAGAGGAAAGGGCATTGATGATGTTTGAAGTCGACTATGACAAACATTGTCATCAGAAGCTACTCCTGAAACTTGAATGGGACTTGCTCCAGGTGAATTTTATATTTGAGAGCTGTATCTTGTCATTGTTCATGTAAACTCCTGTAAATTAGTACCAAGACATGTAAATAAGAGTTACAGTTCCACCTTACTGTCATTAGTAAAGTTAGCGAAGTGTCACACCTTACATGGTATATCTAGAAGAGGGGGAAGTGTGAGGAATGATATCTGTCAAAGCAGTACAAGCTGCTCTATTCTCTTTTGTTAGTGTGTGTGTTGGCATCAAGTATTAACCTGCTCTGTAGCTCAGGACAGGTTTCAGCTCAGGCTGGGCAATGCTCCAATAGCCCGGATGTTTTGTACATAAGCTAACAGTCTGATATATTAGGAGCAAAGCATTGTTTGTAAGAATGACCCTTTAATGTTGACCACAAGGAAAATATACAACAAAGGTCAAAGCCCTGCAAGAAAATCACTTTAAGACCTTTGGCCTTGTGATGATGACAGCAAACATCAAATATAGAATATTTTTGACACCCCGAGAAATCCAACAACTGAATAGTGGCTTGCATCTCATTCTCTAGCATCTTCAACCTATCCCGAGTGACCCTTCTCCATCAGAACGAATTTGTCTTTTTATTCTTCCACATAAATCACGGTTTGATGTCAATTAGACTCTTGATGATAATGTCATAGAGTCAGACAGCACAGAAACAGATCCTTCACTCCAACTCATCCAAGTTTTCTAAGCTAAGCTAATCCCACCTGCATGTATTTTCCCTATAATGCACTAAACCTTTACTATCCACGTAGTTGTCCAATTATCTTCTAAATTTTGCAAGTGCATGTGCATCAATCACTTCCTCTGGCAGTTCATTCCACATACAAACTGCCCTCTGCCTGAAAAAGTGACCCGCATGTCTCATTCAAATCTTTCTTCTGTTGCCTTAGATATATATCCTCTAGTTTTGAACTCCCCACCCTAGAGAAAAGACCTTTGCTATTCACCTTATCTATGCCCCTCACGATTTTATAAACTTCTATAAGGTCACCCCTCAATCTCCTATGCTCCAATGAAAAAAGTCTCAGCCCATCCAACCTCTCCTTGTATCTCACATCCTTCATTCCCAGCAACGTCCTAGTAAATCTTTTCTGCATCCTCTCCAACTTAATAATATTCTTCTACAGCAGAGCGACCAGAACTGGGCACAATACTCCAAAAGTGGCCTCACCAATGTCTTGTACAGCCCCAACATGACCTTCCAACTCCTATTCTCAAAGGTCTGACCAATGAAGGTCAGCATTTTCTTAACTGTCTTAAGATCCCCTTCTTAACCACCCTGTCTACTTGTGATGCAACTTTGAAAAAGCTACATACCTGAAACTTTTCTGTTGGGCAACACCACCAATTGACTGCATAAGTCATGCCCTTGTTTGTTTAACCAAAGTGCAAAATCTCTCATTTATCCAAATTACTCCATCTGCTACTCCTCAGCCCAGTGGTCAATTGGTCAAAATGCCTTTGAAATCTTAGATTATCTTCTTTATTGTCCGCTATACACTACCACCAATTTTGTATCATCTGCAAATTTACTAACCATGCCTCCTAAATTCTCACCAAAATCATTTACATAAGTGACAAACAAAAGTGGTCCCAGTACGGATCCCTGTGGAATACCGTTGGTCACAGGCTTCCAGTCTAAAAATCAAGACTCCACTAACCTCCCCCCTCCCCCCTCAGTCTTCTACCTTCAGGCCAATTTTGTATCCAATTGGTAAGCTCTCCCTGAATTCCATGTGATCTAACTTTCCTAACCAGTCTATCATGTGGCACTCTCCCTGCACTCATTTATCCTTTTGGTCACATCCTTAAGAAACTCAATCAAGCTTGCGAGACACGACTTCCCATGGACAAAGCCAAGCTGACTATCCCTAATTAGTCCATGTCTCTTAAAAATGCATATAAATCCTATCTCTCAGCATCCCCCTCCAACAACTTTCCCACCACTGATGTCAGAATCACTGACCTATAGTTCCTAGGGCTTGTTCTTTCAACCTTTCTTAAATAAAAGATCACTTTGTTACTGAATCATTGAGATTGAAATAGTATTGCATTTCTGCCAGCAATGCAACTCCTTGATCTCCTTCAGCAGCTATCTAATTGAGCCTTCAGAAAAGGCTTCTTCACTTTACAAATATCATCCAATCCAATATGTTTCCAACTCAAGGATGATTATTCACACGTCAATGCAGTACAGATAACTGACTAAGTTTTTCCAAACATGACCTTTTCCTGATTGTAAACCCCAATATGGATAAAGGAAAGAGAAAAGAGAATTGCTTTTAAGCAACCATTAATCTCTGATCTGAATGCCCCTTCCCTTCTCTTGAGATTGTGTTAATTCATCATCAGCAAGTGATGGCTTACCCTGGCTTAAGGCCATTTACTCCCACTGAGAGTAGAATCTTAGCCAGTGTCAATATTAGTCACTGAGGGTTTAGTTATTGACTGTACATCTTGTGAAAGGTCCCAAAAACCTGTGAGATTTTTCAGAGTCAGTCCTGGGGTTTGAGAGGCTGTCCATTCATTTAACCATTTGATAGCCTCATTCTCAACACTCACCTAGGCAACAATGTTCACTGTTACTGAACAGCAATTCATTCTCATTGCAAAATTTAGCAGTCTGTATATTATTCTCCTCACTGCCTTCTCTGTTTTGGATATGTCAATAAAGATGGATCAACAATGGCTGCCTGCAATGAGCATGTATGACCTCCTCAGGTAATACGTTACCCTGGGGTGGCTCTGTGGCTCAGTGGTGAGCACTGTCTGCGTGGAGTTTGCACATTCTCTCCATGTCTGCACGAGCTTCCTCCGGGTGCTCAACTTTCTTCCCATAACCCAAAGATGTGCAGATTAAGTGGATTGGCCATGCTAAATTAGCATGGTGTCCAGCTAGGTGGGCTAGGTGGGTTAGCCATTGGAAATGCGGGGTTACATGGACAAGGTGAGGGTGCTGGGTCTCTGTGTAATGCTCTTTGGAGGGCCAGTGCAGACTTGATGGGCCGACTGATCTTTTGACACACTGTAGGCATTCTTAAATCTGTGATTATTAAACTGAATTAAATTTTATACCTTTTCCAGTTGTCTATCTGCCTGGGGTTTACAGTTGGGAAAATAGGGAGAGCAAGTTCAGAAAATATAGGATATGTACTTTGGAATACAGTGGAGCTCTGATATCCACCATCACCAACTCCAGTCTATTTACATTTATTTTATTTTTAACTCTCCCATATTAATGCTCAACAGCAGGGTACAGCTGAAATATAAAACCTGTGCCAGGAGAGGTAGCTTATGTTCTCTTGTGTATAGAGGACTGAGGAGTGATCAGATTGAGGAAGTTAATGTGATAAAGAGATTTGCTTGGTTGGATACAGAGAAATTATTTTCTCCGTGCTGTGATAAAATGTAGTCAAATCATTAAATTACAGAGAAACTGTTCAGATGCAGAATCAGGAATCACTTTCTCAATAAAAAAGTTAATAAAATCTAGGAACTCTCTTCTTCAAAGTGTTCTGGTGTTGGATGAGTTGTGTTTTCTGCTTTGCAGATATGTAAAAGTGGCATACTCCAGGTTATGTATTTGAGCAAAGTTTTATTTAATGGTCTAAAATGTCTGCTGCCATGTTTCCACTTGCTTGCCTCAGTTTAATTGGTTTTGGTTTTGATTTACCACTCCAGGCTGAATTAACCAAACACAATGAGCAGTCAACAGCTACAGACAATTAAACACTATAGACGGTATTGAACTTTAAGGCTGAAATAGATAGAGTACAGATAAAGTTAAATTAATATATAAATGAAATCTTGAAATGAACTGTGTTCTCAGTTGTACTCTCCTAGATTATAGGAACTTGTACAGCACAGAGTTTACTGATGTAGCCTTACCATCATGTACAATCCATCAATTAACACTATTCAACAGGTACCAAGAAGTCTGACCTGAGCTTTATGTAGAGACCAGAAACACAACGTGTCAGCAATAGTGGAGATACAAGTCCAAGGTGGACAACCTTTCTCTCAGAGGAACTTGATGATACATGAGGGAACAATAGTGGCTATTAGTTACGATTGAACAACCACATGGGAAGAAAATACCCAGAAGCATTCCTGAGTTGAAGATTCAACTGAAGTAAGGTGAAGTATTTGAAGATATACCAGAAGTGAGGGAAAGTGAGGCATCCTCTGAGGCGGCAGCATCTCTGGGCTGGGTCATAGACCTCTGATTCTATGAAAGGACCAACGCAAGCACTGAGATGGGAGTTGTGGAAGTGGCATCCCACAGGTACAGAACAACCTCAGATCTCCGACTCCTCCAGGTCAGTACTTTTCCATGCTAGCATAGTGTCACAACCCACCACAATTCGTCCAAGAGCTGATGAGAACCTTATCTCTCAATGCACTATTGTAATCTTGTGAAACCTCAGCAGACTTTCTTTCAGTCCTAGTGGCCTTCAAAATTTATTTTTTAGTTCCACAGATTTCATGCATCCTCCAAACACCATTACAGCAGCTAGTGGGTTTGGAACATTCCATTGAAGATTTATATTGTGTCACTAATTCATGCAAATTTGGATCGTTAAGGGAAAGGCCCATTAGAACTTTTTATACCTTTTATACAAAGGAAAGTGAAGCTTTCCTTGGAATATTGTGTTGGAGCTTTGGAGGCTGAGGGATGACCTTATTGAGGTTTATAAAATCATGAAGGGAATGAAGAAGGTAAATAGACAAGGTCTTTTCCTTGGGGTGGGGGATTCCAGTACAAGGTGAGAGGGGGGAAAATTTAAAAGGGACCTAAGGGGCAACTTTTTCATGCAGTGGGTGGTGTGTGTATGGAATGAGCTGCCAGAGGAAGTGGAGGAGGCTGGTACAATTACAATATCTGGATGAGTATATGAATAGGAAAGGTTTAGAGGGATATGGGCCAAGTGCTGGCAAACAGAACTAGATTAGGTTAAGATATCAGGTCAGCAGGGACGAGTTGGGCTGAAGGGTCTGTTTCTGTGTTGTACATCTCTATTACTCTATCACTCTAAAATCATCTCTTAAAAATAAATCATACATATGGCCATCAGAACAATGGACTAAGTAAGTTGAACAAGGAAAAGACTTGGAAGTTGCAGGATTCTTTGATCAAATCAATATTGTTGACCCTACAGGAGAAGATAATGATCTGGACCAGAATTTTTGGTCAAAGTCAACTTAAATGTCAGGAATTTGGACATTCTACTTTTCCTCAGTTCAGAACCAATCATTATCATCCTGTTTGATAGCTCAGACTGGCTTTACAGTCTACATCTCTGCCCATAAGATAGCAATATCCAGATTTAGGCTGTCACAGGGGGTGCATCACTGCTTCACCCACGAGTTGTTTGAGGCAACACAATAACAATAATTAAGTTATCAAGGAACTAATGGTGTCTTACCAACAATTCAGAACAAACCTCTGTTAAGTTCAGAAACATGTATTCAGTTGAACTTTCAATAGACAATAGACAATAGGTGCAGGAGTAGGCCATTCTGCCCTTCGAGCCTGCACCACCCTTCAATATGATCATGGCTGATCATCCTTAATCAGTATCCTGTTCCTGCCTTATCTCCATAACCCTTGATGCCACTATCCTTGAGAGCGCTATCCAACTCTTTATTCAACGAGTCCAGAGAACGGGCCTCCACTGCCCTCTGGGGCAGAGCATTCCACACAGCCACCACTCTCTGGGTGAAGAAGTTTTTCCTCATCTCTGTCCTAAATGGTCTACCGCGTATTTTTAAGCTGTGTCCTCTGGTTTCTACATCACAACCAGCCATTCAACCCACTTAAAAGTGCACTTCATACCAATTCATTTTGTGAGGATTGATGTCAATCTTTCTGGGAACCAGAGCTCTCACTGAAAGACATTTGGACAACAATGTTTTCACCATGGTTTTCTCTGCCGAATGAAGTTTCAGGCTAAGTAGATTGAATTAAGTTTATGAAGAACTTGTTCAGCTTTTCCAAGAATAAAGTCAGCTTAATGACCCTTCGTGGAGAACAAAATGAGGCTCTTTCTTCTGCAGTGATGTTTACACAGGAGATACACTCGGTTGAGGAGGTGGGATTGGGGGGTTGGGTGGGGGGCAGGCAGGAAAATAGTGAGAAGCCTGATAACATGTCACTATTGGACTATATTTCATAATTTCAAGAAGAAAGCTTAATTGGACAAGTCTCTTTGGCTCTGCTTGCTGTACATCAAGACCCCTCTCATACTTTTCTAGATTTGAGGGATCTGCTCCTACAGTGATGCAAGTTTGTGTGACCAGCAGAATTAATGAAGAAACATGATATGCATCTATTGTCAGGAAAAAGAGGGAGAAGTGAATTTAATTTTTTTTGTTCTCCTGTCCATAACAGGGGTGACTTTTAACTTTATTCCTTATTTCTTTTAACTGTTAAAAATAAGTGACTGTGTGTTTCCCCTAAACCTATTTGTGAAGTCCAATTTAAAACTAATTCACAGCAAGTTCTTTAGGGTTAAGACAAAGCAGGTTTTGTTATTGAATTCCAATCCTAGGGGAATGGCTCACAACAAACTCAGACACACAATAATACAGGCAAGCAAGAAAGACAAAAAAAGGCAGAGAATTACAAATGTACTTAAAAACATAAGATAATGCCATCAGTTCATGTGCATTAACATTCAGTCAGTAAATCATAGCATCCCTATAATGTTGAAGCAGGCCATTGAGTATATCAAGTCCACACTGCTCCTCTGTAGAGCATCCCACCCAGACCTACATCCCTACCCTATAACTCTGCATTTTCCATGGCTAATGTACCAAGTCTACACATCCCTGGACTCTATGGGGCAATTTAACATCTTTGGACTGTGGATCGAAATCCATGTAGACACAGGGATAACGAGCAAACTCCATACATACAGTCACCCAAGGCTGGAATTGAACCCAGGTCCCTGCCATTGTGAGATAGCAGCACTAACCACTGAATCTCCATGCAGCCCCAAATGTTCAGTGGAGCTTTACATTTGCTCTCTGCCAGAATTCATATTCATGGCATTTCATATACAGGTGGATTGAAGTTGAAGGTGCTACAATACAATCTCGGTGTATTGGGAAATTAATTCACTTTTCAGGCAAAATATAGGATTCTTTCCATAAGTAAGAGATCAAGAGAGTTTGAAACTGGATGTAGGCTGGAGCTGTTCAGTTGTTAATCATGGAATCATAGAATTCCTAGTGTGGAAACAGACCATTCAGCCCAACAAGTCCACACCAACCCTTGGAATAATAACCCACCCAGACCTATTCCCCTATCCTATTACTCTACATTTCCCCTTGACTAATACACCTAACCTATACATCCCGGAACACTATGAGCAATTAGCACAGCCAATTCACCTAACCTGCACATCTTTGGATAGTGAGGAAACCGGAGCACTCAGTTAACTTAATCAATGCAGAATGCAAACTAAAGAAAGAAGTCACAGCTTATAAATAAAACTGTTCAAAAACCAGCAGTATTAGTCATGCAAGCAGGGCTCCCACCTGAGTCACTTTAGCTATTGGAATGACTTTCATGCAACTGATCAACATCTATAGTTCTGTATGTGGTAGCAGATAACTGGGGCCTGGTGGGGTGGGTGGGTGGGGGTTGTTTTACGGTGGGGAAGGTCATTGGTACCATCTCAGATGTAATGAGTTTCAATAGCAGGTTGGCGTAGATATTGCAACTATGGTTCTGGTTCTGATGGTATTCTCTATACAATGCAAGGACTGTGATATTCCCAAAAGGTAATGTAAGCCTTTGTACCCTGGTTACTGATGATCAGAACTTTTCAGAAGTTGCGGCTAACTGGCTACCAGCTGTGATATTGGCACTCATTTGCTAATATTGTGTTCGGACATAGGAACCTGTACAATGCGGAGCATGCTGCCTCACCATCACGTACATTTTATCCATAAATATTGTCTAACAGCAACCAAGATGCCATCTATCAACCCCTCAAAAACGAACAGGAAACGACATCACCACAAACCTCAGGAACACAATCCAGGAGAAAGATAAAAATAGAAAGCAGGAGACAACAGCTTCGCTTCACTTGGAGGTCGTCACTGATGATGTTACCTAGCCAGGTAATGAAACGTCTGGATATCAAACCTACAGCTCAGCGAGCAAACCTACACTCTAAACTCAGAATTCTTCATATTAAAGATTAAACACGAATAACAGTTGATACTGAGTACATTTTTGCCTAATTGTGTACTAACTTCAATTAAATTAGGAACAGTTAACATTCACCAGCAAATTTGTCACAATATTAAAATTTATTTCAATCTGCCAAATTTGGTAACTTTTCCTATTTTAATAATCATTTACAGTCACATTATTAACCAATATAATGAATGATTTAGTCCAGATATGACACCTGTTTCCCTATGGAATTTATCTTTCCTTAATTTAATGTTAGTTTATCCCAAACGTTTCTCTATTTGCTACTGTTCCTCCCTCCTCCCCCTCCCACACAAACCTCAAGGCCTACACTCAAATCAGGAGGCAGGAAGCCTAACCACAGATATCTACACCACAGTCAATAGTCCCCAGGCCAAATCAAATCTCTCTCTGCAGCTCCTACGCGTGATGGAGCTGAATAGTTTCTGTTGTCAGGGACACATTGCAAAGTAGCCTGCTCACTTCAGCAATTTTTCTCCATAGCTCCTTCATTGATGCAGCATAGGCTATAGATGCTCCAATGACCTAGATTCGTAAAGTAAACAAACTTTTATCAAAGTTTCCATTTGTGAACACAGTCACACAAAGTTTGGATGCAAATCACCCCCACATTGTGACCACTGGTCAAAAGCATTCAGCAATTCAAACATCTCACCATTTGATGATATTGAACATGGGGGTGGTTTATGTTAGGGGTTTAGTGAAGATGAGCAATAATAATATTTCTAGCCTTGCCAAAGATGCCCACATCCCTTGAGGGAATAGAAAAATAGCTGCACCACTGACTGATTTAGGAAGAAGTGATTCCAAAAGAACAGATTAAAGAATTAATTTCACTTGCGCCCTCTGCTTTCAACCTTCATCTAACTGGCCTTAATTATCTGGTGGCCAATCAGTGGCCGGCTGCTCTGGAGCAGTTCTGCCAAGCACAGTGGGCACCGTAGTTAAGCCAAGGAAGCAGGGGATTAGTGATTCCATCTCTACCTACAGGGGATCTTAGGGAGAGGAGAAATGTTGGACATGAATTAGTGTAGTTGGGGACAGGAAATAGCATTTGAATGGAGGGAGAACTGTTGGAGCTGATTCCAATTGTCACCAGGAATCTGGAATAGAGGTCCTCACACTGCTGACAATGGCACGGCAAATATTTCATGTGCCTACTTTAGGGTAGCCACTAAGACCCTACCCTTTGTTTTAACAGATTGAATCTATTGAGGAACTGTAACTACTAACTTTTCTGAGGTCATGCACATAAATTTCCCAGTTATTGATTATGCATCATAGAATCCTTACAGTGCAGATAGAGGCCATTTGATTCATGAGGAGAGAAATTTAAAAACGACATAAGAGGCAAATTATTTTACACATAGGATGGTCCGCTTTTTAAATGGACTTACCAAGGAAGTGGTGGATATGGGTACTATTGCAATGTTTAAAAGACATTTGGATAGATACATGAATAGGAAAGGCATGGACAGATATGGGCCAGGATCAGGCAGCTCTACTTTAGTTTGGGATTATGTTCAGCATAGACTGGTTGGACCAAAGGGTCTATTTTTGAGCCGTAAGACTCAATGACTATGAGTCAGTACATCCAATCCAAACAGCATCCCACCAAGAACCATCCATTCTCCATAACCTCACATTTCCCATGGCTAATCATTTCTGATGAAGGGCTTTTGCCCAAAATGTCAATTTCCCTGCTCTCTCGGGACTACCTGAGCTGCTGTGTTTTTCCAGCACCACACTCTCAACTCTGACCTACAATCCTCACACTCTCCTAATCCACACATCCTTGGAAACTATGGGCCACTTGACCTACCCTGCACATCGCTGCGACTGTGGGAGGAAACTAGAGCACCCAGGGGAAACCCACGCAGACAATGTGCAAACTCCACCCAGACAGTTGCCCAAGGATGGGATTGAACCTGAGTCCTTAGCACTGTGAGGTGGCAGTGCTAACTATTTTGCCAGCATGTCACACCAAAATTAGGATAGTCCAGGGCAATCCAGAGTGTTAGTAACTGATGACATTAGAATAATTCAACAATTTATATTCATGCAGTACCCATAACTTAACAAAATTTGCAGGCTGCTTCAGACCATCTTGATCAACTACCCTGTAAAGGCATCCAAGTGGCCAAAGCATGTTCAAAGACATGGAGTTGACATAGAATCCTAAAGGCTGAAAGTGAGACAGAGGGAGGGAGTCTTAGAGCTTATTTTCCAGGCAGATAACATCACTATATTAAATGGTGCAGCAATTTAAACCTGGCAAGCTCAAGAGGCCAAGAGAAAAGAATTGCAGAAATCTGGAGTGCTGTGAGGTTGAAGACAGCAGAGAGATAGGGAAAGCTGAAACCAAGCAAGGATTTGAAAATATGGATAGTAATTTGAAAATTATGCGTTGCTTAACTGAAAGCCAAAGTAAGGCAGTGAAAGAGAGGGTGAACGGAACTTGACATGTGTTAGGTACTAGGAGAAAGTGAGGACTGCAGATGCTGGAGATCAGAGCTGAAAATGTGTTGCTGGAAAAGGGCAGCAGGTCAGGCAGCATCCAAGGAACAGGAATGATTCCTGAAGAAGGGCTTATGCCCGAAACGTCGAATTTCCTGTTCCATGTGTTAGATACTAGGCAAGAAAATTCAGAATGATTTCGGGTTTGGGAAGAAAGAAGTGAGATGTCAGTGAAGAGAATGTTGGAATAATGATGTCCAGAGGTAACAAATGCACAATTTAGGTTTCAGGAGCAGATGAGGTAATGTGTGGGTAAAATTGGGCAATGTTACAGAGATGGAAATAGGCAATTTTAGTAATGGCACAGATATATAATTGGAAGCTCAGCTCTGTGAGCAATTTATAGTGGATTGAAGGTGCCTTTGTACACTTAGAGGTGACCAGTTCCTGTGCTCTGTCATTTGATTATTCCACATTCTGAGAAGGAACCTCTGATCTCACTAAATCTAAACATGATGACGATACTAGGAGGAAGCTCTGCCCATATTTGAACCTCTTGGCAACAGCTTCCCCTGTCCAGAACCACCAAAACTGAGTAAATATGAGTCAGTGTTTGAATGTGGTAGGGGTGTAGGATATAAAAACTGAAAGCAGCAAGGAAAGGGCAGAGTAAGAGAGAGAAGCAGCTCCTTTACTCTGAGAAAGCAGCCAGCTGATCACACAAGAGGCAGAATGAAAGCCTTCCTCCTCACCATTGCTGCAGTGCAGATTCTCCACTGCTCAGGTAGGTCCCAGAGAGAGCGCGGCTCCTCATCAACCAACGAGTTATTGCCAATGAGGTTCATTCACTCAGATATCACCGAGGTGCAAAAATAATTTGCTGAAGATTTCTGGAATGTTTTGTACAACTTAACCTTTTCTCTATCAACAGGAATACCGAGCCCTAAGGATGCTCTGAGAGCGTCTGTTATAAAACTGAACCAAATCACCGAGACCAGCAATCTGTGTGGGATAACCAGGAGAAGGGTGAAGGATGTAAGTGTGGCCTGGCCTCAGTCTGTTTCACTCTCTAAACTCTACAAGAATATTACTGAGTGCAGTTTAGTACTGATTATTAAACAGGAACAGAATGTAATATTACACTTAGGCTGGTGAATCAGCTTGGAGGTTGGGAGAGATGATACCATGTAGACATTTGAAAGTAGATAGTAATTTTACACTCAAGGTGCTGCTTAGCTAGTACTTAATGTAAGACAATGAGCATTGGGATAAATTGAACTAGATTTCAGTTAGGTACTGGCACCAGAATTCTGATTGACCTCAATTTTAGGAATGGAAGATGTGGTAGGTCAGCTAAGGAAATAATAGTACAGTGAGGTCAAGACATAACAAATGCGTGAAACAAGTTTTTAGGCAGGGTTGAATGACATTAGATGCAGTCAGATAATGACAAACTGATTCCCTCATTAGATTCATCGCACTGGAAAATTGTCATACAATGTGGATTTAACATTCTCTGTGAAAGAAACTGTCTGCTCCAAGAATTCTGGACTAGAGTTTGATGACGCCAGCTGTTACTTCCGCCCCAGAAAGACCGCGGTAAGTTTGAAAATCACATTATCACACCCAAACCAGCATGTGTACTGGGGGGGGGGGGGAGAGCGGGGGGAGGGAGGGTTTGCATCATTGGATTTACTGAGTGTAATTTTAATCAATTCTGCTTTGACAGGAGAAAGGTTTGTGCAAAAGCCATGTTGAATATTTTGCTGATGAGATCGTTGATGTTGTTGTGGAGTGTCAAGGGTTGAAGACTGTTGACAGCAACAGCGATGTTTCAGAATCAAGCGAAAACAGCTATGAGGTAATCTCATAAATATACCTATCCACTTCTTGAGATTTTTAATACTGCAGATAACTTTTATTTCTCATTAGTTTGCTGTGCTAAATAGAGAAATATTCACTTTTCATCACAGGTCAAAACTAAGTCAAGGGAGATGTTAAACGAGGAATCATTTAATGTGAGTATAAATTAGAAATCTGTCAGATTATTTACTTATTGATCAGAAATATTCATAAAAATGCTTCAACTCCAGTTTCTAAATGTGTCAGAGTGGAATATCAGACAACAAATTGTTTTAGTCTGAGATACTAAGGCAGGGGAGTCAGTCTGATGTAAAAACTCAAATTCAGAGAAAGTTTGTTCTTCCCTGAAGACAAAATTAACTGAAATCCATAGGGATGGACAGGCACAAGCAATGACATTAGCAAAGCAGTGTCTCTTACAATTTTACCAATGCTAAACACTAATTATTTGTCATTCCTAGATGGATCTGTAGATTTTTCACAATGAATCTCAATCAATAGGAGACTCAGAGCCTCCATTCATTTATCCATCATTCCCACAGATTGTATTGATTATTACTATATTTGAGATATTCAATAAGGATTCCTCCACTCCACCCACAGTCCTAGCAGATCATAGGCTGCTCTTTTGTTCGCGAGAGATACAACTGGTGGTGGTTTTAATCTGAGGGTCACCACACCTCAGATAAGGGGTGAGTTTGAGAAGGAGAGTCTTTAACAGCAACCTCAGCCAGTGCAGGAATTGAGCCGAGGTTGTTGGTGTTACTTACCAGCTGTCCAGCCAACTGAGCTAACAGCCTTTTACAAAGGGCAAGCACTGAGCCATTGACTGTCAACTTGAAAACTCAAAGTGTAGTCACTTCCATATTTGGAACCTGTAGACATTGAATGATTTTGTTTTGAGTTGACTCCACATTTCAAAATGCTAAACATTCCAATCTGATTATTTTAATCCAGGAGGAAAGCAAGTCAACTGAATCATCATTGGAGGAACTTCCTGATGTAATTATCATCTAAGATTTTTTTGTCATAACTATCAACAAATGTAAACTGTCGAAAGTTGGATTCAACTGCATCAGAATAGAGTCTGAGGCAGCAGTTGTATTTCGTTTAGTTAAATGCATGTCTATGACCTATAAATTTAAGCATAAATAAATCCTAAATTATGGTGTATTAATCACTGAAATCTTTGGCTTAAAATAATTTCTGTTATAATATTATAATAATATATTATTGCATTTTATATGATATTGTAGTACTAATTTAAAATTTAATTCACTTAACTATAATTTTGTAACACAAAATATCTTACAAAATATTAAACTGATTCCCTGCAATAACCTGATGAATCTGAATATTTTATTCCAGGCAAATGGCAAGTCAACAGAAACATCCCTTGAGGATGCTCCCGATGTGAGTATTTATTATTTTATATTAATCTCGCTAGCTTTTCATGGACCATACTCATTAACTGAGGGTTGTGTACGATGGTTAGTGCCATGGGGCAGGATGAGGGGCATGGTTCCAAAAATTATCTTAATTAATGCAAGGATTGAGCTATATCCTGTTGGCATTGCTCTACATCAAACTCTCACCACCTAACAACTGAGCTAACTCTCACAACATCAGATAGTTATCAACTTCAGTTGTTGGACTCATGTTAAGTGGATGGTGATTGATTTCTAACATTGAGAAGTTTCCAATAACTGGAGGGATGAAAATGATGGTTTCATGAGGACAACATAGCTGTCATTCTCCACATCCAATTGATTATAAATTATCTGGCAGTGTTGACAAAATATGTAGTCATCAATGGAGAATGTCAGCCCCCATTTGTCTGTCCATCGACCCCATAGTCCCACTTTGTGTTTGTGTGTTGTTTGTAGTTGGGATAGAAGGGTCTGGGGTGCACAGGAGATGTTTGGCAAGGATTTCTCTGCTCCAGCACTGAATCCAGACTCTGAACATAAAAGAGCTGTCACTTTCTGATTTATAATCTGATATAATTTAGCTATTCTGTTTTGAGATAATTTTAAAAATCGAGATTATCTGCAAAATGCTAAGTTTTCTACCATATCTTAATTCAGGTGAACAGCAAGTCAACAGAAACCTCATTGGAGGATTCTCTAAATGTGAGTATCATTTGAGATCTTCTGTCATATAATGATTTATCCAAAAAAGTGTGCTTGGAATTAACTGCATCGCAATAAAGTCAGCTCAGAGCTCTTAGTAAATTAAATGGATGACTAGAGAATAGAAGGTGCAAGAGTTAATATTTCTTCATTTTAACTTAATAATCAATGAAAGCTTTGGCTTAAAAGCCATACAGTGAGATCTTCAAAATACAGTTCTGGTTACCATGCATCAAGGTGAATGTGTTTGTATTTGAGAGAGTGTGGAAGAGTTTTCCAACAACGTTTTCATGGAGGAGAAACTTCAGTTATGAAATTAGATTGTAGAAGTTCATAGAATCATGGGATTATAGAAATTGAGTCTGTTTCCCTTGAAAAGGAGAAGACTAAGATGAAATTTGATAGGAGGTTTCAAAATCAAAACAGGTTAGGACCAACTAGATGGAAAGAAACCGTTCCCTGGTCATAAATGCATCAAGAACAAGAGAACAGAGATATCATATAATTTGAAAAAGACGCAAATATGATAGAAGAGAAAAAGGTTTTCACACAACGAGTAGTTGTGGTCTCGAACACACTGCATGGAAATGTAATGCAGACAGATTCAATTGAAACAAATAGAAATATATTTAGTATTATGAGAAAAGACAGGAACATGACACTAAGTCACAACACTCACTCAGACAGCTGATTCAGACACAATGGGCCAAATTGCCTAATTCTGCATTACAATGAAGCCGTGATGAAGATAATTCGAATATTCAATGTTAATTACAAACACCTCATGTAAACATGAGTAATCTGAATATTTTAACACTGGTGTAAAGCCTTATTTACAATTTGATATAATTTAAACTGCTGTTTTCGAGCTGAATCTAAAAATGAAGATTATTTTGAAACTACTAAGTACATAAATCTGCATATTCCAGGTGAGAGGCAAATCAACAGAAACATCAATGGAAGATTCTCTAGATGTGAGTATAGTCTGACAATATATGGTGTTTATATTATCAACACAAATAAGCTGTTGAAATTTGGATTCAATTGCATTTTACTAAAGCGTGGAGCAACTCTGCTTTTAAACAATGTATGTGTCAACCTTGTAAATTTAAACCAATAACATTTCCTCATTAATGGCTTAATAATCAGGGGAACCTTTGGTCCAAAAACAATTTCAATGCTCAATAACAGATGGAAGATATGATTCCCTTTAATAACCAACGAATCTTAATTTGTTTTTAACAGTGGAACAGCAAGTCAACAGAAACATTGTTTGACGTGTCATCAAACGTAAGTATAAATCAGTCCTTTGTGTCAGAGAATTGTCTCTCAATCATGATCATAACGCACTAAACTCATACTGAACTCATTCATCTGAAAATGACCATTACCATGATTGTGTTCATTCCAGGAACAAAATGATGATTCAAGATCCTAACCAGGAATGCAACTTCTGAAAAGCTGAGCTTGATTTGAACACAAGAAGACCTCATTCATATTACAGAAAATGTTATCAATTGTACTTTATTTGTTCATTAATAAGAGTGAAGGGACCTGGGGTTCCTATCTGTAAATTTTACTGTAACTGGGAGATAATTTGTAAATGTTCTGTCCTTTGGTATATGTTGTTATCTTGTATTCTGTGGATCACATTAAAAATATAAAGCAGACATTTCCTAGTGTTTATCATTTCACTGATTAGATTGGAGTTCAGACAGGCGCAGCGATTAAACCAACTTGTCACACACTGTGACCAACTTCCTCAGTTGACTGGTGGGGCTGGTGGAGGATTGGAGATTCACAGCTAAAAGTGGGTTTATAGGAAGACTGTTTATTTCATTCTGCAGACTTCCAAACTACCAGGTTGCTTTGTCCTTAAATCTGTGCCTGCAGATCCTTTTAGGAAGATACACACAGTGAATATTGCAGAATCTTGTCTAGTTGGATGCATGCTTTAAATTTTAGCAGGAAATACTTTGCATAATTGATCCCACTGTCTAAACTTACAGAAGCACCTATTAGGAAGGAAGAAGAGAATAATATGTTAGAAACATCCAGAATCGACTCTCCCTGCTCTTTGTTCTGGAGCTGATTCAAGATGTTCACAGTGCAACAATGATTGTGAAATTCAAAAACTCACTTTCACTTTACACTTCACTGTTGTAGAAACACTATTATTGATCTAATACCTATTTCAGAGTCATGGAACGTGGTGGAAAATGTTGGGAGCTAACTAAATGTTAATTCCAGGGGATTTAGCATTTTACAAAGATAAATAAAACTAGTAAGGAGGAGCAGGCTAATAATAAAACCATGAAGGTATGAGAGAGCAAGACCATTGGCTGAGCAGATCAGGAAAGGAACCAGTATGGGTGGAGACAAGAAATGAGTCAGAAAACACTCATTGGATTGTTTAAAGGTCCCTCGCAGTGGGTATATTGTTGGACAGTATCTTGATCAGAAAATAAGAAAACCCTACAATAAAAGGAAATGATACTGTAATGGAGATCTTTAAACCCCATCTATACAAGTCAAATTGACACAAACAGGTTTCAGGATGAGTTACTGAATGCATTTGAACTCATTTCCTCAGGTTAGCAGACCAACCTAGAAAAAGATTATTACAAAACTTGTGCAATGCAAGACTGTTAATGGATGATGGGAGTCAAGATTAGAGTGGTGCTGGAAAAGCACAGCAGGTCAGGCAGCATCCGAGGAGCAGGAAAATCAATGTTATGGGCAGGAGCCCTTCATCAGTTAATGAATGATCACTTACTAAAAGATTGCTTAGAGATGAATTATCATGGATACATTCTTTTTTATTACAAGTGGAAGTGACATACATAAGTCTGTATAAAACTAAAGTATTAAACTTAAACTAATTATATATGTGTGAGGAGCATGTTGTTCATGCTAGATGGGAAAATTTGATAAAAAGCATGACAGTCCATAACAAGTATAAATATTTGAAAAACTATTTCAAAATTAGAGTCATAGAGTCTTACAGCATTGAAAAAGACACTTGGTCCAATCAGTCCATTTCCCCAAACCAAACAAGTCCCATTTGCCTGTGTTTGGCCATACCCCTCAAAATGTTTCCCATCCAATTGTCTTTTAAATATTGTAACTGTACCTGCATCCACCTGCATCCACTATAGGTTCATTCCACATGCAAACCTCTCTCTGTGTAAAACAGTTACTCCTCATGTCATTTTTAAATCTTTCTCCTCTCACTTTAAAAGTGTGCCCCCTAGTTTTGAACTCCCCCACTCTGGGGAAAGCACCTTTGCTTTCACATTATCTATGTCCCGCATGATTTTATAAACATCTACAAGTTCACCCCTCAACTTCCTACACTCCAGTGGAAAAATGTCCTAGTCTATTCAGCCTTTCTTCATAACTCAAACTTATCATTTCTGGCAACATTCTTGTAAATCCTTTCTGAACACCCTCCAAATATCTGTTTCATTGAGTTACGAAAACGTTGTGAGAAAATGGGTTGGTCTTATGCAAACTAAAAGCCTAATAATAGCATTACAATAAAATAAGGTGCATTGTGGGCGGCAAGTGGCACAGTGGTTAGCACTGCTGCCTCACAGCACCAGAGACCTGGGTTCAATTCCTGCCTCAGGTGACTGACTGTGTGGAGTTTGCACGTTCTCCCTGTGTCTGCGTGGGTTTCCTCCAGGTGCTCTGGTTTCCTCCCACAGTCCAAAGATGTGCAGGTCAGGTGAATTGGCCATGCTAAATTGCCCGTAGTGTTAGGTAAAGGGGCTAATGTAGGGGTATGGGTGGGTTTCGCTTCGGCGGGTCGGTGTGGACTTGTTGGGCCGAAGGGTCTGTTTCCATACTGTAAGTAATCTAATGTTTGAGGGATAGTACTAAGGGGATTAAGAGAATTTTAGAAAGTGGCCAAAATTGTTAAAGATATCAAACATACAATATATTTTACAAGAGTATACCAGTCAAGAACATAGAGCAGATTGTCAAAATTATCTATGAAACTGAAATGAATATCTATGGTAAATGTTAGCCCTTCAAAAGCAAAGCCTGGAGAAATTGTCACCAGAAGAAAGTAAACGCAGAGGAATTCAACAAATATTTTCAGAATAAAAGACAAAAACAAAACAGAAATAGCGGAGCATTAAATATCTAACCAGAATGAGTTGGGGAATGTACTTACGACGTTTTCAATTTTTGTCAAATTGTTTGAACATACACGCTTGATCTTTTGGTCACAAATCTGACCAAAGTAAGAAGAGAGAGAAAGAAAACAGGGATCTACAGGCCACTTAGCTTAATCATCATTGGGAAAATGCTGTAACCCATTCTAAGCAAAGTGTTCATAGACTGATTATAAATCATTGCATGGTTTGATGAGACAGAAATCTTGTTTGATTAATTTATTAGATTTTTAAGAAGATATACATTGGAGGGATGCTGGAGGAAAAAACAGTTGCAGCCACGCATTCAAATGTTCAAAATGTGTTTGATAAGGTGCAACATAAAAGGATGTTAAGCAAAAATGGTCCCCTACTAGGTTGGGGATGAAAAGATTAGCAGAGACAGTAGGATGAGATGTGGATTACATGGAGTGAATTGGAGCTCTTACTGTCTGAGTTGGGTAAAAAGCTGGAGGAAGGAGGGAAACAGACTAGTTTTGCTGTTCCTAGTTACTCTCTAATGATCAGTCAAGATTACATCTGCAAGACAACATTAAAAATTTAGCGGGAAGCTATACTTAACATAAATTAGATTACATGAACCACAGGACACCTACCCAAAGTGGGAAAAGGTTCAAAGACCTGACAGGGTTTCAGTGATGTGGGGTGTGGCAGCACTATGTCAGATTTAATTTGTATCATTATTTGTGTCATTAAACCAGTCTGTGTCCAAATGCAGCAAGGCGTGCACAATATCCAGGCTTGGGCTTCAAGGTTGCAAGCGTCATTCATACATGCAATATCCACACAAGTACCAGGGAAGGACCATCTTCAACAAAAGATTTCGTTAGTCCCACAACACCAAGCTTTTCAGTAGCGCTGCAAATCGTTTCTCTTCAGATAATTGTCTAATTCTCTTTGAAAGTCTTGATCAAATCTGAATCCAACACTGTCACAGCAGATTTGAAATCCGAACCGCTTTATATACAAATAAATTATTCTTCCTGTAACCTTTGTCTCTGTTCCCAATTGCCTAAATTTAGTGCCTGCTGAAGAGATCAGAGGGCAGACATTAAACTGATATGGTGGTTTGACTGCCCACTCCGATAATATGAATCTATCAATCTGTCAAGGTGCTGGCTCTTTGTAACACTCTGCCAGTAGTCACTATCCTATCCAATGGATTTAAATGGGTCCTATGGTAAAGATGGGGACTGAGATGGCTCAAACAATGCGATGAGATGGCATGGGCTGCAACTGATTAGGTCTTTCATTTTATTGAAGAGGTACAACTGATGCTTCCTAGTTGCTCTCTAATGATCAGTCAAGATTAGATCTGCAAGACAACATTAAAAATTAGCAGTGAGTGGAGTTTCCAATGTGGTTCTCCTCTAATATCCACAAAGTCGGACAGATCAATGGTCATAATTACCTCATATAGTCCCATTCACCTGAGTGCAAACACTGGCATATCTTGTGCGACCCTTCCATACTGCGTCCCACAGCTTATTCTGTTCCTGCTCTCTCTCCCTGTCAAGTAATCTCCTGTTTCAGGTTATGCAGATGCTTGCACAGCTCGCTCACAAATCATTTAACACTTCCACTTGCTGTTCCTATTTCCTCACTACCCGAAACAACATCCCCTGACTATCTCACCATTTCTTCTTCCATGAGCCTCTGAGAATCTACCATCTTTCCTTTTTCCAACCCAGTTACTGTCGCTGTCACCAATTGTCTGGGACCTGTTGAGGCTATCTTCCTAGCTGGCTCAACTGCTCATCAGCAACTTAATTGGGTGAATTTTGTTCCTTTCTGCTGAGCTTTAACCTTCATCACTGCTGCCCAAATGGTAGTCTCATAGCTTCACTCATTCCTCAAGTATCAATTCATGTTGCATATATAGTCTTCTAATGTAACATATCTCCTTCAACCATATGCTACTATAAAGCCTTAATGGTGAACATAAGGCTTGTATAAATGTTAGCTTGTTGGGTACTGTAATAATATGTGGGTTAACCTGTACTCAACATTTGAATTTGTTTTAAAGGTTCTATTTTCTCCTCTGAAGATGTGTATGGTCATTATCGACTTGAATTGCCCACCTGCAGACTATATCGCTTGATAGTATTCTCCTACAGAAATCATTACCAATTCTTAATTAGCACTCAAACACAAATACTTTAATAACAAATCACGTGAACTTAAAAGATCCTACAGTTCTCCTTTTATATGTACACATCTTGTGCATCCTTCTTATTAGGCATTTTCCTCATTTAGCCTTAGATTGTCCCAACCCAAATTTCTTTATACTTTAATTCCTACACTATCTGATCAGCATCACTTTGATTGTTGAAAAGTTAGTTTCTGTATGGGTTACGTGTCAGCATCTTGATCATTTAATTATGTCTTCTTGCTCTTCAAGCCACAATAGCCATATTGCCAAGTAGGTACCAATGGTTTATTTTCAGATTAGATTTCCTACAGCATAGAAACAGGCTCTTCGGCCCAGTAAGTCCATACCCACCCTCTGAAGAGTAGCTCACCCAAACCCATTCCCCCCTGACTAACACACCTAACACTACGGGCAATTTAGCATGACCAATTCACCTGGCTTGCACATCCTGGACTGTGGGAGGAAACCGAAACACCCAGAGGAAACCCGTGCAGACACAGTGAGAATGTGCAAACTCCACACAGACAGTCATCGAGGCTGGAATCGAACCTGGGACCCTGGTGCTGTGAGGTAGCAGTGCTAACTGCTGTGCCACGGTGTCACTTATAGTTGGAGACCATTTCTTCAGTGCCTTTTCACCATGCATTCCCTTATGTTGTTACTTCTGATGTGAGCTATCACACTACTGATACAATATCCCAAGATCAGATCATGCATTCTTGACTTTTAGGTGATGTTATCAAAAAGATCAAAAGTCGGTGGGGGTAAGGCATGAGCATTCTTACCATTTGGTCCTGATGATTCTGGTGGTAGCCAAATCAGGTCTTTAGAAAATGTTCATGAGCAAGGACCTAAATATCTCTAAGAAAAAACAGTCAGTAATCAGTTTTATATTGTTACAGACCAGACCAAACCCCCTCAAACATATTAAGAAGGTAGGCTAGACCCTCATTTTTCTTATTTTAAAGTGTAAGGCATTGCGTTCCAGATGCACTTTGTTTGGTCAAGCTACTCAACACAATATCATTACCATATACACTTGCCTTTCACTTGATATATCCTACTTAATTGTACCTAAGTTAAGTTGGCTTTCTACTGTGGGAAGCAACCAGCAGAACCTCACACAGACATGCAGAGAATGTGCACACTCCACACCAGTAAGTCATTTAAGGCTAAAATTAAACAGGGGTACCTGATGAGGCAATAGTGCCACCCAAGTAGACCCTAGTCAGCTAGTGTTCTCCACTGTTACAGTGCAGCTTCTCCCCATGCCAGCTTTTGATGGGCTGCAGGCTGTGAAACAAATTCTCTCCTCAGATACTAACATCATGTGTATTGCGTAGGACAGTGAACAGGCGTGATAGAAAGCAAGCCAAGCCTGCACCTTCAACTGACACCCATTCAAAAGAGAAGACAGAGGGTGGTTTGGTGACCTGTAGCAAGAGGGCACCATGATTGCGAGGCTATAATAAGTGAAATGAGGCCCAGTCCAAACTGGAAGAACACCATCCAGAGATACAGGAGTGCCTTGATTCCACTGAATACAGAGGAAACTATAATAATGCAACCATTGAGGATGGGGACAAAGCATCAAAACACCTCGAGGGATGAATTGAGATGACACCCTCCTCAAAATGGCAAAAGGAACTTTGATTCAGAGAGAGGAGTGAAGCCAGCCTGCAGACCATCCTATTAAAGAGACCTTATGAGGGGAATGTGTGTAACTAGTAACGGTTGCATCTTTGGGCAAAGCCACCATTTAGTGGAGAAGTGAATAAGTATTCACAGAAGCAGAGTATTGTAGCGTTGCATCACTGTCAAGTCTCTGAGCTGTAGCTGCCTGTGATAAAGATGGTCCTGCCCTTACCATTACAGGGCACAGAAACAACCTCCCACATTCCCCACAGAAACACACTGCAGTTCTGCAAGAATGAGTGAGTGGTGGAGCTTCCTACTGTTGCACAATATCACAATGTCACACTGGCAAGGAACAGGACAAGAACAAAGACAAATGGGGAACAAGCTGGTGATAGAAAATTAAAGGACTGTGAGAGGTGCAGACTACAAGCTCTAAAGACAGTAGACATTGGTAATAATGGGACATATTTCACTGCATATCATACAAATAATCTGCCTGTCCAATCTGTCATAACTGCTCTTTCAACGCAACACACCAGATCGAATGGGATTTTACTTTAACTTTCTGCCATTTATGTTTCCCTACATCAAGGGTACTTCATTCACAGCCATTCTTCCACTTCCTATTCCACTCTAACAAAATTACGTGCTGACCTTCGACCCAATACTTTCGAGATGAAGACAATGAGTAAATTCAGTGAGTTGGCTTGTCAAGGGGTGGCCTTATAGAGGTTTACAAAATTGTGAGGGGCATGGATAGGATAAATAGACAAAGTCTTTTCCCTGGGGTCGGGGAGTCCAGACTAGACGGCATAGGTTTAGGGTGAGAGGGGAAAGATATAAAAGAGACCTAAGGGACAATTTTTTCACGCAGAGGGTGGTACGTGTATGGAATGAACTTCCAGAGGAAGGGGTGGAGGCTGGTACAAATGCAACATTTAAAAGGCATTTGAATGGGTAGATGAATAGGAAGGGTTTGGAGGGATATGGGCCGGGTGCTGGCAGGTGGGACTAGATTGAGTTGGGATATCTGGTCGGCACGGACGGGTTTGACCGAAGGGTCTGTTTCCATGCTGTACATCTCTATGACTCTATGACTGTGAAGCTAGACAACAGTTCAATTTTTGCCAACACCTCACAGCAGTTCAGTACATCAAAATAAATCCTGTTAGCATCAGCCTGTTGTCTCTGCATTCCTGTGGTCCATCTGTTGAATTTCATAAGCTTATCACAACTCCACTTTTCTCACTGAAAGCCAGAAATTGACAGCACACCAGGTGCAACCTCGCCAACGCATGCAGAACGCCGCATTGCTACATCCAAGATTCCTGTCACCTGAGACCAACATTACTACATGGCGTATGCCCAGATGGTACTCAATGGCCATTTTAAGTGGGAACATACATTCCAACCATTTACAGGCAATAAACGTTTGCATCAGCCTTGTTTGTTCAGATCTCAGCTGTCTTGAGGACCTCAGGGCTTCGTTCTATATTCCTACACACATTCCTACACATCAGGCATAGTGAGAAGAGGTGGGATGTAAATATTAAATTTCAAGTTTAGCACACAGCAGGAACTTGCTGACAAACAACCTTCATGTATGAGATTGATTTAAATATTCTGAAATAGGGAAAGGTTTGTTCAATTCTCCTACAGCTACAATATTACTCATTTCAAGGATTGATTATAGTCTGGTGTGGTTCTGGTTGGATGTTTGAAGTTGTTAATCGAAAATAAGTCCTGTTTTTGGCAGCTGTTCATCATCAGAACTTTCTCTTCTTGTCGAAAAGCTGAATGCCTGCCTTCTCTTGATTTGTCACCTTCCCCCTTTCTCCCTGTTCCCCTCCCACATTAAACCTTGGGCCTCCTCAGAGCGTCATGGAGCCAGGAAGGCAGGAACCTCTAACCATCGACTTTTCCACAAGTGTCAATAATCCCCCAAACTAAAATAAATCTCTGGATGTAGCGCCTACACATGTAGAGTTAAATGGTTTCTGTTGTCAGGAGTAAATTACAGCTGCAATGAAGCTCTGATATTTGCTATGATTTCTCTCAATGGTTTCTTTTCAGAAATCAACTGAGAGCCAGCAAGTGTTCTTTCTGACTGTCATTTTGCCATTAACACAGCATAAATTAATGATCAAGCACTACTTAACCAGCAGTATTGAACTGCTCAAATAAGCTGTGATTTACATTCCACTGCCTCTGAAATATTCCGAATGATGAATCGCAGTGTGCATCAGTGGTTTACCACTGGGCGCATTAGCATGAGGTGACGTGTGTAGAGACTGGCATTAAACCAGAAACTACACTTGTGCCAATGATTTTAATGAAGACAGAGATTAGAAAATTATGTACATCTGAATGTAGCAGCTAGTGAATATTATTTTATGTTGCTACTCAGCATGTAGTTACATGGAGGAGGGTCACTTGATTGGTCCATTGTCCAGAGATACAGAAATTAACTGGTCACCTCTCTCATTGAGGGCTGCTGTGAAGCAGCACAAACCCACAGGCAATTAATGTGTAACATGTTGTACTTAGGATTTTAGGATCCCGAATACTGGGAACTAGTGATTGAGGTGATTTACTTAGGATTTTAGAGTCATAGAGTCATAGAGATGTACAACATGGAAACAGACCCTTTGGTCCAACCTGTCCATGCCGACCAGATATCCCAACTCAATCTAGTCCCATCTGGCCAGCATCCAGTCCATATCCCTACAAACCCTTACTATTCATATACCCATTCAAATGCCTTTTAAATGTTGCAATTGTACCAGCCTTCACCACTTCCTCTGACAGCTCATCCCATACACTTACCATCCTCTGCGTGAAAGAGTTGACCCTTAGGTCTCTTTTATATCTTTCCCCTCTCACCCTAAACCAATGCCCTCTAGTTCTGGACTCCCCCACACCGGGGAAAAGACTTTGTCTATTTATCCTAACCATACCTGTCATAATTTTGTAAACCTCTATAAACTTCTGCACACAATACTCTGACCAATAAAAAAAAGCATACCAAATGCCACCTTCATGATCCTATCTACCTGCGAATCCACTTTCAAGGAGCTATGAACCTGCACTCTAAGGCCTCTTTGTTCAGCAACATTCCCTAGGACCTTACCATTAAGTGTATAAGTCCTGCTAAGATTTGATTTCCCAAAATGCAGCACCTCACATTTATCTGAATTAAACTCCATCTGCCACTTCTCAACCAACAGACCCATCTGATAAAGATCCTGTTGTAATCTGAGGTAACCTTCTTCACTGTCCACTACACCTCCAATTTTGGTGTCATTTGCAAAATTACTAACTGTACCTCTTGTGTTCACATCCAAATCATTTATATAAATTACAAAAAGTAGAGGACCCAGCACCAATCCTTGTGGCACAGGCCTCCAGTCTGAAAAACAACCCTCCACCACCATCCTCTGTCTTCTACCTTCGAGTCAGTTCTGTATCCAAATGGCTAGTTCTCCCTGTATACCATGAGATCTAACCTTGCTAATCAGTCTCCCATGGGGAACCTTGTCAAATGCCTTACTGAAGTCCATATAGATCACATATTCTGCTCTGCCATAATCAATCCTCTTTGTTCCTTCTTCAAAAAAGCTCAATCAAGTTTGTGAGACATGATTTCCCAAGCTCAAAGCCATGTTGACGATCCCTAATCAGTCCTTGCCTTTCCAAACACATGTACATCCTGTCCCTCAGGATTTCCTCCAACAATTTGCCCACCACCGATATCAGGCTCACTGGTCTATCGTTCCCTGGCTTTCGGATCCCGAATACTGGAAGCTGGTGATTGAGGTGATTTACTGCCAACTGAGTTATAACAAAAATAGGCTCTTGACAGCTCATAAACAGTCAGTCACGATCAGACAACAACTCACCAGAACAAAAGACACAATACCCTTCATGTGCAAAACAAACATAATTTACAAGATTCCATGCAGAGACTGCACAAGATGCTACATCAGACAAACAGGCAGATGGTTAGCAATCCTCATCCACAAACACCAACTAGCCATTAATCGCCATGACCAGCTGTCCTGAGTAGCCATACACATAGATGACAAGGACCACAAATTCGACTGGGACAACACAACGATCCTAGCACAAGCTAAACAGAGCACAGCCAGAGTATTCCTAGAAGCATGGCACTTAGCCACGGATTCCATCAACAAACATATTGACCGAGACCCAATATGTCAGCCACTGCAATGAACAAATGGAACTGGCAACCAGAAGCAGCAGAAATGGAACCAAATAATTTCCAGAAGACACAGTATAGCAGCGCTTTACAGGAGGCTCTGGGAATAGGTTTAGCTCAGTTGGCTGGATTACTGGTGTACAGAGTAGTGTGATACCAATAGCACGGGTTCAATTCTCATCACTGATTTGAGGTTACCATAAAGGACTCTCCTTCTCAACTTCTTCCCTTACCTGAGGTCTAGTGGCCCTCAGGTTAAATCATTTGCTTCTTTCCATTGAGAGAGCAGAATTTTGGACTGGTAAGACTATGGTGACATGATGCAATACAAAATACAGGAGAACCCAAAGGATCTAGATAGGGCACTAAATGTCTATAAATCAACTTTCCAGCTTGGTGAACATACCCACAACTATTGGCTGGCACCCAAGCTACAAACCTTAAACAAAATGTTGTTTGATAGCAATCAAGTACAAGTTATATTAGTTAAACTGGGATTGCTGCACCATATAACACCAGGTCTTGCAAGAGTGAGGCATCCTGTGGTCTATGCCATTACTTTGAGTGTATACTGCACTTTCAGCTTGAAGATCATTCACTGCATAAAATTACTGAACACCAAGATTATGAGGAGAATTGTGGACATAGTTCTCCACTCCAATCCTAAAATGTTCTGCCTATCACCAACGAAGCTTGACATGATCAGATTGAGTGGAGCTTATGTAGACACAAAATTGTTGGATTGTACAACAGTGTAAAAGCCAGTTTGTTTAAAAAATTGTGGCTGAACTGAAAAGGAAATGTTTTAATGCCAGTGTTTTAAATGGTCACTGTATGATTTGAAAATCAACCATTTGCAAACAACAATTTTAATCAGCATAGCAGAAATGCTTGCAGATGAGTTGGAAGCAAGGGTTTCTCTGAGCAGGTGCAACTGGGTGGCATCAAGAAATTTAATGGTCTATGGACTAGTAATCAGTTATCAATGCAGAAGCCTCTTACCTGTCACCAACTATGTAATTGGTTTTTAGGTAACTCAACAGCTTGGAGTGGGGTATAAGATAACAGTCTCCCCTGTTTTCTGCAGTCAAATCCCATTTTACACCTGAACATATCCTTTTCTTCAGCAATTGTGGTAAGTTGATATTTTAACTAAGGCAAAGATCTTTTGTAAGCAAACTGGCTACCTTGTGTCTCTCGCAAACCAGTAGAAGTATCCAGAGAAAACTAGCTGAGAAGCAACATTCTGACCATTATGGTAATCATAAGGATAATTTCTGCAACCCATGAATTGGAAACAATGAACTGTCTTCTAGCATCCCTTCACCTATACCTATTCCTCCCTGCCCGTATGTGCATGTGTGTAAGGGGAAGTTTATAAGAGGACTAAAGTTTTATGTTAATGGTTTATAACTGTTTACCAATAACTAGAGTCTAATTACTTGCAATAAAAGTCATTCTTGTTAAATATGAAAAGTTGCTCCATTCTTTCAATGTACCTAAGCCTGAAAATGAGGTGAATTGTGGAATTTTAGACACTTATTTTAAAATATTTAACTTTTATAATAATTCCAGGTATAGTGGAGCATTATTTTCAGCACACCATTCAATGAGTCATGGGAACAGTTTATAGAATGACATGTACTTGACACGGATCTCCTGGGATTCCTGCACCATATAATGCCAGGTCTTGCAAGAGTGAGGCATCCTGTGGTCTGTGCCATTACTTTGAGTGTATACTGCACTTTCAACTTGAAGATCATTCACTGCATAAAGTTACTGAACATGTGCACTGATGGCAGCAAGGGAGCAGACAATGCGTTTTCATTGAAACAGAACTTGTGCTGGGGTCAACAAATGGATTCTACGTGTTATGCAGATGTGGGTGTACCTTTGAGAGAGCAAAACCTAGCAGTGACAACACCAAGGGTTCACAATAAGACACAATGTAACATGTACTGCAGCTATTGGGGTAGCAGGAAATGACAAAACAAATTTGAATTAGGCCAATCACTTTAAAATATATCCTAAAAAACACCAAATTCCAATCAAATTTGAATTTAGTATATTGACAATCTTAAAAGCCAATGACACAATCTGCTGCTTGGGAGTATAAGATCAGGGAAAGTTGAATAGTTGAGAGGAGAACTGCCAAGCCAAACACATCTGCACACTGCCTGAAAATAGCTCTCTTAAAAGGTACCTTTATCGATCAGTAACCTGTGAAGCAGGATCCCCAAGAAGAAGAAAACTGAAAGCAGGCTGGTTTTGAGATAAGAAGTATTGTTTTGTAAATCTTAATTGGAGTTTTATCAGAGTACTATTATAGAAAAGAAGGTATAAAATAGGTTAGAGGAAGGACTTTTAAATAGTTGTGAGTTAATTATTCTCTGTTATACTTTAAGACATAAATTTGTAATTTTAATTTAAATAGTTCTTGGCCTTTTAAGTTCTACAGATTACTGCACAGGATAACTATTTTCTGTGTTGCTGGTTTTAAATTAAGCAGGAGAGTTTACCCCATGTTGTAACATAAGGAAGCAGAGAAACAAGGTCAAGTGAATTCAACTTAAAGAGTAAGAAAGAATGATTAGTTCTTGAGGAATACTATCATGATTGAAATTAATGTTTGGAAGTTGTCATTTTGTGAATTCCAAAACAAATGTCTCCTGCAGGAAAGAGATACATCATTTCAATTTGTTTTCTTTTCCAAGAAATGCTGATTGATTGAACTGGCATTCACAATTATGATACTGTTAAAGAAAAATTATGAATAATGAACCCAAACACTCTGCAGAGGTTCAATGGCAACTAGCATGTAAATCCAACAAGTTCGTAAAAATTCGAATGGGAACACTGCTGCTAAGAAAGAGGAATCAATTGAAAAGGTTCTCGAGATTCACAATTCATGTTGTATCTCCTGACCAACTGAACCTTTGAGATAATGACCTTATCTTATGGGGAAAGGCCTCTGACACAATTTTGTGGCTAATGTGCCTCAGGACTCTGAGGTCACCCTTAATTATTGTACATCCACAATATTTATACAGGAGCTTGTAATGTTTTATTGCTAGTTTTACCAAATGATAGTGGGATCAGATGGCCAGAAATATGCAGACACGGGCTGTTTGCCATATTAGCACCCAACTCCCTTTCACAGATTTATCCAAGCTTTGAATGCAGCCCAGGAGCACAGAACTACTAAAATTAGCTGGAGCATCACACTAGCATCTAAAGTAATGTACACCACTCTTGTGGAAAATGTTCAGCACTACCTCACCCCATCCAGACAGCTCTCACCCCCCGCCATCCCATCACTCCACACAAAACATTCACCACATCCCCTGCCCCCACCCCACCAACTCCAAAACACTGTAATCACCACCACTCTCTCCATCAGATCACAGATTGTAATCAACTCCACGACCCCTCAGTTTCTGTACCTGCACTTTACAGAGTGCTCTGTACAACCTGCACTCTCCGCTGCACCCACCAAAATCCCACCTCACCGTCTGGAATCTCTGGCTGCTCTCCCATTGATGTTAAATGGGCTGCATTATTGGGAGTGGTGTAGGATTGATGCCTTACTGCCATGAAGTGAGGGATGGCGAACATGCGACTGAGGAACGGGGGGAATCACACTGTCAGTGACTGAGAGGCTGTTAACACAAGGAAGTGCCAGCCACAACACAACAAATAATCATTGATAGCATTTTTGAAATAGTTTAATAGTGAAATGGAGCTGGAGATAACAAGGTTTTCACAATGCTTGAGGCATTTAAACTCTTACCTACTCGAATACAGCAGCTACTGCCATGAAATGATAGCTTAGTTTGGCAGCTCCCATTAAGTTTGCACTATGAAAGCTGGATAGCAGGTAAACCCCACAGTTCTGAGGAAGTGGAGTGCGAATGTCTGGGTTGGAGATGCAGAGCTCAGTTGTAGTTCAAATGAATGAGTCATGGAGTGGAGGTCCAACTCCATGGATGGTTGAGGCAAATTTGCTCAACAACAAAGGTGCGCATTATTTTTCCAATAAGGTTTGATCCAAGATTATAAGATATACCATTTACTGAAGATTTACAATAATGTTAGTCATGTAAACATCAGAAAACTGATATACACTCTGTGCCAACTGTAGATGATCATTTCCTCTCCTCTGTCAATGCATCATTTCATATTCTAAGAAGCAGACTCTGATCTCACCAAATCTAAACATGATGACAATGCTTGGAGGAAGCTATCCCCATATTACAGCCACTTGGCAATAAGCTTCCTCTGCCCAGGATCACCAAAACTGAGTAAACATAGGTGTCATATACAAAAACATATAGTTGAATGTGGAGGAAGCGCAGGATATAAAGACTGAACGCAGCAAGGAAAGGGCAGAGCAAGAGAGAGAAGCAGCTCCTTTACTCTGAGAAAGCAGCCAGCTGATCACACAAGAGGCAGAATGAAAGCCTTCCTCCTCACCATTGCTGCAGTGCAGATTCTCCACTGCTCAGGTAGGTCCCAGAGAGAGAGCAGCTCCTCATCAACCAACGAGTTATTGCCAATGAGGTTCACTTACTCAGATATCACCGAGGTGCAAAAATAATTCACTGAAGAGTTCTAGAATGTTTTGTACAACTTATCCTTTTCTCTATCGACAGGAATACCGAGCCCTAAGGATGCTCTGAGAGCGTCTGTTATAAAACTGAACCAAATCACCGAGACCAGCAATCTGTGTGGGATAACCAGGAGATGGGTGAAGCATGTAAGTATGGCCTGGCCTCTGTCTGTTTCACTCTCTGAACTCTACAAGAATATAACTGAATGCAGTTCAGTACAGATCATTAAACAGAAGCAGAAGGTAATATTACGCTCACACTGGTGGGTGAATCAGCCCAGAGTAAGAACATCAGATAGAGTCAGATGCTAATGAACTGTTTTCCTCTCATTAGATTCATCGCACGGGGAAATTGTCATACAATGTGGATTTAACATTCTCCGTGAAAGAAACTGTCTGCTCCAAGAATTCTGGACTAGAAATTGATGATCCCAGTTGTCACTGATGTATCAAAGAGACTGCAGTGAGTCCCAAATTATATTGCTACCTTGAAATTGTAGTCTGTATTGAAAAATATCACGGAAAGAGCTGTGTGCTCTGAATTATATCATACAAAGGAGCATGTGTGACAAAACCATAAATTGCTGTAGAAACTCAGCAGTTTGGACAAAATCTGTCGAGAGAAAGCAGTGTTAATATTTCAAGTCCAGTGACCCTTTTTAGAACCGATAGGTTCTGGGCAAATGTCGCATTTATCTTGATGACAAGGGATCAGAGTGTGGGAAAGGAGTGAGTGAATACATGCAACTGGAGCCCAGAGAAAGAGAGAGACACATAGAGAAAGAGAGAGGAAGGAAGGAATTGGTGTTAGTAAGCCAGGAAGAAGAAAAGCTAGATGTATGATAATGGGGTCTATGAGTGTAAAGTGGCGAGTGTGTTGCTGGAAAAACACAGCAGGTCAGGCAGCATCCAAGGAACAGAAGAATCAACATTTCTGTCCGGAGCCCTTCCTGATGTCCTTTTCCAGCAACACATTCTCAACTCTGATCTCCAGCATCTGTAGACCTCACTGTCTCCTCTAGCAAGCCATGACATGACAGGACTTTCATAACTCCCCACATTTAAATGTAAAAATGGTCTCAGATGCTTTCTCCCTCAAACTGAATGTAAAATTAAATTATAAATGATTGCTAATCCCAACAATTCTTTCACTATGAGATCATTAATTAATCCTATCTCATTGCATTAGACCAGATTCAGGAAATTACACTCACCAAGAAAATGATACTCAGTAAATTAATGGGGCTGCAGACTAACAATAATCCAGGTTTGGATTGGCCTTCATTCTAGTGTCTTAAAAAAGTGACTCATGACCCTCATTGATACATTAATTTTAATTGTCCAAAACTCCTTTGATATGGGGATGGTTCCATTAATTTGGAAAACAATGAATGAAAAAAGAGGGAAACAGAAAGCAGAAACATTCAGGTCCATTAGCACAATATCTTTCACCAGTAAAATTATTGAAACTATTCTTAAAGAAGCACATTTGGACAAGTTTAAGGTAATCAGGCACAGAAACCGTGTATTCTTGGAAGGGAAATCATGTTTGACCAATCTATAGAGTATTTTGAGATGATAAATGCTATGGATAAAGAGGGATTAATATATGTACAATATTTAGTTTTCTTGAAGGCATTTAATAAGATACCACATCAATGGTTACAAAAAAAAACTCATGGATGTAGGGGATAGGGTTGGCAAACAGGAAGCAAAGAGTAAGCATAAATGAATCTTTCACAAGCTGGTAAGATGCAACAAGTGGCCTGTCACTTGTACTGGAGATCAGTACTGGGCTCTCAACTGTTTACAACTTCTATAAATGACTTAGATGAAGATATGGTTACAAAGGTTGCTGATGACAGAAACATATATCGGAACTAATGTGAAAATAACATAAGGAAACTTTAAAAAGATACAGAAACGGTTAAGTGATTGGGGAAAGATGTGGCAAATGCATGATCATGTGGGAGAATGTGAAGTGGTCCCTTTTGCAAGAAGAATAAAAAGAAATGTATTATCTAAATGGTGAGAGATTACAGAGTTCTGAGATATATAGGGACCAGTGTGCGAGAATCACAAGAGGTTGGTATGTAGATACAGCAAGTATTTGGGAAAATTCGTAGAATGAGGTTTTTTTTCTCTGCAGGTTGTGTGACTTTGGAACTTGCTTTCTGAAAAGATAGTGAACCAGTTTCTTTGTATATTTTTAATGTAGAGATAGATTCTGGTTAAGGCAGGGGTGAAAGATTATCACAGTGGATATGGAATTGCAGAGTTGAAATTCCAATAAGATCAGCAAACCTATTGGAATGTAGAGCAGTCTTAAGACATTGAATGGCCTACTCCTGTTTCTAGTTTGTATGTCATAAGGTTGCACATATACTGCATTACATCATCAAAAGGCAGGTGTGTTCTGAATTATACCATATAAAAGGCTACGTTTTCTGAATTAAATAATAAATAAGGTCTTAAGTATGGAATTAATTAATAGAAAGGGACACATGTACTGGGTTATATCACAAAAAGGAACATGTGTATTGAGTTAATCATAGAAAGTGCCAAATTGAATTAGTTGGCAAACAAATGTTGGGGGCGGCATGGTGGCACAGTGGTTAGCACTGCTGCCTCACAGCGCCAGGGACCTGGGTTCAATTCCCGCCTCAGGCGACTGACTGTGTGGAGTTTGCACGTTCTCCCCGTGTCTGCGTGGGTTTCCTCCGGGTGCTCCGGTTTCCTCCCACAGTCCAAAGATGTGCGGGTCAGGTGAATTGGCCATGCTAAATTGTCCATAGTGTTAGGTAAGGGGTATATGTAGGGGTATGGGTGGATTGCGCTTCGGCGGGTCGGTGTGGACTTGTTGGGCCGAAGGGCCTGTTTCCACACTGTAAGTAAGCTAAATGTTTAAAAAAATTCCTCTTTTAACAGGAAAAAGGTTTGTGTCAAAGCCATGTTGAATTTTTGCCGAAGAGGTTGTTGACATTGATGTAGAGTGTCGAGGGTTGAAGATGGTGGAGAGCAACAGTGACTCATCAGAATCAAATGAAAACAGTACTGAGGTAACCTCACAATTATACTCAACAGGACAATGGGACTTTTAACATTTCAGATCATTTACAACATGTCTCATTGATCCATTGTGCTTTACAAAGAAATATTTCTATTTTACTGAAGGTCAATAACAAATCAAAAGAGAACTCTTTCATTGAATCACCAAATGTGAGTGTTACCTGTGAATGTTGTTCAATCATTTTCTTGTTAATCAGGATTGTCAGCTAAGAAGTATAAAGTCCAGGATCTAGCAGGGTCAGAACAGACTGTGATATGGCAATTCACTCTGTTAAAATTTTGAGGATAGAACGTCTGCTGCTTAAAAACAGATTTGTGAATGCGGACAAATTCAGTTGAATACCCTGGACTGGATAGGTGCAAATGATAATATTTGTAGTGTTTGATTAAGCTGTTGTGATCACAAATCCTTTAACTATGCTTCACAGCTTTAACCTGTGGGGGGAGCAAGTGAGTCAATCATGACTCTCAAGAAAGATTATTCTATACATTCTATTCTGTCTCGGATACACGTATTTTGAAAATTCAGAAATGTTCTAAATCATGGAAATAAACTGCTTAAATGATCATTAACTCTGTTTTGCTCTAAGATAAATAAAATACAGAGTAACTCAACCCAAATGTGGCAGCATCAAGAGAGCAGTGTCTCTGACACCCACACCAAAAACCAATGTTAATCATTGGTCCTTCCTTCACAGCAATTCTAGATTTATCCAGATAAATTCAATGGGTGTAAGAGATACTGCTGTCTTGATGCTGCCACATTTGGGTTAAATTATCTTAGAGCAATACAGAGTTAATTATAAAGTTAAGCAGTTTCTTTTCATGATTTAAAACATTACTGAACTTTTAATAGAAATTTCAGAACTTTCAAATTCCAATCAATAGAGATTCTCAGTCTCTTGAGTTGGTATGGTTGCTCAGTGATTAGCACTGCTGTCTCACAGCACTAGGGACCCGGGATTTGTTTCCAGCTTCAGGGGACTGTGTGGAATTTGTACATTCTCTCACGTCTGTGTGGGTTTTCTCCATGTGCTCTGGTTTCCTCCCACAGTCCAGGTTTAGGTGGATTGGCCATGGTAAATTGCTCATTATGTCCAGGAATGTGCAGGCTAGGTGAATTGGCCATGGAAATGCAGAATTACAGGAATAGGGTAGGGAGATGGGTCTGGGTTGAATGCTCTTCTGAGGGTCAGTACTTCATGGGCCGAATGCCCACCTTCCACACTGTGGGGATTCTATGATTTAGTTTATCCATAAAACTTACTGCCAGTGTCCCAGGGCCGGACTGATGGCTGCTGCATTGACCAACAGGAGATTTTGGTGAGAATTTCTTTACCCCTGTACTTAGTCACTGAATCCCAACTCCAAATCTCAAAATATTATCACTTCTTCATTTATAATTTAATATTATTTAAAGCTTTTGTTTAGAGATTAGTCAAAAAATAAAACAAATTATTTAACAAATATTAAAGACATGAACCTCAATATTGCAGGTGGAAAGCAATTCAACAGAATTATTGGAGGAGTTTCCAACCGGGACAACCAGTATCCATAACATTTCTCCTATTGGAGGAGTTTCCCAATGTGAGTATAATATACATTTTATGTCAAACAATTGGCAGCTACATTAAAGTGTTGAAACCTCAATTTAGCTGCATGACAGTAAAGTCTGAGACAGGGCTTTGTTTTAGTAAATTAAGCAGATGTCTAAAGCCTACATATTTCAAGTATGAACATTTCCTTATATAAATGCTTTTTTAGTCATCCAATACTTCAATATCCTGAAAATGTCACATTTTATTAAAGCTCTTCATTTTGCACCCATCAGGGCAATTTGCAAGAAAATAAATTCAAAGGAAAAACCTGTATTAATACTGCGTGGGAAGAGAGTGCTAATTGATTGGCAATGGATTCTGAGCAGTAGAGGCATTGTCTTGGAGATTGCACTTTCACGTTGATTAACAATTTTGAGAAAGGGACTGTACCATTTGCACACTATGCAAACTTAATGCTGACATAGGACATTTCAAAGCCAGGCTGTAATACAATGGTGACCTTGCTCAGCTCATTTCTCACAATGTAATAGCAAACACATTGAAGAACTTTAGGAGGAATCACCCTTAGTCTTGATAAGTGCTCGGTCTACCTCAGGTTACCTTGAAACTATTTTGCAAAAGTTTGAACAAGGTGAAGCTAACTGTTTCACACTGCAAATGTGTAATATCAAGACAAGTGGAGTTCGTTGCCAGTAGGATGTTACTGTAAAGTGAAAACAAAATGCTGCCAATCACATAAATGTGTAATGCGGAGTATGAATTTCAGAGCTGATGAAATACCAGATATGTAACTGTATGTCCCTAAAAACTAATGGATCATACCAAACAGCATTGTTATGGACCAGATCAACCCCCTCAAAATATATGAAAGAAATAGTTTAGACCTTATCATTTTCTTATTTTAGAAACAAGTGCCAGGCATTGCATTTCAGACATATTTTGATTGGTCAAATTACTGGTCTTGAAGCAAATCTCACTTTATTCATACTATAGTTTAAATACAGACAAAACAAAAATTAATGAAAAGAATTGGCTTAACTGTAAATCTATCGTAATGTGTACTAACTACGACTAATTGACTCTTTCAGTATCGTGACATCTCATAAATACATCCAAGACAAAGGCCAATTTAGTAAAACAGATTGTCTCATAGGCAATTCTAGTAGCAGGAAGAGAACATCCAGCTTTTAACTGTAACAGTGGCAGGAAAAACAGCTTCCACATCCAACCTCAAGACCCCCAAGCAATTGCTACTGAAGGCTCGAACTAAAATGATTCTTGGTCTTATAGGAGATTAACTCTACCCGTTCAGGCTGCTTCTCTTGTTCCGACTTTTTAAAAAACTCAAGGCCTCATAAGGTGTTTACTTTATCGGCTTTGTAGCAGACTACTCATCACTTCTGCCTCAATCTTTCTTCACAAGGAAAAAAACAGGACAAAATGTACCTCTTAAAGCCATAGCATCATCACAGCACGTCCCTTTGGCTGTTCACAGAAAGGAAGGTACTGACTGTACTAGTCAGAATGTACTTTCAATAGTCACAAACACTGTCTAATATTAGATATAATTCTGCAAATACTAGATAATTTTGGAGTGTGCGAAGAATTGTGTTGACAATCAAGTTAGGATTTTCTGTTAGGCACACAAAATGGCACACTTGCATGCATTGGAAATTGCATATCTAGGATCTTGATCGTTGAATACAGGCAGAACATTCATACACACTGCACCTGCTTCAACTCAACAAAACAGGTAACAGCCATTTCTCAAGGCAATACCTGGCCAATTAGTATTAAACTGCCTGGTTTGAAATTTAAACAAATTCTGGGAGTTAACTGTCAATCATACTTAATGAGTACATTCTCCATGGCAATGCTGTCGCAATCAATTTTCACTTGCTAACCAACTCAGTCCTCAATTTTCATGCAGCGCATTTTTCCCCTTGAGTTGGAATCCTTGCAAATTGCCCTGACTAGTGCAATCTTTAATAGAAGAATTTTTTTCAACACTATTCAATTTTCTTATAAATTGTTTAATTATTAGTCTTTGATAATCAGTTTAAAACATTAATAGCTGAAAATGTGTTGCTGGAAAAGTGCAGCAGGTCAGGCAGCATCCAAGAAGCAGGAGAATCGACGTTTCGGGCATGAGCCCTTCTTCAGGAAAGAGGAAAGTGTGCCAAGCAGGCTAAGATAAAAGGTAGGGAGGAGGGACTTTCCAACGCCCCTCCCCCAAGTCCCTCCTCCATACCTTTTATCTTAGCCTGCTTGGCACACTTTCCTCTTTCCTGAAGAAGGGCTCATGCCCGAAACGTCGATTCTCCTGCTTCTTGGATGCTGCCTGACCTGCTGCGCTTTTTCAGCAACACATTTTCAGCTCTGATCTCCAGCATCTGCAGTCCTCACTCTCTCTTAAAACCTTAATAGTCAGTTTAAAAATTATTCTTTGATTTAAAGATACATTTCAATGTTCTGTTACAGGTACAAAAGAAGCAATGTTTTATGTTCTTCGCATGTGAGTATCTTCTAGGATTTTGTGCCAGAGAATTGTCTCTTGATCATGATCACCATTAATAACACATTGAACACAATTCATCTGAAATAACCATTGTGTTGATTCTGTTCATTCCAGCAACACTATGATAATTCAAGAGCTCAACACAAACGAGCGATGAAACTTCTGAAAATCCAAGCTTGATGTTATCATTGAAATCCCACATTCTGATGACAAAAGATGTTATTAATTTTACTTTTTTTCATATATAAAGGTGAGGGGACCTGGTGTTCCTGTCTGTTCATTACACTGTAACAGGGAGATCCTATGGTTTGTAAATGTTCTGTCCTATGGTATGTGGTTGTTGTCTTGTACTTTGCGGATTTTATTAAAATTGTAAAGAAAATAGTCCTGAATGTTGTTTTTCATTTCATTGATTGCATGTTGCCTGTTGGGCCAGAATATTTAAGCAATGATTATACTGACTAATGATGCTTTTGTGAAATTTTCCAGGGATGAGTGTTGGTGACATGAATCTTTCTAATTTACACCAATATTGAGGATTAAGTGACTGCACTTGAAATCATCTGAATGTGCATAACATCAAGGATCTGAGGGAAGCCTAAGTCATAGATTCATAGAGTCATAGAGATGTACAGCACGGAAACAAACCCTTCGGCCCAGACCGTCCATGCCAACCAGATATCCCAACACAATCTAGTCCCACCTGCCAGTGCCCGGCCCATATCCCTCCAAACCCTTCCTATTCATATACCCATCCAAATGCCTCTTAAATGCTGCAATTGTACCAGCCTCCACCACATCCTCTGGCAGCTCATTCCATACACGTATCACCCTCTGCTTGAAAAAGTTGCCCCTTAGGTTTCTTTTATATCTTTCCCCTCTCACCCTAAACCTATGCCCTCTAGTTCTGGACTCCCCGCTCCATTTATCCTTTGTCTATCCATGCCCCTCATAATTTTGTAAACATCAAAAAGGTCACCTTTCAGCTTCAGATGCTCCAGGGAAAACAGCCCCAGCCTGTTCAGCCTCTCCTTGTAGCTCAGGTCCTCCAACCCTGGCAACATCCTTGTAAATCTTTTCTGAACCCTTTCAAGTTTCACAACATCTTTTCGATAGGAAGGAGACCAGAATTGCATGTGATATTCCAACAGTGGCCTAACCAATGTCCTGTACAGCCACAACATGATCTGCCAACTCCTGTACTCAATATTCTGACTAATAAAGGAAAGCATACCAAACACTTTCTTCACTATCCTATCTACTTGCGACTCAACTTTCAAGAAGCTATGAACTTGCACTCCAAGGTCTCTTTGTTCAGCAACACTCCCTAGGACCTTACCATTAAGTATATAAGTCCTGCTAAGATTTGCTTTCCCAAAATGCAGCACCTCGCATTTATCTGAATTAAACTCCATCTGCCACTTCTCAGCCCATTGGCCCATCTGATCAAGATCCTGTTGTAATCTGAGGTAACCCTCTTCGCTGTCCACTACACCTCCAATTTTGGTCAATGGGAATTAGAGGGAATCTCTCCATTTGCTGGTACCATACTTACAATGACAGACATGATTTGGAGGTGCCGGTAATGGACTGGGGTGTACAAAGTTAAAAATCACACAACACCAGATTATAATCCAACAGGTTTATTTGGAAGCACTACCTTTTGGAGCGCTGCTCCTTCATCAGGTGGATGTGGAGTATAAGATCATAGGACACAGAATTTACAGCAAAAGTTTACAGTGTGATATAACTGAAATTATATATTGAAAAAGGCCTGGGTTGTTTGTTAAAAGTCTCTCATCTTTTAGAATGGGCATGTTGGTTTCAGTTCTTTCATATGCAAATCCCAGAACTTTCTTAAAGTTGAAAGAATGGAAGAAGCTGGTTGTGATTTTTGGAGGTCCAGCCCTAGGACATTGCAACAGAATTGCTCAGCACAGTATCCCACGCCCAAATATCTTCAACTGCTTCATCAATGATGTTCCCTCCATCACAAGGCTGGAAATGGTGATATTCACTGATAATTTCAGAATGTTTAACAGCAGCATAAATTTCAAGGTGTTGAAGCAGTCTGCCCACATGAAGCAAGACCAAGACAACATCCAAGTTTGTGCTGATAAGTGGCAAATATATATTTTTTCCCACATGAGGGCAAGACAATGACCAGATTCACCAAGAGAGAATCTAACCATCGCCACTTCTTGCAAAATAATATTAACCATATCTTAATCACTCGCTGTCAACATCCTGGGGGTTACCATGGAATGGAAGTTGAACTGAACCAGCCATATATATGCTGTGTCTACATGAGAAGGTCAGAAGTTGGGAATTCTGTGGCAAGTAACTCACTCCCTGTCTCCTCGAGGTCTATCCACCATCTACAACATGCAGATCAAGAGTTGGATAAAACACTCTCCTCTTGTCTCAATGAGTACAGTTCCAATAATGCTCAGTATGGACAAAACTGTCCTCTTTATCAGGATCCCATCCTTCAATATAAATCTTCACTAAAATCTGACATAAAACCATAATTTATTTCTGATGCTGAATAACTCTTGAGAAGCTGGTAGTGAGATGCCTCTTGAATGTCTGCAGTCCTTGAGGGTAGATATACACCCGCACAGCTGTAAAGTGGGGAGTTCCAGGATTTTGATGAAACGAGAGTGATAAAAAGTCAAGTACAGATAAATTGCTGCTTCACCTGGTGCCTTGGATAGTGAGGAGTGTGGAGGTACATGACAAAGTACATTCCAAAGTCAGGATGCTGTGTGGCTCGGAGGGGTACTTGCAGAGTGGTGATGTTCCCATGCAGGTGTTAAAGTTTGTCAGTTTGGAAGGCATTATCAGAGGGGGCTTGGTGAGTTGCTGCAGGTCACATTGTAGATAGTGCTCATTGTTGCCACAATGCAACAGTGGTGGAGTTTTAAATTGATGGATGGGGTGTAGATCAAGCAGGCTGCAATGTCCAGGAGGCTAGTGAACCTCTTAGTTGCTCTTGCACTCTTTGAGGCACCTTCCCATTTCATTGCAGAAGGTGTTATACTTGCCCATGTATCTCCACACTCCTCACCATCCAAGGCATCCAAGGTGAAGCAGCAGTTTACCTGTACTTCACTCAATCTAGTCTACGATATTCACTGTTCACAATGTGGTCTGGTCTACACTGGGGAGACAAAGCAGAGGCTGGGTGACCGCTTTGCAGAACAGTAAAATGACCCTGAGTTTCCATTTGCCTGCTACTCCAACACACCACCGTTTCCCACGCCAACGTTTCTCTCGAAGGCTTGCTGTACTGTTCCTGTGAGCCTTCGCACAAGCTTGAAGATCAACATCTCATTTGTGAATTGAGAACCCTACGGCCTCTAGGACTCAACATCTAGCCCAATACCTTTCGAGCCTGATTTCATCCTTCCATGATTTTTTTTAACCACCCCACACCTGGTCCTTTATGACATGGATTGCTTTTAGTATAGTCACCCATTTCCATGAACTCCAAAACCCATTATTACATTAAATGGGTAGCATTTAGTACAGCTGGCCCATTTTCTCACTCTGAGCTCTTCATCGTCGCTCATTCAGCGTTACTTCTGTCCTGATCTGCTTTCCATAATCTCTGAATTTACCTACCAATTAAGATCTCTGTCTCTTTGGGCTCTGACTCTATCTATCTGCTCACCTCTATCCTTCCGCCCCTCTCTCAGTTTTCAGTATAAATAGTTACTGACTGTTCTGATGAAGAGCCACTGGACTAGAAATGTTAACTTGGATTTCTTTCCATAGATCCAGCTGAGTTTCTCCAGTATTTTCTGTTTTTGTTTCAGTATCTGAGATACGTGAAAAGTATTAACATTATTAAGACCATGTATGTTTATTTTTCTATATTTTTGATTTTGGACTGAAATGGGAAAAGGACTATCTTAAGATCAAGGATCTTGGAAGGATTCGCCATACTTTCCAAGTGCAAACAACCAGCAATTAGTGTAATGCTATTTATACTGGTGTTTGTTCAACAGGCCTAAGGTTAATTGCAGACAAACCAGCACCACAGTGTGTGTACAAAATCACATTCGGCCAACAACAAGTAGCTGATTCGTTTGTTCAGCTGTGATTAAGTGTTGATGACTCATGCTGTCTGCCTGCCAACATTTATATGATTGGCTCCCAGCTCGCTGGAAAATTTACAGGAGTGAAGTCTTTGAACCTTTGGTCGGAGAGTTAGTGCCCTGTCTCTGCATTAAAAAAATACACAAAGCCTCAAGGAAGCAAATTTGCATTTTCCCTAACCAGTTGCTTTTCACCAATAAGTCAGAGGTTTATAAGTTGCAAAACAGTTGTTTTGTGTCCTGCCAGCAAAGAAATGAACTGAAAGAGAGAGAGAAGAAGACAGGTCAACAAACAACAGGCTCTGACAAGCCAAAATGGTCACCTCACCAAACACTGGACAGGGACCATTGAATTGCTTCCCCAATTTTTCCCTTCACCCGTAAAACCAATTTTTGGTGGTCTTTCTGTATGTGTGTCAGGTTTCTATAAAGGGGCAAAGTTTTATCTTGTAGAGTTATATGGTGGCAATTCATATTCATTTTGCCTGTCGTCAAAATCTATTTCTTCATTATTGTTCCTGTTCAGCATAGAAACCTGGTTTGCATTTTCTGTTAACCTGGATTTAAAGGGACAGGATAATCTTGCATACTTTTATAAACTCTTTAACTTTTGTGACAACTCTCGAGATAGTGAGGTTTGATCTACAGCATGCAGGAAGCAGCAGGAAGAGCAGGAACGTTGACCGGGGCCTGATGGGAAGGTGAATCACTCATTTAAAAACTTACGTTCTGAATAGGCGGAGTGCACGCTGAGCAGGAGCGGACACGGGACTGAGGAGTAAGTGAAGTAATATATTTGTGTATATTAACCCTAACCCTACCCAAAACACTACTGAGGTAATATCTCCCACCTCCTCCTCCAATCAAAACAAAAGATTCTGTGCATCAGATTGGTATGGTAACTAGTTTTGTTTTATTCTCTACTTTTCTACAGTCTCACTGAGAACTTAGAATATTGGGAATGGTGGTTAGGGCAATTGAATGTTCCTCCTGCAGAATGTGGGAGGTCAAGGTCACGACTAGTGTCCCTGTTGACTTCATCTGCGGGAAGTGCACCCAACTCCAGCTCCTTGAAAACCACCTTAGGGAACTGGAGCTGGAGCTGGATGAACTTCGGAGGAGGAGGGGGTTATTGAGAGGAGTTACAGGGAGGTAGTCACACCTCAGGTGCAAGAAAGAGGCAGATGCGTTACAGTCGGGGACGGAAAGGGAACTGGCAGGCAGTGCAGGGAACCCTGTGGCTGTTCCCCTCAATAACAAGTGTAGATTAGACTTACAGTGTGGAAACAGGCCCTTCGGCCCAACAAGTCCACACCGACCCGCCGAAGCGCAACCCACCCATACCCCTACATATACCCCTTACCTAACACTACAGGCAATTTAGCATGGCCAATTCACCTGACCCGCACATCTTTGGACTGTGGGAGGAAACCGGAGCACCCGGAGGAAACCCACGCAGACACGGGGAGAATGTGCAAACTCCACACAGTCAGTCGCCTGAGGCGGGAATTGAACCCAGGTCCCTGGCGCTGTGAGGCAGCAGTGCTAACCACTGTGCCACCGTGCTGCCCTTAGTGAGGTCAGAAATAAAGTTTCAAGGTAGCAAGAATTCAGGTATTTACACTGGAAAAAGCCCATGTTGTCGAGGACAATACTGCAATACAGTCTACTAGGCTAGATGGGATTCAGGAAAAAGTGAGGTCTGCAGATGCTGGAGATCAGAGCTGAAAATGTGTTGCTGGAAAAGTGCAGCAGGTCAGGCAGCATCCAAGGAACAGGAAATTCGACGTTTCGGGCATACCGATAAAAAATATTTATTTAGCGCTTCCTTATCTCCTCGGACTCCATGCACAACTTCCCACTGCTATCCTTGATTGGCCCGTAGCTTACTTTAATCATTCTGTTATTCCTGATATACCAATCAAAAGCTTTAGGGTTTTCCTTGATCCTATCTGCTCGTGACTTCTCATTTCCCCTCCTGGCTCTTAGCTCTCTCTTTAGGTCTGTCCTGCCTAACTTGTAACTCTCAAGCGCCCTAAATGAGCCTTCACATCTCATCCTAACATAAGCCTTCTTCTTCCTCTTGACAAGAGATTCAATTTCTTTAGTAAATAATGCTCCCTCACCCGACCACTTCCTCCCTGCCCAACAACTACATACTTATCAAGGACACGCAGTAGCTGATCCTTGAATAAGCTTCACATTTCAATTATGCCCATCCCTGCAGTTTCCTTCCCCATCCTATGCATCCTAAATCTTGTCTAATCACATCATAATACCCATCCCCCAGCTATAACTCTTGCCCTGTGTTATATACCTATTCTTTTCCATTACTAAAGTAAACATAACCAAATTGTGGTCACTATCACCAAAGTGCTCACATACCTCCAATTCTAACACCTGGCCAGGTAATTACCCATTACCAAATCTAGGTAACTACCCTGTTACTCTTGCTCCTATCCAGAATCATCCTTGCTATTCTTTTCAGGAATGAGGAATGAGGAAAGTGTGTCCAGCAGGCTAAGATAAAAGGTAGGGAGGAGGGACTTGGGGGAGGTGCAATGTAGATGTGATAGGTGGAAGGAGGTGAAGGTGAGGGTGATAGGCCGGAGTGGGGTGGGGGCGGAGAGGTCAGGAAGAAGATTGCAGGTTAGGAGGGCGGTGCTGAGTTTAAGGGAATCGACTGAGACAAGGTGGGGGGAGGGGAAATGAGGAAACTGGAGAAATCTGAGTTCATCCCTTGTGGTTGGAGGGTTCCCAGGCGGAAGATGAGGCGCTCTTCCTCCAACTGTCGTGTTGTTATGTTCTGGCGAGGGAGGAGTCCAAGGACCTGCATGTCCTTGGTGGAGTGGGAGGTGGAGTTAAAGTGTTGAGCCACGGGGTGATTGGGTTGGTTGGTCTGGACGTCCCAGAGATGTTCCCTGAAGCGTTCTGCAAGTAGGCGGCCCGTCTCCCCAATATAGAGGAGGCCACAACGGGTGCAGCGGATGCAATAGATGATGTGTGTGGAGGTGCAGGTGAATTTGTGGCGGATATGGAAGGATCCCTTGGGGCCTTGGAGAGAAGTAAGGGAGGAGGTGTAGGCGCAAGTTTTGCATTTCTTGCGGTTGCAGGGGAAGGTGCCGGGAGTGGAGGTTGGGTTGGTAGGGGGTGTGGACCTGACAAGGGAGTCACGGAGGGAGTGGTCTTTTCGGAACGCTGAATAGGGGAGATGAGGGAAATATATCCCTGGTGCTGGGGTCCGTTTGGAGGTGGCGGAAATGACGGCGGATGATACGCTGTATACGGAGGTTGGTGGGGTGGTAGGTGAGAACCAGTGGGGTTCTGTCCTGGTGGTGGTTGGAGGGGCGGGGCTCAAGGGCGGAGGAGCGGGAAGTGGAGGAGATGCGGTGGAGGGCATCGTCGATCACGTCTGGGGGAATCTGCGGTCCCTGAAGAAGGAGGCCATCTGGGCTGTACGGTATTGGAACTGGTCCTCCTGGGAGCAGATGCGGCGGAGACGAAGGAATTGGGAATATGGGATGGCGTTTTTACAGGGGGCAGGGTGGGAGGAGGTGTAGTCCAGATAGCTGTGGGAGTCAGTCGGTTTATAGTAGATGTCTGTGTTGAGTCGGTCGCCCGAGATAGAAATGGAAAAGTTTAGGAAGGGGAGGGAGGAGTCTGAAATGGTCCAGGTGAATTTGAGGTCGGGGTGAAAGGTGCTGGTAAGGTGGATGAACTGTTCAACCTCCTCGTGGGAGCACGAGGCAGCGCCGATACAGTCATCGATGTAGCGGAGGAAAAGGTGGGGGGTGGTGCCAGTGTAGTTGTGGAAGATGGACTGTTCCACATATCCTACGAAGAGACAGGCATAGCTGGGGCACATGCGGGTGCCCATGGCAACTCCTTTAGTTTGGAAGAAGTGGGAGGATTGGAAAGAGAAGTCGTTCAGGGTGAGGACCAGTTCAGTCAGTCGAAGGAGGGTGTCGGTGGAAGGGTACTGGTTGGTACGGCAGGAAAGGAAGAAGCGGAGGGCTTTGAGTCCTTCGTGATGGGGGATGGTGGTGTACAGGGACTGGATGTCCATCGTGAAGGTAAGGCGTTGGGGACCGGGGAAGCGAAAATCATGGAGGAGGTGGAGGGCGTGGGTGGTGTTCCGAACGTAGGTGGGGAGTTCTTGACTAAGGGGGACAGAACCATGTCGAAGTATGCGGAGATGAGTTCGGAGGGGCAGGAGCAGGCTGAGACAATGGGTCGGCCGGGGCAATCAGGTTTGTGGATTTTGGGCAGGTGGTACAAACGGGCGGTACGGGGTTGTGGGACTATGAGGTTGGAGGCGGTGGATGGGAGATCCCCTGAGGTGGTGAGGTTATGGATTGTCTGGGAGATGATGGTTTGGTGGTGGGAGGTGGGGTCATGGTCAAGGGGGCAGTAGGAGGAGGTGTCCATGAGCTGGCGTTTGGCCTCAGCGGTATAAAGGTCAGTGTGCCAAACCACTACCGCGCCTCCCTTGTCTGCCGGTTTGATGGTGAGGTTGGGGTTGAAGCGGAGGGAGTGGAGGCTGCATGTTCCGAGGGTGAGAGGTTGGAGTGGGTAAGAGGGGTGGACAGGTTGAGTCGGTTAATGTCGCGGCGGCAGTTGGCTATAAAGAGATCGAGGGCGGGTAAGAGGCCAGCACGGGGTGTCCAGGTGGATGGGGTGTGTTGGAGGTGGGAGAAGGGGTCGTCAGAGGGTTGGCAAGAGTCTTGGTTGAAAAAGTAGGCACGGAGGCAAAGGCGGCGGAAGAATTGTTCAATGTCTCACCACGTGTTGAACTCGTTAATCCGAGGGCGTAGGGGAATGAAGGTGAGGCCTCTGCTGAGGACTGATCTTTCATCCTCAGAGAGGGGGAGGTCTGGAGGGACGGTGAAGACACAGCAGGGCTGGGAGCTAGGACCTGCTGTGGGACTGGAGCTGGGAGTGAGGTCAGCATTTGGCGCGGGGGTGGGATGGAGATCGGCGCGGGGCGGGGTTAAGCGTGGTGACAGAGATCGGCGTGGGGACGGGGTTAGGCGTGGGGCGGGGTCATGTGTGGTGACGGAGGTCGGCACGGGGGCAGGGTTACGCGTGGTGTCAGAGGTCGGCGTGGGTGGGGGGAGACACATGAGACTTTGTGGTCGTGCAGGTTAGTGATGTCACTGGGTATGGAAGTGGCTGCGGCGACGGCAACTGAAGGGGCGGAAATGGTTGTGGCGACGAAAGAAACTTTGTCATTCCTGATAGCCGCGGGGGTCGCAAATCCCTTGGCGATCTTCCTGGCGATCGTGGATGCGGTTGTCTGGGCGGCGATTGCCGGGGCAGTTGTCTGGGCGGCGATCGCGGAGGCTGCGAGGTCGGTGGGGGCGGAAGTGACGTCACGGTCGTCGTTGGCCGTTGGTGCCGCGGGCACTGTAGCGGCCGCGTGGTTAATGGCGTCCGACTGATTACAGAGGCCGATGGAAGATTCTGGAACAGTTGAGGATTGAGATTCACAAGGAGGAGGTGTTAACAATTCTGACAAGTGTGGAAATAGATAAGTCCCCTGGGCCAGATGGATTTGTCCTAGGATTCTCTGGGAAGCCAGGGAGGAGATTGAAGAGCCTTTGGCTTTGATCTTTATGTTGTTATTTTCTACAGGAATAGTGCCAGAAGACTGGAGGATGGCAAATAGTGTCTCCTTGTTCAAGAACGGGAGGAGAAAGAACCCTGGTAATTACGGACCAGTGAGCCTTACTTCAGTTGTGGGTAAAGTGTTGAAAAAGGTTATAAGAGATAGGATTTATAATGATCGAGAGAAGAATAAGTTGATTAGAGTCATAGAGATGTACAGCACACAGTTTTGTGAACGGTAGATCATGCCTCACAAACCTTATTGAGTTCTTTCAGAAGGTGACCAAACAGGTGAATGAGGGTAAAGTGGTTGATGTCGATTTCCGTAAGGCAATTGATAAGGTTCCCCACGGTAGGCTATTACACAAAATATGGAGGCATAGGACTGTGGGTGATTTAGCGGTTTGGATCAGAAATTGGCTAGCTGAAAGAAGACAAAATGCATGATTGGAAATGTTCATCCTGAGTTCAGTCACAGGTGGTATATCAAAAGGATCTGTTTTGGGACCACTGCTGTTTGTCATCTTCATAAATGACCTAGATGAGTTTGTAGAAGGATCGGTTAGTAAATTTGCAGATGACACTAACGTCGGTGGAGTTGTGGACAGTGCAGAAAGATGTTGCAGGTTACAGAGGGACATAGATAAAATGCAGAGCTGAGCTGAGAGGTGGCAAATGCGTTTAATGGAGAAAAGTGTGAGGTGATTCACTTTGGAAGGAGCAACAGGAATGTAGAGTACTGAGCTTATGGTAAGATTCTTGGTTGTGTAGATGAGCAGAGAGATCTTGGTATACATAGATCCCTGAAAGTTGCCACCAGGTTGATAGGGTTGTTAAGAAGGCAGGAGAAAGTGAGGACTGCAGATGCTGGAGATCAGAGCTGAAAAATGTGTTGCTGGAAAAGCGTAGCAGGTCAGGCAGCATCCAAGGAGCAGGAGAATCGATGTTTCGGGCATAAGCCCTTCTTCAGGCTTATGCCCAAAACATCGATTCTCCTGCTCCTTGGATGCTGCCTGACCTACTGCACTTTTCCAGCAACACATTTTCAGCTCTGATCTCCAGCATCTGCAGTCCTCACTTTCTCCTAGTTGATTTTAACCTACTGCGAACCCTCTTGCAAGAATGCCTTCCTTGAAGAAGCTCTCTTCCTCCATTCTTGAAGAAGGGCTGATGCCCGAAAAGTCAATTCTCCTGCTCCTTGGATGCTGCCTGACTTGTTAAGAAGGCATACAATGTGTTAGCTTTTATTGGTAGAGGGAATTGAGTTTCGGAGCCATGAGATCATGCTGCAGCCATACAAAATTCTGGTGGGGCTGCCTTTGGAGTATTACATACAGTTCTTGTCACCGCATTATAGGAAAGATGTGGAAGTTTTGGAAAGTGTTCAGAGAAGATTTACTAGGAGGTTCCTGATATGGAGGAAAGATTTTATGAGGAAAGGCTGAGGGACTTGAGGGCTGTGTTTGTTAGAGAGAAAAAGGACGAGAGGTGACTTAATTGAGACATATAAGATAATCAGAGGGTTACATAGGGTGGACAGTGAGAGTCTTTTTCCTTGGATGATGATGGGACATAGCTTTAAATTGAGGGGTGATAGATGTATGACACATGTCAGAGGTAGTTTATTTACTCAGAGAGTAGAAGAATAGGAACACGCTGCCTGCAACAATAGTAGACTCGCCAACTTTAAGGGCAGTTAAATGGTCATTGGATAAACATGGATGAAGATGGTATAGTGTAGGATAGATAGGCTTCAGATTTGCTCCACAGATTGGTGCAACATCGAGGGCTGAAGGGCCTCTACTGCGCTGTAATGTTCTATGATCTATACTACCCTAGTAAGTCATGAAAGTAAACATCTCCTCTTTGGATGTTATGTTGGAGGAAAACTCACTGATGAAGTCTAAGATATAACCCAAAGAAACTCCAGTGGATATGTCCTGGGACTGAGAGGAATAGCCTCCACCAGACAGCCACCATTCTCTTTGTGTTAGGTATGACTCCAATTAAGGAGAGTGGTTTCCCTGATTCCCAAGGCTGACAACCACAAATGCTTATTAAAATACCTGCTGAATACAAACCTTATGTTTTGAAGCTACCAGTCTTTAATTTTTCACCATGAAGAAAATATCGATGTGTTTAGTCTTTTTTAAATTGCTTGGCCATTTATGGTCAACACGACTCAGTTGGGGCATTCAAACCCAGGAGTCTGTGCAGAGAACAATTATTAAAATTATTCCTCTTGCTGGTGAAATGAACGAAGAGAAAAAAAATATCCAGCCTTGACAGGAGATATGACTGAGGTACAACATTAGAGATACTAAATGGCATGATAAAAGTAAATCTGAAGTGTTAAAATAAATAGCAAAAGGATTGGGACGAATAGAGATTTTCAATCCTGACAGTTTAATTTACAACAGAACTGAATAATTTACCAACAATAGTGTTAATTCTGTTATAAGATTATGAAAGTAAATATTTGGAGTTTGGAGGTCTGAAAATAATCTTACTTCATCATAAACACTTCCTGGTCACATGTTCAAGTGTTTTCTGACAAGCCTGAACTCTTTCCAGTTCCTCTTTTCCTGAGACAAACACACAGAGTAATGGAAGAGCTCAGCATTGAGTGCTTCCAGCCCTCACTGACACACTCACTCTGAGCTGCCACCATATGGGGAGCTGAGGAACTGCCAAATCAGAAAAATAATCTCATTGTGGGAAGTTAGAATCCTGACGCTCCTTGCGTTCAGTGAGACAGTAAGAGAAGCCAACAGTGTCACCCTCTTACACTCTCACAACTCAAGCAAAACCCAATATCTGAAATGCTTTTTGTTTTTTTCCTGTGTGCATTTTACCCAATCCATCACTGTCTTATCAGTCCCTGTGGGAAAACTGGCTGATGCATTTTGTTGTTAATTGAGAGCTTGGTGGTTTGAGACCATACAGGTACAAAACTTTAAAGAAGGCTGAGTTGGCTAGATGGGAAAGCAGAGTGACACTTCCAACATGGATTAAATTCTCACACTGGCTGAGGTTACCATGAAGGCCCCATCTTCTCAATCTTACTGGTTGCCTGAGGTATGGTGATCCTCAGATTAAATCATGACCATCAGTTGTCTCTCTCTCTCTCTCTCTAATGAGGCAGTGAGACAATGGCAATATTACCTTTACTGGCAGTCACTGTGACTGAAAAATAAAACATATCCAAAGCTCTATGTAACAGGTATAGATTAGATTCCCTACAGTGTGGATACAGATCATTTGGCCCAACAATGCCATACCAACCCTCTGGAGAGTAACCCACCCAGATACATTGTCCTACATTTACCTCGGACTAATGCACCTAACACTATGGGACAACTTAGCATGGCCAACCCATCTAACCTGCACATCTTTGGATTTTGGGAGGAAACCAGAGCACCCAGAGGAATCCCACGCAGACACGGGGAGAATGTGAAAACTCCACACAAACAGTCGCCCGAGGCTGGGATCAAACCTGGGTCCCTGGTGCTGTGAGGCAGCAGTGTTAACCACTGAGTCACCATGCCACCCAGAAGAACGCAGGATAGAGTTTCAACTGGGATTTAGCACTTTCTTTTCAAAAGTGCAATGGATTTGGCATAAAATTGTGAATTTGTGTAGACATAGTTATCAGATTTATTATCAGTCCACAATAATTCCTTTCAGAGTTATCTTACAGTAAATGATGAACTATTACATGCTGTTAGAAAAAAAATCTACGTTAAACAATTTATATAAGCAAGAACATAGCATGGAAAACCTGGGACTCATTCAATGTCGCAACTGAATTCTATTTAATTTGCCTCCTTGCTGCTGGATTTGTGTGTCTACACTGCAGAAACACATGTACTCAGAAAATGCATGGAAATGTCCAGGAGGATGAGTGTGTTGTATTATATGATGCAGTACAGATGAGACAGGCCTCTATCCTATATGAAATTCGAACACAGAGTGACCTGCCTTGCCTTCAGTCACTCTTTCTGTGTAATGGAGCCAGTGTAGACAGTTGACTGTCTGGGTACAATACACAGTATCATCTATAAGCACAGATTCCAGACTATGTATGAAAATCTGTGATATTGTACTCTTAGGAGTTAATATTGTAAATAAACTTTAAGTTATCTGACTCACAAAATCTGACTACCTGGATATATGTTATGCAGAGACATACGAGGTAAACCACAAGGGGCATGAATGAACAATTCTGAAGTCTTCAACTAAAAACAAAATACTGAGAATGCTGGAACTCTGACAAAAAAGAAGAAACCAAAAGTTTTGGAGAAACTCAACAGATAGAGTCCATAGAGGTCAAGAGATGTACTACAGCACAGAAACAGACCCTTCAGTCCAACTTGTCCATGCCAATGAAATTGGAGAAAGTGAGGACTGCAGATACTGGAGATTAGAGTCGAGAGTGTAGTGCTGGAAAAGCACAGCAGGTCAGGCAGCATCCGAGGGACAGGAGAATCGACATTTCGGACATAAGCCCTTCATCAGGAATGAGGCTTGTGGGTCAGGGTTGAGAGATAAATGGGAGTGGGGTGGGGTTGGGGGGAGATAACTGAGAAAGCGATAGGTGGATGAAGGTGAGGGCGTAGGTGATAGGTCAGAGGGGGGAGTGATGGACAGGTCTGGAGGGTGGTGCCAAGTTGGATTCTTGGGACTGGGATAATGTAGGGTGGAGGGGAATGAGAAAGCTGTTCAAATTAACATTTATCCCGTGTGGTTGCAGGATCCCCAAGCGGAAAATGAGACATTCCTCCTTCAGGTTTCAGGTGGCAATGGTTGGACGGTAGAGGAGGCCCAGGACCTGCATATCCTTGACAGAGTGGGAGGGGGGAAGTGTTCAGCCAAGGGGCAGTGGGATTGGTGGGAGCGGGTGTCCCAGAGATATTCGCTGAAACGATCCGCAAGAAAGCATCCTGTCTCCCTGATGTAAGCGAGACCACACCGGGTGCAACAGATGCAGTAGGTGACATTGGTAGAGGTACAGGTGAATTTGTGATGGATGTGGAAGGATCCCTTGGGGCCTTGGATGGGGTGAGGGGGAGGTGTGGGGGCAGGCTTTGCACTTCCAGCGGTGGCTGGGGAGGGTGCCAAGAATGGGGTGTGGGCTGGTGCGGGGTGTGGAGCTGACAAGGGAGTCACAGAGGGAATGGATTTTTCAGAATGCTGATGGGGTAGGGAGGGAAATATATCCCTGGTGGTGGGGTCCGTTTTGATGTGGCGGAAGTGGTGGAGGATGATGCATTGTATGCGGAGATTGTTGGGGTGAAAGGTGAGGACCAGAGGGGTTCTGCCCTTGTTCTGCCAGGAGGGGTGGGGTGCAAGGGCGGTGGTGCATGAAGTGAAGGGTGTCATCATCCGCATGGGAAGGGAAGTTGTGATCATGGAAGAAGGAGGCCATCTGGGACTTTCTGAGGTGGAATTGGTCATCCTGGGAACAGATGCGGTGGAAGCAGAGGAATTGGGAATAAGAAATGGCATTTTTACAGGGGGTAGGGTGAGAGGAAGTGTAGTCTAGGTAGCTGTGGGAGTCAGTGGGCTTGTAGTATACATCTGTGGTTAGTCGGTCACCAGAGATGGTGTTGGAGAAGTCTAGGAAAGCGAGGGAGGTTTCTGAGATGGTCCAGGAGAATTTGAGGTCAGGATGGAATGTGTTGGTAAAGTTGGTGAGCTGTTTAACCTCCTTGTGGGAGCACGAGGTGGTGCCTATACAGTTATTGATGCAGCGGAGGAATAGGCAGGGGGTGCTGCAGGTGTAACTGCGGAGGATGGACTGTTCCACATATTCAACAAACAGGCAGTCATAGCTGGGTCCCATGCGGGTACCCGTGGCTACCCCTTTGGTTTGGAGGAAGTGGGAGAATTGGATGGAAAGGTTGTTGAGGGTGAGGACCAGTTCAGCCAGGTGGATGAGGGCGTCGGTGGGAGGGTACTGGTTAGGACGGTGTGAGAGGAAGAAATGGAGGGCTTTGAAGCTTTCGTCGTGATGGATCGATGTGTACAGGGACAGGATGTCCATGGTGAAGATGAGGCGTTGGGAACTGGGGAAACGAAACGCTTGGAGAGGTGAAGTGCATGGGTGGCTCATGAACTTAGGTGTATAGTTCCTGGACTGAGGGGGACAGGACGGTGTCGAGATAGGAAGAGATGAGTTTGGTGGGACAGGCACAGGCTGAGACAATGGGTCAACCGGGGTAGTCAGGTGTGTGAATCTCAAGCAGGATGTAGAATCGGGCAGTGCAGGGTTCACAGACAATGAGGTTGGAGGCTGTGGATGGGAGATCCTCAGAGATGATGAAGTTGTGGATGGTCCAGGAGATGATGGAAGGTGAGGCCATGATCGAGGGAACAGGAGGAGGAGGTGCCTGCGAGTTGGCACCTGGCTTCAGCAGTGTAGAGATTGGTGCGCCACACTTCATACCAATGAAACATTCTAAATTAATCCAGTCCCATTTCCCAGCACTTGGCCAATATCCCTCTAACCCCTTCCTATTCATAAACCCATCCAGATTCCTTTTACATGTTATAATTGTACTGGATTCCACCACTTCCTCTGGCAGCTCATTCCATACCTCTGCTTGAAAAAGTTGCCCCTTAGGTCCCTTTTAAATTTTTCCACTCTCACCCTAAACCTATGCCCTCTCATTCTGGACTCCCACATCTCAGGGAAAAGACCTTGTCTTCTGTGAAGATCCAAATTGAATCAATGTTTCAAGTCTGATACGAGGATCCACCTCCAGAGATGCTACCAGATGTGTTGAGTGCTCCAAAACTTTGTTTTTACAACTGCCGTCTGGTTGAATTCAATGTCTAACCTGAAAAGAGTTGCAGATCAGTTTTTATATTGGAAAGTTTCAGAGAAGGTAAAACTCCCAAACTCTTCTCTCCCCCTTCACAGTGCCCATAGATCTTCAGATATGCACGTTCTCCCCGTGTCTGTGTGGGTTTTCTCCAGGTGCTCTGGTTTCCTCCCATAATCCAAAAATGTGCAGATTAGTTGAAGTGGCCAAGCTAAATTGCCCATAGTATTCAGGGATGTGTAGGTTAGGTGCATTAGTCGGGGTTAAGTGTAGAGTAATAGGTTAAAGGGATGGGTCTGGGTGGGATACTCATCAGTGTGGACTTGTTAGGCCGAATGGCCTACTTCCACACTGTAGGGATTCTATGACTCTATGATTTTCACCATCACATGGCATTTGAAGTTGGTGACGGAGATATTATAAATACTTTTCTGCAGGACCTGCACACTGTTTATTACCCTGAACTGACGTTTGTCATTTCCACACCTCACATCACTCAGTCTCGTCCTTTCCCCTTCTCCACAGGGGCTGAGACCTACACACAGCCCCCGACAAGTGGGCAGACCGGAAGGCATGGCCACAGAAGGCTCTACAACAGTCAATAAGCCCTCAGTCCAAAGCAACTCTCTGCATGGAGCACCTACGCTTGCAGACGACTGGCCTCTGCTTTCAGTGATGAGGAAGCTGGAGCACGTTCTGCTCGCTGTCAATGTTTCCTTCTCAAAGTCAGCTGGCATTGTGACATCTGTGATTCTTACACATGCACACAATAAATTTCAATCACACCCCTGCATTGGCAGCAGGACTGAAATAATTTGGACTCGATCCTCCAACCATGAGTAGTGATTTAATACACGACACCATGGCACGTGTATTTCAGGGGTTTACCACAGCACTGATAGTTTTGGCATAAGGTGATAAACAACGTGAATGGCTCCAATGTGGTCCTCCCAACAGCAGCAACAACAACAATAACAATATCATATATTTATCCACACTTAGAAATAAAAGCACTCCCAGGATTGTCACAGAGACAGAAAGAATGCCGGGTCACCTGTCATTGCATCACAGCATGGATATCAATATTCCTAAGGTTTTTATTCTTCATGAAAATGCAATCCATACTTTATAAGTCTGGAAATAAACTTTATAACACCAGAAGCAATGTAGAGCAAGACAAAGAGGAGTGGGAATTCTGCTTTGTGCGGGATCATTCTCTGTTGTTTCCTTGCCCTGATAGGTACAGAACATGACTCTGGGTTTCTGACATTCAATGAAGGAAAACCTCTCTGTGTGGTATTCTCCCAGAGGACCACTCCTCATACCTTGTGGTATTTTCCATTTCTATCAGTATGTGGTGCTGAGTAAAATATGTCTCAGGCAATTTGCTTTCACCAATGCGCCCCTGTCTTGGAAATATAGCTGGAAGATAAAGCATGATGGAATATCCACACACAAGACACATCTCTTAGATAAGGAGAAAGTTTATTGCACCACTGCAATAATTACAACAAATTTGACCAGACATAATCACCAGCACCTCAGGGAGCTGGTACGGATATGTCTGCTCCCGCCAAAAGCTAGAGTAGAACTTCCTGTCTCAACCCAAAGACTGTATGTCTGCGAGAGATTTGTTTTGGACTGAGGGCTTATTGACTGTTGTAGAGAGGTCTGTGGTCATGCCTTCCTGCCTGCCCACTTGTCAGGGTCTGTCCCTGTGGAAAAGGGAAAAGGACAAGACTGAGTGATGTGAGGTGAGGACATGACAAACATCAGTTCAAGGTAATAAACAGTTCAGGGTAATAAACAGGTCCCGCAGAAAAATATTTATTATATCTCCATCATCAACTCCGAATACCATGTGATGGTAATAATCTGAAGATCTATGAACATTGTGAAGAGAGAGAGAAGAGTTTGGGAGTTTTACCTTCTCTGAAACTTTCTAATATAAAACTGATTGCAACGTTTCCAGGTTAGACATTGAGTTCAACAAGGCTTTCAAATTAAAAACAGAAAGTGCTGGAGAAAGTCAACAGATCTGTACATCAGGAGAATGGAGGAAACCAATGTACTAAGAATATTAACCTCTTCAGTACCATTACCTTAGACAACATCTCCTCTCCAAGCAATCTCTGGACAGTTTACCAATTATACAATCCCATACAGAACTACATTGCATTTACCATTACTCCATCTCCCCTTTGATTTTACAAATGCAGGTGATATTGATGTTTTGCACTTTTCTAAGAAAGCATTCTCTTCACGTTTGGAAGCATAGTAAGTCTTTTGCTTAAGGACTGTTAACTCAGATTCTGATCTGTAGATCACTTCTCTGCTGGAGATTTTTTTTATTTCTTGGATACTCTTCATGAGTACATTGGTCGGGGTGAAAGCAGGAGCAAATTACTGCAGATGCTGGAATCTGTACTGGAAACAAAATGATGCTGGGGATCACATTGGGTCAGGCAGCATCCATAGAGAGAGAGCAAGCTAATGTTTTGAGTCTAGATGACTCTTCATCAGAGCTAATGTGAAGTGTGATGGGGACAGCATTTATGCAATAATGGTTGGGAGGAAGTTGGGTGGAATGCTGGGAGAGAAAGGAGTTGAGAGTGTGGTGCTGGAAAAGCACAGCAGGTCAGGCAGCAATGGAGGAGCAGGAAAATCGATGTTTTGGGCAAAATCCCTTCATCAGGAAACGGGGAGAAAGGATGTTGATAGTTCAGATTAAGTGATCAGAATGTGAGAATGGCGGAACAATGGTGTGTGTCCTGCCAGACTGGAATGAACAGACAGTCCCACTGGGGTGGGGGGAAGGGTGAGAGGAAATGGTGACAGAGAAGGCAACAACTAAAGCTAAAAGGGAAGGAATGGGAGTGGGACTGTGTAGATTAAGAGAAAAAAAATCCCTAGAGCGTGGAAACAGGCCCAACAAGTCTACACCAACCCTCCGAAGGCTAACCCACCCAGACCTATTCCCCAAACTGATTGCTCCACATTTCCCCCTGACTAATGCACTGAACCCACATATCCCTGAACACTATGGGCAATTTAGCATGGCCAATTTATCTAACATGCACATCTTTGGATTGTGGGAGGAAACCCACGGAGACATGGGGAGAATTCCACATAGACAGTCGCCTGAGGTCAGGATTGAACTCAGGTCCCTGGTGCGGTAATTCAGCAGTGAGAACCATTGAGCCATCATGCCACCCCAAGACTATTGTTATTCCACTATCTTATCTAAATGGTACTTACTTTCCTAAATTTCTTTCATAAGTGAACCCTTCTCCCGCTGGCTCAGGCAATCGCCCCACAGCATCTGGTAGATCTTTAATCTACGCCATCATTGTGGCATGACCTGGGTTCGATTCCCGCCTTGGGCAACTGTCTGTGTGGAGTTTGCACATTCTCCCCGTGTCTGTGTGGGTTTGCTCCAGTTTCCTCCCACAATCCAAAGATGTGCAGGTCAGGTAAATTGACCATGCTAAATTGCCCATAGTGATAGGTGCAGGGGTAAATATAGGTTAGGGGAATGAGTCTGGGCGGGTCACTCTTTGGAGCGTCAGTGTGGGCTTGTTGGAGTGAAGGGCCTACTTCCACACTGGAGGGAATCTAATCATCTGGTAGATCTTTTTATCCATAAATGGTGGCACAGAACATAACTGGTCTGTTGAAGCGAATCCTTTCTAACAACATCCACCAATTCAGAGCTTAATGTGTTCACCCAGGGAACAAAGTGCTGTGGAAGTAATATTTTTATATAGTAGTGAGCCGTGATAAACATCTGTTGGATCTGCCAATACCATGTTACCCATGTCTGATTCTCATGTAGCGAAGGATTATAAGCATTGCTGCATCAGGTAAAAATACCCTGCTGGAGGCAAAACACTCCCCAGTGTAAGTCCTCTCCTGTCAACAGCTGTCCACAAAACATTCTGGATTTTTCTCCAAAGATAAGTATTTCTTGGATTCGAAGAAATACGATAAAGTTTCATCACGAATTTCAACAACAGTTCTGACACTTATGAATTTTAACTTCAAAGTTTCACCTTTAAAGTATTTCACTAATTTGTAGTGGAGTTTAAAAAAGTCATCTGTGGATTCTTCTTTTCCAATAAATCTTACTCATTCAAGAATTTCATCTGTAACAAATCAAAGTAATTATTGAAACTGTTTAGGACATGGATAGAAGTGTTTGTACTCTCAATGCTTTGTCTGTTAAGAACATCAGCTGCAATTGACCACTGGATATGATAACCTGTTAATTTGTTCAGTTCTAGTCTTGGGATTTAACCTTGAAGCAACACTGTATCTTAAGAACTGAAGCTGTCAGATGTCCAGTTATGTAGTCTGTACAGTCTTTCCCTAACATTGAAATGACCGGGAGTATTACATTGTGGGCGGCACGGTGGCACAGTGGTTAGCACTGCTGCCTCACAGCACCTGAGACCCGGGTTCAGTTCCCGACTCAGGCAACTGACTGTGTGGAGTTTGCACATTCTCTCTGTGTCTGCGTGGATTTCCTCTGGGTGCTCCAGTTTCCTCCCACAGTCCAAGGATGTGCAGGTCAGGTGAATTAGCCATGCTAAATTGCCTGTAGTGTTAGGTAAAGGGTAAATGTAGAGGAATGGGTGGGTCGTTGTAGACTTGTTGGGCCGAAGGGCCTGTTTCCACACTGTAAGTAATCTAATCGATGCTGTTTTTATTTAAATGCATTGAATAACTTGTAGAGTTTCATAAGCAAGTATTTTCTTTAATATTTTTCTCTCTGTATGTTACATTTTATTGAACTCTTCAATAAAACTTTAAATTGCATTACTGGTCATACTGTAGTGATTTACAGCTGTAAGAATTTTTAAATTTGTTCTTTTGTAATCCAATATCTCCATACTGTTGACAAAGTTTTACCGCCATTTTCTAAACAATCAAAACAGTTCGTATTGATTTCATCCAGGGATTTCCGATCTTCTGCAGTAAAGATGCAGTTTTCCACCTCTTTGCAACTCAATTGGACGAGTTACCACCTTTCCACATCTAAAATATCAAGCACTTTCTTCTACATAAATATTGATGTTTACTGGGTGGAGCCAATGTAATATGAATATAAACCTGTTCAGAACCATTGTGTCACAGAACACATAGGATAGGGTGCACGAGCCAAATGCCAGAGTCACCCCGAGTAACCACAACAAAGTGAGATCCTTAGTGGATTTACCTACAATATCAAAGGGAGAGAAACTCTATCTCTGCCAATGGTCTAGTAGGAAAAGGTTCAGTTGGATGTGGTACTCAGGTACACAGGCTAGAGGTAGCCAGCTTGAGTGTTCATCCAATGCTCAGTTTGCTTAACTTAGCTACAAACATATTTGAAGAGTGCTTCATGTTTTCATTTGTGAGCTGTGCTACGAGTCTGTGTGAGTTTGCTTCATTCGCGGTGGACGCCACAGTGAGATCAACACTTGCAGCTTCTGCCTAGACATGGGAAATGGATACAGCAGGGTCAAAGGCCAGCGATTGGTCACCATGGAGTCAAACCCCCATCAAGAAGCATTGGGAAGGAGAAAAAACATGTCAGAATAAGATTGTTGCACAATAATCAAAAACTCATTTTTACTGAAATGCTTCTTTACGTTAAACGCATCGCTGAAGCAATGTGTCTGTATTTACAACAGATCATTTGGAATGTTTGGTACAGGAAATATTGTAAATGCGGTCACTGATCCTGTATCAAAATAATTCCAGCAGCTATTTCTAGGGGACAGAGTGTGACCTTCTATAAATTACAGCTGATCATGTCTTCTCTTAACTGAGATCATTATTTCAAATTCTGTGGAATAATTTCTGATCTCACTAAATCTAAACATGATGACGATACTGGGAGGAAGCTCTGCCCATATTACAGCCACTTGGCAGCAGCTTCCCCTGCCCAGAACCAAACTGAGTAAATATGAGTCAGTGTTTGATTGTGGTGAAGGCGCGAGAATATAAAGACTGAACACAGCAAGGAAAGGGCAGAGCAAGAGAGAGAAGCAGCTCCTTTACTCTGAGAAAGCAGCCAGCTGATCACACAAGAGGCAGAATGAAAGCCTTCCTCCTCACCATTGCTGCAGTGCAGATTCTCCACTGCTCAGGTAGGTCCCAGAGACAGCGCGGCTCCTCATCAACCAACGAGTTATTGCCAATGAGGTTCACTCCCTCAGATATCACCGAGGTGGAAAAATAATTTGCTGATAAATTCTGGAATGTTTTGTACAGTTTATCCTTTTCTCTATCGACAGGAATACCGAGCCCTAAGGATGCTCTGAGAGTGTCTGTTCTAAAACTGAACCAAATCACCAAGACCAGCAATCTGTGTGGGATAACCAGGAGAAGGGTGATGGATGTAAGTGTGGCCTGGCCTCAGTCTGTTTCACTGTCTAAACTCCATAAGAATATTACTGAGTGCAGTGCAACATGAATTAATAAACAGAAACAGAATGTTAAATTACACTTAGGCTCTGAGTGAATCAGCTCAGAGTAAAAATATCAGATACAGTCAGACACTAATGAACTGTTTTTGTCTCAATAGATTTACCGCACAGGGAAATTGTCGTACAATGTGGATTTAACATTCTCTGTGAAGGAAACTGTCTGCTCCAAGAATTCTGGACTGGAATTTGATGACCCCAGCTGTTACTTCCATCCCAAAATGACTGCAGTAAGTTTTGAGTTCCATTGTCACATCCAAACCCTCATGTATAAGGAGCAAAACAATAAAAGGATGGAGTATATTGAGTTATATCATAGAAAGATTATGCGTACTTAACGACATCTTGGAAATTCCTTCTGTCTTTGCAGAATTTGCTGCCAATCTATAATATTTTAAAAATTCTCTTTTATTTTGCTAGGTGAAAGGTTTGTGCACCAGCCATGTTGAATATTTTGCTGATGAGGTTGTTGACATTGATGTAGAGTGTCGAGGGTTGAAGACGGTGGACAGCAACAGTGACTCATCAGAATCAAATGAAAACAGTGTAGAGGTAACCTCACAATTATACTCAACAGGACAATTGAAGTTTTATCATTTGAGATAGGCTATCAAATTTTTTGTTGATTTACTGAGCTAAATATAAAAAATATTAATTTTTTAATATAGGCCAAAACCATATCAAAACAGATGTCAACTGAAGAATCACTGGACGTGAGTGTAACAGGGAAAATTGTAAAAATATTTTCTTGAGCAGAATTATGAAAAAATTAAAACTCTCGGACCCAATCGTGTGAGAATGGCAAGTGAGATGGCACTTTATTTTAAGTTGAGATACTATGGGGTAGGTATGTGAGGGGGTGGAGTTGTCCACAGTCTGATGCTGAAGCACAAACTCAGAGAAAGCCTACTGAAGACAAAACCAGCTGAACATTCACACAGCTGTTCAGGTACAAACAATACCTTTAGGAGAACAGTTACTCTTATATTTCCATCAGTAGCAGACACAAAATCACTGGTCAGTGCTGGAGGGACCTGCCCATTCAGCACAACGAATCTGAATTGGTGCAGAATAGCAGCATCTATTGACCTATCCATCGACATCATAGCTACACTGTCTCATGGTCGCAGAACCAGAGAAGGCTGGTCAGAACTTCTCTACTCCAGTACTGAGTCACTCAATCCTGACCTGGAAACTTAAACTGTTTACACTTCCTATTTATAATATTAGTTAAACCTTTTGTTGGAAGATGATTACAAAAATCAAGATTATTTACAAAATCTTAAACTTAAAAATATGAATATTTTATTCCAGTGGAAAAGCAAATCAGCAGGGACATCACTCGAGGACTCTCCAAATTTGAGCATCGATGAGGTATTTTGTCAGATAATTATCTAATTTTCTCTTCATTTCACATCCTCATGGACTAGGACTTGCTAATTGTGCTTTACACCATGAGGCAGGGTGAGGAAGTGGGTGACAAGAATTACCTCAGTTGGTGCAGGAGTTGAGCCCACATTTCTGTCATTATTATAAATTAAACTCTAGCCATCCACAGCTCTACCAGGGCTGTATTGATTACTGGAGAACAGTAATTGTTTGGAGAGGAATTATCCACTTCATCACAGAGTGACTGAATCCAAACCCCGAACTTCAAAATGTTTTCATTTCCTCATTTATCATCTGATATCGTTCAAACTTTTGGCTTACAGCTGATTCTAAAAAAAAATCAACATTATTTTGAAAATGCTTATCATATAAATCTGCATATTCCAGGTGAAAAGCAAATTAACAGAAACATTACTGGAGAGCTCGCTAAACATGGGGTGGCACGGTAGTTCAGTGGTTAGCACTGCTGCCTCACAGCACTAGGGACCTAAGTTGGATTCCTGCCTCCGGGTGACTGTCTGTGTGGAGTTTGCACATTCTCCCCGTGCCTGTGTGGGTTTCCTCCCACTATCCCAAAGTTATGCAGGTCAGGTAAATTGACCACACTAAATTGCCCATAATGTTAGGTGCATTAGTCAGGGATAGATGTAGAGCAATGAGTTACTCATCGGAGAGTTGGTATGGACTTGTTGGGCCAAAGAGCCTCTTTCCATACCTTAGGGAATCTAATCTAAAAATGTGAGCCTAATCTGACATTCTCAAATAATTACTGATGCAAATAAACTGTTGAAACTTGGATTCAGCTGCATCATAGTAAAGTGTGAGACAGCTCTGTATTTTTAAGCTATTAAATGTATGCACAGAGTCAGCAAATTTAAACGGTTAAAATTTCTGCATTTATAGTTTAACAATCAGAGAAATCTTTGGTTTCAAGATAATTTAAATACTCAGTAACAGTTGATAGATATGTCATTGATTTCCTTCAATAACCAAGTGAATCTTTTTTTTTAAACAGTTGAGTATTAAGTCATCAGAAACATCATTTGACGTGTCTTCAAATGTGAGTATATACTGGGAATTTGTCAGAAACTGTCTTATGATAACGATCATCAATAACCCAGTTTGTCTTCATTCTGTTCATTCCAGGAATACCGTGACGATTCGAGATCCCGACACTAATTAGGAATGAAACTTTTGAAAGACTGAACTTGGTCTGAACACAAGCTCTCATTGCAATTAAAGAAAATGGATTGACACTACTTGTTCACATATAAACCTCATGACTACATTTCACTGTAACTGGGAGATTCTATAGTTTGTAAATATTCTCTCCTTTAACATAAGTTGATGAATTCTGTGGTTCTCGTGAAAATTGTAAATAAAATATTCTCTAACGTCATTTAGAACTGATGTTCATTTTGCTCTGCATTCAAGATATTAAATGTGAGCTTGTCTGCTCAGATTTATTATTCAGATTCTCTGCTGAGATGGTCTCTTCTACCAGCAATTTACTGTTCATTTACTAATAGCCTAATAATGTTAAAGAATATGATGTTTGCATTATCTTGTTAATTCATATGTTTGGATTTAGACTATAACTTTAACAGTATCATTTCTGATGATGTGGACACCACTTTGCTATTCTGAAAACAGATAAATAAATTACTTTTCCTGTTAAAAGTATGTTTTGTAGTACCTTCAGTGTTTGCTGACTTCAGTTGTCATTCTTTGCTGTGACGTTATTTTCACTAAAGTTACATTTGACAAAGTTGTGCACACCAAAAATATCCCTTCAGGGAGATAATGGATTAACTGTACATATTAACAGATTTACGGATAGTGTGGTAATATTGCAATTGTTGAAGAGAGTAAATCACATTCTTGAAGCCAAATTGACAATTCAGGCTCTTAAAGGAGGTTTCCGTCAAGCTTGCAAATTAAAATCACTTTAGCTTTAACTCAAGGTAATGTGGTTATCTGAAGAAGAATTATTATGTTGGGCAGCCACTATGTGGCATTATAAATATAGTGGTATGGTTCCAGGCAAAAACTCTACAGGCATGACATTGTCTTCCTATTTTCTTTGGAACTGTCAGGCCCAGCTGAACAGAACATTAACATAAATATTCCAGAAGGTTAGCAATTGAAGTTGTGTTAACAATTTATTGTAATCAATCTCTTCTCAGTCAAATGGAATGTCTGACAATATTGAATATAACAAAACAAATTAATCCATTTTTTTGGTAATGATTTGTTTTTAAATTCATAGAAATACCACTATTGTAAAAGAAGAATGTATTGTCTGTGCAATTAGCTTTCAGATAGAATTTACGCTGCAAATTCTGTTGTTGTTGTGATGGCAGGAGTATTTTTTGTTTTCTTGTCATTTTTCTGTCTGTCTCCACTTGATGTCTTTGCTGGATTATTGATCCACAGGCACATACCAGGCTCCAGTAACTTACTCAAATGCCTTTTGTTCTGTGGAACCACATCGTACATGGATGTTCTTTCCTGGAGCAGTGAGTCTTGATGACTTACAACAAGTTAAATTCTGGAATGCGATCGGCCAATGCAGTGTGTGTGTGTGTACGTACAGAATGATCTTTTGTCTCTACTTCTTATAACAATTTCCTCCCTTTTCACTTGTATCATGATCTCAACACCAAAGTGAATCCTACTCGTGCTCAGCTCCTTCATCTGAAACAAAAATGAGGGGAAGAGAACAAATGGAGCAAAGAATATTCAGAATCCTAAATGTTGGATAATTAAAGAGTAAAAGTAAGCACTGCTCTTTCCTTTACTGGAAGATTTCTTGGAATTGTTTCTGCAATGTTGCTCATGTCAACAGTAGTACGTTTGAATCCCCCAATCACTTAGATAATGCTGTTCATGCAATACTCCTGTGAAATGACAGCAGCATTGCAATCCCAGCTCCAAAGAAATTCATAGAAATCTAGAATCTAGGAGCAGGAGTAAGACATTTGGCTCTTCCATCCTGCTCCACCATTCAGTGAGCTCACAGCTGACTGACTATCTCAACGCCATATTCCTAATTTCTCCTAAACCCCTTGATGTCTTTAAAATCCAAAATTTTATCTCTCTCTTTCTTGAATACATTCAGTGATTTGGCCTCCACAGCTTACAGTGGTGGAGAATTCCACAGGTTCACCACCCCTTTGAGTGAAGCAATGTTTTGTCATCTTGATGCAAAATGATCTACCTTGTACCCTAAGACCATGTCCCCTGGTTCTGGAATCCTAATCGGGGGAAACTTCCTCCCTGTATCTAGTCTGTTCAACCCTGTTAGAATTTTATACTTTTCAATCAGATCCTTCTAAATTTTAGTTCAATTGGGTCCATATGGTGAATCTTTCTGCATACTACAGACTTGCCATCCCTGACATCAGCCTGAAAAACCTCCACTGCACTCCCTCTATGGTAGATATATCTGTTTTTAGGGAGGGAGACTAAAACTGCATGCAATATTCCAGGTGTGGTCTCACTTTGGCCCCGTATAACTGCAATATGACATCCTGATTTCTGAACTCAAATCCTTTTGAAATGAGGGCTGATATACTATTTGGTATCCATTTGCTTCCTGCACTTGCCTGTCTATTTTCACCGACTGGTGTACACAAAGACACTCGTTGGTGTACATCCACACTTCCCAAAATATCACAATTTAAATCTCAGCTCTTTGTCTTCTAATACATCCTGGGGCAGGATAAATTGCCATGCAGTGGGGCTAACAGTGTGTACAATGGTTTCTAGACCAGCGTACCAATGATTTATCAAGGCCACGACAGTCATTAGAAGAACCGTGGTTGTTCCCCTTCACCCTCTGTAATATCCCCCAGGGCCAAACCCCTTTCTCAGAAATGGGCGAAAGGGGAAAGACAAAGTTGGCTGTATTCTAAAGAGTGGAGGTGATGGTAGGGACAGTCAAGCAGCACAGAAGCATGATGCTCATATTTGGTGAACTTTGTCATTTTTCAGCCCTAGAAAGGCAGAAGCTGCCAGTAGTACTGTCACACAGACTGATTTGATAAGAGTGCCCTTTTTAAAGCTGTTGTCTGACTCTAATGATGCCTGGGGAAACAGTTCAGACCATATTTCTCTGTCCCCACTAGTAAGAGTCTCTCCTGGATACGTTACCATTACTATTGACTCTCTCCTCCTCTGCCACTTCGTGTGATAGACTCCTCTGAGAGCTGTCATTCACAGTGCTTTGTGAACTATTAGTTGATGAGTCTACAGGAGCTGTAGGCAAGAAGGGTGGGTAAAGATTGTATTAGCATTTCAATACAATGGAAACAGGAATGTTTGTGAGGGTGGGGATGACAGGAGATGTTAATTTAAGTTGAACTTCTGATTATCAGCAACTTAACCTAAGTTTGGTTTGCCTGTGGGACTTCCATGGTCTGATTCACTCAAAATCACGCAATGTATTACTTGTCCTGTGATTTTGAGTGATTCAGACCATGAAAGACCCACCAGACAAACCCAACTTAGGTTGAGTTGTTGATAAATAGAAGTTAAACATAAAATAACATCTCTTGTCGTCCCCACCCATCAGGTCATTGGCATGATTTATATTTATTGCCCCAATGGACATTGATGTTGCTGGCGTGACCTGTATTTGTTGACCCACCTGATTGTTACTGAGAAAATGGATGTGAGCTACCTTCTTGGAATACTGCAGTATGTCTCGTTCAACATTTCTGCAGTTGTTTGAAAGAACTAGGTGGCTTGCTAGGCTACTTCAGAGGACAATTAAAAGTCAAACACATTGAGGCGGGTCTGCAAATCAGGCAAAAGTTGCAGACTTGCTTTCCTAAAGGACATGAGTGAACCAAGTGTGTTATAATATGCCATGGATTCCAGCCCAGGTAAACCTGTTCCTTTAAGATAGTGACATGATATCACAGTATGTAATGTTAACAGAATAATATATACAGGAACTATGGGCGGAACGATGGTTCAGCGGTTAGCAACTGCTACCTCACAGCACCAAGGTCCTGTGTTCGATTCCCACTTGTCTGTGTGAAGTTTGCACATTCTCCCTGTGTCTTTCCTGGGTTTCCTCCGGGTGCTCCGGTTTCCTCCCACAATCCAAAGATGTGCAGGTCAGGTGAGTTGGCCGTGTTAAATTGCCCGTAGTGTTAGGTGCATTAGTCAGGGGTAAATGTAGGGTAGAGGAATGGGTTTGGATGGGTTTCTTTTCGGAGGGGCATTGTGGACTTGTTGGGCCGAAGGGCCTGTTTCCACACTGGAGAAAATCTAATCTAATTAATTGTTCCAGTATAATAATATCCCATAAACACACCCCTGAACAAAAATAGAAAATTCAGACACACATTCTTACATGTAGTTTTCTAATCAAGAAGGGAAAAAAAACCTCAAGACAGGAGCAAGCCAGGAGCCATTCACTGAAGTTTCAACTCTGTTGAGACCCCAATAAATTCTGATGTTACTGAAAAACTACAACCCTGAAATCCTGATCTGTGAGAGCTGGCCACACCCATTCAGGCCGTGAAACAAAAGCCCAGGGCCCCCAAGATGTCTATATTACCCCTGATGCTCATTACCTCCATCTTAAACAACTCTCTTCAAAAAAAAACAAGACAAAATAACCTCTTTCAAGCCACACATGTGATATGGACAATTTTTGTTTTTAGCTGTTAAAAAAATCCAAGCAGAATCTTGGGTTTTTAAGTTGAACTAGTTTAATGTGAAATTTAGAGCACACAGATGGTCTAAAGCTCATGAAGCAGCATTCTTTATTCTACTGGCATCAGGTATTTATAAACAAAGAAGGGGAATCAAATTTAAGTAGAGAAACAGTAAACTTACATGGAATTAAGCCTGTAGAACATATTTAATTGAGGAAATCCTTTGTTTGTCTCTCCCTCTCCCCATGAGGCCTCCTTCTGACACTGCCATTCTTGCCTTCAGGAAGGGATCTGCTAAAACTGCTCAAGTTCCCCTGCTCGGTGATCTTCCTCACCTCTTGTCATCTGTCGTTGAAAGCTCTGTTACGCACTTCCCTGATTGAGGGTTGCAGTTCCAAAAACCACACTAGCACACAGTGATCATTTACTAATCAGTTATTAATCCACGATGCCTAAACGTTTGAGTACAAATTAGTTGAAGCATCCATGTCTTACTTCGCCAGACTGAGCAAATGGTAAGGGTTGGGGTAATATTCAGCATTTGCTTGAGAAGGCCTGTTACCTGCATTGGCACTGTCACTGACTCCAGCCATTATGCACGAACACCAAGTTGCACAATACCTCTGAGTCAACTGCGTGTGTCCACATCATCCAGCAGACTTTTAGCCTCAAGAAACTCTCCTCTATATATCATTTCCTGATTCAGAAATAATTTTTGGGAAACACACTTGTGCTGATTGGAAGCCATGTGTTTGTGCAATGGTTTTCTCTTCTCAGTGTGTCAGCCTTGCTTCTTTTGGACACCACCCCAAATGCCTGGCATAGCCTTGTCTCAACTTTGACTATCTTATGCCCGCAACGTCGATTCTCCTGCTCCTTGGATGCTGCCTGACTTGCTGCGCTTTTCCAGCAACACATTTTTAAGCTTTGATCTCCAGCATCTGCTGTCCTCACTTTCTCCTATCTACTCACTGACCTGAGATCTCCACCAGAAAGTATTATGAACCCACAGCGATGGTCCCTGGGAAGGACTGGGTCTCATCCAAAGAAGCAGTGGCGTGCAGAATATTTTATGGTTAAGTGAAAGATGCTATTAGAAGCATAACCCAACTCCAGAAGATACTCAGATTCCTTCTGTTTATTGTAAAGAAGCAAGGTGCGCTGATACTCCTGCAGAGTATGGCTGAGCCTTTAATATTGTCCATTACCCTCTCGATGATAGTGGGTGATATGGTTTGTGTCAATATTATACAGCTTGCAAAGCTCTTGTAAGATCTTGTTATCAAAGTTGCTCCCCTGATGATTGTGAATCAGACATGGAACATAGAAATGGACAAACTGATCGTACCCTTGCATATTAGCTGCAGTCACCGGTAGGATTGAGTGGTACAAAATTGGTGAAGACATCTGTGAGAATGAGGATATTCTGCATCAAATTGCTCCTGGGGTCAAGGACTGTAAAATCTATTGCAAGGATCTCTCAGGTTTCCTTGGTGACCATGGATCCCATGCTGTGGCAAAGTCATTTCCCTGTTTTGGCCAATGTTAGTCTTTCAGAACTGTGACGGTCATCATCTATGTCAGCAGATATCCCAGGCAAGTAATACCACTCGCTGTTCAATGTGTACTCCTTCTCTGTCTCTTGATGTCCTGCTTAATCATGAACTGCTACTACATTTGAGGCTGCAGGGAAGGATGTGTTGCTTCACCCTGCTGTCCATGAGACAGCTCATCAAACACTCCATCCTCCTCTCTGCTCTTCTTCCAGCACCTCAACAATTTTGGATTCTTTCATCGCTGGCACTGGGTGAGTGGATGTTGGGCCTTCTGTTGAGTAACGCTGAAACTGTACAAGCTCCGCTTTCGAGATTGATAGCAAAAGTGAAACTGAACCTGACTCTAACCTGCCTGAAAGCGGTTTGGTTTTCACTCTTAAAGCACGTTCATGACAATCCACTGAATCTTAGTCCAAATATCAGAGGCAACCAATGTTGGAATTCTGCCTTGGACTTGGCAGGCATTCGAAAGCAGTTGACTGGGCTGTGGTTTGTTAACCACTCCAAGCACTGCAGCAAATCAGTATGTGTCTAACCTTCTTAGAAATGGTTCACCTCAAAGCTATCAATTCCAAATTCATACTGGAGTATCTCTTCAAATTCCCCTCTTTCAGCTTGACACTCTACGTGGCATGTACAGTAACCACTTTTCTGCCCTTGAACCTGTGACAGCACCACTGCGTGGCCAAGGAAAAACTGGCATCAGTTTCAAGTCTGAAAGGGAGAGGAAAGTTTGGGTGGCCGAGGATAGGCGATCGGAAGAGATCCTCCTTCAGAGTCTTCAAATGCTGGCGTCCCTGGACATACTTTCCTACCAACTCTTTCAGCATTCTTTGATTTCCTCAGCATGTTATGAAGTGGGGGATGAACTGTGCATAACTTTTCAGAAGCTATTTATGATGTCCAGCTCGGGCTGGACACTCACCCGGTTCCCTCTCCATCTGATGACAGGGCCACACCTGGACCATTCAGACTTTTTTCAGCATTGACAGGAATGCCTCCCTTGGACTAAGGTACCAAATGTCAGTCCAGAAAAGTTGGCTCTGGTTTAACTTGCAAGCTAAACTTCAACAAGTGGGTTAAGACGGTGTTCAGTCTTTCAAGAGAAGGCTGGAGATGAAGGTTCCCAAGAACTTTATTCAACAGAGGCATTACAGAGCCCAAACATTCTCGTTTCTGTGGGGAGTTTACGTGAGCCGTCTTTTCAGTGTCTTGCTTCACGTGGGGTGATAGCTTATAATCAAGGGTCAAGCTGAGACAACAGAAATACTGTGGTTGAGGACTTGCAATGCTTCCTCAGTCTGAGATGGAGGACAAGCAGCCCTATGAGAATATGTTTTGGGTGTCTGGTAACTTATACAAATCCTTAGTTTCCTGCCTTTCATTCTCACGAGGACTATGGAGGAAGATACACATGTAATTGATGATTCTCGGATGACACCTTGCACCTATGAATCCTGTTGACAATCTTGTGATAGGATGGGACATGACAGCAGGGAATCTTCCCTGGGCAATCATCTTTAACCACAATCCTGTGACTTACTACAATACCCCATGTCATTATTGTCTTTACTGAGAGTTGTCCTACATTTGGTGAGGATATAAACATGCTGGCTTCTCTGGGTGTCCTTCAACTCACCAATGTCTATCTTTGAAATGAAATTGGAGACATTTCCTCCAGTCAGTTTTGCTATCCATTACAGTAGAGATTAAAAGATAGTGCAGGACATTTTTGGTTCGAAGTAAACATCTTTGTCATGGTAATCTGCATGGATACCAGACCCTTTTCACCCACAGTGACCAGAGTGGCTCTCAAAGTGATACAAGAAGGGACAACTCCTACATGTGACACATGGGAAGGCCTGATGTCAACTGTTGGAGATGGCTGCCTTCAAAAACAGTGATGGAGTGGATGGGTAAAAGAACACTCAAACAGTTCTAGGTTCCCATACAGGCTGACACACTTCATGTGGACAGAGAAAGATCGAAAACCCCTATATTCCACCTCATAATGTGCTGCTCAAAGCACAATCCTCTCCATCCTTTCTGAGCATGTCCAAATATCCCTTAATACATTCGACTGCAACACCATGAGCATACTCAACTTCCTTACTTTCACTGGAGTATTGATTGAGTCACAAATTTCCCCTGGCCATGAAAAGTATGATTGAGGACAGATAGGGAGAGCTTGAGGTAGGCATGGTAAGAGACACCTAATCTTCATGAAATGGGGATACAGATAGAGGAATGGGGCAAAGAGCCATTGATCTGCCTCCACCCCTCAGCAAGATGATCAGGGAAAAACTGGTGAGCCATGGTTGATGTGCCCAACCCTGTATTAATTAGGCACAATGCTTCATGTTCACTGTTGGCCAAGTCCCTATTGCTTTCCATCAAAATGGAGCCGTTTCCGGAAGGAAAGGGTTCCAGGTTTGATTCCAGCCCCGGGTGACTGTCCATGTGGAGTTTGCACATTCTCCCCCTGTCTGCGTAGGTTTCCTCCTACAGTCAAAGATGTGCAGCTAGATGGATAGGCCTCAGGGTTACAGAAAAAGAGTAATGGGGGGTTCAGGGTGGGGTATGCTCTTCGGACAGATTGTGTGTGTTCTCAATGATCCAAATGGAGGGTATTCAGGATTCTATAAAATTTGGTCCTCCATCACCCCCCACCCAGTATCACCCCCACATACAGGCAGTGTCTAATGGAAACATTACCATCACTGTCCACCTTCTCTGCTGCTTCATTGGATAGACTGTGTGAACTCTCACTCACAGTGCTCTGCGAGTTGTCAGTGGTTGTGTCTGTGAGAAAGAAAAGCAGATAAAGATTTACTGTCCCAAACACATCTGCACCACCATTAAGAATGGTAATTTCACCTCTCTCATGTCAATACAGTGTCCCCAAATCTCAGCTCTTTGTTACAATGAACTACTGGGTGATTGTGCCCTCCCCAAACCTCATCCAATTCTCTGCTGCCCAGTATCCCAACTCACACCAAGTCCTGTTTGTCTCTCACCTCTGGGCTCACTGACATATATTGCTGCCAGTGCGGAAACACATTGATATTAGACTTCTCATCCTTGCATTCAAATCGCTCCATTGCCTTGTCCCTCCATGGCCTTGTCCCTCCCTATCTCTGTAGTCTTCTCCAACCCCAGAATTCTGAGATATCTGTGTTCTCATTCTGACCTTACTTTCCTCCATTATGGCACAAATTAAAGCCTATCTTTTGTAGTCAAATGACTTAGTATCACCTCAAAGTACATAGTTTGGTGTCACGTTTTATTTTTGACAATGCATAAAACAACTTGGGATGTTTACAATGTTGAAGATGCTATATATGTGCTAGTGGTTATGGTTTTAACATTTTTCTCATCCTCCAGAAGCCGTACCATATCAGTATTTTACAGCCACATGAACTTGACGTACTTACTTTATTGATCCCCACTAATCTTGCCAAAAAAGGTGCAAGCTTGCTTCTAGATGATGGGGATTCAATGAAACTGTAGGTCTGCATTTTGTTAAACAGTATGAAAACAAATAGCTGCACCTACTCTCATTATCGACTGCAGCCCCGTCCGTTCTCTCCGCATTGCCAGCCTCCGTTGCACCTTTAAAGCAAATGGAAGACAGAAAGGGGAAAAAATATTACAATCATTAGTACCAACTCTCACAAATTCGTCACCAGAGACAAGATAGCTCAGCCTCAATTGTGAACTGACGAGCACTCTCTGAAATTGAGATTTTGCTGCGGCTCACTCCAAGAGTGATGTTGGGGCTGGGTTGCAGACTCACTGACCGATTTCCACATTGTCGTGATGATGCCATGGCTTATTCAAAACTGTACTGGGAACTCGGGTCAAGTAATCCTACCTTGAATTTCCAACAGATCTAAGTTTTGTTGTTCAGGTTGCGGGGCTTGACGTACACATAGGGGAAACCTGAATTCCCCAAGGTCATTTGAACTCAATGCTATGTTCAAAACAGACTGGAGTAAGAGCCTTAGGCCTCAATGTGTGAGTTATGACTCTGTTTTTAACAGTAGGCAAAACTGGATCACCAAATGGATTGCATTGCCATGTATGGGCATGGAATATGGGTGATGGAATAGGCGATGAAACAATGTGAGGGTTAGTGAGGCAAATATTTAATAACACTGCTTGGAGGAAGGCCTAACAAAACAAAGTAAGCCTGTTTCGGTGGTTGGTAACCCCTGTGACTGCCTCTGAATGAGGTCACAGGCCAGGTACACATGCACCCAATCCAGACCTGCAATTTTAGATGCTTTGTCCCCCTAAGGTGAATGCATATGGCATTGGGAGGTTTCTGTCTACATTCTAGTGACTTAGTGCACAGAGTAGCTCCACAAGATGCCATATCCATTGCTGGCTCATTTGTCACACTGAGCTCAGCCACTGAATACTTCATCACACTTAAAAGAGATAAATATCCCAATAATGTTACAAACATAACACACACTGATTACAATAATGCAATATTACAATTACCCTACATCGGCGTAAATGTTAATGTATAAGACAACTATGGTTTTTCAGGGATCACAGTCCACCAGCTGCCCTTTGACCCTTTCCTTTCCTGCCTTCCCCACACTCCACCTCCTTCACAAATCTACAGGAGGAAAGGTGCCATGGGCTAGAAGAAGCTGTCCAGGAAATCAATGTTGTTTGAATTGAAGTTCCGATAACACATCAGCATCACAGACAAAATCGTGGGTGCTGTCTGAGCATGCGCAATAGCTGGTCAATCTACCAATCTCATTCTGTCACAACAGAGCTCAGAACCAAACAATGTAATTGGTCTGATCGCAGCAGGTGTGAGTTGGCCAGGGTGAGGTCATTCATCCCATAGCAACAGGTCAGTGGACTCTGGCCAATCACCCTACTCATCTAGAAAGCCAATCCACGCTCAAGATTCTGTGTTAGCCCAAATCAAGCATGCCATAAAAGTCCTTAGAGAGAAAAAAAATCAGTTATCTAAAAGTGGACACCATTTTATACCTAAAGCAATGTTCTCAAAAATGTGATTGTTACATGGGTAATTAAATAATAATTCATTGCATCTAACTTATGCATAACAAAACAGCAGACATTACAATTACATTAAACAAAAGCATTAAGAGAAGAGAGACTTTATGTTATAAATTGAGTCAAATTCATTGTCTTTTATGATGCAGTTCATTTAATTTGAATGTATTTTTCTAATTTTAAATGGTAAAATTCTGAACATGATGCTTTGTCAAAATATTCTTCAAGACACAAGGAAAATCACAGACACAAGGAGAGTTCAGATGATGCAATGCTGTCAAGCATTTCCAAGTGTCACCATGGCTTTTTTTGTTATTATTACTGGGGACACAGTGCCAATGTGACATTTCCATATCAGCGAGTCAGAGAGAAGGCCCTAAAATATGCGAGAACATGGTCTGATGCTGTCATCTGGTCTCCATCGGCAACAAAACTCAGTAACATTTAGATTGGATTGGGGGTGCTTCTAAGGAAAGGATGACGGTGGATGCCGGGGCGATGGGGCAAAGAAAGAAGAGATGGCGTGAGGATAGAGTGTGTGTGCGTGCGTGTGCAATGCTGGAGGATTGACTCCGGCACTTCAAGATGCTGGCTCTTGCAGCCAATGCTCTACGCCTGATATATAATGTCACATGGGAACGCATCATTAGCATTAAAGTGACCTTTATAAACAGGGTTTTGTCATATGGAAACATCTGGAATCTTCTGGAATATTAGCTGCAACATCGTTACTATGCCTTCTTTGATTTCTCTTGGCTGGATTTTACATCCCTCCCACCCCAAACTTCTGCTGGCAGGTTTTAAGGTAGTGGGGCCAGGGGGTGTTTATTATAAAATCCTGTGGGTGGACTGCTTAGCTCTGGTTGGTATGAGCTTTCACTGAAGGGCACTGGAGGCATTGTATGGCCACTCACCATCCTCCTTGGCCACTATTTCACTCAGTGCAGAGGTAGCAGTGTTAGCTGCAAGAGGACGTGGAAAGGAATTATTGTGCTCTCTGCTCTATTTTTCCTGACTACTGCAACAAACATTAGCGATGCTTATTAGCATGTGTAAGATATCATTTATTTATTACTCACTTGAAATGTAAAATCAATTCATTTTGGTCTGTGGTTCAGTGCAAAAACATCATCTGTGCCCCCCTACTTAATTATTTAGTTATGTTTAGCTGTTTTATCAATATCATTCAGACATACCTTCAGACTCTTCCCTGGATTCTGGACTTATCACCTTCTCCAAATCTGGTTCAATACCTACAAGCATATCAGAGAAATGGCAGCACCATAAGACCTTAGAATCATAGAATGGTCACAGCACAAAGGAGATATTTATCCAGTTGTGTCCATGTTAGCTCTCTGGCTTTCATGGGGAAAAGACAGTCAAAAATGAGCTTTGTGCATCTCCTCTCCCTTACATATTTAGTCCCATTTCTGAATCAAAATGGTAAGTATTCTAAGTGCATCGAGCTTGGGGTAATCTGATTTCTAATGGGTATAGGCTTAGAATGTAGAACTGCCTTTTACTTGTCAAAACTGAAAATTAATGTTAACCATTCAACAACAATGAAAAAAATATACAGTGAGATGGATGGATGCCTCATTTGTGGATTGACAGTGCTATGGTTGGAATTTGTAGCTTGTTGAGACATGAGGAGGTGTTTGACTCTACATCTAACCATCATTCGTCTTTTTAAGTACCAATACAGGTTCTCAAAAGTACTGCATCAATCATCATGATGAATGCAAAATCCACAATAAATATTCACTGCACTGGAAATTGATTTTTTTTTCCAAGTGATCCAAAGCTGATACACCCATCTCAGCAAAGGCAAATAATCTTTACAGGTCCCCTCTGAATTTTTTGATGCAGATATGTTTAAGGGAGACGCAATCACAAATAAATTACTACTAAACCTGGATCTGTCAGAATACCAGGACTTTGAATTCTTGGCTCCTTTACGTGGGTTATTTATTTTTGTTGGAAAGCTAAGTTGATGGGCAAAAGCAGGAAGACATCAAAATTAAGAAGTCAAGGATTACAATCAGCTAATGACACAGCTTGAGGTTTCTACTGATCTCTGAAAATCATAAGAATAAATCATAGTAGCGTGTGATGTCAAAATATCTTCATAATTAACCATTTCTGGGGATGTGAGCTTGAAGGATTGTGGAGATACCTGGATTATTTTTATTTTAAAAGTCAATAAAAACATAGTTAAAAATCACACAACACCAGGTTATAGTCCAACAGGTTTAATTGGAAGCACACTAGCTTTCGGAGCGTCGCTCCTTCATCAGGTAATTGTGGAGAGCTCGATTGTAACACAGAATTTATAGCAAAAATTTGCAGTGTGATGTAACTGAAATTATACATTGAAAAATTGATTGTCTGTTAAGCCTTTCATGAAAGAAGTGAAACTATCACTGTATTCTAACAGATGAAAGGCTTAACAGACAATTTTTCAATGTATAATTTCAGTTACATCACACTGCAAAGTTTTGCTATAAATTCTGTTACGATCGAGCCCTCCACAATCACCTGATGAAGGAGCATCGCTCCGAAAGCTAGTGTGCTTCCAATTAAACCTGTTGGACTCTAACCTGGTGTTGTGTGATTTTTAACTTTGTACACCCCAGTCTAACACCGGCATCTCCAAATCATAATAAAAACATATGTTGGAACATCTTTTTCAAAAGTTATTTCTCGGAAACCACATGATTCCAGCAGGTGATTACAAGTAATCTGGTCTTGATTGCTTTTACTGCTGTTCATGGAAAATGCCCAACAGCTTTTATTGCTGTTCTGCTTGAACAGTGTTCTGCTGGCTTGGAGATTTTTGTTGGATTTTCAGTTCAAGGAGGCCTGCTAAGCTTGTGTCTTGTGTTTCTGAAGCATCTTTGTTGTGAAACTAATATGAAACCTGGTCGCCCTGCTCACTGGAAGACTTCATGATAATGTGCTTCCTGAGTAAACTGTGTTTAACAATATCCCAGAGATAATTGCATATGTTTGGTGACACCTACTTATAAATGCCAGAACATCAGTTTGATAGCCATCTGAACCTCTCAAAGCTTATCCTTTTTGAACTCTATGATTCTAAGATTTTCTCTGATTATCCTTTTTGCCTTCAAGAACCAAAAGTTTTTCTCCAAAAGTGAATCTCTGCAGAGAGAAATCAATTATGTTTTCCTTGTCTTGATCAGTTTGGAGGGAGGGGTGTACAAAATGATATATTTGCCTAGAATTCAGAAGGCTAATGACCATAATTTCAGTCCAAGAAAAGCTTTTGATGAATAGAAAGGCCAGAACTTTGAAGTAAGAACTGGACCATCTATTAGGTGACCAATTTTTCTTTTTAAAGAGAGATAAGCTTGTACAAGAACTAATTCAGAGAAAGTACATGGGGCTGAATCCTAGGAATAAAGCATAATCATCTGAGGAACTGTTGAGCAGATTAGGCCTATATTGATTGGAGACTAGATGTATGAGAGAACGTCCACTGAAACACAAGGTTCTGAGGGACCTTGACCAGGCAGATGCTAAGACAATCATTTTTCTTTTTTGGTGCAATCTAGAATGAGGGGACACAGGTTAATAATAAGGGGTCTCCTCTTTAAAATGGAGTTGAACGGAGATTTCCTCTGTTAGAAGACCATTAGTTTTTGAAATTCTCTTACACAGAGACCAGTGGAGAATGAGTTAGACAGTCTTTTGATCCATGAAGCATGGAGAGCTATGTGTTGGGATCAGGGTGGGACTGGGGCTTCAGCTGAAAGGAAAATGGAGTTAAAGCCACAATCAGGTCAGTAGTGGCTCTATTTAATGTGAAGCGATCTCGGATAGGCCAAATGGTCTACTTAGACTGTCACTTCTTATGCTATAGTTTCTTAAATTTGCATTTATTAACACGAGTGCTTTGAAACTTCCTGAACTCATTGTACAGGATCAATCAAATCCACAAGGCACTGATTCACATTTCAATTTTTTCCTACACTAATTCTTACCTTGGACAACCCCATCTGCTCCAATGTTTATGTCCCCAAACACAAATTGGATCTTTTCCATAGCTTGGAGCCGATCAGAGCTGCCATGCAAAGCATTCTGCAAGATGTTCTTTGCAAACGTAGCTCGTAGAGAGTCCGGTGCTGTTTGTTTGGCTTCCTCAGGATCTGTGGGGCCCATTAAATTTCTCCATTCTTCCACTGCATTCTCCTTACTCAAAATCATCATCAACGAGGGACCTCTGAACGAAGTGGAGAATGGTAGGAATCAGTGTCATTTAGCATTACTCATCTGTCTGTCAGAAAAGCACTTGGTACAAAGCAGAAATAGACATAAGCAGAAAGTGTTTGTTTTTCACTGTATAAACCCGTCAGCCTCCAATAATATTGAGTGGAAATCATGCTGATTATGTGCCAGAAATCCACTGTCTGCCATATTGATAAAAGGCAAAGGAGATTGCAGTCCTGTGAAACTTTTATTTGCATATTGACATAAAGGCGTCCAATGCCAGTTGGAGGCCTGTCTCTGTGGCAACAAGAACACTGGGGTGGAGTTAATCTGGACAATGGAGATCTTGCCCACTGGATGGAAAGTCAGATGGAGACCCACACTGCTTCCTTTTTGGGCAATCTGCCATACTAAGTACCAGTGGTCATAAGGTGATGTCATTGCCCATCGTGTTATCTGAGCTCCCAGGTAGATTTGCTGCCATCTTTCAATTTCCTGTTGGGATCTATAGGGCCCACTTGATCTAGCGTGGGAGATGAAAACCACCAATGAGAAGAGACTCTTGTCTTAAACAAGACTGTGTTTATTGCATGATAGCAACTATGCACACGTCATATTTTATAGTCATAGAGATATGGCTTTGTGACTCCATATAAATGTAACATAACAGGATGATATGGTAGCCATTGTTACAGAGACTATGAGGAAAACCCAGCTGGCAGGTCCCACTCCTTCAGGATTGGAAAACATTCTCCCACCAGGTCCCTATGACATCCTCACAGTGCATAATGCCTAAGACATTCCTCAGTCTTAACTCTTGCAAGACCTTATGCAACACTAGCCAAGCATTTCAGACGCCATGGATAGTCAGTTCTTAATACTCTCAGTAAATGCTGCAATGTCTGCATCACACATATTACAATAACCACATTTTAAAAAGGTCACTTAGGAACATATGAACAATTCAGGAGAAAGAGGAAGTCATGAGCCAAAATTAGGCTCACCCTCTAGCACCAATAACCAACATCCTTTTGAACATCCAGTAATATTCTTTGGCTCTTCTGATATTCTCTGGAAGATTATTTTGAATGTTTACCAGTCTTTGAGTTTTGAAAAAAAATATATTTGCAAAAGCTTTTTCAAGTTCTCCACCAACTCAGCCCACAAGGCCGAAATGGTCTCCACCCTGACTGCTATTTACATAATGTTTTCGTGTCAGAGAACATAGCTTATTTGGTCAGAAAGAAAATCAACAGAAACAAACAGAAAATAATGTTGAATCAAATTGTAGTTTCATTTTTCTTCACCTTCGCACTGTAACTATCTGTTATTTTTTCGTTGATAGCCTCTTGGAGAGCTTGGCTCCATGTGAGTTTTCTTTGGACGACTTGTCTGTTGACTACAAGGATAGAACCCAATGCTTCAATGATTTTCTCAGTCCAGCGTAACGTTCTATAATTGCAATGTGCCCATGGGATTCTATTCCTGGATTGGACTTTGGACCCATTGTGACATTTAGCAGATGCCAAAATTAGCTGCAGCAAACAGTTTGTTTGTCTGTGGTGCTGTCTGATGAGGATAGAGTCATTGAACCATGTAGTATAGGAGACATTTGATCCATTATGTCTCTGTCAGCTCTTTGAAAGAGTTTTCTAACTCATTTTATCATAAATCATGTCCTTTCATCTTGCATTTTCCTTTTCAAGTATGAATTCAATTCCATTTGCAAAGTTACCCTTGTAGCACGTTTCTACATCCTTTTAGGTATTGTATTCTATATCATAACAACTCACTTAGCGAACAAAATTGTCATCTCCTGATTAGTTTGTTTTTGCCAATTTCCTTCAATTTGTGTCCTCTGGTTATTGATTTTCCTGCCATTAGAAACACATTCTCTTTATTCAGGCCATCAAAACATTCATAATTTGAACTCTGTAAAACTAGGCAGAAATATTGAGGTTAACCTAACATTGACACTTACTCAGACATATAGTCAACCAGTTGGTCAAAGAATGGTTTACCCTTGTGTTCCTTATAGAACTCTTCTGCCATTTCCCGGCTTAGAGTTTTTTCATCCATGTGTGATATAATGAAGCCTGCTTGTTTAATCTTCTGTATAATTTCATCTGCCAAAATGCAAAATATTTAGCAGTTCAGTTAAAGTAAATCCTATATTAATCTAAACGCTTGCAAGAGGTATGAGTGGAAGAGAAATGATGCAGTAAATATTTATATGTTACAAGAAGCCAAAATATCAAAGATGAGGAAGCTTGAGTATTGTTTCTTGTTCCTTTCCAGTAGATATTGCTCTGTGCGTTACTTTTTGAACTTTCCCTGACGTACAAATTGTTAGATTTAATAGATGAAGAGTGTATTTCATCTGTTTCTGGGTAATTGGATTACAACAGAGGGAAATCAGATTAAGTCAAAATGCTAAACTATCAGTTAAACAGTGACCATCTCTATTGCACTCACCTAAAAACCCTCATCCTTGTTTACAATTCTCTCCAACAATGTTTTCCATCCCAGCTTTCTACTCTCCTCCAGTTTCCGGTGCTACTCTGTATCCTCTGCTCCTCTGCGCATCCTTCTATCTATTCACTAATGATGGCGTAGCCTTCATCCACTTCATTCTCTGTTGAATGGAGCAGTCTTCCCAGATCTCATCACCTTTCTCCATTTCATCCCTCACCTCAATGCTCTCTTCAAAAACTGTCTTGCTGACCGTTCTCCAGTGATTTTCATTTCATACTCAAAGTTCTGCCTGTTCAAAATACTTTAGATACCTATTGCATCAAATGAGCTGTATAAATGCCACCTCTTTAATTTCATCATTGATGAGATCTGATCCCAGGGATCTGTAGCCATTGGGTCTGTTAAAGGATTGGAATGCAATTATCCCCCAGGTTACCTTGATGATCCTCCAGTGCATCAGGTTTGATAACAGCCAGTGTCTGCTCCATGGGGAAGAAGAACTTCAGCTCCTTTTCTGCTTCCTGAGGTGTTCCACTACCATGCAGCTGGTTAATTGGAACAGTTTCCATTGAAAACTGTGCTCTGAGGCTAAATGAGTGAAACAATGCATTAATTAGAACAATACCAGTTTTATTTTCACAAGGAACATTCAGAAATGTTTTGGAAAAGTCTTTCAGCAGAAACAATGTGAGACTTATTAAAGATTTACAACTCTTCATGTTAGATTTGAGAATAGTCAGAGAATTGGAGCCAGACGGCTCGGGGAGATGTCACAAAGCACGCCTACACATAGAGGGTCAGAGAAGTTAGAGCTCTCTTCTACAAATGGCAGTGGATGCTGTTGTTGTTTGTAAATCTCAGATAGCTTTTTTTTGTTATGCAAAAGTCTGGTGGGACATGGACCAAAAGGTAGGTGGACGATGTTAAGCCCCAGATCAGCCATGATCTCACTGAATGAAGAACAGGCTCAAGGGGCTGAATGGCTTACCTCTGTTCCTACATTCTTATTTACTGACAGCAATAATCTTTGACAAAGCCGCCTCAAGGATTTAACAATATGATGCAGGGTGAAATTTCATTTACACGGTCCCATGCACCATTCCTAGCTTCATTATAGTACATGGTACACAGTAGAATTTGACCCTTGAAGCAAATAAATGCAAATGAATTGGCACATGGATCACTATCACTGATCTTGGTAAGAAATGTTGAACTGCACAGCCAGGACAAAAAGCCTGGTTTCCACCAGGTCCCTCAAAACTGGGAGATTATTGACCTCCTTCAGAGACTTCAATATCTCCAAGGCTAGTGGTGCCATGCCATTTACATCAGAGTGTTGGCTGCCAAAGCCAGAACTGCCATCAATAGCATTGATCCCATCAACTTCATCACTAGACAGTGCACAAGCATGCTGACCCACAGCATGGTGGTTCATAACTACCTTCTGAAATGGCCCAGCACATTCGAGGCAGCAAATATCGGCATTGTCAGAAATGTTCCGATTCAAGAATACATTAATTCGTGCTGCCGGGCAGTTCTGTGAGCAGGGACAGACCCCGTTCACCTTGTCACATGGCCCTCTTGTCATGTGTGTGTTGAGACTGACTATCTGCGGGCTTCTTGACCATTCCTGTCCAGGCTGAGTTACTGCTGACGTAGTCCTCACCTAGCATCCCTGCACATACACTTTTGAACGAGGGTCATGAGCCATTCATCAGAACCACAAGATGCAGCATATTTCTTTCCTTTCCATCCCCAGTATAAGAAAGCACTGCAAGCAACGTAAGAAGCTTTGTAAACATTGCCTTGACTGGGATAACTTGGGTTAGAGTCAGTGATGAATCAAAACCTGGCTCCTTCTGAATAACATGCACCTACAACTCAATTATTGTTAGTATTGACTCTGTTCATTCTCATTAGGAAATTGAATTAGAATATTGTGTAGAAAGCATTAAGCTTTCTAAGATTCAGGTTAATTTAATGGACAAACCTTTCAGGGTCTTCCTCCTTTGCCTGATTCACATCCTTTGGTCCCAGCAGATTCCTCCAACGTTCAACTGCGTCGGTGCTAGCAAGAGCCAAGGCCAACACAGGTCCGCTACAACAAAATACAGATTTACCATAGTGCCAAACCTCAAGGTTATGGAGCAAGATAAAAAAGCAAATCAGTTGGCTCCTCTCAAATAATTGAGAGATGAATGAAATTGAAACAAGATGGACGACCACTGATTATTTATCCACAGAGTTTACATATAGTTTAAAGAAACACATTTCCTACAATCAAAAGAAAATATTAAGGTGCTAAAGAATTGGATGTTTGCTCTGCTGACAGAAGATAGCACCCATCTCAGCCTCAAATCCTAGACACAGACTCCTTCCTAGAGCTGGTATGAGCTATTATTGGAACTTCAGTAGAATCTACCCTCACCCAACTTCAAAGTTGGTCTGCTTTTGGTTCCTCTACTTTAATGCAAACTAAGAATGCGTGGCTACAGGGATGGTGCAGGAGGGAGGGATTCCGGTTTCTGGACAACTGGGGTCCTTTCTGGGGAAGGTGGGACCTCTATAAAAAGGATGGGCTACACCTGAACCTGAGGGGCACCAGTATCCTTGGGGGGAGGTTTGCTAGTGCTCTTTGGGAGGGTTTAAACTAACTCCGCGGGGGCATGGGAACCAGGACTGTAGCTTTAGGGTACAGGACCTTGAGTGTAGGGAGGTTAGGAATAATGCAGCGATCTCTAAGGAGGGTGCCTGTAAACAGAAAGGTGGATTGAAGTGTGTATACTTCAATGCCAGAAGTATAAGGAATAAGGTAGGTGAACTTGCAGCGTGGGTTGGTACCTGGGACTTCGATGTTGTGGCCATTACAGAGACGTGGGTAGAACAGGGACAAGAATGGCTGTTGCACGTTCCAGGGTTCAAATGTTTTAGTAGGATCAGACATGGGGGTAAAAAAGGGGGAGGCGTGGCATTACTTGTCAAAGACAGTATCACAGCAGTGGAATGGACGATGGAAGAGGACTTGCCATCTGAGGTAGTTTGGGCTGAGGTTAGAAATAGGAAAGGTGAGGTCACCCTGTTAGGTGTTTTCTACAGGCCTCCTAATAGTCCTAGAGAAGTAGAGGATAATATTGCGAGGATGATTCAGGAAAAGAGTGAAGGTAGCAGGGTGGTTGTTATGGGGGACTTTAACTTCCCAGATATTGACTGGGAGAGCTATAGCTCGAGTTCATTAGATGGGTCGGTGTTTGTACAATGTGTGCAGGAGGGTTTCCTGACACAATATGTCGACAGGCCAACAAGAGGGGAGGCTATATTGGATTTGGTTCTAGGTAATGAACCAGGCCAGGTGTTAGACTTGGAGGTAGGTGAGCACTTCGGGGACAGTGACCACAACTCGGTGACTTTTACTTTAGTGATGGAGAGGGATAATCGTGCGCCGCAGGGCAAGAGCTATAGCTGGGGGCAGGGAAATTATGATGCTGTGAGGCATGACTTAGGATGTGTGGATTGGAAAAACAGGCTTCAAGAGAAGAACACTAATGAGATGTGGGGATTGTTCAAGGAGCAGCTACTGCGTGTCCTCGATAGGTATGTACCAGTCAGGCATGGTGTAAAGGGCCTTGTGAGGCAGCCGTGGTTTAGTAAGGAATTGGAGTCCCTTGTGAAAGGGAAGAAGGCGGCATATGTAAAGATGAGGCGTGAAGGTTCAGTAGGGGCGATTGAGAGTTATAAGGTAGCCAGGAAGGAGCTAAAGAGGGAGCTAAGAGAAGCGAGAAGGGGACATGAAAAGTCTTTAGCTGGTAGGATTAGGGAAAACCCAAAGGCTTTCTATAGGTATGTCAAGAATAAAAGGATGACTAGGGTAGGTATCAGTCCAGTCAAGGATAGTAGTGGGAAGTTGTGTGTGGAGGCGGAGGAGATTGGAGAGACATTAAATCAGTACTTTTCATCAGTATTCACTCAGGAACAGGACACTGTTGCTGATGTGAATATGGAATCACAAATAATTAGAATGGATGCCCTGGAAATATGCAGGGAAGAGGTTTTGGGAATATTGGAAAGGATGAATATAGATAAGTCTCCTGGGCCTGATGGCATTTACCCCAGGATCCTATGGGAAGCTAGGGAGGAGATAGCAGAGCCATTGGCCTGGATTTTTATGTCGTCATTGTCAACGGGAATAGTACCAGAGGACTGGAGGATAGCGAATGTGGTCCCATTGTTCAAGAAAGGGAGTAGGGATAGCCCTAGTAACTATAGGCCAGTGAGTCTGACTTCAGTGGTGGGCAAAGTCTTAGAGAGAATGGTAAGGGATAAGATTTATGAACATCTGGGTAGGAATAACGTGATCAGGGATAGCCAGCATGGTTTTGTGAAGGGCAGGTCGTGCCTCACAAACCTTATTGAGTTCTTTGAGAAGGTGACTAAGGAAGTGGATGAGGGTAAAGCAGTAGATGTTGTGTATATGGATTTTAGTAAGGCGTTCGATAAGGTTCCCCATGGTAGGCTAATGCTAAAACTTCGGAGGTATGGCATTGAGGATACATTAGAGGTTTGGATTAGGAATTGGCTGGCTGGAAGGAGACAGAGGGTAGTAGTTGATGGATTATGTTCATCTTGGAGCGCAGTTACTAGCGGTGTACCACAAGGATCTGTTTTGGGACCATTGCTTTTTGTTATCTTTATAAATGATCTAGAGGAAGGACTTGAAAGCTGGGTAAGCAAGTTTGCGGATGACACAAAAGTTGGTGGAGTTGTGGATAGTGAGGAAGGAAGTGGTAGGTTACAGCGGGATATAGATAAGTTGCAGAGCTGGGCGGAAATGTGGCAAATGGAATTCAATGTAGCTAAGTGTGAAGTCGTTCACTTTGGTAGGAATAACAAGATGATGGATTACTGGGCTAATGGTAGGCTACTTGGTAGTGTGGATGAGCAGAGGGATCTTGGTGTCCATGTACACAGATCTCTGAAAGTTGCCACCCAGGTAAATAGTGCTGTGAGGAAGGCATATGGTGTACTGGGCTTTATTGGCAGAGGAATTGAGTTCCGGAGTCCTGAGGTCATGTTGCAGTTGTATAAGACTCTGGTGAGGCCTCATCTGGAGTATTGTGTGCAGTTTTGGTCGCCATACTATAGGAAGGATGTGGAAGCTTTAGAACGAGTGCAGAGGAGGTTTACCAGGATGTTGCCTGGAATGGTAGGAAAATCTTATGAGGAAAGGCTGAGGCACTTGGGGCTGTTCTCATTGGAGAAGAGAAGGTTTAGGGGAGATCTGATAGAAGCGTATAAGATGATTAGGGGTTTAGATAGGGTAGATACTAAGAACCTTTTACAACTAATGGAGTCAGGTGTTACTAGGGGACATAGCTTTAAATTAAGGGGTGGTAGGTATAGGACAGATGTTAGGGGTAGATTCTTCACACAGCGGGCTGTGAGTTCATGGAATGCCCTGCCCGTATCAGTGGTGAACTCTCCTTCTTTATGGTCATTTAAGCGGGCATTGGATAGGCATTTGGAAGTTATTGGGCTAGTATAGGTTAGGTAGGATTCGGTCGGCGCAACATCGAGGGCCGAAGGGCCTGTACTGCGCTGTATCCTTCTATGTTCTATGTTCTATGTTCTATAAGAAAGCACTGCTTCCCCATACAAAGCCATCAAGACAACAGAAGAGGCTTTGAATTGACTACCTTAGAGTCATAAATGTTTGCAGCCTTGCAGACTGCCTCAAGTTATCTCACTTCCTCTCTTGGTTGCTTTAAATTCTGCTAAAGCATCTCTGGAAGTGCAGGGGCTGGGATGATGTCGGGCACCAAGGAAAGATCCAGTGTGACATTGTGTGCTATCATTCTGCCCAGCGATTATGGGAAAACTCATGTAATTCTTCGAACAAAGCAGTGTCGACAGCAAACATTCATGTTGCTAAAAGTAATTAGTTAAAGAAAACAATCTTCCTGAATTAGTCCATGGTTGCATATTTCATCTGGGTGAACTCAGAGACCAGTTGTTTGTTTGTTGTTGTGGTTAGAGGAAGCCTGGAGACAGACATTTCTGAGAACAGTTCCTTATATGAGACATGACAATCTGCTGCAGGGCCATTAGAAATAGATGATTGGTGCCCAAAAATCCAATGCTCCTTTGGGCGAGAGTAAATACATTTAAATTTCCTTTAAGTTATGATACACTGTAACCAGGGATGCCTGAAGCATACTATAAGACCACGAGAAATGAGTAATCCACTCCATCCTTTGAGCTGTTCCATCATTCAATAGAATCATGGCTGATCTGACATTCCTCATGTCTATTTCCTGCATTTTCCCTGTATCTAACAGCAAAACAGTATCCTATTGGCACTCCCAATCTCAGAAGCATTTACTGTCATATATTATGTGCTAAACACATCAGTCTGAATTATTAAAATAACCTATATTTGTATAAAGCTTCCAATGTAATACTAACATTGCCTTTCTGTTGGATATTAAAATGCTTCATGTTCTTGTCCGACACATGCCCCTCTATTGCCTCTTTTTCCACTGGCTGATTACTATATTAATGCTGTTTCTTTCCCTGAATTGGAAGATTTCAACAACTTTGTTTCCAATATCCATACTTCTTCTGCCTTTCACAAGATCTATCGCCAACTCTTCCCTTCTCTTCCTCAACATTTCTCTCACCATTTCAAGGGCTAGGCTCTTAGCTATATTCACGATCAATTTACTCCCTCTTTCAGCGACCTTAATTTCACATTCTCCTACTGGAATTCTTGGAAGAATTCTACTCTATTTTCCCAGTTTTGCTGTCTCATTTGTATCCGAATGATGCAGTCTATGACCTCACTATTTCTGATATAGCCCTACTCTTCGCACACAGTCTCCATTTGGTGACTGGGTCCTCAATCATATGCTAGTCATTTCCACATATCTACTTTCACCCATTCCCCCCTCAAATAGAACCATGATAAGTTTTCCCTTGTTCTCTTCTTCTACACAAGTAAACAGTCTTTGCATTCAATGGATCATCCTTTACCATTTTTATCATTTTCAGCATTACACTTCCACTGAACACACCTTCCTTTTCAACAGCAGTCCAAAAGGATCACTCCATGTGGAACACTCTGGTCAAGACCTCAAAGATAATGCCCTACCCTTCTAGACAAAGCAGTGATTTACTGGTACTCCTGACAAACTGGCACACTACATTCACTGATTACATTCTGCACAAGGTAAATCCAACACTGATTGGGGGCCCACTTTGCAGGACATCTCCATTCAGTTTGTAAGCATAGACTTGGGCTTACTCGCACTTGTCTTTATATTTTTCAACCCCACTCTCATTCTGAACCCACTGACTCAACATCGAGTTCAATGATTTCAAATGATAAATTCTGCCTCACATACTACTTAGATATAAGGACACGTTCAGATGAAGCAAGAAGAGTGTCTAGCAAGTTGAGCTTTTAGACAATGGAAGCATTAACAAGTGGGTTAAATGGTTAGGATGAGTGAAGGAGGAAATTTGGCAAAACTGTAAAAATTGTAAAAGGTTTAGAATTTAACAATATTGATGCTAATTGTGGTTGCTATAGGCAGTTAATTGACTACCAATTAGCCAATAAGCATTTTTAATCTTTGGAATTCTTTCCTACAAGTTATTCAATAATGAGGAGAACTCTATCCTGCAGGTAAAAAAATTTACTTATGATGTCTGCCACATCAGTTATACCCATTGGGGATCCAATGTATATAATCCCTGTGAGATTGTGCATGAAAATTCTCCAATTATAGGCTTTAAATCGACACACAGGTTGTTAACACCTGAGTAGGAATTGGTACCTGGTCATGTTCTGAAGGAGAGCTGGGAAGTATTCCTCCTGTGTGTGCTCACTATAGAATTCGTAAACTTGTTTCTCAGTGATCACAACCTCCTTCTGCAGAGCAATCATAAAACCAGCTTCTGCAATCTTCTGTAGTATATCACCTAACATTGAGGATAAAGGATTAACATCAGACAGTTCTACATGGATAATATAAACCAGCAGAGAGTTTGAACAGATTTCAAAATCAAAGTCTATTATTGACATTACTAATGAATGCAATGGCGTCATAAACCTCAGTATTCTCACTAAGCATAAATGCTGTACACAATAAAACTGTCTTGGAAACAGAAAAGTTTGATGTTTTTAGCAGGTTACATTTACTCTGCACTCATGATGCCTCATCCAATCCATGAAACCCCCCATATCGTAAGATGCTCAAGGTCCACAGCACCCACAAAGCGATTTGTGGTTTAACGCTAGGGAAATGGTTCTCACCTTTTCTCTCCTTTAAGAGATCTGGCCTGATTATAGCGAGCGTTTTCTGAACCCTCTCTTCTTGCTGAGTCGGAATCTGAGCTTCAGATGTTGTTCCAAAGCTGGGAAAGAAGAAGGCCAACTCCCTGCTGGCCTGGTCCGTGTCATCACTCCCATGAACTGCATTGAATACGTGTTCAGTCCCGTACAGAGCTCGGAGACTTTGGAAAAAAAATCCACAGAGAGTCAGAGAGGATCAGAGAAACCAACTAAGGTCACGTCAGTGTTATAATTCAAAGCAGTTTAACATACTTAAATTTTCTATTAATGCTACTGCCCTTTATTTTGAATTGTTCTACTTATGTTGAGGACTAGCTTTAACAGTTGTGATGTATTCTAGATTAGATTACTCACAGTGTGGAAACAGGCTCTTCGGCCCAACAAGTCCACACCGATCCACTGAAGCGCAACCCACCCAGACCCATTCCCCTACACCTAACACTACGAGGAATTTAGCATGGCCAATTCACCTAACCTGCACATTTTTGGATTGTGGGAGGAAGCCGGAGCACCCGGAGGAAGCCCACACAGACATGGGGAGAACGTGCAACTCCACACAGAGAGTCGCCTGAGGCAGGGAATTGAACCCGGGTCTCTGGCGCTGTGAGGCAGCAGTGCTAACCACTGTGCCGCCGTGCCGCCCACTCCTCTCCTCTTCTTAGATCTTGCTGGGCTGCACAGTGGATGAGAAGCTGAAGTCCAATGACAAATGCTCCATAATGAAGCAGAAGATTGTACAGACACAGAGATAGAATGTCTGGATAGATTTATTCAAGTTACTCACTGCTACATTGTTCAAACTCACTGGTCAATTAAATAATCTTTGAGACATGTTCCTGTGCCCCATTACCTGTCAGGCCTCTCCTGCTTTGCAACTTGGACATCTGTTGGACCAATAAATTCTCTCCACAATGGAATGACATCAACTGTTCCCTCAGGTCTGGACAGGATCAGAATATGACAAGGACCACTAGACATGAACTGAATCAGCTCCTCAAAATGGGACTACAAATTTGAGAAAAAACAGAGTCCTGGAAAATCAGTGAGCATCATTTGAAAAGTCTTATTCTTAATTGTTTAAATTTTTAATAATTTAGTGTTTTCTACTTTCTTCATCCTTTAAGCTTCTAATAGTCACTTGCCAATAATTAGTTCAATGACAGGTGGTAATGAGGTGACTAGGTTAGTGCTGATTATTCTTGTCTACCTTCACCATATTGCTTTACATGACATGGAGGGATACAAAAGTAATAAGTTATCCACTTTTCTCTCGCTATGTATAGGGAAAGGGCTGCCCTGTACTCAACATCTTTCCAAAGAGGCATGGTACTGGATGAAGGAGCTCTATTGCATATGTTTCTTATTTTCCTCAATTTTTTTTTCCCTGAATTTAAGATGGTTTAAATTTGGGATGTTATTTTCACAATAACAACACTGACACATACTTTACAATTCCAAGTCATTCCCACTCACCTCTTCAGCTTTATGTCGGTAGAAATCATGGGCCTCTTCCTTGGTTAACGTCCGTTCCTCATGAGCTAAAATTTCGAAGCCTGCTTCCTGAATCTGAGAAAATACAGAGGAACTTTAAAGGGAACTATATTTCCTTTGATTAAAAACTCAAAAAAAATCTTACTCTATTATGGGATTTGTTAACTCCAACATTAAAACAATGTGGTCTGTAAAACATACCAGTTCTGGAAGCACTATATATATATATATATGCTCTTGTGAATATTTTCTAATTAATGCCATTTTATTTTCTATTACATCTTTATTATCCTTAACTTGCTTTTTATGTAAGTTGTGAGGTGCTTTCATTCAGAGTGCTTAGCAAGGAGTGGCACGGTGACTCAGTGGCTACCACTGCTGTCTCACAGTGCCAGGGACCCAGGTTTGATTCTACTCACAGGCAACTGTCAATGTGGGGTTTGCACATTCTCTCTGTGTTTGAGAGGGCTTCCTCCCACAAGTGGGTGAATATTAGGGTACACAGGTTTCCTTTTACAATCGAAAGATATGCACGTTACGTAGATTGGCCATGGAAAACACAGTGTTACAGGGACAGAGTAGGGGAATGAGTGTATGTGGGATGCTCTTTGGAGGGTCAGTATGCACTCAATGAGCCAAATGGCCTGCTTCCACAGTGTAGGGATTCTATAATTCTAAGAAGGAAGAACAAGGTACCATTGGATAAAAGTGATCAGCCATTTGCGTCTAGAAATGTTCTTATGCTTATTTCCCTGGCATGTCCTACAGCTACCTTTGAACATAGTGTAGGCTGTAACATCTATCTTATGGACTGGTCTTCAAATCGCAGTCTCAACATTGAGAGTCAATGCAGTCATTATGCCATGCTAACTCAGCAGTCATACAAATATATGTTCCAGAAAGGATGGTGTGGGGAGTAATGTGTAGCAAATGGAAACATGCATGCTTTATTCTGAGTTAGCAGTTACAGTGTACGGGCAGACAGAGCTTGTGAATTTAACTGATCGGAAGACGGATCAAGAGTTTGACAAGACCAAAACATGTAGGGTGCAATTTTGAGGTAGTTAGATAGATTGCATGCCAACCCCCATTGTCCCAGAAGAAAAGCTGGTCAGAAGCGAAATTGCTTCATGTAAACCTGCCCTTCAGCAATAACTTGCTGGCAACAATGTACTAGGAAGGTCTAAGTAGGCAAGCGGTGGGAATTTCACCCTCTCAGAGGGGAGAATGGAGTGGGGAGGAGGTTTTCGGTTCTGGTCAAGTAGGCAGCATAGAAAGAAATGTGGGTGACACGTTGGGAAGGGAAGTGCAGCAAACCTGTGCAGAATGCTCTGAGTATTAGATGCCCCTCCCCCTTTCTTCATGCTTTTGTTTATACAGGCCATAGAAAACAGACTGCCCACTTCCATGCAGCTGCCTACACCAGCTCCTTTGTAGTACAGACAGTGTATTATTCAAGTGCGTAGGCTTGCTCAAATGCTTAATTGATCTTCAATCATTTGTTCACATACAGACAACAGGTTGCCTGTTTCAGTGCCTGCCCAATTTGTGCATTATGGGATATGCTTAGGGCAGACGAGAAGTTGTGGGCTAGTCACCAGCTGTGTACTAAAAGCATGGCCACAGAGGGCAGGTACAATCAAGCACAGAGAATCGGAGAATAGCTGCAATGCAGAAAAAGGCCATTCAGCCCATTGAGAGAGAGTGTGCCAACTTTCTGTGAGAACAACTTAGCTGGTCCCACTTGCCTGCATTTTCTCCATAGCCCTGTGAGTATTTTCTTTCAGGCAATGATCCAATTCTCTTTTGAAAGCTACAAATGAATCTGCTTCCAATGTACTGAGGAAGTTACATTCCCAAACCTAACCACTCGCTGTGTAAAAAGGTTCAGTTGCAACATCTTTGGTCCTAGTCATCTTAAATCAATATCTTCTGGCTTTTCATATTCCATAAATGGCAACAGTTGTTCCTTATCTACTATGTCAGGATCCCTCAAAAGTTTGAACATCATTATCAAACCTTCTCAGTTTTTTCATCTGAAAGAAAGAGTGATCCTGGCTTTGCAAATCTATAATCTTAACAAAGCACCAAATTTCTGGATTTGGAGACACCGGTGTTGGACTAGGGTGTACAAAGTTAAAACTCACACAACACCAGGTTATAGTCCAACAGGTTTCTTTGGAAGCACGAGCTTTCAGAGTGCTGCTGCTTCATCAGGTGGTTGCCAAAAGCTAGTGCTTTCAAATAAATGTGTTAGACTATAACCTGGTGTTGTGTGATTTTCAACTAATTTCAGAATATATTCTTGTGATTCTTTTCTACTGTCTCATACCTTTCCTAAAATGCAAAGCCCAGAAGTTGATATAATACTCCAGACAAGGCTGAACTAGTTTTTACACATTTTATTTGCTTTTGTACTCAATGCCCCATTCATAAAATTCAGGATACTTTGTATTTTATTAACTGTTCAGACCTGTCACTTTCAAAGATATGTGCACACATACCAGTCCCTACGCTCCAGCACCCACTTTATATCAAAGTCCCTTGTTTTATATCATCTGTCCACATTCTTCTGAATGAATTCATCAATCACATCAAAGAAAAGAGTGAGATGTACAATAATTGCTTGCTAAAATTGAAAACATTTAGTATTAGTAGTCAAGATATATATTAAATGAGAAAATCACTAACAATTTGTACCAGAAAGTGATGAATAAATTTATATTTACAGATCTACAAGTTGACTGAAATTACAAGTCAAGGATAAAATGGAATCCAATAACCTTGAATCTCAACAGATTGAAACAAAACTTTAATCGCAAACAATTTGAAGCTCTGCTTCTCACCTTCATTATTATTTCATCTGCTTTCCCATGAGCCACAGCATCGGGTTTGATGATTGCTACTGTGTAAGATTTGTTGGTAGTAACTGTATTAAAGTAAAATAACAACTGTAACTCTCAAATGCAAAGACTGAAACATAAGAAACAGAAACTGGAGTGGGCTATTCAACCCTCGAAACCTGCTCTTCTGTTAGATATGATCATGGTTACTCTGTGATCTTAACTCTATTTTCCCACTCCATCTCCACAATCACTAAATTCTGTCACAATTCAAAATCCAAGATAGACAAGCAGGAGGCTGGGAGAACACAGCAAGCCAGGCAGCATCAGGAGGTGGAGAAGTCAACATCTTGGGTGTAACCCTTTTTCAGGACTGGGTGGTGGGTGGAAGGGGAGTTGCTGATAAAGGGAGTGGGGAGTGGAGAAAGGCAGGGTGGTGAGGTGGAGTGTAAGGAGAGCTACAGATAATCCCAGCCTTGAGTATACTCACCGACTAATCTACAGACCTCTAGGGTTAGAGAATTCCAGATATTCAAAAGTGAAGATACTTCTCAAAATCCTAAACAGCTGACCAATTTTGTTTTAAAATGCCTCACTTTCAAAAAAAAATTCAAAGTTGTTCCCATAAGATTTGAAGACAACAGCATTCAACTAATCAGCGTTGGGATCTTCTCTCAATTCTGCAGAATACAGATTCCAAGCCACTAATGCTGTCTTCAGTTGACTTATTACTGATGTTTATGAACAATTGTACCATCATCACCAACGTAAAACAAAAAAAGTATTTGTCAGTTCTCTCTCCTTCAGTTCCCTCCTCTCTCTGGGTAGCAGATGTGTATTAGTGGATTATACTGAAGTTAGCCAGGTGTTAGGTTCAAGTCCTATTTCAGAGACCGACGCAGAAAAGTGTGGCCAACATTCATAGTGCAGCACTAAAGAGGAGTGCAACATTGTCAGAGGTGCTGTCTTATGGATGGAATTTTAAACTGAGACTTTCTTTGATGAATGTAAAAAATCCCACAATACTAATTCCATGAAAAGTAGGGGATTTATGCCTTGTGTCCTGACCAATATTTATCCCTCCAAAAACATTGCGACAAACAGATTATCCGGCAATTAGCCCATTGGCATTTATGGAAGATTGCTGTGCACAAACTGGGAAACATAGGAATTAGGAGCAGCAGTAGATGATATGGTCCTTCAAATCTGCTCCGTGATGCAATATGATTATGATTGATCCCCTCTCTCAATACCACATTCTCATCTTTAGAGTTTAAAAAAATTTTTAAAAATCTTTTTCTTGACCATGTTCATGGACTTGGTCTCTACAGCTTTCTCTGATAGTGAATTCCACAGGTTCACTATCATTTGAGTGAAGAAATATTTCCTTCTCACAGTCCTAAATGGTCTACCTCATATTTTGAGACTGTATTCCTTCGTTCCAGGATTCTCAGCCAGGGCAAGACCCACCCTGTATCTAGTCTGTCCAGCCTTGAGAGAATTTTATCATTTCAATCAGATACCTCTCATCGTCCTACACATTAGTGAATATAGGCAAAGTCAAACTAATGTCTCCATAATCCTGCCATCATTGGTATCAGTCTAGTGAAGCTCCACTGCACTCTCTCTATGGAAGGTATATCCTTTCTTAGGTGCCATGATGTGGAAGCACCGGTGTTGGATTAGAGTGAACGAAGTTAAACATCACACAACACTAATCCATTAGATTTATTAGGAAGGACTAGCTTTCGGAGCGTTGCTCCTTCATCAGGTTACCTAATGAAGGAGTAGTCCTTCAAAAACTAGTACTTCCAAACAAACCTGTTGGGCTATAACCTGGTGTTGTATGATTTTTAACTTTCTTATGTCGGGAGACCAAAATTGCATGTGATACTCTTAGAAGAATCCCTCCAATGTGGAAACAGGCCTTTGGGCTAACAAATCCACACCAACCCAAAAAACCCTACCCAGACCCATTTCCCCTATCTTATTACTCTACATTGATTGCTGACTAATGCACCTAGCCTACGCACCCCTGAACACTATGGGCAATTTAGCATGGCCAATTCACCTAACCTGCACATCTTTGGACTGTGCGATGAAACCGGAGCATACCTACACAGACACAGGGAAAATGTGCAAACGCCACACAGACAGTCACCTGAGGTTGGAATCAAACCCAGATCCCTAGTGCTGTGAGGCTGCAGGGCTAACCACTTAGCTACGGTGCCGCCCCACTCCAAATGTGGACTAATTAAGGTCCTATATAACTGCAAGACAACATCCCTGTTTCTGAATACAAAACGTCTCTCAATGAAGGTCAATATACCATTTGCGTTCCTAAATGCTTGCTGCGCCTGCTGCCTGACCTGCTATGCTTTTCCAGTACCACCCTAGTCTAGACTCTGTTTATTTTCATTGACTGGTGGACAAAGATACCCAGATTCCTTTGTACATTCACACTTCCTCATGTAAATATCCTTTTTGTTTTTCTCACTGAAGTTTATAACTTCACATTTATGCATTTTATACTGCACCTGCCATGCTTTTGCCAAATCACTCAGAACTGTCGAAATAACCCTTAAGCCTCCTTACATGACACAATCCTGCACAGTTTAGTATCATTGGCAAAATTAGAAATGTTGCATTTGTTTCTTTCATACAGGTGATTGTATTTTTACTTGTGCATGGGATGCGGTTGTTGGCGAGAACAGCATTTCTCTCACATACCTAACTGCCCAGCTTCTAGCTAAGAGGCAACCACATTGCTATCGGTCTCGAGTCACTTACAGACACCAGAGCAGATAAGGAAGCAGACTGCCTTCCTTAAAGAACATTGGTGAGTTGGATGGTTTTTACTATATTACCCCCTACCCTGATAATGAGGCATCTTACTAAAAGTTTTCTGAAAATCCAGAAACACCATATCCATTGGTTCTCCCATATCTATTCTACGAGTTACATCCTCAGAAAATCTGCAGTAGATTTGTTAAGCATGATTTGCCTTTTACAAACCTATGCTGGCTTTGTCCAATCCCAAATGTTCTGCTGTGTCTTTTTTAATGAACTCTATCATATTTCCCCACGACTGATGTTATGCTGACTCATCTGTAAATCAGCTTATCTTCCTCTGTGTCTGTCATTTTTTTTTAAATAGTGGAGTTACATTCACCACCCTCCATCTTGTAGGAACCGCTCCAGAGTCTATTGAATCTTGGAAGATGACCACCAATGCATCCAAACTTCCAGGGTCATTTCCTTTAGTGCTCTAGATTATCCGAACCTGGTTATTTATGAGCCTTTAACTGCATTAGTTTTACTAGCACCATTGTCTTACTGATAGTGACATCTTTCATTTATGCCCTCTTATAAACCCTCAGTTACTTCACATTTATGGGAAGAATTTCAATTCTTCTTCAATTCCTTTGTTCCCCATTACAATTTCTCTGGCTTCAGAAGATGATTATATTTCAAACAAGCTGGTTAACAGCAAATTACTCAACACAGAGCAGAGACTGAACTCTGGGACTTTCAGTTCTGTATACAATATCCACTGAGACATTGCAGAGGAATCTGTCTAAAGCTATCATTAACAACGCTGTAAGGAGACATTGCCTTGTGCAGAAGTAGCAATACAGTACATCAGGATGTAGTCCATAATTACCTACACATGACAGCTCAGTTGTAGCACTTTTGACTGAGGTAGATATACAGAAAAATAGAAAAAAATGAACAAAAAGTTCATTTGTGAATTGTTCCCTCCTCTTGAGCTACAGCTTTTAGATTTGCAACAGTTAGGAGCCAATCATTTGCTGTCTGAATGAAGCCATTGTTGAGGACCTTGATTTTAATTCATAACTGTAAATTTTGAAACACTAACTGGACAAATCCATTTGATTATGTGGTGATCGTAATGAGGTTATCCAATTGGAACTCATAGAATATGAGTTCTCTGATTAACAGACAAAATTAGGGAGCCCTGGCTGACAGATAACAAGAGGAGTGTCAGGCATTCTGTCACTCTGAGAGCCGGCTCTGGGGGAGCTGAACCAGTGTCAGGGATTTTCCACTTGTAAATAAAGGATGACTTGATGACTGGATACCAACTCCTGTGGAGTCATTTCAGATCAATGTAAAAGCATTGCTTTCAAAATCATGGGTCACCTTCTGCTGTTTCGACTGAAGATTTCATGGCTTACCCAGATCCTCCTCTTCATTGTCTTCCACCAATATCACTTCCTCCTTTTGCTCTTCTGACAAGCCTTCATCTCTGATCTAAAGGCCAAAAATGAAACAGCTTCAATTGACTGACTTACAATATTCATGAGTATTTTATTATTAGAGGATAACCATTGGCTCACGTTAATCAGCACCATCGTAGAAATGGATTCTAAGCAGATTTGTGAGCAGAAGCTGGTATTCAAGAAACTAGGAGCTTAATTTAAGGAAGAACCAATATCAGGGAACAAAGCTATGAAGTTGGCCATGCTCATTGAAATATATATTGCCATGAGGGAAAAGGTTGGATTCCAATTGAGCAGGAAGTTGAGGGATACAAACTTAAGATGAGAAAGAAAGAGAATAAAAAATGGTCAGATTGGGGTTTGATCAACAAATATATTGAACTAAGACAGCTGAAAACTGATGATGGCTATTTGTACCTTTAACTTGTTATTCATGTTCAGCATCAAACTTGCTGAGCCAGGAATTTCCATTTGTGACATACAACTGTATAGTTGTGTATGTGCTGCGTCTCTTATTTGGGTATAAAATGAATAGAAAACACACCAACTTCACACTGGACAATTTGTACTCCATCTTGCATTAATTTGGTGAGCAACATAAAGGCGGTTAAAAGGTAGAAAACAAAGGGCAAATGCAAATAGCTGGAAGTTGTCAGTGACAAAGATTTTTTTAAAAATCTATTCTAGTTTAGTCAATATTTACAAAGCAGCAAGTCCCAGGTTGAGTGCTGAGTCTGTTGAAAATTAGCTAAACTCAAATACAGATGTTACAGGGAGTCACAGTGCTTCAGGAAAAATAAAACCATGTAGCATTCAGTGAAACCAACTCCATTCCCATACAGACCCCCTTGGTTTTAAAACAGGGCAAAGGCACCTATAAAAAACTGAATCAAAGAGACAAAATATTTATTAGCACAATTAGGTTATTGCAGCCTCTGCAACAACATTCAAGAAGATCAGGGATGATCTGATTGCGGCCTTGACTCTATTTTCCTGCCTGACATCTTGCGATGCTTTAGTTGTAATGCACCCTGTAACTGAAACACTTGCAGAAGCTCATTTTGGAAAATGGCCACTTGAGTAAGGTGCAGAATCACCTGTGAAGCCCACAAAACTCACCATGAATCAATGGAAGCAAGTGAGGAAGCAAGTGAAACATCACAACTGTAAATGCTGCATCTTCTTATTTTTATGTTTTTTAAAACTGTGGATTGAAATAAGAAGGAACTCAGGGATTCACAAGAATTGCTGCATGTTTTGAAAGTTAGGATTTTATAACTGTTGTGAACTCAATTTGTGCTATGTTGGCTTGTAGCAATGTGCAGACAAACTGAATTCAAGGGTTGTTTATAAGTGAAGCTGCTTAATTGTCAACTAGCGGTCATTTCTCAATGATAAAGCTCCTCTGCTTGCCAACAGCTATGTCCCAATGAAAAGTCACAGGACTTGAAACATTCACTCATTTTTCTCTGCATCGATACTGTCAGACCTGCTGAGTTCCTCCAGCATTTTCAGTTTTTATTTGTTTCAGATCTCCAGCATCCGCAGTTCTTTGTTTCATTATAACTATGTGATTATTTATCATGTCATGAATGATCTTAGTTTGTGAACAAGTAGCTGACCTTTTCTCCAGCATATGCTGCAAGTTGCGGCTTTAAATTGGAGAAGTCAGACATGTTTTATAAGTGAACCGGCCATTTGGCACCTCTTATAAACCAATAGAAGTACTCAGAAAATGAAGATTGATGAGAAACGTTCAGCTCAATAAGAAACAACTGAACAGATCGTGTGAGCAAAGGCAGTGGCAGTGTTTTTCCAGTTAACACTATTTATACACAATATTTTATCTTGATTATGTGTGTCTATGTGCATTAGAGGAGTTTATAAAGAGTTCAGAGTTTTCTTTTGTTACTTAATTACTTGTTATTTAATTGCCCAATTTAATTGTTTACTTGCAGCTGGAAAATAATAACTCGTATAACAAAATAGTAAATTCTTGCTAAGTACTGAAACCTGGTCTGTTTTTTTTTGATCAGCCTCTGTCTGAAAATCAGATGCTTATTTCTTTTCAAAGTTTTAACTTTTATAATAGCACTGGAGTTTGATTGTGTATGTATTTATCCCAGTGAGATTTGACAGAACTCTGAAATTCCACACTACTACTTCCAGCTCGCTGACCCTGGTTTTAGTGTAGAAATTCTGGAATGGACCTAAGGGGTTGAAGCCTTTGCTACATCTTTGAAATGATTAACATGTTAATGGTCAGGCAGCAGGGGCATGAGAAAGGTATGCAGAGTTGGATTGGAGAGAGATTACCTGAGTCAGCATTTCATACACTCCAGCCTTTGTTTGTCACCTAGCATAAACTGTGATGAGGCAACTTATAAAGATTCTCACTGTATTTTTCATGTAAAAGTACACGTGACAATAACTTTCTATTCTATTCTATCACACTAATATAGGTTTCTTTAGTTTCTTACAGATTCCTGCTGGCTAATTTGTGCTGGATTCCACACAGGATCAGGTAGATGCTCAGATTATCTCAGGATACATCCCAGTGGACCTCTCTGGCCACCCCAGAACTGCCTGAGCATCAAGTTAGTTATCAAAAGTCGACCACATTTTTTTCGAGTCAGGTGTCAACTATGTATTAAGATTTTTCTTTCTCCATTTTGTCTCCCAGAGCCCTTCACATCAATAGCAAATCTGTACAAAAGAATCTGCTCACCACCCCCCACCCTCACCTCCAGATATGACCAGGAATGAAACAGCAGTTCAGGGCTGACTGCCTTCCTCTGATTTCTCAAAGCCTTCTTTTCTTTAATAGTGACAGTGAGACAATAACTTGGCATTGGAGTCTATGCCCTGTGATTCTAAGACATCATTGGTGCACTGCATGTCCTAACCAGTGCAATCAAGGTAAGTTAGCCCTAAACTGGGATCAAAAATATCTTTTGCACAGGTGACAAGCCTGTTTGACACCTGGGAAAAGGTATTAATGACGAGACATAGTTGTAAATCAAATGAAAATAAGGAATGAGGTATATTATTTATTGACTAAATGTTCCTAAATTATACTTTGAGGACCACTTTTATTTCTAAAAAGAGAGACATGTTGTCAAAAGTGAGGACAAAAACAAGAATGCCAAATTTCAATTCTTGTGATAGTTTGAAATTTGGCATTCTTGCATTAGATCCTGATGAGAGCAAGGTGAAAAGCTTCAGCCATATGTTTCCCTTTTCAGCAAGCTTTAGCTACTTTCTTGTCCTTTGTCAATAATAATCTCACCACTTTGCGTTCAGCTCCTCCCTCTAGGACCTTCTTTTCAGTGCGTAGTTGTTCATGGATGGTCTTTTGTAGCAATGGGGCATTTGCTCCTCTCACAACAGCAACTAACTGTCCTCCCTGCAAATGGAGACAGGGAAATACTCAAAGTAAACATGAATTATTTTAAATAAAAAACAGTCTTCACTGTCAGTCAAATGTCCAGATATTTAGTAGACATTGCCATTCCAAGCAGACATATCAAAATTAGCAGAATTGGGCAACCTGTCAATTGTTCAATAAAAATAAAACCTAGTGAAATACTGATGAAAGGTCAAAAATCTGATGTGCAAGATACGAAATAAAGACAAACAGAAAATGTTGAAAGCACATAGCAGGTGTGGCTGCATTTGTGGGAATACTAAAAGAGTTAATGCACTGAATTTCACTGGTCAGTAGTTAGTAAGGGGAGAGGCTGGTATAATTATGGGGAACATGGTCAGATCTGTTCCATGATGCAATCCCAACAGTGGGCACTTTACCATCAGAGGAATCTGAAAGTGGTCAATATGCCTGCTCGAAGGAGAACAAGTTGATTCACATATTTAAAAGGCCCATTAAAGGGTAATTTACCATGTTGTCAATGGTGCGAGGCAACTGATAGGATGTGGAGAGGTCACTGGCAGCCTCCCACACTTCAGGGTAATTTCAAACTCTTGGACATCAGGGTCATTACGCCGATAATCAGGAACATCAGGGTGGTGAACCTTTCTGCTAATTAAACCAAACACGCAGAAAAGCCCACCTAGCCTGGTAATCATTCCTAAGTATGAGTGAAAGAAAACTCCCCAAATACCAATATTGAAAAGAAAATCAATTTCATTCTTTAACTTTAAAAGTGAACATTAAACAACAACTATATACAAATCTAAACCTCCTTTCCTTAAATGCTTGTTATCTACCTCTCACTCTATAACAATATACTGATCCAATTAAAACTACATCCACTTAATTTTCAAAACCATACAGTGGCTCTCATTGTCGGTGTTGGTCTTTCTCTGCTGTAGATCTCCCTGGGTCATCTTTCATCTTTTGCTGCAAAGATGTTTCATATGAAAAAGATACCTTTGGTAGAGAGTGTTTTGAATAGAACTCTCTCTCTCTAGATGGCAGGTTGTTCTCTCTAACAAAAGTTCTGCTTCTTTTATACCCCAGACATTGGATCGGATCATTGGTTCAATGTTGTCAAAACAGTAAAATTCAAATTCGATTGGGTTTTGGTATCCTGGGATATAATTTAAACTAATTGGTTAAATTTGAACTGTTGTGAAAACATAGCAACCAAACTCAGGTATTTGTTCTACAGCCAAGCGTTACATATTTTCAATTTTCCAGTACACTCTGAGATTGCTAGTCAGTCGCATGACAGGTGCCTGCATTCATTTTCTCTTAAAGGTACAGTACACGCCTTCAACTTCATAACAGGGTTAACTTCCACACCTGTGTCACCACCACTCTATACTACCACAACCATCACTACCCCTGCAGAACCTAAGGGCACATCTGGGCTTGATACCAGAAGGTTGGCAGCATCAACAGAGCTCATCACTTAATAAGAGTTAGCTGTGAAGGGGCAGAGGCAAAGGGTAGGGGATGATGCAGTAATACAATTTAAACTAGAGAAAATGTGATTTATCTTTTGCCATTTAAATCCATTTAATGTTTACTTACTCCATAGAAAAGGAATGTGGGTTCACATTTCCCTCTGTATTTTTGCAATGACTCAATAATATCTGCTTCAGCCTAAAATAAAGTAGAATTGAATGCATCAGAAAACAATTGCTTGCAACTTTTCTTTTGAATGTAATTGACTCTTGTTCTACAACACACTGGAGCATATGGAAGTTGGCTATTACTAATCTTCCACAATTTGCTGGGCTAGAAGATGGTCAAAATAATTGGTAACACATATGCCGATCTTTCCTCATCAGGTTAGGAGATCAAGCCTTGATAAGCAGCAACTTAATATTCAGGCCTGTTCCAAAATATCAGCATGGGGGAAAACGAGCAAGGATGCTTCACACAAAGTTACTGTCCAACTTCTCTTGGCTAAAGCCTTTGTTTGGCCTTCCTTCATGGAGACCAGGACTTGTTAATGTTATAAAGCAAAACCAAAATACTGAGGATTCAGCAGAACCTGGGGGGCACGATGGCACAGTGGTTAGCACTGCTGTCTCACAGCGCCTGAGACCCGGGTTCAATTCCCGACTCAGGCGACTGACTGTGTGGAGTTTGCACGTTCTCCCCGTGTCTGCGTGGGTTTCCTCCGGGTGCTCCGGTTTCCTCCCACAGTCCAAAGATGTGCGGGTCAGGTGAATTGGCCATGCTAAATTGCCTGTAGTGTTAGGTAAGGGATAAATGTAGGGGTATGGGTGGGTTGCGGATCGGTGTGGATTTGTTGGTCCGAAGGGCCTGTTTCCACACTGTAAGTAATCTAATCTAACAGAAATAAAAGCAGAAAGTGCTGGAGAGGCCAACTTAACATCGAGTAAGACACAACCTTGAGCTCCAAAGGAGAGTCAAATAGGACTCAATGTTAACTCTGATTCTCTCTCCACAGATGATTCCAGACCAGTTGAGTGTCTCCAGAATTTTGTTTCTTTAATTCGGGTCTCCAGTATCAGCAGAAGTTTGCTTTTACTTGAATATTTAATTCACTACCATTTTCTCTCTTAAGCTCCCATTGAAGACTTCCTGCTCTCTCTCTCTAATTGAATTACATTTTCAACAGTTCATCGTGGGAGTTCTGAACCGGTCAAATTGGTCTCCAAACTTCAACTCTGGTTCTCGTGTTTTAAGCCGTCTTTGAGCAATATGACATTGATATGGGGTGAGGTGAGAAACAAACTGCTTCTCCAATACTCCACAATAATATTGAGTGTCTTACCACGGCAAAGTGCAAGTGATCATCTCCCAATTCATTTTTAATCTTCCGAAACAAACTGACGACTGCCTTGCATGGACCACACCAAGCTTGGTAGACATCCACCACTGCCAGAAAGAGTTAACATAATTGCACATTAATTCCAGCTGTCCAAAATGGATCAAAATTTGCTTTATAAGAGATTCATCGCTGTGTAATGTTATCAACTTAATTTTATGTTTATCGTTAAGACAATCTTTGCATATGACTAGGTGTTTGGCATAGTCAAGTTTTCATTCATTGTGTTCTCAATATCTCCCTTCTATTATTGAGTTATGACTCAGTAACATTTTTTGTACAAACCTCAGCTGTAGTGAAGGCTTTAAGAACTAAACATGTAATGTTGACTGATGTCATGTGGAGGGCAGAACAAACTGTACCACTGTTTCTCATTTGCAGCTAAAGCTCTCAATATCTTTGCACCTCTCAATCTGCATTTCCAATGCATTCCTGGCTGGTCTCCCATGTCCCTATTCTCCCTAAACTCTGCTGCTGGCCATGTCACAATTTGCAGCATATCCCATGTACCCAAAATCAGTGTTTGCTCACCAACATTCACAAGGTATTGGAATACTACAGCCTTGCTCCAATTGTATAAGAACACTGGTGAAACTGCACTGAGTATTGTGTGTAGTTCTTGTCCCCTTGCATACTTACCATAGAGGGTATGCAGCAGAGGCTCACCAGACTGAATCCTGGGATGATGGGAATCTTATGATTTGGGATTGAGCAGGCTGGGCCTGCAGTCACGGGAGAGAAGAAGAATGAGAGGCATTCTAATAGAAACTTATGTAGAGAGATAGAATCCATGCTGCCCCTGGCTGTGAGGTCGATAATCAGGGGAGACAGTCTCAGAATAAGAGGCAAACCATGTAGGACTAAGATAAGGAGCAAGTTCTTCACTCAGAGGATGGGGAAGGTTTCGAATGATTTACCTGAGAAAACTGTGGAAGTCCTTACATTAAGAAAGTTCAAGATATATGTCAATGGATCTCCACTCACTCATGATATCAAGGAATGCGGTGATGGTGTGGGCATTTGGTACTGAGGTAAAGGATTAACCAGGATTTAAAATGATGGAGCAGACAGTGCCCAAGTAGGTTGTAGGGCCAGAATCATACAACTCCTACAGCATGGAAGCAGGTCTTTTGGCCCATCGAGTCCATGCTGATCCTCTGAGGAGCATCCCATCCAGACCTGCACGCCAACCCTATCACTCCGCATTTCCCATGCCAACCCACCTAGGCTGCACAACCCTGAACACTATAGGAAATTTAACATGGCCAATCTGCCTAAATTGCACATCTTTGGACTGTGGGAGGAGACTGGGTCACCCTGAGGAAACTCATACAGACATGGTGAGAATGTGCAAAGAGGCTGGAATCGAATACGAGTCCCTGGCGCTGTGAAGCAGCAGTGCTAACCACTGAGCCACCATGCCACCCTTATGGCCTACTCTGACACTTACATTCCTTTAAATGCTGGTCTGCCAGCTTACAACCACATCACATGAAAACAGAAGAAATTCTCCTCTAGCCCCACAACTTTCTGAGATACCTGTGCTCTTCTAGCTTTGGCATTCTGCATGTGCTTGACTTTACTCTCTCTTCTCTTGGCACCTTTGCCTTTAGCTGACAGGGTCTGAGCTTTAGAATTCTCTCCCTAAATCTTTCTGCATCTCCTTAAAACCTGCTGCACTGCTCAAGCTTTTACTCTTCCAAATCCAGATCTCCAAACCGGGCTCAGTGTTACATATGGTTAGATAAAACCCTTGTGAAAGGTCTTAAAAGCGTCTTACTACATTAAGGGTTCAGAAGAGATTTACCCGGATGTTGCAGGTTGGGTTATAAGGAGAGACTGGATCAGCTGGGACCTTTGTCATTGGAGTACAGAAGGTTGAGAGCTGATCCCATAACGCATTAAAAAGTCATGAGGGGTATAGATAAGGTGAATGGCGGGCGTCTTCTTCCTAGGGTGGGGGATTTCAAGACTAAAGAGCATACTTGTTAGGGTAAAGGAGAAAGATTTTAAAAAAGACATGAGAGGCAATTTCTTTTTAACACAGAGAGTGGTTCAAGTGTGGAATTAATTTCCAGAGTACGTAGTTGATGGGGGTACAGTTATAACATTTTAAAGACAATTAGATAAATAAAATAAATAAGAAATATTTGGAAGGATATGGGCCAACCGTAGACAGGTGGGATACGTTTTGTTTGGGATTATGGTTGGCATGGACTGGTTAGACTAAAGGTTCTGTTTCCGTGTTGTATGACTCGATGACTCTAAATACAAGTTATTACTGTATTATTATTGTTCTCTGATGACCATCATTGAATTGACCATTTTACAACAATCCAATACCTTTCCTGGTCTATACCTGGATCCAGCTCATAAACTGCTGGATTTGCTGAATTTTGGTTTAAGTGGAATTATTTTACCACATGACCTTCTGGTCAGCTGCTCCACCATCAATGCCTATCACAGCTTTGTTTCTCTCCAATGTCTAAGCTGTTAAAGTATGCAGGAAAAAGCTCCATAAGTAAAACAACCAAAACCTTGCACTTTGGTCAATTTTAACATGTCATCTCAGGGCAGACATCATCAAACTGAGCTTCCATACCTGAGAGGGAATCACAGACATCCTGCAAGGTCATTTGATGTCCATTTGTCATCACAGTTCTACTTTAGTCAGTAGCTACTGATTTCTGTGCATGTCTGCTGATTTTCCTAATTTTACTGAGGTTGTGGTGTATGAATGAGTATATGGAGCTAGTTTGAAGGGGTATTGACCTGTTTTGCAACGTTACTGCTGCTGAGCCGTCTTGTGACTGGAGGCTGGATATACTGGTGTCACCAATATTGGCAGACATTCATTAGTAATGACTACAGTGAGGAGGAAAGGTGTTTGCAGTTCTGTAAATGCCATGATTACAAGTCTACTCTTGTTACAGTAACCAAACTAAACAGGCCTTTTTGTTGTCAATATTGACTTAGCCAGCAAAATGTTTGACTTTAGGGACTGAAAAGAAGCATGGTTGGTGAAATTACAGAAGAGTCCAAGTGTTGTTTTTATCTTTACTTGAAAGCAGGTCAGGTCAGCAACCTGGTACAGATACATTCATTTGAAAAATCAGTCAGGCTTGTAAAATGTTTGTCGAATGTCAAACCCCTTGGAGAACACCACTCCCATATTACAAATCTCTGAGTGGATTTTACCCAGCCCCTGAATGCTGTGGGCATTGCTGGGAAAGTTGGGAAAATGGTGTGAGATGGCTAGTGAGGATCTTCTTGCTGTTACAAGCAAAAACTTCCATTTTCCAACATGTTGAACGTGAGATGAGATTCCCATGATTACCTGGTCTCACCTCATTTTTATATGGTTTCCCACTCTTCCACCGACTGGATGGAAATGAGACAGCGAAAATTCCCCAACATGAAAGTCAGAGTAACTGTAGGTCTCCACTTGTAACACCAGACTTCCATCTTGGACACTAGGCACTGAAATCTCAGGGTACATTCCAACTTCATGCATCCCTCCCCGTACATGGACCTTGGCATCCGACAAGTACCAGTCTCATCCACCCTCATAGCATATCTCTGCTCTGCTTACAAGAATACTCTGCACTTCAAAGCTGATATTTGGAGTACACTGGCACCTTTCATTGAAATGCTGTTGCCAGGAGACCTTGTGGACTGGAGCAGGGAGCATCTCAGGCTTCCTTGCTTGCTCTCTGAGTATTCATTAACTTTGTGCCTCCTTGGAGGCTTACAGCATCTGTACTTTGCTTTTTTTATGCTTTGTCCTCCCAGCCAGAGCTTAAATATGCACAATGTTTCTGTCCTGCCTTGCCTTTAGCACAGACACAAAGCTAACCAGCTTGTCATGGCTACCAGCAGTCATCAGTCAAGGGGGTGGACATGTTGCTGCACACCAACATGTTACATCAATTGCTCACCTGCACCATGTACCAACAGCATGCAGCAAACAAAATGCATGAGCATCAACCAAACAGTCATGTCTCAAGATCTGAGAACAGTCCTCAGTCAGGTCCTGGGTGATATGCTCCAATCCAGGGCTCTTGGCGCACAGCGAGTCAACAGCAGCCCCTGATATTAAGCCGGAGGCTTGGTGACAGTCTGTTAGCATTTCAAGGGTCCATATCTCTGTTGTCTGGGGTGGGGACCACACTCTGCCTTATGTGTCCAGGGCAACATGTCTAGGCTATTGCGTTAAGTCAGCCGGGGCTTGCCCATCATCAGCTGGGTCACCCATCCAAGATTGTCAGGGGGGGTAGATCATGAATAGGCCTGAGATTCCATCCTCTGAAAGGGGTCACCACTGCAGGAGGGAACACAATGGTGAGATTTGGAGAAAGGATGCTGGGATACAAATAACAGATGTGAAAGGGGTGGTGGGAAACTCAACATAAAAAGGAGGTGGGAGATAATGGAGCATGGAAGAGAAAGGGGTAACGTTGGGAGGCTGGTAGTGGGAGAAAGTGAGGACTGCAGATGCTGGAGATCAGAGTTGAGAGTGTGGCGCTGGCAAAGGACAGCAGGTCAGGCAGCATCCGAGGAGCAGCAGAACTGACGTTTCGGGCATAAGCCTTTCATTAGGAATCAGGAATATGAGATTTGTCATCAACACTCAGCAGTACCTTGGCTCTGATGCAGTGTGAGGGTTCAGTACACTCCTATATCGGAGAAATTGACTCAATATAGAGGTTGGGTGGGAATGTGGGAAAGTTCAAAACCAATGGGATTGACAGGGAGAGCTACCAACAAGAAGGTTAGATCTCATGGAATACAGGGAGAACTAGCCATTTGGATACAGAACTGGCTCAAAGGTAGAAGACAGAGGGTGGTGGTGGAGGGTTGTTTTTCAGACTGGAGGCCTGTGACCAGTGGAGTGCTACAAGGATCGGTGCTGGGTTCCCAAGAACATAGAACATAGAAAAATACAGCCCAGTTCAGGCCCTTTGGCCCTTGATGTTGCGCCGATCCAAGCCCACCTAACCTACACTAGTCCACTATCCTCCATATGCCTATCCAATGCCTATTTAAATGCCCCTAAAGAGGGAGAGTCCACCACTGTTACTGGCAGGGCATTCCATGAACTCACGACTCGCTGAGTAAAGAATCTACCCATAACATCTGTCCTATACCTACCTCCACTTAATTTAAAGCTATGCCCCCTTGTAATAGCTGACTCCATACGTGGAAAAAGGTTCTCATGGTCAACCCTATCTAAACCCCTAATCATCTTGTACACCTCTATCAAGTCACACCTAAACCTTCTTTTCTCCAATGAAAACAGCACCAAGTGCCTCAGCCTTTCCTCTTACGATCATCCTACCATACCAGGCAACATCCTGGTAAACCTCCTCTGCACCCGTTCCAGTGCCTCCACATCCTTCCTATAGTATGGCGACCAAAACTGCACACAATACTCCAGATGCGGCCGCACCAGAGTCTTATACAACTGCAACAACCCTACTTTTCATCATTAGAAATATAGTTAGTAAGTTTGCTGATGACACCAAAATTGGAGGTGTAGTGGACAGCGAAAAAGGTTACCTCAGATTACAATGGGATCTTGATCAGATGGGCCAAAGGGCTGAGGAGGGGCAGACGAAGATTAATTTAGGTAAATGTGAGGTACTGCATTTTGGGAAAGCAAATCTTAGCAGGACTTATACGCTTAATGGTAAGGTCCTAGGGAGTGTTGCTGAGTGCAAGTTCATAGCTCCTTGCAAGTGGAGTTGCAGGTAGATAGGATAGTGAAGAAGGAATTTGGTATGCTTTCCTTTATTGACCAGAGTATTGAATACAGGAGTTGGAAAGTCATGCTGCTGCTGTACAGGACATTGGTTAGGCACTGTTGGAATATTGCATACAATTCTGGTCTCCTTCCTATTGGAAAGATGTTGTGAAACTTGAAATGGTTCAGAAAAGATTTACAAGGATGTTGCCAGGGTTGGAGGATTTGAGCTACAGGGAGAGATTGAATAGGCTAGGGCTGTTTTCCCTGGAGTGTCAACGGCTGAGGGGTCGCTTTATAGAGGTTTATAAAATCATGAGGGGCATGGATAGGATAAACAGACAAAGTATTTTCCCTGAGGTGGTGGAGTCCAGGACTAGAGGGCATAGGTTTAGGGTGAGAGGGGAAATATATAAAAGAGATCTAAGGGGCAACCTTTTCACACAGAGAGTGATTATGTATATGGAACGAGCTGCCAGAAGAAGTGGTGGAGGCTGGTACAACTGCAGCATTTTAAAGGCATTTGGATGGGTATATGAATAGGAAGGGTTTGGAGGGATATGGGCCATGTGCTGGTAGGTGGGACTAGATTGTATTGGGATATCTGGTCAGCATGTAACTGTTGTTTTTCAAACTGTTTCAAATGACAAGGGTGCAGTGGAGCTGAAAATACTGCAACCACAATTAGAGTCGGCAGTGAAGCTGTTTCATTCTGTGAAGGAGAAGCTTCACTTTAAAGCAATGTGAGGTCCTTTAAAAGGCAATATAGCCTTACACAGTCACTTATACAGTATAGGTAAAAGAGACCTGCGAGCACTACATGCTCAATGTGAACCTTAGACAACTGTATGGAGTACAAATCCTGGTCCAAACACTCTTGACCACACCCAGCATCAGGAATCAATCTCACTAATGGCTGTGCTGCACAAACAATGTCCTGTAACCCAGAAAGATACACCTTAAATATGCGAGTGACGATCACTTTCCAGGTTTCCAAAGCCTGCACATGGTGCAGGAGCCACTCATTACCCAGCTTGGGCCATAAAACCTTGTGAGGCGCGAAGGATAGCCGGGCCCTGCACACTGAATCTTGTACTTGCTGTTAGGCAGCACACAGTCAGAACCTACTGACAAGAAAATGCCACCTTTGCCACGAATAAGCTCCCAGAAACTCTTCGTTTGCCCTTTTCCTTTCACTATGTCGTGGATAACCCCGCCATGAAGAGTAATTCTGCCTATGGTAGTGGGAGCTGCAGGGCCATGGTGCAGAGGGAGAGAGCATGAGAAAAGTCAATAGGCTCCAAGAGGGGGAACTCACAATGAAACCCACCAACACTTACATTGATCCAATTTCCAGTTAAAAGAAATTCTGCTTCCAGTCATCAGTAGACATGTTGGAAGTGAACTGTTGCCTTTCTGTTCCTGTGTGGGGCATAATTACCTCGTTAGTACTAACTTGCTCTGTGAACCTTTAAATATAGATGCTAACCTATATTAACCAAATGGGTTTGTTCCTGCATTTTAGTTTCTGGCAAACTTGTACAAGCAAAGCCAGGATTCTTACATAAATAGCATCAGTTAGAAAATATGGAATGGAATTTCCTGTGGGGGATTGTTTGCAATGCTAAATAAAGTGCTTCTGAGTGTACACCTATTTTTACAACATCAATTTTCTCTTAAGTTTCCTGCCAATTTCTAGCATGCATCAGAATGTCAAATTTAATGGAAGGAAAATGAAAACAGCATCAACAATTTGACACATGAGAAGTGGTGAACTCATAACAGTTATTCCTTCTTCAAGTATCAGACCTTTAGGCCAGCCATCAGTCTGCACATTTTAATTTTTTAAAATGAGAATTACAATGAGTCAAAAAAAACGTCATTCAGGTAACAGATCATAGTGAGAATAAGTTATTTCAAGAACCATTAAGAAAAATAACATTAAAATGCCAGAAAAATTCTTGCCTAAATTTTACATTCCATTTTGAACCAGCAGAATTTCAGGATATTCAATAGAAGAGCTTTGGGGGCATAACCATTTTAAGTATTTTTTTTGTGTTCATTAATGGGATGTGGGGATGGCTGACTGAGTCAGCATTTATTGCCCACTCAGAGGGCATTTAAGAGTCAACCACATCACTGTTGGTTTGGGGTCACATGTTGGCCAGACCAGATAGAAATGGCAGATTTCTTCCTTAAAGGACATGACTGAATCAGACAGGGTTTTCTGATAATCAACAATGATATCATAATCATCATGTGGAGGTGCCCATGTTGGACTGGGGTTTTTTTTTTAGATTAGACTTACAGTGTGGAAACAGGCCCTTCGGCCCAACAAGTCCACACCGACCCGCCGAAGCGTAACCCACCCATAACCCTACATTTACCCCTTACCTAACACTACAGGCAATTTAGCTTGGCCAATTCACCTGACCCGCACATCTTTGTGACTGTGGGAGGAAACCGGAGCACCCGGAGGAAACCCACGCAGACACGGGGAGAACGTGCAAACTCCACACAGTCAGTCGCCTGAGTCGGGAATTGAACCCGGGTCTACAGGCGCTGTGAGGCAGCAGTGCTAACCACTGTGCCATCGTGTCGCCCCCGGTTGGCAAAGTTAAAAATCATACAACACCAGGTTATAGTCCAACATTTTTTTTGGAAGTACTAGCTTTCAGAGCGTTGCTCCTTCATCAGGTAACACGTGCGGCAGGATTTTTGGAAGGCAGTGGAAGTCCCCTGTGCGAGAAGTACATGGGATGAGAGTGTATAGGATACTCTGAAGGACTGGCTCAAAAATCTTGATCAATGTGTTTAGTTCACAGGTGTGCTCTTTGGTCGGGTTGGCTGGTAGTTGTCTGTAGTGTTCCTTGCTACTCAGTTGTCGGTACACTTCCTTGCGGTCATCCATGCTATTCTGAATGAAGATGGCTCCTCCTTTATCTGCTGGGTTGATGACAATGTTGCGATTGGTTTTGAGAGCATGAATGCTGTCGCGTTGTGAAAGGGTGATGTTTTGGTCTACCTTCTGCCCCACTAGTTACCTGATGAAGGAGCAGTGCTCTGAAAGCTAGTACTTCCAAATAAACCTGTTGGACTATAATTTGGTGTTGAATCATAGTCATCATTATACTTTAATTGAATTCAAATTCCATCATTTGTCGGTGACATTAGCTGAGCTTCTGGATTACTAGTCTAGTAATAGTATTTGGCCACTGCCACATATTCGCCCCCCCACCCCCCGTTTTCCCTGTCATGAATGACACAGATTATTGACGGAGCTGGGAGAATCACGTGACATCAGCAACGAGGAGCTTTCTATTGTTGAGAGCAAAATGTCCTATTTTCCAACAAGTGTTGAACAGCGAGATGAGATTCACTCTCATGAACAGTGAGAGGCCTACTTGCATGCATTAGCACCTCATTTTTCTGTCATCACGCCCCATCGATATGTAGTCATCCATTCTCCCACCACTGTTGCATGGATGGCGATAATTCCTGACCTGAAAGTCAGAGCTGTAACCTGGCAACTCCAGCTCGCCTCTTGCTCCTCCTGACTTTTATCAGTTGTACACTCCATCGACATTGAATGCACACACATCCCTCTGCCACCTTGCAGGACCTCCAGGTCCCTGTTGGCAAAAGAGGGTGCCAAATGCCCTCTGTCCAATATGCCCAAGGAAAATAAAATCAACTAGGGCATCTACAGACTGCCAGCCCTTGACCGGGCACTGGCTAAGCTTTAAAAACTGTGCCAGGAATTCTAAGATGTCGTGGCAGTGTCCAGTACTTTAACGTGTGTCAAGTTAGAGAAAGCAACGAGCAGGGTCCCGTTGAAAATTCATTAGAGCGCATGCAGAGAAAACCCAAGGAAAGTCAGTGAAAAACCCCTTACCCTCACTATGTTCTAGAAGGATTCAGCCCCATAAGTGATAGTTCATCCAAAACCTTGCTTTATATATCTGCCCTGCACACACCCTGACAGCCATTACCTCTGGCTTCTCTGTAGATCATTAACTGCTGATCTATAACCACCTTCAATTTACAAGTGTTACTTTTAAGTTTACACCTTTCTATTGTTTCACCCTCACTATTTCTGTAATCGCCTTCAACAATGCCACCTTCTGTATCTTTGGTTATTGACAACTCAAGCTCCGGAACTTCCTTCTTAAATTACTCCACCCTTCCACTTTCTTCTGCTGCTTGAAGATTTAATTCTTATCTCCTTCCCTTGTAATCTTCACTGCTGACTCAACATCCAGTGCTTCCTTACATCTGACATACCTGGTGACAGGGACACATTTAGGGGCACAAACCAATGTATATTGCTGTATTATTACCTGTTGCCTTAAAAGATGATTTGGAAGAACTTTGACAATCACACGTGAACATTACCTCCATGGTACTTTAGGATGGTTTTTACTGTGCAACATAAGTATTCTGTTATGATGTATCTATAGTTGCATCCTTTCAATTTCAGCAAAGGTGCTAATCTGTCTATTCTGAAAACTTCTGTTAAAATACTGGACACAATAATTTCAGTGGTTTGATATTAGCCAATGCAGAAATAGCTGAATTTAGCTTTGACAGGTTTCTTACCAATCAGTCCAGTAACAGCCAACATTTCATCCCATTGTTCCTGGCTCAAGATGGTCATCTGCAGCGAAAATAAGAGAGTAGTTGTTGAGGTGATTGAGGATTATTACAAAGAAAAAAAGTCAGAATACTTCATTCCAAAATTTATTTCACATTAACAGGATGCACTTTCCTAGTTATACAAACAATTTGAAGAGGTTTTCATCTGTGAAATTTGGTGCTATTTCAGTGAGCTTAGAAAAATTGTTTTTCCCCACTGTGTTTTGAGTGCTGGTACTCGAAGCTCAGCTCTAATCATTAAGGAATGTTATAATTTGCAACAACTCTTCAATAAAATCTGTGATTGCTCTCCATTGTCACATATTGCATTAATTGCCTCAAAAGAGCCAATGCGATTCCAATTCACATGAATGATCATAAATTTAGCATCTCTTAACCAACATTCACACCACAAACAGTTACCTGCTCATTGTTATTATTGTTTATCGAGCTTTGCTATGTAAAATTAATTGCTGCCCCTCTTGTGGCTCTGTGGTGGTGTCCCTGGACCAAAAGACCTGGGTTCAAATTTCATGTGCTCCAGAGGTATGTAATAACAGCTTAAAACAGCTTGATTAGAAAACTAGGTTAAATCTTTTTCAAAACCAATTGTTTAAATTACCGGTTTGCCAGTCATTATTCTTTAAATTACATCATTAAACTATGCAGAACTTAGAAGCTTCTGATATATGTTTCCTTTTCCTGTCTCACTGTTTTAATCGCTTCAAGAAGCAATAATATTATGTTAGTTTATCCTGTTACTACTTCTTTTTAGAAAAAGTTTCCAATGAGTTATAATACTCAGCAAGTTCTCTGAATCTACACAATCTTCTCACTGATTGAAATATTCCTTTTAATTGTTTTTTATGAACATTAAGTACAAGATAATAGAGTGCTGATATTAAATGAGCCAAGATAATTGCCAATGCTGGAAGTGCGGAAAAGATTAATATCAGCAGAGATACTGTCACTGAAGAGAGTTGTCTCAGCATCTTTAGGTTCCGGGTAAATTCATCTCCCACGCACTTGGGAAAATTTACACTGACTCATTCAGACTGGGTTTCTAACATCATTAGCACTCATCTAAACAAGATTATATAATAGGACCAACTAAAACGTGCAGAAAAATGGGCAAAGCATGATGCCATGACTCACTGGCAGTTCAAAGTTTTAAAAGGAATATTTATTGATGATGAAGCAACCACTTTAGTTAGTTTGCTTTCACCTCTGTCCCAGTAAATACATTTCCACAAATTCCTGTTTTTACTATTCTGATGCAATCCATTTTAAGCCATTTAAAATAAACGGGATTAACAGGTGTCCTCAAATTGTATACAGAACCCCACACAAATATTTTGAACATTGCTCTTAAAGCTGAACCGGTGAGAAATCAAACCTGTTTATGCATTCCCAGTTTCAGCTTCTTTGCCTTTAACAGCAACTGCTTCACACTCTGAGTGACATGAAGTCCAAACAGAGGAAATAATGTTCTTTTTGTGAATCAACAGGATCTGTCTGACAGGACAGTTTGAACATTTCCAGTGATCGTTTGCAAGGATAACACTTAACCATATGACAACAGATTTCATCTCTGTCTTCTTTAGGCATGTTGAATGTTAAATATTCAGAAAACATTCTGAACTGTTGTGACTGTGCATAAATGAGGAAATAACAGCACAATGGGCCAGTCTGTAATTAGTATGGAAAAAAGAGAATCCACAGTAAATAAACTTGAGGAAATACAGGAGTGCTGCTTCCACCTTGTTCCGTCACTCAGCGATGACCATTTTTTCTGCTTCTGTTCGCAAAATGTCTCAAGAGCAGCTTTGCTATATAACAAGAAATGCCCATATGTAATCACTCAAATATTTATATGCCTAAAAAATCATAACAAAAAGGGGAATAGGAGTCTGCCATTTGGCCTGTCAAACTTGTTGTGCTGTTCATTAGGCTCAAGGCTAATCCAATATTCCCTCATGTACACTTTCCAGCCCTTTCCCTGTAAACCTCTCTTTCCCAACTGATCAAGAACCCATCTATCTCAGCTTTAAATATATACAAGGACTCTACTCTCACAGCTGTCTGTGGCAAGGAGTTCCAAAGATTCACAATCTTCAGAGAAGAAATTCCTTTTCATCTCAGTCTTAAATTAGCACCACTTTATTCTGACACAATGTCCTCTGGTCCTAGACTCTCCTACAAGGGGAAACATCAGGTGTTTCCATGTCTCTGTCAGGTAGGCTTGCAGTGCTGCTGGTGCTATAATTCCTTTCAGCAAAGGATACAGAAGGTACCAGGAATGAGGGGGCGTGGGTCGAGAAAGAGTGAGAGGAATTTAGGGAGTCGCTGCACCAATTTGGTATTGCATTAGGAGAGCAGCAAAAATAATCATAATTTGACCAAGAGAAATCTACATAAAAGTCTTAAGGTAAAATCTGTTGTATCCCCCATAATGGAAAGTGGATGATTATAAATATTGATTAAGAGTTGGATAAGGAGTATCTATTGGGATTGAGTAGTCTGTAGACAATCACTGTGTAAGACCAATACATCTACTTGGTGAGGCACTGGGAACCTACTTTTTCTACTTTCTTTTTCTGAACTTCACGTATATTTTCATATTTAGCTCCTATACTGTGAGGCATGACAAGATAAAAAACAGCAAATACATACTATGCAAAAAAATATGAAGCATAAAGATTTACAATAAATAAACAGGCAATTTGCAAATTGTGCCAAGTCTTGGCTTTTTACTAAGTGGTACATAAGTAAAGCCATGGTCCTGTTCTCACCTCAGAGACTGATATTGTCCTGTCCTTCAAATATTTAACAGTGATTCTCTTTAAAGACTCTTCACAATGGAACTGGACGGACATTGGTAGGAGTACACATGATAGAGAATCCACAATTGGGGGGGGGGGGTGGTGAAATTATCTCCAAGCTCCCACAGTTATTAAACCCCAGGAATCACCAGGGACTGACTGACACACTACACACATTCTCCACAATAGCACAGAGGTTGGAGGGAATCAGCTCAATATTGGATTGATGGCACAGGAAACGAAGAATGACTGTCATGGGGACAATGGCTGCTGCAAGGAAGCATCGACTGTGGCTCAACAATTAATTAACAAGGACCATCATCATGGTTGTGGTAATTTTGGAAGCCAACATTTACATGTAATGGCAGATCTCTCCCTTGTGGTATTACAACAGGTCACTGATCTTTAGCAAGCCCCTTTTCCAATAGGTGGAAAAAGTGATCTGACACTGACCCTGAGGAAAGATGGTAAAAGGGAAGTTGGATCTTGGAACCTATTCAAACCATTTCCACCTTCCAGGTGCTGCTCTCAAATCTGCTCCTCCATGATCTCACAGTCCCCATCTCTAGATAGTTAAATCTCCCCCTGCACTCTCAAAGATTTCAAAACCAAATCGGTGTCAATCAAGAGCAGCTGAACAGTCAGAGCAGAGATGTCAGCAACTTGCTGCTATTTCTACTAATACCAGACATGATGCACCACATAGAAATAGTAGGAAGTGTAAGGTAAAGAAAGTGTGCATTAATAAATGCAATCAAATTTCCTTTATATACAACAGAACTAAAATGTACAATTTAATTTGGATAACTGAATCATCATTGCACTGAGCGCATGTTCCACTTTTACTGTTTTCATAATAAATGCCAATGTTCAATAGAAAGATTTTATTTTAAAAGGAACAAACCCAGGATACCAGTGGAAAGAAAACCAGTTAACAAAATTTTAAAACCTCTACTGTAACAAACCAACTAAAATTAATTTAATTCAAACATTAATTAACTCACAAATTGTATTTCAAACAAAACGTACATTTTACTTTAAATAGTCCAGATGTCATAGATATGCCTCATGCCTCAAGAATTCACATAATTCCCTGCGTACATGCAGCATTACGTACAACCGTTCACCTTTTCCACTCCATTGAAGTGGCCTTTGAGTTGTTTTCACTGGCAGCTGTATTTTTATCTGAGATCTGCTGAGACTGTTCACGTTGACCAGAACATGCCAATGAATTCTCCCTGACTGAGGTAAAGAGTCATAGAGATTTACAACACAGAAAAGGCTCTTCAGCCCATCAAGTCTGCACTGGTCAATCACAAGCAGCTAACTAGTCTAATCCAATTGGCTCATAGTCTTGTACATGTCATTACAATTCTGATGGCGTAGCTTTTCAAAGTTCCTTTTCAAACAACCAACCAACATTTGTGGTTCACAATGATCCTTTGACATAAATAAACATTCAGTTCTTTAGCATGCCTGAGTTATTCACATCATCTTTAGGATTCAGTTCCTTTCAGCTCACGATCACATTGCTCTTGGTGAAACATTGGGAGTTGCATTTTTGTCTTAATGCCAAATAGAAAGCTCATCTATTCATGTAGAGTTTTGCTTGCTGCCCTTCACAAAAGCCATCTGTCCTGAATCACTCAATTGCAGGTACTCTTTCTACTCATATCTCTGTATTTTCTGTGTTAAAGCCACTTGTAATAAATCCAATTATCTGTCTATTTATACTTTTCTTCAGCTATATAGTAATGTAAATCAGATGAGCATCTCCCAGGAATATTTTCATTTTATTTTAGTCTTAAAGACATCAATATGGCAAAAGTTTACTTGTTGACTGAAATTAAGTAAGAGTGAATATAAATGGGGAATAGATGGCACAGGGAGTAGAATGAGCCAAGTGACTGAGAAGTCAATAAACTTTATCCAGAATAGATGTCTCGAATTCTATTTCATCAATGGACTCAGATCTGAATTAACACTGGTAGCAGAGGATGGTTGCTGAAAGGTGAAGGTTGGAAATTGAAAAAAAGAGAGTTTATTTTCATCTAAAAGACTGTAAATTTGAATTACCTTTAAGAATAATTGTTAACACTAATGATTTATGATTGGGTTATGATTTCCTACTGAGGTCCTGTGAAACTGAATCTTATGATCAATGGGAAAATAGTACATTATGGGCATAGGTCATGTCCTTACCAAAGAATAACAAGTAATGCATTTGGCACTGTCTCTTTGTGCTAGAATCAGGATCAGGTATAAAATATTATCTCAGCAGGAGCTTCAAAAAGATAGACACGGAGGAATGTGTGGATAATATATTAATATTCATGGATAAAACTTTAATCAAAAATCCATTTAATGCGCATGTGATTTGGTTGGTTCCTGCTTAATTTAGAAAGTACATTAGGTATTGTGGGGAAGAATGTATAGCGGAATGTAACAGATTATAGGAGAAAGTGAGGACTGCAGATACTGGAGATCAGAGCTGAAAATGTGTTGCTGGAAAAGCACAGCAGGTCAGGCAGCAACCAAAGAGCAGGAGAATCGACGTTTCGGGCATAAGCCCTTCTTCAGGAATAAGGAGAGTGTGACAAGCAGGCTATGATAAAAGGTAGGGAGGAGGGACTTGGGGGAGGGGCGTTGGAAATGCGATAGGTGGAAGGAGGTTAAGGTGAGGGTGATAGGCTGGAGGGGGGTGGGGGTGGGGGCGGAGAGGTCAGGAAGAAGATTGCAGGTTAGGAAGGTGGTGCTGAGTTCGAGGGTTGGGACTGAGACAAGGTGGGGGGAGGGGAAATGAGGAAACTGGAGAAATCTGAGTTCATCCCTTGTGGTTGGAGGGTTCCTAGGCGGAAGATGAGGCGTTCTTCCTCCAGCCGTCGTGTTGCTATGGTCTGGCGATGGAGGAGTCGAAGGACCTTCATGTCCTTGGAGGAGTGGAAGGGGGAGTTGAAGTGTTGAGCCATGGGGTGGTTGGGTTGGTTGGTCCGTGTGTCTCAGAGGTGTTCTCGGAAACATTCCGCAAATAGGCGGCCTGTGTCCCCAAAATAGAGGAGGCCACATCGGGTGCAGCGGATGCAGTAAATGGTGTGTGTGGAGGTGCAGGTGAATTTGTGGCAGATATGGAAGGATCCCTTGGGGCCTTGGAGAGATGTAAGGTGGGAGGTGTGGGCGCAAGTTTTGCATTTTTTGCGGTTGCAGTGAAAGGTGCCAGGTGTGGAGGTTGGGTTGGTGGGGGGTGTGGACCTGACAAGGGAGTCAAGGAGGGAGTGGTATTTTCAAAACGCTGATAGGGGAGGGGAGGGAAATATATCCCTGTTGGTGGGGTCCGTTTGGAGGTGGCGGAAATGACGACGGGTGATATGATATATATGGAGGTTGGTGGGGTGGTAGGTGAGGAACAGTGGGGTTCTATCCTGGTGGCAATTAGAGGGGCGGGGCTTAAGGGCAGAGGAGCGGGAAGTGGAGGAAATGAGGTGGAGAGCATCGTCAATCATGTCTGGGGGTAAATTGCGGTCTTTGAAGAAGGAGGCCATCTGGGTTGTTCGGTATTGGAACTGGTCCTCCTGGAAGCAGATGCGGCAGAGACGAAGGAATTGGGAATATGGGGTGGCATTTTTACAGGGGGCAGGGTGGGAAGCAGGGTAGTCTAGGTGGCTGTGGGAGTCAGTCGGTTTATAGTAAATGGCCGTGTTGATTCCGTAGCCCGAGATAGAAATGGAGAGGTCTAGGAAGGGGAGAGAAGAGTCTGAGACGGTCCAGGTAAATTTGAGGTCGGGGTGGAAGGTGTTGGTAAAGTGGATGAACTGTTCAACCTCCTCATGGGAGCACAAGGCAGCGCTGATACAGTCATCAATGTAGCGGAGGAAAAGGCGGGGGGTGATGCCAGTGTAGCTGCGGAAGATGGACTGTTCTACATATCCTACGAAGCGGCAGGCATAGCTGGGGCCCACGCGGGTGCCCATGGCTACTCCTTTGGTTTGGAGGAAGTGGGAGGATTGAAAAGAGAAGTTGTTCAGAGTGAGGACCAGTTCAGTCAGTCGAAGGAGGGTGTCAGTGGAAGGGTACTGGTTGGTATGGCGGGAAAGGAAGCAGAGGGTGTTGAGTCCTTCGTGATGGGGGATGGAGGTGTACAGGGACTGGATGTCCATGGTGAAGATAAGGCGTTGGGGACCGGGGAAGCGAAAATCATGGAGGAGGTGGAGGGCGTGGGTGGTGTCCCGAACGTACGTGGGGAGTTCTTGGACTAAGGGGGACAGGACCGTGTCGAGGTGTACAGAGATGAGTTCTGTGGGGCAGGAGCAGGCTGAGACAATGGGTCTGCCCGGGGCAGTCAGCTTTGTGGATTTTGGGCAGGAGGTAGAAACGGGCGGTGCGGGGTTGTGGGACTATGAGGTTGGAGGCAGTGGATGGGAGATCCCCTGAGGTGATGAGGTTATGGATGGTCTGGGAGATGATGGCTTGGTGGTGGGAGGTGGGGTCATGGTCAAGGGGGCAGTAGGAGGAGGTGTCGCAGGGGTCCTTCCATATCTGCCACAAATTCACCCACACCTCCACACACATCATTTACTACATCCGCTGCACCCGATGTGGCCTCCTCTATTTTGGGGAGACAGGCCGCCTACTTGCGGAACGTTTCAGAGAACACCTCTGGGACACACGGACCAACCAACCCAACCACCCCGTGGCTCAACATTTCAACTCCCCCTCCCACTCCGCCAAGGACATGAAAGTCCTTCGACTCCTCCATCGTCAGACCATAGCAACACGACGGCTGGAGGACGAGCACCTCATCTTCCGCCTAGGAACCCTCCAACTACAAGGGATGAACTCAGATTTCTCCAGTTTCCTCATTTCCCCTCCCCCTACCTTGTCTCAGTCCCAACCCTCGAACTCAGCATCACCTGCCTAACCTGCAATCTTCTTCCTGACCTCTCCGCCCCCACCCCACTCTGGCCTATCACCCTCACGTTAACCTCCTTCCACCTATCGCATTTCCAACGCCCCTCCCCCAAGTCCCTCCTCCCTACCTTTTATCTTAGCCTGCTTGGCACACTCTCCTTATTCCTGAAGAAGAGCTCATGCTCCTTGGATACTGCCTGACCTGCTGCGCTTTTCCAGCAACACATTTGTAACAGATTATATTCAAGCAGGTTCTCTTTGGAAATTCCAAATACAGTGTTTGCTTTTAAATTGATGGATTGTGCTGAAATGTAGAAGATGGACAAACTCCTGGTGCTAGCTAGAGTTATCTTCTCAGAAAGAAACACATCCGAAGCCTTTAAAAGAAAAAAAAATCTGGGGAACATTTACTCAAGGAGTTTTCATGGCTGACAAGGGATGTTCAGTCGTAAGGACAACGAATGGATGAGTTAATGACAGTAGCAATGCAGGACTAGCCAATTATAAGCCAGAAGTATCATATGAAAGAAGAATCATAAATAAAAAGAGCTACAATTGACAAATAGAACAGATATCAGGAAGTGGGGAACTATAATAGAAGAATTAACTCATGAAATGCATGGGGAATGGTTAATGGTGTTTGCAATGTGGCTCAACATGCCACTTGCAATAAACCAATTAATACTGGTTTTGAAATTACGTATGACTTTTAAGATTCAGAAGATGGCGATACTAATCAGGCAGAGAGAATTGTACCACTCACAAAGAGCTTCATCCCAGTAATGAGTGTTTTCATTGTAGATTTATTCCATTTGGCAATGGCTGAACACCTACAGTGTGTGGAGTAGATTAGTTAAAGTGTTACTGGAATTCTTTAAAATAATAAGGATTGAAGTGAAGTTAAAGAATTTCAGAGTTTTAGCTTCTTCTGGTTAAGGAATGGCAAAGTTCATAAAATAGTTATAGTAAATCACATCATCAACACAGATGTGGTGTTAAGTAAAAATCCTTTACTGTTAAGCAGGTCCCCTGTTTAAATGGCTCAAATGAGAAATGGAACACCACAAGGCAATTGTTCTTCAGAACTCAGTAGATTACACAATCTGTACAATATTTAATTGCAATAATAAAATCATTTCTCTAATCAAAGTATTAAGGTGTTACTAGCATCAAGAGATAAAAGTTTAGAGGAAAAATGGTTAAAATGCATCAACCCTCAGATTAAAAATCCTACTAAAGGATGCAGGAGCAAGGGACACTGCATATTCAAAATTTAGGGAAGAGGTAGTGATATTTGTAATTTTTTTTAAAACAAGTCACCATCACAGACCATCGTGACCCTTCCATTAGCATGAGACTTCAATAAATTAATGTTAATGAAATCAAAGGTATAGGTAAGAATTAAATTATGGTCATTTTGCACTCTATAGACATAGCAATTAAATTTAGCCAATCCACAATAATATATAGTAAAGAGAAAGGAGTAATTGAAGACAAAAGTAGGGAGAAATGGATAGGAACTGAAGTGGGGGTACAAGGTAAGTACCTAACCAACATGAGATTGGGTGTGGGGGAATGAATGAAGTTCGGTAATGAATTTAAGGCTATGTGAGAAAATATGAACATTGTGGTAAACAGCATAGCAGTGTAGAATTCACTTAATATTTGAGTGTGTGAAATAAATCACACAGCAACAGATAAAGTGCTTCACAAAATTTTAGCAGACCAAGTTTGAAATTAACATTAACATTTAAATTAACATTTCTGGCTTTTCCTGCTAGCTGTGATGGTGTTTTAGTGGTTAGCCTCTTGATTTTTTTTTAACCTTTAAACACTCCTAATATCTATATGTCCTACCTGATTAGATATGCTTATTTCTCAATAAAACTGATATTCCTAACCAGATATTTTTACAATATCTTGTTGACACTTAATTGAAAGCAACAATGTGCATCATAATTGGAAATCTCCTTTCAACTTTCCTCCCCTTGCTTTCTGTCTTTGTCGAAATCGCTCCCAATGGCAGCCACAAACCGGCGAAAACCTAGGAACCGGTTGACACCATCCATGCTACATCTCACTTACCACTGATGATGACCTGTTCAATCCATACGCATGCCCATTTTTCATCTCAGTGCCCCATATAAAACAACCCTCTTGAACAACATCTTGCAGCGGTTATCCTCTGGATCAAAGTATTCACCAACAAGGACCTTGTGACATACTCCACTTGCCGAATGGCAGTCTTTGACCTACTGCAGAGTGAGCACTCCTTGCTATAACAGGTTCAGGTCAAGCCATGAACATTGCACAGTCACCAATCACTGCAAGAGCTCCCAGTTCAAACGCCTTATGCAGCTGCAGAAAGACAAAAACACTGCTGTACATTCCCAAGATGCATCCCCAACACACACCAAATGACATATTGATGGCCTTAAATTTTGCAAGTGAAGACATTACTCATGATTTGGGGGACTGGTAGTCACTAAGTAAAATAATCACGGGGCACAGTCTTGCTGGTGAGCACCAAAAGCCATCACCATATTGCATTCTCAATTTGCCGATGGTGTGCACCAGGATTGCTAACCATGTGACTGACTGTAGCATTCTTCTGTCTCAATAGTAGTTTCCTCACAGTAATCAAATTTGAAAGTGTTATCCCTCATTTCCAAACAGCTCGCGCTTAACACCTCTAACTACTTTGCAAAGACAATCTCTGACTCATTGAAGTGAGGGGTCAAGACAACACCCGAGAATTTAGATTGACATGAACCACTTCTAGTGGTTGCACACCAACTCTATATTGATAAAACAAAATTCCACATGACTGTCAAAACAATATGATTGATCTGACATTGATCCTCAGGTTGCTGTGTGTGTCTAATTGATGGTACTCTGTATCTCGGGGAAACCAGAGAGAATTAACTTGTGGGTGGCACAGTGGTTAGCACTGCTGCCTCACAGCACCAGAGCCCCTGGTTCAATTCCTGCCTCAGGCAACTCTCTGTGTGGAATTTGCACATTCGCCCTGTGTCTGTGTGGGCTTCCTCCAGGTGCTCTGGTTTCCTCCCACAATCCAAAAATGTGCAGGTTAGGTGAATTGGCAGTGCTAAATTGCCCGTAGTGTTAGGTGTAGGGGAATGGATCTGGGTGGGTTGCGTGTTGGTGTGAACTTGTTGGGCAGGAGGGCCTGTTTCCACACTGTAAGTAATCTAATCTAAACACTTAATTTGGCTATTGTTATTGATGTAAGTCATCACCCTGGTGAAAAACATTTGTGATCACTTTACTGAGAAGATCTTGAGGTATTGCTGATGGTACACTAGAGGGAGCCAGAGACAAAAGAACTGAGGCAATGGGCAAAGCATGACCATTGGATTCAGCAGGGAATAGTTCTTCTGAGATGTCTGGGACTGACTGCGTGTTAGTCTTCACATATATTAAAGAACGGTGAGTCTTTCTCTGGTGACCTTGGCTCTCTGCTGCCCCTTTTACAGCTTTCTCAAGATTTATGGTCCCAAGATTTGTTTTGTGCACTTCATCCTTCAGTATTTTCAGAAATCATTAGACAGGAATATTATGGCCAGGGATGATAATCCGTCTACATATCCAATCAAAAAACATTTCTGGCAGACCCCAAATAATGCTTCCATTTGAAAGCGGCTCGGTGGCTCAGTGGTTAGCACTGCTGCCTCACTGCACCAGGGACCCGGGTTTGATTCCAGCCTTGGGCAACTGTCTGTGTGAAGTTTGCACATTCTCCCTGCGTCTGTGTGGGCTTACTCCCACAATCCAAAGATGCACAGGTTAAATGGATTGGCCATGCTAAATTGCCCATAGTGTTCAGGGATGTGTAAGTTAGGTGCATTAGTCAGGGGTAAATGTAGAGTAGGAGGGGAATGGATATGGGTGGATTACTCTTTGGATGGTCTGTGTGGACTTGTTGGGCCAAACAGCTTGTTTCCACACTGTAGGGATTCTAATGATATGAACTTTCTTATAAGACCTGTTCAAACTAACTGCTAAAGAAAACCAAGGCAATGAACTTGCATCGTAGATATTTTTAATCAACAATGTTATTACACACCTCTGAAAAAAGTGGGATTTTGAATTCAGGTTTTCTGACTCCAAGGTAAGGGCAGTACCACTGTGTCACAAGAGCCCATTGAGTTTGCAACGTTAGCATTGATTTTTATGAAGATCTAGTGATCTGTATTTTAAATCCTTTGGGAAATACTGCAGATTCCTGGAGCTCTAGGTAACCCTTTCTGGATGTGTTTAACTCAAATCTCTATTGAAATTATTTGAAAAGTGCAGCATTACCATGGGCAAATGATTGTCCAATTTCTGGCAAGCAAGTTATTTGTAGGCAAAGGTGAATACAGCAGGTATTAGTTTTAGAATTTTATGATTTCTATCTTCATATCCACTCCCATCTGTCATTAGGGTTTAAATTATCCCCAGTGTCTGTTATTCCTATCTTTACATGCTACTGAAAGAGTCACTGAATTTTCTGAGACACTCATGCAGAGGGGTTGAAATGAGAAGTGAAAATAACTGCAGTTTTAGAATCTGTGAAGTGCTTGATAAAAATGGGTAACAAATAAATTGGAACCTTTCAATTTGTGATTTTTGTTTTTCTTTTCAAGGCCTACCTGCAGTGTTATTTCTTTCTTCTTTCCAGCCATGGGGACCTCTGCTGATGAAAAAACAAATTGATACTCACATTAGCAAGACTCAATCTATCTTCATAGCCTTGACCCACAGCCATAGCTTATCCAGAATGGCTGTTAACTGAGCTCAGATGCTAATATCAAAATATTTTAATATCTCCAATTTAGTTTACTTAGATGGGAGTTTTTTTTTGTGTTTTTAGATGAGTTATCTGAAAATAATTTTTGTAGTTGGAAGACAAGGCAGCAACATGAGTCTGACAATTGTTATTTTGTTTCTGTTGTCCAAGGTCAATTCTAGACAGCTGAGATGAAAATCTCCACTGCACCTACTGTAAAGGGTAAAATGCTTTGGATTCTGAAATAATTGCACAGCGGCTGATATCCCATCACCAAGTCATCATTTATATACATGAGTACGGTACATTGACTGTGGTCAGCCAGCTTAGAGTCAGTCCCTGAATGCACGGTGGCTCAGTGGTTAGCACTGCTGTCTCACAGCACCAGAGACCTGGGTTCAGTTCCAGGCTCGGGCAATTGTCTGTGTGGAGTTTGCATATTCTCTGTGTGTCTTTGTGAGTTTCCTCCGGGTACTCAGGTTTCCTCCCACTAATCCAAAGACGTGCACATCAGTTGAATTGGGCATGTTAAATTGTCTATAGTGCTAGGTGCATTAGGCAGGGGTAAATATAGGGTCGGGTTGGGAAACCCTTCGCAGGGTCAAAGTGGACCTGTTTTCATAATGTAGGGAATCTCATCTATCAGAATAAGGGCCCACTGCTGAATTCAACCAGAAGCTATGGGTGGCACCACCTTGTCTTCCTTCTGTAGCCCAGGCAGGAGTTTGTGGTCTGTTACTGTGATAAATTCCTGTCTGTAAAGGTATTGGTGGAACTTTCTCACACCAAGGATGACTGCCAAGCCTTCCTTCTCTATCTGGGTGTATTTGGTTTGGGCATTGGCCATAGTCCGAGAAGCATATGCTATCAGACATTCCTCTCCATCGGGCCACTGGTGAGCCAACACCATTCTGAGACCGTACAGAAAGGCATCACATATCAGCACTACCTCTCACTTCAGATCATTTTGAGCCAACAGCTTATCAATAGCAGGTGTAAGGGTGCCAGGATGGCGGGCAGGTTACATATGAATTTTCTGTAATAATTCATCAACCCAAGGAAAGACCTAAGCTCTGGTAGAGACGTGGAGCCAAGGAATGTTTGATCGCCCTCACTTTATCTTTCAATGAGTGTAACCCAGTTTTGTCGACTCTATAACCCAAGTAGGTCATGTAGGGTGCCTTGAACACACGTTCATTTCCTTCTAAAGTATACAGCCAACTGGGAGAAATGTTTGAGCATTATGTCCAAGTTCTTTGAGTGCTCTTTATTGGTTTTTCTTGTTATTAGTATGTCATCCAGATAACGGGGTAGCCGTTGTAAAGTATTTTCCATTGTCCACTGAAAAAGGACACAGGCTGATGATACCTCAAACAGCAGTCCAGTATATTGGTACAACCTCTTATGGGTCTTCATTGTTGTGTACATCTGGGAGCCCTGATCTAGTCATAATTGCAGGTAGGCATGGCTCGTGTCCAGCTTCATGAAGGACAGCCCTCCAGCCAACTTTGCTTATAAATCTTTTATGTGAGGAATTAGGTATTTATCCAGCTGCAAGAAGTGGTTTTCCATTTGCTTAAAATCTCCACAAAGGCCAACTGACCTGTCAGGCTTCACAATTAGTATGACTGCTGCCGCCCATTCCACAAACTGTACTACTTTCATTCGTTGTTTGCTCTCTGGCCTCTTTCTTTCCACCTCTACTGTTGCCGACAAGGCAAATGGCACTGGGTGGGCCATGCAAAATTGTGGAATTGCTTCCTGGTCAATGTGTAAAGTGGCCTTAGCCCCTTTGATAGTCCTTAGCCCTTCCTGAAAAACTCCTTCGTATTTCATTAGGACTTCACTGAGGTGGCTATTTTCTAATTGAAAAATGTTGAGCCAGTCGAGGTGAATCTTTCTCAAGTAATTCTGGCCAAGGAGGCTTGGGCACGAGTCTCTTCCTACAATTTTTGGTAACTGCACCAACTGCTTCTCACAGGACACCGGAACTGAAGTTGTACCCTCAATCTGTAACGGTTCTGCAGTGTACATTCTCAGTCTGGCCGAGGTCTTGCGCAAACTTGTGTTGGAGTACAGAGCAAATCTTGTTAAAAACAGATTCTGTAACCACTGATATTGTATCATTGGTATCAACCCCCATGAGAACCAGGTGACAATTTAACCAGGCATTAATCTTAATTGATTCTGATTTGGAATTTGCTAAGCAATCTTACTGTTCCAACCCATATTTAGGTGGACATCCAGAGGGTGTGCACTCTCCTGGGTACTGACCTATGAGCTTTCATATTCAAGTCAGGCCTTGTAGGACTCTTTTTGCCATCTCGAGTCTATATACTGGCAGCAATGACAACGGCTTGCCGGATCAGATCCTGAAGAACTATTTAGGCATTTGGCCAAGGTTTGATTTTGTTGTGAGGTTTTGCTGTGGGCAGGCTTAGAGTCCTTCTGCTCAAGATATACCCTGTATGAGTCTCTGCGATTGCCTCCACTCAAGTGGTGTTCCCCAAGCTCAGTTGGACAGGTGAAGGTGTCCACTTCCATTGAGATGCACTGAACCTCCCATGCTCCACTTGCCGCATTTTCTAATGACAAGCCAGTTGCAGTGTCTGTTTGAAGTCCAGTTGGGTTTCAGCTAGTAGACACTTTTGCTTGGTCACTTTATTAATCCCACATACCAAACAGTTTCAGTCAGGGTTATCCCAAACTCACATGCCTCTGTCAGTCATCTTAACCTTGTCGAAAATCCCAGTACTAATTCTCCTGGTTCTTGAACAGCCAAGTAAAACTGATATCATCTTAGACTTAGAGGAGGTTTGAGGTTATAGTATTCCCTAACAAAATCCATCAACTTTTGGAACGTTTTAGTGTCTGGTGCCTCTGAGAAAATTAAGCCCCTAATAACTGAAAATGCTGTGGACCCACAAGCAGTCAGAAGGATTACTCACTGCTGTTCTTCTGCCCCAATGTCATTTGCCTGGAAACAGATTTGCATTCTTTCCACATACTGGGCTCAAATATCGGCATTATGCTTATCCCAACTCAAAGACAACTGTTGTGAGCAAATGTTCTTCAGGCACGTCCTGTTGCCATTGAAATAATTGCACAGAGGGCAGTATCTCATCACCAAATCATCTTTTACTTACATGTGCACACAACACTGGCTCTGGCCAGCCAGCTTTGAGTTAGTTCCTGCAGTCAGGAGACTCTCGGGATCCCCTATTCATTTTTTTAGCATATAGATATTTCAATTATATTTGAAATACAGTAAAGTTCGAAAAGCATAATTCTTACATTTTAAAATACAATTACTCAAGTTGTAAACCTGCTCTGCCATTAGAAATTGGCATCTGTTTCTTTTCATAATTTAACCATTAATTTTAGTTAAAATAGTCATTCATAGATCCAAATTCTAAAGCTGCAGCAAGTCAACCATTTCAATAGTTTAGCAGATTTTTCAGAAAACCCCAATGATGTCCACGGACGCAAAGAAAGTAAAGACACAGCACCCTCCCAAACATGAGGATAATATTACACTTCTCAGCCACCATGCACAGACTGACATCAATTATGCAATTTATATCTGTCAGTCAGGGCTCTCTGATTGGCCCAGGTTAACAGCCTCAATCAAGGATCTCATAGTCAGTGAGATTCATCTGGCTCCAATATAATAGATTCCTTTTCCAAGATGAAACTAAGCTCAATGAGATTCAAACAGCCCATAAATTCTCTTTTTGATGATTAGGTTTGATGAAAATGGAGGTCTCTGAAAATATATCATTACAGATGTTGATTGCCAATTTTTGGGCTTATGAAGTGAGTTGCTAATGGGCTTGAACCTATAAAATGTCTCTGTTGAATGAGATTTGGTATTAAATGAGCAATTGTAGATATTAAAGATGTCTGACTGACAAAACAGCAAGACTATACTGGCATTGGGTTTGGGTTAAAGCATAAAATGGAAATAGTCAGTACTTTACATCATCAGTTGGGGGGGTGCCACCTCAGATGAGTCTGATCAACTTTGCATGATGTGAGAAAGAGAGCTGGGTGTTGAAGATTCCTCAGAGGCATGGGAGGACATGTGGGAGAATGCAAGGAAGATATCAATTTGCAATAGGACCCAGACTTTGCAGTTGAAGATTCTCCACAGAGTCCACTTGGTTCCAGACCGTTTGTCAAGATTTAAACCAGGGGTATCTTCAGCATGTCCCAAGTGTAACATGAGAATGGGCACTCTTATCCATTGTCTTTGGTCATTGCGATAGGCCTCAAACATTGGAGTGCTGTGGCAGGTGCAATGGAGAGGATTTTCGGTGTAGGGGTGGAGAATGGCCCTATCTCTCTCCTTTTGGGCCTGCCCACTGTATTTCCTGCAGACGTATATAAGAAAAAACGTTTCAATATTCTCACATTCTGTGCAAGAAAGAATATATTGCTATGGATATCTGAAAACTCCCCGGGCCTGTCAGGTTAGTGGAAGATTGTTATGGAGCATACTCCCCTGGATTTTCTCACAAACATGGTCCACCACAAAACTGAGAATTTTTACACGACATGGCAGCCCTTTTTGGAATAACTGGACACAGATTTATCTGCCACACTAACAAGGGCTTCTATATAGCTGTAACAATTGTGTTTCACGAGTCCAATATCCAGGGAGGAGGAACTGTGAATGTTTTGTTTGGCTGGGCTGAGTTATTACTACTTATTTGCTTGTTGTTGGTTATTTATTTATTTAGTTAAATAAGTAGTTTAGAATTTTTTTTAATTTTATATTTTTCTGTATATGTTTATACATTGGTACATGAGGGTGGGTTGGGGATTTTTTTATTATTTGGGGTTTTTTGTGCTGTTTGAATAGAATTGTTTTGTACTTGTTGTAATATTTAAAAATCTATTTTTTCTCAGTAAAAATATGGATTTAAAAAAGGGAATAGTGTCGAAAGGGTTTTGGCCTGCATCCCCCCCAATGCTTTACTTGATCTCAGAATTTAATTCTTATCTTACATATGACTATTCAGAGACATTAATGTAGCAGGTTAGAAGACTTATCAACTTGCAATGTAACTGCCTTGTGTTTGAATTCTGGATGTTCACTTTTATCTAGTTAAAAACTGGATATTTGCCAGTACATTTGTCCAAGGTGAAGAATGCTTCAGCCCTTTTTCTTTTAAAGAAGTGCTTCTTATCTTTATATCATGCTCCATGTCAACAAACTCAGTCAAATTAGATTAGATTACTTACAGTGTGGAAACAGGCCCTTCAGCCCAACAAGTCCACACCGACCCGCAACCCACCCATACCCCTTTACCTAACAAAACGGGCAATTTAGCATGGCCAATTCACCTGACCTGCACATCTTTGTGACTGTGGGAGGAAACCGGAGCAAACTCACAGACACAGGGAGAATGTGCAAACTCCACACAGTCAGCCGCCAGAGTCGGGAATTGAACCCGGGTCTCTGGCGCTGTGAGGCAGCAGTGCTAACCACTGTGTCACCGTGCTGCCCACAAATGTTCAGGCAAATGACTTGCTCTCAATTGTTTGCCAGTTCTCAGTCTGAAACTACATGCAATGAAGTCAAGAGGTGCTTGCAAGTAAGGTTTGAAGTTGATAAATACTTTTCATATGTTCTCCCTATTCAGAGGATCTCTTCAAACACCAACATTTAAAACAGATTGGTCTCCAAGCATTATGCAAAGCTCTGCCACAGCAGCAGTTGCACTCTTCTATGCTCTGAACCATTGCATGCAAGCTGAGTGATAGCCTAGTTAGTGGACCTCGAGAGTGTGTTGCTGGAAAAGCTCAGCAGGTCAGGCAGCATCCGAGGTGCAGGAGAATCGATGTTTGGGCAAAAGCCCTTCATCAGAAATGAAGCCTCATTCCTGATGAAGGGCATTTGCTCGAAACATCCATTCTCTTGCTCCTCGGATATTGCTTGACCTGCTGTGCTTTTCCAACACCACACTCTTGACTCTAATCTCCAGCATCTGCAGTCCTTTGCTTTTGCCTAGTTGACTGCCTAACCTTGACTTTGCCTTACCAACCTTCTTCAATAGTCAGGGCCCTAAAAATCTGTGACTGTGTCCACCAGTATATGATCTCCAGCATGATAGCACCAATGGCATCACACGCCTGCCTTTGGTTTATGCATGTTTGTGTCTCCTCATTCACCATCTACAGATCCCTTCTTTAGCCTATCACATAACGTGGGATCAATGTCTTACTGGGGTCAGATTCTGGGTGATGCAGAGAACTTTTTCGACAGCAGTGAGGAATGTGCAGGAGAGAGACAGCATGTAAGGCATCTTCAAAAATGGAGGGGGCAACTATTAGAATACATTAGTGCAAATCAATGTGTAGAAGAGTGGCAATGTTAATTGACAGTCTAAAGAAAAGTCAGGAGGAGAATGAGAAAATAGGGGATAATATGAACTGGTGATGGCAGTGTTGGTAAATATTAGCATCATATAAGGAGGGAATGATTGAGGTAAATGAGAGAAAATAAAAAATCAGTATGAACTGGAGTGGGGACAGAGGACAACAATATTAACTGAAGGAGGAGGAGCAGAATGTACAGAAACTAAAGAGAGGGAGACAATTATCATGTCTTCCCACTGGAATTTTTAAAAATCTCTTTGAAATGTATATACTCTGTATATCCTGATATATCCCTGAAAACGTCTCCTATTGCACCTCTATTTCTTATCCCTTACCTAGTTTGCCAGTTCATTTGGCTAGTTCTGCTTTCATTCCCGCATAACCACCTTTAATTTGGTTTTAAATACTAGTCTTGGACCTACTGTTCTCTTCCTCAAATTGAATGTAAAATTCAACAATATTATGGTCATCACTGTCTAGACTGCCTTCATTATGAGGTTATTCTTTAATCCCATCTCATTGCACAATACCAGTTCTCTTATAATCTGATGTGGAGGTGCCAGTGTTGCACTGGATGGACAAGGTCACAACTCACACAGCACCAGGTTAGAGTCCAATGGGTTCATTTGAAACCACAAGCTTTCAGTGTGTTGCCATGAAGGGTGAATCTGGAATATGTTGTTCTGAGAAGCTATCCTGAAAACATTCTGTCACTTCCTCATCCAGGCTACTTTTGCCCCCATCTGATTTTCGGAGTCTTTTCATAGATTGCAATTCCCCATGATTATCATGGTACCTTTCTGACAACCTCCCATTTTTTATCTTCCTTCATATTGCACAGTTTTGGTCCCGTTATTTGAGGACAAATGTAGTGGCATTGCAGGCTTTTCAGAGGAGTTCACTCAATTGACCCCAGAAGTGAAGGGTTTGTCGCATGAAGAAAGATTGAAGACTTTAGGCCTATACTCTCTGGAAATTAGAAGAATGAAGGGAGATCAAATGAGGTATCCAAAATGATAAAAGCTATAGATAAACTGAACATGGAGTGGATGCTTCCGCTTGTGGGACTTTCTGGGACAAGAGGTCATAGTCTTAGGATAAAGGGTAGCAAATTTAAGACAGCATTGAAAAGAAGCTGTTTCCCCCAAAGGGTTATGAATCTGTGGAATTCGCTACCCCAAAGTGTGGTGGATGCTGGGGCAGTGAGTAGATGTAAGGAGGAATTAGGCTGATTTTTAATTGGCAATGGGTTGAAGGGATATGGGGAGAAGGCAGTGAAATGTGGGTGAGAAACTTATTAGAATGGCAGAGCAGACTCAATGGGATGAATGGCCAAATTCTGCTCCTGTAACCAATGAACTTCACAGAATCCCTACAGGGTGAAAACAGGCCCTTCAGCCCAACAAGTCCACACAGACCCTTCGAAGAGTAACCCACCCAGACCCATTCCCCTACCTTATATTTACCCCTGACTAATGCACCTACCCTGCACATACCTAAATACTCTGCAACTTAGCATGGCCAATTCACCTAACCTGCACATGTTTGGATTGTGGGAGGAAACCAGAGCACCTGGAGGAAACCCACGCAGACACGGGGAGAGTGTGCAAACTCCACATAGACAGTCACCCGATACTGGAAACGAACCCGGTTGCCTGGCACTGTCAAGCATCAATGCTATCCACTGAACCACCTTGCCACCCTTTTTCTCATCCTTATCCCATCCTAGCTTGTGGTTACTATTAAGGGAACTGTCCATCACACCTACCAGTAACTCCTTGCCTTTATAATTTCTCATCTTTATTCTAACAGCTTGCTGAATTTACATCTTCCATTTCAAACATGCCAGTGCCATGAGTTATTAACAGTCCCCATTTTCTTCGCTTCCTATCATAGAGTCATAGAGATGAACAGCACAGAAACAGACTCTTCGGTCCAACCCATCCATGCTGACCAGATATCCCAACCCAATCTAGTCCCACCTGCCAGCACCCGCCTCATATCCATCCAAACCCTTCCTTTTCATATACCCATCCAGATGCCTTTTAAATGGTGCATTAGCTCTAGCCTTGACCACTTCCTCTGGCAGCTCATTCCATACATGTACCACCCTCTGTGTGACAAAGTTGCCCCTTAGGTCTCTTTTATATCTTTCCTCTCTCACCCTAAACCTACGCCCTCTAGTTCTGGAATCCCCGACCCCAGGGAAAAGACTTTGTCTATTTATCCTATCCATGCCCCTCATGATTTTATAAACCTCTATAAGGTCACCCCTCAGCCTCCGACGCTCCAGGGAAAACAGCCCCAGCCTATTCAACCTCCCCCTATAGCTCAAATCCTAGCAACATCCTTATAAATCTTTTCTGAACCCTTTCAAGTTCCACAACATCTTTCTGATAGGAAGGAGACCAGAATTGCACACAATATTCCAAAAGTGACCTAACCAATGTCCTGTACAGCCACAACATGACCTTCCAACTCCTGTACTCAATATTCTGACCAATAAAGGAAAGCATACCAAAGGCCTTCTTCACTATCCTATCTACCTGTGACTCTACTTTCAAGGAACTATGAACCTACACTCTAAGGTCTCTTTGTTCAGCAACACTCCCTAGAACCTTACCATTAAGTTTATCAGTCCTGCTAAGATTTGCTTTCCCAAAATGCAGCACCTCACAGATACCTAAATTAAACTCCATCTGCCACTCCTCAGCCCATTGGCCCATCTAATCAAGATCCCAGTGTAATCTGAGGTAACCTTCCTCGCTGTCCACTACACCTCCAATTTTGGTGTCATCTGTAAACTTACTAACTATACCTCTTATGTTCACATCCAAATCATTTATATAAATGATACTTAATGATGGTGAGCCACTTTCTTAGTGGAAGATGGTGATGGGGTATCTTATCAGATGTCTCTTGCTCAGTTACCAAGATTCTTATGGAAAACTAAGTCAAGTTTAAACTCTCTGTTCAGTTGTGCCAACTTGGAGACATTTACTTCCAAAAGAGAACCCATTTACCTCCTTCTCTAGAGAGCTGTTCCCCACCTTCCTAACATTAGCAGATACTTAACTGTGTGCTGTTAGCTACTGTACTGCACATCAGTGTGCCTGAGATCGAAGGATTTCAGCAGCGTGAGAAATTGGATCGATTACCGCTGATGTATCGTTTTAAATTCCTATTGAAACATCTCAGCCATCATAAATATTACATAAACCTAGAGTTCTACTGTCGTAACAATGTATAAAATCCATCCCCTGAACGGACAAGAAAATGAATTGATAAATCGAAATAATATTTCTTGGATACACAAACATTGTTTCCATATCCATGACTGCAACATTATGAAACGTTTTGAGTTCCAGCGTGAAATCGCTTGTACCTACTATCACACGGAAGAATGAAATTCTGGGCTGAAAATTTGAACAGAATAATTTGAACGGATTTGGAAACGCGTTGGATTTCCTTACTAAACCAACTGCATACAGTAACTACAATGATTCCATTGCACTTTTGCCTGAGCTATAAAGTACAACATTATTAAAGGTTCCAAATGAAAGGAGACTAGCGCAGTGGGTGAGTAGTGCGTCTGAGCCATAGTCGATTTGACGCAGACATTCAACGAACGGGTTGGTTTCTGGGTTTTAGTTTTTGAGCTTGTTGTTGGGAGTGTAGTGGTTCCTGATCTTACCAGCCTTTAGTGGAGTTGTCCTTCCTGTGGGTGGTATCGGGCCGGTTGTAACGTTGCTCTGTACCAGGATCCCAGGAAACCCTCAGCCTTTCAGGCGGAAATGTAAACTACTGTGGGTTGCCTAGGTTTTCTGGCATGTGACCGGGCTGTTTAGTCATTCAAACACAGTTTGCATTCTCGTATCCTTTGTACAGGGTGAACTTTTGGCTGTTTGCAAAAAGCAGAATACAGCGGCTGTTGGAAACCTAAATTCCCAATTCTTTGCATTGCATTTGATGACTTTTTACACACCGTAACGTTGAATTGTAGAGGTCTAAGTATTCTCTCTTTCTAGGCGGACTCACGGGTTGCAAATGAGTAACAGAAAACGAGCAACAGAACATTGCAGTACTACAACATATTTTTTAAAAAGTTCTAATCTTTTCTTATCTCTCCAAGACACTGATTCAAAACCCGATCATAGGGAACTTATGCATTTTTTTAAACATCCGCAAATACTCTTACACACAACAGAACATCACTAAATCACCGTGACAATTCTCCTACTACCAGTAAATCACCTATACAACCAATGAGATATTTACTTGCAAAACTTGTGGGCAATACAAACTATCAAAAGTGAGGGAGGGATAGTGGGAGTGGGTAGGGTCTAAATTAAAAAGGATCTGGAGAGGGAAACAACACATTGTATCCCCTGCAGTGCCCACTTCCCTCTCAAGGCATTGAGAGCACTGATGGCCTGACATCACCCAGGCACTAACGTAACCGCAGATCCAAGTAGGACAGTCAGCAGATGTGACCCAGCCTGTGCATTTGTCTCATCTCCATCCACAATGGTTGTAGTCCTTATCGATAAAATATCAAATGCTTTGATAGGTTGTGGTTTCAATAACAATCAGTTCATAAAGGCATTTCGATATTTTCTAATCAACCTGTTCAGACAGTTTTTATATATCTTTGGAGCAACTGGGACTTCACCTAGGTCTAAAGTCACATTTCATAGAATCCCTACAGTGTGGAAGCAGGCCATTCAGTCTACCCAATCCTCACAGATCCTCCAAAGAACATTGCACCCAGACACATCCCATTCCTGTTACCCTACATTTTCCATGGCTAACCCAACTAGCTTGCACATCCCTGGTCACTATGTTGATATAGCACATCCCATCCACCTAGCCTGCACATCCTTGGACTGTGGAAGGAAACCAGAGCACCTAGAGTAAACCTATCCAGACACGGTGAGAATGTGCAACCACCACATGTACAGTCACCGGAGGGTGGAATTGAACCTGGGTCCCTGGTGCAGTGAGGTAGTAGTGCTAACCACTGAGCCGGAGGAGAAAGTGAGGACTGCAGATGCTGGAGATCAGAGCTGAAAATGTGTTGCTGGAAAAGCGCAGCAGGTCAGGCAGCATCCAAAGAGCAGGAGAATCGACTTTTCGGGCATAAGCCCTTCTTCAGGAATGAGGAAAGTGTGTCCAGCAGGCTAAGATAAAAGGTAGGGAGGAGGGACTTGGGGGAGGGGCGTTGGAAATGCGATAGGTGGAAGGAGGTCAAGGTGAGGGTGATAGGCCGGAGTGGAGGTGGGGGCGGAGAGGTCAGGAAGAAGATTGCAAATTAGGAAGGCGGTGCTGAGTTCGAGGGATTTGACTGAGACAAGGTGGGGGGGAGGGGAAATGAGGAAACTGGAGAAATCTGAGTTCATCCCTTGTGGTTGGAGGTTTCCTAGGCGGAAGATGAGGCGCTCTTCCTCCAGCCGTCATGTAGCTACTGAGCCACCATCTTGAGACAAAACAATAATGCAGTAGGACATCTTACTAATGGTAGAAGCCCAAAAAAAGTCCCACCATTGTACCTCACTATCATAGGTGTTCCTGAACTCATCTTTGTCAAATAGGTCATCTTCACTGCCACCTAGACCATTGCAACTAGTACAGTTCATGAATGGCTACAGAATTGCTTCACCAGTCATTAGCTACTTGCCACACATTTGTTTTGCACTTACACTCACTCACAGTTTCCCAATCATTCACTTAGACACCCATGAAGTTGTGGGTCATTTGCCCTGTTTGGTGTTAAGTTCTAGGCTTTGTGCACCCGTCCACCTGACTACTCCTCTGGCCTGGATGCTTTGAATGATTTTTCCACCAAAAGAATCCAGGAGTTGTAATTGACTTTTCGTAAACAATTTTCAATCACTTGAATAAAATTAAATGAAATTAAACAATAAATAATCCTTAAAGAGACACTAGCAATGATCAAATACTCAAAGCAAAATTAAATATAAATTTAAGTGTCAATGTGGAGGGAACTAAAACACGCCAGCCCCACAATGTCCATTAGGTGTGGAAAGTCTCAAGCATACCAGGGAACAGCTCATACTCCCTCTCCAAAAATAACCAGGCATGGACCCCTGGTCCTCACCTTCCTTCCCACCAATCTCTGCATAAATCACATCATCCCCTGACATTTCTGCCACCTATAAATGGACCCCACGACCAGGGATATATTTCCCTCCCCACCCTGATCCACTTTCCACAAAGACCATTCCCTCTGTGACTACCTGGTCAGGTCCACGCTCCCTAACAAGGCACCCTCCCCTCCTGGCACCCACACCTCCCCCCCTTACCTCCATCCAAGGTCCCAAAGGAGCCTTCCACATCCATCAAAGTTTCACCTGCACATCCACACATGTCATTTATTGCATCTGTTTCTCCCAATGTGGTAGCTCAACATTGGGGAGACTGGACGTCTTCTCGTAGAGCGCTTCAGAGGACATCTCCATGACACCTGCACCAATCAACCCCAGCACCCCATGACCAAACATTTCAACTCCCCCTCCCACTCTTCTGAAGACATGCAGGTCCTGGCCATCCTCCTTCACCACTCCCTCACCACCCAACGCCTGGAGGAAGGATGCCTCATCTTCCACCTCTGGACCCTTCAACCGCAGGGCATCAACATGGACTTCACCAGTTTCCTCATTTTCCCTCCCCCAACCTTACCCCAGTTCCCACCTTCCAGCTCAACACCACCCTCATGACCTGTCCCACCTGTCAATCTTCCTTCCCACTCATCTGCTCCACCCTCTCCTCTGACCTATCGCCTTCATCCCCACCTCCATCCACCTATTGTACTCTCAGCTACCTTCTCTCCAGCATTTATCTCTCCACACCCGAGGATCCCAGCCTCATTCCTGAGGAAGGGCTCTGGCCCAAAACGTTGATTTTCCTGCTCATTGGATGCTGCCTGACCTGCTGTGCCTTTCCAGCAACACACTCTCAACCTCACTGTCTCCATGAATGTAGCCATGCAAAACTGACAGTGGCCTCGGCTATATGCACCTATAACTAATCATAGAGCAAAGGAATTTGATTTCTTTAGAAGGTCGCCTGAACACTTTGACCATAGTTTGTTTAATCACAATTTCATCCCTTCTTCAATCATGCTTCCTTTATGATGAATGTAGAAAAACTCAGTTTGGAATTTCAATCTTTGATGCCTTTTTTTTGTGTAAAAGACCTATAAGAATACCAGTTTCTTTGCCACCTGAACAACACACCAAACAATAACTGTCATGGGTCTTCTCGTGATCAAGTATTTTTCATTGAAAAGTGGTGTGTGGCCTCCTGGCTACTTACAACATTTAATTTTAGACTTCCAACATCTGCAATATTTTGCTTTTATATTTGTCTTTTCATTAGTATGGTTTCAACAGTATTAATACCAAAAGTTTTGTACAGATCGTCAATCTATTCAAAATCCCTTTGACTTTTAATGTTTTATTGAACAAACATTAAAAGTCAAGGGAACTTTGTATTTCTCACCTGTCCATTTTCAAAACACACTCTTTCTTTTGTATTACTCGGGGACCTATGCTGGAAAAACTCAACAGGTCTGCCAGCTTCCTCTCTCCTGAACAGTCTGGCCTGGTAAACTGGCTCAGTGGTAAGCACTACTGCTTCCCAGCCTTGGGCAAATGTATGTATGGAGTTTGCACATTCTCCCTGTGTCTATTTGGGTTTCTTCTGGATGCTCTGGTTTCCTCCCAAAGTCTAAGGATACCTAGGTTAGGTTAATTGGCTGTGCTAAATTGCCCATAGTGTTCAGGGATGTGTAGGTTGTGTGATTAGTCAGGAGCAAATAAAGGGGAGGGGAATGGGTCTGTGTGGGTTACTCTTCGGAGGGTGAGTGTAGACTTGTTGGGCTGAAGGGCCTGTTTCCACACTGGAAGGATTGTAATTCTTACACTGATAGCCCCAAGTTCGATAACCTCCATTCAGTGGAACGGGTGGCACAGTGGTTAGCACTGCTGCCTCACAATGCCAGAATGCCAGTGCAGGTTAGGTGAATTGGCCATGCTAAATTGCCTGTAGTGTTAGGGGAATGTGTCTGGGTGGGTTGCTCTTCGGAGGGTTGGTGTGGACTTGTTGGGCCAAAGGGCCTGTTTCCACACTGTAGGTAATCTAAGAAAGAGATAATTTATTATCTATTCTGGAGAAACTTAGCATTTTACTCCAAACTCGCTGCCAGACCTCCTGAGCTTCTCCAACATTTTCATTTTGTGTTTCAGCTTAATTTGAGCAAGTGAATGTGGATCATCAAGTTCACCCTCGATAATCTGAATCAGAGATCAAGCTAACAATTCGAACTTAAAAGGTAGTCATTATTTGGAGATGCCGGTGTTGGAAGTTAAAAATCACACAACACCAGGTTATAGTTGGATGCACTTGCTTTTGGAGCACTGCTCCTTGATCAGGTGGTTGTGGAATATAAGATCGTAAGACAGAATTTATAGCAAACGTTTACAGTGTGTTGTAACCGAAATTATATATTGAAGAAGACATGGATTGTTTAATTCTCTCATCTTTTGGAATAAACATGTTGGTTTCAGTTCTTTAAATGTAAATCACAGAACTTTTTAAAAGTTACATTCTCAAGTGAACTTTAACAATTGGTATCATGTCAGCCCAGATAATGCATTGAAGGAGTGAGATGCCCTGCGTGGGACTGTCTGTGCCCTAATGTTCAAACTGATTCTTATCTAAAAAATGGAGTTACAGAATCTTACATGGATTCATGCAGTATTTGAGCAAAATGAAATGTAATTTTGCAAGTACAAATTCACCCACAAACTTATATGTGTCTGTTTGTGTGTGTGTGTATGTGGGTGTCTGTGAGGGAACGTGCGAATATGATTGTATAGAGTATAAATGTCTCAGTGTATGAGCGAGCGTATGAAAGAGAGCTTGCGTGTAAGGGTTTGCGTGAGTGTATGGGTCTTAGCAAACAATCCAGGTCTTCTTCAATATATAATTTCAGTTACTTCACACTGTAAACTTTTGCTATAAATTCTGTGAGTTACGATCATATACTCCACAACTACTTGAAGTCTGTAAGTTAGTGCTTCTAAAAAATTGGACTGTAACCTTGTTTTTATGTGATTTTTTTTAACTTGTAGAATGTATGAACACTATACTCTGGTGCAGCCCTGGCCACTGTCCCATGCACCTCTCCCACCCATTCAGAGTTGTTTGTGTGTGCACAGTGCATCCCTGCGGCTGTGCTCCGTGCCTTTCCGGACAGGGCAGCTGTCAATTACGGCCCACGCGGCCAATGTGACCTGGGATTGGTTGAGACATCCGTCAGTCACGGAAGGGGGCGGGTGGTTGTCATGGTGACGGTGCAGTGAGTGGGCGAGGCCGGGCAGTGGGCGGGGCGGGCTCTGTTCGCGAGCCAGCGGCCCATCTGGGATCTGGGATCTGGGGACAGAGAGGACCCGGCAGTGGTGGAGCTGCAGCAGCAGTAGTAGCAGCAGCATTAGCACTAGGAGGATGTCCGAGTCACCCGACACCCGCAGCCTGACCTCGGCATCCTCGCAGCTCAACCTGACCGAGGCGGAGGGGGTGAGTACAGGCTCGAGTGTAACTCCAATTCCCAGGCCCCGGGCCTGGTGATTTCCTTTACCCACTCAGCATCCCAGTGGTACATTATTTGTCCCTTCAATGCAATCTGAATCTGAGCTCCTGCAATACCTCCTTCACTTGTGGTGCAGTCGTTGCCTCCTGGTTTAAACCCGGAGTCAGACTCTATTCTTGTGTTATGAATAGAGTGATAATAGCCAGGTATCTTCCTCTTCTTAAACGCGCGCACACACAAAATTGTTGTCCTTCTCGTTTGGGTCCTGACCAGGGTTTACATTGCAAAGCCAAGCAGCAGGTGGGAAATAACCACAGTGTTGTCAATGTAACTTAGTGTTTTGACAGCTGGTCCTCTAACTGCACCTGTCTGAGACCGACTTTGCCTATGCTCCGTCCTGACATTGAATGTGACATTAAAACCAATGCTGGAAATGAAATACAAAAATAGAAGCTGTTGGAAATAATCAGCAGGCCTGGCAGCAGCTGTGGAGACAAACAATTTTTCTAGCAATCTTTGTTTTGGTACCAAATGTGATATGTAGTGGCTCTAAAGGATAAAGTAACACTTCAACTTGATTACCTGGCTTGATGTTGAACATCCATGAGGTTACTTAGTGTGGAAGCAGGCCCTTCAGCCCAACACTGACCCTTCGAAGAAGGACCCATCCCACTAGAGGCAATTTAGTTTGGCCAATTCACCTAACTGACACTTTTTTTTTGGATTGTGGAAGGAAACCAGAGCACACCCAGAGACTGCAAACTTCACGCAGACAGTTGTCTGAGGTGGGAATTGAACCCAGGTCTCTGGTGCTGTGAGGCAGCAGTGCTAACCACTGAGCCACCACGCCACACATTCTTCTGACACTGTGAAACACTGAAATTCAATTCCAGCATCGTCTTTATCACTAACATTAATTAATTCACTACTGGATACCTGGACTCTAGGCTCTGGAATTTCCTCCATAGACCTCTGATTTTCATTCTCACTTTGTTCCTTTAAGACACCCCTTAAAGCCTATGTGTAGAACCTCCACTGCCCTAATATCATCTTTTGTGGCTCCGTGTCGTATTTAGCTCTGTAATCATTGCGAAAAGCATCTTGGCATGGTTAATTTCATCAAGATACTAGATGAATGGTACTTAATGTTCTACAGATGGCAGGCTAGTACCAAAATTCAGCAAGGGTTCTGAAGCTGGTGCATTTACAATGATATATTTTTGTAGTTTCAGCATTAATTAGTTTCTCAATGTTTTGCTTTCACTTTCATATTTTGTTTTATTGCGTGTGTAATTGTGCTCATGTACGCCACCATCTATGTTACTATTGTTTGCATGTCCTGCAGACAGCTATTTGAAATGAATCAAACGTTTAAAAGTTCTGGGCGATGAAATGACTGACTGCTATGAAAGAGGGATAGAACTATGGTTTTGAGAGGTAGTTTCCTGGGTACAAAGAGAGCTGTTGTTTCCAATGATGGAGGGATTATTCAGGGATATGTGTACGGTACAAGAATTACATGAGCGTAGACGTCTTCATGGATTATTGGATTGTGGGCTAGTTTCATTCTGAGGTTACAGAAAATGTACTTTTCATCATTTATAAAAATGATTTGGATGTAAGCATAGGAGGTATAGTTAGAAGTTTGCAGATGACACCAAAATTGGAGGTATAGTGGACAGTGAAGAAGATTACCCTTAGATTGCAATGGATCTGGACCAGATGGGCCAATGGGTTGAGGAGTGGCAGATGGAGTTTAATTTAGATAAATACAAGGTGCTGCACTTTGGGAAAACAAGTCCTAGCAGAACTTGTATACTTAATGGTAAGAACCTTGGGAGTGTAGCTGAAACAAAGAGACCTTGGAGTGCAGGTTCGTAGCTCCTTGAAAGTAGAGTTGCAGATAGATAGGATTGTGAAGAAGGTGTTTGATATGCTTTCCTTTTTTGGTCAGAGTATTGAGTACAGGAGTTGGGAGGTCATGTTGCGGCTGTACAGGACATCGATTAGGCCACTTGGAATATTGTGTGCAGTTCTGGTCTCCTTCCTATCGGAAGGATGTTGTGAAACTTGAAAGGGTTTAGAAAAGATTTACAAGGATGTTGCCAGGATTTGAGCTATAGGGAGAGATTGAATAGGCTGGGGCTGTTTTCCCTGGAGCTTCAAAGGCTGATGGGCCACCTCATAAAGGTTTATTAAATCATGAGAAGCGTGGACAGGATAGGTAGACAAAGTTTTTTTCCCTGGCGTGGGGGAGTCCAGAACTAGAGGGCATAGGTTTAGGGTGAGAAGGGAAAGATATAAAAGAGACCTAAGGGGCAACGTTTTCACGCAGAGGATGGTGCGTGCATGGAACGAGCTGCCAGAGGAAGTGGTGGAGGCTCGTATAATTGCAACATCTAAACGGCATCTAGGTGGGTATATGAATAGGAAAGGTTTGGACGGATATGGGCCGGGTGCTAGCAGGGGGGCTTGATTGGGTTGGGATATCTGGTCGGCATAGAGGGTTGGACTGAAGGGTCTGTTTCTGTGCTGTATAAATCTATGACTCTAACTATAGAGACAATTGAAAGCATGATGGGGCACCAATTGATGTCAAGTGTGTAACAGTCATGTTTGCTTGAGGCCATTATTTTGAATTAAATCAGAAGTCACATGACACCAGGTTGCAGTCCAGCAGGTTTATTTGAAATCACAAGCTTTTGGAGCACTGCTCCTTCATCAGGTGACTCGAAAGAAGTGCAAAGGTACAGATTTTATAGGCAGAGAGATTGTTGCAAGATAATTCTCAGTAATTAAGAGTGTTAAAAGATTGTAGAAATGGTGTGAGTGGAGTGTTCACAGGCTGAACAACAAGTGATCAAACGTGTCAGATGGTGTGAATAGAGTGTGAACAGCTGAATAGTACATGACGAGATGACCTATGATCTGATTAATTAAGGCAGATAAATAATTACAAAAAATCAAAAATAAGATGGTGTTCCAGACAAACCAAATGACTGGAATAACATGATGGGTATAAAAGAGTCACATTTCAAGGGCCTAACCAAAATAACAAGTAATCCAAAACTGTACGAACTAATTAAGTGAAAGAAATAATGGTAAGTCATCAAGGTGATGGTTTCGAAACGAAACAGTACAGAAGGTTTTGCAAGCATAGAACAGTGTGGTGGGGTTACATGAACCTAAGATCACGGTTAAGGCTGTCTTCACGGGTATGGAACTTGGCTGTCAGTTTCTCCTCGGCGATTCTGCATTGTTGTGTATCTTGAAGGCCACCTTGGAGGACATTTACCCAAAGGTCAGAGGCTGAATGTCCTTGACCACTGAAATGTTCCCCGACTGGAAGGGAACATTCCTGTCTGGCAATTTTTGTGTGGTGTCCATTCATCTGTTGTCATAGCATCTGCGCGGTCTTGCCAATATACCATGCCTCAGTGCATCCATGCCTGCAGTGTATGAGGTAGACAACGTAGGCCAAAACATGTGTGTACATACCTTGTACATGCAAGGTGGTGTTTCTTTGTGTGATGGTAGTATTCATGTCAATGATCTGGTATGTCTTGCAGTGATTGCCATGACAGAGTTTGTCTGGTGTAGTGTTTGATGTTCTCTGGATAGTTTGCTGCAAATGATGGTCTGCTTGAGGTTAGGTGGTTGTTTGAAGGTGAGAAGTGGAGGCTTAGGGATGGCCTTGGCAAGATGTTTGTGGGCATCAATGAAATGTTGAAGGTTGTGAAGAACATGGCCTAGTCTCTCCACTCCAGGGAAGTACTGAATGATGAAGGGTACTCTATTGATTGTGTCTGTGTCTTTCTTCTGAGGAGGTAATTGCGTTTTTTTCATTGTGGCACATCAGAACTGGTGATCAATGAGTTGAGCATCATATCCCATTCTTATGAGGGTGTCTTTCAGCATTTGTAGGTATCCACTGCATTCCTCCTTGTCAGCGTAGATCCTGTCTATGTGCAGGGTTTGGTTGTAGGGGATAGCATTTTTAGCATGTTTTGAAGTGAAGCATTCTGAGGTTATCCATGGGTTTCCAGTAGAATGAACTTCTCCCATATTGAATAGTTGATGTGAAGGTAGCAAGGTTTCAGCTTCATTTCCTAATACGTGAGGTGCAGGTTCTGCCAGAGATGAATAATGATCTTGCTATCAAACGTCATGTCCCCTTTTGTGCCCCTGTGTTCCCAATGACTTTTCACGTATTTTTGTTCAGCTCTTTTATTGATGTAAATTCTCCCCATTTATCCATAAGTCCATGATTTTGAGAGTTGTCGTGCCTTTGTTGGCCGTTCATTCTCATCATGTTGAGGCTATAGTGAGAACGTATGAGAAGCTCCCTTACTCCTCATGCTCCTGCAGCTCCACATCCCTACCAGGCTACATCGTATCTTAACCTTCTATCTTGAATTGTCACCCTCACTGTTACCATTCATTCAGCCATCTAGATCCAAACTTGAGCTTCCCAATTTCTCATGACTTCATGGACTGCTCCCTGATTGTTACTACCCAAACTCTCAGGGGAGACTGTGGCATGAATACACTTTAACTCTTAGCAGTGCAAGCTGCCATTAGGAGTATGCTGAACGTTATGCTATTATAAACTGGTACGCAAACCACAATAATACACCAAATGCTTGATTTTAATTGGGAGGCAATGGTGGCACAGGGTTAGCTTCACAGCACCAGAGACCTGGGTTCAATTCCCACCTCGGGCAACTGTCTGTGTGGAGTTTGCACATTCTCCCCGTGTCTGCGTGGGTTTCATCCGGGTGCTCCGGTTTCCTCCCACAGTCCAAAAATGTGCACATTAGGTGAATTGGCCATGCTAAATTGCCCGTAGTGTAAGGTGAAGGGGTAAATGTAGGGGAATGGGTCTGGATGGGTTGCTCTTCGGAGGGTCGGTGTGGACTTGTTGGGCCAAAGGGCCTGTTTCCACACTGTAAGTAATCTAATCTAATGTTGTTATTGCTGGACTGTTAATCCAGAGAGCCAGGAAATGTTCTGGGGAGCTCAGTTTGAATCCCACCAAGGCAAGTATTGGAATTTGAATTCAATACAAACCTGGAATCAAGAGTCTAATGATAACAGTGTTGGTCAATACAGTGTTGATTGTAGAAAAAAAACCATCTGGTTCTCTAATGGCCATTAGGGAAGGAGACTGCCATCTTTACATGGTCTAGCCTACATGTAACTCCAGACCACAGCAACGTGAATGACCCTTAACTGCCCTTTGGACAATTAGGGATGGACAGTAAATGCTGCCCCAGCCAGCAACACCCTCATCCTGTGAGTGAATTTTTAAATAAATTCAAAAGAGATTTTTCATTTTGAGAATATCCTACAGGGACACTGCGAGAATATCATCTTGGTGCCAAGGAGTAGGTTGACTGTTTGAAATCTTCTATCTTGTATTATTGTCCACTAGGGCCAATTCTTCATACTGCTGTGTAGTTAGGAGTTGCTTGACAGTGATTGGGGTAGCCTATTTACACAAGCGATGCAGAAATACAGTCTGCTACTGATCTATGATTAATCCTGTAGGTTAAAATAAAATTCATATTGCATACACATGTCTGTGAAGTATCATGTGTTTTGGGTGGCAATGTTAGAATTGTAGTGTTGCACTATGTTATAATGTCTTTCAAAAAGGATTTGTGCTTCTGAGCTCAGACTGAATTCCTAACCTCAGCTGTGTGCAATGGAAGGGGCTTCCTCACTGGCAATGAGAAGAACTTTTGAGGGAGTGCTGCCCTGAAATCACCTACTTTCACTGAATCCTGGGGCGCTGATGGCATTTACCTCAGAGACACCAAAAAAGGGGAGTGATTCTTTTTTGAAAGATGTATTCAGAACTCTATGTTCTTATTTCAACAATTTCTTGAAATTGCACTGTTGCTGAAGGTGGACTTGTCCAAATAGGTTTTTCTGCGAATTGAATACTCTGATTTGATTAGGCTGACCATTCCTGGCAAGGTGCTGCTGTGTCTGTCACAGAAAGGTTGAATTATTGTGATTCATGTTTGAAAAGGGCATGGTGTCATCCTATCATCTAGTCTGGTAATTGCACTGGGTTTGTGATTAGTGTCAATTCCAACAATTGTCGCAATCCTTATCTTGTTGGTGTTTTTAATGTGATCACTGATTCAAAGATGACTTCATCAACGAATTGCTCATTTTTCTTTTCTGTGCAGATTGATGATAAGGAGTTTGATATTCCCCAAGTCGATACTCCACCTACTCTAGAAAGTATACTGAATGAGGTAAGTCTTATGCTTAGGTTAAGATACTTACAAAGTTTCAAAGGCTGGATACCAAATATTGAGGATTCTATTTCATCTTCGGTTCTTTGGAATTGTAAGTTAAGGAAAAGATCATTGAAGGTTTAATAAGTTGCTACCTCATTGAAATTGACCGAAAAAAACCTCCATGCTATCTGAAATCCAAACTAAAAACAAATCCACATGCAGAAACAGTGGCTTAATGTTTATCAGAGGTCTCCCCAGAATTCTTAGAGGCTTTGGTTGTGATTTCTTGTCCACTTTCCATCATCTTGTGCATGTAATTTGCAATTTTAATTTTAAAATTTCATTGCTAGTCACGGAGGGGAAGGAATGGACTGTACTGCTTGGCCAGATGCTGTCAAAGTTACCACTCAGTGACGGGTCTCTGGGTTCTGGAGTGGAAAGATTGTGCTAGCTGTACTCCCCGACAGAGTTTCAGCAGAGGTCGACCCCTTAAGTCTGAAGACTGTCTGGTGTATCTCCATGACAAGTGGAAGTTCTACTATGTTTGGGATGTATGTTGATTCTGTGAAAATGGAAAATCTGAATTTGTATTTGTAATGCTCGGAAGTGTGAAATACACGTTAGGTGTTCCAAGAGTAATTCATCTAGTTAATAGAAATATTGAGATTTCTGTGCAATTGTGCTTGGGTTAAGCATTCTCAGCAGCCATTGACAACTTTCAGTGACACTAAGGAGCATCACTGCATTCCACAATTATTGAGGAACATATCAGAGAACGGAATATGGTAAGTGTTCAGAGAAATGTACCATCGTTTGTCTCTCGTCAGTCTAATTTGGTTAATGTATTAATGTGAAGAATGTCCATTTTCATATTTGTTGAATCACATTGCACCATGATAGTGCAAACACAATCATTGCCCCCTCTTCGTGCCTGTGCTATTCCCTTGTTCAATAGCAATGTACTGGACCCTATCTTAAACAATCACATGTCACCATATTTAGGAAGTGGAGCAGTTACAGGAGGCAAAAAAGGAATAGGTTTTTTTTGTGTATGGTTTCAACTCTGACTGAGAATGAGGACTATGCTAGGAGTACAGTAGCATTGTGCTTGTGTTTTTAGACGAATAATCCAGACACATGTATCGAAATTCGAGCACTGCAGCTGGCAGACTTCAGTTCAATAAATAAAATCTGGAATGAAAAACTAGTATCAATAATGAAGGCCATGAAACTAAAAACGCATAGGGAAATAAATTTGCAATCTTTTTCTGGTCTAGCCTCTATGACTCCAGCCCCTTTGAAATGGTCTAGCAAGCTAACTTGGTTTTATTTAAGAAGGCAGCTCACCATCAATTTCTCAAAGACAGTTAAGAACGAGCGATAACTGGCTTTATCGGTAATGCCTCTTTCTATGAATGAATTAAAAAAAAAGAGGTGCGGCAAAAAAGATACACAAACTAAAGCCTTTTCTCTTTCCATGATTTCCATCCCCACACAGACGGAAGATGAAGATGAATCATTTATTTTGGAGGATCCAGCCCTCTTGAATATGGATAGCATTGATACGCATTCGGGTGAAACTTCATCTCTTGCTAGTTCAGATAGTGGAGACAGAACAAATTTAAAGCGGTAAGAGTTTACAGTGAGTTTACTTTATTTTTACTTAATTTCTTTGAATTACTTTAATTCAACAAATAAGAATCGATGAGGTGAAAAGTTCTGAAATCTCTTGGAAGCCATTTGTATTGAAATTAAACTTAACAGTGCCTTCACTTTGTATTTTTCTTCTTACTGAGTTTAAATTGATTAGCAGTCTTTTTTTTAAGTATTGCTTGTCACTGTGCCATGAATTAGAAACTTAGGAGACTGATGGACTACGTAATGGATTCCCCCTGAGCTTTAAAACTAGAGTCGATTCAACAAGTTAGCTTTAAACAGAATAATGAATACCTATGAGCATATACACTGTAACCTCACCAAAGGTTTTGATGTTGAGTACATGGAATAATTGTTTATATTGGGAATAATGAACAGGAAACAAGTGAGTATATGGAATCTAATTGATGTGTTTCTTACGTGCCTGGAGCGATATGGTGGCTTGGGTTACCACTGCTGCCTCACAGCTCTGGGGATCGAGGCTTGATTTCAGCCTCAGGTGACTGTGCAAACTTCACATATACACATTCTCCCTGTATCTGTGTGGGTTTTCTTCAGGTGCTCTGGTTTCCTCTCCCAGTCCAAAGATGCCCAGGCTAGGTTGAGTAGCCATGGGAATCGCAGGGTGGGAATGGGTGGTAGCTTTTCGGATAGGCTGAATGGCTTGCTTCCACACTATAGGGATTATGTGATTTTTGCAGGTCACAGAAACTTGTTAAAATAGTAATGACACAGTCATTTTGAATCTATTATATTTTTGGAAGATTGGCTGCCTGCTCCACAATTATTATTGACACTGACACTGACTTTCACAACAAGTTTAGTGACAAACCATTTGTATTAATTGTAAAGATTTCAAAAACCTAAGACGCTTCCATTCTTCCGAACAACGAATCTTGGGCTGGATCATAGTCGGTTGCTGCCTTCTGTTTATCCATTGGGAATCTACTTTCGGAATAGAGGCAAAAGTATTTGAAACTTGATTTTAATAGAGGTTATGATTTAAAAAAAAACACTTGTTTGTATTTGTCAAAAGATTATAATGAGGCTTGAGCAGTGAAATAAGTTGTGTAATGTCTGCTGTTGACTTTTGCAACAAATGCCATTCCCCAGTCAAGATTGGTATTGATTTACTCGGAAGGGTCTGGGTTATAATTTCTTTTACAATGTTGCATCTCTCTCAGTTATGTTTTCCACTCTTTAGAAGGAAAAAAATTTCAGACGCTAGCTCAGGCATTCATGGTTCAGTTGTACGGCGATCAGTCCTTAAAGGGGTTTCTGCACAAGTTGTGTCTGCAGCAGTAAGTACCTCTCATTGCTCTTCTGGAAATTATTTTACATTGTTTCCTCTGTGATGGTGACAGATGCACAACTTTGAGTCTTTTGTCTAAACATAATTCGGTTCTTCCTTCATTGTAAATACAACTTGGTGGTCATGATAGCTTATTTTCTTGTTTCGATAGGACAATAATAGTAAACTGTTTTAAAAAGCATCCTGATATTAATCACTTTAAAATAAAAGACAACAATAATATGAAATCAGGGATGTTGGAGGTCTGATGTGCTATTCCATTGTTTCTTGATGAAGAAAATAAGTCCTGCCTGAGATATGAATATTGTGCTATAATTTGCTGTAAGAGTGAATCTGATGGTATCTAAACTAAACTTGCCCTTGAACATTTAAGTTCTAATATTTTGTGTGGTAAGTTATTGACAGTGTGTTCTGATAAATGTCATAGTGAGGTAAACTGGGATCTGGCACTGAAGAGAATTGGACAAGCAACTGTACATCTCATTAACCAATCAGGTCGAAGTATTTGGGGAAAGAGAAAAACATGTAACTTCCTGTGGTTGAATGGAATGCCACATAGAAAGCAAAATAAAGAGAAAGAATGAATAGTCACGTGAAAAATTGTCAGTTCATTTGGAACAGACAGCAAGGATTTGTTGTGGGAAAATTTAACTAACTAGTTGAATTTTTAATAGTGTGAGTTGCTGAGGGTAATTAATGCTGTTAGTGGTGTTCATGGATTTTGAAAAGCATTTGATACATGATACACAATTAATTTGTGAGGAAAATCAAAACTCATCGAATAAAAGTGACAGTAACAATGTGGATAAAACTGACTGAAGGGTAGGAAACAGATTAGTGATTTACAGGTAGTTTTCTAACTGGAAAAATGTTTTCTGGGTTAGATTAGGACCCAACTGCTCTGGAGTGATTTTAGGAAGCACTTCTTTCGACACACAAGCGGTAATAGAGATTTGGAACTGCCTTCCACAAATGGCAGTTGATGCTAAATCAGTAAGCGATTGATAATTTTTTGTTTAGCAAAGATATTAAGGGGCATGGGCCAAAGGTCATAGATCAGTCTTGATCTCATTGAATGGTGAAATAGACTTGAGGGGCTGAATGGTCTACTCCTGTTCCTATGTTTGTAATGGAGTTTCCCAGAAGTTGGTATTGGGATTTTAAAAATATATGTCTTCTTACTACAAGTACATAGAAACGACCTAAATACATTCATTGTCATAGCAATGTACAGGACAGAAACAGACCCTTTGGTCCAACTCGTCCATTCTGAACAGATATCCTAAATTAGTCTAGTCACATTTGCCAGCATTTGGCCCATATCCCTCTAAACCCTTCCTATTCAGATACCCATCCAGAAGCTTTTAAATGTTGTAATTGCACCAGCCTCCATCATTCCTTCTGGCAGTTCATTCCATACACGCACCACCCTGTGCGTAAAAAGGTTGCCCCTTAGGTCCCTTTTAAATCTTTGCCCTGTCACCTTAAACCTATGCCCTCTCGCTTTGGACTCGCCTTTCCTGAGGAAAAGACCTTGACTATTCACCCTATCCATGATTTCATACACCTCTACAAGGTCACCCCTCAGCCTCTGATATTGCAGGAAAAACAGCCCCAACCTATTCAGCCTCTCCCTATAGCTCAAACCCTCCAATCTGGCAACATCCTTGTAAATCTTTTCTGAACCTTTTGAAATTTTGCAACATCCTTGCAAAAGCAAGGAGACCAGAATTGAATCCTGGTGTGTAGAGTATAATTTCAGAGTTTGTGGAAAATGCAATACTTAGGAGAGTTGTGAACCATGAGAAGGACTGTAGAACTTCAAAAGGACATTGACAAGTTATGGGATTGATAGATAGGTGGCAGATAAAGTTCAAAGTGAATGTGATACACTTTGATATGGAGAACATGATAGACAATAAAAATGTAGGGTAATATTCAAAAGGGTGTGCAGGTGTGGAGAGAGCTGGTTGTATATGTGTGTATGTCAATAAAAGGTGTCAGGACAGGTAGGGAGAGCATTGAGTGTAAGTGCAGGGAAGTATGACGAACTTTTATACAGGACATTAGATTAGATGTCAGATGGAGTATTCTGTACAATTCTGGAATATATTGTAGGAAGGATGTTAATGCTTTGAAGAGAGTGCAGAAGAAGTTTCTATGGATGAGAAACTTTAGTTATGATAGAGAGGTTGGGATCCTTTTTTCTTGGAAAGAGAAAGTTAAGAAGGTATTTGGTAGCTTTCAAAATCGAGAGATCTGTGTGCATTAGAGAGAAATTGTTCTAGCTCATAAAAAGATCAAAAACTAGGAGTTATATTTTTGCAGTATTTAGCAAACTAGACAGTCGGGTGAATAAAAGTGAATAATTAGGATCTGTAATGCATTGCGTGGAGGTGTGGTGGGGGAAAATTCAATTGAGGTACTCTAGAGAGCATTGGATGATTATTTTTATTTAAACAATTCTCATGTATGTAGGGAAATATAGTAGATTGTCAAATTTCCTCTTGCTCTATAACAATTTGTGATTGGAATCCAAAGGAGAGACAACAAAATGGATAAAATTAATTTAGTTTTGTAATCTCCAGTAATTGGACCTTGAAGGAATAAAACGTCATGCTTGTAATAGTTAATTTTCAGTACCAGTGATTAATATCTGACACATCGTTAAATGACTGAGAAATTAATAAATTTAAGGAGTAAGCTGCCTTTCAATCTTCTCACACTATCCCCACATTCATTATTATCCAAATTTCTGTTGGTGTCTGATTTGACTAAACTCAATTTATTGTTAACTGCCTTGCGGGTTTGCAAATACTCTGAGATCCATAACCGTTCAATTGAGGGACAAAATTTCATTACTTGGACAGAAATGGACAAAACTTAGTTTTTTGCAATGCATCTACCTTGCATTTACCACACAAGTGTGGTACCTTCAAGATGGTCAATACATTTAATTTGGAAGCAGACAACAAGATAGATGCAGGATGAAGGGCTTTTGCCTGAAATGTCGATTCTCCTGTTCCTTGGATGGTGCCTGACCTGCTGTGCTTTTCTAGCACCACACTGTAGACTCTAATGCTTTTATGAAGCTAACCGTAGAATAACACAACTGTCACAGAAACCTTTGGATTTCCATTTTTATCCGTATATTTGCCCACTAATATTTCTGCATGATTACTGGTAAGCACCATTAACCTTGGTGTCACGTTGATGGAAATGTCTAGTTTGTTCTCTCGTGTACATAGAGATGGGCGGGCACTATTTCGTTCGGATAATTGACTATTCAGTTAATTGATTTCCTCTGGGGCTCGGTGTTTTCTGTGAACTCTGCTCCCCATTCAGGACACTAGGCAAAAACATACTTCGTGCGAGACCCCATGCCCTCGTCTGCACGTGCGCGCGCGTGCACACACACACACACACAAGTTTTTGACAAGTTCCCAGAACAATGTTGGAGAGATTATCTGGGAAAGGTGTTTTAGGGTTCACCCCGATGTAGAACTCCAGGGAAGGTGTTGAGGGGGAGAGAGAGGGGGGAGGTCAGTCATTTAGAGATGGTGCCAGGGCTGTCCAGGACTGCTCTCGGCAGCATTTCAGTGAGCCAAGTTTGTTGTTAATCATTGTACCTATAAACAAAAGATGCGATCAGGATTGAAACAGCTCTTTGACGTAATGTTTCTATCGGGACCTTGAGATCCCCTTTGGATAATCTGACATTTGGATAATTGATATTCGGATAATCAAAGTTCCTCTACATAACTTACACATCTTCCTGTTTACTGAACTGGTCTTTGTTTTTTAATTCAGTCACATTAATGATACAATGTGCATTTTGAATACAGTTGTTAGTCAGTAAGATGAAATTTTCCATACTCAAAGTTTCAACATTTTATTTTACAGGATAGAGTAGATGCTGGATTGCCCACTGCTGTTGTAAGTACATGACCACGCATAATCATACAAGCCTACATGACTGTACTGATTTAAATATTTTATTAAAGTGTGGTAAGAATTTACATTGACACACACACATACATATATATGTCAGTATATACATTTGACATGTATATGAATGTGTGTGTGTATGTGTATATATAGTCAACCAGAAAATGGGAATTGATGAGAAGCAAGTGAAATTGGTTATTTTGTGAACTGGATCTGTCTAACATAATCACAACGTGAGATATGATTGTAAGATAATGAAAACTGGTGCTATTAATTTCGCACAAAGAGCATATTGCAGTGGTCAGACAATATTTTAAGTGGGTAATGTCTTTAGTTGCTAAGTAGGTCAGAGGACTCGACGTTTATTTAATTCATGCCCCTTTCATCTGCACAATAGCACTTATTGGGCTGTTACATGGAAGAAGCACCATTGTATTCTGCTGCCTGTCTCAAAGTTGGACAGATATTTGCACTATTCAGTTAGCGAGCATTTACTTCTCCTGACAGAAGTTTTGATTTGATTTCATTGTTTTTCGTCAAAATCAGTTTCAGAGAATCTCCCCAGCAAAGCTGTGTTGGAGTTGTTTCCCACTAGTTCTCAACATTTTAGTGAAGTCCAGAGGAAAATGGTCTTTCCAGTTAGATTTATTTCAATGAGTCATACAACATGGAACTCTCAGACCTTCTGTCTGACTCTTCTTAATATGTGTTTAATAGTATTTAATCAACCCATTGGCACACCTTTAGTTTGGATGCTACCCCCACTGCACCACAACAGCCTGAAGATCCTTTTAATAGTTATTTTAATGAGCCTGTTCAGAGATGTTATTATACACCTCTGGGGCAGGTGGGACCTGAACCTAGGCTTCCTAGCTAGGGATGCTACCACCACATCGCAAGAGTTCTCCATATATGTATATATTTTCATTTTGATACAATTAACTAATTAGCTCAGAACGCGTAGTTGCTTTGTTACCATTAGTTCCTAAGTATGTTAACATCTTAGTAACAGAATTAGATATCAAGCTACTTAGTGTTGCTGTGGTCTGAGAATACCTGACACCAGTTTCAGACTGGCTTACCTTAAAATAGGGCTCAGCATTAGAGTCAGGCCCTTTAGCAGTGCTTTTTCTGATAGGAAACAGTGCTAAGACTGAAGGAGGTAAAGGTTGAAAAGAATTTGCTAATTTGTTTTGGGGAATTTTTTTTTAACGTAGCTTAAAAGAAGGGAGCGAATTAAAGCAACATAACTGGAATCGATGGAGCTGTCTTTTAAATTCACTCGCGAATTTAACACTGGTTGGGCCAGCATTTATTGACAGTCTCTAGTTGCCCTTGAGAAGGTGTCACTGAGCTGCCTTTTTGAACCACTGCAATCCATGTGCTATGGGTAGACCCACAATGCTATTAGAGAATAAACTCTAGGGTTTTGACCCAACGACACTGAAGGAGCAGTGATATATTTCCAAATCTGGTCAGTGGGTGGTTTGGAGGGGAACTTAGAAATTATGGTATTATGTGTGCACAGAAATTCTCCATTGCTAGAACAGGAAAGATCATATTGAAGCCAAGAATTTCTGATTTTATTTGTTTATTTTTAAAAACCCTTTTTGGTTCTCTAGGTTGTATCAAATGTAATAGCAGTGGGAACATCACATGGACTGGCACTTGTATTTGGTAAGGTAGAAATCTTCTGCAGTCTTTCTAACTGTTCAGTTCCTCGAAATGAAAATAAAATGATGGTTGTAGTATTGAACTGAAAGCTCTCCTATCTGCAAATAATCTGCGAACTGAACTCTACTTTTCTCAAGCCTGTGTTCTGGTGTAATTTCAAGATATCTGTCTGCATTAACGATTTTGTGATGCAAGTTTATGTTGTATGTTATTTTAGTTGTTCTCTTTTCAAAATCATACAAAAATGATGAAAGAGGACTGATTCTTCAGTTGTGTAATTTTAACAAATTAGTACTGTAAGAGGAGATGGCAAGGATTTTTGCAGAACCCGCAACATTCTTTCCAGTAAAGTGAACAGTAGAAAATCAAGGGCTGCGGTTTTTGATTTTCTAATTCTGTGCCTTTTGTGGGACTCAGCCTCACTTGACTGTAGAATTGGCCCGAATATTAAGTTGGTTTCCTTGGTTATTTTCTTAAACTTAAGCCTTAAGTTGGCTATTTTCAAACAAAAAAGTCCTGAGCATGTGTTGTCTTTTTTTGTGTGTATTGACCATACACATGTCCTTTATGCATGGACCTGTGGGCCTGAAATGGCCTTTAAATTGGGCGCACTGAGTTTTGTGAGAGTAACCACTTGTTTGACTTTGCATGGTCATTGTGGGGATCTATGCAGTTTCCACTTCCCTGCGAGGTCAGCAGAGTGGAGGGATTGACCAGCAATTCTTATATTTCAATTGGGTCTTGGAGAATGAATATCTTGGAAAATGGAGTAATTATGGATGCATTTTTGCAAGATCTGGCTACTACTATTTTACATTTGGATTATGAAATTCAGGATGGTCAACTTAACTCCAAATTTCCATGCGTGTTCCAGAATAGAGAGTAACAGTAAGCAAAAATGCAAGTGCATTGGATTCTCTTTGGTTTTAGGGCATGTATAGTGCAAAGTATTTTGCAATTGTTTAAATGTGAGATCACATTTAATTTCTAGATTACAGAATGCTCCTGGCGCAAGTAGACTGAGTGATGTGATGTTACACTTTTGGGGGAAAAAAAGTGATCTGCATTCTAAAATTTGAGCTAATGGAGAAACCAGTACCAAAAACTTATTATTCATTTAAGTAATAAATTGTGTCATCACTATGAATGAATTGCTTTTGGAGTACAGTCATTCATAATGTGGGCTATTCTCATCACCATTTTCACAGAACATCTGTATATGAAGTGTTAGCTTTGCTTAATACTATGGACTTGCACACCTGAATCATAAGTTTGCATGTTCAAAACTCAGTTCAGAATATGTGACCACATAATTTTATGCTGCCAGGAAAGTAGCGTTTTGAGGAGGTGGTGCAGCAATGCTATCTTTTAACTGAAGTTCTATTTTCTGCTTTGGATACAGATAAAAGATCCAAAGCTACTTTTTACAGGGAGATTAAAAAAGTTTCCAAACCCATTTTGTCCCTTAAATGGCAGACGAGATCATTAATTTTGATACTGTCATCTCAGTGAGATCTTTGGTATGAAAATTGGATGACATTTTGTTCAAAAGAAAAGTACTCCAAAAGTAATTTGTGGAAGCATTTTGATATTGTCTATAGCGATGTAATATGGTTGCATATGTCCAACTGTTTCCTTTCTGATTATGAAGCACAGTATGTAGAGTGATTGGCTTGTTTGCATTCTTTTAACATGAACTAATGCATTTATGGAAGATAATGTAGCTGTTCATATCTCCTTTTGACTTTCTCTAGAGATACTTCTTGTGATGTTGCACCAATCCTTTCTGATTTGCTTTTTTTGTTCTGTGTGCAGACTGTTATATTCTCCTATTATAGAGGAAGGGTTTATCAGGTTTTTAAATGAATTATGCTGGTGATGCTGAACACTGACTTGTGGTCTCTTCTTTCTCCTCCTGTCCTCGTGGATATAATAGGAAAAGGTACAGAACACAGAGTGTGGGTGTACCTTGGGGTTGGCTTGCTTTTATTATTAGGTAAAAACAATGACTGCAGATGCTGGAAACCAGATTCTGGATTAGTGGTGCTGGAAGAGCACAGCAGTTCAGGCAGCATCCGAGGAGCAGTACTGCTGTGCTCTTCCAGCACCACTAATCCAGAAATTGCTTTTATTATTGACAAATTGCTACTTCAGTAATTGGCATGAAATAGGATTGTATATGCTGGCGTCATAGGTTGCAAAATTTGTAAGAATTTAATCTGTTTTCAGTCTGTTCAGCTGTCATTTCTCCGCAGATATAATGGTATATACCCTAGCTGAACAATATCTACAAACGAATTGTAACCACAATATTTTGGTTTCTCATCTTTCATAACCACTTATTGCAAACATTAAGGATGTAATATTTTCTTCTTAATCTGGATCTAAACCCAAAAGATAAAAGGCATCGAAGATAATTTTGTTATTATCAAAACAAAGCGTACTGGACCAGAAAAAAAAGAGTTCTGATTTGCCCAGTGGCTTTACAATTGAAGCACTCCGTACAATGCATGGTTCACTGCTTGTATCCCTCATTTGATTTTCTTTTGTTAAATGTCTCCCTAACTCCTCCTGGAAAAACATTGAAGGTGTAATGTTCACCTTTGTGGATAGTGTATTCCTGACTCGCCACTCTGTGTAAATTATACATTCATATGTCTGATTTGTTCATTCATCTTGCATATTTTTCCTGCTAACAATGTTCTGTTTTTGCCATTTTAAAGGCAACGCTACTAGTCTACTTCCCCCTATCATAACTGGCTGGTCAGTTGAACCTGAACAGTCCACTCCTGTTAACTGAATGTTGCTTAATTCAAATTACTGTGTCGTTTTGTTTAGAATGCCAAGCAAGCTTCAGTTAAGAGGAATATATCCGAATAAGCTCCACTATAAATCCTAACTTTTCTGATACAAGTTGACTTGGCTTCTGAACACATCTTTGTACCTTGGATGTTTAACTGTGGGTGTTTTATGGGGAGCTAACCAATTCATCCTTCTCAATGTCATAATATCCTCCCTGAAATATAGTGACCAAAGCATGTTCAGCAGTCCACTCTGTTGTATTCTACATTTTGTACAGCCCAAGATCCTATTAGCTGTATTCATTTACTGCACAGCATAATATATTGTTGGTTTCAATAATGAGTAATATGAAGAATTAAATTTGTTAGCATAAATTTTTAACATGACAAGTGTAGCTATTGTCTCCCTTCACAGAAATGTACTTGATGAATTACCTGTTACTATTGATTTGGAGTGAGAGGAAGAGTAGGAGTGGATTCCTTCTAAATTTTGCGATTTTTGAAATTTGTTGCATTTTCTCCTAGAACAATTTCTTTTAACCCAATGACCACTGCTAAAGTTTCCTAAAATAATTGTGGAATGCATGGTATTATGACAGGTTAATAATTGTATATTCTGTAATAGCTGTTAGTGTTTTTATTACTTGTACCTTGTACTCGTTGACTGGACGTCTCAGTTACTGCTCAAGAAAATTTTTCCAAGAGTTAAACAAAGACTAAGTACTTATATGTCAACTGATATATTCCTGTAAATGACTTTTTCAAATGAATTAATGCCTCTTAAAATGCTTGCCTTATCAGTGCAAGGGTGTGTAGTAGCAGAAATTTGTTTTTTGAAAACTGTTTGTTTATTATTCAATTATGGGATGTTGGTTTCACTGTCTGGGCCAACATTTCTTGCCCATTCCTATCGCCCACCCTTGGTGGGTGAGCTGTCGTCTTAAATCGCTCGAGTCCATTTGGTTAAGATACCCCAGAGAGCTGTCAGGGAGGGAGTTCCAGGACTTTGACCCAGTAATGCTGAAGGAACTGAGGGGTATTTTCAAGTCGAGATGGTGAGAACTTGGAGAGGAACGTGCAGCTGGAGGTGGTTTCGTGAATGTTCTGCCTTTGTTCTTCTAGAGAGTACTGGAGAGTTGTGGAGTAATGGGTTTGGATAAAGCTGTCTCAAGAAAGTTGATTAATTTCTGCAGTGCATCTTGTAGACAGTAACAGTAGTGTGCACTGTGCATTGTTGGAGACCATTTCTCCATCCCTTTCATGGAGAAGGGTTTTAGATCACAATGCCTTTCCACAACTGGCTATTAATTGGAAAGCTATCATGTTTTAATTAAAGTTGGATAACATCTCAAAAGAAGGAATGTAAAAGAAACAATGAAAGTGAAATATTATGTAGACTAATGCTCTGAAATATAAGTTGATAGTCCTGGAGAAACGCAGTAGGTCTAGCAGCATCAGTGAAGAAATACCCAATTTTTGAAATAAATATAGAACATGTTCAAAAGATGCAGCAGATGAGGCAGCATCTGTAGAGAGAGAAATGGTTAATACTTTAAGTTACATATCTGCTGAGTATTTTCAAGCATTTCTTATTTGAATTTGAAATGTTTGTTTGGTTTCAGAACAAGAAATTGAAATGGCCCAGTGAAATAATATCTTTACATGATATCTTAAATATGATTCTTTGAAAGAAAATTTCTTACTGCTTAGAAGAAATAAATATTGTTCTTATTGGTAGGAATTAATGAAACACAAAATAGTCATTGACCTTTTTTAATTATGGCACCTGATCCTTAACTATTAATATAGAGTTCAAACCTTATGCCTTTTGATGCAAACAGTTAACTTTAAAATTCAACATGTAGGACAGTTTTAATATTATAACCAGTATAGAGTACTGTATAAACTGCTGCTGGAAAGTGTAAGGAATTAGAGAAACCTGCTGAGGCACAGTCCATCTCAGCCTTACTGAGCGCACAGCAGATGAAAAACATTGAAGAATGTGATTAAAAATACACTAATAGTTACCAGTGAAGAATTGTCTCTTTAGTTCAACCAATTCTCTTTTTTCTTCTCCCTCTGTAAACCAGCACACCTTTTAAATAGAGTCAGAGAGTCATACAAACCCTTTGGTCCAACCCATCCATACCAATCAGACACCCCAAACTGACTTAAGTACATTTGCCACTATTTGGTCCACAAATCTCTAAAACCATTCCTATTCATATACTCATCCAGATGCCTTTTAAATGTTGTCATTGTATCAGCCTCCGCCACTTCTTCTGGCAGCTTGTTCTAAACTCACAGCACCCTCTGCATGAAAAGTTACCCCTCAGGTCCTTTTTACATCTTTCTTTTCCCTCTCAGCCTAAAAGACCTTGACTATCTGTGTGGAGTTTGCACATTCTCCCCGTGTCTGCATGGGTTTCCTCCGGATACTCCAGTTTCCTCGTACAGGCCAGGTAAATTGGCCATGCTTAATTGCCCGTAGTGTTAGGTGCATTAGTCAGAGGGAAATGGGTTACTCTTCGGAGGGTCTGTGTGGACTGGTTGGGCCGAAGGGCCTGTTTCCACACTGTAGGGAATCTAATAAAATAAATTCACTTTATCTGTGCCCCTCACCATTTCATAAACCTCTTATAAGGTTCCGATAAACCTAAGCCTCCAATGCTAGATGGAAAATGCCCCAGCCTATTCAGTCTCTCCCTATAGCTGAAACCCTCCAGTCCTGGCAACATCCTCGTAAATCCTTTCTGCATCCTCTCAAGTTTAACAGCTTCCTTCCTAAAGAAAGTCAACTGGAATTGAATGTAGTGTTCCAAAAGTGGTCACACCAATCTTCTGTCCAATCGCAACATGACATCCTAATTCCTATGCTCAGTAATAAAAACAATGAAGGCAATGAGCCAAATGCCTTCCTCACCAATCTCTCTACCTGTGACTCAATTTTCAAGGAACTATGTATCTCTTTGTTTGACTGTACTCCCTCGGGCCTCATAATTTACTGTATAAATTTTGCCCTGATTTGCCTGACTGAAATGCAGCACCTCCCCTTGATCTAAACTAAACTCCATCTCCCACTCCTTGGCCCATCTTTGAGGTAATCATCTTTACTGTCCACAATGCCTACTTTGGTGTCTTCTGCAAATTAATTAACCATACTTCGTATATTCACATCCAAATCATTTATATAAATGATAAAACGCAGGGGACCCAGCAGTGATACTGGCTGTCCTAGGCCTCCAGTCTGAAAAACATCCCTCCACCACCACCATAAGACTCCTACCTTCAACCCGGTTTTGTAACCAGTTGACTAGCTCCCCTGGATCTCATATTATCTAACCTTACTAACAAGTCTACCATGCCAAACCTTGTTGAATGCTTTACTGAAGTTCAAATAGACAATGTTTACTGCTGTGCCTTCATCAGTCATCTTTGCCACCTGCTTAAAAACTCAATCAAGTTAATCAGACTTGATTTCTCACGCACAAAGAAATGTTGACTATCTCTAATCAGACCTTGCTTTTCCAGTTACATGTAAATCCTGTCCCTCAGAATCCCCTCCAACAACTTATTCACCACTGATGCGTGGCTCACATTTTAGTTCCCTGGTTTTTCCTTATAGCCTTTCTTAAATAATAGCGAGTTTTGAGTTTTCTTAAATAACAGCACTGCATTAGTCAACCTCCAGTCTTCCAGCGCCTTACCTGTGGCTATCGATAGTATAAATATCTTAGCAAGGCATCCAGTAATCTCATCCCTAGCTTCCTACAAAGTTCTGGGAAACACCTGATCAGGTTCTGGGGGTTTATCTACCTTTACACATTTTAAGACCTTCAGCAGCTCCTCTTCTTTAATACAGACATTTTTCAAGATGTCCCCAAGTTAATTACTTCGCCAAGTTCTCTAGCTTCCGTGACCTTCTCTGCCTACAGTAGATGCTGATGAGAAATACTAGTTTAGTATCTCACCAGTCTCCTGTGGTTCCACATGTAGTCGGCCTTGTTGATCTTAAAGGGGCTGTGTTTTCTCCTTAGTTACTCTTTTGCTCCTAATGTATTTGTAGAAACTTTTTGAATTCTCCTGAACTCCATTTGCCAAAGCTATCTAAAGCCCCCTATTTGGCCTCCTGATTTCCCTCTTAAGTATACTCCTGCTGCCCTTCTGTCAATCCCTGCTGACTATATCTGATATATGCCTCCTTTTCCTTGACCAGAGCCTCAATTTCTCTAGTCATCCAGCATTCCCTATACCTACCAGCCTTGCCCTTCACCATAATAGGAAAATACTATCTCTGAACTCTTGTAACCTCATTCTTAAAGGCCTCCCACTTCCCAGCAGTCCCTTTACCTGGGAATAGTATCCTCCTTTTGAACATTTTTGACCAATGCTGTCAAAATTGGCCTTACTTCAATTTAGAGTTTTAACTTTTTAATCAGTTCTATCTTTCTCCGTAACTATTTTAAAACTCATAGAATTGTGATCTTTTGCCCCAAAGTGCTTCCACATTGGCACCTCAGTCACTTGCTCTGTCTTATTTCCCAACAGAAGATCAAGTATTGCTCCTTCTCGAATTGGTACATCCATGTATTGGATAAGAAAATTTTCTTATGCACACTTAACAAATTCCTCCCCATCCAAGCACTTAACACTATGACTCTATGAATCTATGTTTGGAAAGTTAAAATCCCTGACCATTACAACCCTATTTTCCTTAGAGATTTCTGAGATCTCTTTGCATATTTGCTTCTCAATTTCCTGCTGACTATCATGACACGTTTAATACAATCCCAACAAGGTGACCATCCCTTTCTTATTTTTCAGTTCTACCCATATAACTTCACTGGATCATCACCCAGGAATATCCTCCCATAGTGCAGCTGTAAAGTTAAGCCTATCCAAATATATTACTCCCCCTCCTCTCTTGCCGTCCTTTCTATCCATCATCTGGCAGTTGAACCCCAGAGCATTAAGTTGCCAGTCCTGTCCATCTCTGAGCCACATTTCTGTACTTGATACCGTATCAATGATGAATATTTTACCTTGGTATCAAGCTAAATTGACATCTTTAATTTCACGCAAAAAATGCAATAAAGCATCAGGTTTGAAAGTCAGAAGTTAATTGTCCATATTTATAACTATTTCTGAGCCAAACCATGAATTGTAGGCTTATGGGGAAAAGTGAGAATGGAAACAAAAAAGTAATAAAAATCTAAAACCAAAGGCCAAATATCTGTTTTGCACAAGTCGGTTAATGGATGACAAAGAATACTTGTTAGATTCCTATATTTAAAAAGGATCTTTTCCACCCAAAATTGTGATTACCACATGGTCCTTTTTTTATATCAAACTTTCTGGAATCCACTTGAAATTCTGCATTAGTCATATCTTTGCTTTTTTAACTCTACTCTTGTAGTTTGTCTTTTAAAAATGTAGACAATAGGCCATTTGGGTTATCAATTCATTTTTCTTCCAGTTTGGCAATTCACTCTTGAATGAACTGTACTCATCTCATGAAATGTTTTCGAACATGTACCCCACTCTCTTGCTGAAAGTAAATTGAGATAGAATGCAGACTAGGTGTCAGTGAAGAGCTATCTCGCCTCTAAATCATAAGGTTGTGGATTTACACCCCACTTTAGAGCGCATAATCTAACCTGACTTTAATGCTTTAATGCAGTACTGTTGCACTACCAGGGCAGTTGTCTTTCAGATAGGATGTTACATAAAGCCTGTCTTTACAAGTAGACATAAAAGGTCTCTTGAAGTGTAGGCGTATTCTTGTTTACTGGCCCCACTAGGATTTATTATGGTTTGAACACAAATTCAGTCATAGCCTTCAAAATGGAATTGGATAAATACTCGGAGAAAACAAATGCATGAATATGGGGAAGGAGATGGAGACTGGGACCAGCTGGAATGTTCTTTGAAAGAACTTGCACAGACTTGATGGGTCAAATGACCTCATGTGCTGTATTAGCCAGTTACTTTACGATTTATCCCTCAAGTAGCATCTGAAAAAAATAGATGGTTTGGTAGTTTATTTCACTACCCTGGTGCAGGTGTGCTATCTTCACTTGTCCATTGTGTTTCACACATCACAACAGCGATGACACTTTAGAACTGCCTGTACTTCATTTGTTAGAAAGGATGGACTTCTGGGATCCTGAAAGGTGCTCGATAAATGGAGTAAATTGCTCCAGTTGCATGTTTACTTCACACACCTTTGCTGGGGTGGTGGAAAGTAGTTTATTAGAAATAGCCGCTGTAGATCAAATATGCTGTTTTAAATCGCGTGATCTCTATCAAACCATAAAACTACTCCCAAGCAGGAATTCATAAATTTTAAATATGCTCTGCAGTCAGTTTTATTAGAAACTCAAAGATCTCATGGGCAAAACTTATTTCCTTGGAGCTTTAAGATCTGATATTCTCTGCTGTGCTTTGAAGCAAAGAAGTTGCTATAAAAAGTCCTATTATTGAATGCATGAGTAGTACCTTTGGTGTTCTAGTCACAGCCTTAGAGGAGAAAGATGTGCAACTAAGTGATAAATTTTCCTCCAGTCTCTGAGAGGTGTTTGACTTTCAGATCCAAATCAGGCGCTGCGGTTGTGCCTGGGAAGTACAGCAGTCGGGGCTCAGTATGGAGCGGTGTCTGCGCTTAGTATCAACAGTGACTGCACTCGACTCCTCTGCGGGTTTGCTAAAGGACAGGTAAACTTACTTTATGTGCAGTTGTCAATTTTTGTGTAACAGGGCTATGAATAGAAAATAGATTTTGGTGAGGCATTGGCCTAACGTCACCATCGCTTGACTATCAGTCCAGGGAGCCAGGTTATGTTCTGGGGACTGGGTTTGAATCCTGCTATGGCAGATGGCAGAATTTGAAATCCATACAAATACCTGGAATTAAGAGTCTAATCATGCTATGAATCTATTGTTGATTGTTGGAAAACTCCATCTAGTTCACTGCTGTCTTTTACGGAAGGAAACTGCCATCCTTACCTGGTCTGGGTTACATGTGACTCCAGACCCATAGCAATGTGGTTGATGTTTAACTGGCCTTTGTGGACTCAGTAGTAGGTTATAGATGCTAGCCTAGCCAGTGCTGCTCACATTCTCTGAATGAATAAAAAAGTATCTGAGGTCCTTTAGGTTTGGGTGGGAGTAGGGATTTATTTGCCATTGTAGCTGCAATTCCAGTTATTACAGACAGTAAGATTGGAACCTGAAATGGCCTGTGTGTTGCTGAATATGCATTTTTGTCAAAACAACGTGTTCAACATTCTTGAACATATAGTAACCAAGTGTCCAACCTATGTATAATGAGGCAAGAATAATTACATTTTAAAGCAAACTATTGGTGCCATCCATTTCTTAAACAGAAGCACTGAAGTTTTAATTACCTTTATTCATTTGTAGGTATGGATATTGTAAGTATTTATTCCCCAACTCTAATTGCCATCAGGAATGGGGTGGTGGTAATACACTTTAAGTATCATTGAGTGGCCACTGGATCATTTCAGAGGGCAGTTAAAAGTGCCACATTGTTGTGATCTGGAGTCAGAATTAGGCAATACAAGGAAAGCACAGCAGATTTCCTTCTCCAAAGGGCGTGGGTGAACTTGATTTTTTTTTTTACACAGTGATCCAACATTTGTATGGTTTCCATTGAAAATGTTAATTTTTTAAAAAAAGTAACCCTTAATCTTATTCAAGCAGAATACCTTCTTTGGTTGAAAAATGTGTTGCTGGAAAAACACAGCGGGCCAGGCAGCATCCAAGGAGCAGGAGAATCGACGTATCGGGCATAAGCCCTTCTTCTATTCTCCTGCTCCTCGGATGCTGCCTGGCCTGCTGTGTTTTTCCAGCACCACATTTTTCAACTCTGGTACTCCAGCATCTACAGTCCTCACTTTCTCCTAGAATACCTTCTTTCACAAGGTACCAGAGGGTGGTTGGAATAATAGATCCTCCCCCACGCCCCAGAATGTCCAACACCCTATATTTGAATGATGAAACATAGGAAATTATCTAGTTAACACATCTTCACAACAGCTGCTAATGGCCTGTTGCGTTACTTTCACTGACGATGCAGAAATCAGTAATATTTAAGGCCACCTAATCATGAATGATAAAAGAATTTCACCTAGTGAGTGACTGAGATGTGCCAGTTAGGTAAATCCCAGGTTCATTCCCATTCAGGTTATGTCATTATCTCCTTGAGTGGGGATATCAGGACTTCTAATTGGTTGTAGAGAAAATTGGCCTCCATTCCTTCTCCTGATTGTTAACTGTCATTCTTTACTGGCTGTGCTTGTGCACAACTGCTGGTGAAAAATAATAACTATGGTGGTGCTGTCCTTCAAATTCAATAGTCTGTAAAATCTTGCTATTGAGGTCCCTAAATAACAGCTGGCATATGTGGAAGGTTCTTGGGAGAAGATGGGAAGGGAAACTGTTAATAAATTGCCGATTCCTTGTATGGAATATGTTAATTGGGGATACTGTAGAAATTCCTGGAAAGACACCTTACAATATGCTGCATCAGTCATTCTTGCTGTAGATATGGGCAAGATGTATTTGAAGTTCAGTCAAGATCAGAGTAGAGGCTTGAGGTACTTTGTGGTCCACTGAAATTGCCTCTCATTAAGAAATGATCAAATCCATAAGTTAAGTGTCTGCTTAATAATCCCTTGCGATAGAGTTTAGTTCAATTTAGCTGACTATAAAATGCAAAGGTTAGGAAAAGTGTTTATTGTTCATAGTGTTTGAGTGAATGTAGAATGGCAAGAATTTGCAGAAGTGTAACTGTAAAAATTGTGATTAGAATGATTGCATCTTTTGGCTGTGCTTTTAGCTGAAATAAGTCTGTTATGCATATGGAATTAATGGTGCTAGAGCATCCTAGAGTTATGTCTGTGTGTCTTGTGTTATCTCATATAGATTACTATGTGGGATCTGGCAAATGGGAAGTTGCTGAGAACAATTACTGATGCTCATCCTCCAGGAACTGCTATCCTGCACTTAAAGGTGATCCAGCACACTCTAATCTTTCTCTGTAACCATAACCTGGTATTTCAGAAGATGCAATGGTAAATTTCTGAATGAAAATGAGCATTGAATTTACTAACAACAATCTAACATGGTCATATTTTGGATTAATTTGATATGACTGGTAGCTCATGAAAGCTGTTAAGAAGAAAGATTTCGTCCAGATGAATATTGGAAAGACTAAAACTCATGTTCACTATTTACACCCCAAATTCTGTTCCCTAGCAACTGGCTCTATTCCTCTCCCTGCAAATAAATTAAGACAAAACTTGGCTACATGCAGCTATGATGTCAAAACTGACCTTGAAGCCTTCTTCATAATTACAGAAGTCTTCAGGCCAGCAACATCTTTACTTTGCAGTTGCCATCCTTGTTTTCAAATCCCTCCATGACCTTGTCCCGTACTAACTCAGGGATCTTCTTTAGCTCTTCAACCTTCATTGACATCACCATTCCTGTAATGTTGGCCTCTTGTGCATTCCCAATTTTATTGACTCCATCATTGGCTACAGCTTCAACTTTCTGGACTGTAAACATCAGTACTCCCAACCTACACCTCTTAACTTCTACCTCCGTTTCCTTCCTTAAGGCATAGTTTAAGACTACCTCAACAGCCTCTTTAGGGTATTTTATTACTTGAAAACTATTGCATAAGTACAACTTATTTATAGAGCTGATATAATGGCCTTCAGCAGGAAAACATGAGAGCTGGATCTTATTAATTTGATTTTTGGTACTCATCGTTAATGCTGGAATACTCGAAAGTTTTCTGTTTGCTCTAATGATTAGTATGTTCAATAAATAAAATGTCCCAATACAATCCTTGATTCAAATTTTTTCCTTTTAATTCCTTTAGAAAATACTATTAACTTCCTTTCTTTCAAAATTATGATTGCAGGGGGAACACTAAGTCCCTTGAGCCTATTTTGCCAGTGAGTGACCAGTGTCCCAACTCAGGATACCTGCTTTTGTTCCATACCCTTCAAAATATCTGATAAAATTCTGTCAGTTTTAGATCTGAAATTGCAAGTGATCCATTATAATTTGCCATTTGTAAATGTCATAGGCAAACCTCTACCTTTCTCTAACCTGATGAACTGTATCCTGATTTCACTATGGAAAAGTTTTTGAAAACCAAATTTTTGAAAACCAATTAAATGCCAAATTTAATTCTGTATCAGTAATGTACATAGCCAACTGCTCAGAACCTGCTGTGAAAATAACAGCATATTCTCAGTGCACAACATTATTAGTGCTTAAACCCGCGATGCTTCCCTCTAACAACTTGTAGTGAAGAAGAGATACCCTATGGATTTGTGTTACCATAAATTAGTGAACTACATGTACTGTTCTACCAATATCTTGCAAAAATGCGATCATTTTCAGCATCCCCATGAGTGTCAATAAGTTGTCAGATTTGCACTGTAAATTACAAATTAAACTACATTGCAGAAAATTAAGTTGCTGTTTCATGCAGTTTCTTTAAGCAGTAACTATTCTTGAGGCTTTTTAAAATTATATAATACTTCCTTGTTTCTTTCTTTCTTTTCATTTATTTCTAGGGACAAGAATAGATTATTTATCACCACAAGACTGATCCATCATGCCATTAGATTATAGCTGGTCTATGATTTAACACCACAAATCTGCCTTTTTGCCATATTTCTGAAGTGCTTTGGTGACTAAAAATCAATCAATCAATTGCAGATGAGCTAATGAGACAGGAACTGAAGAATTTAAAACTAGCAGTGGACAGGGATAAAGGTTCAAAGAAGAAAGGTGGGAAGAAGGTAAGGGAGTGTTGCTGAACAAAGAGATCTTGGAGTGCAGGTTCAGAGCTCCTTGAAAATGGAGTAGCAGATAGATAGGATAGTGAAGGTGGTGTTTGGTATGCTTTCATGTATTGGTCAGAGTTTTGAGTACAGGAGTTGGGAGGTCATGTTGCGGCTGTACAGCACATTGGTTAGGCCACTGTTGGAATATTGCATGCAATTCTGATCTTCCTATTGGAAAGATGTTGTGAAACTTAAAAGGGTTCAGAAAAGATTCCCAAGGATGCTGCCAGGGTTGGAGGATTTGAGCTACAGGGAGAGGCTGAATAGGCTGGGATTGTTTTCCCTGGAGTTCAGAGGCTGAGGGGTGACCTTACAGAGTTTTATAAAATCATGATGGACATGGGTAAGATAAATAGACAAGGTCTTTTCCCTGGGGTGGGGGAGTACAGAACTAGAGGGCATAGGTTTAGGGTGAGAGGAAAGATATAAAAGAGACCTAAAGGACAATTTTTTCACGCAGAGGGTGGTGCATGCTAGTAAAATTACAACATTTAAAAAGCATCTCAATCAATATATGACTAGGCAGAGTTTGGAGGGATATGGGCCAAGTGCTGGCAGGTGGGACTTGATTAGGTTGGGATATCTGGTTGGCATATACAAGTTGGACCGAAGGGTCTGTTTTTGTGCTGTATATCTTTGTGACTCTAACTGCCACATCTAGAGGAGAGCTCCAACTTGCCATAAAATCATGTATAGAATTGTTTTCTAATTTCACCCCTGACAACTTTGGCTTTAAGTTTTGGACATTACTGATTGCTAGAGGAGAAATAGCTGTTTGCAGTCCACTCTATCTGCTCTTAATAATACCTTGAAAATGTTGTTGTAATCATACCTTGGCCTTTCAAGTTCTGGCAGAGTATAACATATAACCTGTAATTTTGTCTCATAATTGCCAGTTGGAACTGTCTTCAGCAAACCTCTACCTTTCTTTGCCTGAAAAAATGTTTCCTGATTTCACTCTTGAACGCTGTAACTCTTGATATTTCAATTATTCCTCCCAGTCCTTGACCCTCCAACTCGCCACGACTAAGCATAAATGGGGTGAGGTGGGTAGGTTGTATGAAATTTCATTTTTTGAACAATGGTAGTCGGTGCTGTTTTTCATTCCAGAAGTTTCATAGTTGGATAGTGCCTGCTGTGAAATCCGTGCTTTACTTTGGTTCCAGCTTTATTATTACTACTAATAAGTTTATCTCCTAAAGTTGGAATAATTTTAATTATCCCAATGTTGCTATCTGTAGAAGACCAACATATCCTCATTGCTCATATGATATTGGAATAGAAAAACTCCTGATGATCAATTTATTGTCAGCAATTAATGAACACTTCATCCTCCAGAAATCTAGAGGGATTAAATAATTTTGGCACAGATACCTTATGTTTGCTGATGAAGGGCTTTTACCCGAAATGTCAATTTTCCTGCTCCTCGGATACTGCCTGACCTGCTGTGCTTTTCCAGCGCCACACTCTTGAATCTAATCTCTAGCATCTACAATACTCACTTTCACTGACCTTACGTTTACAACCTGTTTTGTAACCAAATTATTGGAACAGAAGAATTCTGTTAATTTTACTTGCATTAAAATGTGAATTATTTCTTTTGCAGTTTACTGACGATCCAACTACAGCTATTTGCAATGATAGTGGAGGCTCCGTGTTTGAGCTGGCCTTCAAGTAAGACATCTTTTACTACAAATAATGTACAGAGGGAAAAGAAGCTGTGTTCGAGAGGGCCTTCATCTGTGTCACCTGCATTATTCTATACTTAATTAGCATTTCGAGTCATAGAGATGTACAACATGGAAACAGACCCTTTAGTCCAACTCGTCCATGCCAGCCAAATATCCCAACCCAATCTAGTCTCACCTGCCAGCACCCAACTCATATCCCTCCAAACCCTTCCTATTTATATACGCATCCAGATGCCTTTTAAATGTTGCAATTGTACCAGCCTCCACCACTTCTTCTGGCAGCTCATTCCATACACGTACCAGCCCCTGCGTGATAAAGTTGCCCCTTGGGTCTCTTTTATATCTTTCCCCTCTTACCCTAAACCTATGCCCTCTAGTTCTGGACTCCCCACACCAGAGAAAAGACTTTGTCCATTTATCCTATCCATGCCCCTCATGATTTTATAAACCTCTATAAGGTCACCCCCTCAGCTTCTGACACTCCAGGGAAAACAGTCCCTTGCCTATTCAACCTCTCCCCATAGCTTAAAACCTCCAACCCTGTCAAGAGACATATCTCAATAAAATATATTATCAAAAAAGAACCTACTTATTCACTACTGCGGACTTATTGTAAGGCCAGGCTTAAAATATCCACTTATCTGTTTCTGTGCTGTGACCTCTCCCAGACAGGTTCCTCCAAGATCAGTTGTGAATTTCACTGTTTGTTAATTTTCCTAGATGCACTCCGATGTCTAGCAATACATGAATTCAACAGCAAAGGCAGTAACTGTGCAGGTTCACTGCTCTATCAGTTAGCAATGTGGGTTTCTTCCTCTTTCTCTTCTCCTGCATTGACTTCACCACGTGCTTCTTTTGTCTGTTCGACTCCTTTTTAAAAGTGCTGTAGTTTTGACTTTTTTTTCCTCCAAAGTTCCAAAACAATGTAACAGCATATGAAACAGTAATTGCTGCTCCTGGAATTCGAGGAAATCACCTCCAACACCTAAAATACCACAAAAAAAGGAGCAGCTGTTACAGCCAGAACATTTTCCCATCCTACATCTTGGATTACCCAGAATCCCATGATTTTCAGATTAATTTTATTGTAGGAAATGCAAGAATACACAAGATTAAACACGCCAGTGATGTAAATGTTTGAAAAATCTTAAGTATTCACGTGATGACAGAAAATTCATCCACACTTTTTGGAATATTCTTGTGAGACCAAGGTTTTGGATTAATTAGTATCTTTAATGAATATGTTCACACTTGCTTTTAGTTGTTCTGTTGTTGGTCATAATTATGCTTTCCTGCAGGGCAAGTTTCTGTTGATATGGTTTTGAACGAGCAGCCAGGTGGCACCAGATGACACCAGCCTGTTCATCAATGCAGCCTTCCATAGACCAGTAATGGTGGCAATGTTTCTTCCTGTGGCTAATTGGGGAGGGAGGGGTTTACTGAAAAATGAGTTACATGGCTGTAGGGCAAATATGAGATCACTTAGCTGATTCACCTCTGCATTAGTTAGCTTATTGGTGCACAGCAAAAAGGGCTGCTGTGTCAGCAACATTCTATTGCAACATCATTTATTACTTTCACCAGAGGAAGAGAAAGTTGGGGGAAAGCTTAGGAACATAATGTATAACAAATGCTCTTTTTCAAATCCTGCTTCATTACACAAGACTATGGATTAGAAAGCTTGCTTTGGTTTATGACTGGCTATATTAAATTTAAATATTTTGTGTTACCAGTGATCAATGTACTTCTGTTTAAATACATCACAGTTAAGTCTATAATGTATTATTTGAAGCTTTCGTTGCAGTCTGCACTAGCTGGGGAATGCAAAACTAGAACAGGAGAGTTTTGAGTTGTTTTACAGCCTAACCTGTGTTGAGTACCATTTGTCAAATGAAAAGCTGCATGTGTGCAACACAATCTTAAAATGCACTGAATGGAAGAGGGGAAATAGAAACTTGAGGGATTAGATTAGATTAGATTAGATTTACAGTGTGGAAACAGGCCCTTCGGCCCAACAAGTCCACACCGACCCGCCGAAGCGCAACCCACCCATACCCCTACATTTACCCCTTACCTAACACTACGGGCAATTTGGCTTGGCCAATTCACCTGACCCGCACATCTTTGGACTGTGGGAGGAAACCGGAGCACCCGGAGGAAACCCACGCAGACACGGGGAGAACGTGCAAACTCCACACAGTCAGTCGCCTGAGTCGGGAATTGAACCCGGGTCTACAGGCGCTGTGAGGCAGCAGTGCTAACCACTGTGCCACCGTGCCGCCCACTGATTATACCAGCATAGAAAGAAGTTGAGTCTTGGGCCCATCATAGAATCATAGAGACGTGCAGCATGGAAACAGACCTTTTGGTCCAACCGTCCATGCTGACCAGATATTGCAACTCAATCTTGTCCCACCTGCCAACACCCAGCCCATATCCCTCCAAACCCTTCCTATTCATATACCCATCCAAATACCGTTTAAATGTTGCAGTTTTGGCTCCTTTTGTAAGCCATGCTGCATCTACTCCATTGTAGACTGCCCCTCGTCCACATTGTCTCCTTGAGGCAAATTCAACATGAATAACTTACACTTGGCCTTCAATCATAAATAACTTCAGGACATATATCTTTCCTCATACACCTGCTGTTCAACCTGGGCAATTGCCCTTTAAGGATTATGTGCACCCCATCCCTAATAACTGAAAGTTCGTGCAATGGAAGAAAAAATAATGACTTAATTTGCGGTACTTTATAAATGCACAATTTTTGCGAGCTATTTAATGGGATATAGCTGTTGCTGGCAATGTTAATGTTTGTTACCCATTCCTAATTGCCCATGAGGAATTGGGAGAGAGTTATTTTTCTGAGCCATTACAGTCATTTTGACGTGGTTGGTGTGGTTTGGTGATGTTTTAAGAAAGTAGTATTCCGAAAAATTAAGCATCAAAAATTATGTGACAGTCAGTTTTGATTTACATTGGAACTGTACAATGATTGCTGTAAGATTACAGTGGAAGGATTTGAAAATCCAAATTAAAATTTCTGGTTTTCTAAAAGCAAGACTTTTTTGCTTTTATTTTAAATTGTAATCTAGTGGGAGATTAAAAAAAACTTGCTGCAAATATAATACACACAGCTAAAGGATCTTCTGTATCTGAGTTTTGTCTTATGACTTTTATCACAGGAGAGTAATGGGAGTGAGAACATGTGAGTCCCGCTGTTTGTTTAGTGGAGCAAAAGGTGAAGTTTGCTGTATTGAGCCTTTACTCGTAAAGGCAGAGCTGAGAGATCATCCGATTACACAGTATGCACTACTGGCAATGGCGTCTTTAACCAAGGTATACAGAAAATCGTTATTTAGCTGTACGCCTCTCTTAGTTTATCAACCGTCTCCTAAGGTGTGCAATAATATGGCAGTCCATTTGAACTCATTTTCATCTGCAGTTGACTACTCAAATATTCACAAGGCTGATCAGTGATTACTGTTCCTTTGATTTCAACATCTGCCTTTCTGCTCGGAGAGCTTTCTCATTGAATTTCATCACCAGGCTGATTAACTATATATGAGTTGTGTTTTTATGTATCATTTCTTAAGGTTAAAATTGGAAGGGTGGTTGCTGTGGAAATAGAATTTCAAATCTGTGTGCTCTTTGACTTTGCTTTTCCCCCAGCGTCTACTGCTAAAGTCCTGTAATCAGCATTGTCCTTAACCTTTGACAGTTAGTTGGAAAGTACAGTTAGATGCTTCACCTTTGTCCAAGTAGTCCAGTGTCTCATCAATCGTCAGTGTGATCACAAACCAGATACTGTGTTTGAGTTCCTTTTTCTTGTGCTTATTTTGGAATTGTTTGCAGAGGTACTTGGGCTTTTCTTTTCTATTTGTTCTTCCTTAACCTAGAGGACCAAATAACTCTCTTCCTGGTCATTGTACTACATGGATTTGAAACCTTGCTTCATGTTATTAGACCCCTTGCTCCAGTTGTGCTAAAGGGCCTAAAGCTGACACAGGCTTCCAAAAGTGGGAAGATACTCCATTCTGAGAATTGATGTCTTTTAATCTGGTCTGTATGCATTGAAATGCTACCCAGAGTTATGTAGAAACCACCCAATGTAAAAACTGCCAAAAATTTCCTACTTTATTTGAAAATATTATGTTTTAAAATAATTCCTGAGTAATTAGTAATATGAGAATAAGATGAAAATCACACAACACCAGGTTATAGTCCAACAGGTTTAATTGGAAGCACACTAGCTTTCGGAGCAACGCTCCTTCATCAGGTGTTGTGTGATTTTTAACTTTGTACTCTCCAGTCCAACTGGCATCTCCAAATCGAGAATAAGATGAGGCACGTTATTCAATCTTCCAGTTGCTTTGTAAGACTAAGCAGTGCAAGGACCATCTAAATGCAGACTTGAGACTGTACTCATCTGAATATTCAGCAAATTAAGTGATACAGCTGGGTTACTCAGCAGCAGCATTGCAGAGCATTAACAACTGATTTAAAATCGCCAGGATTGTGGGTTCAGTTCAGTCATCTAATTGCCTGGGTAATTGGTGATGTTTATATTAAGGCATTACAAATTCCCTTTCTTGCTTTTTGACACCAAGCAGTTTGAAGGTTACTCATCATTTGCTGGCAATTGAAATTGATGTTATATTACTGGGAAGTGCTCCCAACCCTTGGGAAAACCTGTTGGCCTGGCAAGAAATTACTTATTTATTTAGTGAATTGTCAAGGTAATTTCACCATTGAGAAGAAGGCTTCCTACAAATCACTGGGATGAAATATCACCTATGATTGTGTTTTTTCCACTTGCTAACATGTCCTGGACAATGGTTATTCATCAATCAATGTCACGGAAGAGATTACCTGTCATTATCATGTGGCTGTTGGAGAGAAATTTTTGTTGTGAATGCCCTAAATTAAAGCAGTGAACACTATTTATTGTCAAAAAAGGCCATTAGTGTTCGCAGTTTATCAGTGTACCTTTGCGCTCACAAAAGAATTCACAGAAAAGATTGTCGTAAGGCTGAGACTTTATACTGGCTCTGCGGGAATAAATCTGTAACAGTTGTAAAATCCAGTTCATCTGGATGACATATTTTGGCAAACCTTGCAGTAAAACACCCACAAAGAACAGCAGCAGGCTAACATTAATCATTAATTATGAAGCTTATTGGGCAAACTTGGGGTGAATCAAGAACAAATATTGTTTAAATTTATTTTAATATTATTTACATTAGAAACACACTAATATTACAAATTATATCTAGATGTAGGAAAATAACACGTTGGGGAAGGGAAGGATCATTAGAATTTTTGTATTCTTATTTTGGAGATATTTATTATTTTGAGAGTGCTGGTTATGTTTTTCTTAGAAAAGGGAATTGGGGTGATTATTGTTTTTAAGAGACCGATAAACTTGGAATTATTATTTTGCTTTTAAGGTTTTGGTCATTGGATTGAAACCTGCATTGAAAGTTTGGCTAACATTTCCATATGGAAGGGTAAGTGTTTTGGGATATCTTTTTGTTTTGCTTGCTTGTTTCTCCAAATGGTATCTTACCTTACCTCAATGAAAATAATTGTGTAAACTTGGAAATGCAGCACAAACGACAGCAGAGCTTAGTTATTCCTTGGTTATTTCTGCATTTCCCTGTGTGGAAAGTATCTAGTCTCTATATGATGCAGTCCCAGAATATAGCTGAGGGAGTGAATACACACCCTTTGCTGATGCACTGTGCCATACTGTATTCACTCTTCAAAGGAACAGGCATTGAGTGTATGCTTTGCAATAAACTGATGTAGTGCAAAACAGCATGGTTATTTAATCAGATTTCTTAAGTGGAGAAGAGTGAACTGTTGCCCTGTCTGAATATTGGCCTTATCATAAGGTTGAATTAAAATTTTGACTTGTTTTTTTTTTTCCCCTTTACTTCCAGACAAATCCAGCAAGTGTTCCACTTCTCTCTTGGCAGTTTGTTGCAGTGCAAAGTGCAGTTACACCAATGCTGGCCTTCTGTCGAGGGGATGCTATTCATTTCCTTTTGGTAAGTTTACCAATAGGCCATTTGAATTTATATTTGTAATTAATTAGTTGAGGAAAAGTTCTCCCATTTTTAGATCCTCATTTGACAGCAATATTCTGCATTAGTTATTCATTGGCTCCAGGACTGCTTATTGGCATCTAAATACATTTTAAATTACTTTAATCTTAACTAAGGTTGGAACTTCTGTTCAAGCTGGATCTGCTTGAATTCGCTCACTCCCAAGCTATGAGAACATGTGGGCTTAGTCCCAAAGAAATGTTATTTCACCTCAAGATCTGCTATTCTGTTTTGGAATTTTATTGTTGCAAACAGGTTATTAGAGGCACTAAAAACAACATTGTGGGAATTTTGCATTTACAGAGAATTAAATTCTTAATCAATGTAATCCTGTTTCAGTTTTTTGCTTGGCTATGCAGAGGGTGGTGAGTAGGAGACAGTTAAGGATATTATATTACACAAAGGATATGAGAGTAATGTAAAGATTCTCTGGAATGGCACAAAGAATAATGTAATGTTGGGGCAGGGAAGCCTAAAAATAGGTGGCAATATCTACCAAAATGAAGTGGGCCAGTGGTTAAGTGAAAAGTTTCCAAAATACTGAAAGATCTGGAGACGATAAGTAGTTGATGATTATTTCCATTGGTCGGCTCGCTGATAGGTGGGGATACACATTAAAACCAAGAGAACTAAGTTTAAAGATTTTTTCATATGTGGTATGTTTCATCGTATGTAGATATTGTGGTGTAAACTAAATTTAATTTAGAAGGCTATATCTAATGGAGGACTAAACGTAAACTAAATAATGTGAAGAGAGATTTTGTAGGTTGGACCTGTACTTGTTGGATTACAGAAGAATGAAATGTGACCTTATTGAAGCTTACAAGATTCTTAGGGGACTTCATAAGGTAAATGCAGAAAATGGAAGAGCCTGTGGCCAGAGGCATACTCTCAGAATAAGCTGTCGCATGTTTATGACAGATGAGGAAGAATTTCTTCGCTGACGGTTGTGAATCTGGATTTCTTGACCACATAGTGTCATTAAGGCTGAGATGGGCAGATTTTTAATCAGTAAGGGAAGCGAGGATTATGGGAAAAAGGCAAGAGAGTGGATTTGAGGATTATTAAATCAGTCATCATCTCATTGAATGATGGGGCAGACTTGATGGGCTGAATGGCCTACTTCTGCTCCTATGTCTTATGGTCTGACTTGGATTAAACTGGACACTTGTACAATAATTTCAAAGATACTAGCATCCTTTTAATGGATGTTATCTAGTTAGTTCTATTCATTCATGGAATGTAGGACTTTGCACTGAGTTTGATTAGGGATAATTGATGCCACACTGTGAAATGCTACTGTGATGAGAAGGGCAGTCATACTTGTTTCACCTCATCTTTGGAATTTAGCTCTTTAATTAATTTTTGTTCCAGTGCTGCATTGAGATCTGGAGTCACATTGCCTAGGCCTATCCCAAACTGAGCATTGGCCAGCATGTTGTTGGTGAATAAGTGCGTTGTTTTAGTATCATTGATGATTGCTTTGCTTGTAATTGAGAATAGACTGAATGTTGATGATTGGCCGAACTAATGTCCTCCACTGCTCAAAATATTTAACCTTCAGCATTGCAGGCAGAGTGCAGACGGAGGCCCAGAACCCAGCTATTTCTTGATATCTGGTGGAATGAATCAAATTGTATGAAAAGCTGACATCTGTGCTAGCAAGGTCTTCATGCAGAGATTATTCATGTGTGAGTTGACATCCTAATCGACTTTGGAGGTTGAAATTTATACCGCAGCACAATCCTATTTTTGATTGTGATATGATCCTGGTTGCTGGTACGACCAGACAACTCAGATCCCAAAATGAAGTCTGGCTTGATAGATCATATTTAAAAAAAATTTAGTGCAAGGGCTTGTCAGTCAGTGATAGACACACAGACCTGCAGAGTTTCTTTATAACAGAATCAAAGTCTATTACACACAAGAAATCCATGAAAACCAAGCTATCTAGATATAGAAGACAGTTTAGAAAAATCTTCAATCACGCAGATTCAAATCCAAAGAAATTAGTTTTATATCAAATCTTTAAATTATTCTTAATGGTTCTCCTCAATTTCTTTCCTCTGATATGTGGAATCTTCTTAACTGAATACTTACAAAACTGAGAGCTTAAACATCCTCAGCTATTAATAATCAGCAGATTCTGAGCCAAATTCTCCTGGTTTGGAGACTGCACAAACTAAACTTTTCGACCGAGTTGACTGTTTTTTGCTGAAATGTCCTACACTCCAGTGAAGAGAGAAACCGACCTTGTTTCTGACCCTAAATAGGTCGCCTCGAAACTGCACTAAAGGTTTTCAATTTCTGGGTTTTTGAAAATAAGATCAAAACCTGCTCATTCTGAACTCAAAAACAAGCATTTATTTCCCTGTCTTAAATCACCACAGTGTAATCAATTTTCCATTAATACTGTCTTATAGCTACTTGCTTTCTGAGCAATTCTCAGAATTACATCATTGTTCTCTGACCTTGTCTTTCTTTTTAAAGAAAACCCTTCAGAGAATAGCAAAATTCTATAAGCCACTATTTAGAATTCCAACCTCCTAAAAATGATATTTATTTATTTATCCATAAAAGTAGCACAATACCTGAATGTACAGTCCATTTAGGAGCTGTATCTTTAGATGGATCTAAACACAGTTGTGACATTGTAGCCTGTACCATGTACCACTGAAACTGTATTCCCATGTTCTGGAATTTTGATTCCTTAAAAAAAAGACCATTGTGAACGTAAAACTTAGAAAGTACAGGCCCTTCGGCCCTCGATGTTGTGTCGATCTTTTATTCTACTCTAAGATCAAACTAACCTGCATGCCCTTCATTGTACTATCATTCATTTGCCTATCCAGAGAATCCCTACAGTGTGGAAATAGACCCTTCAGCCCAACAAATCCATACAGACTCTCCAAAGAGTAATCCACCCAGACCCATTCCCCTACCCTCTTACTCTACATTTCACCTGACTAATGCATCTAACCTACACATCCCTGAACACTGTGGGAGATTTAGCATGGCCAATTCACTGAACCCGCACATCTCTGGATTGTGGGAGGAAACTGGAGCACCCAACAGAAATCCACGTAGACACTGGGAGAATGTGCAAACTCCACACAGTCGCCTAAGGCTGGAATCAAACCCGGATCCCTAGTCCTGTGAGGCAGCAGTGCTGACCACTGAGCCACTGTGCAGTCCAAGAGTCGCTTAAATATCCCTAGTGTATCTGGCTCAACTACTACTGAAGGCAGTGCATTCCATGCAATCACCACTCTCTGTGTAAAGAACCTACCTCTGACATCTCCCCTAAACTTTCCTCCACTCACTTTAAAATTATGCTCTCTCATGATTGCCATTTCCGCCCTGTGAAAAAGTCTCTGGCTTTCCACCTTGTCTATGTCTCTCATCATCTTGTACACATCTTGTGTGCTGTAGAATCTTTGGAACTTGGTCACTGTGTTGATCAAGGCAAACAATTTGGTTGTGCTCATGTCTGTTTGTGTTGTACGTTTTCATGTATTATTTTGGTATGTGTAGATGTGATAACAGTTTGGCCTCATCTATGGTAGAAATTAATGAGACGGTAACCTTCTTTGTATTTTTGTAGGTGAAGAAAGATGAATCTGGGGCTATACATGTGAGCAAACAGAAACAGCTGCACCTCCACTATGATCTCATCAATTTAACGGTATGTTTTGATTTTGTAATTGTGTGTAGATGTCTGTCTGTTGCATGCATGAATGTACACTTGTCTTTAAACCGATCTAACTGAGTTGGCGGTATGGTGTTTGCACTTCCTTACAAATTTCATAATGCTGGAGAGGAAGTTTTTTTTACATTAATTCTTAATGCTTTCCATTGTCTCTTACTGCTGCTTGCTGATGAGAAGCAAATATTTCACAAACATAAAGAAAAATGTTTTTCAAAGTAGCACATCTTTCCTTGGTTAGAAATCTTACCAGTTATGCTGGTATGGACGTGTGGGTGTTGGACTGGGATGTACAAAGTTAAAGATTACACAACACCAGGCATAAACCTGTTGGACTATAGCCTAGTGTTGTGTGATTTTTAACAATTGTGCTGGGATCTTTCCAAGTGATGTACTAGGATTTCCATGCCTTCATCTTCTTGAGAAGGGTCACTAAATTTGAAACATTAACTCTGCTTTCTCTCTCTGCTTTCTCTCTATAAGTTCTGCCAGACCTGCAAAGTTTCTCCAGCAATTTATGTTTTTGTTTCATTTTCCTGCATTCTCAGTTCTTTATTTTAGTGTACCTCACTTGTCTGTTTTCTTGAACCCTCTTATTTACGCATGAGTTCAAAACTGAGAGTTAGAGTGCCTCGCTGAGGGCGATTACCTGTGAAACGCAGGCTGATGCTAAACAACCTTTTGTCTGTGACTTGTAAAGATGCAGATGGAGGTTAGACAAGATCTTTTCCACAGCTTCTTTCTGAAAATAAAACTTTTGGATAAGCTGCTTGTGGAGGAGTGGGGAAACTGCAAAAGGGACCTTTGCCCTCAAAGATCATTCAGGAACCTTCTTTTCACTATTTTATTAAGATTATTTGTTACTATATTGTAACTTAGATTAATTAAATATTGCATTGCTGACACTTGCTATCCTAACTGGTGATGGGATCATTACTTCACTTAAACCATGTATCTATCTCTCAAACAATGGCAGAACTTGCAAGGGATATTTGCAGAGATGTTGTTGTATTGGACTGACTGATCCTACTTAGCAGAGTGCATAGTGTGGGTCTGAACAGGGGAGGTGGCACATCAAACAAATATCGCAGATCATAGAAAAATAAATTGACACAGAACATAAGGGAAATAGAATAATACATTTCATAAGGAAGTAATTTAGCCTTTCATCAGTGTGTTGGCTCTTTGCTGGAGCTATCCACTTAATCCCACTCACTTGTCCTTTCTTGATAACTTTGTTCTTTTCTCTTCAAGTATTTATCCGATTCCCTTTTGAAAGTCACTGAATCTGTTTCCACTGCCCCTTCCGGATGACAATGACACCTGTTTTTAAGAAAAATGGATTTTCTTGCTTATAATTTTGCTATCCTGCTTATAGATCTTGTGTCCATGTCCTGAAATCAGCATCCTCTGGCACTGCTGCTGCAAGTTTCTCCTTATTGACTTCGAACAAAACTCTTTGAGAGTTCAGGCATCACATCAACTCAACTCCAATCAAATCAAATCAAATCTCCTCTTAACCTTCACTATTCTGAAGAGAATAACCCTGTTTTTTTTTCCCAGTCTTGCCACATGGTTAAAGTCTCCCATGACTGGTACCATTCTAACTGAACTCTTCCGTACCCGTGATGTTGCAAAGTGTGGTGGACAAAATTGACCAGGAGTGCTCTCAGTTATGTTATGGTGTGAAGATGCTTTTGTTGGACCGGGGTGGATAAGGTCAGCAGTCAGACAACGCCTGGTTGTTGTCCAACAGGTTTATTTCAAATCACAAGCTTTTGGAGCATAGCACCTTCAAGTGAAGTGAAGAGAAGCACAGACTTTAGAGGCAGAGGGGTCAGAAGATTGCACAAATGGTGTGAGTGATGTGTCGACAGTCTGAATAATTCCCCCACCCCACTCCCATCATTTCTATGCTCTTTTGATCCCTCCACCTATAAATTCCGTGCCTGTGTGCTTCTCTTCACTCCACCTGATGAAGGATCAGCGCTCCGAAAGCTTGTGATTTCAGATAAACCTGTTGGCTATAACCTGGTGTTGCGTGACTTCTGACCTCACTTATGCTAGCCCATGTTTTATATAAAAACCTCCGCATATCTTCCTGGCACTGGTCCTGAACTCCTGTACTAATAAAACCAAGGCTAGGACCATAAGAATTAGGAGTAGAATTAGGCCATTTGACCCTTCAGTCTGCTGTGCCAATCAGTAAATCATTGCTGATATGACTGCCCCACATGATTTACCTTCCTCTCCTTATAAAAAAAATGTCTACCTCTGCCTTAAAAATATTCAAAGTTTGTGCTTGCACCAGCTTTTGAGAAGACAGTTCCAACAATGCATGAGTTAAAAAACAAATTCTCCTCAAATCTGATTTAAATGGACGTGTCTTATTTTTAAATAATAATGCCTAGTTGTGGATTAAATGCAAAAATGGAAACATCCTTTTTACATCCACCCTGTCTAGACCCATCATGTTTCAATCAAGTGACCTTTTTCTTTTTTAACGCCAGTAGACAAGTTTAACCTGTCCAACCACTTGCCATAAAGCAACCTTTCCACAATCAGGATATAAATCTAGAAAACCTTCTATGAACTGCTTCCAATGTGTTTACATGCTTCCTTAAATCAGGAGAACAGTAATGAACACAGTATTCCAGATTTGGTCTCAACATTGCCCTGTATATCTGCTGAGATCTGATCAGTGCCTTATATTAGTTCATTATACCTTCCTGCTCAATGTCAGTATGAAATCAAAAATACTGTGTGCTTCTTTAACACCTCTCTCAACTTGTCCTGCCTCTGTTAATGGTCTGTATAAACACACCCAGATCTCTTTGCTTCTGAACACCCTTTAGAATGGAACTCCTTATTTTGTGCTGTCTTCCCATGTTCTCTGTACCAAAATGCATGGCCTCATATTTATCTGCATTGAACTTCACCTGCCCCTATCGGTTACTCAACCACTGCGGCAATGTGCTTTGATAGTTCTACACTGTCCTCCTCATAGTTTACAATTCTCCCAGATTTTGTGCCATCTGCAGAGTTTGAAATCGTCCCTGAGACCAAGATCCGTGTCAATTATATTGTCACAATCCGATTGGAATAATTATTTCACTATTCCATTAGCCATACCAAAATGTGTAGAGTGTAAGTTCCCAAAGATACTGCCAAAATGACTAAGTCTCATAACCGACTGCTACTCAGGATAAAAGCATTTCACGCCAGGTTTCATCTGCACCAGAAAAATAACTATCAATTGTAACACACTTTAACAAAAGCAGTAATAAGAAAAGTTTTCTGATCTACTACTATGCACCTTAAATTGTACCCCTTCACAATGCCCAAATGTGGGTATACAGCATCAGGCTTAAGACAGTGAAAAGACAAAGGGTTTAACACACACAGTACAGATCGAAAAAGATTATATACAGAGTAAGCAAAATTCCACAGATCAAGAGGTCCAGAGCACCAGGTGGAAAGTCACTTTCTCATAATGTTTTTGATTTTCCACTGATGACAGGGTGAGAGTAATTCTTTGATTTGATGTTAATCAAGTGAGCATTGGATTTTTTTGTGAACAAATTCTTTCTTTTAAGGTTTCTTGGTTGTTCTGCCTTTTCCACACAGTGAGGTGAAATCAAGATGGATGTTTTTTGTCTGCAGGCTTTGTTTTGCTGCTTTTAGCACTTGGTACTTTTTCACACTCGACAACTCAACCATTCAGAGAGATCCTGTCAGGCAGAATTACCTTGCCTTGAAAGATTCACAGTGTCACTCACTCTCCCTCTTGCTGCTTCAAAAAGCAACATTGTATTGCAACAATATTCAAAACTTGATTTTCAACCCTTTTTCAGTTATATCAGGTCTACCTGCATTCCACTTAGTAATTGCTAAAAAAAAGGCAAGTATGTGTTCTCTTACGATATGTATCAGAGAAACAATGGTCCAATGCTGACTCCTGGGCAACTCTACTATAAACCTTCTTTCAGGCCGAAAAATACTTGTTAGCCATTGCTGTCTGTTTCTTATTCCTCAGCCAACTTTATATCCACAGTGCTACTGTCCCTTTTATTCCATGACCTATACCTTACCTCATATATTTGTGTGGCACTGTATTAAATGCCTTTTGGAAGTCCATGTACATCACGTCAAAGGCCTTTCTCCTCATCAACCATCTCAAAAAACACTCCAGCATTTTTCCTTAATAAATAAATTTACCCATGTTTTCCCATGTGGCATTTAATTACTCCTGGAAATCTTTCTACCACCAAAGGTAAAGTGCATTTGATAGACTGATCTTTACACACTTCTTTGAACAAGAGGATAGTGTTTGCAATTGTCCAATCCTCCATCTCGTCCTCAAATCCAGGGAAGATTGGAAGATAAAACAAAGCCCCGTTGATGTGGGTGATCTGAAATTAAAATAGAAAATACCAGAGAAAGTCAACAGGTATGCCAGCATCTGTGGAAACGAACAGAGTTAATGTGTTGAACTCTGATGATTGGGAGATAATTGTCAAGTGCCTCAGAATTTCCATTCTCACTTCCTCCAAAACCATTAGATGCAGCTCATCTGATCCTGGTACCTTATCAAATTTAAGTATATATCTAATAATACCTCCTTATCAATTTTAAGCTCTTCTAGTGACAGAGTTTCCTTCTCTGTTATCATGTTCTGGACACCATCTGCCTCAAGATAAAGATTGCTGTGAAGTATTTAACACCTCAGTCATGCCTCTTACCTCCTGGTATATATGGAGTTTTCTCTCCCTAAGCAGCCCTTCAGTTATTGATGTGCTTAGAAAAGACTTTGGGCTTTAGTTTTATGTTAGTTGTCAGTTTTTGTTTCGTAATTCCTGTTTGAACCTCACATTTGCTTTTTGATTTCCTTTTTGAACTTTATTCAGCTTGGTTCTCAACTGTATTTATTACCAATTGCAAACACAGTTTTTTTTTCTTCAAATTAGTTTCTCTCGCTTTTGTCAGCCGGGGAGCTCTGGATTTTTCATTTTACCTTCCCCTTTGGGAGAATATACTTTGATGGTGCTCAAACTGTCTCATCCTTGCAGGTAGATTATTGTGCAGCTTTTGTTTCTCTCACTGACCTTTAGTTCCAATCTATCTGGTGCACCTCTGTTCTCTCCCTGTTGCAGTCAGCTTTGTGCTAATTAATTATTCTTGCTCTGTATTGACCAATATTATTTTCCACCATCATTATAAACCTTATACATACTCACTGTCCTCCAGATGTTGCCCCTCTGTTATTTGATCTGTTTGGCCCATCTCAATTTTAAGAACCAGATCCAGCAGTGCCTTCTTTCTTGTTTGACTGGATATATATTGCTGTAGGAAATTCTCCTAAACACAATACCCTTGTTGCCACTTACACTACCACTGTTTCAGTCGATATACAGTTAATTCAAATCTTCTATTATCACTGCAGGTGGTTCTGGGATAACGCGCGTTTCAACAACGGATTTAACTATAACTTCGCTGAAGAATTAGGGAATGGTATTTTGGAGAACACTTACCTCTGTGGGCAATCGCACGATTCCAGTGGGGATCAGTTTGCAGACTTGGATGCGCGCACCAAAATCTCCACACTGTTCTGCGCATGCGCTGATATTCATGTCATTCTGTGCATGCACCAGTGTCTGCGCATGCGCGATGTTAGTATTGGGTTTTGTGCTGTACTGCGTGTGCGATGATGTCAACTGCTGACACAGCAGCTTTCTGTGAGAGGGACTGTGCAGAGAACAGCTTTCTTAGAATTTTAAAAATGTATTGTGTTAAATTTACTATTGCTTCATTAACAAGTATGACTTCAACCTTCATTCAGACTGTGCTATACTTTGCGTCAGACTTTTGGATGATTTTTGAGTGATCGTGAGTGATATTTTTTGTTGGTCTGCCCGTTTTTTCCCTAGGCTCCGTTATTTCTATTAAGCAAGGTTTCACTGGAACACAACTACAGCGTTGTAGCAGAACTACCTATACTCTAAGATATTTAAACATCATGGTAATACCCTTGCAGATTTCTTCCTCCATATCTTTGCCACTAGCTGGTCGTCTACATATTACACCGAGCAGTGTATTTGCACCTTTCTTGTTCCTTGGCTTGTGCCAAATCAGTTCTGTCCTTGAACGCTCTGAAGCATCCTCTTTATTCAATGCAGCAAAGCTCTCCTTAACCAAGAATACCAATCCCTGCTCCTTTTGACTTTCCTAGATTCTCTGAACCATTTGTAATTAAGAATATTTGACACTCAAATGTTACCCAGATCTCTGTTATCACAGCATTCTCTTCTTGGCTGAACTGAAGATATGTACATATGGTTCATTTAGTATCTTACCTATGCCTCTGGCTCAATAAAAAGATTTCCTTTTTAGACTTTAATGGCACCATTCTTCCTTCAACTATCCTTTTTATTGTCTTTATGAAAACATCTGTGCTCTCCTTTTTGTTACCCACTAATCTGTTTTAATTTTTTCTTTGCTCCTCTTTTCTTATATCTTCATACCACCAATGTTCAGTTTGGTTTTGTATTGCGTTATAAACTTAATAATTGTATAACCATCCTTTTTTTAATCTAATTTTAATTTCAGTGCCTTTAATCAGCCCTACCTTTACCTGTTGTGAGAATGTGCCTACTCTGCACACAAACTGTCAACTTTTTACTGTTTTGTTTATAAAGCTTTGATTCCAGTCCACTGAGGCAAGGACCCTTTATAGTTCACCGAATCTAGCCCCCTGGTTCAGTGAAGCATTTTTAATTACACCTTGTCTTTTTCATATTTACCAAATTGTATGGTCAGTGTGCCCCTCACCTCCCCTGCTTGATTACATTTTCTTGGAAATGCCCTACTTAGTTCATTTCATTCTCCAGAATTAGGTCCAATGCATCATCTTTCCTGATTGGGCTAATTCTTCTACAGGATACTTTATACTATAAACCACAGCTTGTAAGACAACCCCATTTTCATGGTCTCAAACTTTTTCTTAACTATTGCTTGTAATATAAGTTGATTCCCATTTCAGCCACAACATGCTGTATTCACATTAGTAGTCAGCCTATTTATTTTTTTCATCTCACATGCAAGTTTTAATTACTGGCAACCTTATCACTGGGCACATGTGATCAAGAAAGGACGATGGGCTGCCTTGTCAGAATATGTGGGAGTTTAAGGTGCATACTCCCAGATGCTGTGACATTTGAAAATGGCAACTTCCCTCATATTGGCTTTTATGTTCTGTTTGAGTGGACCCCAGCTTTTGGGGAGGAGTTTTTTTTGAGAGTTCACTTGTTGATTTAAAAGCTGACTTCTCCAGCAGTTCTTGCATCTGTGTAATTTGTCTGTCAATTTGTTTCTCTATCTCTGTCCCAGCATTTAGTGACATATGCAATCAGTAGTGAAATAGTTCCTATATGGTTCCTGAATTCTAATTGGATAGAGTCTGTGTTTAGCCTCTCAACTATAATCATTCCTCTTCAGTGTTATAATTCATGGGTGTAGGAATTCTGTCTTTGATTTAAGATAGAAACATAGCAATCACCTAGAACTGTCGAAGTGCTGTCAGTGCTCCTGGTATGCATTATTAACTATCAGGAACAGGAATGCATATAAGCAATAACTGGTATGTTTCTGTCATCCTTACTGTTTGAAATAATTTCACTATATTTTTCAGTTAATTACATACAGAATCAATAAAGGGGGCAGCAAGCTTTGACATTCTTACTCTATACATTTGTTGTTAATTGATTAATTTGGTTTTATAAAGGTACAGCAGTGAATTATCACCTCTCTGAATTTGATTATATATATTTCTACAGCTAGCCACCAGATGGAGTCTTTACCCATTGTATGAGTATCCGCGGGATCAGTTGTTGGTTTTGGACAAGACAGATCTTCAAGTGAAACCTGGCTTGCTTTTATTTGATAGATTATACGCTTTGCTTTTGCAGCTTGATTCTCATAGCTGTTAGTTGTTAAATGTATTCATCTGAGCTTGTGCAGATTTTATAACCAAAACAAACACGAGTTTACATAAAAGAAAGATAAATCTATACATGTTCCAATTTTGAAAGGTATTAACATAATCAGCAAAAAAGAAAATGTCATTCCTTTTCCTAATACTATCCTTTATAGTCGCTCAATCCCAGCAAAGTATCATTTCTACCTTAGTACTTTAATTTTATAACTGACACAGCTGCTAACCTCTCTCTGATATTATTTATATATGCCAGCTGTGATTTTCTGTAAATGCCTGTCCCTGAGATATGTGAACAAACACCAAATACTTCATGGATTTTCTTGTTTGAACTTTAACAAAAGCATTGTTCGCTCAAAGTGCTAAATCACTCTTAAGACATCTTTGCAGCTCTGAAGGCCTGGACGGCTAAAAACTAAACTGCCATTCTGCTGGTAAGAAACTTCTTCTCAACTGAAACCTGATTGTGTCCCCTCGCCTGTCTTTCTGAATGTCATAAAAGTTTAAGGAAATTGAATTTAAACTCTGTTCAAAAATGATTTCCTGCCCTTTGTTTATTTAAAAACAAAACTGACACCTTTGTAGAACTGAAAACTAGAATCCAGTTTCTTTCCACTTTCAATCCAAGTTCATGGATAATAATAATGCATTTTCATTTGTTCACTTGTGCGATGTGGACTTTGTTGATTGGGCCAGAATTTATTACTTGTCCCTTGTTGCTCTTGAGAAGGTAATGGTGAGCTGCTTTCTTGAACTGCTGCAGTCCTTGTGCTGTTAAGGAGAGAATTTCAATGACAGTAAAGGAATTATAAACCTTTGCCACACAATACTGTTTGTTTCCGTCACAATGGATTACTGCAGTATAGAATAAGGTCAGCCTTCACACTGTTTAATTTGTCATAACAGAGCATACAAAATGCATTACCCCTGATAATGCTGTTGAAGATTTTTGAGTAGTTTCATAAACTGAATTTGTTTAAAAAAACTGCTATTCTCCTCTGAAATCCATAATGCAAATGTGTGCACCTTTTATTGTTGCTCCCCTTGCATCATTTTGATGTGAGTGTAGAAAGAGTGGATGATGGATTGAAATTACAGACTGAAGGTCAAGTCTCTTCCACCTCATCACTTAAGCTTAATTTGCAGTGACCTGACATAGAAAGTCTCTTATTCCTTCTTAATTTTTAATACATTAATTCTATTTTCAAAGCAGTTGCTTTTAGACTGTTTCTTTTAAAAGTTAAAAATCGCACAACAGTAGGTTATAGTCCAGCAGGTTTATTGGGAAATACTAGCTTTCAGAACACTGCTCCTTCATCAGGTAATTTGTGAAGGAGCAGCGCTCTGAAAGCTAGTGCTTCCAAATAAACCTGTTGGACTATAACCTGGTGTTGTGTGATTTTTAACTTTGTCCACCTCAGTCCAACACTGGCATCTCCACACCATGGCTACCATTTAAAAAAAAATGCAATGTATTTTCTGACGTTTGCAGGTACACCAGCTCTTACATTCATATCATCTCATTCTCAGAAAGTTCAGATGGTGGTAATGTACTGAGGTTGTGTAATTGCTTTTAAAATCTTGAATGTATCATTCCCTTCATCAATCTAATTCTGTATTTGTTTGATGATGCTGCTGTGAAGTACTTCAGTATGCTCAGTACAACCAGCACCTAGTATTTATGGAGGACCTTTTGGCATCGTTAGGTAAGCCAGGGACCTTCACAGGACTTTACAAACAAAGTTTTACGCAAAGTAATATGTAATAAGAAATAAATTTAAAGGCCATTTTAGCGGGTAGATGGTTTTCAGAAGAAACCAAGGATTAGATCCCCAAACAGTTGAAGGTTTGGGTATCAATTATGGAGAAATTAAAATTGGGATTCTCAAGAGCCCTTACTTCAATGTATTTAGAAATGTACAGATTAGGGGTCTGAAAGAGATTGTAGAGATAGAGGTGAGGCTGTGCTTGAAATTTCTGTTGGTTTGAATGAGTTGGGGTGAACAGCACAACTGAGCGAAAATCCTGGTGTCCTATTTACATTTCACAATTAGACACATCAGAATATATTTTTACATCAATTCAACAGTTTCCCTTAAAATAAATGGCTCAATATCTATGTTAAACAAGTACGGATTACAGCTTATTACAAGCATGGTGAACCAAAGTACTTTAAAACAGTGCAGAGGTTGGAATTGTGTTATATTGAGATTGTGTTTTATTTTAAAATCAGTCATGCACTTTTCCTCCTCCATCGGGATTGTTTTTGCTGTGTTGACTGTTTTGGTGACTGGGTGTGAAACTTGTGCTGATGTGAGTCGTGTAATACCAGTGGTAGTGAGTGAGAGGAATGCTCCATTATATCTGTTGATCAGTAGCAATTGCCTGCTGGTGCTTGATTGGGCCCTGCTTAAATACTAAATGGGTAAGACTCCTCTTCTACCATTGCTTTATGTAAAAGGAATTAGTATATTTCTTAATCTAAAACTTCTTGCCAGTTTCTGCCTTCAATCCCTGGATGGCATTTGTTATCCCTGCTGATGAAGCCATGAGTCTTTATGTTGAACTTGAGATTAATGTTAACTTGCTTCGATATTGCATTTTCCTCCTGCCATCCTTAATAGGCCCTTAAAATGTATTCTGCTGTAGTGCGGTTCTCGCAAGTATATTGTTAGCGACTTCTTATATTAGAAGTATTTCTTGTGTTAACCGGTGCTATCAATTATTTATTTAACAATGGCAGGGTATCACATGTGTTGTTTGTAGATCCATGCTTGCAATTTCCCTTGCAAACTTTGAGGTTTCCACTCAAGCTGCTTTATTATGTGAGTTTAAAAATTCTTCCAGACAGAGAGGAAGAGGGTCATTATACCCCACTAGAAACTCAGGGTGAGGCAGTGTACCTGCATCAAAAAAAGAATCGCATGGGAAGAAATCCAAGGGTAGACTTTCTGTCCCCATCTCAGCAGTAGTTAGCACAAAGTACAGCAAACTCCATCAAAGGAGTAGTGCTCGGTAATACTTTTGGATGGTAAGACAAGGTTATTGGATGACCATAGAAAATAATGTTTTGTCTTTGTTCCATCATTTGGGTGGAATTCACATTTTGCATGAACAATTAGGGGAGAATGTATTGTTAACTTTCCCCTTTCTCTGCTCACAGTGGATTAATTCTCGTACATTGGCTCTACTGGATAGTGCAGAGAAGCTCCATGTGGTGGACCGTCATAGTCAAGAAGAGCTGGAGATCGTAGACATTGCTGAAGTTCAATTGGTTTACAACAGTAGCCACTTCAAATCCTTAGCCACTGGTGGAAATGTTAGCCAAGCTTTGGTAAGAGTTCAGAAAATGCCACTGACACTTAAGCTACTATTTGAATTAATTGTTTCCTTTCTGTTGCTACGTGTTGTGACATAAACGTAAAGTGAAATGGATTATAAATGATCACTTGGGCTTTTCTTTGGAACTTCTCGTGTTCTTTTACAAGACGCTGTTTTCCCAAGTTGGGACAGAGCAGTATTTTGGTAATCAATACTAGCTCAGTTGCATGGATCTTTGATGCAACGCGATGCCAACAATGCGTGTTCAGTTCCCATTCTGGCTGAGGTTACAATGAACATCCCTCGTTTTCGAACACACTCCTTAATCTGACCCTCCGATTAAACCATCACCAGTTGTCTCTCTGATGAGAGAGAAGTCCACTGGGTCTGTGGTGATTTTAATTACTTTTACTTTATTGCACATTGGGTAATGCGCTGCACTTTCGTGAGGGAAGTTCAGTAACTGTATTTACTCGCAAGGAATAAGGGATGTTTTCACGATTAGTTTATACTCACTGGTCTTAGAAAATAGCTGAAAATGTGTTGCTGGTTACAGCACAGTGGGTTAGGCAGCATCCTAGGAACAGGAAATTCGACATTTTGGGCCAGAGCCCTTCATTCATTCCTGATGAAGGGCTCTGGCCCAAAATGTCGAATTTCCTGTTCCTAGGATGCTGCCTAACCTGCTGTGCTTTAACCAGCAACACATTTTCAGCTCTGATCTCCAGCATCTGCAGACCTCACTTTTTACTCGAAGGTCTTAGAAAATAGCCTTGAATGGTTCGATGTTTGAAACATCTACTTATACAGTAAAAATGACTTTTAGTGAATTTGTGTCAACAGTTGAAAATCATCCCTTGCATTCATGCATGGGACTGAATGCATGTAATTGCTGAGAGAATTAGTCTTGGCCTGGTAGTTGGGGTTAATTTTCCATTGTGATCAAATGGGGGTTTTAAGTCGTGTTTTCCTGCACACAAGGAAGTTTCTGGGACTCTCCATGTGAACTAACTTTATTCTGCATCGAAAAGGGGAAATTTAAAAACATGATACATGGAGGACAATATATTTTCAAGATAATAAATTAAAAGGGTAGTTGTCTTAGGTAAGTAAACTTCACGTTGCAGATCAGAACTGAGTTACCTGCAAGTTACAACCATGTACTTTGACCTTTGCTTTTACCAGAAATCTGTTTGTGGAGAGATGTCAGGTTAGTTGTCTGTTTTGAAAGTATTTTCTTTGTAGATTCTAGCTCATACCCATCAGATATAGAGAGGAGTCCAGAAATAAATAGGTAGTTCATTAGGTGAATAGGGGACTATTGTTCATACCTTTTTAGTTAATCATTGGAAATATTTTGATCATGGAAAAAGCAGCCAGAGGAAGTGGTGGAGGCTGGTACAGTTACAACAATTAAAATGCATCTGGATGATCTGGGGGGTTTATGGGTCAAATGCTGGCAAATGAGAGTAGATTAATTTCGGATATCTGGTCAGCATGGACAAGTTGGACTAAAGAGTCTGTTTCTGTGCTGCACAGCTCTCTGACTCTATCTGATCATGAGTAGAGATGGTTTGATTATCTGTCATTTTATATTGATGTCAAAGTGAAAGAAAACACATTATTGTAGAGTAGCTTTGTGATGTCTGATTCTCTACACTTCTAGAACCATGGGGTTAACAGGGTGGTTCTTTGCACAATTTACTTTGTGATATAGAATCTTGGTTTAAAGTCACTGAAAAGACCTGTAAGAGGGCAAGACTGATTGTTCAAATTTTTATTGTGTAAGACAGGTATCGTCTTGCTAATTTCTTGCTGTATCTTCATCTGTGTTTGAAATGATCTTACCAACAGTTTTTGATTACAATTAAAAACTTGGTATTGTGGCATTACTGTCTTTCAGGATAAAACGGATGGGCATTTCACACAGTCACTGGTATGTCACATCATAAATAAGATGAATTTGTTACTGCTGTGATATGATCATCCACCTATGATTTAGATAGAAGTTGTAGACCCAATCAATTCATTGGTATCAGCTACATTTGATTATTTGTACGCTAATGTATTTACATTATCAGTGCAATTATTTGTGGAAAATGTACATATGAAAAGGTTTTAGATCATAGGAGACTTGTTTACTTACAGAATCTGCTTTTCTGCAGAAATAAAAAGCCTGAGGATTATGTTGGACATAATACCATTGGTGGAAAGCCTATATTTAACTTAGGATGATAGTCCCTCGAAGAACCATGTTTTTCTAGAATCAGATTTGTGGTAAAACAGTAAATGAGCATGTGACCAAGTTGCCTGGGAGATAACCAACAGAAGAAAAAAAGTTGATTACAGGATGAGTAAGTACCTGAGGGTAACTCTGTGACCAAGCTGGCTGTAGAAGAGAAAACATTTTTCTCAAACAAAAGTTCAGTTATAACTTTGTGTCAGTTAAAAATAAATAAAACGCTTGCTAACTGAAGGACTCGTGATAATGAGTTGAACTTCTAGAATATCTCAAGTTGTGATAAAAGGAAAAAAGAAAGTGTTTTAGAAAAAACATTAGATCCAAGAAAGTTCTGATCTGGGGTGGCTAAGATGTGAGAGGTACCCAAGTTGAATGACAGTTTGTCAGAAATTTGAATGGAAAGTCATACTGCTTGTAAAACAACATCCAAGAAATCTCAACCCTTACTCAAATTTTTGAAGCATTACTCAGACCAAGCAATTAATCTTGCAAATTTAGCTGAGAATCTGACTTAAGTTTGAGGTTGTTAAGTCCTATGTGTCTGGAAGTAGAACAAAGGAGGTTGGATTGGAGTATAAGTAATTGTATTCATACTGGTTTGAATATCATAACTGTAAATAACTACTTGTGGCACATTTATTTTATTCAAATTCTTTGTTTGTGTAGTAAAATTATTTTGTTTAAATTATGAACCTTATAACTTCATTCTTTTGGGAATTATCTGAGTTTTCAGATTCTTAAAGAAAAAATGTTATGAACGCGACTGAGATCGTAACAGAATAGTGACCTGAATTGGAGCTATGTTGTCTAATTGATGCTCCATGTCATACTGTTCATGCGAGAACAACACAAAACTGACTTATATTTAGATTATCCAATGCTTCAAGTACCATTTAAAGACTATTTCACAGGAGGAGATCTGGTATTTTGTGCATCGACAGGACCTCCATTTCCTGAACTGTCCCCTGAGGAATTTTATAGGAGGACAGAGGAGAAGGAAAAGATTATTTAACTGTAAGAGCAAGCACGAGACAATAAGTGAGAACTGACACTTGTATGGCTTTTGTGCTCACGACATGTTGCAGTTTTATCATAATTATCCATTGATAATTTAAACCGACCAAGGTATGTAAGCGCAACAAATAGTGGGTCAGTTGGATATTGAAAATGTTAGACTTGTCAGTGTTGTTGTATCTAAGCCACACACGTCAGGCAGCAAAATGTTTGGAATATTGGAACAGTGTTGATTTCTCCATATCTTTATATTCTATTCATGGAATCAGTCTTTTTGTGGCAAGAGCAGAGTTTAACCTCTGTCTAGCAATGAAGAATGGCACCATTCCTCTATTCTCGAGTAATTCAGTTGAATGTTTTCTGTTGATTCTGGATGCTCATTATCCCTGCAGCTAAAGAATTTACAATGTTCTAGTCATTTGTAAAGAGAGCACACCAAGTGTGCTGTAGGATATTGATTGAACTCAAACTGGAGACTGGTTTGCATCTGTCTTAAAAACAAGATTTTAAAAGACATTTGTATTCTGTGAAGATTGACAGTGTCTCAGCTTTAATGTGGAAGTGATGGAGCTCTATTAAATGAGTACAGTGCAAACAGATTTTAATAGGGGTAGAATAAATAGTTTAAAATAATTAAATGGTGAAACATTATTTAATGTCACTGTGAAGGAGCAATATTTTCTAATAGCTAATGGAGATCAGTATTAATACAAAGTGATGGGATCATAGAATCTCTACAGTGTGGAAGTAGGCCTTTTGGCCCATTGACCCCTCATTGACCCTCCAAAGAGCATCCCACCCAGACTCGTCACCCTTCTCTGTCCCTGAAACCCTGCATTTCCCATGGCTAATACACTTAGTCTTACATCCTTGGCCACCATGGCCAATCTACCTAACCTGCACATTTTTGGACTGTAGGAGGAAACTGACTCAGGTTGGGAGAGAATGTGCAAATTCTCACAGACTGTCGGTAGAGGGTGGAATCAAACCCTGGGTCCTTAGTGCTGTGAGTCAATGCTAACTATTGAGCAACCACGCTGCCCCTGATGGTTAGGGTAATGGTTAGGGAGGGTCCTCTGCTGCAGTGGTAGCATCCCTACTCTAGACAAGGAGGTCTGTGTTGACATTCCACCTGTCAGGAGATGTGTCCAAACAGGTTGCTCAAAAGTAAATTTCATAAACTGATTGTTTCTAACTCAAGGCAAAATTATTGCAAAGTTTGCCTTTGTTTATCTTATTTAAATTCAATTCAGATATAAGTTAAGGACAATATTGATTGGCGGAAAATAATTTCATATTTTCACTGAAAAGATAAGGGTAAAATTGATCAAATTGAAGAGTAACCTTCCCTGTGGTTCTAGGTTATAATGGTGGGCTTGTGCATAGTGTCTAATTATTCAAGGCACCTACAACACAAAGTATTTGACACATTGCTATTTGATAAAGTAATACATAATTGTTTCCATTAAATCTAATCAATGGGTCCGTGTGTTATAGTTGGATATTCCACTAATGATTAACAATACTCCCTGTGTTCCTAAACTGTATTCCTACTTCACAGTTTTTTTTTCCCAGGGCATGTATGAAATGTTGCGTGCTGAGATTTGTAGGTGTGAGCTTGTTGGTACACCCAATTAAACACATCTATGAAGTTTGATGAGGAACACAAATCTGTTGGAAGCATTGCACATCATATAAATCACCAGCTCTCATGGGCCTTCATATTTTGAAGAGTAACTACTTCTGTGGTAACTCATTGCCTGTTTCTCTTGAGATCTCTGGTGCTCGATTTCTATTGTATTGTTCTTAGAGGAGTGAGGGGAATGAAATTCTGTGCACTAGTAGTGGGGAGCAGATATTGCCAATTGGACAGTGAACAGTGCTTGGTGAGACAAGGTGGCTGAATGATGAAGACAATTGACTATTAATCTGTTGTAAGTTGCCCATCTAATTAACAACAACTGCCAGCATTGTGTGGTTTTCTTTCATTGAGTTAATGCACTTAATTCCTGTGATTTTTCTCATGGGATCTCTAACTTTATAAATAGTCGTATACACAAAAGCAAGGATGTTATCCTCAAACTTTAAGCTACTGTTTATAGGCAGCTAGAGTGTTGTGTACACAGCTGGGCAAAACCATTAGGGTACTGAGGAATTCGGGTGCAGAGGACAGTTACAACAATTGAGTGAATTGTGTGAATCATAGAAAATCGGAGCAGGAATAGGCCATTCGGCTCTTTTGAGCCTGCTCCGACATTCAATATGATCATGGCTAACCATGCAACCTCAGTATCCCATTCCCTCTTTCTCTCCATATCCCTTGATCCCTTTAGCCACAAGGGCCACGGCGAACTCCCTCTTGAATATATCTAACCAAATGGCCCCAACAGCTTTGTGTGGAAAAGAATTCCACAGGTTCACAACTCTCTGAATGAAGAAACTCTTCCTCATCATGGTCCGGAATGGCTTACTCCTGATTCTTAGACTGTGATCCCTTGTTCTGGACTTCCCCAAGATTGGGAGCATTCTTTTCGCATTTAGCCTGTACAGTTCCATCAGGATTTTACATGTTACTAGGAGACCCCCTAAATTCTTTCTAAATTCCAGCCACTACAAACAAGCCCAGTCGATCCAGCGTTTCTTCATATGTCAGTCCTGCCATCCTGGGAATCAGAGCTGAAAATGTTTTGCTGGAAAAGCGCAGCAGGTCAGGCAGCATCCAAGGAACAGGAGAATGTTCTTTGAAGAAGGGCTTATGCCCGAAACGTCGATTCTTCTGTTCCTTGGATGCTGCCTGACCTGCTGCGCTTTTCCACCAACACATTTTCCGCTCTAATCTCCAGCATCTGCAGTCCTCACTTTCTCCATCCCGAGAATCAGTCTGGTGAACCCTCGCTGGTCTCCCTCAATAGCAAGAATGTCTTTCCTCTGAGTAGGAGACTGACTCTGCACACAGTACTCAAGGTACAACCTCATCAAGGCCCTGTATAACTGCAGCAAGAAGAGGCAAGAGAAACCAGGATTGTTTTTGTTGAGAGCAGTTCAGGAAATTTCATTCTCAAGGTTTCGCTGCCATCAGTCTCTGTTAGAAGGTTATTCACTCCCAATCTTCAATCCCACCAAATATAAAACTGCTTAGATACAGTAATTATAGAATTAAAGACATACAGATAGCACTTAGTCGAGATTTAAGGTGTCCAAAATTAAAAGAGACAAAAAAGATAAATTATTTTCATTGACAGGATGATCAATAGGGAGCAGATTTAAGATAATTAGCACAAGAAACAAAGGCGAGACCAGGAGAATTTATTTTTGCATGTTCTGGAATACATTTCGTGAAAGATTGCGAGAAGCAGATTCGGTCTAAAAAGAGCTTGAGAAATATGTTTGAAGAGAGAGAAAAAAATCCAGTGGAAAGAATAAGGCAGTGAAACTAATTGGATAACTCAACATTGTGGCAATGCCACAATGAATTAATTACCATAGCGAAATCGTGCTAATTGCATCCATTTCCTCAGGCTCATGAACACTAATAAGTACATTGAGAAGACATTTCAATAAACTTTCCTAAGTAACCAATTATTACACCCCGCTCAACCTAATGAATTCTCCGTCGGCATTGTTTTAAAGCCATTTTAATATAGAGTTATTCAGTGGAATGGACACTGATTACAAATTTAGTCTTACTAAATTTTCAAGTTCATCAATGAAGCTCCATTATTAAATAAAAAAAATTAATGCAAAATGGTGATAGACATTCTAATACATTGCACAGTTATCCTGGCTCAAGGTGAATTATGTGTTCTGTGCAATGCAAATGAGCTTGTATGGAACTCTAAGCAAAACAAACCTAAACTGGGAGTTATTATGAGTACAGCATGCACCCAGATTTCCAAGCGACCTGAACAAAACTGTAGACATCTACTTGATCTAAAATTTGCTCCTCACCAACTTGTTTGGAGAGATTATTATGTACTTCTGGGGCAGGTGGGACTGGAACCTGGGTTTCCTGGCCCAGAGATGGGAACAACGTCACTGCATCATAAATCCTCCCTTTCCTAAACTATAATAGTTGGGCTTCACTTTCAGAATAATTGCTCGTGAAGATAAGCAGTGGGATCATAATGTGCCATGGTTTAGCCCCAGTTTTCATGACTCAGTGGGGAAGTGGACTGAAAACCAAGCCCCAGTATTCGCGGAGTTCTCATGTGTGAAAATCCAATTGCAACCTGATTTTCCAATTTTTATCTGAAAGTTCAGGTTAAAAAAATACACCAGACTGTTTTCCTTAATAGGAAAATAGCTATTTTTTAAAACCAATAGCAATAAGTAGAGATGTTGAATTATTTATCCATGCTTTATCCATACCATTTTCTTAAAATTCACATACATGAGATGCAAATATTATGGATGGAGAAAGAAAGCTAAAGTGCCAGAAGCATAATACTGGCTCCGGTATGTATTGTTTTCTTTTGAGCTCTTTTCTTTCCCTCTGGCACTTTGCTGATAATACGAGGTTGTGGGTACGCTGACATACAGTTGGGCGTAAAATGAAACCTCCAAACCAATTGGTCATGATAATGTGGAGATTTACATGGAAAGCAGGCCTAGTATAAAAACAGCCTGGTTTGGTTGGGAGGTAACTGCGCCCACCTTGTCTGGGGCCTGGAAAACAAACTATTGTGCAGCTAACACAGAGACACCTGGAGTTCATTTTTGGATGATGGAATGTCTGGAAAGGTACTGAAAGTACTGGGAAATTGTCTTGCAGCATGTAACATTAGATTCAGAACAATATTAATATCAGGAATTTTGCCCAACTCATTGGACATCATCAAATTGCCCTGGTCTCGCAAACCCAATTGGACTTGCACCAGTGGGCTGGGGTTCGTGATACCAATGCCATGGAATCTGAGACAGAGCTCCAAGTGTTCACTGTCACCAGTCCCTGACTAGCTGAAAGACAGTGGAACTCATTAGTTTGCATTTGTATAAAGTAGTTTCAGCTGACTGATTCGCTCATTAGTTTGTATCTATCATTAGTATTTAAACCTAATAAATTTGCTACGAAGCACACATGCCGCCTTGTATTAATTTTGATGAGACCTTAAAGACCCCATTAGATACTTTCAGCATAACACTACAACCAGGTCAGTATCTTTCATTCAATGGCTGAGGCTTTTCTCTTCATTGCCTCTGAATGTGGTTTCCCCCCTTTTTCTTTTGAAAGGAAATTTGCCAAGAGAAATGTGGAGGACAACAGCTTGCTATTGTGGATCTTCATTTACTACTTCACACAGAATGGAGAGAGAGAGAGAGAGAGAGAGAGAGAGAGGCATTAGGTGTTTTTTCTTCACTGGGCTGGATTTTTTTGCCGTACTGTCCAAACACAAGGTTGGTTCATAGCAGGTGGTCATAATCAATCGGCTGAGTCTGATTCTGATTTTAAAAAATATCAACATCACCCAATGTGATGCAATTCTGTGTGGAATGCTCACTCACTACATGAAAAGGCAGTGTTGTAAATATCGCGTATTCCAGCAACTTGTTTCAGTTTTTAAAGTTACAAACATCGTGCACAGTTTCTTCGGTTTAAAGCAGTATCTACTCACTTTTCTTAATCCAGTCTAAAAGAACAAAAATGGTCTTTACGAAATGTAGGCAGCAAACAAGTTTGATGCTAGGTGATTTGAATGACTGTGAGCATCCAGTGCTAATTGGTCTGTTCAATGGTTCAAACACCATAATTGTGACTTACCAGCATCAGTTCAAGTTAGTCTGTGACTCTCTAAAGGAGTTGGATTTTGATTGGGGCAGATCTTGGCACTTGTGCAGGAGCTCTTTAACTTTGGAAAGTCAAAAGGATGACATAACTAGGAGCAAGCTCTAAGGATTTTGGATGCTGCAGTAGACACCTTGGTGTAGAAGGTGTAATGAAGAAGACTTGTTTTTCTTAGGAAAGACAGGAGACCAACCAGACAAATACTCAAAACTGCAATAGGAGCAAATAGTGTCTTTAGTCAATCTCAGAATAACAGGATGCTCTGCTATAAAATGTTAAGTAACCTCATGAGTGGGAGAAAGTGAGGACTGCAGACACTGGAGATCAGAGCTGAAAACTGTTTCTGGAAAAGCGCAGCAGGTCAGGCAGCATCCAAGGAGCAGGAGAATCGACATTTCGGGCATATTCCCTTCTTCAGGAATGAGGAGGGTGTGCCAAGCAGGCTAAGATAAAAGGTAGGGAGGAGGAACTTGGTGGAGGGGCGTTGGGAATGCAATAGGTGGAAGGAGGTTAAGGTGAGGGTGATAGGCCAGAGAGGGGGTGGGGGCAGAGAGGTCAGGAAGAAGATTGCAGTCAAGAAGGCGGTGCTGAGTCCAAGGGTTGGGACTGAGATAAGGTGGGGGGGAGGGGAAATGAGGAAGCTGGAGAAATCTGCATTCATCCCTTGTGGTTGGAGGGTTCCTAGGCAGAGGTTGAACAGTTCATCCACTTTACTAACACCTTCCACCCTGACCTCAAATTTATCTGGTTCATCTCAGACTCCTCCCTCCATTTCTATCTCAGGCGACCAACTCAACACGGACATTTACTATAAACCGACCGACTCCCACAGCTACCTAGATTACACCTCCTCCCACCCTGCCCCCTGTAAAAATGCCATCCCATATTCCCAATTCCTTCGCCTCCGCCGCATCTGCACCCAGGAGGACCAATTCCAATACCGAACAACCCGGATGGCCTCCTTCAAAGACCGCAATTTCCCCTCAGATGTGGTTGACAATGCTCTCCACCACATCTCCTCCTCTTCCTGCTCCTCCGCCTTTGAACCCTGCCCCTCCAATCGCCACTATGACAGAACCCCACTGGTCCTTACCTACCACCCCACCAACCTCCAGATACATTGTATCATCCTTCGTCATTTCCGCCACCTCCAAACAGACCCCACCACCAAGGATATATTTCCCTTCCATCCCCTATCAGCGTTCCAGAAAGACCACTCCCTCCGCAACTCCCTCGTCAGGTCCACACCCCCCCACCAACCGAACCTCCATTCCCGGCACCTTCCCCTGCAACCACAAGAAATGCAAAACCTGTGCCCACTCCTCCCCCCTCACTTCCCTCCAAGGCCCCAAGGGATCCTTCCATATCTGTCACAAATTCACCTGCACCTCCATACACATCATTTACTGCATCCGCTGCACCAGATGTGGCCTCCTCTGCATTGGGGAGACAGGCCACCTACTTGCGGAACGTTTCAGAGAACACCTCTGGGTCACCCGTTCCAACCAACTGTCCTGTGGCTGAACACTTTAACTCCCCCTCCCACTCCACCAAGGACATGCAGGTCCTTGGCCTCCTCCATCGCCAGACCATGGCAACACGACACCTGGAGGAAGAGCGCCTCATGTTCTGCCTAGGAATCCTCCAACCACAAGGGATGAATGCAGAATTCTCCAGCTTCCTCATTTCCACCCCACCCCCACCTTATCTCAGTCCCAACCCTCGGACTCAGCACCGCCTTCTTGACCTGCAATCTTCTTCCCGACCTCTCTGCCCCCACCCCCTCTCTGGCCTATCACCCTCACCTTAACCTCCTTCCACCTATTGCATTCCCAACGCCCCTCCCCCAATTCCCTCCTCCCTACCTTTTATCTTAGCCTGCTTGGCACACCCTCCACATTCCTGAAGAAGGGCTTATGCCCGAAACATCGATTCTCCTGCTCCTTGGATGCTGCCTGACCTGCTGCGCTTTTCCAGCAACACATTTTTTAACCTCATGAGTGGTCAAGTTCTTCAATGAATTTTTAAAGAACTCATCCAAGCAATGTCACTGAGAGTCTCTGGCGTTGCTCAATTCACTATGTACTCACATATGAACAATTTCTACCAATTCGGAGTCATTCCTGATATTCATATGCACTCACTGACTACATCTACAAGCATCGCACCTCTCAATTTGATCTTGTGATTGTCGCCCGATCACCCAATCAGACTGAATGACACACACTGATACATTTCTGTCTCTTGCAGAATAAACCAGGGCAGCAGGAGGTAATTAAAGGGAGAAAGACATGCCTCTGTGTCCTGGTGTATGTAGAGGAGATTGCACTGATTGTTAAGCCAAGGTTATGGCGAGTAAGACACTGAAACAATTGAAGATGACTGTCATCATTTCAAATCCTCGTCCTCTTACTATTCTATTGCCCCCACATCCCACGTTCTGATTGGATTTACCAGCTTCAGAAAGGGTGAACATGCATTACTTGCTTGTCCCACTCTTGCTTCTCATACTAAAGTCTTAAGCTGTGTCTTCCTCCATTCTAGTACGTAACAGTTGTAGTCTTGTAATTTTGCACTCTCAGCTGCAAGCTCAGATACTGACACTATGTATTCAATAGAGGATGAATTAAAAGTGAGATCTGCGTGAGCTAAAGATATTGGAAGGTGAAATCAGTCCAACACACTGATGTAAGCTCAAATAATCTGTTAGCCATGCTTTAGTTTGTCATGATGGCTAATTGCAGATGACACAGGGGAATACTTGAGTTTGAAGGCATGATGATATTAATCTGGATTCTTGACATTGACCTTCATGATACTCAGATCACAAACCAGCTGGACATTGAAACTGGGTTTGCTTAAGGGTTGAGTTGATATAGGTGTAGCCAATGCTACAGACTGGCACCGGTGCAAACATTATGGGTGGAGGACTGTCACCAATTAATCCTGTCATAGGTAAAGCATTTTACAAGAGCATTCAATTAAACCCTCTGGGGGGGGAGAGATTAGGTCTAGAAGCAGAAGCATCGTGGTCCATAATTTCCCTCCCTGCTCTTGCTCTAAGGCCAAGAAATGAACCATGATAAGTACCAACTTGATTCCTTCAATTATATTTGTAAAAACCCGGTCTTTATCTTTCTTTGTTTAACGCTGGCTTCTATTTTTTCACTTGTTTGCGAGAATATTGCTTTTTGTAAATCTAGTAATTGAACTTAAATGAGTATTCTGCATACTTTGACTCTCCTTTTGTTACTTTTGAAATGAAAACAGCTATTTTGAGAAAAAGTATTCAGCTGGTGATATCTCTGGGGTTTTAATTTGTATTTTTTGATCTTTTGGATGAAGATTAATGCAGTGTACTATTGAATAAAAATAAATAGGCTTACTGTGTATGAATCAATTTCACATCACTTCATATCAAACATCTACTGTTTTTATTAAACCCATTCTGTCAAGCATATTTTAAAAATGCTTTGAAAAAATGAGAAATTTTTGTACGTGGGAAGTATTGTTCTGAGTAGCATAGTTTCTGGTATATGTTGTGTAACCAGCCTGCCATCTTTGATGGTAAATAAAAAATAATGTGCCCATTCGCCTAGCTTTACTGAAACTAAAGTCGGAGTCAGCTCTGCTCAGTTGCTAGTTCTCTTACCTTTTGTTATGGTATTTATGGATAATCTTACGAGCCTCAAGTACAGGTCAACGATCATTTATTGAGCCAACGTTGGGAGAGTTTATCTCAGAAAAGACTGAGGTAATACTAACTCAACGATGATTCATCAGATTTTTATACGTTTTAAGTCTGTCGATGGTACATTACTCAAATTCTGAAGTGGTCTGTTTTAGACAAAGATTAGAGTGGTGCTGGAAAAACACAGCAGGTCAAGCAGCATCCGAGGAGCAAGAAAATCGATGTTTTGGGCAAAAGCCCTTCTTAATGAAGAACTTTTGCCCGAAACGTCGATTTTCCTGCTCCTTGGATGCTGCCTGACCATCAATGCTTTTCCAGCGCCACTCTAATCTTGACTCTAATCTCCAGCATCTCCAATAGCCACTTTCGCCCTTTTTTTAGACATATACTTGTTTTTCCATACATTTTAAAAAAAGGCAAGACGCCTGTTACCCCTGGTCTCACCACTCCTAGTCTTCCCAGGTTCCATCCTTTCTTCTCTTCAGAGCCTGTGCTTCGTTCCCATCATTGACTAAACCTCATTGCTTTGTCTTTCTTACTGTGGTGCATGGTCATCCTCACACACTATTTCCAAATAAGACCTCAGGGTTAATGTTGGTTCAGCTAGCAGATTCATTTTCACAGAAACTGTCTGCCAAATCTGAGTATGTTTATGCAGTTAAATAATTTTTGTTTTTAACTTGACTACTTTCTTGAATAACAATAAATGAAAATCAAACTTAAATCATTTATATGAGTATTGCTTTCGAAGTTAAAGCTCCTTACCTCATTTTAATCCCAGTTGGAAATTCATGTGGATTTATAGGTTAACTCAACAAAGTTCTCTCTACCACTCTGTTCAAAGATTTGGAGTCAAGTCTGAAGATGTGAGCAAATAAATAAGATCAACATTTAAATGAACAACTGCAATATTGTTACCTTGCACGTGGAAGATTTGCCTGTAATTTGCACAGGTTGGCAGGAAAAAATTATGAAAAGATGTTATGTCCTCTGATGTCTCAATATTCCTTCTTCAACACTAACCCTGCCAAAACAGGTTAACAGTTCATTTATCTGAATGTTATTTGTGGGTCCTCACTGTATATAAGCTAGCTACTGCAATGCTGAAAATGTGTTGCTGGTTAAAGCACAGCAGGTTAGGCAGCATCCAAGGAACAGGAAACTCGACGTTTCATGCCGGAGCCCTTCGGGCCCAAAACGTCGAGTTTCCTGTTCCTTGGATGCTGCCTGACCTGCTGTGCTTTAACCAGCAACACATTTTCAGCTCTGATCTCCAGCATCTGCAGACCTCACTTTTTACTTGATAGCTACTGCAATGACCTACATAATAATAGTCACTGTACTTCAAAAGGAATACTAGCAGTAACATTCTGAGAGACATGATGAGGACATGAGAAATGATAAATGATGTACATCAAAGAATAAAGTTTGCATAATGCTGTTTAGTATATTTCTGTAAGCAGTGTTGATGTATATTACATTTGTTGGGATGATGGATTGTGTTACAGAGCGTGATAGTTAGTGTAGCAACTGTTGTTGCTAAGTTATGAATGACATTCTGTTAGTCATATTTTAGAACATTAAAACTGATTTTTAAGATTCATCTTATCATGCCAGTTTAAGTACAGCTTATTTTCTGCTTGCTCAGTGTTGTGCTTTCTGGTTGTTTCAATAGCTTTTATAAAATTTCCTGTTTGGTGACTTGTGAAAAGTTAAATATTTTTATTGTTTTTTTAAGTGGTGCCTAATGTTATGTTAAAAGCCCTCCATAGCTTTTCCTTGCATCCTGTTTGTTCAGTTCTATCTACAGATCCATTCTTTCATCATTGTTCTTCTCGACTTGCCTGCAGTCTTTCGCGCCATCTTCCACCAAAGCCTTGCCACTCTCGACTAGCTAGGCCTTACTGCTCTCACCCCATCCCATTTTTATCCATTAAATCCTGGCCAAAAGATCACATGCAGTGGCTTCTCTTCTTGCTCCTCTGATGTTAAAGATTTTGGCCTTGGGCTGCCTCCCATTTCTCATCACATGCAGCCCCTTATTTCCATTGTTCAAAGCACATTGCTAGTTTTCATACATACGCTGACACGCCCAGCTCCACCTCACCGATACCCTTTGCAACTTCTTCACTGTTGCTAATTTTTCAGACTGCTCATCTGACATTCACGACAGGATGAGCAGAAATCTTCTTAGTTTTAAACATTTGGAAAATTGGAGTAATTGATTTTGGTGCTCACTCCATAACTCCATTCCTGTCTTCAGCCCTGCCCCTGACAATTTGTCACAATTTTTGATTTCACGTTTGATCTGGTGATGAGTTTCCAACCTCGTATTTTTGTGCCATCATTAAAACTATATGGTTTAGTGTCTATAGTATCACCCAACTTCACCTCAGTTTAGCTCAGCTGCTGCTCAAACCTGTTTTGATAACTTCAGTTTCGAGGTAACAAAGACATTTCAATGCACTCAGAACTGGTGTCTTATAGTCAACCTTCCTTTAATGTTGAAGTCATTGAAAACGACTGCTCATCTCTGATCTCACAGCAGGGTATGTTCCTTGTGTTCATTGACCTATATGACCGACTGGTCCGCCAATGTCTTGATTTCAAAAATCTAATTTTTGTTTTCAAATCTCTTCATGACCTTCTCCCATCTATCCCTTCTCTAGCTCCACAATCCTTCAATATAATCTCTGCTCCTCTGAATCAGCTCTTGTGAGTGCACAATTTTAATTGTCGACCATTGGTGTCTATGCCTTTGAAGACCTTGGAGGAGGAGGCACCATCTTTGGTTCACTAACCTAATACAGCTCCAAATAGTACCACACTTGAAGAAAAAAGCAAGTTGTTATGCAACAAACATGCTGGGGACAGTCAGTAGGTCTGGCAACATCTGTGGAGAGAGAATTAGTTGTTGTGAGAAAGAGAACATTTTGAAATGATGTGACTTTTCAGATAGTTGTGCATAGATGGGTGGCAGGTCAGAATATGGAACAGGATATAAAAATAGCAAATATTGACAGAAAATGAATGAGAGAAATGTTAGAGTATGAAAGAAAACTAGCTGCAGGCGTAAAAACAGATAGTAAAAGTTTTAATAGACATTTTTTAAAAAAAGGTTGTTAACAAAAAAGACCGTATCTCTTTTGTTTTGATTGCGAACTGAGCAGGAAATACTTTTAAAAAAAATTGTTGAAATCATTACTGTCTTTCTTAAAAGCAAGTTAACCTCCACTTATTGCAAGTGCTGTTTATATTGTTGGTTGTTCAAGCAATAGAGAATGTTTACTACAGACAATTTAGAACTGAGTGTGTACAAAATGGAATTTGGCCAGCCACAAATAGCTGATTGATCTGTGGAACAGTGACCAGTTGTCAATGACAAAGGCCTGTCAACAACTATGTGATTGGCTCCGAGGTAGCTGACTGGCTAATTTTACTATTTGAAATAGCCTGAGAGTATTTTGGCATAAACCAACAGGCTTACAAAAAAGGAGGGTGCTGTCATTCTCTCTGTGCTTTAAAATACACCCTCAAACCTGAAGAAAGACAAGTTTATTTCAGTCATCAGTTGCTGTAAGCAGTATCTTCTAACCAATAAGTCAGAGATCATATAAGTGTGAGCCAGTTCCTCTTTTTCACAACCTTCTTCCTACCCATGCCCTTGGATACCAATATGGACTATGACCTTTGACTGATCATGCTGCACTGGAAAAGTGTCACGTCTACGGTTGCAATAACACTGTCTGTTCTCCACCTAACAAATCCCTTACGACTGCTCCTGTTGCACTTTCTCCCTTCCTGTGTAACAGAGCTATCTGCAGTTCCATCAGCTTGGCTCTTTTTGCATATCTCTGTGAAACCATTGCCCTGAATTGCATCCATAATGCAAAAATGATTTGTGTAAATAGTCTTGTTGAACTGCACCACCTACTGGGTTATTTTGCACAGCCTGGTGGTCACATGGCCTCCATATGCTTGTGTACCTCTATCGTGCTGTGTGACTACTTTTCCAAATCTGCTGTTCACATTACCCTGTGCCTCACAGATGTACCATTGTCACTACAATCACTCCTTGAGCTCTCAGCTGAAATTTCTGCAGTTGGTGACAGTTCTTGGGCATGTGTTCATCTAGGTCACATGAAGTGTCCACAATTCCCACACATAACATGCTGGGCAGTCTCCATCTGAGTTTTTACTTCAGATTTCTGTAAGAAATATGGATGAGTTAGCCTGTGCCTTTCTGTTGGGGAGAGGCAGAGAGACTTTTGTTTTTGAATGTGTGGAAAGTCACTGTGAAGAAACGTTTGTAACCTGGTCAGTCATTAAGTCATGCAGCATGGGACAGACCCTTAGGTTCCACCAGTCCGTGTTGACCATAATCCCAAACTAATCTAGTTTGCCCCTGCCCCTGGCCCATATCCCTCCAAACATTCCTTATTCATGTACTTATCTAAATGTCTTTTAAATATTGTAACTATACCTGCACCTACCACTTCCTCTGGAAGTTCATTCCACACACGAACCACTCTGTGTAAAAATGTGCCCCCATGTCTTCTTTAAATCTTTCTCCTGTCACCTTAAAAACATGTCCCCAGTCTTGAAATCCTCAATCTTTGGAAAAGGCCACCTGCCATTCATCTTATCTATACCCCTCATGACTTTACAAACCTCTAAAAGGTCACCCCTCAGCTTCTATGCTTTAGTGAAAAACTCCCAGCCTATCCAGCCTCTCCTTTTAACTCAAGCCCTCCATTCCCGTCAACATTCTTCTGAACTGTCTCCAGCTTCATAATGTCCTCCCGAGAAGAAAGATTGAAGATAATAGTGATACGATAAACGTGAGATGTTGCATTTTGGCAAAGCAAATCTTAGCAGGACTTATACACTTAATAGAAAGGTCCTGGGGAGTGTTGCTGAACAAAGAGACCTTGGAGTGCAGGTTCATAGCTCCTTGAAAGTAGAGTCACAGGTAGATAAGATAGTGAAGATGATGTTTGGTATGCTTTCCTTTATTGGTCAAAGTATTGAGTACAAGAGTTGGGAGGTCATGTGGCAGCTGTACAGGACATTGGTGAGGCCACTGTTGGAATTTTGCATGCAAATCTGGTCTCCTTCCTATCGGAAAGATGTTGTGAAACTTGAAAGGGTTCAGAAAAGATTTACAAGAATGTTGCCAGGGTTGGAGGATTTGAATTATAGGGAGAGGTTGAATAGGGCTGTTTTCCCTGTAGCGTCGGAGGATGAGGGGTCATCTTATTGAGGTTTATAAGATCATGAGGGGCATGATAGGTTAAAATAGACAGTCTTTCCCCTGGGGTGGGGGATTCCAGAACTAGAGTGCATAGGTTTAGGGTAAGAAGGGAAAGATATAAAAGTGACCTAAGGGGCAACTGTATCACACAGATGGTGGTACGTGTATGGAATGAGCGGCCAGAGAAAGTGATGGAGGCTGGTACAATTGCAATGTTTAAAAGGCATTTGGATGGGTATATGAATCGGAAGTGTTTGGAGGGATATGGGCTGGGTGCTGCCAGGTGGGACAGAATATCTGGTCGGCATGGGTCTGTTTCCATGCTGTACATCTCTATGACTCTATGACTTCACTGGGCTTAAGGGTCTGCAGAGAATGTTTCAGGGCAAATTTGTTTTGCTGTTTGTGATATGATCTTTCCAACTTGAGATTGCTTTTTTTGTTTTGTGTAATTATCTTCTGATCTTTTGTTAAAAGCAACATTGTCTCTTGTAAATATATCCAGTGACTGACCATCGTGGTAAAGCAAATTACAAAAATAAAAGTGTTGATCTAACAAGCTAGGTTTCACCCTAGGATCTGACTTATCCACAGCTGAGTTCATAATACGAGAAGACTTGGGTAGAAAATAGTGAGGCTTTGCTACAAAAGTACATGGTGCTAATGAGATGACATCTAGAGGACTGTGTACAGTTTTAGTATCCTTATTTAAGAAAGAAAGAACCATAATTGTATTAGAAACCCTTCAGCGAAGGTTCAATGAGTTGATTCCTGGGATGAAGGAACACTCCTCGGACCTTAATGAAGAGAGATTGGACAGATTGGGGATGTTTTCCTTTGATCAGTGCAGATTGAAAGGAGACATGAGTGAGATATATAAAATTATGTGGGGCCCAGATAGGATAGTTAGGAAGGAACCTTTCCCCTTGGATTATCAACAACCAAAAGACATAGATTTAAGCGAAAGTGTCGAAGGTTTAGAAGAGGTGTGAGGAAGGGTTTTTTTCATTCAGAAGGTGTGGGGATCTGGAACTCATTGTCTGTAAGGATAGTGGAAGCAGAAACCCTCATAACATTTACGTAGTATTTGGATGTGCACTTGCGATGCAGAAATGCAAGGTCATGAGCCAAACGCTAGAAGATGGGATGATAATAGCTAGGTATTTGTTTTTTTTTAACCAACATCGACATGATGGGCTGAAGGAGAAAATGAAGGTTGCAGGTGCTGGAGATCAGAGTCGAACCCAGTCTTGTGCTGGAAAAGGACAGGTCAGGCAGCATCCAAGGAGCAGGAGAGTCAACGTTTTGGATATTGAGGCCACAATCAGATCAACTGTGTTCTTGCCAAATAACGGGACAGACTCGAGGCACCAAATGGCCTACTCTGCCGAACGAAATTATGTTCTTAGCTGACCAGGTGGTCAGTTTACACGCTCTGAGTGGTCCTCTCTGCCTGGCTGTACTGGCTGTGTTCTGTCCAAGTTTGGTCAGTCGTTCCCATGTTAAGTTTATTGGAAAGCTGAAATAAGTGGTGGTGTCACTTAATGTTGTCTGTTTATTTGCGTTTGTTCACTCATGGCAGGTGGGTGTCACTGCCTGATCATTTCTTGCCCGTCCCTAGTTGCCCTTGAGAAGGTGGCGGTGAGCTACCTTCTTGAACCGCTGCAGTCCATGTGCTGTCGGTAGATCCACAGTGCCCTTCAGAACGGAATAATTATGATTATTATTGTCCAATCTTTTGAGGGTTTCTCAAACAAGTTAAAACATTATTTGTTATATGCTAAGTTATTTTGAAAAATAATTTAAATTAAAATATTGTTTATTTCTCAAAGGCTCTGGTTGGAGAAAAGGCATGCTACCAGTCAGTCAGTGGCTATGGAGGACAAATTATCTATCTGGGAACCAAGGTAACATATACATCTTCCTCACTATTCAGAATTTATTCAGGAAATATAATTATAATGTAAGCATCAGAGCATGAGGTAAGCTTCTGCATATTTATGAAACAGCACGAGCGCATGTTTTATTCAGCAAAAGATGCAATGAATTTCTTTTAAAAGGATTGCGCCTTTTGGGACATTTCATTGATCTTTTCCACCATGAAAAAGTTGAACCCCCGCCGTTAGTCCCTGGAAGTTGTGTTGTTCATCTTCACAGATAAGGCTGATAGTGGGGAAATCTGTCACGGCGCTCTGCTGGAATATACAATTTGGGCATTGATTGAAATAGGAACTGAATCACATCTTTAAATCATTTTGTTGGCTGGACTCTGATTGCAAAGGGGAAAGTGTCTTACATAATGTTGATTAAATTCAAATGCCTTTTAGGCTTCCAGTTATATTCTACTATTTGGTCATTGTCTATTCTGATGCATTTCATGTTTGCTTAATTTACTCCCTATACTTGGTTTATTTTATCTATTTATAGACTGCTGTGAGGCAAGGTACAATTGCTGTCTTGCTGGATATTACATTTTTTCCTCACCTCTATATGCAGAAATAAATGTGTGCATTGGAATAATGAAGATACTTCAGACACCAGAAGTAGCTTTATTATAGTATTGTTAATATACATTAAAAAAATATGCACCCGGACTTTGCTGTTTCTTCCCTATATATATATTTTCAGTATAATGTTTGGTCATTTAACTTGCTCAACTTTATTCTGTCTTCTTTTGTTTAAAACTTGATAATTATTCCTTACTACTACTGCCCTTGTGGACAAGGTGTGGAGGCAATTATTTTCATCAGGACTTTTCACTGATGGAAACGGATCTTTAAGTACTAGCTGTCTGACAAGTTGACAGCCCAGTTTTGGAGAGTGAGCAGTGCTTGGCTGGCATCAATAAATAAAGGACAAGATTTCTGAGAGGTGGCATTCTTATGCTGATTGCTACTCTGCCTCTTCTTACCCTTGGAAAGAGGGAGCTCCGCAATTCTGGAGGGGGGTGGGGTAGAGTGGAGTTCTATTCCAGGCTCCCTCAGAAATGTGCAGTTGTACTTCCATTGACAAGTACTGCAGAATTGAAAGGAGAAGCCAAATTAGGTTCCCTTTTCACAGCAGTCATCTGCTGCAGTCTGAAATTTAAGCGTCCAGAGAGACATCTTGATTGTTGTTGTCAAACAGTGAGTACATAATGTAAGTGTGATGTTAGGATGCATGGAGGGTAGGATGTCAGATGGGTAAGGGGTTAGGGGTGCAAGATAAGTCAGATAGCAATGACAGCTGGTTATGGGGTAGGGTACCAGGGAATAAGATGCCAGATGAGTAGTGAGTTGTATGCTGGGTAGACAGGGTGCCAGGGCTCAAGGTAGTTAGGGAAGTAATGCAGTATTTTTAGGGTAGTTTGGGGTTGGTTGGGAGAAATCTGTGTCAAGCAGCAGGGATGGATGAGTCATGTGGAATGGGGGAATGGAGAGTGTATTAGGAAGGAAGGTCGGGTACGAAGCCTGAGGTTGGAGTATTGCCTCCAATGGCATGGAGAAGTGGTGGTGGTGGTGGAGGGGGAAGAGGCGTATCTAGTGGTATACAGAGGTTGGGGGGGTGGCAGAGTCATGTCCGGTGGTATAGAGAAATGGGGGGAGCGTGTGGGGTAAGGAGTCCTGGGAGCTGTTGGGTGAAGGCCTGAGAAGTGGTCTGGTGGAGGTGTAGTTGGATGTGTGTGAGCTAAGTCTGGAGTCAATTGAATAGCATCTAATTAGATCTGAGTAAATATTTTACTTAATTTCAGTGCACCCCTTTGAATTATCCAATTTAGTTGGTAAATTTAATTGGAGACTTCCAGACATAGAGGCGTTCCACAGCAGTTTTAAATTTCCCAGGTCCCCATGCAACTCCTTTCTATGCTGAAGTAATGACTGTCAGGCCACTATAGAATGAGGGCAAATCAGAAGTAGATTATTCAGTTTCTCAAGCCTGCCCCACCTTTCAACAGGATTACAGTCTATTTGCCCAAGACCTCTGTTCCTCTTTTTTGCCAGCTTCTTTCAGCTGTCAATTCTGCCCCCACAACACACTCTGGGTAGTGAAATTCATGCATCACCACCCTCTGACAGACTGAACTCTTTTGTATCTTGGTTTTAAATGAATGTCCCCGTACTGTAACCATGTCCCTTTAGTTCAATATTCCTTCACCAGTGGAAATATCTTCTCAGCATGTAAATCAAAACCAAAGCGTGCTAGAGAAGTACAAAAGGTCTGGCAATGTCTGTGCAGAGAATAACACTTTACAGTTCTGACAAAATGATTACTGGACATAAACTATTAATTCTGTTTTCTCCCTAAAGGGGCTGCCAGACCATCTCAATTCCTCCAGCAATTTGATTTTGTTTTAGATCTCCAGTATCCACAGTTCTTTTGTTTATTCCCAAAATTCACCCTGTCGATCTCCCTCACAATCTAATATGTTTCATTCTTCAAAAGTCTAATGAATCGAGTCTTAATCTGTTCAGGTACTTGTTGGTATATCACCCCCTTTGTTGTGGGAATCAGGTAGGTGAACCCCATTTAAACTGGAACCAATGTCAGTATATCATTTTTTAAATAAAGGGACCAAAACAGTACACGGGACTCTGGGTAAGGCATCACAGTCAGGCTGTGCCGATGTTACAAGACTTTCTTGTTATTAAACTCATGATACTGCATGAGGTATATTCAGCTTCTTTCCTCCACTGGTCCTTCCGTATTCACTTCCTGTTGTATCTCAGTGTCCATTCAGAGAGAGTAGAGGAGGAATCCCTTTGTTGGGCTGGGGGTGGGGAATCTCCACTGTTGGGGAATTGTACCTCTTGGGAAAAATTTCGAATGCCTTTCTCTGTCTTCTGGCAGTGATTAAAAACATTGAACAAGTTTAAAGCTGGCTCCTGTTACTGTAGTCAGTATGACGTTTGTTTCTGCTTTATGCTGAAATACTGACCTGTGCACCTGCCACAACTAGCCTGGGATTTCCCCAGTTGCACAACTAGTAACCTTGCCTCTACCTTTCGCACTCTCACTTGCTCTTTTACAAGAGGACTGAAGGAGAAGACAATCCAACTACCAGATTTCACACAGTTTTGAGGCTGAGTAGTCCTTAGGTCATACAATCTAGACTTCTCCATCTACTAATGGCTGACATACCTTTTAGCTACTGCTCCCAGTATTTCCATGATTCAGAACCCCAGGAGACAGAACCTTTTGATTCTGAAGGCTCTGGATAATCCAAGATGGAGGACAGGAAAAAGTTGTGGCTCCTTCTTTTGAGGTATTTTCAGTGTTGGAGCTGATTTCCTCAAATTCTAGGAGCAGTAATTATTGTTTGATAAACTGTTTCATTATTTTGTATTTTGGGAAAACAAAAATCAATGCAATGGAACTTTAAAAATGAGGAAGAGAGACAAAGGTAGTGACAACATGGGAAGTGAATCAAATGGAGAAATAAACCTGCACTGCTGTCTGACTCAGCGGTGAATCCGTTTGATTTCGAGTATCTCCGGACATAAGGCCTTTTCCCCACGGTGGGGGTCGGGGAATTGGAGGGGGTGGAGTCCAAAACCAGAGGGCATAGGTTTAAGGTGAGGGGGAAAGATTTAAAAAGGACCGAAGGGATATGTGTAGGGAATGAGCTGCCAGAGGAACTGGTCAAGGCTGATACAATTACAACATTTAAAAGATATCTGGATGAGTATATGAGTAGTAAGGGTTGAGAGAGATATGGGCCAAATCCTGGCAATTGGGAGTAGATTAATTCAGGATATCTGGTTGGCATGGATGAGTTGGACTAAAGTATCTGTTTCAATGCTGTACACCTCTGTGACTCTATGTTGTTAAGATGCAAGATTTGGAAATTGTGTCTTATTTTACTGAATTCAGTGGAAACCTTCCGTATTACATGACAAATGTATTGACTGTTTTTTGTCCCTTCTCTTCCAGTCAGTGCATGTGATTACTCTGAGGACTTGGCGGGAGGTAAGCAAGTTACAATTGTGCAATGCTATTTTGAGTGAGAGGCAGATCGCCATCTCATGTGGAGTTTTTCCATTAAAACTTAACAGTCAGCTTGCTCTGACACATTCAAACAGCTTGTCTTGTTAGTTTACTAATAAACTGTCCTCCTGCCTTCACATCCTAAAGTCTCTCACATCCCTGTCTATTTATGCCTTGACCTATACCAATTCCATCTGAATTGGCATTCAAGTAGCAGCATGATAGACTAGTTCTTACTCTGATCACTCATTTAGACGTAAACTCTTGTCAGCACAGCAATGTGCAGATTACTCTTCGTCTGTTAAGTTCTGTTCAGTCACATTCTTTGCTTTATTAACTCTTTGCTCTGAAAAGGGAACTTTAAAAAGAACTGGATCAGAATAGACCATTTGGCCTGTCATGTCATTTGCTCCACGTCACAATTCACTTTTGCATGGATCACCTTTTAAGTTTTATTAAGAGGGGAGGTTGCGGTGGAGTAATGATGTATTACCAATGTATTATTGTCCAAAGATATAGGCTGATGTTCTGGATTTGAATCCCATCATGGCAGATGGTGAAATTTAAATTCTATTAGTTAATATAACGGTGCCCATGAAATGATTTTCAATGTTGTAAAAACCTGTCTGTTTCACCAGTGTCCTTTAGGCAAGGAAATCTGCCTTTTTCTCCTGATCTGGCCTTCCATCCTCTCTCAAATGGCTCATCATGTCACTCAGTTGGACAAAGTAATGAAACCAGACAGACCACCCAGTGTCAACAAGACACAAGAAATGACAATGGTCATCACTGTCACTTTGGTCCTGCAAAGTCCTTTGAATCTGGTGTCTTGTGCCAAAATTGAGAGAGTTGTCCTACAGACTATTTGAGCAACAGATTTACATAATCTTTCTCGTGAATCATACGGACAATATCTCAGACACAACCATTAACATTGCAATATAAAGACAAATGTAGTAACTGCAGTAAGTGCAAATTCAATGGGTTGAATGGCCTAATTCTGCTATAGATCTTCTGATCTTATTAAGAAATGTTTAGTTATGTCAGTTCTAATTAGTTTACCCCATGTCCAAAGATTGTGTCCTGGCTCTAGACTCTCCAACAAAGGTAAAAATCCATCCTGCGTCTAGTTTAAGGAGCCCGGTTAAAATTTTCCACATTTCAATCAGATCGTCTCTCATCCTTCACAGCACTGATGAATACAGAATCAGTCAAAATAATCTCTCTTCATAGAACAGTCCTGCCATGTGCTTCTGAGAAAGGGTCGCCTGACCTGAAACGTTAACTTTCATTTCTCCTCCCAGATACTGCCAGACTTGCTCAGTTGTTTTATAATGTGATGCGAATGTAGTACAGAAATGACAACAGGCCATTTGGCCCATTGAGTGTTCCCCACCATTCAGTACAATCATGGCTGATCATCCAGTTTAATGTCATCTCCCACACTATCTAGACCTATACTACTGCAGACCCGAAACATTAACTCTGATTTCTCTTCACAGAAGCTGCCAGACCTGCTGAGCTTTTCCAGCAATTTCTAATTTTGTTTCTGATTTACAGCATCTGCTGTTCTTTTGGTTTTTATCAAGAGGTAGATATGTTTTTAGATTGTAAGAGCATTGGGGGTATGGGGAGAAAGCAAAAATATGGCATTGGAAGAGAAGGTTAACCATGACCATAATAGCAGAGCATACTCGTAGGTGGAATGACTAGCTCCTGCGACTAGTTTGTGTTTCTCTGGCCAGCTACAGGACAGGCTCTGGAGTAGGTGGTGAGGGAACCAACTGGAGCCAACTTCTTGTTGCTCTTACTATCAGTCGTAGCAGATACACCTGCTCATGACAGTTTCAGTATAAATGACCACTGCACAGTCCTTATGAAGACTAATTCTTATCTCACATTGATGTTACCTCCATTATGCTGTATGTATTATTACTCAGCCGGTTATGATTCATTGGAATTCTCTACTCCAGAGAGCTGAGGAATCTCCAACTGAGTAGGTTTAAAGTAAAAATCGACAGTTTTTTAAGTAACAATGATGTAAAGGAATATGGGGATAGTATAGAAAGAGACATTAAAGTAGATGATCAGCCACAATTGTATCGGATGGTGGGGCACACTCGATGGGCTGAATGGCCTATTGTTGTCTCTGTATTACATTACAAAATCATGTTTCTTTCTGAAAATCTATCCTAAGTTATTATTAGGAGTCTATCCATATCCGACACCGTAGCATATTCAAACAATTCAAATGATGTGGAGGTGCTGGTGTTGGACTGAGGCTGACAAAGTCAGAAGTTACAAGAGCCATGGGGTGCAGGTCCGTGGCACAGAGTCTGTCCTTGTTGCTCTGAAGGGAAGGGGAGAGAGGAGCAGAGCATTAGTCACTGGGGACTCTATTGTTAGGGGGACAGATAGGAGGTTCTGTGGGAATGAGAGAGACTCATGATTGGTGTATTGCCTCTCAGGTGCCAGGGTTTCTGATGTCTCGGATGATGTTTTCAGAATTGAGGGGGAGGGGGAGCAGCCCCAAGTCGTAGTCCACAGAGGCACCAATGACATAGGTAGGAAAAGGGATGGGGATTAAGGCAGAAGTTCAGGGAGCTAGGGTGGAAGCTTGGAGCTAGAACAAAGAGTAATTACCTCTGGTTTGTTGCCCGTGCCGCATGCTAACAAAGCGAGGAGTTGAACACGTGGCTACAGGATTTTGCAGGATGGAGGGTTTCGGATACCTGGATAATTGGGGATCATTGTGGGGTAGGTGTGACCTCTACAAACAGGATGGTCTACACCTGAACCAGAGGGGTACCAATATCTTGGGGAGGGATATTTGCTAATGCATTTCGGGAGGGTTTTAACTAATTCAGCAGGGGATGGGAACTTAAATTTTAGTCCCAGTGTCCAGGAGCTTGAGAGTAGTGAGGTCAGAAATATTGTTTCAAGGTCTCATCAGTTCACTGGCAAGCAGAAAGGTGGTTTGAAGTCTGTCTACATCAACGCCAAGAGCATCTGGAATAAGGTGGGTGAACTTGCAGCTTGGGTTGTGACCTGGAACTTCAACGTTGTGGCCATTTTGGAGACATGGATAGAGCAGGGACAGCAATGGTTGTTGCAGGTTCTGAGATTTAGATTTTTCACTAAGAACAGGGAAGATGGTAAAAGAGGGAGTTGTGGCATTGTTAGTCAAGGACAATATTACGGTAGCAGAAAGGACGTTTGAAGACCCGTCTACTGAGGTAGTATGGGCTGAGATTAGAAACAGGAAAGGAGAGGTCACCCTCTTGGGAGTTTTCTATAGGCCTCCAAATAGTTCTGGAGATGTGGAGGAAAGGATTGATGATGATTCTGGATAGGTGCGAGAGTAACAGGGTAGTTGTTATGGGGGACTTCAACTTTCCAAATATTGACTAGAAATACTCTAGTTCATATATTTTGTTGGGTCAGCTTTTGTCCAGTGTGTACAGGACAGCTTCCTGACACAATATGTCGACAGGCCAACGAGGAGCGAGGCCACATTGGATTTGGTACTGGGTAATGAACCTGGCCAGGTGTTAGATTTGGAGGTCAGTGAGCTGTTTGGTGATAGTGACCACAATTCAGTTATGTTTACTTTAACGATGGAAAAGGAATGGTATACACTGCAAGGCAAGAGTTATTCTGGGGGAATGGCAATTATGATGCGATGCAATTAGGCAAGATTTAGGATGCATAGAATCGGCAAGGAAACTGCAGGGATGGGCACAATTGAAAGGTGGAGCTTATACAAGGAACTGCTACTGCGTATACTTGATAAGTGTATACCTGTCAGGCAGGGAGGAAGTGATCGAGTGAGGGAGACATGGTTTACTAAAGAAGTTGAATTTCTTGTTAAGATGAAGAAGAATGCTTATGTTAGGATGAGATGTGAAGGCTCAGTTAGGGTGCTTCAGAGTTTCAATTAGCCAGGAAAGACCTAAAGAGAGAACTAAGAAGAGCCAGAATGGGACAAGAGAAATTGTTGGCAGATAGGATCAAGGAAAGTCCTAAAGCTTTCTATTGTATATCAGGAATAAAAGAATGATGAGATTAAGATTAGAGCCAATCAAGAGCAGTAGTGGAAAATTGTGCGTGGAGTCTGAGGAGATAGGAGAAGCGGCAAATTAATATTTTTTATCGGTATTCATACTGGAAAAAGACAACGCTGTCATGGAGAATAGTGACTAGACTAGGTGGGATTGAGATTCACAAGGAGGAGGTGTTGGCAATTCTGAAAAGTGTGAAAATAGGTAAGTACCCTTGGCTGGATGGATTTGTCCTAGGATTTTCTGGGAAGCCAGGGAGGAGATTACAGAGCCTTTGGCTTTGTCTTTATTTTGTCATTGTCTACAGGAATAGTGCCAAAGACTGGAGGTTAGCAAATGATGTCCCCTTGTTCAAGAAGGGGAATAGACACAACCCTGGTAAAGATTACAAGAGATGGGATTTATAATCTTCTAGAAAGGAATCAGTAGATTAGAGATAGTTGACATGATTTTGTGAAGGGTAGGTTGTGCCTCACAAACCGTATTGAGAATTTGAGAAGGTGACCAAACAGGTGGAGGAGGGTATAGCGGCTGATATGGTATATATGGATTTCAGTAACATGTTTGATAAGGTTCCCCATGCTGGGCTATTGCAGAAAATACGGAAGCATGGGATTGAGGATGATTTAGCAGTTTGGATCAGAAATTGGCTAACTGAAAGAAGATGTAGAGTGGTGGTTAATGAGAAATGTTCATCCTGGAGTTCCGTTACTAGTGGTGGTGTACCACAAGGATCTGTTTTTGGTCCACTGCTGTTTGTCATTTTTATAAATGACCTGGGTGAGGGCGTTGAAGGATGGGTTAGTAAATTTGTGGATGCCCCTAAAGTCGGTAGAGTTGTGGACGAGTGCGGAAGCTTGTTGTAGATTACAGAGGGACATAGGTAAGCTGCCAAGCTGGGCTGAGAGGTGGCAGATGAAGTTAAATGCGGAAAAGCGTGAGGTGATTCACTTTGGAAGGCGCAATAGGAATAAAGATTATGGGCTAATGGTAAGATGCTTGACAGTGTAGATGAATAGAGAGATCTCAGTGTCCATTTACATAGATCCCTAAAAGTTACCACCAAGGTTGACAGGGTTGTTAAGAAAGCATATGGTGTGTTAGCTTTTATTGGTAGAGTTTCAGAGCCACGAGGTCATGTTGCAGTTGTACAAAACTCTTGTGCAGCTGTGCTTAGAGTATTGCATACAGTTCTGGTCACTGCATTATAGGAGGGATGTGGAATCTTTGGAAAGGGTTCAGAGGTGATTTACTAGGATGTTGCCTGGTATGGAGGGAAGATCTTATGAGGAAAGGCTGAAGGAGTTGAGGCTGTTTTCATTAGAGAAAAGGAGGTTGAGAGGTGACTTAATTGAGACATATAATCCTGGATGTAGGTTTGCTTGTTGAGCTGCTAGGTTTGTTTTCAGATGTTTACCACCCTCTGAGAAAAAGAACAGGGAATGACATCACCGTAGGAAATGATGTCATCACAGGAAATGACATCACCGGCCCTAGGAAACTCAAATCTATAAATAGAAAACAGGCTACACCACCAGTGCTTCATTCGGAGGCTCACTGAAGATGTTGCCTAAACGTCTGAAAACAAACCTTCCAGCTGAGCGAGCAAACCTACTTCCAGAATCTCAATCTGAGCTCCAAATCTTCTCAAAACTCACTACTATAAGATAATCAGAGGATTAGATAGTGTGGACAGTGAGAGCCTTTTTCCTCGGATGGTGATGGCTACCAGAAGGGGATATAGCTTTAAATTGAGGGGTAATAGATATAAGACAGGTGTCAGAGGTATTTTCTTTGCTCAGAGAGTAGTAGGGGCGTGGAATGCCCTGCCTGCAACAGTAGTAGACTCACCAACTCGAAGGGCATGTAAGTGGTCATTGGATAAACATATGGATGATAATGGAGTAATGCAGGATAGATAGGTTTCAACTTGGTTCCACTGGTCGGCGCAACATCAAAGACCGAAGGGCCTATACTCTGCTGTCATGTTCTATGTTCTAAGATACCAGACTATAGTCCAACAGGTTTTCTCACCTGATAAAGGAGCAGTGCTCTGAAAGCTTGTAATTTCAAGTAAACCTGTTGGACTATAACCTGGTGTCATGTGGCTTCAAGCTATTTAAAGTCAAGCTCTGACTTGGGAATTTCCAAGCAGGATTTTTGTTATCTTGCCTATCGTCTGTTAAACTGTATCATGTATTCCTCCATAGAATATCCATCCTGCTTCCTTAATTATTAAAGACTAACTGTGCCTTATATATTTAATGCGTCATTTTTTTGAAATTCTGTTCAAAAATTTTAATAGAACTGCTAAACGTTCCTCAGTGTCAAATTGTTGAGTCTCTCACTTTGAAAATGCGTTCTACCTAATGCTTACTAACATATCAACAAGGTGCTGCAGTAGAACCTTCAGCACCTTTAAGCCTGGTCTGCCACTCAGTAAGATTGTGGCTGACCTGATTCTCACACAAATTTCTCTTCCCACCTACCCCTGAGAATGTTTTGCCCCTTTGCTTAATGGGAATCTACCTTGGCTTTAAAAAATATTTTAAGAAAGTTTGCTTCTACCACATTTTCCAGAAAGAGTACTCCGAGGACACAAACCTCCTGAGAAGAAGATATCGAGTCTCTTTTGTAAATGGTTGTCCCCTGGCTTTTAAACAATGATTGTAAAAAATACACCCAAATACTCCAGTTTGGTAAACCTTCTGTGAAATGGTTACAATCTATTTACATTATTAAAGAAGGTGACTAGTACTGTACACATAACCAAGATGCAGACTCATAATAACTGAAGTATAACTTCTCTACTTATGTATTCAATTACTTTCATGAAAAAGATAACATTACATTAGTTGTTCTAAATTATTGATGTACCTGCGTCAGTGACGTTTTGTGATTCATGCATTGCAATCTCACACTGTGTAGATCATGTGCTTTTTCATTCTTTCTGCCAAAATGGATGCTTTCAAATTTTTCCCACATTGTCTTCCACAATTCTCCATTTCACATATCTTTAATCATGCACATAATCTTTGCTTCCCACTGCAGCATTCAGCTGTCCTCTGTTACTTTCTTATCTATGTCATCAACAAATTATTCAACCATATCTACTGCCCCTTCATTCATCATTTATACAAGGGCGGCATGGTGGCTCAGTGGTTAGTACTGTTGCCTTGCAGTGCCAGGGACCTAGGTTCAATTCCATCCTTGGGGGACTGTCTGTGTGGAGTTTGCACATTCTCTCCATGTTTGTGTGGGTTTCCTCTGGGTGCTGCACTCCAAAGATGTGCAAGTCACTATGGGCAATTTAGCCCATAGTGATACGGGCATGAGTAGGGGAATGGATCTGGGTGGGTTGCTCTTCAGAGAGTCGGTGTGGACTTGTTGGGCCAAAGGGCCTGTTTCTGTACTGTAGGTAATCTAAATAAATTGTGAACAGTTGAGGTCCCAGCAATGATTCCTTTGACACACCACTCTTGCCAATATGAAAGACCCATTTATGCCTAATCCCTGCTCTTTGTTAGCTCTAGAATCTTTTACATATATCAACATGCTACCCCTTACACTACGAGCTTTTATTTTCCACAGTAACATTTGATGTGGAGTGTGTTTTTCGGACTGGAGTCCTGTGACAAGTGGTGGTCCGAAAAGTTCACTACTTGGTCCACTTTTGTTTGTCATTGATAAAAATGATTTAGATGAGAATGCAGAAGGCATGGTTAGTACATTTGCAGATCACACCAAGATTGTTGGTGTAACAGGATTTCTACAAAGAGAGCTGAAAATGTGTTGCTGGTTAAAGCACAGCAGGTCAGGCAGCATCCAAGGAACAGGAAATTCGACGTTTCGGGCCAGAGCCCTTCATCAGGAATGAGGAGAGGGTGCCAGGCAGGCTAAGATAAAAGGTAGGGAGGAGGGACTTGGGGGAGGGGTGATGGAGATGTGATAAGTGGAAGGAGGTCAAGGTGAGGGTGATAGGCCGGAGTGGGGTGGGGGCGGAGAGGTCAGGAAGAGGATTGCAGGTTAGGAGGGCAGTGCTGAGTTCAAGGGAATCGACTGAAACAAGGTGGGGGGAGGGGAAATGAGGAAACTGGAGAAATCTGAGTTCATCCCTTGTGGTTGGAGGGATCCCAGGCGGAAGATGAGGCGCTCTTCCTCCAACCGTCATGTTGTTGTGTTCTGGCGATGGAGGAGTCCAAGGACCTGCATGTCTTCGGTGGAGTGGGAGGGAGAGTTAAAGTGTTGAGCCACGGGGTGGTTGGGTTGGTTGGTCCAGGCGTCCCAGAGGTGTTCCCTGAAACGTTCTGCAAGTAGGCGGCCCGTCTTCCCAATATAGAGGAGGCCACATCGGGTGCAGCGGATGCAATAGATGATGTGTGTGGAGGTACAGGTGAATTTGTGGCGGATATGGAAGGATCCCTTGGGGCCTTGGAGAGAAGTAAGGAAGGAGGTGTGGGCGCAAGTTTTGCATTTCCTGCGGTTGCAGGGGAAGGTGCCGGGAGTGGAGGTTGGGTTGGTGGGGGGTGTGGACCTGACGAGGGAGTCACGAAGGGAGTGGTCTTTGCGGAATGCTGATAGGGGAGGGGAGGGAAATATATCCCTGGTGGTGGAGTCCGTTTGGAGTTGGCGGAAATGACGGCGGATGATACGCTGTATACGGAGGTTGGTGGGGTGGTAGGTGAGAACCAGTGGGGTTCTGTCTTGGTGGCGGTTGGAGGGGCGGCGCTCAAGGGCGGAGGAGCGGGAAGTGGAGGAGATGCGGTGGAGGGCATTGTCGATCACGTCTGGGGGGAATCTGCGGTCCTTGAAGAAGGAGGCCATCTGGGCTGTACGGTATTGGAACTGGTCTTCCTGGGAGCAGATGCGGCGGAGACGAAGGAATTGGGAATATGGGATGGCGTTTTTACAGGGGGCAGGGTGGGAGGAGGTGTAGTCCAGGTAGCTGTGGGAGTCAGTCGGTTTATAGTAGATGTCTGTGTTGAGTCGGTCGCCCGAGATAGAAATGGAAAGGTCTAGGAAGGGGAGGGAGGAGTCTGAGATGGTCCAGGTGAATTTGAGGTCGTGATGGAAGGTGTTGGTAAAGTTGATGAACTGTTCAACCTCCTCGTGGGAGCACGAGGCAGCGCCGATACAATCATCGATGTAGCGGAGGAAAAGGTGGGGGGTGATGCCAGTGTATTTGCGAAAGATGGACTGTTCTACATATTCTACAAAGAGACAGGCATAGCTGGGGCCCATGCGGGTGCCCATGGCAACTCCTTTAGTTTGGAGGAAGTGGGAGGATTGGAAAGAGAAGTTATTCAGGGTGAGGACCAGTTCAGTCAGTCGAAGACTTTTCTACAAAGAGAGCTTGATCAGTTGTGTTAATTGGCTGAAGAGTGGCAGACAGAGTTTAATTTGGATAAATGCAAGGTATTTGTGAAACAAACAAAAGCAGGGCCTTGGGTAGTGTTATGGAACAGAGTGACTAAGGGTGTTCAGGTATATAATTCTTTAAAGCTTGCATCACAGGTGGACAGGGTGGTTAAGAAGGCATTTAGCACACTTGTCTTCATTGCTCATACCTTTGTGTATCCGAGGTGGGATGTTATGTGGAGGATGTAAAGGATGCTAGTGAGGCCTCTTCAGGAGTCCTGCGTCAAGTTTCTGCTCTCCCTGTTATAGGAAGGGCATTATTAAACTGGAGAGGGTTTGAAGAGATTTACCAGGATGTTGCTGGGTATGGAGAGTTTGAGTTATAGGAGAAAGGCTGGAATGTTTTTCACTGGAGCATAGAAGGTTGAGAGGTGACCTTACTAAAATCAGGAGGGGTATAGCTAAGGCATCTTTTCCTTAGGGTAGGGGATATTGAGACTAAGAGGCTTATTTTTAAGATGAGAGGAGAAAGATTTAAAAACAACATCGGGGGCAATTTTTTTTGCACAGAGTGGTTCGTGTGTGGAATGAACATCCAGGGGAGGTGGTGGTTGTGGATATGGTTGCAATATTTAAAAGACCTGTGGGTAAGTACATTAATAAGAAATGTTTGGAGGTATATGGGCCAAGAGCAGGGGCAGGTGGGACTTGTTTTCTTTGGTTTTATAGTCAGCATGGACTGGTTGGACCGTCTGTTTCTGGGCTGTACGACTGTGACTCATTACATGCCTTCCAGAAATCTAATTACAGTTCACCCACACCATGTGTAACCTCATCAAACAATACCAATAGCTTGGTCACCATTATTTTCTTTTCACAATGCCATGTTGACTCTGCTGATTATGTTGATTATGCCCTGTTATAATTTCAATAACTTTTAACATCTCCAGTTTTAAGTGACCTGTAGTTTCCTGCTTTTCATCTCTCTTTTTTGGTATAAAATAGTACATTTGCTATTTTCCAATCTAATTAGGTGTTCTCCAAATATCGCATCTAATAAAAAGCAAATGTCTCAAACTTGTCTTTTCCTTTGTTAAAAAGATAATAGGTCCACAGATCCACTTGATTTTTTCCATTATCTTGAGTTTCAGTTTAACCGAACATCAATGTGAAGTTATATCTTGACACTTTACCTTTACTTTCAATCATTGTTCAAACTCTATAAACAGTTTTGTGTCTGAAAAGAACTGTTAATTTCCAACGAATACCTTTATGCATTCGTTCTCTGATACAACTGTCAATTCAGATCCAAACAAGTTAGTGCAGCAGACACCAAAGTCTTGTATCTCCTTCCACATATCAATCCTACTTGTTCACCATTTATATTTATCCTGTCAATTAATTAATCAATTAATCTCAAATAGTTGCTTAACTATTTGTTATAGTAACAATGTGGGATCCTGGGTTTTATTAGTACAGGTGTTGAGCACAAAAGCTGGGAAGTTATGCTGAACCTATATAAAACAATAGTTTGATCCCAACTAAAGTCTTATGTCCAATCCTGGGGACTCAACTTTTGGAGAGGGTACAGAATAGAATTCCTGGGATTAGTCCTAAAAAACAGAGTTTTAAGTGTGTGGACGCACAAGAGAAACTGGGGTTCTCAGAATAAAGGAGGCCAGAAATAGACTTGATGAAGTATCCAATATGGTGAAAGGCCAAGGTAGAGTAATTGAAGAGAAACTGTATCAAATAGTTTCATAGAGATATACAGCACTGAAGCAGACCCTTCAGTCCAACTCATCCATAGCAATCAGATATCCCATTCTAGTCTAGTCCCACTTGCCAGCACCCAACCCATATCCTTCCAAACCCTTCCTATTCTTATACCCATCCAGATGCTTTTTAAATGTTGCAATTGTACCAGCCTCCACCACTTCCTGTGGCAGCTTGTTCCATGCACGCAACATCTCCTTAAATCTCATTTAAATCTTGCCCCTCTCACTCTAAACCTAATTCGAGATTCTCCCACTTCAGGGAAAAGAGGTTTATTGAACCTCATGATTTTATAAACCTCTTTTAGGTCAGCCCTCAGTCTCTGATGTTCCAGGATAAACTGCTCCAGCCTATTCAGCCTCTCGCTGTAGCTGAAGTCCTCCAAACATGGCAACACCCTTGTAAATCTTTTCTAAACTATTTCAAGTTTCATGACATCCTTCCAATAGGAAGGAGACCAGAATCGGACACAATATTCCAAAAATGGCCTAACCAATGTCCTGTACAGCTGCAACATGACCTCCCAATTCCTATACTCAATGCTCTGTCCAATAAAGGAAAGCATGCCAGATGTCGCCTTGACTATCCTATCTGCTAATGACTCCAATTTAAAGAAACTATGAACCTGCGCTATAAGATCTCTTTGTTTAGCAGCACTCCCTAGGACATTACTATTAAGTGTATAAGTCCTGCTCTGGTTTGCCTTTCCAAAATGCGGCACATCACATTTATTTAAATGAACTCCATCTGCCTCTCCTCAGCTCATTGGCCCATCTGTTCAAGATACATTTGTGCTCTGAAGTAACCGTCTTTGTTGTCCACGACACCTCCGATTTTGGTGCCATCTGCAAACTTATTAACTATACCTTGTTAATAATCACACAACACCAGGTTATAGTCCAAGAGGTTTATTTGGAAGCACTAGCTTTTGGAGCACTGCTCCTTCATCAGGAGCAACATTCCAAAAGCTAGTGCTTCTAAATAAACCTGTTGGACTATAACCTGATGTGTGATTCTTAACTTTGTACACCCCAGTCCAACACCGCCACCTCATCATAACTATACCTTCTATGTTCACATTCCAAATCATTTACAGAGGAACCTCGATTATCCAAACAAGATGGGCAGACACTATTATGTTCAGATAATTGATTATTCGGTTAGTTGATTCAATGCCTTCCCTCTGGGGCTTGGAGTTTTCTGTTAAACCTGCTCCCCTTTCAGGAGACTAGGCATCAGCACACTGCGTGTGAGCCCCCACTCCTCAAACCCGTCCAACACCAGCCAGCGACTGGCCCCACCCATCGCACTGCCCCCTGCCTGCCCCCCGTGTGCCCCCATCCCTTCCAGTACCTCCCCCATCCAGCCCCACTGTTCCCACCCCCCCTCCAAAGCAGTGGACTGGATACCAACAACAAGGCTCCTGCTGCTGCTGCGTTTTTGGGGGTGAGTCTCCAAGTAGTGCACACACGTGTACACACACACACACACACACACACACACACACACACACACACACACACACACAGTCACAAACAAACTTGTACAGCAACCTTTTGACAGGCTCCACCTTTGCGATGTGCAGGATAATGTTGGAGAGATTATCTGGGGAAGGAGGGTTTAGGTACATGCCTGTGTAGAACTGCAGAGAAAGTGTGGGGGGAGAGAGAGGGGGCAAGAGGTCAGTCATTTGGAGATGGCACCTGGGCTCCCATTGATGTCCAGGACTGTTCTTGGCAGCATTTCATTAAGCTGAGTTCACTTTTAATCATTGTAAACAAAAGGCATAATCAGTGTTGGAAACACCTCTTTGATGTAATGTTTCTACCATAACCTTGAAATCTTCGAATAATCCGATATTTGGATAATTGATATTCGGATAAATGACGAAAAGCAGTGGACCCAGAACCAATCCTTGTGGCACACCGCTGGTCACAGCCCTCCAGTCTGAAAAGCAGTCCTCCATCAACATACTCTCTCTTCTACCTTCGAGCCAGTCAGTTCTGTATCGAAATGTTGAGTTCTCCCTTTCTTCCATGTGATCTAACTTCGCTAACCAGTCTACTATGCAGAACCTTGTCGAACGCCTTATTGAAGTCCATATAGATCACGCCAACCGCTCTGCCCTCATCAATCCTCTTTGTCACTTCGTGAGACATGATTTCCCAAGCACAAAGCTATCTTGACTATTCCTAATCAGACCTTTCCTATCCAAATGCATGTCATTCCTGTTCCTCAGGATTCCCTCCAACAACCTGCCCACCACTGATGTCAGCCACACTGGTCTGTAGTTTCCTGGCTTTTTGTTACCCCCTTTCTTAAATATGGGCACCATGTTAGCCAGTCTCCAGTCTTCCGGCACCTCACCTGTGGTTATCAATAATACAAACATCTCAGCAAGGGGCCCAGCTTCCCACAGAGTTCTAGGGTACACCTGATCAGGTCCTGGGGATTTATCCATTTTTTTTAATCGATTTAAGGACGTCCAGCACCACCACCTCTATATTATGGACATTTTTCAAGATGTCACCATTTATTTCCCCACATTCTATACCTTCCATGTCGTTTTCCACAGTAAACACTGATACAAAATACTCGTTTAGTATTTCCTGCAGCTCCACACAAAAGCCGCCTTGCTGATCTTTGAGGGGCCCTATTGTATCACTAGTTATCCTTTTGTCCTTAATGCATTTGTAAAAACCCTTTGGATTCTCCTTAACCCTGTTTGCCAAAGCTACCTCATGTCCTCTTTTTGCCTTCCTGATTTTCTTCTTAAGTATCCTCCTACTAACTTTATAATCTAAGGATTCTGTAAATCTCTGCTGTCTATACAGGACCTATGCTTCATCTTTTTACTTAACCAAAACCTCAATTTCTCTCGTTATCCAGCATTTTCTACATCTACCAGGCATCTTCCTCTCTCCACCCCTCTCTGCAAGGACTGTTCCCTTTGCCAGTCTTTAGTTTGCCCTCTGCACACCAACCCCCCGAACCTCCAGGTACCTTCCCCTGAAACCGGAAGAGATGCAAAGCCTACCGGCACATCACCCCCACTCACCTCAATCCAGGGCCCCAAACAGTCCTTCCAGGTGAGACAGAGGTTCACCTGACTCTCTTCCAACCAGGTTTACTGCATCAAACAGACCAAACAGCACATTTCGCCGAGCAATGCAGCCTGGCCCCTAAAGACAGACTAGCCCTTCCAATTTCAAATAACCTCCCTTCCCATCCCCCAACTCCCTTCCCATCCCCTCCCTCTCCCTGCCCAGCCACCCCCCCCTTTCCACTCTCCCTCCCACCAACCGGATTCATTCTTCCTGTCGACCAAACAGGTTGTACCCTCTACCTGTCTTCACCTAGCCCCATTTCACCACCCTGACCCCCACTCCTTTTAGCTGCAGCTCCCTTTACACCCACCCCCAGCTCTGAAGAAGGGTTACACCCAAAACATTGACTTCTCTACCTCCTGATGCTGCCTGGCTTGCTGTGAGCTTCCAGCCTCCTTGTCTACCGTGTCTTTCATCCTAGCAGGAAAATACTGTCTCTGGAATGTTGTTGTTTCATTTTTGAAGGCTTCCCTTTTTCCAGCTTCCCTTTATCTGTCCCCCAATCAACTTAGTTGAATGGTCAATAATAGGGAATTTAAGATGATTCATAAAAGACCCAGAGGGTACATGAAGAAAACATTTCTACATAGCAAGTAGTTAGTTCTTTGTTTTGTTATGGTTGTGAATGGGAATGCATTGTCTGATAGGCTGGTGAATACAGATTGAATAGTAACCTTCCAAAGAAATTTGAATAAATACTTGAAGAAGAGAAGTATTTATAGAGATATTGGAAAGAGTGAGACTCACTGAGTCACTCCCGAAAAGAGTCAGTACAGTCTTGATTGGCTGAATGTCTCTTCTGCGCTTTGTTGTTGGAATCTCCACTGACCTGATCATTACAATTTCATTTTCTGGATGGTTCTTTTAGCAAAGACTATGTCAGCATTCCTACAACAAATGTCCATCTCACCAATAAGTTCTTTGGACTTGTTCAGTCTCTCTTTATAAGCAAACAAAATTAAATTCCCTGTTTTCCAATAATGTTCTGTGTAAAATTTAGTTTTTGCATGTGTTTTTTCATGTGTTTGGTCACACCTTATTTCTAAGAACAAGCCCTGTGTGGTGACTTGTATGATGGCACAACCATGCAGCAGGGTTGTTAACCAGTCCTTTGATAATATTCCCTTATTTAAAATGAATGCTCATGCACCTGTAATAGTACATCTGCTGTCTCATTCATAACTTCGAAAACGGGTATAAACAGTTCACTCTGAGATCAGGATTTTGATTCTAAGTATTGCTTATAGAACATAGAACATTACAGTGCAGTACACACCCTGCGGCCCTCAATGTTGCGTGGACCTGTGGAACTAATCTGAAGACAATCTATCCTACCCTATTCCATTTTCATCAATATGTTTATCCAATGACCATTTAAGTGCCCTTCAAGTTGGTGAGTCTACTGCAGTTGCAGACAGGGCATTCCACACCCCCACTTCTCTTCGAGTAAAGAAACTACTACTGACATCTCTCCTATAGCTATCACCCCTCAATTTAAAGCTATGTCCCCTCGTGCTAGCCATCACCATCCGAGGAAAAAGGCTCTCACTGTCCACCCGATCTATCCCTCTGATTATCTTATGTCTCAACTAAGTCGCCTCTATAACAAAAACAGCCTCAAATCCCTTAGCCCTTCCTCACAAGACCTTCCCTTCATACCAGGCAACATCCTAGTAAATCTCCTCTGAACCCTTTCCAAAGCTTCCACACCCTTTCTATAATGCAGTGACCAGAACAGTACGCAATACTCCAAGTGTATTGCCAGATTTTACATGATGAACAACCTCTCCCTTGTGATTGAACATCTTCTTGTCTACTTTAGTCATATCTAATGTCATACCTGTTTGTTAATCCCTGATCAATAATGAGGCAAACTATTTAATATTTCTGTTAACTCACTGTCATTTCTGGAGAGTTTGTCATGTGTGCCTATCATGTTATATGTATGTGAAATATATTACATTTAAATGATATTTGATCTAATTTGTAGCTCGTCATTGTTTTCCCATCTTTTTGGACTTCTTTCCAGTCCTTTTCCTGCTCTTATCTTCTCCTTTGTTCTCTGTGTTCACTTTTTCTCTAGTTTTTCTCTACCCTTTTATCCCTTAATTTATTCACATCATTATTGGCTAGTTTGTCCTTAATCACCATTTTGAATCCTTCTCACAGTTTTATGTCTACAAATGTTTTTCTGGTTAAACTTTCCTCGTTCTTTACTCATCCCATCTGCATTTTGCGGTTTTTCATCTGTTACTTTGGTCTTTTATTTTTCTCCATCACGGTGTTCAGTCTTATTTGGCTGTGATTTCTATTCCCTAGTTATGTCACCCCACCCCCTCCTCCACCACCATTCAAATTACTAGTTTGTTCTGGTTTGTTTTCATTTGGGATCAAAAGGTGATTGCTGCCTAGTAGTGCGTTTTACATACTGGATAAGGAAGGCAGAACATACAATCATGCACTTACATATAAATACTGTGTTCCCTTTTCCCTTTTCTTTACCTCCTGCCAGTTTATTCAGAATAACTGATGCTCAATTTTATTTGAACTCCAGAAATTTTCTGATATATTTATTTCTCCACTTCTCCTCAACTATAGGGCTGATCTATAGATTTTGTCTATTAGAGTAATTCGACACAACAAAAACTGCAGCTGCTGGAATCCAAGGTAGACAAGTAGGAGACTGGGAGAACACAGCTAACCAGGCAGCATCAGGAGGTGGAGAAGGGTTATACTTAAAGCCTTGACCTCTCCACCTCCCGATGCTGCCTGGCGTGCTTCCAGCTTCAGGCTTGCCTGTATTAGAGTAATTCATCCCATCTTAATCTTGGTCTCTGAATTCAGAGTTTTAGGGCATTTTTCTTTGTCGAAGGTGATCCATACAAGTTTTTGGTGTAACTAATTCAGATAGGTATGTGTTTGTGTCTGTTGTAGCTATGCAAGCTGGAGCTAATTCTGATCATGCAGTTGTTTTGTTTTCCAAAAACTATGAATTGATTTTTTTTTTGCTTTGTTGCTACTAGCACTAAATGCTTTTAACTTGCTGCTGAAAGATCAATGTGTTTTTTTTGGATGGGATACAAAAAGCATTGATTTATATTTTAGTAACATACTAGTGAATTGCTTCTTGACAGTGCTTTTGTCTTGAGTTTTTATGTGGACTTTTTCCAATATTAAAGCAGCTTCATTTTTCTTAATTGCTGAAATGTAATTCTTTCAAAAGTTGATCAATTTACTTTGAGGAGAGAAATCAAAACTTTCTTTAGCTTCAGTGATTTTAAAAATTAAATGCATTCTTTTCATATATTTTGCTGGAACTGTGTTCATTTAAAAAAAACTTTTTTCCCTACACTGTATGATATTGTCCCATTTAACTGTTATGAAGCATAAAATTTACCACCTAATTTTCTGAAATGTTAGCTAAATTTTCCATTGTCATTGTTAGACAAAGCTGCATGAAGTGTGTCGTATTAGTATTTTGGCCCCATTCTGTATTGTGGAATCGGGTAACCACGTCGGCCACGGCAGTTGAACTGTAGGTGACATGTGATTTGTCTGTCCATGCTGTAAGGAAGTACGTACTTCCTATAGACCTCACTCTTCGGTAGTGTGAACCTTGATGTATCTTTTTCTCACAATGCTTTGTCTACAGAGGGTGGATTACTTGCTGAAGCAGGAGCGATTCATTGAGGCACTATCTCTGGCCTGGTCCTTTCATGAAGGAAAAGCAAAAGCAGTGGTTGGTGAGTGATGACCTTTCATGCTTTCAAAATGGATTGGGCAATTCATTTGATGACTTTTAATATGTTTTTCTCGTTCAGCCTGCCGTGTCTGTTTGTCACTCTCAAACAGCTGTCTTGCTATGTCCTCCAGGCTCGCTTTTTGGAAGTAACCTGAGGGTTCCACATTTTCGAGCGTCTGCTAATTCCTTTAAAAATTATTTATTGGATCAACTTCTGCCAAGACATTCCAAATCTTAACAACTCTGAGTGGAAATGATTCTCACCTCTGTAAATGTTTTGGCAATCATTTTAAATTGGCAATGTCTGGTGATTATCCTGTTGTAAAGATAGATCAAAGGAACAAACCACCTCTCTTAAAAAAAGCTGTCTGCTTGCAGTGCATGCAAGTGCTGAATAGTTGTGTACTTTAGTGCCGTGTGCAAGTTTCCATCAGTAACAAACCCAGTTGACAGGACAAAGCCCATCGTGATGAATTCTACAAAAGCTAAAGAGGGAACGATATCAACTAAATTGAGAAGTTGTGGTTAAGTGACAGTCAGCTCAGGTTTTAATGGCTCAAATATTGTCGAAGAATTTAGAGTTGAGGGGTGGAGAACTTCACAGTTCCAAATCCTTAAAGAAGATTGAGGTGGAGTAAAAACATTGTTCTCAGTTAAAAAGGGATATGCTTTCCTTGCGAACTGGATGGACTGATTAAGTGGTTTCTGTGGTGTGTGTTGTGTGTGTCATAATGGGGATGATCTTGTAAGAATACTTTTGTACTTATGCACTTTATGCTGTGTATGATTGTGTAGTCTGTGCTGTCCATGTACCACCCTCGGTCCTGGAGGAGCGCTGTCTTGTTTTTACTGTATCTGTTGTATATGGTAGCAATGACAATAAAAAGCTACTCTACTCTCTACTGTATAGTTTAGGAGCAGGAAGGTTATGGTGGGACTGTGTAAAATGTTGGTTAGACTACAGTTTGAGTATTGTGTGCAGCTCTGGAGTCCACGGTGGCTAGCACTGCTGCCTCACAGTGGCAGGGACCCGAGTTCAATTCCCTCTTCGGGCAACTGTCTGTGTGGAGTTTGCACATTCTCCCTGTGTCTGCGTGGGTTTCCTTCGCGTGCTCTGGTTTTCTCCCACAGTCCAAAGATGTGCTGGTCAGGTGAATTAGCCATGTTGAATTGTCCATAGTATTAGGTGGAAGTGAGGACTGCAGATGCTAGAGATCAGAGCTGAAAATGCAGTGCTGGAAAAGCGCAGCAGGTCAGGCAGCATCCAAGGAGCAGGAGAGTCGACGTTTCGGGCATGAGCCCTTCTTCAGGAATCCTCAAGAAGGGCTCATGCCTAAAACGTCGACTCTCCTGCTCCTTGGATGCTGCCTGACCTGCTGCGCTTTTCCAGCAACACATTTTCAGCATAGTATTAGGTGCATTAGTCAGGGGTGAATGTAGGGAATGGGTCTGGGAGGGTTGCTCTTCGGAGGGTTGGTATGGACTTGTTTCTACACGATAGAGAATCTAATAATAAAAAAAACTAATAATATTATTGGAGGGATGTGATTATTTTGCAGAGTGTGCAGAGGAGATTTACAAGGATATTGCTTGGGCTGGAGAGTTTTAGAGATTTGACAGATTGAGGGAGTTTTTCTTGGAGAAAGTGAGGACTGCAGATGCTGGAAAAGCACAGCAGGTCAGGCAGCATCTCTGGAGCTGGAGAATAGACATTTCGGGCAAAAGCCCGCAATGTCGATTCGCTTGTTTTTCTTGGAGCAGATGGGACTTGGAGGGGTGATGGTGGTGAGGATGGTTGTTGTGATTGTGGTGTATAACATTGAGAGGCATCGACAAAATTGAAGGGAGTGATCAATCACCAGAGGACATAGATTTCATGTGAGAGGCAGGAGGTTTAGGTGAGATGTGTGGAATGTTTATCTTCACTGAGGGTGGTGGGAATTGAAACATGCTGCCTTTAAGGATGGTACGATAGAAACCTCATAACATTTAAGAAGTATTCACATGTATACTTGTGATGTCAAGGCATGCAGAGTATGGGCTAAATGCAGAAAAAATGGGATTAGAATAATTAGGTTGTTGTTTTTGTTTGGTGCAGACTTATTGGGCAGAAGGGCCTTTTTCTGTAATGTAAACCGCTATAACTCTGACTCTATATTTGTGACTTAAAACAAATATGAGGAAAAACCTCATAGGAGTGATGACCTCTGTGATGTATCTCATCTATTGTGAGAAAGTTCCATGTCTTGTGAATGTCATGACAATGGTCGTGTCATGAATATTTGTCTATTGTTTTCTGCCTCATTGGCTAAGTGTTGTTGATCTTGTGTTTTCTAATGTACTAACTTATTGTGCACTTGTTACTTCACCTACAATCATTTTACAGGAAGCCTCATTTCCTAAGACAGTTCTCCCAAATCCCATTGTAGCTTATCAAAAGTTTGAAGAAACCAATTAAACGTTTCCCATCTTCCATGTTCATATCATGGAAGCTTCATCTCGTTTTAAACTTTGTTGCCCATATTCTACTTCACACTAAGTCTCCCTAATTACTTTTACCAAAGGAGAAAACCAAGTTTCCTACTTTCCTCTCACTTCACACCTATCTTTTCTGTCCTCATTAATTTATTTCGGACCTTAGTCCATCAATATCTCCACAGTACATTTCTGGTTGTGTTTCTATTCCTTCATGATCTCATTCCCCCTGTTTTTGTGACTTCCTTCACATTTTTGGTCCGTGCACTAACATCTCACCTTTTCATTCTTTATTCCAGTCCTGGAACTGTTTGTTTTCTTAATCTGGCATAAGCATCATGTGCGTGCAAACCATTCTTTCAGTTATTTAGGCCCGAAACGTAGAAATTCTCTTCTTGAAACTTTTCCATCACCTTTCCTTAAAACTATTTCATTAGTGAACATTTGTACATAATTCCTAATAGCCACTTTAGTTCAACATGAATTCCTTGGGACTTTTTCCAAATTAGGGAATCCAGTTTGGAAGGGTGGTGAATAATTTGATTCGGATGATTTCTGAATTGGTTTATTTATCACCCTGGACCATGTTGTGTTACAAAATACACTGTGATGAATACAAAAATTTATTTGAGTACATTAATTCAGATGAATAAACTAAACAAAGTCTTTAAAATTTGTTATCATAAAGCTTACAAGCAAATTACCATATTGAAGAATACTGCTGTGAGGTGCTGCATTTTGGGAAAGTAAACCTTAGCAGGACTTATACACTTAATGGTAAGGTCCTAGGGAGTGTTGCTGAACAAAGAGATCTTGGAGTGCAGGTTCATAGCTCCTCAAAAGTGGAGTCGCAGGTCGATAGGATCGTGAAGAAGGTGTTTGGTATGCTCTCCTTTATTGGTCAGAGTATTGAGTACAGGAGTTGGGAGGTCATATTGCGGCTGTACAGGACATTGGGTAGTGTGGGCATAGGTTTAGTGTGAGAGGGGAAAGATGTAAAAGAGACATAAGGGGCAATTTTTTCATGCTGAGGTTGGTACATTTGTGGAATGGGCTGCCCGAGGAAGTGGTGGAGACTGGTACAATTGCAACATTTAAAAGGCATCTGGATGGGTATATGAAAAGGAAGGGCTTGGAGTGATATGGGCCGGGTGGGACTAGATTGGGTTGGGATATCTGGTTGGCATGAATGAGTTGGACTAAAGGGTCTATTTCCGTGCTGTACATCTCTATGATTCTATGAATGATTAGAGACAAAAAAAAACTGCAGATGCTGGAATCTAGACAAGCAGGAGGCTGGAAGAACACAGCAAGCCAGGCAGCAATGGGATGTGAAGAAGTCAACGTTCTGGGTGTAACCCATCTCCAGGAATAGGGGAGGGTGTGGGTGGGGAGGGGCAGGGTGCTGAGGTAGGGATAAGTGGACAAAAGTGAGGACTGCAGATGCTGGAGATCAGAGTCTAGATTAGAGTGGTGCTGGAAAAGCAACCAGGTCAGGCAGCATCTGAGGAGTGGGAAAATCAACGTTTCCAGCAAAACCCTTCATCAGGAATGAAGACAGGGAGCCTCTGAGGTGGAGAGATTAATTGGATGGGGGTGGGGCTGGGGAGAAGGTAACCACGAGTACAATAGATGGATGGAGGTGGGGATGTAGGTGATAGGTCAGAGAGGATGTGGGAAGGAAGGTTGGCAGGTAGGACATGTCATGAGGATGGTGCTGAACTGGAAAGTAGGAACTGGGGAAATGAGGAAACAGGTGAAGTCCACATTGATACCCTGGGTTGAAGTGTTCCGAAACGAAAGATGAGGCGTTCTTCCGCCAGACATCAGGTAGTGAGGGAATGGCGATGGAGGAGGTCCAGGACCAGCATGTCCTTGGCAGAGTGGGAGGGGGTGTTGACGGTGGGGTTAATTGGTGCATGTGTCCCGGAAATGTTCCCTAAAGGTGGGGATAAGTGAAGAGCGAACAACCTGTTTGGTGGATGGGAGGAGTGAATCCGGTTGGTGGCTGAATGGAAGGATCACTGAGAGGATTGGAAGGGAGGGGGAGAAGTTGGGAAGGGAATCTGGTGATGGGAAGGAAGTTTATTTGAAATTGGAGAACTGTGTTGAGTCCTCCGGGCTTTAGCTGTCCAGATGAAAGACAAGGTATTTTTCTTCCAATTTGCGGTCTGATTCCCTGACCTCAGGTACTTTCCCCTACAACCAGAAAAGATGTAAAAACTGCCAGTACACGCCCCCCCCACCTCCCCTCACCTCCATCCAGGGCCCCAAACAGTCCTTCTAGGTGAGACAGAGGTTCACCTGCCTCTCTTCCAACCTCGTTAACTGCATCAAATGCTCCTGATGTGGTCTTCTCTACGTCGGGGAGACCGACTGTAAACTAAGGGAACGGTTCACCCCGCATCACAGCCGGGCCCGCAAGGGCGACTGGACCTCCCGGGGTCACCGCCCCTCTTAATTCCCCTTCCCATTCCCTTTCCACATGACCATCCTTGGCCTCCTCCATTGCCACAGTGAATTAGACCACAAATTGGAGGAACAACATCTCATCTTCCGCCTGGGCAGCTTACAGCAAAGGGGACGCATCATTGAGTTCTTCAATTTCAAATAACCTCCCTTCCCTCTCATGACTCCCTTCCCAGCCCTTACCCCTCTCTTCCATTCCTCTCATTGACTCTTCTTTCCAGCCACCAACCGGATTCATTCCTCCCATCGACCTCACCCTACACCCCATCCTTTTATCTGCAGCTCCCTTTACACCCACACTCAGTCCTGAAAAAAGATTACACTCGAAATGTTGATTTCTTCATCTCCTGATGTTGCCTGGCTTGCTGTGTTCTTCCAGTTGCCTGCTTGTCTACCTTTAAGGAATGATTGGCAAAAGTTTAAGTGCAGTTAGTACTGAAAAAATCTGAACAAAATCTTAATTTGGCTCTGGCGAGACTGATTGTAGGAATGGCTTGCAAATGTAAGAGTGCATTGTCTATGAAATTAGCAATTCATTTGTTCCAGAACTTAATACATAGGATGCGATGTGGTGGTGTAGTGATTTGGATTATGTCAGCCAGGTGGACTTTATAGAATGGGTTCCCTGATTGAAATGTTAATCTCATTCAGTCAGGGAGCCCTGGCTGATAGATAAAAACAGGAATGTCAGGATTCCTGCTCAGTCTCGGAGCCGGTCTGCTATAGTTTCAGTCAATCTCATGTGCCATGCACATGTAAGTAAAGGGTGACTTGCTGACGGTATACCTGCTTTCATGGAGTTATTTCAGTGATGGGGATGTAGTATGGTTACAATTAGTTGATGTGGTGAGGTACCAAAGATGGTCTGGTGATGTATGAAGTGAAGCTGCAGAGAAGGTCTCCAGGACCATAGTACACAAAATACTTGGAAGCACCATTGTCTGTTGCTGTAAAATTGCTGGCATGTGCATGTTTGGATCAGTTCCCACAAATATTACTTTTTATACCCCTCACCTTGCTTGTAAATGTTAAGGCATGAGCTGATAGAACGTGCCCATGAGTTTGCCATAAAGTATCCCAACAATTAAATTTTAGAATTACTGGTTTGTATGAATGTCATATTATTCTCAAGGCAGAGGAAAACATTAACAGAAAGAGTAAGCAATTCATCACAACAGGAAATCAAATGCAACAGTGAGGATGTTTGTGCATTTTTAATAAGATTCAACAAACAAAGAGAATATGGACGGTTGTTTTTAATTAAAAAAATTGTTGGCCTGACTGCACGTACTGTGTGTATTAGTTGTTTTTTCTGAAATAACTTTACATAAAACAAAGGAGCCGCTGTGCAGACTGTCCACAGATATAGCTGAATGAAGTCAATTTTAATTTAAATTGAATTTATTTTCCCTGAAATAGCATAAAATTAGAAACCAATTTTCTTTATTTTCACAATTACATTTGTATCTTTTGCAGTTCTCTGGTTTTTATTTTTATGATACACACTCGAAGAAATCTTTTTCTCCTGTACCAATATTCTCCATAGATACTTCGACTATTTACTTGTCTAATATTTGTTTAAAAAAGTTGTTTCAGTGCTTTACACTTGAACTAAATTTTCCATTGTTATTGATTGGAAGTGGAAGAAAAGTAAAATCTCCTGTTACAATAATTAACTAAGTTTAGGTAACAAAATTGGAAAATAATGCAAATATAAACTGTGAAATCAAAAGATTAGTTGTATTTTGGTTCTTCTTCAAAATAAAGTGAAACTTTAATGCACTTTTTTTTTCACTAACTGATGCATTGTATCCATTCTCAGATGGGTAAAGCATAACTTCGTTGCAGACAAACCGTATTTGAGATTTTTTTTCATGAAATGTATGTTATGCCTAGCGGAGATCACACACTAGTTACTGGAATTAGATATGTTTTAATAGACTATTTCAGATAGAAACACTTGCAAAGTAGCATTGCTGCAGCAGTAGCTGCTCATTCTTAATGACTGAAGTGGAACCAAACCATAAATAAAAAAGTGAATAATTAATTAGCTGCATAATTTACAGTCTGTTAGTACAGTATGCTATGGGTCCATCTCCCTTTGTTGTGCTGACCATTGTTTGTAAATTAGAGTTTTATGTCATTACTATCCAGTGAATCTTTATGACATATTTTGTATGTGTAAACTATCCAATCCAGAAGTGCCAGCCTTGGATTAATGGGTCGTACTCTTTTCTCTGAGTCAGAATGTTAGTTGTTCATGTGCATTTCCAGGACTTGAACATGCAATTCAGGGTTAGTCCTCCACACAGCACTGTTTGAAATACTGTGTGTTTAGGACTGAAAATTAAACCAGGGCCCAGTCTGCACTTTGGTAACAAAGATCCCATGGTATTGCTTTTGATGAAAAACAGGGATGTTGTGCCCCATGTCCCAATCAAAGTTTATCCATCCATTAACATTGCAGCAATATAACATCTAGTTATTAATGGATCTAGAAACATAGAGGACATTTCGCAGGATATAACCAGCATGTAGATTGCAGTTGTGGGAGAAATTAGGACTGTTCTTCTTGGAACCAGAATGGTTAAGAGGTGGTTACTAAGAAGATAAGAGGTTACAATGGAGTAGGTATGATCAAATTAGGGGGAGATAAAGATGGAATGTTGTCAACTAAAAAGATTTTCAGATTGAAAACAGAAACTCTTCCACTCCTTGGCCTAGCACTTAAGGTCAAATCCAGCATTGCTCAAATGGGAACTAAAGCAACATCCAATGTTTTGAAATGATGAGTCTTTAAAGAAAATGTGATTACACACTTCAGCCGCCTTGGCGATTTCTCACTTAGGCCATCAATTTGGTTTTGAATTATTGTGGTGCTGTCACTTTTGACATTTATGGTCAAGTGCAACTAGAGCTACGCAGCTCTGTTTGTTTGGGATTCTGAAGGTGAAAGGACAATATTTTAGCATTACTACCTGGTTCCTTGTTCCCAACTATAGGAGTGAGTCTTACGGAGATCATAAATTTTCAGGAGACAGCAGCAGAGCTCGAGGCAAGTGGTAATTTATTCATCTCTTCCACTGGTACAGTACAAGGAGAGGCCAAAGACTCCCCTTGAAGCTGACCTTAACGTGAGGGTTCAATTACCCTCTTAATCCGCAGCTCAGATTGGAAGAAAGGTCAATGATGCTCAAATTTCAAATACAGGTGTCTTTTGCACACTTTTCTTGTAACATTAACATGGTGGCGCATACTCCCTTCCAGTGTATAGTATTGGTTAATTAGTGCTGAGTTGTTAAACTATGTTTGGGTTTCCAATGCATCGTTCAATTAGTAGTCTTGTTACTATGATTGAAATGGGCCACGTTTGGTATATAGGGAAGCTGGGTAAAAACAAGGACTGCAGATGCTGGAAACCCAATTCTAGACTAGAGTGGTGCTGGAATAGATGAAGGGCTTTGGCCCGAAACGTGTATTTTTCTGCTCCTCGGATGCTGCCTGAACTGCTGTGTTTTTCCAGCACCACTCTAATCTAGAATATAGGGAAATTGAACTTCCCATAGTTACTTGTGACCTTTTTTCTCAACTGTGACAGTAATGAGATAATGGAGGCCCCTTGTAAATAGTTTTTATACCTTTCTTTCAAATATTTCAATGATTTTATATATAAACACTTAAGAATCTATATCTATGATTATCTTAAAGACTCTTAATTAAAACCTATTTGTAGTAGTATTATAACTGACCGATTAGAAAAATCTTAAATTTCATTGATATGAAATGTTCTTATCTTTAGCGGAGCAAAGAATTTTGCACATCCAGACTACCATTGTCCTCTGTGCTGAGAATGCTTTAAAAGGGTGTTTCTCACACTCTATAATTTCTGTTAAACGTACTGCAAGCTTGTTGGAGCTGTTGTCAGTCATTCTTGCTGTACTATCATAGGATAGCCCCAACACCAACTTCAACACTACACATTTTCCCATAGACAAATGCATGTTGTGTGAAGCATAGATGTTCTAATTATAACCATCTCTCTTTATCCTTAGGTTTGTTTGGAGATCAGAGTAAGCGGAAGGGTGTTGTGGCTGATCGGGTAAAGTATCGCTTATTAATGGGATTTGTCTTCCCTCATTTATCTATTAGAAAGTAACTTGTGTAGTATTGAACAGTTAATTAAATGCCCAGGAACTCAGTTCATCAGAAAATGAGCTGCTTGTCTAAAATGTGCAACTTAAACAACTTAAGACTTTGATCCTCATTCAGTATTGCTCAAGAGGGGAAGAAAGTCTAAAATTGTTGCATTGGATCACTATTAAGCCTCTGTTTATTGAAAGAGAGGGCTAGGAGTGAAGTGGGTGTGATTGCCCTTGACATTAAGGTAGCATTTTATAGAGTTTGCTATCAAGGAGCCGTGGCAAATCTGGAGACAATGGGAATTGGGTGGGTGAACAAAATTTGGTTGGTTGGAGTCATTTCTAGCACAAAGGAAGATGGTTTTGGTTATTGGAGATCAATCATCTCAGCCACGTGTCATCACTGTAGGAGTTCTTCAAGGTGGTGTCCCAGGCCCAACCAGCTTCAGCGTTTCATCAACAATGTCAGAAATGGGGATGTTTGATGATTGCAGCATTCACAGCACCTCAGATACTCAAGTAGCCATATCCATATGCAGTAGCATGTGGACACTATCCAGGCTTGAAGTGATAAGTGGCGAATAACGTTCGAACCATTAGTGCCAGAGTTATGATTACATCTCTAACAGGAGGATTACATTGGTAATTGAGCCTTACTACTCTACAAGCCAATACACGAGTATAAATATTTTATTTGTTTATCAAAGTCATCATTTCTTTTCTCTTTATTACAGTTATCTAGAACGGAAGAGACTTTACCTGATTTTCTCAATAAACTCAAAAATAGGACATTGCAAGCAAAATGCATTTAACAAATGAGTGATCAAACTGGTTGTTAACTGAGCTACTTGAACTACATTACTCTTAATCTGAATGCACAAACATCCATTAAGTAAAACAGGCTGAATTCCAGCTCTCTAAAGGTTTATAGATGGGGGACAAAAGGGGTAAAAAGACAAAACCCTTATGGGTAAAGATTACAAATGAAAAGGATAGAATACGTTGATTTTTCAGAGTTGCTTCAGTTTTCTGTCAATGAGATTGATTTGCTTAGACACAGTGGTGGAAAACATCAATTTGTGTCCTCGGTTAGTTAGGTTCCCTTGTTAGCCTTTCGCAAAGACCATTCCCTCCAAGCTACCATGGCCCAATCCTCCTTTACTCTCAAAGCCTCACGGCACCTTCCCTGCAACTAAAGAAGGCGAGACACCTGTCTGTTTACTTCCTCCCTCCTCCGTATCCAAGAGCACAAATACAACTTCCAAGTGAAGCAGCATTTTACCTGCACTTCACTCAGTCTGGTTCACTGTATTCACTGCTCAGAATGTCATCTCCACTCCATTTGGGAAACAAAGCATAGACTGGGTGTCTGCTTCACAGAACACCTATGTTCTGCCCACAAAAAAGGCTGTGACCTGCCACTTCAATATGCCACCCTGTTCCCTGACCAACATCTCTCTCTCAGGCTTGCTGCATGCTCCAGTGAAGCTCAGCACAAACTGGAAGGACAGCACCATGTTTTCTGCTTGGAAACTTCACAGTCTTCTGGACTCAGTATCGAATTCAACAATTTTAGAGCATGGAGCATCTTTTCCTCTGTCCTCACCCCAACGTCTACACACCGGGTCTTTGTTATCACAGAGTCATATAGCACGGAAACAGACCCTTCGGTATGCTACTTTAATCACTAATAGTCTCCATTAGCAGCCACTCATTCTTCAAGGCTGATCATTATCCACACCTTTGCCTGTCCAAGTGTTCTTCTCTCTCTTTGGGCTCTATCTCCATCTATCGGTTATTCCTCACCCCCTCTGCCACCGCCTGATCTTCTGCATGAAAACCAACTTCTTCCAAGCTGCCATCAGTTCTGAAGAGGGGTCACTGGATCAGAAGTGTTAACTCTGATTTCTCTCCACGAATGCTGCAAGACCCTTGCTGAGATTTTCCAGCAATTTCTGCTTTTGTTTCTGTCATGTAACATGTTTTAAGCAGCATATGGTGACCTACATTCATTTTCAGTATTGTTAAATAAAAGTTTCTACACCAAAACAGACCATTCAGTCTGTTTATTAGTGATTATCTTGTACTTTTGCCTCCTGCATCTAGAATTACTTGGAAGTGGACAGCTTTCTTGGGCTCTTTCTCAATCTAGACAAATTTTGACAAGTCATTGCTTTTCCTTTTTTTTTTTGGCAAGTAGAACAAAGAGAACATAAGAAAGTAAAACAAGAGTAGATGATTTGGCCAATCAAACTGCTCCACCATCCAACTAAATCCACCTTGATGTCCTCAATATCTGTAAATTTATTGACCTGTGTTTTCGACTTACTCAACAACTGAACCTCCATCGCCCTTTGGGGTGGAGAATTTCAGAAATCCACTACCCTGAATTTGAAGAAATTCCCCCTTATCTCTGGCTTGAATGCCTTCTCTTTTTTTCTGTGACTGTGTTCTCTCCAGTTTGTTCACACTTTCCTGATAAATATAGTACTTTTAGTTCTGGTATCAGAAAAATTCTTTTTTGCCATCACCTTCCATACTTTTCTAGCCACTTTGTAGCATGGTGACTCGATATGTGCCCAGTACTCCCCAGACATGTTCTGACCAAGGTTGTTCACATGTTTAACATTGGTTCTTTGATTTCTATAGAGATAAACTGAAAACCAATTTATTTTGTTAGCTTTTTTTTTGTATTAACCTTGTTATCGTGTGTCTGTCCTTTGTGAGTTGTTTGTCTGTGCCACACGTTCCTTGACGTTTTTGCTTCAGTTGGATCCCTTTCTTTTAAGAAATATATGATGTTCTTAACGAATCATCCAAAGTGTAGCTGCTTACAATTATTTATGTTGAAGCTAATTACTATTCTACAGATTTGCTAATGTATTTTTGCCACCTCCATACTCACTGCACCTCCCAATTTGATATCAGTATTTTCTGAAGTTGTACTCTGGAATTCTGAGTCCTAATTGTCTGTGTAAATGATGAACAACAGTGGAATAACATTTCCCAGCTTTTGTCAGCCTGACTAATTTTATCACCTACTTTCAGTTGTGTTTTGTAGCCAGCAAACTATGCATTCAGCTATTTGTTCTTTAAGTGTACACGTTTTGAACAAGACAAAGTTGTCCTATTTTTGCAGAGAGCTAAACTTTCTAGCTTTTACTTGACCAGTCTTTAGCTAAGTACTGTGTTGTGATGAAGCCATAGAACTGCAACAGCGGTCTGTATTTAGATGTTTTGTATTATACTGACTTATTTTAAAAAGTTTCTTTTAGATGGCAGAAATCCTACTTCAGTATGCTGACCGAGCTCTGAAGAGGTGCCCTGAGCAAGGCAAGCTTCAGGTTATGGAGCAACATTTTGAGGCAAGTGCATCTGTCTTATTTAAAAAGAAAGTTTCATGAAATGGTTTTCAATTAAAGTACATGGAAAAGTCATGAGTTAAAGCATATTGTTAGTTTACGTTTGTTTATATTTATTTTCATGGAGAGGGTTACGTTGGACGCAATAATTCTGTGGCTTGTATCCGTGTTAGAACAGTTAATGTGGTCTGGCTAAGCTCATTGTGTTGATGGTGTTTGCCTCCTATAGCACATCAGTATATAGCTAGTGTATTTCCTTTATCTGTAGTAATAATCAATACAGGGAGAAAGTGAGAACTGCAGACGCTGGAGATCAGAGTTGAGTGTGTGTTGCTGGAAAGCACAGCAGGTCAGCCAGTATCTGAGGAGCAGGAGAATCAGCATTCCCTTCATCGGGAATTGGCTTATTCCTGAAACGTCAATTCTCCCGCTCCTTGGATGCTGTCTGACTGACTGTGCTTTCCCAGCAACACACTTTCAACTAAAATCAACACACATCTGCACATTTCATGATACCTACCCATGAGTTTTCTGTTTAACTTTATTGCAAACTTTCTTTTTCATGATGTCTTTGTTGTCTTGACTGTCAGCACTGTGGATTCTTGCCCTAGAAGGGCGATGAAGGAACTTAAGCTGGAACTAGGTATATGAACTTGATCAACTAATGTGAGAAAATAGTTGTCTGCAGTTAGAAATCTTGATTTCTACAGCTCACTGTTTGTATTCTTAGGGCCAATATATAATCCAGCCATACCAGTCAGACTTCCAAGGCCTGTGTTCATTTATTTGATCATAGCTGGCATTAAAAGGATTATAATTAGTTTAAGAAAGAGATGGCAAAATTAGCTTCATCCACCAGTACTGACCTCTATCCATTCACCTCACTTTGAAAGTGTACGCTTGAGTAATGTGTGTGGCAGCAGCCTCCGGATTGGCTGAATTGCCCTTTGTGAACTGACTAGTCTGCAAATATTTACTCCTTGATTCTTAATGTAGGCTAGCTACTTGGGCAAGGTACTGGAGACTACCTAGTAGACTGTGAGCCATAACCCTGTGCTCCAAGGAATGAATAGAAACAGAGGATGAGGCAATGACTGGGAACTCTGTTTAGCTTTCTGAAATATGACTTTTGACTTATTTTTTGATTGCAGATGGGATATTTTATTGAACATCGTAATGGAATATTAAGCATATGATTTGTGGTGCAAGTGTGAATTGTGGATGCTCGAGCTTTAGAAACCTTAACTCTCTATGACGGTTCCGATGACCTGATTTTTAATATTGATATTTATGTAGTAATGATCAGCCTGTGGAAAGAATATTGGATGTAACAAAGGTATTCAAAGGTGTTAGAAGGAAGATGCATTTAATCGTGGTCATGTGTTTCAGTTTGCTACAAGCTCAAGAACTGGATGTGCAAACTCAAATTTAAGGGAGAGATAGTGTACAGATTGATCAGGCTTGACAACCTTATGCAGAGAGAATTTGAGAAATGACCTGCCCAAGGCTGCAGTGGTGGTAGACTTGAAGGGAAATTGGATAACTCGAATAACTTTACTGGTCTCCCACATACCTTTGGGGATGGATGCTTGAGGGCAAGGGCTACCCATTTAAAAGAAAAAGTCACTCGCGCCTGTGAGTTATTCTGCAAAATGATTTCTTCCATAATGGGGAAGCCAAACATATATTAGGTAACTGCTTTGAGAATTCCAGTAGCTGTAAATTGTGAATTCTCTTAATCATGTATTTGCTATGTCAGCAGTAGGCTTTTCTCATTATCCTACCCAGGGAAATATATGTAATTAAACAGGCTGAATTTGGGTAATTGAAACTCTAAGTGCAGAAAATATTTGAAGCTGGAGTGTGTGACATTGAGGGATTAAGGTGATCTCTAGTCCTCCAATGTAAACACCAAGCTTGACTGAAGCTTGAATATTGTAAATAGTTAAGAGTTTAACAGTGTCGATAATTGTTCAAAAAGTGAAAGAAACCAATTTTGCTAACTGTGTCCTCACATGTAGTCTTGAAGGTCTCCAGTTGTTTCAGGCACCTGTCATTCAGAATATAAGGGGTAGAAGGAGTTTGCATGATGGGCTGCTTCAGGGAATAAACTCTGTGATCCTTTTACTTGCAGTATCAATAGTGCAGCTGAATAGTTGAAGGATGGGAAGTACTGACAGCTGCTGCTACCTATGTTTGCTCGTCCACTGATGGGTCATGAGCAAAGTTACATATTTTGTAAGCTGTGAGAATGCAAAGTTCAGAACAACTCAGACAGTTGCTGCCACTCAATGTCCATTTCCAGTCAGTTTGAGTTACCAAAGGTTTGATTAATTGCGACCCCTTCAGCTTGTGTGATTGATATGTTCATAGGGGCACTTGCAATCTTGACAGATGAGTGTATGTGTTGTGTCCAAAGACTGCAATCTTCAACAGTTTGCCTGCTTTGATTTTCCCTAAACTAGCTAGGATTGCCTGATTATAGAGTAATGCTTAGAATGTCGTGTTTTCCAATAGCACGGCGTATCTGTCCACATTTTGAAAAGTGAATGGCAGATTTTTGATAAAAATATCACCATGAGGACTTAACATGTTACTGCTCACACAAATTATGTGAAATCTGTAAACTAACTTGGATTGCTGTAGAATAGAGACCAACAGCAGAATGTTCTCATAATTTGGCTGAGTGTTAATTTGGGGAAATTTTCGTGAAGGGTTTCGCTGTGCGGGTATGGTGACTTTTGTCTACCAGTCTTCTCTTGCTCACCTCATCATTTATGCGTCCTGTTTCTGTGGTGCTGTTTGCATTAAAGTGTGTGCTCGGATAGAAGTGCTCACTGCTATCAGATGTCCCAAGCATTGAAGCCATGGGCACCATATCAAAACCATAGCTTAATCCACTTCAAAAGCTGTAAGCCAAGGATTACTATTCAATGTGTATTGTTGGACTGCATTTGAAAAGAGGTGGCTATTAGGCACTACCTCCTATTTTCTAGCAAAACCTCTGCCATTGTACACACCTCTCACCAAGAGTAATTGTCTATTACTCTCACTCTTGCACACAGTGTGTTCCCTCAATGACTATCACTCACCCAAACCTCCTAAAGTGCTCTGTAATCTTCTGCGCAGGCTATATTCTACCCCACTCATCTTTCTTGCCATCACTACCAGTTCTTCCAGCTAATTTCATCTTCCTCAGTCTCTCCATTGTCTCATTAAAGGAGAAAATGTCTTATAGTAGATTCGCAAATCCGTTCATTTTCCACTGACATTTTAGCTGTAGGATCAGTTTAATTGATGACCATGGCAAAGGTAAGGAGCCTCTTCATGCATCTGTGCAATCTCTCAGTCCTCACATCACAAATGTATCAAGGATACTGTTAATTAAGTTTGGACCAGTACAAACAAATCATCTCTGTGCATGACTTTAGCAGACCTCATCATGGGACAATGGGAGTTTCCAATGTTGTTGGGTTCCCCATGTGTAGGGTGCTATAGACTGGATACACACCACATTAAGAGTGCCATATTATATTGCATCTGACTTCATTAACAGTAAAGAATTCCACTTAAACAATGCCCAAATCATGATCTGTGAGGTTTGCACCAAGTATCCATGCTGCTGCCATCATGCCTGTCTTCCTGATAATTCTGAAATTTCTGTCTCATTCCAAGAGCTGACTCCCACAATGATGGATGACAAGAGCTACTCTCTTCAACTGTTCTCAGTCTGCACCTTCAATGTGCTTTTGTCATGTAGAGAAAAAGACAATGGTATCAGTACTCTCTGAGCTTCGAAAAGCTCCTCTGCATCCTAGGGTGAACTACTGTAATTTCTCCATGTAGAGGCTGTATGGCAGCTGCTGGATTTCACTGTTAATCCTGGCCTGCTGGTGTAGTTGAATCTCCTCAATTTGTCTGCGCTGTCTTTGTATGATGGTCACACTGATGAAAGCACCTGTTGCATCCATTTCGGAAGGGTGCAATTAATCTATGTGGAAACTTTCAAAATGTAACACCTTATGAGTGGTGTTGTTCCTGAGCAGTGTAACAAATGCAAATGAGACTTTAGCAAAGCACACTATATTTGAAAGGCCAGATAGAATATGGAGGTCTCCCAAAGGATGGCCCTGATATGCCTCCATGTGGACTTCTGAGATAGGCATATAAAGCTTCATCATGAAACACGTACCACAAATCTATTAGTATGTAACCATGATAGGAATACTAATCTTTGATACCCCTGATGCCAGCTCACACATTGCTCACAAAATGTGACATTGACTGTAAAGCCTCATGTTCTTGCATACTTACAGTTAGCTGAGAGAGGAAAGCACCGCCCTGGACTCGAAGAATATGGACCCTTCGAACCTGATTGCACCAAGTGTCTGACTGACCGCGGCCAACCCTGAGATTGGACAATGCCGTTGATTGTCCATAATCCCCTTTCATTCAACTTGGCAATGTTCCCCTTAGGCTATCAGACACAGCTGTCAGGTTGATGCCATATAGTGTGATTATTGCAGAGCTGCTGGCACATGCTGTGGCTATGGCTGTGACTTTGACGGAGCACAATGTTGTATGTCAACATGGTCATTCCCTCATTGTCTAAATTAGAGTGGTGCTGGAAAAGCACAGGAAGTCAGGCAGCATCTGAGGAGCAGGAAAATTGATGTTTCGGGGTTTGCCCGAATCATCGATTTTCCTGCTCCTCGAATGCTGCCTGACCTGTTGTGCTTTTCCAGCACCACTCTAATCTAAACTCTGATTTCCAGCATCTGCAGTCCTCACTTTTGCCTAGTTGATTCATTCCCTCATTGTACCCTGCCAGCAACTATGACAAGCTGTCTGGCTTTCTATCAGACCTAAGATGTAAGGCAAGGCGGTGATGATGTGATCCTGTAACTTCTGCATGAAGTAGCAGTGTACTAAAAGGGAAAGGAAGGCAGACATACTATGAGTGTCCAAGCAGGGGAACCTCCATTATCGGAACAAGATGGGCGGGCACTATTTCGTTCAGATAACCAATTTTTCGGTTAATCGATTAAATACCTTTCCTCTGGGACTTGGAGTTTTAAAGTCTACTCCCTGTTTAGGAGACTGCAGCAGCACGCATTGTGTGATACCTAACCCCCCCCCCCCCACCCCACCACCACCATCCAGCACCACCCCCACCCCCCAAACTAATCTAACAGTCACCCTGCCCCCAGCACAAAGCATGCAAGCCCCCGCCCCGTGCCTGTCCCCAGAACCCTGACCAACCCCGCCTCCCCCCACCACTCCCCCACCCCCACTCCCCAATCAGGTCCAATCCCATTGCCTGATCCCCAACCCCGTATAACACCGTCCCTGCCCCCAACCCTGTCTGACTCCGCTCCCCACCATCCAATCCCGCCCCTCCCCCCGAAACTGTCGCCCCCCCCAACCCCGTCCAACCCCGCACCTCCCCACCCTCGTCTACCCCTACCCTCTCTCCCGGGCAGCAGGACTGTACACCAACACCAAGGCCACTGCTGCTGCTGCAGCTGTCTTTATGGGATAAGTCTCCAAATAGCATACAGACACATACACAGCCACAGCCACACACACAACTTTTAACTGCAGCTTTTTGACAGGTTCCACGTTTGCCCTGCACAGGACAATGTTGGAGAGATTATTCCTGAGAAGCAGGGGTGGGGGGGGGTTGTGGTTTAGGGTACACCCCTTTGTGAAACTCAAGGGAAAGTGTGGGAAGAGAGAGAGGGCGGGAGGTCAATCATTTAGAGACAGTGCCTGTTTAATCACTGTAAACAAAAGACGCAATCACTGTTGAAAACTCGTCTTTGAAGTAATGTTTCTATTGGGACCTCGAGATCTTTGGATAATCCAATTTTCAGATAATTGGTATTCGAATAATCGACGTTCCTCTATAAATGTAAAATGATTCAATGTGAAGAAAACAAATTAAAAGCCTTGAGATGGAACCTGTGTAAATGCATGAGATAGGTTTGTGCACTGAACGCAGACAGACCTGGCATCATGATCGCATGTAAGGTGCCATTTGTCCCAGAGTTCAGTGGTGAAGAGCTGAAGTGTCTTCTGCAGTACTCTGAGATTGGCTGTGATGATTTGCTGAGCAGTTGATGTTTTGCTGATGCTGACTTCTGTGGATGTAGAGCGGAGGGGGCCACTGTCCCTGGAGCTTGGCCTGAGATTTTGGTGAATGCTGATCAGTGTGATGGCCTAGTTAAAATGTTGGTATGCTGTGCTGAGACTTTAAGTCCGGAATTGGTGAAGTCTAGTTTCTCATCGGTACTTGGGCCTTCTGAATTATTCATTCGTGAGATGTGGGTGTCACTGGCTGGGCCAGCATTTACTGCCTGTCCTTAGTTGCCCTTGAGTTACTTTCTTGAATTGCTACAGTCAACATGCTGTCAATATAATGTCATTTAATTTGCTGGCATGCAGGGCCTAACCTTTGAAATGCACGTTGTCTAGTTGTAGTGTTTTGGTTGGAGCACATTCCTAATTATAGTGGTATGTGAATTGATCTCCTGACTTCACAGCTGAATATTCACATGTCTAAGTGAAAAGCAGATTTCTTTGTTTCACATCCAAGATGCCAAAACCAGACAGATGTTATTATTGGCTGTGAAACAGAAAACCTCAGACCACAGGAGGTGAAACATGGAAAACTCACCTCAAGCTTTTTTGAATATTAGCTATTTATATCCACGTGATGTTCTTAAGTGCAACATTTCATCCCTCAGCTGTGTTAACACCATCAACAGAGAGAACAATTCCACTCAATGTTCAGTATTTTGAAAGGATCCAAACTGTGTTAATTGGTTCAAACCAGAGACAGTTTGTTTTTGTGTGATAATAGGGTATGCTGAGAACAACTAGGAGTGGTTTCACCAGCTAATTGCTTGACTATGCAGCAGAATCATTTTCTCTCATTGTTATTCCTAGGGCTGAACAGGAACTAGAATTTACCCCCACTCCATTCATTGGTAGTTCCTCCCAGTGCTAATCTTATTTGAGCCTCCTATATATTCCCTTCACATTCGGGGAGCAGGAGTGAGTGTAGAAGAGAGAGGGGAGCAGCAAACAGGGAGCATACTGCAAGTGAATATATTGAGAGCAGCATTGTGTTATTTTCTGTCTTGATGCAGACAGATGCCTGTAATGTCTCTGAGAGTGCTTTAGGACATTCTGTAGTTGCGATAGGCGATAAAAATGAAAGCCTGTATTTATAATGGAAGAGGCTGCGTTTCCCAGTAGGCTGCTAAATTGTATTTCACATCTTAGATCAGACCTTGGGAAAGATTTCACTCTATTTAACTATAGGTTTGGATTATCTCAAACCTGACTTCTAATGTGAACTGCTAGTCTATCCTCAAATGCAATTGCAAAAGACTGTTTATCATGAAATTGCAACAGGGATATTAGTGAACAAATTGTTATGCTTCTGTGAAGTACCTTGCTTTCGGCACAACTGCTAGGCCATTTTTAAATCAAACAGATTAAGCTTCACATCAAATTTCAGTGACAGACATATTAAGTGTTCATAGTATGATTTCACAGTTTATAAGATTTAATATCCATCAGCTCAGTTTGTATATTTTAAGAAGTTTGATTTGAACTGATCTTTTGGGAAATTTGCTGAAATTTGTTTCTTCCAAATATTAATGTACAAATTGAACATAAGATGGCACTGAAAATCCTTCCATATGCCTAATGTTGCCCAGCTTGGTGTTCAGTCCTTTTAAATATTTCAATAAGACTCCACCACACCCCCCCGCCCCCACCACCTTATTTAGAATAACGTTTGCAAAAGTCTCAGAATGAAATGAGATGCAGATGATACACTCAACTGCAACGAGAGTGTCATTGAAAACATATGGGTGGCACTGTGGCTCAGTGTTTAGCACTGCTGCCTCACAGCACCCGTGTCTGTGTGGGTTTCCTCCACTTTCCTCCCACAGTCCAAAGATGTGCAGGTCAGATGAATTGGCCATGCTAAATTGCCCATAGTGTTAGGTGCATTAGTCAGAGGGAATTGGGTTTGGGCGGGTTACTCTGCGGAGGGTCTGTGTGGACGGGTTGGGCCGAAGGGCCTGTTTTCACCCTGTAGGGAATCTAATCTAATCGAATATAATTCTACAAGATCAATTGATGGTACAGACGTATGATGATTTGGGTCAGCTGACAATGCATGTGAAGCCGTTTGTTAATGAAACAGTAATGTTTGATTTTAAAAAAGTGAAAAAATGCTGAATACAAAAATAATGACAGGTACATTATAGATCCATCATAAACAAGCTGCAAAGAGACAGATTATATTTTGGGCATTTGCACAAAGAATTGAACTTGACAAATGTCACTGTTTAAATAGTAAAATGCTAAAGTTTTAATACAAGTTTTGATGCCCTCAATGGTGGAGCACTTCATCAGCTTGTTCTATGTAAATGAGGTTAGATTGGTTAATGATGAGATGCAACTGTATGAAAATAGAGTCCTTGCCACTTGTTTTCAGAGTTCTCTTTTAGCCTTTGAAAACTTAAGGGGAAGTTTGGACTTTTTTGACTTTAAGAAACTCATTCTTCTATTCTCGCTATGTAATCGTTTTTGTCCATGTTGCTTAGACTAGAAAAATTCTGTTGCAACAAACCAAATAGAGATCAACAAACCAATGGAACCAAATTTAGTGAATGATCTCAAAGAGAATCCAATGGGCAAGGTTCACTTTTTGCACCTTTGACTTTAATGATCATATTTAAACTGAATGGCACAATTTTCAAATGGGGATTAGCAAGAGAAAGAAAAGACCTATGCTGTTTTGCACAAATCTTTTTAAGTGACAGGCAAGGCAACTAAAGCATGAGAAATCCTGGTCTGTGGAAAAAATTGCATAGTGTACAAAAGGTAAGAGATCATTTTAAATCGATATAAAATATGAATTTGACCTTAGCTAAGTATTATGTCCAATTCTGGCAACGCACTGTAGGAAAATTGAGACTTCAGATTTTGGGTACAGAAGGGATTACTGGGAGGTCAGAGGTTGTGGTATTGCAAATACATAAGAGGCCTGGTTTGTTTTCCTTGGAGCAAAGAGAATGAAGCGGATATTTGATTAATGCTGTTTAAAATAAAGTATTTGATTGATTAAATTAGGAAAAACAGTTTTCAATGGCTGATAACCAGAGCACTCAGGCTTTACAAAAGTGGTGAAAGAACTTGAGTTGACATTGTATGCTCAGCTTTACCAAACAGTGTAAATCCAGGTACTGTTGTTGCCTTCAGGGGAGAATGGAGAAATAGATGAAGCAGAAACTATGGTAGGAATGTGATGGATGAGTATGGTGGTTTGAAACTAAGCAGTTTGTTCTTTGAAAGATCAGGCACAGCATGATAGAGTAAATGGCATCCTTCTAAGTTGTTCCATCCTGTGATGCCATGATTTTGATATGAAATCAACTAATTGGTACATGGGACTCTTGTGTGATATTTAATGCACAGATATTATATGTTTGACATGCAACTGCACGACAGATGAAAGTCTTTTAACCAGAAATTAGACCCAGATATAAAATTTGTGTGTCACGAAATAAAGTACTTTTGAAGTGCATTATTTGAATAGTTTCCCCATATAACTGCAATCAGTACTGGCAGATTTTCACAAAGCGCAGCAGGTCAGGCAGCATCCAAGGAGCAGGAGAATTGACGTTTCGGGCATAAGCCCTTCTTCAGGAATGAGGAAGGTGTGCCAAGCAGGTTAAGATAAAAGGTAGGGAGGAGGAACTTGGGGGAGGGGCGTTGGGAATGCGATAGGTGGAAGGAGGTTAAGGTGAGGGTGATAGGCCGGAGAGGGTGTGGGGCGGAGAGATCGGGAAGAAGATTGCAGGTCAAGAAGGCGGTGCTGAGTCCAAGGGTTGGGACTGAGATAAGGTGGGGGGAGAGGAAATGAGGAAGCTGGAGAAATCTGCATTCATCCCTTGTGGTTGGAGGGTTCCTAGGCTGAAGATGAGGCGCTCTTCTTCCAGGCATTGTGTTGCCATGGTCTGGCGATGGAGGAGGTCAAGGACCTGCATGTCCTTGGTGGAGTGGGAGGGGGAGTTAGTGTTCAGCCACAGGGCGGTTGGGTTGGTTGGTGCGGGTGTCCCAGAGGTGTTCCGTAAGTAGGCAGCCTGTCTCCCCAATGTAGAGGAGGCCACATCGGGTGCAGCGGATGCAGTGAATGATGTGTGTGGAGGTGCAGGTGAACTTGTGACAGATATGGAAGGATCCCTTGGGGCCTTGGAGGAAAGTGAGGGGGGAGGTGTGGACGCAAATTTTGCATTTCTTGCAGTTGCGGGGAAGATGCCGGGAGTGGAGGTTGGGTTGGTGGGGGGTGTGGACCTGACAAGGGAGTCATGGAGGGAGTGGTCTTTCTGGAACGCTGATAGGGGAGAGGAGGGAAATATATCCTTGGTGGTGGGGTCTGTTTGGAGGTGGCGGAAATGACGAAGGATGATACGATGTATCTGGAGGTTGGTGGGGTGGTAGGTGAGGACTGGTGGCGATTGGAGGGGCGGGGTTCAAGGGCAGAGGAGCGGGAAGTGGAGGAGATGGGTGGAGAGCATCGTCAAACACATCTGAGGGGAAATTGCGGTCTTTGAAGAAGGAGGCCATCTGGGTTGTTCAGTATTGGAATTGGTCCTCCTGGGATCAGATATGGCGGAGGCGAAGGAATTGGGAATATGGGATGGCGTTTTTACAGGAGGCAGGGTGGGAGGAGGTGTAATCTAGGGAGCTGTGGGAGTCGGTCGGTTTATAGTAAATGTCCGTGTTGAGTCGGTCGCCCGAGATAGAAATGGAGAGGTTTAGGAAGGGGAGGGAGGAGTCTGAGATGAACCAGGTAAATTTGAGGTCAGGGTGGAAGGTGTTCGTAAAGTGGATGAACTGTTCAACCTCCTCGTGGGAGCACGAGGTAGCGCCGATACAGTCATCGATGTAGTGGAGGAAAAGGTGGGGAGTGATGCCAGTGTAGTTGCGGAAGATGGACTGTTCCACATATCCGACAAAGAGGCAGGCATAGCTGGGGTCCATGCGGGTCCCCATGGCTACTCTTTTGGTTTGGAGGAAGTGGGAGGATTGGAAAGAGAAGTTGTTCAGAGTGAGGACAAGCTCAGTCAGTCGAAGGAGGGTATCAGTGGAAGGGTACTGGTTGGTTCAGCGGGAAAGAAAGAAGTGGAGGGCTTTGAGGCCTTCGTGATGGGGATGGAAGTGTATAGGGACTGGATGTCCATGGTGAAGATAAGGCGTTGGGGGCCGGGGAAGCGAAAATCATGGAGGAGGTGGAGGGCGTAGGTGGTGTCCCGAACGTAGGTGGGGAGTTCTTGGACTAAGGGGGACAGGACCGTGTTGAGGTATGCAGAGATGAGTTCGGTGGGGCAGGAGCAGGCTCAGGCTCCTCCCACCCTTCCCCCTGTAAAAACGCCATTCCATATTCCCAATTCCTTCGCCGCCGCCGCATCTGCTCCCAGGAGGACCAATTCCAATACCGAACAACCCAGATAACCTCCTTCTTCAAAGACTGCAATTTCCCCTTAGACATGGTTGACGATGCTCTCCACCGCCTCTCCGCCACTTCCTGCTCCTCCACCCTTGAACCATGCCCCTCCAATCCCCACCAGGACAGAACCCCTACCACCCCACCAACCTCCAGATACATCGTATCATCCTTCGTCATTTCTGCCACCTCTAAACAGACCCCACCACCAAGGATATATTTCCCTCCCCTCCCCTATCAGCGTTCCGGAAAGACCATTCCCTCCGTGACTCCCTCGTCAGGTCCACACCCCCCACCAACCCAACCTCCACTCCCGGCACCTTCCCTTGCATCTGCAAGTAATGCAAAACTTGCGCCCACACCTCCCCCCTCACTTCCCTCCAAGGCCCCAAGGGATCCTTCCATATCCGTCAGAAGTTCACCTGCACCTCCACACACACCATTTACTGCATCCGCTGCACCCGATGTGGCCTCCTCTACACTGAGGAGACAGGCTGCCTACTTGTGGAAAGTTTCAGAGAACACCTCTGGGACACCCGGAACAACCAACCCAACCACCCCGTGGCTGAACACTTTAACTCCCTCTCCCACTCCGCCAAGGACATGCAGGTCCTTGACCGCCTCCATCGCCAGTCCGGGGCAACACGACGCTTGGAGGACGAGCGCCTCATCTTCCGCCTAGGAACCATCCAACCACAAGGGATGAATGCAGATTTCTCCAGCTTCCTCATTTCCCCTCCTCCACCCCCCCTTATCTCAGTCCCAACTCTTGGACTCAGCTCCACCTTCTTGACCTGTAATCTTCTTCCCGATCTCTCCGCCCCTCCCCCTTCTCCGGCCTATCACTCTCACCTTAACCTCTTTCCACCTATCGCATTCCCAATGCCCCTCCCCAAAGTCCCTCCTTCCTGCCTTTTATCTTAGCCTGCTTGGCACGTCCTCCTCATTCCTGAAGAAGGGCTTATGCCCGAAACGTCGATTCTCCTGCTCCTTGGATGCTGCCTGACCCGCTGCGCTTTTCCAGCAATACATTTTTCAGCTCTGATTTCCAGCATCTGCAGTCCTCACTTTCTCATAGATTCTCAACAAAGCTCAACATAACAAACAAGCAGTGAATAAGAATTTTTGGTGATGCTGATTAAAAAATGTTGGTTTAGACGCGATCCCATTACAAAATTGCAATCTCTTTGATCATATTTCCAAGAATCCAGCAGTCTGTTTGTAATTCAGTGAAACTGATTTCTGTCCTGGTGTTCAACCTTAACTTTGACATGAGATCAGAAGGCTTATCATTTGGTATCGTCAACAGGAATGTCTGAAACCTAATGGAATGATGAGAGAGGGGATTAATATTATTAATTGAGTTAATTGAGTGAGATTGGTTGTATAAAAATCGGGTGGTGTTGGTTTTATGGAGTGTGGTCCACTAAAATAAAGCTCTCACTACAAGTGATTCTGTTTTAGCACAATTATCTTGCAGTGTGTAACCGCAAAGTGGTGCCAACTGAACTATTGTGCCAGAATTCTGGAGTGATTCTACTGCATTTCAAATAGAACTATTTGAGAGGAAAATAGGAGTCTTCAACCTCTATTCAAGAAATCAGAGTGATTCTATTATGTTGTTACGATCAGATTTCAAATGATTTAATTTTATCATGATTTCTTCTGCAGGACATGGTACCTGTCATGGTTGATTATTGTCTCTTGCTCGAACGCATGTAAGTCTTAGATGGGTTTTCTTCCATGAATTTTGATTCTTTTAGTCGATATATATTACATGTAAAGTATACCATATTTGATATGTTAAATAAATTTTCATTCTTTGACTGATTTGAAAAGAAAATTTTTGCAAATATTGATATTTTGGTCCTTTTCTCAAATTTGAGTTTTATTCTGATTCTGAAGACATGGTTAGGCCCCTAAACTTTAACATTATTGTCATCACGATCAAAATATTTTAAATGCTTGCCTCTGAGAGTGTAAGCACATTCTGTAAAATATAATGGCTTCACCCTTAAACTGAGTGGTGCATTACTGCTTTGGGAAGCAGATTTTCCACGTTGTATTAGATTCTTTGATGACTGAGAAATTAAATTGATCATGGTGATTTTATGCCCAAAGAAATAATCCATCTATAATCTTGGCCCTTACCACCCCTACTCATGGCAAAATATTCCTGATGACATTATGATGTTGTGGTACCACCATTTTGCATTGCTTTAAGTTGTCTTAAGCAGTTAATTGGTGCTGGAAGAGCACAGCAGTTCAGGCAGCATCCAAAGTGCAGCGAAATCGACGTTTTGGGCAAAAGCCCTTCATCAGGAATAAAGCTTTATTCCTGATGAAGAGCTTTTGCCCGAAACGTCGATTTCGCTTCACTTTGGATGCTGCCTGAACTGCTGTGCTCTTCCAGCACCACTAATCCAGAATCTGGTTTCCAGCATCTGCAGTCATTGTTTTTACCTCTTAAGCAGTTAGCTGTATAACTGGTGAAATTCTGCCCCAAAAATGGACTCCAATGATTGCAGCTGATGTATATTATATTAATAATCTCCCTTTGCACAGTTGGTGCTTAAATTCTGTGTCTCCTATTCTAGAAGCATGCATATGTTGTATTCAAAATAGTACTTTTTGATTAGTTTCCTGTATGTGACTATCCCAATTAGTAAAGGGTGCTCAGTTCAGCTTTAAGACTTTGAAATATTTTGCCGACTGCTGTTTTTGTGTTTTGAAACAACATTGCTGCTGTTTGTATACCATACAAGTGAGCAGTGTTGAAAGTCAATACATGGAATAGATGTAGGATGGATTAATGCTCACCTTTCACTTGGTATTTAGCTTGTGTTTATGTTCATTGATGCAAAGTATTCAGAAAAGGTAGATGGCTAGGACAGAGTTCCCCACTAACTTAGAGTTAAGAAACAAAAAAAAGTATGCCCGCACATCCAAGGATCTTCTCTTAGCCTCAAAATAGCAAGACTGGATTTGGAAAAGGCAGATTGTGTTAGATTAGATTCCCTACAGTGTGGAAACAGGCCTTTCGGCCCAACAAGTCCACACCAACTCTCTGAAGAGTTACCCACCCAGACCCATTTCCCTCTGACTAATGCACCTAACATTATGGGCAGTTTAGCATAGCCAATTCTCCTAACCTGCACATCTTGTGGATTGTGGGAGGAAACCAGAGCACCTGGAGGATACCCATGCAGACACGGAGAATGTGCAAACTCCACACAGTCAGTCACCTGAGGCTGGAATCGAACCTAGGTCCCTGGTGCTGAGAGGCAACAGTGCTAACCACTGTGCTACTCTTTTCTTGAATTTTTTTATGGAAGTAACTTTAAATTCTGATGAAGGAACTGCAGTGGATGGTGTCTGCAAGGAATTTAGAAAGTGTTTGAAAAAGCACCAAAAGCTTTGTGAACAAAGTTGTTGCTCATGGAAAAGTTTCAGGTTGCGAGAAAAAGAAATTTGCTTAAGGATAGAAAACAAGAAGTTGTGGTAAGGGGTTACTTTTTTAGTCTGGAGGATGGTAGATGGTAGTGCTTCCCATGGGACAGTGCTAAGGATACATTTGTTTTGTCTATTAATGGCACAGATGTTGGACATTCAAATCAATTTTCAAAAGTTCCCAATGATACCAGGGGAAAGTGAGGTCTGCAGATGCTGGAGATCAGAGCTGAAAATATGTTGCTGGAAAAGTGCAGCAGGTTGGGCAGTATCCAAGGAACAGGAGATTCGATGTTTCGGGCATAAGCCCTTCTTCAGGAATCCTGACCTGCTTACCAATGATACCAAACAGGGAGGAGTGACAAGTGATACAAATAGTCTATGATACACAGTCAGTAGATGTGGAGCTGGACAGCAGGAAAGACAATGTTTTGGGTCAAAACCCTTCATGAGGACTGGGGAGGGAGAGAGGAGCCCAGAAGTAAATGGAGGGTGGGGCTGTCGGGAAGGGTAGGTGGGATGGTGATAGGTGGATGCATTAAGGGAGTTACTGTGATTGGTCAGTAGGAAGGGCGGAGTGGATATGTGAGTAGCAAGATGGACAGGTGAGGTGAGGTCAGGTAGGTGAGAAGGAGGAGGAGGAGTGGGGCTGGACATGGGATAAGGCTTGGGGTGGAGGGATTTTGAAGCTGGTGAAGTCCTTACTGTCTGCAGGTCTATGGTACAGCACAGATATGCCAGCAGAATGGCCAGGCAAGTGAAGGATGCAACTTAATATAAATACGTTAGAGGGCATTGAATAGATTTACCAAAATGATGAGGGACTTTATCTGAGAGATTAGGTTAGAGAAGTTAGGATTGTTCTCCATAGCACAAAAGAGATTGCAAGGTGTTTGTTAAAGATGTACAAGATTATGGCAGCTAAGGCTGACTGGGGGAAAGAAAGCCATTCTTGTTAGTTGACAGGCCCTGGATTACAGAGTCGAGTGGAGAAATGGAACTGACTGGATTACTATGTGAAGAGCTGGCTGTCTGTTGAACAATGATAACTCCAAGAAGAACTCTATAACAGTGACTTGCATGTATTTGGCATCAGTTGATAAGTTGTACAGTTGATATGCTAGATGGCCACAATGGCAAGGGTAATATAATTACTGCATGTTGTACTGAAGATAGATGAACTGAAAGGTGAACATTTCCTGTGCAGATTGTATTGTTCTGTTTTGCATGTTTTACACCGGTCCTGCATGATTGTGAGGAATATCATAGAACGTTATAACTAAGAAATTATTTTCACCTATTGTGCCAATGATGCCTCTCTGTCAAAAGCTGTGCAATTAATTTTACAGGCCAGCAGATAATTAAAACATTTATTCAAATCCCTTTTTGAAGATTATTGAATCTACTTTCACCAAGCTTTCAGGTAGTGCATTCCAGACCGCAACAACTCACTGCATAAAAACATTTATCTTCATCTCCTTTCAGTTCCTTTGCCAGTTTCCTTCAATAAATATCCATTAGCTAATATGGGGAAAGAACTTAAAAGTGTAAATTGATGCTATTTGTGTTATAACACTGTAAGAAGTAAGACAGTGTTTAAATATGCAAGCTAGCTGTTAGTAGGTTGCTGGCTATTAGAGGTCAGTTTTGTGATCCTGGAGAAATTGCCACAAAATCTGACAGCTGAGCTTTTCCCCTGAACTTTGAAAATTTGCATCAATCATTCGTACCCATCTGCTACGTCACTTGTTACATGTCTTCCTGAGATTTCACAAGACAAAACTGTCAAGTGTTTCACTCTATTTTTTGCATAACAGCAGTGTGTCATTAATTGTACGAGACTTTTTGCGATAATTGCAACGAGTGTTAGCATTTATAATGACATTAGTTCAGGTATGGAAAAAAAACATCTTTTTCGAAGTTGTAAAGCATTCACCTCAATTTGATGTTGAATATTGCCATCAATTAATGAATATAACTTGCATGCATGTGAGGCCATCAGTTTATTTTTATAACATTCATGGGATGTCAGCCTTGATGGTAAATGCTATCAGTTGTGGCCCATCTCTAATTGCTGAAGTGCAGATTGTCATGAATCCTCTCCTTAAACTGTTGTAATCCATATGGGAGTGTACGTATACCCACAGTGCTAGCAAGGAATTAATTTCAAGATTTTTCTCTGACAACAGTGAAAATATGATGATATGGTTCAAGAAAGAAGGTCATCTGGCTTGAGAGCAAACTTACATTTGGTGTGTTCCCATACACATTCTGCACTTGTCTTCCTGTACGGGCTGTGGGTTTTGCAGGGACTGTTGAAGGGAACTTGGTGCTTTTTTTGCTATATACCTTGTAGATGGCACATGCTGCTGTCGCTACATTTAGTAATGTAGGGAGTGAATGTTTAAAGTGCTGAATAGGGTGCCATTCAAGTCTGCTACTTTGTCCAGAGGTTCAGATTTCTGAGCATTGTCTGAGCTGTAATTGTTCAGGCAAGTGGAGAATATTCAATCTCACCCATGACATGTGCGTTGAAGATGGTGGACAGGCTTTTGGGCAGTTGGGTAGTATAGAATTCGCCATAGAATTCCCAGCCTCTGAGCTGCTGTTGTAGCTGCAGTATTTACGTGGTTTGTCCAGTTTAATTTCTGGTCAATGGAATGGCCAGAAAGTTGTTGATAGGAGATTCAGTTATGATATTTTACCATTGACCATTGGGGGAGATGGTTAGATTTTCTCTTGTTAATGATGGTCACTGCTGGCACTTGTGTGTTGTGAATGTTACTTATCATTTGTCAGTCCAAGTCTTAATGTGTAGCTGCATATCAAAACACACTATCTAGGTCCCTGAGAAGTCACAAATATATTTGAGCCTTTATGCATTCATCAGCGGTGATCCCCACATCTGATCTTATGATCAAGGGAAGGTCTGCTGAAGATTCCTTCACTTAGGATGCTGCACTGATGAACTTCAGAGGGTAGCCTGAGTTCAAATCCCATCTGCCCCATGTGTAATAACAACTCTGAACAGGTTGATTAGAACATATCTACATTGATGAACTTCTGCAGAGATGTCCTGGGACTGAGATGATTGGACTTGACAACAACGATCATCTTCCTTTGTGCTAGTTTATGACTTCAGTGCTCTGAGGATTCTTCCCGATTTCCATTAACATCAGCTGTGATGGTGAATTAGAAGGACCTTGTTTTCTCAGCTCATGATTTCTATGTTCCTGTACACTGGGTGACATTGCAATCTCTGTGCTTTTTCTAACATGTGCATTGTTTCCAGGCCTCCAATTTTGTAATTTTAAAAAAATTCTGGAAATGCGCAGCAGATCCATTTGGTCTGAAAATAGTATAATCTTTCAGACTTCAACAATCAACTAATGGAAGGGAATAAACTTGCAGTTTGTCATGTTTTCTTTTTTCAGGTATTATTTTTATCTCAAATCCCCAGTATACTGAATTTTCTTCTGTTGTTTTAGTCGTAAGCAGACGATAAGAACAAACATTGTTACAATTAACATTAGATTTTTTGAAACTACCTATGTTTCTGATTTCAAAACTTATGAATGAGGAAATGTTTCAAGATCTTAAAAGAATATAACTTTTCCACAAAATTAACTTCAGAGCAAACTGGGCACCTTCTGGTACAGAAATAAATAGATTCCCTTAAGAAAGCTTAAGAGGTTTTGCTTTAATTTGGCTTAAAGTGGCAACAATACCTTAAAAGCTTGCGCAGTGTGTGAGGATCATGAGTAAGCCTTGTTCTTAAAATGTCCCAGTTGGCACCGTTAATGTTTGTGAATCGTTTTAGTCAGGGCGCAGCAACTCATTTTCTGTTTAATGATCAACGTTTTATCAAAAAAATTTAACACTTGAGCATTTGACTCAATGAATTCCATAATATTTTTATATTTTTGCAAGATATAAATGGGAGGTGTTTTCCATAAATTTCTACCTTGAAGGAATTTAGATTGGATTATAGTGTTGGGGTGATTGGTGGGAATATATGACGATGTTCCGAAGAAGATCATATTGCGCTCAAAACATTAATCTCCTCCTCTCTCTACATTGTTGCCTGACTTGCTGAGCTTCTCCACCACTTATGTTAATTAACAATAACGATAATCTTACAAAAATCTAAGCATCATAGCTTTTTCAGAAATGCATGAATTTATGCAAGCCTTCCTTTTGGAGGGCACTAGGTGAAAAAGCTCTAGCCCCTGGATTTCAATGGAACTTCAACTAATTTTACTCACATTTGTCACGACCTTTGCTGTTTTAAGATTGTGGCTGAGGTTCTAAAAGGCTCTGGGCAGACCACATTTGGAGTATTGTGCACAGTTTTGGGCCCCGTGTCTTAGGAAGGATGAACAGGCCCTGGAGCGTGTTCAGAGGAGGTTCATGAGAATAGTCCCAGGAATGAAAAGCTTAATGTATGAGGAACGTTTGAGGATTCTGGGTTTATACTTGATGGAGTTCAGAAGGATTGGGGGGATCTAATTGAAAAATGCAGAATGCTGAATGGCCTGGACAAAGTAGATGTTGCAAAGATGTTTCCATTTCCTCTGAACCAAGGGCATAGCCTTAGAGTAAAGGGAACACCTTTCAGAATGGAGATAAGGTGAAATATCTTCAGCCAGAAAGTGGCAAATCTATGGAATTCATTGCCACAGAAAGCTGTGGAGGCCCAGTCAATGAGTATATTTAAGACTGAGAGAGATAGGTTCTTGAATATCAGGGAGACCAAGGGTTATGGGGAGGAAGTTGGAGAATGGGGTTGAGAAACCTATCAGCCATGATTGAATGGCAGAGCCGATGGGCTGAATGCCCTAATTTCTGCTCCTATGTCTTATGTTCTTAGGATCTTTTGTTAAGTAATAGATAAATCTCTCCATGTCAAATTCTGAAATGGATGGCCCAAGTTGATGCCAACAGCTATATTGGCATTTTCTTGTGAGTCTGAAATTAGATTTTGTTTTGGTACCAAAGATATTTTGTGATGGCCTGGAGTTCCAGATTTTGTGGAGCTTGCTTGTTCTCTCGAGACTCCCTGTCCTTTCACTCAACAACGTTAGTTAGTCATTATAAAAATAGTGTCTGTTGAAATCACGGAATTGTTGCTGCTTTCTGCTGATTGATTAGTTGTGTGGTTTTTGCTGGCTTGCATTGGAACAATCTGTTTTCTGTTGTCAATTTTCTAACATCTGCTTTGGCCGTTGTACTGTTTTATTAATCCATGTTATGCATTTTAAATAGTAGGAAGGAAAGAATGCTTCGTACTGATGTTTTCCATCATTTTCAAACTCCATGTTTTAGTTTGCATTGAACACCATTCTATAACCTGTCTCATGGCCATGATTTCATCATATCATTGGTGAACTGTCCACTGGAAAGCACTCCAGTCAACTGGTGCATTCATACTTTTACATTTTGATGACTTTTCCCCCTCCAGGAAAGTGGGTGTCAGTTGGTAAAAATGCCTACTCATTTTGTCTTTCTTTATATTTGTTTTTCTAATAAACTTCTGCCTGCAAAACTGTCTGTGTTTGGATGGTTTTATCACTATTTTATCTTTCTCTTTGACGAGTGCTGTTCTAGTTAACTCACTTAGCCCAACTACGTCTTGTATCCTGCAGCGATTGCTGACTGTTGAGACTCCAACATCTTTGTGAACCCAATCTTTTACTTTCTTCTCTACTATCATCTTCTGGAGTGTACTTGCCTGTTTTCTTAACACCTTATGTCTGAACTGCTGGTTGTGTGGCTAACTATCAGATGGTACTCATGTTGGCTATCTAATTTTCCTTCACCAAAAGGTATGTGGCCAATTAGAATAAACTTTTTAGTGGAAGTTATATTGATAACCATTTAAAAACTGCTGCTAATCTCTGAGAATGTTCGAACGAAGTGAAACTTCCTATGCAGTTTGAGATGTGGATCATTTCCTGCTCTCTCTTCTGAGAAAGTTGTGGCAGTTAGATTAATAATCTGAGGTTTTACTGCAATATCCCATGTTTAGGATTACCCACTGGGGCCGGTTAGCTCAATTGGTTGGATAACTGAATTGTAGTGCAGAGTGACACTAACAGTATGGGTTCAGTTTCCACAACCAGGCTGAGATTGCCATGAAGGTCCTACCTTCTCAACAGCACTCCTTGTCTGGGGTATCCTCTCTGGTCCAATTCACCACCTCTAACAAGATAGCAGCCCTACGATCCTCTGGGATTATGGCCACTTTTCTGGTGTTTAGGATTACATTCCACACCAGTTGATTATAGCGCTGGTTTGTTACCTTTCACATGTGTTGAGTGGATTCATTACTGGTTAAGTTGGAACTAACCTAGAAAAGGAATGGGTTTGGTCAAGATCAGATTCACATTAATTATAAATCATTACATTCAAGTTGACCATTTTTTTTCCATTGTTGGCTTTGATGCATCATTATTTGTTCTATGTACAAACAAAGTGATTGGTTTTTCAATAACTACATTCTTTTGTGTGTTTTGTTTGATTGTGGAGCGACATAAGTTATAAAGAAATGGATGTCTATCAATCTTACATTCCTGCGATAGCTGAATGGAAGGTTGACTGCAGCTTGGGAGAAGAGTACAGAAAAGACTGGATCTAGGAATAGATCTTTGTGCAATACAGCTTTCTATTTCCAGCTCATTCTGATAATCATCTGCCTGGATTTTCTTTTAATTCACTTGCTTCTTTAGCACTCTTCAGGTGGCCATAATAAAAGAAAATATTGAATTATTTTCATTTAGTTATTAATGTCAGTGGCTAATGCGGTCTTTTCATAGTGCACTCTCGACTTGATCCCCCTGTTTGCTGAGCCGCACTACAGTGAAATAATCAAATCCACATCCCTTTGATATCAGTTGTTTATGTTACATGTGTAAAGATGGATTTACCTCGTGAGGGGTACATTATCAGTTTCTTTGTCCCAAGATATGGATGCTTGACAGTCCTTTCAACTTATGTTTTCCCTTTAAAGATATTGACGGCCCTGCTGTGTGTATCTCCAACATCTTTTTAGTTTTTATTTCATGTTTCCAGCAGATGGCAGAATTTCAAGTTGTGATGTATTACAAAGCTCACAAGAGTTCCAGTAGAGAAAACAGGAGGGTAGATTATAAACAATAAAGTTGAAGGGGCTTCAGAATCATAAGTTATTACTGTAAACTGAAATGGGTCTTACTGCCTTGTTGAGTGTCTGGTTATTTTTCAAATGACCATCGTAATGCATTCATTCTTAGCTTATTTTCCTTAAGTGTCACATAATGAGGATGTGCACCATCTGATGTTGCGGAGAGGCTTGTGTGCTCTGACACTTCCTTTAGTGATGTTGTGTAGAGATTGTGGCTTCTGCTATAGCCACCCATGGCAATAATTTTGACAAGAGGTGCCAGAGAAAGTGCAGTCAAAAAACTGTTTCAGTGGCAGAATAGGTGAAGAAATGTAGTGCATCTCGCTTCACCTAAAACTGGTTGTAAAGTTTAATGGAAGGCAGACGATTTAACTATATTAAAAGAAGGCATAGTACAAGGTCATCGAAGCACATGTTACACCACTGGAAATAAGCCTTCCTTGTGAGTCTGTGTACTTGGTGGGCAGGTTTTTTTGTGCTTATGTTTTGGTTGCTGTGAAAAATAAATGCTTATCTTTTTGGTATAAATCTCTTGCATTTATTCTTTATAGAATCAGCTTTCAAGGGGTTAGACTATTCTTAAGAGAAAACAATCTAAAGGATAAGTGTTTGATATCCAGTTGATGCACTAGGTACAATATGCTCACAACATTTAATTACATTGTTTTAAGTTCCGTCTTCATACTGGTGACAGTCCTCTGACCATCACCATTTTAAATTTTTTTTCATTGAACTGTCGTGGGATGGTCAATGGCACCTGAAGAGGCCATTTTCGGTTTAACCAAAATATATGTGATCATGTATCTCATCTTTCCAGAGACCATAAAAACACTCCCTGACTTTGCACAGATCATTTTGTTAAAATACAGTGTCATTATTTCATTTCGCTCTTTCCCTTAAAAAGTAGTGTTCATCTTCCATTATGGCATGACTATAATGCTGACACGAAGGCAGAAGCCAGCTACAGTAGAATGTGATCAGACATGTCACCAAAATCTTGCCATCAACCCATCACGTGACGTGGTAGACATGCTAAAAAATGTTGCTCGTACCAGGATCTATTTGCTAAGTTCTGTAGCAATGGAGAATTAGCGATGGGCACTGGGCTGTGAACATGGATGTCTGTAGTCAAGAATCTGCACTTACTTCACAAATGGATCAAGGTCATTGGCCATCTGTGTCGGGCCAGAGGCATCTTTGTGCAGCAGTGTTTGTAACTGAGCATTCCTTTTCAGGAGAAAACAAAACAAATGGCTGCGGAAGCTAAAGATCTGAACCTAAAACAGGAATTGCTGGAGAAACTGAGCAAATCTGGCAGCATCTGTCGAGAGAAAACAGAAGGATCACTGGACTCGAGGCATTATCTCTGCTTTTTGTCCACAGATATTGTCAGACCCTGCTGAGTTCCTCCTTCGGGATACATTAATCCACCCTAATTGGAGAAAATGGTGCCCAAAAATTGTGTGTTCCGGTTCCCACTGACGTGGGAACCATGTGTTGTGGCATCATCATCTTATGATCAAAGAAAGCTTTGAAGTTTGTAACTTGGCATATTAGAACACTCATGGACAATCTCATGTGACCATTGAGGATGAAGAACTGCAGTTGTGTTGCATGAGCTGTTGAGACTCTAAATTTACTTTGTCATCCTGAATATGAGTGGCCTTCCTGAAAAAAGGCAGCTAAAGAAACAGGGTGGGGTGATGGGAGGGGAGATGCACCTTCTATATGAATAGAAAGGCTGTCAGCAATCTTTGTCCATGGTGTTGGTACTCTTGAAGTGGATTGTGATGCCCTATCATAATTACCATAACCAATATGCCATCATCATTGGCACTAATGGCCATGTAAACATATACAATATATGAAGAAAAGTTAAACACCACAGCTATGAAGCAGCCTGACGAAAGAAGGAAATTCCAAGCATGTATTAAGATCAATCTGGAAAATCTTCACACATCCGATTCAGTTCCACAACAGTGGGATCAAATGAAGTTTAGATTAGATTACCCACAGTGTGGAAACAGGCCCTTCGACCCAACAAGTCCACACCAACCCACCGAAGCGCAACCCACCCACACCCACACCCCCACCTCTACATTTACCCCTTACCTAACACTATGGACAATTTAGCATGGCCAATTCACCTGACCCGCACATCTTTGGACTGTGGGAGGAAACCGGAGCACCCGGAGGAAACCCACGCAGACACGGGGAGAACGTGCAAACTCCACACAGTCAGTCGCCTGAGGCGGGAACTGAACCCGGGTCTCTGGCGCTGTGAGGTAGCAGTGCTAACCACTGTGCCACCATGCCGCTCAAGTCAGCTGTACTAAACAATTATGCCCAGATTGTTTGGCTTCAAAGCATCATTGTCACCAGGACAGGTTAGATGAAAACTATCAGAATATGTAGCTGCCTAGAGTACAAATGAGCAGGCTTTCATTGTGTGAACAATGTCTTCACATGTCAAGAAAACAGCATTCCAAGATCTTGATACTGACTCTGAAAGACCAATCTGGAAGATGAAGAAATGTGCTGGAAGAAAATAAAACCCAAGACGTTTCAACAATATGTTGATTATTTTGACGTACAAAACTTTTTGAAGTCAATAGGATGTCTCTGGACCAAGGTTCATTGGAATGGTAGGTTTATACTTCATACCTGGAATGGTAGGTTTCTTGATAAGGATGACAGTGTCCGCTGACAGTGCTGGGATGAACATTTTCAACAACTTGACCTGCCATGAATTCACAGCAGAGGCTGATACTGTTGAAGTCTTCAAAAATGGTTGCATTGATCGCAGTCACATCGAGACGCCATGCAGTCATTCCATAGGGAGGGAAAACAGCCCCCACTATTTAGATATTTTCCTTTGGTCTGCAGGGATAATCCTGATGTACATTCTCCAGATTCGGGAAAAGTATCAAGAACAACACCAGGACCTCATCATTGCGTTGATTAACCTGACCAAAGCATTTGACTCCGTTAATCTTGAGGCTGTGTGGATTGTGCTCCAGAGATTTGAGTATCCAGGAAACTTTACAATCCTGTAGTTGCTTCATGATGATATGCCTGTAACTGTCTGGGTGTGAGATCCAAAACAGATCCCTTAACTTTGGGTCAAGAAAGGATATGAGATTACCCACATTACAATTTCCAATGTATCTTGACCCAAGATCTTCACAGTGATAATTCACCTCATCAGAGATTGAGTGTCCTCTGTCACAATAGACAGTGCCTGGATAGAATTTTCTTTCACTCGGTTACTTTTGTCCTAAAACTAAACTGACCATAACTATACAAGATCTACAGATTGTGCATGATTTCAGTTTTGTTTCCCATCCAGTGCCAGATTTTGAAACTACTCTCAATTTCTTCAATTTTGCACACAAGAAACTCAGCCTCTTCTTAAATGTTACTGGAATGAAGCTCATTTCAACCCATGGCCAGTCAGTCAACTATTCCACCTCTAATATTTGTTGAAGGAGATAATTTGGGTTGAGCACTTGGCATCCACAGTTTTCAGCCACTGGATCAATTATACCAGTTCAGCCTTCTACAAACTACAGCACTGAGTTTTTTTGGCAACAATATCTCTGCAAGTCAGAAAAAGTGTTATCATCATGACCACACTCCTGTTCTAGTTTGAGACCTGGGTTATGTAATAGTAACACAATTAAATATGAGTGGAATTTCATTAGCAGTGCTGCCACTAAATCCTGCACTTCTGTTGGGATTACTGTGTCCATCTTGAAGCCAGCTCTTTAAGTAATTATATAATCGCCACAGTGTGGAAGCAGGTCCTTCGTCTCATCACATCCACCTCGACCCTCTGAACAGCGTCCCACCTAGATTCTGCATTATCAATGTTTAATTCACCGAACCTGCATATCCATGGACATCATTGGCAATTTAGCAAGGCCAATCCCCCTAACCTGCACATCTTTGGGCTGTGGGAGGAAACCGGGCCACCCGGAGGAAACCCACGCAGACACGGGGAGAATGTGCAAACTCCACACAGACAGTCGCCCTGTGGGTGGAATCGAATCTGGGTCTCTGGCGCTGTGAAGTAGCAGTGCTGACCACTGAGCCACCGTGCTGCAAATCTCCTCCAAAATAAACTTAGACTGTGTCCAGAAGGCTAAAATGTCGACTCTCAAATTGTCAGCATTTCAGTTGACAGCAAAAAAAAGTTCAAAGACACACCGAAACACTCCATGAATTTTGGCAGCATTGACAGTGATGACAGGGAGTAGTTTGCTGCCTGTCATTCAGAATGGGGACAACTTGTCTATCAAGCTACATTATGCATTGAGTCATTATATCTTAATACTGAGGTGCAGGAACAACGGAGAAGCAAAGAAAAGGAACAAAACCTTGCAGTCCAAATCCCACCATCTCATGTGAAATCCTATCCCCTATGCCTAAAGGTTTGCCAGTTGAGAGTTGACCTGTTCAGCCACATCCGCCCTCACAGCAGACCCTCGCAAACATCATCCTCAGATTGACGATGAGCTGAAGCTTGCAACATTTTCTTAGTTTTACATAAATCCTGTCTCTGATGTCTGGGCTCTGCCAGGAACAATAAAAATTGTTGCAGGTGTCAGAACTGGAAGCAGGTTGCATATTTGGCTCTTCAGACCAAAGCTGCAGCCTATATTTATGTTCCTTTGTGTTTTGGGGCTGTCTCAAAACTGCAGCTTGTACGGAGTGCAGGAAAAGAATGAGCAACTTTGTAGAATCCCTGTTTAAATTATAGTTGGAATAGTATTAGAAACCGAGTAAACATCTCTTTAGTAGTGCCTCAACAAGCAATCATTTCTTCTTTTGTTTCTTACTATAGATTATTTTAGAGTCATAGAGATGTACAGCATGGAAACAGACCCTTCGGTCCAATCCGTCCATGCCGACCAGATATCCCAACCCAATCTAGTCCCATCTGCCAGCACCCGACCCATATCCCTCTAAACCCTTCCTATTCATGTCCCCATCCAAATGCCTTTTAAATGTTGCAGTTGTACCAGCCTCCACCACTTCCTCTGGTAGCTCATTCCATACACATACCATCCTCTGTGTGAAAAAGTTGTCCCTTAGGTCTCTTTTATATCTTTCCCTCTCACCCTAAACCTATGCCCTGTAGTTGTGGACTCCTCTCTCCCCCCCCACCCCAAGGAAAGGACTTTTTCTATTTATCCTATCCATGATTTGTAAACCTCTGTCACCCCTCAGCCTCCGACGCTCCAAGGAATACCTCCCCATCCTATTCAGCTCTTCCCTAAGCTCAAATCCTCCAACTCTGGCAACATCCTTGTAAATCTTTTCTGAACCCTTTCAAGTTTCACAACATCTTTCCGATAGGAAGGAGACCAGAATTGCACGCAATATTCCAACAGCGGCCTAACCAATGTCCTCTACAGCCGCAGCATGACCTCCCAACTCCTGTAATGATCGGAAGAAAAACTCTGTTCAATGACAGAATTACTGGAATATTTAAACATATTTCTTGCTTTGCAGAATTAATACGTTATGCAACATAGTTTGCCATTATTTTATTAACCTAATTCAATCGTTGATGCAGTTATTCTTTCGGACTTCAGTCCAGCGTATGCTACTTTGACCTCTGTCTAAATTAGAACCTCATGCTGAGGACATGACTATGATCAAGATGGAGATCAATAAAACTTTGGGTATTCTAGAATTGAGGGCTAATGTGGCAATGCTGAGTTAAAGAAAATGATCAGTGATGACCTTGAGTGGTGGAGCAGGCTTAAAGGGACAAATAGACTATGGCAACTCCTATGTCTGTTATTCTTATGGCCTCTCAACCTGCAGATAGAACTATGATGGCTGGAATCTCCCATGTGAACTTATTTTAAGACAGAAAAATTGCCCCAGTCGTTGGAAGAGGATAAACAAATGCATGATGAAAATTGACGAGATATACTTTTGAATGAGAGTATACTGTAGTACCAGAGACGTTATCCTTCATATGAACTGCAGGTCGCTAAATCAAAATGAAAAGATGTTATGGCACTATTTCAAAGAGCAGGTGTGTTTTTCTTGGCACGTAGGCTGATGTTTATCCCTGAACTGACATTGTTTAAATTAGGTATTTGGATGATGATTATATTCCATTAGTTCTGGACTCCCCCACCCCAGGGAAAAGATTCGAGGAGAAAGTGAAGACTGCAGATGCTTGAAATCAGAGCTGAAAATGTGTTGCTGGAAAAGCACAGCAGGAAGCCTGAAGAAGGGCTTATGCCCGAAACGTCGATTCTCCTGTTCCTTGGATGCTGCCTGACCTGCTGCGCTTTTCCAGCAACACATTTTCCGCTAGGGAAAAGATTGCCTATTTATCCTATCCATGCCCCTCATGATTTTATAAACCTCAATAAGGTCACCCCTCAGCCTCTGACGCTCCAAGAAAATAGCCCCAACCTATTCAACCTCTCTCCACAGCTCAAATCCTCCAACCCTGCCAACATCCTTCTAGGTCTTTTCTGAACCTTTTCAAAAACCCTGGTTTTTATGACAGAAATTAAAAATATATACAAAATACAATTAATTTCTTTCTTTTGATGCAGAGATCTTCTATTTGGACAGATCTACACTAAATTGAGTGAGATCTCAGTGGCGAAAGGAGTATTTCTTGAGTGCCTGGAACCTTATATTCTGAATGATAAGCTGCCAAGCATCACACCACAGGTAATGAAGGATCTACTCATCCACTTTCAGGACAGGGACATGATGGAAAACATTGAAGCATGCATTGTACATATGGACATCACTAGCCTGGACATTCAACAGGTGAGCAGTACATATAGTTCAATTTTTGGGTCTTCTCTGCTGTTCATAGTTGAGAGTGTTTTGTCCCTTGTATATTGGATCAATCTTTTGGGAAACAACATCTCCTCATGCCATCTAGAATCTCTACGCTGGCCTTCAGCTTTTGCTAAGCTTTCAGAACTGTTCTACAAAAGGGAACAACAGTACTTGTCCTGTAATTTTCTCACTAAGATATTGAACTTTATTGCCTCCTTGAATTTATACTGTAATTTTCAATGTAAGAGAGCACTTGTTTTAGCTCCATAATACAATTAATGTAGTAGAGATAAAGTTACATACAGCAGAATGCCTATTCTTTAATTCAAGAGAAAAGCAGCAGCAGATAGTGTAGCGAAAGGAAAAATATTTAGAAATGAAATAACTAGAATGTATGTTCTCCATGGATTTATTTTTTATTTGACCAACTTTATTGATATTGTTGAGGAGGCAGCTTAGAGAGTAAACAACAGTAATACAGAAGGTGTAAATTGTCTGGATCTTCAAAAGACATTTGATAAGGTGTTCCATAATAGACTAATAAATAATGTTAGAGAACAGGGAGTCAGGAACAATGGAAGAACCAATTGTTAACTGTCGTCAAGGCATAAAACAGAGAGTTAATTGTTGGGGCAGAAAGTAGGAAGTAGTCTTCCACAGGGATCAGTGTTCAGACCATGATTATTTATAATTTACATTAACAGTTTGGTCGTTGAAATTAAAACCAGTATTTCTAAATTTAAGATTGACACCTGTATTTTTGGGAGGGAGACAGAGAGACACTGCTGTGCTAATCAATATTGAGGAGAACTGTGACAAATTACAGGGCAGCAGCGATAAATGTAGGAAACAGGCAAATAATTAGCAAATGAAGTTCAGCACATAAGTGTGCAATAGTATGTCATTTTGGTTGAATGAACAGGGATGTCATTTATTACTTGGAAGATAAAATCCAGATGAGGTAGAGGAATAAATGGTCCTTTAAGTTCAATTAGTAAAAGTTGCTTTGCAGATTTTAAAGGTCATAAAAATAGTGAACTAAGCATATACCTTTAATTCTATCAGGATAGAATTGAAAACTAATGAGTAAAGCTAAACCTTTCTTATTGAACCTTCATTAGATCAGACTTTGAGTACTACCTGCAGTTCTAAACACCTTTATATAAAGAATATAGGGGCACTATGAAAAGTGAAGAAAAGATTTGCAAGAAATGTGTAGGAATGTATTTGGGAAAGGATCAGCAGGTTTGGGACTTTAAACTGAGAGCTTAAGGCAGTCCTTGGACTTAAGGATTGTTTTCTTTTCAGAAAAGGGAACAAATAAATTGCTCTTTATTTATGAGGCTAGGCCCGAAGGTTAGCTACAGGTTGATTTTTGTTAAAAGTATCCAGTAGACATTTCAGTTCTGGTGAGGCATTATCCTGAAACAGATAGCAAATGTTTGATTTTTTTATTTTCTATTCATTAATGGGATGTGGGCATCTCTGGCTAGGCAGCAATTCTTGCTTATCCCTCATTGTCCAGAGCACAGTTAAGAGTCAACCACATTGGTAGTCAACCAGAGTCACATGTAGGCCAGACTAGATAAGGATGACAGATTCCTTCCCTGAAGGACATTAATGAACCAGATGGGTTTTACTGTCAGTCATCATTAGATGCTTAAGTCCAGATTCTTTACTGAATTCAAATTGCACCATCTGCCATGGTGGGAATTGAACCTGGATCCCCAGAACATTAGCTGAGTTTCTGGCTTAACAATCTAGCAATGATACTACAAGGCCATTGCCTCCCCATATAAACAGGTACTAATTAGTTATCAGGAAAATGTTGAGGAAAAAACGAGACTGAAGTTTGAACTTGTTTGAGGCTGCTGAAGTAACGCAATGGAGTTTTGATTACTCCCTGGTAGTCCGCTCATTATCAACTTGGAATCATAAAACCTCTACAGCGCGGAGGCAGGCTATTCGGCCCATCGAGTTCACCCCGATCCTCCGAAGACCATTCCTCCCAGACCCACACTGCTATCCTCTCTGTGTAACACTACTTGTACCCTGCTAATCCCCCTAAGCTGCAAATTCTTGGACACTAAGGGCAATTTAGTATGGCAAGTCTGCCTAACCTGCATATCTTTGGACTGTGGGAGGAATCTGGAACATCCGAAGGAAATCCACGCTGACACAGGGAGAATGTGCAAACTCCACACAGACAGTCACCTGATGGTGGAATTGAACCTGGGTACCTAGCAATGTGTGGCAGCAGTGCTTAACCACTGAACTACTGTGAAATGACCACAGCTATTCAACAATCAAGCACATAAAGTAGCAAGACTTTTAAAACAAAACACAAATTTATTTCGTAAATTCTGTCAATAAGACTTGTTAAATGCATCACACACTGCATTTCATAATTCTTGTACTTGCTAAACTCATGTGCAAGTTTAAATCATTGTCATTCTGGATTAGCTGTATTCTACATGTGGCAATGACTTCAATTATGATGATATTGTTTGGGAAAAAACAAAATTCTTCCCCTTAAACCAAATTGAAATGTCTCAAACTCAGCTGAAAATTTCAAATAGCTCAATTCCACAATCTCCTGGTTGAGTTACACATTAAGTTGAACTGAATTTATAAAATTAGAGGTCACATTGCCCTGATTGAGGTCATAGTTAACTGTCACTCCACTGAATCAGTGTTTATTGATTTTATTTATCAAGCCCAGATAAAAATCAAAATGTAGCTCAGTGGATAAATATAAACAGTTCCACGAAGTCTATGAAGATTTAACAGGAAACCTATTCCTCAGTTAAGATGCATTTGAACAGGTACATGGATAGGAAACGTTTGGAGGTATGTGGGCCAAATGCAGACGAGTTGTTGAAAGTTCACCAAATAGTATCGAGGAAGAGGTGGAGGCTGGTATAATTGCAACATTTAAGAGGAATTTAGATGGGAATATGAATAGGAAGGATTTGGAGAGATATGGGTTGGGTGCTGGCAGGTGGGACTAGATTGGGTTGGGATATCTGGTCAGCATGGACGGGATAGACTGAAGGGTCTGTTTTCATGCTGTATGACTCTATGACTCCATAGTATCTGTTAGTAGAATTAATTTAATACTTCTCCGAGCCTGTTGACATTTGTTTGCATTGACTGGTGACTTCAGAACCCAAGCAAAGTATAATCCTATGTGCTTATGGTTTTAACGACCCTGGAGGCTGCTCAAGTGAACTGGCCAGTTTCGACTAATTTTAGTTTTGACTTATCTCCTAATTGTATGTTTGTCTATCTGTCTTTCAGAGTGTTGGGCATAGAATCAAAGAAGATTGGCTTTACATCATAAACATTAATTTTCGTTTACCTTGTTTAGCTGTGATTTGCTAAAGCTGTTCTATTATTAATGAAGTGTGAATTATTTTGTTTAAGTGACAAACCTGGTTTCTGGTATTGGTATTTAAAATGTCTGATTAGAAGTCATTGGGGCAATCTTGCAGGTCACTGAGTATTATAATTTTTCTGAGTTGAGAATACAGGGATAAGAAGGCTGATTTGATTTAGTTGTCTACCTCCATGCCATAAAATACAATGATCAGTAAGAAATCAAGTAGGGAATTCAGAAGGAATTATTTTATCAAAAGAGTGGTGAGAATGTGGTACTCGCTACTACAAGGACAAGTTAAAGAAAGTTATCAATGCAGTTCAAGAAGGATTTGAGTGGAAAAGGAATAGAGGGTTTTAATTATAGATTTAGATGATGAATGAGACTCAAATGGAGCATAAACATCATCATGAACTAGTTGTGTCGAATAGCCTGTTTCCTTGCTGCACATCCTGTGTAAAGTCCTTTTACTTGAAACTCTTATGTTTATGCAGTTTTGTGTTTTGTTATCCTAATTTCAGATTACTGGAACAGGCCATTAGATTTGCATTTAGTTTGATCAAATTTTATTTCTACATTATTTCACTGACGACTGGTGTTTTTTGAATTTTCATGGACGTTGCTTGGGTTCAGAAATGAAGTGCTGTCACACATTGAGCTGAATAAATCAAAGAGTGAGCACTGTATTGTTTTAGATTAAGTGTTAACTCAACACCTCTGGCCTACTCGGCTGTGCTAATAAATCCAAGGGCACTGTTCAGAGGTAAGTGGAGGGTTAGAATCATGGAATGTTAAGAACACTAAGTGAAGCCACGTCATCCAAAATAGATAATTTAATCATTCATTGATTTTCCATTTGTTAGACCTTGCTGTACATGAATTGGCTGCTGCCTTTGTTGAGCTGTATCGACAGTTCAAAACTAAGCTTTTGACTGTTAAGCACTTTGGGATATGATGTGCATTATGCAAAGGTTTAATGTAGGTTTATGATTCTGATCTAACTTACATCACTGAAAGTAGTATTATTTAGAAACCAAAGCCCTTCACTCAAAGTCAGAAGGAAATTCCAAACCACATTCAATTGAATTTTACATTGGTCCGATGCACTCAGTACTTAGTTACATTAATGGAATGGCATCCGGGTTGTTACACATTCCAAGACTCCTGTTTGCTTTAGGCCTGCAACGCGCAGAATTATTTTGATTAATAATTGCAAATGATCAGAAATAGTTGCATTATGAGCAGGTATGTAACTGGTTAATTTTTAACTGTCCACCTAATAGTTTCTGCTAGTTAGGCGGATTTAAGATTGTCTTCCAAATATTGAGAGAAATGGGCTAATCTATCACTCATACGCCATCTTTAATGTCTATAATTGATTTCTTGAACTGGTGGCTACATAACTGGACTTGGCAGTTTATCTTAAAAACAAGTTTCAATGGAGAGTCCACATTGAGCTGATAATATCCAGTTTCTGAACAATTAGTATTGCACCAAAAGTATGAGAGTCATAGTACACCAAACATCCTTTGATCTAATCTTGGAATAGATTCAGAAATATAAATACAATTGAAGTAAACCAAAGACGTAATGTAAGGTTTTGTCTAAATCAAAATGAGTTATGCAGCAGTGTCACATGCTTCATCAAAGATTAGAATGGGAATAACTTCATTATGGAATGAGAAAATGAAGAAAAGACTTTCCGTGTTGTATAGAATATGGAAAGGAATGGTATTATTAATAGAGTTCATTAAATAATCTCTGGTAATGATGAGACATAATGCATTCATCCATACAAAATATAAACGTTTATTATAAAATCTCTACATTCAAGGGTTTTTCCTCCACCATTTCTGCCCTTTGCCATCACAAAACCCTCCCTCACTGTTAGCATTCTGTACAGGCCACTGCCTCCGTGACATCCTGGTCCATTTCTCCATCACTCCAAACACTTGCTCCCCGCCCCACCCCCCCCCTCTCAAACTCTACCCTTCCGGTACTTTGGCATGCATTTGCAGAAGGTGTAACACATGTGCTGTTACTCTTCCCTTCTCGCTGTTCAGTGTCCCAAATGCACCTTCCAGTAAAGCAGCAAGTTACTTATTCTTCTAGCTTACTGTTTTCACTGCTTATGTTACCACAAAGGATTCTCCCTTGCTTGAGATGTGGTGCCCCTCAGGTTAACCACTACCAGTTGTCTCTTTGTCCCTCTCTCTCATGAGAGATTATCTTTATTCACTGCGAATAGTGCAGTGCATTTTACTCTCTTGACACCATACATAGACTGGGTGATCACTTTGCAGAACACCTGTGCTCTGTAAGAATGACCACGACCTTCCAGTTGCTTGACATTTTATTAAACTATTTTTCTCCCTTGCTAACATTTCTATCCTAAGCCAGCTGCAGTATTCCATTGAAGGTCAATGTAAGGTGGAGGAATAACACCTCATTTTCTGCTTATGCACTGCAATTTGCTGCTCCAGGAGTCACCATTGAATTCAATAGCTTGAGAGCATGACCAGAATCATTTGCTCTATGCACGTCCAGCGTCTGTTCCACTTGCTCCTCCTCCATCTTTGACCCCAGCATAAAAACTATCAATTGCAGTTCCCCGATTAGTTCCAAAGAAAATGTTATTCTATTCATCCATTAGTTCTGCTTCTCTCTCCACAGATGCTGTCAGATCTGCTGAGTTTCTCCAGCAGTTTTTGTTTTTACTTTAGCTTTTCAGCATACACAGTATTTCACTTTTATACCATGCCTTTGTTTCTGAGAAAGTGTATCAACTGTTTTATTTCCAAAGGGAAATTGCACAATTGTTCAAACTGCCAAAGGAAGTAGTCACAGTCTCATTACTTGAAACCCTGAAGACCTATCTCTAGGTCACTTTCTATTTATAAATTTTTCAAGATCATGACTACAATATCGGCTAGTCTTCTCTGGTTTTGTCAGCTTTAATTAGTGTTAAGTGTAAAAGTGTTGGAGCAGTACAGACATTAGTCTTTCCTGACAGAACCAAGGCAGATGGAGCAGTGACACATTATTTATATGTAGATTGTGTTTGTAATTTTTTGATCAAATGGAACTTGCGAATGGAATCCCAACAAATTGATGTTGAGTCCAAAATAAGTTTAAATGTTTGTTTTAATTTATGATTTTGTGAATTTTTTTTATCCTCCAACATGATAAATGAGTTTGGGATTTAGTAAAGTTGTTTTGAAATTATTCTTGCTATGATACTCTTTGGATTTGGTGTCCAAGAATGCTTTCTGTCTGCCTGTGTTGTAGGTGGTCCAAATGTGCTGGGAACACTGTCTATATGATGCCATGATCTATGTGTACAACAGAGGAATGAATGATTACATCACTCCAATGGAGGTAAGAATGAGAATGACATCAGTGAGGGAGAAATAAGGCTTGATTTCCAAAAAGTAAAGTTCATTCTGAACTTTCGCTGATAAACTAACATTACCTTTGAAACTTTGTGTTTCTTGTTATGTTTTGTGGAACAGTTGACTGGAACTCTGAATGCAAGCAGAATGCTGCAGTAATATCTCTCAGTCATTCTCCAGTTCTGGCAGTGGTCCAGTACAGCAAATCTGGAGTGAATACATGAATATCCTCTTGATTTTAGTTTTGAACCATAAGACTACGTTTCCTTCAAAATGATGAGAGCGAGAGTAAACAATATTTTGAGGACTGTCTAGCAACAGAGCAATATCTCCGCAATATTTATGGGCAGCACAGTGGGCTCAGTGGTTAGCACTGTTGCCTCACAGCGCTAGAGACCCAGGTTCGAGTCGCACCTCGGGCGACTGTCTGTGTGGAGTTTGCACATTCTCCCCGTGTCTGCGTGGGTTTACCCCGGGTGCTCCAGTTTCCTCCCACAATCCAAGGATGTGCAAGTTAGATGAATTGGCCATGCTAAATTGTCCATCGTGTTAGGTGCGTAGGGGTAAAATGTCAGGTAGGGGAATGGGTCTGGGTGGGTTACTCTTTGGAGGGTCAGTGTGGACCTGTTGGGCCGAAGGGCCTGTTTCCATACTATAGGGAATCTAATCTAATCTGTAAGAAATTCATATAAGATGACAGAAAGACAAATGAGAGCAGTGAAGCTTTTAGAAATTGATTACCTGAACTACCTTAAATCAGAAATGGTTCCCAAATTTGTAAGAAAATGATTTTCTTTGGGAGGGGATGTTGGAGAGGAAGAGTGAAAATGGGAAGCTGTGCATTGGCAAGTCATCTCTGTTAGAGCCTTGATCATTCCACCTCTCAATGCAACAGCAGAGAAGAAACCACACTTGCTTTGCACTTTAATTTGCACATCTAATTGGATACTGAGTGATGCATCTGCGTCAGCTTGTTAGCACGTAAACACACAGAAAATCTGTAAAATGGGTAATGGTTACTGGAGCCTTCTACTTTATTGATAATTAGCTGACTGTGGGTAGGGCCTATCTTAATAAAGTTGAAGTAGATATCTTACCAGTTTTAAAGATAATTGAAATTATTTTTTTGTTTTCTCAATTCTGGTGGGCTAATTTGATGTTCTGAAATGTTCATGAACGTGAAGTATGCATGACACTCATTTATTAAGCAACCAGTTTATGCCAGGAATTGCGTGTTTTTGCTGGGTATGAAATACAGGATTTCAATTAACATATTGGCTTCTCTCATTACTTGCAGAAATTGTTCCAAGTTATTGGTCCTCCTCTCCGAGCTGGGAAACCCCTCACAGGTATAACATGGAAACATATAAGATAGGGACAAGAGTAGGCCATGTGGCCCTTTAAGCCTGCTTTGTCATCCACTATAATCCTATGCAGTACTTTATTCCCGCTTTCACATATCCCTTTATGCCTTTTACCTTTGAACTATGTCTATCTATATTTTGAAAATGTTCAATATTTCGGCTTTAATCATTTTCTATGGCACAGAATTTCATAGACTCCCCATTCTCTGGGTGAAGAAGTTTTATTTTCTGTTCAGTATTAAATAGCCTACTCCTTATCATGGAACATAGAACATTACAGCGCAGTACAGGCCCGTCGGCCCTCAGTGTTGCGCCGACCTGTCATACCAATCTGAAGCCTATCTCACCTGCACTATTTCATATACGTCCATATGCTTGTCCAATGACGACTTAAAGTTGGCGAATCTACTACCATTGCAGGCAAGCGTTCCATACCCTTACTACTCTGAGTAAAGAAACTACCTCTGAAATCTGTCCTATATCTATCACCCCTCAATTTAAAGCTATGCCCCCTCATGCTCGCTGTCACCATTCTTGGAAAAAGGCTCTCCCTGTCCACCCTATCTAACCCTCTGATTATCTTATATGTCTCTATTAAGTTACCTCTCAACCTTCTTTTCTGTAAGGAAAACAGCCTCAAGTTCCTCGGCCTTTCCTCGTAAGATCTTCTCTCCATACCAGGCAACACCCTAGTAAATCTCCTCTGCAGCCTTTCCAAGCTTCCACATCCTCCTTATAATGCGGTGACCAGAACTGTACACAATACTCCGAGTGCGGCCACACCAGAGTTTTGTACAGCTGTAGCATAATCTCATGGTTCCGGAACTCAATCCCTCTATTAATAAAAGCTAACACACTGTATGCCTTCTAAACAACTCTGTCAACCTGGGTGGCAACTTCAAGGATCTGTATACCTGGACACCGAGATCTCTCTGCTCATCTACACGACCAAAAATCTTACCATTAGCCCAGTACTTTGCATTCCGGTTACTCCGACCAAAGTGAATCACCTCACACTTGTCCACATTAAACTCCATTTGCCACCTCTCAGCCCAGTTCTGCAGCTTATCTATGTCTCTCTGTAATCTACAACATCCTTCGTCACACAACTCCACCGACCATACTGTCGTCTGCAAATTTACTAACCCACACTTCTACGCCCTCGTCCAGGTCATTTATAAAAATGATGAACAGCAGTGGATCCAACACCGACCCTTGCGGTACACCACTGGTAACTGGACACCAGGATGAACATTTCCCACCAACCACCACCCTCTGTCTTATTTCAGCAAGCCAATTACTGATCCAAACTGCTATACCTCCCACAATCCCATTCCTCCCCATTTTGTACAATAGCCTACTGTGGGGAACCTTATCAAATGCCTTGCTGAAATCCATATATACCACATCAACCGGTTTACTCTCATCTACCTGTTTCGTCACCTTCTCAAAGAACTCAATAAGGTTTGTGAGGCACGATCTAACCTTCACAAAACCGTGCTGACTATCCCTAATCAAATTATTCTTTTCTCGATGATTATAAACTCTCTCTCTTATAATCTTTTCCAACACTTTACCAACAACTGAAGTAAGGCTCACTGGTCTCTAATTGCCAGGATTGTCTCTACACCCCTTCTTGAACAGGGGAACAAGGGTCAGACTGTGGCCCTTGGTTCTGGGCTCCCCAGTCATCAGGAGCATCCTTCCTAGGTTTACCCTGTCGTGCCTGGTAGAATTTTATGGTTTCTATGAGATGCTTGCTCATTCTTCTAAACTCTGGTGAATATAAACCTAACTGAACCAGTGTCTCTTACTGTTTGCTGCTTCTTACAACTACTTCAACAGTTGAATGTTACAGGACTGAATCACTCTTTTCATTTGTGCAGGGAACGTTAAATTATATTTCAGTTGTAGGAGGACAGCAGATTCCTGTTTCTAACGCACTCTGTCTTCTGTTGCACTCTGCCATATTATGTAAAACTTCAGTTTGTGTTTGAGGTCTCTGTTTATAAAGGAAATTTCCTGCATTTTCTAAAACTTTATGACTGTTTGAACTTGCTTTTTGACTTTTATCAATACCATCCCAATTGGAAGTTCACTTTGAAGTCCTGTTTATCTTCAATTTGTGTAGCCAAGGTACTAGATGTCTGATGGATAACACTTTTTGACTTCATTTCACTTATTCATCTGGAATACTATTTCCATCTCATACCTCCAACATTGCCTGTGCTTCTTTCTCATTTAATCACATTATCAATTCATTCGTGGGAAACAGTTGTCATGATTAGACCAGCATTTATTATCTGTGTTTAATGCCATTTCAAAAGGTAGTGATGCTGAACTGCCATCTTAAAGCACTGCATTCTATGTGCTGTAGGTACATAGATACACATACCGTGCTAAGGTACGCCTCATTGGGGAGTGAATTGGAAATCATGTCCTACTATTCCTAGAACCATCACAAAAGTTAAATCACAGAATTATCCAATTTACTTGTATTTTAGACAGAGGTTGACAGAAAACCACAAACCACGTTTCTGCATTTAACAAGGATTACTATTTATTGCAAATTAATAGATTCGAGCTACAGATGAACAATTACGTTCAATCACGTTACCAGTGAAAACTCTCTTGCTCTTCTAAACTCCTCCTGAATACATTGCATACAAATAAGAAAATAATATCGGTGTTCTGGCAGTGGGAAAGACAAGGAAGGTAGTAGATGTTTAATTGAGATGGTCCTTTCAGCTGGTAAGGATGTGCTGCTTCTTGATTCTCCTTGTCCAGATATTTTCACATACTTGTCAAAGGTACAGAGTACTGGTTCACACTTGTAAAGTCTCTGTGTTAGTGGTTAAGACCCACAGATTACAATCACCATTAAGGGAAATCAAAACTGACTATTTTCAGGCTTTTCACATGCAGAGCAAAGATGTTCCTCCTCAAAGATGTTTGATAGTTTCTCCCAAAACATTCATACCCAATTCTGTTGAGCTATCCGGGAGAGATTGACAGGCAGTAGTTGGCAGGCAGAAGGTCTTATTCATTGATGAGTGGTCACTAGTCCACAGGCCATTCTGCTGCTTAGTTCTGCCAGAGCTCCAATCGTATACACCCCATTATTGCAGAAAAAACAGCTATGTAAATCACACTAAAATTGATTGTTAGATGACTGGCTGAAAATACAGAAAAATAAAAATGCAGTAGGCTTTACCACTGTAATGGATTTGATAAACGCTAATGACAACTTCTTGTTCACTTGTTTGACATTTTGCTGCTGCAGTATTCTCTTACAGCTAATCAGTCAATAAGCATCTCCTGGCTTCCACATTTCAGGCCCGACATGATCCCTGAGCAGTCTCACTAGGTTTACCTGGTAAAGAACATCATTATTATTAAATTCAACTCAAGGAATTACACTTTCATTCCCTCAGTGGTACTCTTTTACTTCGTAATTAAGATGATCATGTGTTTCAAATTTGCATCCTCTACAATGCTAAATTGATTTGATAAGCATGTTTATTTCTAATTTATAAATACAATGCAGGTTTCCCTAAACCCTCACCTTGTTTCTTTTTAACTACTACCTCTACTTTCTACTAAAATGTCATTCAGCATACATTAAGCCTATATAGTGCTGCCAACAATAAGTTATGTAAATTTGTGACCCATGGTTTTACATCTGCCAGTATGCATTTCTTAACTTATTAATTTGCAATTTCACTATTAAAAGAAACAAAGCAGGTGCACTATTTAATGTGGAATGCACAGGATTTTCTTGTTACTGTTTGTTATTCCATTTCTGAAAATTTTACTTTGACCATCAGTGGCTCTGAAAAAAAGGCTCAGCAGTAAATCATTGAATAATTCAGCACAGAAGGCGGCCTCTGGTTCATAGAATTTTAGATTAGATTGCTTACAGTGTGGAAACAGGTCCTTCAGCCTAATAAGTCCACACCGACCCTCCGAAGAGCAACATTCCCCTATGTTTACCCCTTCACCTAATACTACAGGCAATTTAGCACGGCCAATTCACCTAACCTGCACATGTTTGGACTGTGGGAGGAAACCGGAGCACGGGGAGAATGTGCAAACTCCACACAGGCAGTTGCCCGAGGCGGGATTTGAACCCGGGTCTCTGGCTCTGTGAAGCAGCAGTGCTAACCACCGTGCTGCCCACTAGGTTGTTTAAACAGCAATCTATTTAGATTTTGGTCCCTTTTCACATTTATTTATTTGTTGGACTTCTATTTCATGGTTAGCATAGAATTTGTGTGCACCCCTGGAATCAGACACCATATTATAAATCCTGATATTGTCCAGCAAACTGGAGGATCTCCCCCTACTATTTGAAATAATCTTAGCAGGACTAAACACTTAATGATAAGGTCCTGCAGTGTGTTGCTGAAGAAAGAGACCTTGGAGTGCAGATTCATAGTTCCTCGAAAGTGGAGTCACAAGTAGACAGGATAATGAAGAAGGTGTTTGGTATGCTTTCCTTTATTGGTCAGAGTATTGAGTACAGGAGTTGGGAGGTCATGTTGTGGCTGTACAGGACTTTGGTGAGGCCACTGTTGGCATATTGCGTGCAATTTTGGTCTCCTTCCTATTGGAAGGACGTTGTGAAATTTGATAGGGTTCAGAAAAGATTTACAAGGATGTTGCCAGGGTTGGAGAATTTGAGTTATAGGGAGAGGCTGGACAGGCTGGGGCTGTTTTCCCTGGAGCTTTGGAGGCTGCAGGGTGACCTTATAGAGGTTTACAAAATTATGAGGGGCATGAATAGGGTAAATAGGCTAAGTCTTTTCCTGAGATGGGACAGTCCAGAACTACAGGGCATAGATTTAGGATGAGAGGGGAAAGATATAAAAGGGATGTAAGGGGCAACTTTACCACGCAGAAGGTGGTGCGTAAAATGAATGAGATGCCAGAGGAAATGGTGGAGGCTAGTATAATTGCAGCATTTTAAAGGCATCTGGATGGGTATATGAATAGGGAGGGTTTAGAAGGATATGGGCCAATTGCTGGCAAATGGGACCAGATTAGATTAGGATATCTGGTCAGCATGGACGAGTTGGTCTGTTTCCGTGCTGTACACCTCATTGATTATGACTCTATACACCCTGGAAGCATTCGTGCTTACCTGAGAAGGTTCATCATTCTATCAGAAAGGTGCCAGTGGATCATGATGTATCCTGAAATCTAAACTTTTCACTGAATTTGGTTGAGTATCATATTTGCTTTATAAAAAGATGAATCCAACAGTGTTATTTGCAAAATTGATATTACTGGACACTTTCACAATGCAATTGACCTCTGATGTAATGCACTTTGAATTGCAAATGCTCAGGTTTTGCAGTATTCCCCTTGCTGAAGTATTATTCCTTTTGAGCTATACTGTCACTTCAGCCTTTGAACAGTTATAGTTTTGAGTTACTGAACCAAGTACTATTTTTGTTTAATTGTGCTTTCCCATTATCTTCCTGTTCATCAATCACCATAAATGACAGAGGTCAGATAAATCTCCTGACCCTGGTGTTATGAACCAGGCCAGAGCCCCCCCCCCCCCCAAAAATTTCAAGGCGGTAGCACAGACCCTAACTTTTCCAGTTGTTTTAAGTAGGTCAAAAGTTTATGTTCAATGAGTGATGTAGCTGGCCAAACTACTCCATGTGAAACAAAACAGAGTTTGTTAATACACGAACAAAACAGAACAGAATATAGAATAACATAACATCTGAAAACCCAATTGATTCTATTGCAACTTAATGATGCTGTTCCAAATACTAGCAACATCCCCATAAACACCCCTTTGTCAAAAATGGTAAATTCCAGTCTAAAATTTGACCAGCAGCTGCAAACAAAACACATCTGTAAACACAGGTGAAGTGCCGGAGTATTGGAGAGTTGGTAATGTCCCCCTGTTTAAGAAGAGTAGTAAGGATATTCCAGGTAGCTACAAACCAGTATGCCTGATGTCAGTGGTTGGAAAGTTGCTGGAGAAGATATTGAGGGATAGGATCTATTTACATTTGGAAGGGAATGGGCTACATGGTTTGGTGTGGGAGAGATCGTGCCGTACCAACTTAATAGAGTTCTTTGAGAAAGTGACCAAGTTAAAGATGAAGGAAAGGCTGTAGATGTCATATATATGGACTTTAGTAAGGCATTTGATAAGGTTCCCCATGGTAAACTAATGGAGAAAGTGAAGTTACATGGTGCGCAGGGTGTTCTAGCGAGGTGGATAAAGAACTGGTTGAGCAACAGGAGGCAGAGAGTAGTAGTTGAAGGGAGTTTCTCGAAATGGAGAAAGGTGACCAGTGGTGTTCCACAGGAATCAGTGTTGGGGCCACTGTTCTTTGTGATATACTTAAATGATCTGGAAGAGGGCACAGTTGGTCTGATCATTAAGTTTGCAGATGACACGAAGTTTGGTGGAGTAACAGATAGCATAGGGGACTGTCAAAGAATACAGAAGAATATAGATAAACTGGAGAGTTGGGCAGAGAATTGGTAGATGGAGTTCAATCCGGACAAATGTGAGGTGATGTATTTTGGAAGGTCTAACTCTGGAGCAAACTATATTGTAAATGGAAGAGCCTTGGGAAAAGTTGATAAGCAGAGAGTTCTGGGATTTCAGGTTCATTGTACCCTGAAGGTGGCTGCACAAGCGGATAGATTGGTCAAGAAGCCATACGGTATGCTTGCTTTCATCAAACCGGGTATTGAGTATAAGAGCTGGCAGGTCATGTTAAAATTGTTCAAGACTTTGGTTCGGCTGCATTTAGAATACTGTGTACAGTTCTGGTCACCACATTACCAAAAGGATGTGGATGCTTTGGAGAGGGTGCAGAGAAGGTTTACGAGGATGTTGCCTGGTATGGAAGGTGCTAGCTGTGAAGAGAGGTTGAGTAGGTGAGGATTAGAAAAAAGGAGATTGAGGGAGGACCTGATTTGAGGTCTACAAAATCATGAAAGGTATAGACAGGGTGGATAGAGATCAGTTTTTTCCCAGAATGAGGGATTCAATAATGAGAGCTCACACATTCAAGGTGAGAGGAGAAAAGTTGAAGGGGGATGCATGCAGAAAGTACTTTACACAGAGGGTGGTGGTGCCTGGAATGCGTTGATAGCAAACATAGTAGAGGCAGGCATGAGATAGATTCATTTCAGGTGCATCTGGACAGATGCATGAATAGGTGGGGACCAGAGGGATGCAGATCCTTAGGAATTGTGCAATAGGTTTAGATAATGGATTTGGCCGGCTCAGACTTGGAGGGCCGAAGGGCCTGTTCCTGGGCTGTAAATTTTCTTTGTTCTTTTTTCTAAAACAAACCAGTGAAATGCTGAACTGAGAGAACTGCCCACTCCCCTTTCATTGTACAAGTGTTTTTAAAAACTCAAAAACCTTGTGCCTAAGGCAGTATCTGTTAGCTTTAACTAAATTGGCCCTCAACCCCATACAAATGAGACACATCAGAACCTTTGCATTTACGATGACTCTCAAAAAAACCAAGGACAGAATAACTTTGTCATAGGAGCAACATCGTCACACCTGGTATGCTTGATCTTTGTTTTGCATTACCTGCTGCAACATAGAGTTACATGTTACGGCAAATGGGAGATGATTGGCAAACAATACATCCTTCCTGACTGGTGGACCATGTTCCATTTGGTTCAGTATAAAGCCTTTCCTAATATCCTGTCACTAAATTCAATACGCCAAAACATTTGAGTTGACAGAATCTAGAATTGGAATGGATTAATGTTTTATGAATGAAGTAATCATATCATGTTTTGATGTTTGCAGATGAGCAAGTTGTCATGGGTAATAAAATACTGGTATACATAAGGTAAGCCTTGTTTTATACATTTGGCAATATGAATAAGATGACTCAATGTCTAAACGTTTTAGCTCACTGAGCATCATTTCATCCAACAATATTCTTTGTCCAGATGTTGAAAAGCAAAGGTTCCTTGCATCTTCCCAAAATTAGTGTTTGCTATGATTTCAATACAGTATGATTACTTTTATTAACTCTGGACTGGAGAGTAGGGTCAAAATCTCAAGCAAGGAAAGAATTTATAACAAATATGAAGTTTTATTGATTTTCTTTATTCCCTGTACTGATGTACTATGACTAATAATCTTAAAATAGTAAAATAAGCATGATATTATATTCTGAACCTTTGGAAATCCTCAGACATTGCTATTTGCAATCATGAATTCGAATCCAATTATATAATAATCTTTGAAGTTGTGTTCTTTTATTCATGGAAACGTTGAATCATTGGTTTCCATAATCTTCCTCGGGTGCCTCTCAGAATTCAATCAGTTGAAGTATTTTGTTAATTAAAGCTGAGTAACATGTTCAAAGTTGAATCGCAAAGAATGTATTCAGATATTTATTTAGATTCGGTGTTCTGAGTATCTCAGCTTCTTCAACCAGCTATTGAGGTGAAATATTTGGGAATACAATGACAAGGCTCCGCGTGGGTGCTTTCCACTCTCTACTCACCACTCTAAATCTACTCCCAACAGACTGTCAGCTAAATTGTCATTTTTCCCTACTTGAGCATTAGTAAATAGAAGTACGCAAAGAAAATGTTTTTAATGCTGCTATGATTTCTCTCTTGCTTATGGTGAGATTAATTTCCATTTCCATGCAAATGCAGGACATCTTAATCATAGAATCCCTACGGTGTGGAAGCAGGCCAGTTGGCACATCGAGTCCATACTGACTCTCCAAAGATCACCCCACCTAGACCAACCCCTTATGCTATCTCTGTAGTCCTGCATTTCTCATGGCCAATCCACCTAACCTACACATCCCTGGACACGATGGGCTATGCTGTATTGCCCAATCAACCTGAACCTGCATATCTTTGGACTATGGGAGGAAACCGGACCATCTGGAGGAAACCAATGCAGACACAAAGTAGAAAGTGACTTTAATGATAGACTTCAAACAGCCAGTTGTATTTTATTGATTTTATTAGTAGATCATGGCTGCTGACTTTTTAACTCAATTGATGTTTCATTAATGATAATAAATTTGTACTATTTTGGTGCTAGCTTTTCGTTTTGAAAGCCAGTTTCAATGTTTCCTAAACAGCTCTAGAATAATTGATGTTATTTTCCATTTGCAGCTGCTGCCTTGCTGGACGTGCTTACCCACTCGGTAATGTTCCAGAAGATCTTGTCCCATTAGTGAAGCATCAGGTGAGCAAATTTCAGCAAGAAGTCATTATATCGGCAAGGTTATCCTGCACTCTAGATTCTGTGCAAAGGCTTCGTGTGATGTAGACTTCGTACTTTTATCTTTGCAATTTGGAAGGCTGGTAAGCTGCTACTCCCTGACGTTGGCTGATGCTTGAGTTGCTGGCTTCAGAGAGTGCACTTTTCATCTTCTCTTATCTTACGTCTGAGGAGATGCCCTCCCTGCTTGCAATATCGCTGTATAATGATACGGCTCAGAGTGGGTATTCAGATTTGATAGAAGTACTTTTGCTCTGTCTGGTATTGTATATTAACACATATGGACTGTGTACAATTGGACTGACCTCACTGGATTGTGCAGGGTCATGTATTTCAGTAAATTATTGGTCTTCCAGATCAGCATTTCTAACGCACTGGGTGTCACAAGGTTACATTTCAAATATGAGCTGCTGCGATAGCATTTTGTGAATATGCAAATTATGTTGATGCCATTGAGACACCAGGATATCAAGCAGCACGTGACAGCAGATTGCTATTAGTATTGATGGTTGTTGCTGTGAGTATTGAATCCCTGGAGTAGCCCTATTTATTGAGTGGCTGAATTTCTTATAAAAGAAACTTGATGAAAGGAGAAGCTAAAGATGGCGCTGCAGGATGTATAGTAAAATAGGCCGCACATACAAAGTTTATTTTCTATGAGCAGCCTTCCCCTCTATCCCAGTATTCTCCAGCCTTCCCATTATTTTCAGGCAAAATGGAGGTGAGCTCCAAGTGTAGATTTCACCTTACTGCTCCCTGTTGTCGGCCCACTCTCCTCTGTTCCGGTGCAGAAACGTTTCTGAGCAGTCTCCCTGTTGGCCTGTGTCCCCCTCACCCCCAGGTTCTAATCCTCCACCTCACCTCCCCAATCCCTTGTCAGTGGCTCATGCATCGATGCTGACATCAAAATGCATGGAATGTGGTTCTGTCATTGTCGTATACAAAGATTCCTTCCTGCAGTCTGTCTGTCACGTGATTGGCTCCACCTGTGCATCCACGTATGGTAACTATACCGCATTGTGGAAAATCACTCCTCCATTATTGAACTCTCCTGTAACATATATGCATAATCTATTCTCGTCTTCAAGAACAAATGAATTTACTGATGGTTCGTGCTTGTGTGTGTCATCTGTCTGGACTAGAAATGCAATATTGTCAGCAAATATAGATCTACTGGCTGCATCTGTTGCTGGGATTGTAAGGGAATGACCTCAAAGTGGACATTGGCTACTGGCTCCAAGAGGAGAAAAATACAGCCATTCCACAAAAATGAAAAGTGACTTCCCCACAATATCCGCCAGAAACACATGGTTTCAGCCGGTTGGTGGGTTGAATACTTTCCTCTTGTTTTCGAAGGTACGCCTCTCTTATATTTTGAAACATGCATTGGCATAATTTGTCACGATGAATTATCAAGTGACCTCTAAGAACTATATTAATAAGCTTAGCGTTGAACAATTCCATCTGCGTTTGTGGTTTTGGAGAAATCTATCAATAACTGAAGAGGCTCTGAGATCTTTATTAATTATGGAAGTGATTATTTTACGTGGAATCATAGACTAGCATGGTACAGAAAGATTCTAATATGCCCATTGTGTCTCAGCCAGCTGTATATATTTAAAGGAAACCAGATTCATGCTCAACATGTGGTAGAAATAGTTTATGCTGCCATGGCTGTCAAACTATAAGATTGTTGTGATTTTTGTGAATCTTGTTGCAATGTAGTCACTGCAAACAACATCTTTTGCAGTGTGCTTTCTGGAGAAACTATTGTTCCCAGACATTAAGATAATCAGGAGATAATGATTCCTTAACAATTTCACTACATAGGTTGGCTGACTGAAAAGATTGTGATTTATGATGTTGCTCTCACAGAGATGATCAGTATTCTTTGCCAAGATATAGGCCCTCCTGTTTTGGAATAGGGAGTCGGAGTGTCAAGAGTAGCCACATTAAGGAACTGCAAGTTGAATCAGTGGCCTTGACTTTGCAGTTCTGCATTAGACACATGCACAAGCAGTGAATACACATATTGGAATTAATATACTGAGTCAGTGTGGAAGGATCTGATTCCAGTCTCCCAACTCTCAGTACTTTATGGATGTGGCAATGATAATAATAGAAGCTTACCTTTGTGCAGAGGTGATGAATGGGTGTGTGAACAGGCATATCTCAAACATCATAAAGATTTGCCTCCACCTGTTCAAAAAGGATATAATGTGGAGAAATGAAATGTTGGAAGACAGGCCTCAAGAAAGGAATTGATTTGCTGACTGCAAATCTTACATAGACTTCCAGAGCCAGCTTCTTAGAAAATCTTCAAAATATGATTTGTAAACATGAGACCTAGAAGCTCTTTTATCTTGTGGCATGTCTGTAAGGTGAATATTCAATATTGTACGCAGTCTATGTTACACAACAATCATATTTTCACCTTTTAAGGTTCTTCTGTTGATATCGATGTATACTACAGCTACGATTGTCTACAATTGTCTACAATTTGACATTTTTGGGAATAGTGTGATTGTATTATTATTTTAGTCACTGTGGAAGGGCTTTCTTAAGTTCACCAGCTCTGTGTGCACATATTGTTTTCTTCGTTATGCTGTTGATATTTTCATGTCTCTTTCATCCTTGAGAATTTAACTCTGCTGTTTCTCATGCCCCACTTGACCATATTTTTTTAAGCTTCTCCCAGAATTACAGTTATGACTAGTTATAAGATCCTGCTTAAAAGTTTCATGCTGTGCCTATTCTAGTTAGGCAAGTTGCTTCAAAAGCCTATGATTTTTAATAAAATCCATTCCGATACAAGACTCGTTAACTAGCCTATATTTAAAATTAATTGCAATAAGATTTGAAGAAAAAGAAATCCTGTGTTTGCTTCTCCTTTTTCCCTTGTTTCACGTGCTTAGTTCATGTCACATTCCCCGTGTCTCTTTCAGGATAATGATGAAACCAGCTCGCTGATATTAAAAGAACACCCATAGCTCAATCCTGGAAAGCCAGTTGTTGAAGGATGGCACTTGAGCCAATCTTTTCACAATTCCACAAGCATTTACTGAGTTGAACATTAAACCTCCCAACTCAACCACACCACAGTAAAATGAGTGTGTGTGTGCATATTATGAAACCCCGATTTAATGCCCTCCTACTCCATATAATTAATTAAACTTGAGATATGATTAACATCTCAATTAGGTGCCAGATTCTTGAGCTGGGTTTTGTTCCTGCATAACAATTAGAGCTCTTTGTCATACTTTGGGATTGGAGTGTCCTGGCAGGCATTACATGCAGTCTTTTTCCTTTGGTTACGCATGCATATGAATTACTGGACAAGAATGGCATGCTTCAGACAACAAGCCAAAGTAATTCATTCTAACCTCAGGTGACAGAGCACAAACATGGTTCCACTGTCAAATAACAACCAATGAATTTGGTGCTTTTTTGACAATTTTTCATAGCAGTTGTACATCTCTCATCCAAGGTGATTTATGATCATCCCATTTCATCCACCACTGGATCCACCACTGGATCCACACTTTATGGCAGGCAGGAAGAATAGCTTTTTTTTGGTGCTGTATTGTAAAGATTTACTATATACTTAACATTGCAGCCAGAATGTGTCTCCACCAGCAATTAGCTTGGGTTTTATGCTGGACGTGCTCCTGTGCCATTGTTGAATGGGCATCTTGTATTCTGAAACCTTTCCTTGAAAATAAAACATTTTATATGTAGCATTTGAATAAAGGTACACCTAAATTATGCTAATTCACACCTATTTGATTCACGTGTTTTCTCCTTTGTGTTTCTGGGCTGGATTCAGGTCTTTGAATTTCTGATTCGCTTGCATTCCACTGAAGTAGCTTCTGATGAAGAGTTGTATCCTCAGATTCGAACACTGCTTCACTTTGACACTCGAGAATTCCTCAATGTATTGGCACTGGTGAGAGATTTTTATTTTCATTGACCTTAGTCATAGTTCCATTTGAACTATTTATATTTCTTCACTAATGTTGCACGTGCACATAAGAGTGAGAAAATTAAATTAAGTTTCCTTAATCAAATAGAGATGCTGCTTTATGAAGTCTTTTATCATAAAAATAGATATAATGAAGGTAAAGAAGATTAGATTAGATTCCCTACAGTGTGGAAACAGGCGTTTTGGCCCAACAAGCCCACACCGACCCTCTGAAGAGTAACTCACCCAGACCCATTTCCAAATGACTAATGCACCTAACACTATGGGCAATTTAGCATGGCCAATTCACCTAACCTGTGCATCTTTGTGTTGTGGGAAGAAACCGGAGTATCCAGAGGAAACCCACACTGACATGGGGAGAACGTGCAAACTCCACACAGACAGTCACTCGAGGTGGGAATCAAAGCTGAGTTCCGGGCTCTGTGAGGCAGCAGTGCTCATCACTGAGCCACTGTGCTAGTGCCAGATAGTTTTGGTTTGTTTCCTTCCCCCACAACTTTGGCCTTTCCTCTGATTCTTAATGGCTTAAAAGCTTAGAACCATAGACAAGTTGCAGAACAGAAAGAGGTGCCCTGTCTGTGTAGCTTGTGAGACAAACGTTCATTTATATAAACTTTTAATATGATTTATTTTAAGTTTGTGGTTTGAAATTTGAGTCAGTGATGTTTGAGTAATATTTAGGTTTCTAGTTATCAATTAACTTGTAAGGAAATCTATAGCCATGATGATTTCTTTTAAATAGATTATGACGGCTTTGTCAACTTAATTTTTTTTTGTTTAGGACTTTACAACAAAACAAGATAGACAAGTGTCTAGATAATTCAAGATCTGCTAGAAATTTCTGGACAGGTTTTTTTAAGCTGAGGGGAAACATACATTGCTTAGAGTGAGAATGAAACTTTATCCATTTTCTTGTTTTTGACACAGTTCCCTGAATTCCTTAGATGGAAATTATTGTATAGGGTGATGCTCCTGGAATTAATGGCATTATACCTTATCTGGGTGTTAAAAGTCTGAATTTGTTAAAAGTAAATACCTTGCTTTATTCTATGTTACCTTAATTTATTCTGGCTGATTGGATAATTTGGTTCATTTGATAAATCTGCAGCATTGTATGCTTGTATTTCAGTGAGAGACTGCTGTGTTAAAGCCAAAACAAAATAAAATGCCATCTATCAATACAGATTTCAGTCTGGCATCTGACTTGTTCAGTAATTACTTCGACTGGGATCATATTGCCATCCTAGTTGCCCTTCAGTGTAGTGGTAAGTTCCCTTTGTGAGCCACTGCTGTTCATTTAGGTTAGGTGCTGAGTGCCCTATAATTTCCCGGTCTATGCTTTTCAATAACGGGATAACGTTAACAGTCATCTGGTACCTCGCCTGTGGCAAGGATTTGAAAGTTCAGCCAGACCCCCTCTTATCTCTTGCCTTGCCTTCTTCACCAGCCTAAGATGCATCTCATCTGGGGTCTGCAGCTTTCTTCTCTCTCACTTCTGCTCTCGCTCTCTTTCACTCTCCCACTCTCCCTCTCTCTCATGCTTGCTTGCTCACTCACTCGCTCACTCCCTCCCTCACTGTTTCTTCTAATATTTTACAATTCTCCAATCTAATCTCTATATCTGCATTATATGTTTCCATTATGAAGACTAACATAAGACGCTATTCTTTGCTTTTCTATTCTTTTCCTGTTTTATATTAAAAGCAAACTTTTTGAATTTTCATTTATTCTACTTTCCAGTACTTTCTCATTCATTCATTTGGTCTTTCTAATTTCCCTTTTCAATTCTCTTCTGTCCCTCAAGTTTCACATTATATACTCTGATACGGTCTCCACCATATTGAACCCTCAATATTTCCCACAAGCTTCTCTTTGTTTCTTTATCTGAACCTTTGTGTCCCTTGACATTGAGAGTTCTCTGGACTTGGACTTATTCTTAGTCTTTATGGTAGCATACTTGCTTTGCCTGCAACGTAGTAGATTCGCCAAGTTTAAGTGCATTTAAGTCGTCGTTGGACAGGCATATGGATGTACATGGAATAGTGTAGGTGGGATGGCTTCAGATTAATATGACAGGGCGGTGCAACATCGAGGGCCGAAGGGCCTGTACTGCACTGTTATGTTCTATATTGCCGGAATGTTGTCAGAGCCAGTAGCCTTTTGCAGTGTCCAGTGACTTCAACCATTTCTTGATATCATGTGGAGTAAATTGAATTGGCTGAAGACTGATATCTGTGACATTGGGGACCACTGGAGGAGGCCAAGATGGATCAACCACTCCATCCTTCAGGCTGAAGATTGCTGCAAATGTTTCAACCTGATCTCTTCAGATGTCACAAGTTGTCAGGATCCCATTCCCCTACCAGTTGAGTCAAAATCAACCCCAATAACATTAATTAACCTCCCGGTGAGGATGTCTGTCCCCTTCTTGTTCAGTTGTAACCTGTTCAAGTATTCCACCATCCCCAGAAATGGTCCTTTTGCCTAGGGAAGCTGAAGTGCTCCCTTCTGCACTGTCTCTCCACATACAGCTGCTCACTGCTACTTTTGTATTTACTGATGTGTATTAGTGGTAATAATCCTGAGACTACTGTCACTGAAATCCTACTTTTCACTTTCCGACTTGATTCCCTAAAGTTTGCTCGCAAGACTTCATTTCTCTTTTTTCCCTACGTCATTGGTCTCAACATGGGTGATGACCTTTGGTTATTCTTCTTCCCACTAAAAACGTCCTGGACTTTTATTCGTGAAACCCTTGAATGTGGCACCTGCAAGGCAGCACACTTCTCTGGTTTCACGTCTGTGACCACTGAAGTACCTGTTTACTTCCTTCACTAATGAATCCCTGAGCAATATTGCCCTTTCTCATTTCCTCCTCTGCAGCCCTTAAACTCCTGAAACACACACAGTGCTGCATCTTTTCCAACTGAGAAAACAAAACTGTGCAAAGTATTCCAAGTGTACTCTCAGCAAGGCAATGTTCAATTGTTCATTCACTTGTCTCATCTTGTTTCATTCTCCTTTCAATAAAATGAAAATTCATTTTTCTTGATTTATGAATTTTAAACAAGTTTTGAATAATGCCTCAACTTCATTGCAATTCATTATTTATTTCATTACTGAATGTTTTTGTTGAAATTCTTCCCTTCACAGTTGCTAATTGCATGATTTTATGCACAAACTGAATTATGATGTTATTCATAGCCTTCTTTTCAATAGAAAGCAGAGATTAATTTCAATTCATGAGTAGTCAGTGCTGTTCTGTTGACTAAATGCCAAAGAGCTTGCTAATTGTACCAATGTAATTATGCCTAAGTACATATTGTTGTGTAGGGATGTTAATGTGACAGAGTGCTAATTTAGAAAAATGGTGCAGGTGAATTGAGATATTACAAGAAGCAGAAAATGGTTTAAACTTACCTCATGCCCCATTGCTTTATGAAATGTTCAAGCTTGAAATTATGCACTGTGATTGAAGAAGTACAGAAAATGATTGTTTCCCAATAAATACTTCTTAAAACATCATCAAAGCTATCAATCGACTTGGGAACATTGTCAACATCCAAACATATGATCAATTGACTGTTTATGTCTGCATTGACAACCGCAGCTGAGAATAAGCTATTAAATTGATGATTTGAGGTGCTTGGGGATGTCTTTTAGATTGTGATGAAGTGTTTTTTTTTAAACAAATCTTTGTTCTATCTTTGTATTCTTAATTGTTGACAGTTATTCCTATAAGCATACTGCACTTAGGCATTTATGTATACTTTATAATATTAAAGTTCATGATTGTATAACCTACAAAATACTTGTTGAGGAGGTGTTGTCTAACTATCTGGTTCCCCTATATTTTAACTGAATATTGTGAGAGTCATCTTAACTTTAATCATTTGTGTAAAATGGCACTATTTTAAAAAAAAACAAAAACACTCATGGGATGTGGGCATTACTGGTTTGGATAGCATTTATTGCCTGCCCCTAGATACTCACGAGAGGATCATGTTGAGTTACCTCCTTGAATTTAAGCAGTCCACGTGTTGTAGGCAGACCCACAATGCCATTGCGGTAGGACTTCGTGATTTTGACCCAAGGGCAGGTTTTCAGGTTGGCAACTTGTGGGTTTCTACAGAATCAGTGCTAGGTCCGTAAATTTTTACAATGACTTAGAGGAAGGAAGTGAATGTGCTGCAGCCACATTTGCAGTCGCCACAAAAATAGGTGGAAAGGCAGGTTGTGAGAGGGATGCGAGCAGTTTGCAGGGAGACATTGATAGTTTATGTAAGTGGGCAAAAAGTTGGCAACTGGAGTATAATGTGGGAAAATGCAAAGTTTCTCATTTTGGAAGGGAGAACAAAAAAACAGCATATCATTATAAATGGAGAAAAACTACATAAAGGTGCAACACAAAAGACTATGACTATAGTCATAGTCATAGAGATGTACAGCATGGAAACGGACCTTTCGGTCCAACCCATCCATGCCAACCAGATATCCCAACCCAGTCTAGTCCCACCTGCCAATTGGAAGTACTTGTGAATGAAACACAGAAAACTAGCCCACAGGTGCAGCAGGTAGTCAAGAAGGCTAATGAAATGTTAGACCTTACTTCAAGTAGTTTGGAGTATTAGAGTAGGGAAGTCTTCCTATAATTGTACAAGGTGTTGTTGAGGCTACACCTGGAATACTGTGAGCAATTTTCATCCCGTTATTGAAAGAAAGATATCATTTTATTGGAGGCAGTTCAGAGAAAGTTCACTAGCATGATGCTTGGTATAGAGGGATTGCCTTATCAGCAATGATTAAACAGATTGGGACTGGATTCACTGGAGTTTCGAAGAATGAGAGATGATCCCATTGAAACATAAGGATTCTTGAAGGGGTTGACAGAGTAAATCCTGAGAGGATAATCCCCTCTCTGGACCTGAAAGCATAGTCTCAAAAGAAGAACCAATTTAAGACTAAGGAGGAATTTCTTTTGAGAGTTGAGAGTCTTTGGAACTCCTGCCACAGAGAGCTATATTTTTGTGCATTTTGTGGCTGCGATAGATAGATTCGTGATCAGTGGGTGTATCGCAGGTTGTGGGGAGAGAGCAGGAAAGTGAATCAGCTATAATCCTTTTGACTCGCAGAGCAAGTTCAGTGGCTGAATGGTCTATTTCTGTTCCTGTTTATTCCTGTCTTATGGACACCAAAGGAATGACGATATATGTTCATGTCAATAGTAAATGACATGGAGGGATACTTGCAGGTAGTGGTGTTCCACAATGTCTGCTCCCTTTGTCCTTCTGTATGGAAGTGATTGTTGATTTGGAAGATTTGGTGAATCTTGCAGTACATCTCATCGATGGTCCAGGACATACTGCTGCCAGTGAGCGAAGTTGTTTGAGGTAGTGGCATTTGTGGATGTGGTGTTCTGGATGGTGTCAGTCTTGTTATGTATTTTTGGAGCTACATTCATCCAGGCAATGTGGAATATTCTATCACCTTCTTGACGTGTGCTGTGTAGGTTATGGGCAGGCTTTGGAAAGCCAAGAGACTAATTAATTGCTGCAGTATTCCTATCCTTTCACTTATTATTGTAGCCACTATGTATGTACATAGCTTGGTCAGTTTGGTTCCTGGGAACTCTCAGGATATTGATGGTTGGAGATTCTGTGATGGTACCACCATTGAATATCAGAACGAAATAGTCATGGCTGGTCTTATTGTAAGTCCGGCTGGTCTTATTGTAAGTCCAGCTGTGCCTTCTCTTGGCTTCTTAATTTTTTTTTGCCATGCGCTGATATACTTCCGGAATTGGCCAGGCCAGTAATTTTGTGGGATGAGGTCAGATATGAATTGTTAAGCTACATTTCTTTTAGACAAACTGGATAGTTCTCTGTGTATCCAGTGAGCTTTTCACCTGAATGACATTAAAAGTCAACAGTGGACATGAAGAGCAGCCCTGATCTTATTCACCTTGTTCAATTTTATTCATCTTGTTTGAAACAATATCTTTTTAATCTGAAACAAAAACCGAAATTGCTGGAAAAGCTCAGCAGGTCTGGCAGCATCCTCTGAGAGAAAGCAGAGTTAACATTTCGGGTTGAGTGACCGTTTCTCAGAAGGTGATAATGTTTAGAGGATTTATTTTTAAATACCAAGTCTTTAATTAAGAGAAACAACTTGTCAAACTTACAGAGCATGAAACTTTTATGTTCAACAGTGTCATTTATTGACATACTGAAATATATTTAATAGTTGTTTTGCTGGCAGGGGAATTAATGTGTGATTTTCCTTCAGTTCCTCTAATTTTGCATCTGGCTCCAGTACAGTCAGCTGAACTATGGCTTTCTGGAATTTTAAATTGAAGTGAGATTTCACTAAAGCCACTTCATATTATATTCTCTGTATTGTTATGCGCTGATGTACAAGTCAATACCTCCACATCAGACCATTCTACAAACCAGCTTTAACCATTTGAACTGGTTCACGAAAGCTCTTCGAACTGGATTTATTTTCTTCATGAATTGACACTAATGAGCAAAAATTGAAACTGTTTTCGTTGTAAAATCTTTAACTTACTGGAGGCATAACCAAAAAGGACTATATTAAAGCAGTCTAGGTCATTTTATTTGCGTGATTTGCAGTGACTCAACAGGTGAAAATCCTCTTTAAAAATGGTCCAGTTTAGGATAAAATCTTATTAAGCAGTATAAATAAAACTGCATCTGGTCTCCACCTCTTGGTTTTCTTTCCATCATGAGTTCAAATAGACAATTCCCCTTTCTGCTGCCCGATTCATGGACATTTTATTTGTGTGATTATGCAAACTAATTTTTAACAAAGGCTTAAGATGTAACCAAACCAGAAGAAAAATTAAGGACAGTTTGGAGCAATTTCTCCAATCGCAAGCTAACTGTCATCAACCATAGATTACAGAAAGTTTGCTGTGCTGGATTAAATAACAGCCTGAAGAAAAATCTGTTAGAGAAACATGATACTTAAGCGATCTTCAGGTGATCTTAATTAGACTCTGACTGCAGATTGGTTTGCTAGAACAAGCAATTGCGTGTTACTCGTACCAATTAGCACAAATATGCATTCAGGATTTGGATTTTTTGAAATACATACTGAAGAGGCTGTGAGGAAAGGTGCAGGTGATTCAAATTATTGAAAATAGTGCACACTTGGAGGTCGGGGGCTGTTGGTGAAGTGACATTGTCACTTCCTTTGGATCAAGAGTTCCATGTTCAAGTCCCACCTGGTTCAGCAATGTGATAGGTAGGACTATAGAATTATGGAAACAGGCCATTCAGCCCAGTAAGTCAACACCATCCCGTAACCCTGCATTTTCCCTGGTTCATCCACCTAGCCTGCACATCCATGGACACTGTCGGCAATTTAGTCTGGCCAATCCACCTAACCTGTACAGCTTTGGTGCTGTGGGAGGAAACCAGAACACCCTCAGGAAACTCACACAGACACGGGGAGAATGTACAAACTCCACTCAGACAGTTGCCCAAGGGTGGAATCGAAAGTGGGTCCCTGGCGCTGTGAGACAGCAGTGCTAACCACTGAGCCACTGCACCGCCCTGTAATGACGTCTTTGATCAAGTTGATTAGGAAATAGTGCACACGTTGGGGCCCTAGGGTATCATTACAAGGGGATTTGAGTATATGAGTAAGAATGTTTTATTGTAGTTATACAAAAGCTTTGTGAGAACACACCTGGAATACTGTGTATGACTTGGTCTACTTAAATCATAGAAAGATATATTTGTTGCAGAGGAAATGCAATGGCAGCTCACCTAACTAATCCCTGGGTTGAAGAGGTTGTCCTGTGAAGGAAGGGCTAGGCCATATGTTTGAATTGTCATCTCATTCAAACAAAACAATCTTACAGGAATCAACAGGTTATCTGCAAGAGCAATGCTCTTTCAGGTTGGGAAACAATCTCTGAATAAATGGAGGGCCATTTAATCCTTAGCTTGATGGAATTTCTTTTTCATTGGAATTCTCAGGCCTAGAAGGCTATAGAGGCTCTGTATTTCCCCCATCTTCAGGGCTGAAATCATATACGGTATTCTAGGACAGATTAATTGTTTTCAAATGTTATTTGGAAGCCGATGGATATTATTTTCATTTCTCTCCCCCCCCCCCCCCCCCCCCCCGCCAAATAGCTGAGCAGCCGTAATTTGATTTCATCAGATTTTAAAGGCTGGCATTAGCAATCTAATGATTTATAGTGTTGCTTATTTATCATGGGTGATGATAGAACATAAGAATTAGAGTGGAAGTAGGCCATTCAACTGTTCACGCTTGCACCACCATCTGTGAGATCACAGCTGATATTTTACTTCAACATTTTCCTGCAAATTTTGGACTTCCCTTGACATTTTTAATGTGTAGACATCTAATTGATTTCAGCCCTGAAGATGGGGGAAATACAGAGCCTCTATAGCCTTCTAGGCCTGAGAATTCCAATGAAAAAGAAATTCCATCAAGCTAAGGATTAAATGGCCCTCCATTTATTCAGAGATTGTTTCCCAACCTGAAAGAGCATTGCTCTTGCAGATAACCTGTTGATTCCTGTAAGATTGTTTTGTTTGAATGAGATGACAATTCAAACATATGGCCTAGCCCTTCCTTCACAGGACAACCTCTTCAACCCAGGGATTAGTTAGGTGAGCTGCCATTGCATTTCCTCTGCAACAAATATATCTTTCTATGATTTAAGTAGACCAAGTCATACACAGTATTCCAGGTGTGTTCTCACAAAGCTTTTGTATAACTACAATAAAACATTCTTACTCATATACTCAAATCCCCTTGTAATAAAAGCCAACATACCACTTGCTGACTTAATTCTTTACTGCACCTTTTCAGTGACTCACGATCAAGGACACACAAGTTCCTTTGAAGTTGAACATTCCTAACTTCTCACTATTTACAAATTCTGTAATTCTTCCTACCAAGATGTGGAAGTGCCAGTGTTGGATTGGGGTGGACAAAGTTTAAAATCACATGAAACCAGGTTATAGTCCAACAGGTTCAATGGAAGTACAAACTTTCAGAGCACTGCTCTGGTAGCTGCCTGATGAAGGAGCAGTGTTCTGAAAGTTTGTACTTTGAAAATAAACGTGTTGGACTATAACCTGGTGTCGTGTGATTTTGAACGTTTTCTACCAAAGTGGATAATTTCACATTTCTTCATATCGTATTCCATCTGACAAATGTTTTGCCGATGTGCTTAGCCTGTCCAAACCTAATTTATTCCACTTTGCACCCTCTTCACAACAGTCACTTCCACACAGTTTTGTGTCATCTGCATTCCCAACTCGGGAATATTACATTTCATTTGCACACCCAAATAATTGATTTAGATTATCAATAATTGTGCACAAGCATTCAGCAGTTGTGGAGATGTTTGCTTCCCTCCCACTGTCGTAAGATGTGCCAGTTAGGTGAATTGGCCATGGTAAATTGCCCGTAGTGTTAGGTGGATTCGTCAGGGGTAAATATAGGGGGATGGGTCAGGGTGGGATGCTCTTCGGAGGGTCACTGTGGACTTGTTGGGCCAAAGGGCCTGTATTCACACTGCAGGGAATCTAATCTAATCATAATTGGACCATTTTTCTCTAAGATATAGCAGATTAAGGTATTATGAGAAAGCTTTTAAGTGGAATAGTCATGATAAAAAGGTATTACTTTTCCCTGGCTTCTCATCTTAAACCTGAATTAGTTGAATCTTTTATGTATGACAGATTACTTTAAGTCAATTTCAATGATGTATCTTGTTTTAAATAGACGTTTGAAGACTTCAGAAATGATAAACAAGCAGTAGAACATCAGCAGAGGATTGTGGATATCTTGCTCACAGTAAGAATTTGACTAAAATTACTTCACGGCTTCCTTAATAGTTTGGTTCTTTATTAAACAGCTCTAACATAAATTATCACTTCTGCATTATTGTGTTTTTGTGCAGTAATATTTACATATTAACATTCATTGCTCTTGTAAATAGCAGAAATTTCAGCAAACTATTTTACTCAGAAAAAGATCAAAAATGATGGATGACTCTGTGCCGCACCCCATCAGTTCCCTGCTGCCTATCAAATTCTTTAATTTGCCTGTTTTTCAGCTGTAACTAAAATTTTTAGTTTGTACAATGAGGATAAACTTTTTTGATTTGGCAATAATAAGATTAAATATAATTTTTTTTCCATCTTCCAGCTTTTGTTTGAAATTTTATTTGAAATATGAATATGTTCTAAAGTAATACAAAAAACTCATTTGCGATTGTTGACTTTCCATATACCGTGAGTATGCAATTCTCTGGCAGTAACTTTAGAAGTCTCTCGTGTTGTATTAGGGTAATTAATCATAGTTATTGCAGCATGGAAGGAATCCATTCAGCCCACTGGATTCATGCCAACTCTCTGTAAAGCATTCAGTCAGTTCCATTTCCCTACTGTATACCTGTAGTCATGCAGTTTTAGTTCTCACTGGTATCCATCCAATTTCCTTTTGAAATCATTCATCCTGTCTGCTTTGTCCACCCTTTGAGGCAGACTTTGAATTAAGTACTATGCGGGGCATAAAAATTATTTTCCCCCTCATTCCACATGCATGTTTTTGTACAGAATCTTAAATTTCTGATCCCCTAGACAATACTCCCCCTGATTTTCTTACTCGCAGCATGGGGTTGTCAGACTTAGGTACAGCAGTGACATCCAGAACTAGACATTAATGCTGAGATCTGTGTGGAACCTTGGAGTGGCTGTGTGTGTGTGGGAGGCCAGGCAGCTTAGGGAGAACATTGTTCCTACACCTGTACTGTCAACTAATGGGAGCAGCATTAGTTTCTGTATGTTATCTAAATCTGTTGTACACTTTTGGGATTTTGAGATATCAAACTCTTTCACTTAAAGTATCTAAGTTCCAAAGTTTTAACTCCCAGCAACGGGGTCCTCAGCTGTGCTTGAATTAACAAAATATCCCTAATAATATTTATGAATTGAGTAGAATTTTTAAAGCAAAATTTCGTAAATATTTAGTACAAACATACAGTGAAAATAGCACGAAAATTTCCAAATATTAAACAAAGAACTGTGGATGTTGGAGATCTGCAACAAAACTGAAATTGTTGGAGAAACTCAGCAGGTCTGGCAGCATCTGTGGGGAGAGGGCAGAGATAACATTCTAAATCTTGTGACTATTAATCAGAACTTTCTCCCCAGATATGTGATGGTGCAGGTAATGCTTTTCTTCTGTCTGATGTACTGTTATGTTGAACAGTCTCTGAGAAGAATTGGACCACAGCAGCCTTGGCAAAATTGTCAAAAAAGACTGACTGTCTGACTCTTATTTCTGATGCCAAAAGCTTATTAGCAAATTACTCAAATTAACTCTTTCCATTTAAGATCAGGGTCATCTGGTGGCATTCTATCTCTGTAAATATAATCACGTAGGCTAAACAAACATACATTTCTTATTTCTTAGTTTGCGAGAGTCAGATTCCACATTCTAACAGAGAAGTGGTACAAACTACATTGCATCCTTTTATCAATAATGCCAGCAACCATAAACGATTCACTAAAGCAAATAAGAATAAATTTTTCTAGCAGAACATCAGAATATACTTTTAAAATGTATTTTTTTGTTCAAGTCAGGGAGCAAACTAAACTCTACTTACAATACATAAGACTTGTACAAAGTTAGCTGTTGTATTCAGTACCATTTGTTAAATTCAGACTTCTTATTTGTCTCTTTAAAGATAACAAACAAACCTTGAATTACACAACATAATTAAAACAGAAACAATAGCTTGAATCCCTATCTTAGGTATGTTAGGCACTTCTTCTCTCCCTTGACAGAAAATCAAACTGGATTGTTCAAAAGTATAACTAATGCAAAACCATGAGATGTTACTTCAAGCTGATACAGTACCCTAAAAGTTAGTGGTATTACCAAAATCTTTCAATAATATTGTACATCTTTCTCAGATCTCCTCCTTTCAATCTCCTTATCGGAGAGGAAATAAACTCTACTTCTCACACCCGATCTTGCACTAAAATTCCTCATCCTTGGTAATTTGTCTCTGCGTCCCCTCAAAGAGCCTCAAATCCTTCCTAAGTGTAGTAGAGCAGAACTGGGCAGAGCTTCATGTAGCTTTAGTAATGCTTCCTGTTTGGATCCTCAATAATTATATTTCTGAAAGTCGAGAGCCCTTTTTCTTATTCACGATACTACCTACTACCTTCAAAGATTTGTACCTAAGAACCACCAGAATCTTTGTCCCTGCCATGCTCTTTAGAACTGTGCCATTCAGTCTGTGTTGCCTTTCCCTCTACCTTCCTGGCAAAATGTATTACTAGACACTTCTCTCAGAGACACTAAGATTGTTTAAGAAAATATAGTAGAATGTCTGAAATTTTCTGTTTGAAATAATAATTTGTGAAGCAGTTGATTAGAGAATTTTATGTTATCTCAGCAATATTTACATGTAACTTTGGTATTTAGATTTATGGTAGATGGTTATAGGAAAAATTCCAAAATGTTCATGATTCATAGACAGAAATTTTTAGATTGGTTGTTCTGAAACATTTTATTTAATAATAATGATTAGAGATTTTATTTTAGCAATTCTTTGTTAACTCTTCTCTCCCTTCCCCTTTTCCATTCTTCTATCTAGAAAGAAGTATTAACTCACTAATCACTCGGAGATTGTTAGAATAAGTGCCAGTTCTGCAGATGGCTCTACTTATTTGATGCTTTTTTGATGGAAATGATTTGCATTTTTGATTATTTTCTGCAGGTTATGGTGGAGAATTCAGATTTCACTCCATCACAGGTTGGGTGTCTTTTCACCTTCCTGGCACGACAGCTGGCAAAACCAGACAACACACTTTTTGTCAATAGGATGCTTTTTGACCAGGTAAGTTGTTCTGACGATATGGGAGATTCAGAATAATCCATGACCTCTTTAACTAGGTTATCTAATTCTGTTTAATTTCTAATTATACTCAATGGGTTCAATTTGTCCACTTTTTAAGCAACTTTTTGAGTGATTTTTGTCCGCCACATCCCGTGGCAATTCTTCTCACGCAATCTATATGTTAAGAAAATAAATCAAGAGCCATAAGATGAATCCTGTGCAGATGTGTGATTGGTCCAACATATATAGCAGCCTGGCAAAAGCATGCAAGTCGTAGTGAAATGCTTAAGGGCTGATGTGATAGTTCAGTTTGAAGGGAGCCATTACGATGTGTTAAGGCTGGTGATTTGTCCTTATGGATTTGCTTGGTGAAGCAGACAATGTCTTTGGAGCATACAGTGATGTTATTGTGAAGACAGAGATGTCTGACAGCCCAGAGAGGCAAGTGGAGAGCTGCTGTTGCCAGGTGACCGTTCTGACTTTTAGTTCAGGAATTAATGTGGTCTTGTCTGAATGGAAAGGAGAGAATTGGGAGTTGCATGGAAGGTGGTTGAGATTGGCTAATAATGAGGTGTCAATGTACAGACATAAAGTAATCCCCACTCATTAGTGAGATTGTGAACTCAGCATTTAAACTGAAAGGGGAAAGTCAGAAATTTTTCTCTCAAAGCTGTATTTTTCTCACAGTCCACTTCAATTACCTTGCTGCTTGAGGGAGCAGAAAATTCTGCCCTATATTTCTACAAGATAGTTCAACATTGCTTTCCTTTGGTATCCCTGTGCTGTCAAGGAGAACATGTCATATTCAATGCCAGACATTCAATTTCTGTTGTCCCATGTAAAGCACAGCTGTCCCATGACTTTGCTTATGATAGATTCGGCAATGACAAAGATATGGGAATAATGCAACTCCCTCCACGTTCAGAGTGATGTGTTGTCCTTGGAAATGGAAATAAAGATTTTAAAGTAGCATTTTAATTGAATTCCAGATTAACCAGCTTCTTAATAAAATCTATGTTTTCTGTTTTTAGGTTCTTGAATTCCTGTGTAGTCCTGATGATGAATCTCGACACGCTGAGAGGCAACAGGTGAAAATAGGATTGATGTATTAAATGTGAGATTGGAATGGATTGGATGCAGAATTTCAATTGCAAGATTGCAACTTTGCAATCCTTAAACCTTTTTTGATTGCAATTGATTTTTTTTGGACAAATCAGACTCCAGACTGAAATCTGGTTTGATAATCATATTGCTTTTATTTCTTTTAACGAGGTGTTTTTTTTTTGCTGAAACATAAGCATGTAATATTGCATATTTGGGTTGCTACAGTACATCTTGGTGGATGTTACACAGTGCTGCTAACTGAGCATTACTGGAGGAGAGTGTGGATGGTTGTGGATGTGATGCCAATTAAGCAGACTGCTTTGTCCTGGATGGTGTCAAGCTTCTTGAATTTTGTTTATCCTGCACCATTCCAGGTAAGTGGGGAGTATTCCATCACATTCCTGATAAGTGCCTTGTAGATGGTGGACAGGTTTTGGGGAGTCAGGAGGTGAATTACTCACCATGGTATTCCAAGCATCTGACCTGCGGTTGTAGCTACTATGTTTATTGGGTGAGTCCAGTTGAGCTTCTGGTTAGTGGTAAACCCCCCCCCCCAGGATGTTGATAGTGGGGTATTCAGAGATGGTAACACCTTTGAACATTATGGGCAGTGGTTAGATTGTCCCTGATGGGACAGGGTCATTGCCTGGTATTTGTATTGTGTAAGTGTTACTTGCCACTTGCCAGCCCAAACCTAGATATTGTCCAGATCGTGTTGCATTTGGAACATGTACTGCTTCAGTATCTGAGGAGTCATGAATTGTGCAGAACATTGTGCAGTCTCCACTACTGACATTATGATGAAGGGCAAGTCATTGATGAAGCAGCTGAAGATGGTTGGATCTACGACTCTATCCTGAGGAACTTCTGTAGCGATGTCCTGGAGCTGAGGTGACTGACTGCCAACAATCACAATCATCGTCCTATGTGCCAGGTATAATTCCACGTGGTGAAGAGTTTGCCCTTTGATACCCATTGATTCCAGTTTTATTAGAGCTCATTGATTGCACACTCAATCAAATGTAGCCTTGACGTCAAGGGCTGTCATTCTCACCTCACCTCTGGAATTCAGCTCTTTTGTCCATGTTTGAGCCAAGGCTGTAGTGAAGTCAGTAGCTGAGTGGCCCTGGCAGAACCCAAAACTGGATGTCACTGAGTAGGTGCTGCTTGATAGCATTGTCGATGACACTTTCCATCACTGGGCCCAATCTCGCTGCTACGTCCTTTAGGACTTGACCAGTTCGATCAGTCGGGCGACATTGAAATTTTGTGCCCTTACCATCCTCAGTGCTTCCTCCTAGCTCTCTTCAATGTGAAGGAGTACTGATACATCATCTGAAAGAGAATAGCAGGTATTAATCAGTAGGAGGTTTCCATGCCCATGTTTAAACCCAAAGATGTCAGACTTTAAAGGGTCTGGTGTCATTGTTGAGGACTCCCAGGGCAACTCCATCCTTGACTGTTCTACGACTGTGCCATCACCTCTGCCTGTGGGATAGGACAACCAGGGATGGTGATGGTGGTGTGTTGGACATTATAATTCTATGATTATGACTATGTCTGGCTGTTGCTTAACTATTCTATGAGACAGTTTTCCCAGTTTTGCCACTAGTCCCCAGACATTATCCTTTCCAGTTCCTAGATTTCTATCAGGTAGTCTGTTTGGCTTTCTTCTTTGTTGAGTCCTTGTAGCGATTAATAGAACCAAGTGGCTTACTAGGTGATTTCAAAGGACAGTTGAGAATCAGCCACGTTGCTGTGGGTCTGGAGTCACACGTAGGCTGGGCCAGGTGAGGATGGAAGATCTCCTTCCCTGAATGGCATTAGTGAACTAGATGGGTTTTTAAAATTTCTGACAGTTGATAATAGTTTCATGGTCATCAGTGGATTTTCCATTCCAATTTTTTTCTCTTATTGAATTCAAATTCCACCATCTACTGTGTCAGCAAAACATTAGCTAAGTTTCTGGATTAATAGTCTAGCAATAACATCACTAGACCATTGTCTCCCCTTTTGCTATTACGCAAAAAGAAGTGCGGATCACTTGGCATATACCAACTATTTGTGTGTTATACACCTTCAAAGACTTAAAAGATATGATAAACCCCTTAATCCTAAAAAATAATTCTTTATTAACCTTTAAGAGCACCCCTTTACAGTATTGTCAGTGGAGAGAATCCTTAGCTCTGTACCTCTTTTGCTATAATTCAGCTGTGACTCCCAGTCCTCGTCTTCAGAATATGTCCATCTTCCTGAAGCCTTCTTAAACCTCTGTTTAAACTTTCTGATCTTCAAATAATCCTTTCTGGGTTTTACTCAAACAGTCCTGGTCTGGAACTATAACTAAATTCCTTAGTCTGAGGTATTCTAATTTTAGCAAATCTACAACACCTGCTCGCTGAGCTCGGAAGGTTCATTTCTAGACGTTTTGTCACCCTACTAGATAACATCTTCAGTGGGCCCCTGGGCGAAGCTACAAATCTTCTCAAATCTAAAATACCTTTTCTGTTTTTCGGGAACAACTGTTTTACACATCCTTCTTCGTCCCATCAAACTGAAACTAAAACTAAAAGTTTTCTTTCCAATTATGAGTGTTACCCTCAAATGTTAAAAAAAATCCAGAATCTTCAATCAGAAAGCCATGTATATTACACTGTATACTTTGATCACTTGGAAGCACTTGTAAAAAAGTCCATTAGTTCTTGCAGATTTTCTGTCTCAAACTGTTTTGATATAAGTTCTCAAAAGTACAGAAATACCCACATGGTAATCTTTCACCGCCTTCAGACACACAGAAATCTCAAGCCTGTAGTTCAAAATTCAGAACTATAACAAATAAATTATGTTCAACTAGGTGTAAATTCCACACCTTACATCATAATCCCAAGGTTGGATTTGAATTCTTCACTGATCTATTTCGTTGAGATGCATTCAGATGCGAACTGTTAGCTCCAGGCACTCTTCAGTGCCTGATCAGTTGTGCCAAATACTGAGATGTGTTATTTATATATAAAAAAAAGCCCACCTCATCCCAAAAAGTGTCTGTAAAATATTTAAATATAGAGAAATAAGATAATGAGAAAAGTAATGTGTCACAGAGGAATGCGAAGACATAATTAACTGATATAAAAATGAAGCTTAAATACAATGGAGACATAGAGGATAAAAACGAAACCTTCCTTATGCATTTAAAAAAATTGCTGGAAATACTTGACTTAGCATGCAGCATCTGTTGTTGCATTTAGAAAGAAAAGCAGTGTTAATATTGTGGGTCTGGCTTTGTTCAAAATAAATAAAACCAGAGAAGGTGGTTGATTAATCAAGGGGCAGATTAGTAGTTCAAAGATATCAGCCGATAAAGTAGTTGTCAAAGCACATAAGAAAACAATTCCTGCTGATGGCACAACTGGACATGTCTGATCCTAGAACAAAAACATGCTTGATGAGTATTTTTTTAAAAAATGTAGTTAATATGATGATCATTTACTGGCACAAACCCATTTCAGTCTATAGCGATTCTTTAACAACAGAACAGAAGTTTATGATGGAGAAAACACAATTTGAAAAGAAGCCCAACTAACAAGATCAGAAAGGAACAAACGCAACTTTCAACTTATTTCCTAACACCATTAATTTGCAACAATTCAAGACCAGCAAAGTTAGCCATCTGTGCAAATCTCTAAGTTCTACTTAACTTACTCCCACCAGTATCTTTCCACTGAGCTATGGAGGTTTTAGCACTGAGAAGAACTGAAAACTCAAACTTTGTCAGTTACCAGTAATCTACAAATTTCATACTAAGCGCTCCAGGATTGAAAATTTCCGAAACTAAACTCTTTTTTTAAATGAGGCAACTGGCTTTTCTGAATTGTATCCGTCTAAAGAGAGAAGCCTAGTTTGCTTCTCACCCTTTTCAGGTATCCTCTCACCTCTCTAAAAGCTTTCAATCTCTGGGCTTTCTAAATTAAAACCAATACTTCATGATTCTGAACTGAAAACAAATAAATGGCCATTTACATTCACTCTATCTGTTGTAAACCCCATAGCATTAAGATTTCATTCCATTAACATTCTGGGGTTCCCATTCATATGCGCTTCAAGTAATATTTGGTTAGGTCATTGTCCCACAAGGACTGTCTGACTATTTCTAAAAAGAAAATCTTCACAAAAGTCAATGAGGCTATACACAAACTGGAGGAACAGCACCTCCTATTCTGCCTCAGGAGCTTACACCCCAATGGCCTCAACATAGAGTTCACCAGTTTCAAAATCTCCCCATGCCCAGCCCTCCCTCTCCCCCCCACCTCCTTGGCCTGACCTTACCTGTCCATCTTCCTTCTCACCTATCCACTCCACTCCACCCACTGGCCAATCACAATAACCCTCTACCTGCATCTACCTATCACTATCCCACGTACCCTTCCCACATCAAACTATCACCATCCCATCTACCTTCCCCAACCCAAATTCCCTCCCTCTATTTACCTCTGAGTTCCATTCTTCATCTCCAGTCCTGATGAAGGGTCCTGACCCAAAACGTCAAATCTCCTGCTCCTCTGGTCCTGTCTGACTTGCTTGGTTTTCCAGCCCCACATTTCATGAACATCCATATTCCTTTATTTTGAAATCCAAACGCTGTAAATGACATGAATCTCACATGTTTCATCTTAATAATGAGAGGTCATACAAAAGCTTGGTCAAAGATTTTAGGAAAAGAATCCGGAATAGTAAAACAGTTTAGAAAAGGAATTCTTGGTATGACCTTGGTCACTGAAAGCACACACACACCCATAATGTACAATAATAGTACGTAACAGAGTGTGACAACAGAAATCGTATGGGGGGGGGGGGGGGGGGTAGTGAAGAGGAGGGTGGTGAAGGTGAAGGAGGTAAAGGTAAGAAGAGGTGACCTTATGAAGAATTTAATTTTGTTGAGAATTTTACATTGAGGCATGAGAGATGTGTATGTACAGAAATAATGAGTGTATTGAGAGAGTAAGAGCCAGCAAAGTATGATGGGGGTGTGGTGGGGTGGGAAATAGGTGAGGTCACTGAATATTTTTGAGGTGGAGGTAGATAGATTCTTGCTGGCTGAGAGGTACATGGAAATATGGAAATTGAAACACAGATTATGCCAAGATCTTATTGAATGGCAGAGCAGGTTTAAAGGGCTGAGTGGCCCATAACTTCTAATTTGTATGTTTATGTGTTAAAGAATGTAGATGTATTGTGGCTAATTAGGACAGCATTGAGAAAACTGAAAATAGGAAAGTCATAGCTGATGATCCCAACAGTAGATGGGCTAAGCAGGGACAGAGTTAAGTGATGTGGAAGTGGTAAGAATATGCAAACCATGTTAACAAGAGAAAGTAAAACTCAGGGCAAATTATTAAGTTAGCAGTGCTAATCGTTTATACAGTTTAACAAGTGGCTGGGAGTGGAATATGTAAAATTCGATTATTTTGTTCCTTCCAGTATTTAACTAGAAAAAGTTGAGGTTCATCCAAAATCCAAAGACTGACAAACAGTCTATTAACATTGAAACAATGGAGAGTTAAAAGAAGTGGTGAAGATGTAGAGCTGGATACCATTGGTATATAAATGACAGTTGACTCGATGCCTTTTAATAAAGTTCACAACAGGCAGTTTGTAGGTGAGGAAGAGGAGGGGGCCATGAATAACTCATTGAAAGCTTCAGATTTATACATCCTTAAAACAAGAAGCAGTACATCTTTTGATGGCAATTTTAACAGTCATTATAGAAAATGTTATGTACATGTGCAGAGCCAGAGAATGTAGGTGATAAATAAAACAACATGTAAAGGTTGCAAAAGACATAACCTGTAGACAGATTATTTATTTCCCGAATAAAAGCTTTTCTATTTTTGTTCCCATCTAGGTCCTTCTGGAGTTGCTTCAAGCTGGGGGAATTGTACAGTTTGATGAGAACAGACTGATCACTATGGCTGAGAAGGCTGCATTGTGAGTTTTGGTTTCAACTCAATTATAATCCTGCTTGTTAGGCAAGAAATGTTTCGAGATTTATCTTTTGCCTGGAACTGGTACTTTCACTGCTAATGGGTTTGATATTTTTACTCATTTGAAAATAAAAAAAAACCGCTTAGTATTTGTTAGAAATAATTTGAAAATATGCCTTAGGTTCACTAATGAGGCACATATTTGCTGTATAAACAAGACATCACCTCAGAGAATGTCTTATTTTTTTGATCGGGGATGAAAACAAAACTGCCATTATTTATTCTTGCCTATAATGCTTCTGAATCTTATAAACTTTCAAACTTGACTGTATTATCTATTACATCCCCTTTAGGTTAGTGTTAAGTTAGATTTAATCAGAGTTTACAATTTAACTTAATGTATGACTCTATTACTAAATACCAACAAAATTCAATTTTCTTTAAGTGTTATAATCACTGTTTTGATGACGTAGTCATTAGACATCTGTACTTTGTTTCTCTATGCTGTTGAAATAATAAATCAATGATTAAAGTGTGTGACCATTCAGTTTCAGAGCTTGCAGGTTTTGCGGCAGGATATTTAATGTATGTTTAAATAGCAAGAAATTGATTTATTGAATGATTACAGGCTAGTCAAATTAATCATAGTAGCAAGAAATTATTGGTAAAGATTGAGGGGTCAGAATAAACCTTCATTTAGAAAGAAACAAATTACTCAAAGACAGTCAACATGGGGTTTGTTAAAGTTGGATCATGTCTGACTGACGTGATTGTATATTTTTGTGGAGCGAGCAAAGAGGGTTGATGAGGACAATGCATTTGACGTGTAACCTTTATGGATTTTATCTGGGCATATCGTGAGGCCAAACATAGCAAACTTCACAAAAGCCAAAGACCAAAGGATTCAAGGCAATTTAGATTCAAAACTAGCTCAGAGGCAGGAAGCAAAGGATCATGGTCAATTAATGCTTTTAATGGTTAGAAGGTTGTTTCCAGTGGCCTTCCACAAGATGCAGTACAAGGTCCCGAAGATCCTTTGTTACATAGCAGTGATTTAGGGGTGTATGTAGGGATATGATTTAGAAGTTTTAAGGTAATGCACAAATTATTTATGTGGTTGAAGTTCTGGATTGCATCTTGAACCCAAAACCATCTGACCTGAAAACCATAGTGCCATCTGCTGCGTCAGGACTGCCTTTTGCATCTATTATTAATTAATGTTGTGGTTCTGTTCGCTGAGCTGGGAATTTGTGTTGCAGACGTTTCGTCCCCTTTCTAGGTGACATCCTCAGTGCTTGGGAACCTCCTGTGAAGCTCTTCTGTGAAGTGCCACTATAAATGCCGGAGGAAAGATCACAGAAGCGCTTCACAGGAAGCTCCCAAGCACTGAGGATGTCACCTAGACAGGGGACGAAACGTCTGCAACACAAATTCCCAGCTTGGCGAACAGAACCATAGCAACGAGCACCCGAGCTACAAATCTTCTCTCAAACTTTGAATTATTAATTAATATTATTTCACGTGTTTTTATCATTCTTTATTCTGCAAAGCAGCTCGTACTGCTGGTGGATTAGCAACATTTGTCCTAAATACAATAAATTAAACGTAAAGAATAATTAAGGACCATGAACCATTGAGCTATTTCTTTAAGCTGGATCTTCTAGTTATCAAATGGAATGCTAATCCCTCCTCTCTAATTTTTAGCCTTTTACATTCTATGTTGAATGAAAGGTTTTGTGTTTTAGCATGTCTTGCTTTTGAACTTTATATTGACATGATAATGGCATTGTGATTTAACACAACAGTGTAGACTCATTTAATGTACATATGTGAAGTCTCAAACATGGTTTTCATGTATTAACCTCTACAGGTACTAATTAGTAGCTGTTATTTCATAAAGGCAGATAAGTCCACATTTATGTTAAAAACATACAATTGCAGAGAAGTAATAACGTAAACACTCATCTTGCAGTTGTTTACTGAAGTCATTTGTGTTGTGTACTTTTATTTAACTCCTAGGCTGAGTATCCAGAGTATCCAGTATCATTCAATGACCATGCTAAATAAAGTAAGCTAAATTGGGCTAAATGCTTCAGTTTCCCCAAGCTATTTGCACTGAAGAAATGTTTAAAAATCTTGCTTTTGAATTTCACAAAGAGGCATCACAATGAAGCAAAATGAGTTGATAGATTTTCACAAAATCTTCCAATGCCTTTTGAGAAAAAGTCCTGAGTTGATAATTTAACTGAATACTGAGGACAAAGTCTTGACAGTTTGCAGAATAAGTGGTAATGTGGTGGGCTATGTAATAAATTCCAATTAACTTTTTGAGCCAGCATCACATGTAAATTAGATCCAGTTGAAGTAGTGTGCGTTGGTATCACACACAGAACTTAGTAACCATTCTATTTATGCAGCACTTATTACTACCTTGTCCCACTTATGCTGTGACAGTTTTGAAAAATGTCTGTGTTGTCTGCATTGAAGACTTTCACTAATTGCTGTTCAACGAGAATAAAACTAGATTATTTGCCTGCCAGAAAAATGCGCCATGCATTTTTTTAATGTTCAAAAATAATTGAGAATGAACACATCTGTCAAAAACTCAAAGAATCATTTTACTTGTAATTATCCATTAGCTCAGCTCTGCTTTGGGTCTGAGAAATAATTCTGAGGCCCACATTGTGAGCTGGTGGACATGCCTGGAAACTGCATCACTTTTAAAAGGACTCTTGTTCTCCTTTTGATAGCCTTGAAACTAATCCAGTCAGAATATTATGTATTTAGGAGATTGTCAGGAGACTTTGACACAGCTTAGGTTTAACAGAATTAGGGATACATTTGTTGCTACACTTCCTTTTCTCACTTTAAGTATGAGTATGGAAAGCAAAAGCAAAACATGCCACAATCTGAAACCGAAAGGTAAATGCTGGAAGCAGGATAAAGGTCAGGTTGGACTTCTGGGGAAATGAACAAAGTTAACAATTTGGGTTGGTGAGCTTTGTCAGAACTAAAATAAATCAGAGATTTTACAGTTTCTAAGCAAGCATATTCACTTTTTTTTTGTGTGGGTAATCAAGTTAATTTACCAATCTGTAAAAGTTATTTCTCTTGAATATAGATATGTGACTAATACAATGCAATCATCATGACAAAATTATCAGAAACTTGCAGAAAATTGAAGGCTGTTCAGAATATATGTTGGAACTTCTGTAACCCAATCCTGTACATTAATTCACCCTCCATTCAAGAAGCTGTACTCCCCACCTCCCCTTCACTTAGTACAACTTGGCATTCTTCATTTCATTCCATTCAGCTTTATTCTGTTTCCAATTCATCATGCAGATCGTGATTCTCCCTTCACCAGTTCTCAGAGCCAGATTTCGACATGCCTCGCTCCTCACTGATAACGTTCATGTTTTGAAGGATTGCATTTTATTGTATCCCATGGATGTTTTTAATTCTCCACAATTATGAGGAATTCAGACAGATTTCATAATAAAAATGTGATTGCATTGGGAAAACATGGTCATTGCCTAGATAGAGGAAAACCATACGATACGCATGTTGTTTAACATTTGGTCTAACTTAGAGTCATAGAGATGTACAGCATGGAAACAGACCCTTCGGTCCAACCTGTCCATGCCGAGCAGATATCCCAACCCAATCTAGTCCCACCTGTCAGCACCTGGCCCATATCCCTCCAAACCCTTCCTATTCATATACCTATCCAGATGTCTTTTAAATGTTGCAATTGTACCAGCCTCCACCTCTTCCTCTGGCAGCTCATCCCGTACACATACACCCTTTGCTTGAAAAAGTTGCCCCTTAGGTCTCTTTTATATCTTTCCCCTCTCACCCTGAACCTATGCCCTTTAGTTCTGGACTCGCTGACCCCAAGGAAACTACTTTGCCTATTTACCCTATCCATGCCCCTCATAAATTTGTAAACCTCTATAAGGTCACCCCTCAGCCTCCGACACTCCAGGGAAAACAGCCCCAGCCTGTTCAGCCTCTCCCTATAGCTCAAATCCTCCAACCCTGGCAACATCCTTGTAAATCCTTTCTGAATCCTTTCAAGTTTCACAACATCTTTTCAATAGGAAGGAGACCAGAATTGCACGCAATATTCCAACAGTGGCCCAACCAATGTCCTATACAGCTGCAACATGACCTTCCAACTCCTGTACTCAATACTCTGACCAATAAAGGAAAGCATACCAAACACCGCCTTCACTATCCTATCTACCTGCGACCCCACTTTCAAGGAACTATGAAACTGCACTCCAAGGTCTCTTTGTTCAGCAACACTCCCTAGGACCTTACCAATAAATGTATAAGTCCTGCTAAGATTTTCTTTCCCAAAATGCAACACCTCATATTTATCTGAATTAAACTCCATCTGCCACTTCTCAGCCCATTGGCCCATCCGGACAAGATCCTGTTGTAATCTGAGGTAACCCTCTTCGCTGTCCACTACACCTCCAATTTTGGTGTCATCTGCAAACTTACTAACTGTACCCCTTATGCTGTCATCCAAATCATATATGTAAATGACAAAAAGTAGAGGGCCCAGCACCGATCCTTATGGCACTCCACTGGTCACAGGCTTCCATTCTGAAAAACAACCTTCCAACGCCACCCTCTGTCTTCTACCTTTGAGCCAGTTCTGTATCCAAATGGCTCGTTCTCCCTCTATTCTGTGAGATCTAACCTTGCTAACCAGTCTCCCATGGGGAACCTTGTTGAACGCCTGAATGAAGTCCATATAGATCATATCTACCGCTCTGCCCTCATCAATCCTCTTTGTTACTTCTTCAAAAAACTCAAAACAAGTTTGTGAGACATGGTTTGAGATTAGATTCTCTACAGTGTGGAAACATGCCCTTCAGCCCAACAAGTCCACACCGCCCCTCCGAAGAGAAACCCACCCAAACCCATTCCCCTACCCTATATTTACCCCTGACTAACGCACCTAACACTAAGGGCAATTTAGCATGGCCAGTTCACCTAACTTGCACTCTTTGGACTGTGGGAGGAAACCGGAGCACCCGAAGGAAATCCACACAGATATGCAGAGAATGTGCAAACTCCACGCAGACATTTGCCCAAGGCGGGAATTGAAACCGGGTCCCTTGCCCACCACCAACATCAGGCACACTGGTCTATAGTTCCTTGGCTTGTCCTTACCACCCTTCTTAAACAGTGGCACCACGTTTGCCAACCTCCAGTCTTCTAGCACTTCACCTGTGACTATCGATGATAAAAATATTTCAGCAAGAGGCCCAGCAATCACTTCTCTAGCTTCCCACAGAGTTCTAGGGTGCACCTGATCAGGTCCTTGGGATTTATCCACTTTTATGCATTTCAAGACATCAGCACTTCCTCCTCAAGACATTTTGCAAGATGTCACCACCTATTTCCCTACAGTCTATATCTTCCATATCCTTTTCCACAGTAAATACTGATGCAAAATATTAATTTAGTATCTCCCGCATTTTCTGCGGCTCCACAGAAAAGCCGCCTCGCTGATCTTTGAGGGGCCCTATTCTCTCCCTAGTTACCCTTTTGTCCTTAATGTATTTGTGAAAGCTGTTTGGATTCTACTTAATTTTATTTGCCGAAGCTATCTCACGTCCCCTTTTTGCCCTCCTGATTTCCCTCTTAAGTATACTCCTACTTCCTTTATACTCTTCTAAGGATTCACTTGATCTATGCCTTGATGTCAATACCTTACATCTGCTTGCTTTTTTCTTAACCAAACCCTCAATTCCTTATTTTGTTAGGATATCCACCAAAACAACAGAATGGCCTAGAATGCACTTCAAGTGTAGCAAAACACATTTTGTATTTGCCAGCATGTTTATTATGACTGCAATTCTTAGTGGGACTAATTTGAGGTTTCCTAAAGAATTTCTCTCTTTTTGATAATATCTGTATTTGTTCTGACTGAGTGCAGGTTGGCTCAGTGATGGAGTTTCCACTGTCATTGGGTTATAGTTTCGGGCTCCACTCAGGCATGTATGTTTACGCATAAATACAGTACTAAGAGACTGCTGAATGATCAAAGGTCATACCTTTCAGCTGACATGATAAGCTGAGGCTCTGTCTGATTGACCCAGCGACAGGATTAGAGTATTCGATCCTTTTGAACTTCCCCTACCATTTGTCCAATCATGGCTGATCAGACACTTCAGTGCCTTTTGCCTAACTCTCCATCGGTAATCTCCAGTTTAAACCTGTTCAAAGACTGAGTTTCCGTGACTTCTGTAGTCAAGAATTCCAACGATTCACTCTGCATAAAAGAATTTCTCTTCACCTCAGACCTAAGTGGCACTCCCATTATCTTTAAATTGTGACCCTGTTCTAGACTCACCAACTGGAGGGAGTTGTTTACATGCATCTACCCTGCCTATCCCTTGACGTATTTTGTAAGTTTCAATCAGATAATTTCTCACTCTGAATGTCTAGAGAATACAGGCACATTTTGCCCAATCTGTCTTCAAGGACAGTCTCATCATGCTGGGAAACCGTCTGGTGAACCTTTACGGCAATAACATTTTTCCATTGACAAGGAGACTAAAACTGCACAGTCATCCAGGTGCAGTCTTACCAAGCTTCTGTGCTATTGAAGCAAGATTTGACTACTGCACTCAGAGCATCTTGCTATAATGGCTAACGTTCCATTAACTTTCCCATTGGCTTGCTACACCTGTAACGTCAGCCTTCAGTGACGTATTACCAGGGACACCTACATCTGCACTTGCTGTGTCTACACTTTCCAAACTTTTATCATCTGCTTATGGTGGTTTTTCACTGTGCCTTCTATGAGTCCATGTTGGAGACACTCTGACCCTTTCTTCATGAATTTGCATCTTTCTTTGTATTGTTATGAAGGAGGGCAAGGGGTCTATTGAAGTGTTTGTTTCTAAGTATTTGAAAATGAAACTCTTTCTTTCTAGCTATCAAGTTTGCGAATTCATGTATGAGAAGAAACAGCTGTATGATAAGATCATCTCCTGTTACCTGAATGATCAAGTTAGGAAGGTGCGTATTTCAAGGAAGGGGATGAAATGTAATCATTGGGTTATGTGTAATTACAACTTTGGTTAATTATTTGTATTCCACCTGAGTTTGGGACTGCAAGACTCTCTATAGCATTGACCTCTTCAAATTATACATTATCCAGAATGTCATGCAATGTTGGTGTACATTGTTGCAAATTTCATGTCATAGATACAGATTCTTAATGATATTTGAATTTGTGACCAAACTGTCAAATTACATTGCTTAGGAGAAAGTAATATAAAAAGATGTACTATCATTGGAAAGGCTTCTGAGACTACCCACAATATAGTGTATCTTACACTGTTGAGTCATAAACAGCAATGTAGGAATGATTCAATGCTGATTGGCCCTCCTAATTCATATGTTTGTATGAAGCACAGATATTTTCTCTTTTGGAGAACTGAGTTTGCTACATCTGAAAGGTTGTGTGTCTGAAATGGTCTGCACTGTACACATACATCTGACCTCTAATGAAATAATCAGCTCTCAGAATGACTGAAAAGAATAACTCAGCTGCTTGGAAATCAAAACTGTGTTCCATTCTTCATTGCTGGTACATGCCCTGCTATTTCAAGGTTCCTTACTGTTCACTGCGTGGGAAAGGTTATAAATCAATGAAACTTTAAACTAGATGTAACTTTACAGTGCTGATTACGTGGGCAGGTTCAGATGGAGTAATTGCACAATGAGTTGAGTGATTCTCCCATTCTGAATAGGTAGAGATTGACTAAGTGGGTATCAAGACAAGAAGATGAAAATGGTCTGAGCAGATCTCCACCATGTCCAAACCATCAAGGCGATCCAGACAGCCTGAATACTCACTCTCATTAGAAGATAAGAGGCCATTAGGTTCATTTTAATCAACCATTAAGAAGCCTCCAAGTTTCTCACTACTGCATCCAATTGCTTCTTGACTAGTTTGTGCATATTGACCACTGCTGGCTATCAGGGTTTTTTTTTGATAAGCACTAAGACTGACAAATGTTATTCTTAAATTTGCATATACTATTTTGAACCTATTCTGCTCTCCTTTTTATTTTAAAGTAAATGCAGATCTCCATCTCCGTGTCTTTCACTATATTTGTGCAGCCTTGTGTGATTATCTGTCAAGGTGTCCTCCCTCGGGCTGAAAAGCCCAAATCTCCAATCTTTCCTGACAACAAAGTCTTTTACGTTTGGGGATCCGTCTTGCCGTGCTTCACTTTCATCATGTATTCAGGACTTTGAATAAGACATGCTACAATTTGAACACTGTCTACGAATGCTGGTTGTAGCTACAAATGTACTCTATCTGCATTCAATGTATGCACGGCAACTTATCTTCTGCCAGAGGGTACCGACTATCTGGAATTTTCTACCCCAGAGAGCTGTGGCGGCTCACATGGCTGAAAGCATTTAAAAAGCAAGTGAATGGATTTTTGAAATATCTTGGAGTTGAAGGCTATGTTGAGCTTGCAGGTAAGAGGAGTTAAGACCTGGCATAGATCAACCATGAACTTATTGAATGGTGAGGCAGGCTTGAGGGACTGAATAGGCCGATGTTCCAGTGATTACTTCTCTTCTCATCAATGTAATCCTCCAATATTATATTTATTAATGAAGAGTTATAAGGGTAGTTTTGACAAATCAGAAGAATACGAGCATATGCACAAGGATTAAGAGTAGTCTGCTCAGCCATCCTAACCTGTGCCACCATTTGATATATTCATGACTGATCTGATTCTAGCCTCAATTCTACATTCCTGCATATCCCCAATAATACTTTTTACCTTTGGTCATCAAGAATCTATCTACCTCTGCCTTAAAAATATTTAAAGATTCTGCATCCACGGATTTTTTGACGAAGGGAAGTCCTGCTCTCCAGATAGTGGGTACCCTCTGGCAGAAGATAGGTTGCCGTGCTTACATTGAAGGCAGATAGAGTACATTTGTAGCAACAACCAGCATTCGTAGACAGTGTTCAAATTGTAGCATGTCTTATTCAAAGTCCTGAATACATGATGAAAGCAGAGTGAAGCACGGCTCTCAACCATCTAAGAAAAACTTCCTTTCCACACCTATCTTAGATGGGCACTCCCAAATTTTTAATCTCAGATGACCTCTAGTTGCAGACTTCTCCATAAAGGAAATATCCTTTCCATGTTTACCAGGTCAAGTCCCCTCAGGGTTTTTTGTGTTTCAGTTAGGTTTCTTTGACTCTTCTAAACTTCAGAGGTTACAAGCCTACCCTGTCTAACCTCTCCTCATAAGCAATGTGCTCATTCTGTGTATGAGTAAACCTTGACTGAACTGCTTCCAATGCATTTACTTTCTTCTCTAAGTACAGTGACTGGTGGTCTACACAGTACTCTGGATGCAGTCAAACCAATGCTCTGTATAGCTGATCCATAACTCTCAAACTTGCGTTCAGTTCCTCTTGCACTAAACCAGAACAGTCTATTTATTTTTGTGATTACTTGCTGCAACTACATACTAACTTTCTGCGATGTATGAGCAAGGACACCTGAACTCTCTGCAGCTCTAAGCTCTTCAACCTCTCACTATTTAGATGTTGTGCTTTTTTATTCTATTTAGATTAGATTCTCTCAATGTGGAAACAGGCCCTTCGGCCCAACCAGTCCACACCGACCCTCTGAAGAGTAACCCACCCAGACCCATTTCCCTCTGACTAATGCACCTAACACTATGGGCAATTTAGCATGGCAAATTCACCTGACCTGTACATCTTTGGACTGTGGAGAAACCCTGAGGAAACCCACGCAGACACTGGGAGAATGTGCAAACTCCACACAGACGGTCGCCCGAGGCTGGAATCGATCCCAGGACCCTGGTGCTGTGAGGCAGCAGTGTTAACCACTGAGCCACTCTAATTTTCTATTTGTCAAAATAGAAAAATAGAACTTCCTGCAAAATCTCACCATTTGCCATATTTTTGCTCATTCAACTCACTCAACTATATCCCTTTGTATGCTCCCCAAATCTTGCTGTGTGATCTTTCTGGATTGGATCTAAAACTGCAGCACTATGGTGCCTAGTCTCCAGCACCATAGTACTCCTTTCAGGGGATGTGGGCTCAAGGAATTTAACCCATGAAGCCAACATTTAAGTGATGCAAACATTTGGTTACGTCTGGTTCCTTGGATATTTTTGTATTTTGTTTTGTGGCATATACACAGCATTGATCCAGATTGTCATTATCATTTTGTTTTTTTTTTGAGAATGATTATTCGAAAATACTCATTTATTCACTGGACTAATGTTTATTTCTTAATTAATGCTGGTTTTCTATTTGAGTAAGTTGACTGAAGTTCTCTTCACAGACTTTCACCTCTAGTCGCATGTTTTCATTTCACAGAACAAAAATAGTAACCTTTTTGTCTTTTAAGAGACAAAATATTTGAGGCATTATGATTGAAATCTATTTAATTAATGTGTCTGCACCTGGGTGGAATGTTATCTTGACTGACCAGATCGTTTGAACAAAGAATAAACAGTTGTAGCTCTCTTAGGATAATTTAGTAGGGGATTAGAGCCTTGAGTATTTATTTGAGTGGTCTGTGCATTCTTTGAGTAATTGGAATGACAAACTTGGTTGATTGTGCCTCATATTCTTGATTAATACACAAAGAAAAAGCGATTTGCTGAGATCAGTAAGACCTTACTCATTTTAGCTAAAGGTGATTTGCTCCAGGGATTACGCTAGAGTGAGTTGAAAGCCAATTCAATCAATTGCCTTTGACTGTGGGAGGAAAATGTGTTTTTTTTTCTAGTTGATGCTAATGTTATCTTCAAGGCTGCAGTTTCTTTGCCAATTAATCATAAATCTAACACTTTCATTTTCAGGAAGTTCCATTTCAGTGAATGTGTGGAAATTTTAAATTTTTGTGGATCTTTTCTCTTAGAAAAGCCAAACTGTTTTGGAATGATAGTGCACTGTATAACGCACTGATTGCTTAATTGTTGGTTATGTATTATTTTAACTCTTCTCTCTGCAGCCAGTATGAAGGCTATAATTTTATGTTTAAAAATGGCTGATAACCTCCCTGGTGACACTACTTCCTTCACCCAACATGATACTAATTACTCCTGGGCTCTCAGCCTCGTCTCTCTACCTAGTATCTCGGCAGCTCATGGCCAGTCTTGGCCCAGTCTCTCGGCAGCTCATGGCCAGTCTTGGCCCAGTCTCCCGGCGGCTCATGGCCAGTCTCGGCCCAGGCTCTCGGCGGCTCATGGCTCGTCTCAGCCCAGGCTCTTGGTGGCGCATGGCCAGTCTCGGCCTGGTTTCTTGGCGATATGTCGATCTGGACTCTCGATGGCTCATAGGGGTGTTTCGGCTCGAGTGGGTCCTGCCTGGACATGTTCCTGAGACACTGGGGAGATTGGAGAGGCAGCTGCTTCAGCAGCAGCATTGGTACCTACAGCGATGTCAAGAACAGGCTGCTGAAATCTCCCGGAGAATGAGATAAATGGAGAACTCATCAAAGATTTTTGAACTTTTAACTTATTCCTTTATTTCCCTGGTTTAAATTAAGAAAGACTTCAATGTTAACCTTTGCCTTTATTTATTTTTCTACTCATTCTATGAAGTGATGCTTAACCTTTTTACTCTGTTTCTCTTCCTACTTTGTACCTAAGTACCTTAGTACCTAAGATGGTGCCTTTTGTAGTGACATAATACACTTTTCACTGTACTCCTATGCTTCTGTACTTGAGTACACATGACAATAAAATCTAAATCTAATTGGTCACATGGTAGAAAATTGCCTTTGAAATTTTGCCACTTACCCATCCCGCAGGTGACCCCAGTGTCATGACTTTGAATCGATTGCTGAAATCCAGCCGACTAATCTACTTTTAAAATGTTTCTGTCAATTATGAAACATTAATGGTTAACTAAAACTGATCAGATACTAATCCAATTTAGGGTTTTGTTTTGTTACAACAATTTCCTTTTGAACAGAATAAAATCGAATTATGTGCCATCAATTTGCTCTGTTGATGCTGATATCCATTAGGATTCAAAGTACACTCAGAAGATCTTACCTTCTGATATACTGATCATTCCAGTATTCTGCTTATTTGGGCTGTGGTAAAATTCATTTTTGTAGCTGCACTTCACTGTAGTCTGTTTCATTGTCATTGTTTAGTTTTGTGTTTGATGTAGGCTGAAATAAATTCCTTCCTATGCATCTGTGCACAGTTGTGCATTGTCCTCCGAGAGTATTTTTTATCAAAACCCTCTTACCAGAATTGCTTGACCAATACTCTGAAGTCATTCCATCTGTGATTAGCTCACTAAATTGTGTAATATAATCACTTCAGATTTTAAACTTCAAAAATATCACCCGAAATTATGTTGCTGAGCATGTTCCATTTTTGTAATGTTAACTTTTATTGTGGCTGTACCTGACTAATGGGTTTTCTGTAATTTTATGCTTTACTTGCCAGCTGTCAAGTATAAAGCCTCACAAGCCATGTCTTTTGTCTCTTGTTCATTTCCAGAGGCATTTTATGACCTTCTATTCATTCAGTTTAACTTGATGATATGGTAATGGCCGTTCTTCATCAGGGAAAATAATTGTAGAAAGAAAGGCCTTGAAATAGTCATGAAAAGGATGAACTATAAATAAGAAGTAATATAGATAATTGGAGCAAGTTCAATTTAGGTTTATAGTTGCAGTTTTTTGAATTGTAGAGTCATTCTAATTGTCACTGTGCCCATCAAGTGCCAGCTGTGTTGGCAATACTGGCTTGAAGCATTCATTGATCTAGCTATCCCAGTGAAGAATACTGCTCCAGGTCTTTTAGAAAATTCCAGACACAGCTGCCATATAAATGGATTTCCTGTTTGTTTCAAGCGTGTAGATAACACCAATTGAAATTCTGATATTAACCATCAAAGCAAAGTTTCCATACTATCCTGCTTATGAACAAAACAAATATGATTTTCATTTCACAATATTGGACTTTATGAATGAATCAGATAGGCTAGCTTTCTTAGGAACATGCTGTTTGAGGTCTGGATGATGTTAAATGATCATTGGAAAAATATAGCAAAGAAGGTGAAAACTTGGCATCTTGAGCCTGTTAAAGCTGTTTGCTTGAGCAGTCTCAACTGAACCTACTGCTTGTTCTTTGTTAATTTTAATTTATTCTCTCGGGTATTTTAAAAATGACCTCTTGTCACTGTGTTCAGCTGCACTTTCTGATAACATGTGGACACCCATGCCTTGTTTATACTCAACATGTAAACTATGATTTTTTTCCCTACATTTTAATTGCAGCTAGCACCTACCTGTCCATTTCATTAACCCACCCATGTCCTTCTGAGGCTTTCCATTTGTAGTATTTTCCTTAATTCTTAGACAGCTTTTCAGGATCAAGGATGTCTTGCTTTACTCTGGTTCAGTTGATTCTTAGATAGCATTTGGTTGTTTTTGCCTTATATGGGCTAGTGGTGCTTAAAAGATTGGGGGCAGCTTTTGTTTAGAGATTTTTTTGCATCTCTCCTATGTCTCAGTGTTGCCTTTGCTTTTCCCAACAAAGTATCTGAAAGTGTTTGATGCTTTCCCAAATGAGCCTTCTTTATTTTGGTCATTTATAGGTCAGGAACTTGGTGGAATGTTTGACCTCAACACCTAAAGCATGCCCACTGTCCTCCACTGAGGTTCCTACTGAAACAAGTGCTGAGTAGAGTAGTTACTTCACGAGTCTATTGTCATGGACATTAATGGTATGCGCTGGTTGATGGCTTGAGTGGTTAATGTACAATGATGAGGATGTTGGGTTGGGAGAGGGTTCTGCTATTGGCTCACATTTCTTGCTATCATAGGTTTAGTGGGAGCACTGCTGGTAGTACACCTCTAGTGCTTTTCAGATGTCTAACATGATGGTCAGTCTAGAGTGTGGTGCTGGAATAGCACAGCTGGTCAGGCGGTATCAGAGGAGCAGGAGAATTGATGTTTCAAGCATGAGCCCATTCCTGATGAAGAGCTTATGCCTGAACTGTCGACTCTCCTGCTCCTCAGTTGCTGCCTGATCAGCTATGCTTTCCAGCACCACACTCTTAAATCTGATCTCCAGACTCTGCAGTCCTCACTTGCTCCATGATAGTCAATCTGGCCTGGTGTCTGATGGGACTGTGCAGAAATTGAGTCAAATGAAGCTGTGCTGTTGCACGCTCTAATCCCTCCTGCATTTGCAGGTTATTTGCCTAGCTATGGGGCAATTGACTTCTTTAAATTAGTTAACCTGCCTGCCAAGCTTCTATTCCTGCTTTAATAGTGTCAATATTACAGACTAAAAATTGCATTCCACAAGCTTTCCCACTTGCCTCAGATGTATGAATTGATTTCAGGAAGTGAAGCGTGAATGATTCTTATGCGTCTCCATTGCCTTCAGTTATCTTTGCATTCAGGAACCAATTTGAGCTGGTTGCTGTGCATCGACTGCACATAACCAAAGCAATGCAGTTTTTTGCCACTTCGTGTAAATGACAAAAAAGGTTGTTGAATTTTAAACTTAAATTGAACTCCATGTAACTAATTTCTAAATCTTTGGTTCAAGTTTTAAAACGTCACTACAAAACATGCAAAAATCTCTCTGTGAATTAATCATCATTGGGGATTTACAATGAATGCTCTCATTTGCAGACCTTCAGGGTGCCTTTTAAAATTAAAATGGATTTTTTTTGGGTACAAGAGCATTGAAAGGTGCTTTTAAAAAGCTTCTAATGTGATTTTTGTTTTAATTTACTAAGAAACTGACTGACTTACCATAATATAATTGGAGTGTCTCATGTTTGTAAAACTTTCAAGTCAAAAGTTTAGAATGGAGTTACTGAGAGCTGATTAATTGGCATTGATTCTTGTCTTAATTTTTGAAATGATACATCAAAGAACTATTTGCATTATATCAAAGAAAATGTTTCAAACATATTTTATTCTGACAGAAATTGTTTGGAAAAGTTCGAATGAGCTTCAGCAAAAGCATTTGTTGAGGACGGGAGAACACTGTTCAAAGTGGCCTCAGGAATTGCACGGTTGCTTGTTCTGTAGATTTAATCCACTTGTGTACTAAATTCAGTCTTATAACTTCAGCCAACTTTGAATGTGTCCAACGATTCAGTTACAAAAATAACCAGTATTACACAATATATTATTTGGATTGTTGCTAAAGCATTCTGAAATATTTTGAGATTCAAGGAATAATCTGCAACATGTGTCAGGATGGATGACTGAACATATTGTCCTTGCAAATCTTTTAGCATGTCACTTGTACGCACACAAGATGCAAAGCTATCTGCATGTTTTGTGAAAAGACCTTTATCAAACTTACTTGAGAAGTATATCACAGATACTGTATCATTCTCTACTTGATGGCCTTGCTGGAAAGAACAATGTCTATTTGTGTTGGTCTTTGGGAGTTGATGCACATCTCATTTTATTTCCTTTGTATTGTGAAGACCCCATGTTAGCGTTTTCTTCCTTGTTAGTAACTATTATGTTTACTGGTTTAGGAGGAAATTTTCAGTTACATCCATAATATTTTGTCGATACCTGGATACAGTAGTGAAGAGAAGAACTCTGTGTGGAATAAAACCATGGAACACGCTAAGGTACCCCCATTCAATAACTCCGAGTGATTTGAATGAGCTAATGAAGTAAATTGAAAATAATGTAAACTATACAGTGTTATTCTAATAAATACATAGAACTTGGTTATGATTTATGCACTTCATAGTGTTACGCTTTTGTTAATATATCTATTTCTAGTTGACTTTAATTTATAGGGGGATACACTGCAATGAAAACCAAGTTAACTTGACTTTGTATTACCTCACTGCTCAGACCTCATTTAAAATCCTGGAGTTTACCAAGTGGTGAAATTTGTGTGTTTTATGCAATTGAAATTCATAGTAAAAACTATCATTCATTTTGGAATTGTCTTAACACTTATTTGTCCTAATATACAAAGAGCCATATGTGTCATTAGCATAATGTTTTGCTTCCAGCTGATACAAAGGTAATGAAAACATATTACTTCTCTCAGTGACTTGCTGTTACCACTATGCTAAGACATCATGCACTTTTACATGTGTACTGAGGAGATTAAACCCTTATTTTTGGAAAGACAAATTCATTTTTTGTTGAATTGCAGGAGTTGGTGACCATCAATCCTGCAAAGGCAGGTGAACTGTTTGCGATGCATTTCTTTACAGAACTCAGAGTGATTTTGGACCAATTAGAGGTAACCTAATGTTATCAAGTATTCCATTTTCTTGTAAGGATAACTGTTTGTGAATTAGTTTAATGGAATTTATCTAACAATATTATAAATGCCAGTCTGGAAAACTAATAAAAGCTGAACAATAGCTTCAGAAAATTTGTCAACTCAGAACACTGACAACTTTAAATATCTGAAGGAGAAATTGAGGTGCAATTCTATCCATGCATTTCTCTGGAGGTCCATAGCATAAGATAAAAGAGTAGTTGCAATAACAGTCAAGCTGTTTTTTCATAGTGAATGTCTGCTTTCAGCCTGAAAATGCAGTCTGTACACAGGTGCAAACTGCAGATGGTGGAGTCCCCCTGCTAGTCCCTCTCCCCATTCCACGCTGATATTTATTGTGTCTATTTGGGTAGTGCCATTTTTTTTAACTGACAGGGCATTCCCCGTTACATGCATTCGTAGAATTTTCCTCATGCATAATCTGAAACTTTTTGGGGTAAGCGGGGTGGGGGGGGGGGGGGGGGGGGGGGGGGGGGGGGGGAGCGGGGCGGGATGTCAGGTGAATTCCTCTTGCCAGCCTAAAGCTTATTTTCCATTTCCCTTTTGTCCCCTTTATATGCTTTTGGTTGTCATCTACAATCCTCCGTACTCTGTTTCTTCCTCCTGCCTTGTACTCTGTTCAACCCCTTTCCTTGTTATGTATTCTACCATGCCCTTTGAATCACTGACTCAAAGCGTAATCTTATTATAAAAACCTGTCTCCTGTTGCGACATAAGAATTAATTTCAAATGATCAAGCTTTTTAACAAACAATAAAACATGCTTTCCCATTTTATCTGTGATCTTATTGAGGAGAATATATTTGTAAAGCATATCATAAGGGTAACATCAATTCTATCTGTTACATTTTTAGCAGTATTTGTTTCCATGAAAGAAACAAGAATGATTAGAGATGATGCAAGCTTTTAAAACAATGAAAAGAATAGATGATCTGGTAGCAGGCAGCTTTGCTTAGTCTGCACTGAACAGAACTAAAGGTTGCAAGCCATGATATTAATGTGTCAAATGAGAGTTGAGATGCAAAAGAAATACTTTCTTCATCAAATCTTTGTGTATGGAATAAATTCACGGTTAATGGTCTTCCAAATAACACTTAGAAAAATAATTGGGATGTAAAGCTGTTTAGCAATAGCTTTACTCATCATAAGAATAGCACAAATAGAATGAACAGTGATCAGGAAAAAAAGCAATAAGTAAAGTAAAATGACTACGGATGCTGGAAATCTCAAATCAAGTACTGAGTAAGCTCAATGAGTCTAACAGCATCTGTGGAGAGAGAGCAGTTTTGAGTCCAACGTGACTGTTTTTCAGAATAAATTTTAACATTTTCACTGGAAAACAAACCAACTGAGTGTTACAAGCATTCTGAATCTCTTGCAATTAAATTAAAGGACATTTCTTACCCTGGAACAGTAAATGAATGCTCTGAGCATCATTGTTCCTGAGCTTCTAGGCTGGCCATGTTGAGGATTGAGTAGATAGACAGACACATTTGAGCTTACGTATCTTTGTGGCAGTGGAAGAAATTTGGTAATATCTTTTTTAAGAAATCAGTCAGACAGAATCTGGGTCAGCTTAGATCCTTGGGGCTGCATGGGTAGGTGGCACTGTGGTGAGCAGAGCACAGGGATCCTTATGTTTTGCAAATAGGCACATTGAGTTAAAAAAAAAGCCGGGAAGTTTTGCCAAAACTTTGTAATGCTCTGTTTAGACCACAACTAAGGTAATGTGTCTAGTTCTAGTGATCCCAATTTAGGAAGGATGTGAGGGTTCTTGAGATAGTGAGAAAGACATTTACCAGAATATTTCCAGAGATAAGTATTTTGGGTATCAGGTTGGGTTGAGACATGAGGCTCCTTCTTGGAACAAATGGGAATTCAGGTGAAATTTGATAAAGTTCTACTGGATTATGATAAATTTAGTGAAAGTAGAGAAAGCAGAACTGTTCCCATCAGTTAATGGCGCAAGGAGCAGTGGACACTAATTTAAAACAGCTTCTGGACAAGTCACGTAGTTGGGAATGGTGGGCTGAGCTGAAAATGCATTGCTGGAAAAGCGCAGCAGGTCAGGCAGCATCCAAGGAACAGGAGATTCGACATTTCAGGCGTAAACCCTTCTTCAGGAATCACCTGAATCATTCCTGAAGCAGGGCTTATGCCCGAAACGTCGAATCTCCTGTTCCATGGATGCTGTCTGACCTGCACTTTTCCAGCAACACATTTTCAGCTCTGATCTCCTCACTTTCTCCTCGATGGTGGGCTGAGTCAAGGTGGAAGAGTTTTTTTCATGTGGCAGGTGGCAATGTCCTGGAACTTGCTATCTTTGAGGGTAGTAGACGTGGAGACGTGCAAAGGGAAAGTGGATTTAAGGGAACAAAAATTGGGGATTCAATCAATCTTTTAAGCTATTACACAGACTTAGAAGTCCAAATGGCCACTCCTTATGTTGGGAAGACTTTGACTCTGAAGGTTGTGGGAGAAAATGTCTTGATTGACTCAATATTATTTTTGGGTCCATGATGTAAATGTATGACTTTATCAGAAATAGTACAAATTTCACTCATTGCACGTTTTTTTTATGTCTTCTTCATTTGTTCAGCTTCCAAGTGCAAATGAAAATGTTGCAGTCTAAATGTCATGAAAATAATTGCTTTTGAATTTCATTCCCTTCCGGAAATAATGGGATAAATTTGGAATCTATTGTAATTTATGTACACACTTATATTTGCAAGTTTAAGCAATTGTCTGTTCCATTTGGTAGCCAAACGTTCCACAGATACATTTCTAAATACCATCTGTGCACCAAATTCTAGATTATGTTTTGAAATAATTCGCTTATGTGCTGCAATTGAAAACATAAGGATTACTTCTCTAAGTACATGTTTGGCTTCCTATTTTTATATTGTTAATCTTCTGCTTGTGTTAGAAACACCTTTCCTTGGATTGAAGACTGGAAAAATTGAGGTTTTGGAGAATGCTTGAGTTACAGAGGTTAACATGTGACTCTTTGGAAACTTGAGTGTCAAAAGTTACAGCTGAAAATGTGTTGCTGGTCAAAGCACAGCAGGTCAGGCAGCATCCAAGGAACAGGAAATTTGACGTTTCGGGCCAGAGCCCTTCATCAGGAATGAGGAGAGGGTGCCAGGTAGGGAGGAGGGACTTGGGGGAGGGGCGATGGAGATGTGATAGGTGGAAGGAGGTCAAGGTGAGGGTGATAGGCCGGAGTGGGGTGGGGGCGGAGAGGTCAGGAAGAAGATTGCAGGTTAGGAGGGCGGTGCTGAGTTCAAGGGAATCGACTGAGACAAGGTGGGGGGAGGGGAAATGAGGAAACTGGAGAAATCTGAGTTCATCCCTTGTGGTTGGAGGGTTCCCAGGCGGAAGATGAGGCACTCTTCCTCCAACCGTCGTGTTGTTATGTTCTGGCGATGGAGGAGTCCAAGGACCTGCATGTCTTCGGTGGAGTGGGAGGGAGAGTTAAAGTGTTGAGCCACGGGGTGGTTTGGTTGGTTGGTCCGGGCGTCCCAGAGGTGTTCCCTGAAGCGTTCCGCAAGTAGGCGGCCCGTCTCCCCAATATAGAGAAGGCCACATCGGGTGCAGCAAAGTTACAACTGTATTGTGCTTTTCTTTTTGTTTGCAAAAGGACAAGTGACTTTGGGAAAATCCGAGCTGCTTGGAAAAGAGGCATGATTGATTAGTTACTTTTGTGAGACAAACTGGTAGAAGGAGCCTTGAGTTGATGGTTGCTTGGCAACAGTTTTTGGGGCTGTTAGCTTCTGTTTTGTCACAGATTAATGAGTAGTACAGTTGAAAAGAGACATCCAAGAAGGCTGCAGCAAGCCACAAGTCTACTTCTGTCCTGGAGATGTGACAAAATTGCTCTATCATTGTGGAAATACAGTGCATCATCTCTCCTACTTTCTTTCCTTCTCTCTCTTTGAGTAAAAAAAAATATAGTTCTCAAATACTCCAAAAGCTGTTATTTCCATATAAGATCTGGGTTTTGCAGACCAGCTCCCTGAACGGAAGATCCTCCATTGCCCTATGGCTGTCACCAGTGTGATATCATCTATGGGAACTGAAGGATCTCTGAAAAAGTCATTTCGTTCCACTCTTGTGCTTTGGTACCCAAGTCCTCCAAGATTTTCAATTTTTACCTTTTTGTTTTCACCTGTAATACCTCTGCATTGCAGTACGTTTCATCTCATCCTGTCTTTGTATGAATGTGTTTGGAAATATAGTTTATGTTGGCAGTGCAGTAGTTAATAACCCATTCTCCCACTTGTTGAAGACTAAATTTGTTCACGATAAGGAAACTTTTGTGTTGATCGATGATATTGGGCAGGAGTCTCTTGTTTTTCTTGCGGTTGATTGCAGTATGATTAAGTAATTTAGCCCATTTTGGTGACTAAATTGGACTTTTAAACTTCTAGGACATCATGTGTAGTAATGAAGCTTGATTACCACTGCAGACCTCATCAGGGTTGTAACACTTGCTAGTTCTTTATCAGAGGTATCTGGTAAAGGTAAAGGAGGGTATAGGAGAGGCTTGTCTCAGTGTCTTTGGGAGAGTGGTTGGCATTGCGCAATCAAATGTGAATAGAATCGTTGAGTCATACAGCATGGCAACAGACCTTTTGGTCAAACCAGTCCACACTGACCACGTTCCCAAACTAAACTAGCTCCACCTGCCTGCACTTGGTCAATATCCTTCCAAACCTTTTCTGTTAATGAACTTATCTAAAATGTCTTTTATATGTGGGTGGTATGGTGGCACAGTGGTTAGCACTGCTGCCTCTCAGCGCCAGAGACCCGGGTTCAATTCCCACCTCCGGCGACTGACTGTGTGGAGTTTGCACATTCTCCCCGTGTCTGCGTGGATTTGCTCCGGGTGCTCCAGTTTCCTCCCACAGTCCAAAATTGCCCATAGTGTTAGGGTGGGTTGCACTTCGGCGGGTGGGTGTGGACTTGTGGAGCCGAAGGATCTGTTTCCACACTGTCAGTAATCTAATCTAATCTAATATGTCTGTATTGGATCCACTACTTTTTCTGGCAGTTCATTCCACACACAACCCACTCTTGTAAAAAGAAAAGTTGCCCTTCGTGTCCTTTTTAAATCTTTCTCCTTTTACCTTAAAAAATATATCCTCTGGTTTTGAACTCCCCAACTAAGGGAAAAGTCCCTTGTTGTTTACCTTACCAATACCCCTCCTGATTTTATAAATCTCAATCAGGTCACCCCTCAACCTCCTGCCCTCCAGAGAAAAACGGTCCCAGCCTCTCCAATTTATTTTTATGTCTCAAACCCTCTACTCCCAGTAACAACCTGGTAAATCTTTCCTCAACCCTCTCTAGGTTAATAATATCTCTCTTAGAATAGGGTGATCAAAACTGCACACAGTGCTCCAGAAGAGGTCTCATCAAGGTCTTGTACTGGCTGAGTTTTAATTGGGGACCCAGATTTTAAGAACCTACAATGTTCAAGCAGGAGAAATAAGGACTAACAGATAAATGTGTGGGTAAAAAAATAAGTTGAAACATATTACTGGAAGAAGAGGTTCCAGAAGAATAAACATGCAAAGATGGGAGAGTTAACATACTAGAGGTATAAACTTCAATATGTAAAATGCCCTTTTCAAATACCTGAGTTTAATCAGTTCTCCCTGTTGTTATGCTATGAAGCTACCAGCAACAATCAGAAGTTACATATTCTGCACCTACAGCAGGTTAATAGCGGATATCCAATACTTAATTACTCATGACCATTAGGATCTGACTCATTGCTTTTCATACAATTAAGACTGAAAGTAATAGAAATGCCACGAAAGTATTGGGAACAATGTAGTATTTTTAATCTAGCTGATGTAACTGCTGTTGCTGTGTGATTATCACTTATGGTCCCAAATCTCTTTTCTCTTTTCCAGTAGTAAAGCATAAGTAACAAATCTTTTTCTTCTTAATATTTGTTTCATCAAAGTGTAAAAAGCTGAACTTTATTGAATATCATGCTTTAGAGAGATGAAGTTGTGTGAAAGGTTTTATGACCACTGCCATATTTCTTTTCATGTTATTACTTAGTATGAATAAATGAAAGAAAGATACTCCTAAAAGTTTGAAATAAAAACAGAAAGCGCTGGAAAAATTTAGTAGGTCCATGGGAAGAGAAACAGAGTTAACATTTGAGTCTGATATGACTTTTCTGAATACCAGAGTTAGATGAACACAGAATTCTTGGGATTGTAGGACTGGAGACGAGTACAGCGGAGATAGGGAGGGACAAGGTTATTGCAGGGATTGGGATGTCGTTTGACCAGGAACTAGTGTAGGCCATGAGTTCAAGGGTGATGTTTGACATGGAATTAGAGTAAGGATGTGGGCAGCAGAGATTTCAATGAGCACAGATTTTCAGGGTATGAAATGAGAGATGAAGTGGTGGTGTGCATTCAAATGTTTTGCTAAGACAGTGGATGGATGAGGGTCCTCGGACTGATGAGTTGAGGTGGGACGAAGTCAGGCAGTGTTATAGAAGTGGAACTATGTAGTCGATATGGAGATGCAAAGAAGTGTTTGGAAGTTCGTCTTACGGTAAAATATGACAATGAGGTTGTGGATTGTCTATTTCTGCTTCAGACGATTGTCAGAGAGAATGATTGAGGAGAAAGTGAGGGCTGCAGATGCTGGAGATCAGAGCTGAAAATGTGTTGCTGGAAAAGCGCAGCAGGTCAGGCAGCATCCAACGAGCAGGAGAATCGACAGTTCGGGCATAAGCCCTTCTCCAGGAAGGATTGAGAAGAGAAGGATTGAGTCAGGAATGGGCCTGGAGTTTGCGATGGGGTCCAGAGACACTGGCTTCAGTCTTCCAAATATTTAATCAGAGGATTTCTGCTCTTCCAGTAGTGGATACCATACATGCAGCACGATTATACAAAAACTATGGAGGCGTTGACCGAGATTGTGGTAAGATAGGTTTGGATGTAATCGGTGTACATGTGGAAACTAACTATCACCAGCAGTTAGTTGTGTCCAGGGCTCAACTCAATTTTAGCAATGTCACTAATTTTGATTAGAACATTTTAAATTCATTTTGCACTGTAGTGTATGTTTAAATAAAAACGACACTCTCCCATAATTTTGCCATGTGCAATTGGTTTTGAAGGCAATACAAATTTAAATATTTCGTTTAATTTGTAAGCTGTCATTCCTTGCACCTGTTTATTATTTCCCACTTTGGGTAGATGTAATCTGCCTCATCAACTGAATCTCAGCAGCTTAGACACATCTACATTTGTTTACTTCCACTAAAATCATCTCCAGAAAATTGGCATGATATGTTGGCATTCACAGTGCTTCAGTGCTGTTACATTCCACATTGGCTTAGTGCCTGAATATTATGTGTTAACACTAATTACTGTTGTTTCCACTGGTAAAAGTCCTGCCAGTAATTCATTACATATTATAGATCTAAAATCTCAGGATGTTTACCACAAATTTAACCCCTACCACTTCGGAATATCCAGGTTGTTAATGCTGACCTAGAGACTCCATATTTTTATTGACACTGTTCATTTGCAGCTATTGACCACAGTAACAGGTTAGAATTAGAAATAAAAAGTAAACTCCCTCTGCCAGCAGTGAATCTCAGCCAAAAACACTGTTATTTTAAAAGCGGAACTGATATAAACTGTTAAAGCTACAATTCACGAAGTAATTACACAATACTTTTCAGCAAGTTTTTCATGTAGCAAGTTTATATTTTCCTTTTTAGTGATTAAATATATTAGAGCCTTTGGGGTGCTGTTTGTAGGATAGTGTAATGTTGATTATAATAGAGTAATAGCCTGGATAATTCCTGCCTTGCATTTGGAGAGAGATTTTGAAGAACATAGAAGCTTTACCAGTGGGCGATTCAGTAGCTTCAACAGAGTGAGTTATGGTTAGCCAAAGACATTGAGAGTGCTAGCTGTCTTATTAAAGGACTGACCTTAATGGAACAGGCCAAGTTTTTTTTTCTCAGTCCATTCTTCATTTAAGTGTACTCATTTTCTTCTTAGAATGCATTTTTGTTTAATGATGAGAAATTCACAACTGCAGTGTTAAGCATTTTTAACCAAGAATAATGATTTCTGCATTGCAATATTGGACATATTTGCTGCAAATTGAATTGGCTATAGTAGAAAGAAAAGGGAAATTATTAGAAGTGCTGGTTAAGCGAGAGAAGAAGAGGAAAGAAAACATAAATGAGAGCCTGCATTATTTAAACGAAATAGGCATGGCTGTGTTGTATGAGTTGAAATTTCTGTTCGAGTCTTCTGCTTAATTTCAGTGCATTTCACCCAATCTAGGACAGAAGTTTGAGGGATTTTGTTCAGTATTCAGTGTAAATAGCTGCATTAATTAAATCAGGTTACCACTGTTAAATATATTGAGGACTATCTTTTCATGCAATGTTCGTTTCAAACTCTCCTAGTCACTGCCTGATTTCCCTGGTGATTGGCAGATCTTATGGTCAATTATTTGCAAATTAAATTCAGCTGAAAGCTGAGCAAAGGAATGTGTTTGGGAAGTAGAACAATTTTGAATGCAGTTTGTACTCAGTTGGCAGGTTGAGTTATAGTAGAAAGAAAAGGGTGCCCAGAATGGAAACTCTTATTGGTTGTATGATCTACCCTCACTTCTCCTATACTTTAAATGTTCTGAGAAGTATGTAGTTGCCAGAGAGTAAACCAAGGTAAATGCTGAGATGTTGTTTGCAGAGAATTTTAAATTTGACACAAAAATCTTTTCCCAACTGGTGACAATAAGGGATACCGATTGATTTTTTTTTCAAATAAGGTTTTATTTTCTAAACTCGTTTTTTTAGGCCCACTTCTACATCATGCATATTTCCCACTTTGGAACGTTAAGCCAGTTAACAATATATTCTCACATCTCTACAGGTCTTGTTAATTCAGTCACGTCAACGTTGGTTTTTCATTCAACTAATGTTCCTAAACACTGCTGCTTAGTGGATGGTCGCAGATTGGAAGTTTCTTAAATTGATGATATCCTAAATTCATCTTCTTTCTGACAAAACTGTTAAGGTCCATGTTATGCTGTCCTTGCCAACGAGATTCCTTTTAAGATTGTATAATTAATAATCAGTAAATGTATTAAGGTTTGGAATGGTATGTATTAGCATCCGGCCATACAACTTGGAAATTTTCAATTTTTCATTTCACCCTTTGGTTCGCAAAGTAGTTAAGGCATCCTGGAAATTTAAATTTGGAAAGTAGCAAAGAGTTACAAGCCTTAGTGAAGTACAATTGGGTAACAGGAAAAGAAGCACCATTAGCACCCCAGTTATAATATAGGTGTTGTCAGTTGTTTGTCTTCGTGTATTTAAAAATAGGTTGCTCAGAGTTCCTGCAGCTGTGAAGCATAACTCAGTGCTACCAACAGCTTTAAAATTCAAAGTGATTTTTAATTACCAGCAGCAACATCTTTGCAGTTACTGTTAGCAATTGTACTGCTCTAGATGATGTACATTCTTTAAAAATCAGCTGAAGATGGCATTGAAGAGAAGGTGTTTGACTGATGATGTGTGCATATAATGGGAATTGGTACATGCTGTTAACATTGCCAGATGGTGCTGAATATTCACTGATTATTTTTAAATGTGAGCTGGGACTTCCTAATCATTGAATTCATGATGATGTTCCAGGAGTTATTATATGGGAATGAGGTATTGACAAATGCTTCTTGCCATAAACACACTGACTTACTTGTGTTTTTTGTACATTTACAAATGAGATGACAGAGTACAGTCTTCTCAGAAGACAAAAATTCTTTGGCAGACTGAAAATAGATTAAGCAGGTTTGAATTTTCAGTGGCAACACTTCCTGAATATGGATTGTTGGAAAGTGGAGAGTTGGAATTATAGAAATAATACCATTATTCTTCTAGCTTGTTATTTTGGTGTAAAATATCGCTTACATGCTTAATTCACATAATTGCATTTTGCATAAAATGTCTATTTTCAGGCAAGTGTATTATCTGCATGAACAGCGTTATTTGCAATCACTCTCAAATATGCCACTGGGAACATAGAAATCCCAAAAAGCTTCGAGGGTTGGAGGAGCTAAGAGGCAGGGAGGGAGTAAATCTGTCAAGGACTCTGTAAAGTAGGATGACATTTTAAAGTTAAAGCATCGTTGGGTCAGGAGCCAGTGTGGGTCAGTAAGAACAAGAATGATGAGAGGAAGCAGGCTTCGTACTGGACTGGGTATTTGAGTGGAAGCTCCTATCAGGACCAAGACCATACACAGCCTCAAGTTTACAATGGTCTGGTAAGCCATGGATTTGTGGCAGAGACAAAAGATGATCACTTCAGTCTTTGCAATATTTAGTCAGAGGGAGTATTTGTTCATGAAATACTAGATGCAGGATTAGCAATTTGACAAATTAGAGATGGTGCAGTGGCTGAGAGGGAGAGTGGTGATGGTATAATATATATGGAGCCTGATATATTTTTCAGAAGATGTAGCTCAGAAATATCATGTGGTTGAGAAAAAGGTTAGATTCTCAGAGGTGCTATTATGGGAGGAAAAAGAGAAGCCAGGAAAAGTAAGCAATTAAATAAGTTTTTATGAGCAATTATAGGCCGGTATTGGTTTTTCTTAAGAAATTGATTGAAGTCAGTGGTAGTTACAATTTGACATATGTGTATAGCTGTTCATCCAAGGAATCCACACAAGTCCAGAAGACATAGGAGTGGAAGTAAAGCCATTCGGTCCATCGAATTCACTCCACCATTCGATCATGGCTGATGGACATTTCAATGCCACTTAACTGTACTCTCCCCGTAGCCCTTAATTCCTTGCAAGATCAAGAATTTATCAATCTCTGCCTTGAAGACATTTAGTGTCCCGAACTCCACTGCACTCTGCGGCAATGAATTCCACAGGCCCACCACTCTCTGGCTGAAGAAGTATCTTCTCATTTTCGTTCTAAGTTGAGACCCTCTAATTCTAAGACTGTGCCCACGGTCCTAGTATCCAGACCTGACGGAAACAAAATCCCACTGTCCACCTTTTCTAAGCCATGCATTATCTTGTATGTTTCTATTAGATCTCCCCTCAACCTTCTAAACCCCAATGAATACAATTCCAGGATCCTCAGCCGTTCATCATATGTTTGGCCTACCATTCTAGGGATCATCCGTGTGATTTCTGCTGGACACGGTCCAGTGCCAGTATGTCCTCCTTGAGGTGTGGGGTCCAAAATTGGCCACAGTATTCTATGTGGGTTTATAAAGTCTTAGTAGCACATCGCTGCGTTTACACTCCAACCCCCTTGAGATAAATGACAACATTACATTTGCTTTTTTTAACCATGGACTCAACCTGCAAGTTAACCTTTAGAGAATCCTGGACTAGCACTCCCAGATCCCTTTGTACATTGGCTTTATGAATTTTCTCACTATTTAGAACATTGTCCATGCCTGTATTCTTTTTTCCAAAGTGCAAGACCTCGCATTTGCTTACATTGAATTTCATCAGCCATTTCTTGGAACACTCTCTTAAACTGTCTAAATGTTTCTGCAGTCTCCCCACCTCCTCAGAACTACCTGTCTGCCCGCCAAACTTCGTATCATCAGCAAACTTCGCCAGAATGCCCCCAGTCCCTTCATACAGATCATTGATATAAAGTGAACTGCTGCAGCCTCAACACCGAACCCTGCAGGACACCATTTGTCACCAGCTGCCATTCTGAAAAAGAACCTTTTATCCCAACTCTCTGCCTTCTTTCAGACAGCCAATCTTCAATCCATGCCAGTAGTTCACCTCGAACACCATGGGTCCTCACCTTATTCAGCAGCCTCCCATGACACCCCTTATCAAAGGCCTTTTGGAAGTCTAGATAGAGAATGTCCACTGGGTTTCCCTGGTCTAATCTACTTGTTACCTCTTCGAAGAATTGTAAGGGGTTTGTCAGGCACGACCTCCCCTTACTAAATCCATGCTGACTTGTTCTAATCTGATACTGCACTTCCAAGACTTTAGAAATCTCATCCTTAACAATGGATTCTAGAATTTTACCTGCAACCGAGTTTAAGGTAACCGGCCTATAATTTTCTATCGTTTGAATTGATCCTTTCTTGAACAAGGGTTTACAACGGCGATTTTCCAATCACCTGAGACTTTCCCTGACTCCAGTGACTTTTGAAAGATTACAACCAACATCTCTGCTATTTCCTCAAAGACACAAAGTATTTATTAAGTTCTTCACTGTAATTACCTTTATTTACCAGTAGCACCATTAAATCCGATCTTGCCTTCTCCCTTTCAAACTGCAGACTGAACTCTACCATATTATGATCGCTGCTTCCTAAGTGTTCCCTTACTTTAAGATCTTTTATAAAGTCTGGCTCATTACATAGTGCTCAGGCCAGAACAGCCTGTTCCCTTGTGGGCTCCATCACAAGCTGTTCCAAAAAGCCACCCCGTAAGCATTCCATGAATTCCCTTTGGATCCACCGGCAACACTATTCACTCAGTCCATTTGCATATTGAAGTCCCCCATGATCACCGTGACCTTGCCTTTCTGACATGCCCTATCTATTTCACGGCCCCTATCCTGACCACTTCTGAGTGATCCGTACATAACTTCCATTTTTTCTTTTGCCTTTGTGTTCCCTCGACCCCACCCACACAGACTCCACATCATCTGACCTGATGCCATTCAGTGCCATAGATTTAAATTCATTCTTGACTAACAAGGCAACCCCCCCCCCCCACCCCACCACCACCACCACCACACACACTGCTGCCCACCTCCCTGTCTTTTCGATAAATTGTAAATCCTTGAATGTTTAACTGCCAGTTGTAAACCCCCTGCAACCATATCTCTGTGATGCCTACCACATCATAATCATTCACGATGATTTGTTCCGTTAATTCATCCATTTTGTTATGAATACTGCAAACATTCAGGTAAACCTAATTTTCTTATCCTCATGATTTCCATCACCTCTAGCACTATGTCCCACATCATACAGCACATCACCTGTCCAACCATCTCTATTTATTTAATTAATTTATACAAAGTTATGAGTTAAATAATTTCCATTACTTCTCTGTCATCTTATTCACTTAACCAACTAATAGTAAACTTTTAATCAATCACACAATACACAAGAAATATAGATTGAAATGCCTTACCTTAGCAACACACGAGAGTCCTTTTTTATTGATTGGAGGAGGAGGGTGGGTGGGAGACAGTACACGTGTGGTGTCTTGGGATTCAGTTGCTGCCAAAATATATACCTGAAACTCCCGAGGTAAGTTTATATTAAATTACCTTCCTATCAGGGCACTGGTCCTTGCTGTCACTCCTCCCACTCCAACTGCCACTGAAAATGAAGAAGACTATGTAGTATTAAATGTTAGGCGAAGTGAACGTATCTGGACAATAGTACAGCTGAAATTGAGTTGCAGTTGTGTGCAATATCAATTTTTAAAGAGTTGTCAGTATATTTCTGTTTGCACGCATATCGAATATGGTGCTCCAACTCTCCTCTTAGGTTTTGTGATATGGTTGATTTATCCGGACCTATACCCACCTATGTTCAATCTGCTTACAGTGAAAAAGAATGGGGGAACTTCATTCAAATATCAAAATATCTAAGATAGTTGTCTGATATCACTTTCTTGGAGTGAGAGCAAATATTTTTCAAAAAGAGCTGGGAAATGGAACCGTCCTTAACTCCTAATAATGTTTCCTGATCTTTTTTGGCTTCACAATAGGAATAAGAATCTTGGGAGGTTATTTGAGGTAAGAGAGGTTGATGTGTTTTAAACTGGGGCAACAATGAAGGATTGAAGACAGATTGGTATATTCACAGTACAATTGGAAATGCGCATATTCAGTGTTATGATGCTATTACACTATGATATTTCTCTGAGCGTATGTTGAGAGTGTGGTGTTGGAAAAGCACAGCAGGTCAGGCAGCATCTGAGGAGCAGGAGAATCGACGTTTTGGGCATAAGCCCTTCATCAGGAATGAATCAACATTTTGGGCATAAACCCTTCCTTGGGACTTATGACCGAAATGTCAATTCTCCTGCTCCTCGGATGCTGCCTGACCTGCTGTGCTTTTCCAGCACCACACTCTTGGCTCTGATCTGCAGCATCTGCAGTCCCCACTTTGTCCTAGTTGATTTCTCTGAGCATGGCCAACATTACTGTTAAAAAGGTAAAAACACCGACTGCAGATGCTGGAAACCAGATTCTAGATTAGAATGGTGCTGGAAAAGCACAGCAGTTCAGGCAGCATTCGAGGAGCAGGAAAATCTTGTTTTCCTGCTCCTCGGATGCTGCCTGAACTGCTGTGCTTTTCCGGCACCATTCTAATCTAGAACATTGCTGTTAATGCTAGGCAGTCTTCATGCCAGTCATAAGAACATAAGAACTCGGAGCAGGAATAGGCAATTCAGCCCCTCGAGCCAGCCCCACCAGTTAATATGATCAAGACATGAAGGGCAACCTTTTACGCATGAGGATCTGAAACCTGAATATAGGCTGAGGTAACTAATTGTTGTCAGGAGCAACCACTTAATACATATTCTTACTAACTTAGCTGGAAATAAAATGGCTTCTTAATGCAAATAACATAACAAAATGGCTTATAGGCTGCAACTTGACAATTCTGCTTAACGCTGCATAAAATGGCTTTTAGCCCTGCTAAATCTGCATAATTGACTTGACCACAGTCTGTCTCAACAAAGATTAGCAGACAATGCTTCCTTTACAGCATAGAAATAACTAGATGAGATAAGAAGCTATTGGCCATCCTAACTTACCTTAAAGTGCAGGTGCAAAAACCCGATTCATTAGATAAGAATGGCTTAGGTTTTGGAAAGCAAAGTTGGTTCCCAGGAAATATCATTGGGTTGAATTGGTGTCAATAAAACTATTCCATTAATTAATTGGTAATTATGTACAATTATGGCCTGTACCTCTCTTTAAGAAAAGTATAAAAATGTCTTTATTTTAAGCCATGTGCACAGTTTCTCTGAGGAACACGGAAGTGTTTAACCTCTGTGTTTCTGGATGATCTGTGTCCGGCCGTGAGTAAAGAACCAGACAGATTGCTAGTGTTTATTGACCGATCGTGGAACAGAGGCCTCACCCCACAAAAAGGGGTTCCAACTCTTCACACAGAATGTAGTTTGTGTGTGGAATAAACTTCCAGAGGATATGGTGGATGCGGGTGCAGTTAGAACATTTAAAAGATATTTGGATAAGTACATGAACAAGATATGTTTGAAGGAATATGAGCCAAAGGACTAGTTTAGTTTCGGATTAGGGTTGGACCGTTAGGTCTGTCTCCATGATGTATGACTCTATGACTGATCTAACTTTGGCCCCAACTCCACTTTCATGACCTTAAAGGTCTCCAGAATACTTTAACCCATGATTAATTAAAATTCTGCCCCTTTCTTCCTTAAATTTGGGGCAGCATGGTGGCTCAGTGGTTAGCACTGTTGCCTCACAGTGCCAGGGATTCAGGTTTAATTCCATCCTTGAACGACTGTGTAGAGTTTGCACATTCTCCTCTGAGTGCTGCAAAGATGTGCAGGTTAAGTGGATTGGTTATGCTAAATTGCCCATCGTGTCCAGGGATGTGCAGGCTAGGTGACATGGGAAATATAGGATTACAGGTTTAGGGAAGTGGGGTGAGTCTGGGTGTGATGCTCTTTGAAGAGTCAGTGTGGACTTGTTGGACCAAATGGCCTGTTTAAACACTGTAGGGATTCTATTCTATTGATTCAAAAAATTTACACAATGTCACGACATCCACCACACACTGGGATAGTGACTTCCACAAGTTCATAAACCTCCGAGAGAAGTAATTCCTCCTTATCTCTGTTTTAAATCTGCTACACTTTATCCTAAAACTGTTACCATCTGACCTGACATTGAAGTGGTCAAAGCAGATCATTCTGACTTGTTTGGTTTCATGCAATTCTTCTGACATGAGGTCAGTCCTAACACTTGATTAATATTGCAATAATTTACCATTGATGAGACAAATCTGTTTCCATGCTGTACATCTCTATGACTCTATAAAACTGAATTGCACCAGTTGTGATATAAGTGTAGCTGACGAGGCACCAGAGAGAATCAGAGGTACCGAGGACACGATAAATAAACGCATTGCAGAATTGATACCCATTTCTACAATTTATTTCCACCAATCAATTAAATTACTGGATGAAAACATTGCCTTAGTTACTTTGTCTCCTTGGGTTGCATTGTATTTAACCCAAAGTGGCCTAATCAGAGAATTCTGCACATGAAATCTGAAATTGGGTAAATGTGCTAGATTTAAAAATACATTGTTTTGCTTGATCCTTCAGATAAACTTGAACCTTGACTGCTTTTAATCCTATTTTGTTTTTAATTGATCGTGAATTTTATTTTGCTACTTACTGTGCTTAAAACAACTTGGTTGTATTGTAATTGCTATTTATAAATATTTTACAAATGTGTTTTTTTCCCAGGATCATTACTTAGTGTTTCAGTTGTTACAAGGTCTACTGGATTCTTCGTGAGTATGCAGTTATTTGGCTGTTAAATATAGTTTGAATACACAAAGTCAACTAGTTAAAGTCTGCTTTGGAACCTTTCAAGGCTGATGGGTTTTCACAATATTTGTGAACCACCAGCTGGTAATACTTGCAAATAGCTTGATCATACTTTCTGCTGATATGATTAAAATCAGATTACAAGTCTAAGGCAAGTATTAGTATTTTCAGGGTTTTGGAACAAGCAAACTTGGATTGAAGAATGACAAATAATCATAAATTAACACCTATCAGCACAGGATTTGGATGACCTTTAGCAAAAGTGAAGAAAAGAAAGGTTTTCAGCATTACTATTGATGGCACACAAAAGTGTATTAATTCCATTAAGCGGTAAAGCCAATACACCAGAATTTGGGTTTCTCTTCCTGTACACATTGTTATTCACACTCACTATATTAATTGGATTCATGGGCAGACTGATAAGTCTATAAGATGATAGGCTGAATGGCCAGCTTCTCCTCCTATCAGGTCTGTTTGGTCACTCCAAGAGATTGTGGTTGATTTAAATAATCCTCAAGTCCCTTCATAACCCTTGATTCCCTTACTGATTATAAAATCTATCTCAAAGTCTTGAATATATTAATGACACAGCCTCAAAAGCCCTCTGCAAAAAAAAAATCCACAGATTCACTACCATCAGAGAATAAATCTCTTCTTGCCTCTATTTCAAGTGGGCAACCACTAATTTTTAAATGATTCTCTATGGTTCAAGACTCTGTCATAAAGGGAAGCAGCCTATCTGCAACTATCCCATCAAGCTCTCTAAGAATCTTGTTGTTTCATTAAAGATACCTCTGTTTCTTCTGGACTCCAGAGGGTACAGCCCAACTTTCTCAGCATCTTCCAATAAGACAGTCCCTCCTCACCCAGGATCAGTTTTTTGACGTTTACCTAGACTACTCCAATATCAGAATATTTTTCCTTAGATAAGGAGCTTAAAACTGTTCACAGCATTCCAGTGGTGGTCTGACTAGTTCTTTGTATACTTTTAACAAATTCTACCTACTTTTATTCTGTATTCTCAATGAACTAAACACAAACATTCCATTTGCCTTACTTGTTGAATTTGGATGCTAGCTTTTTGTGATTGACTGATGAGGACCCCCGAATCCCATACTCTGTACGTCTCGGCAGTTGTTCTCCATTTAAATAATATTCCCCTCCTCTTTATGCACTTTGGCAGGAAGAATATTAGTTATCTCACATTTTCCCACATCGTATTCAATTTGCCAGGCTTTTACCCACTCGCATGACCTGTCTATATCCCTCTGCAAATTCTTTGTGTAATTCTCATCATTTACATTCCCACTTATTTTGCATCATCTGGAAATTTAGCTGTACTAGATTCATTTTCCTCATCCAATTCACTATCATATGTTATAAGTTATTGTTCCCCAGCACCGATTCCAAAGGCACTCCTCTAGTTATAGGTTGTCATCTTGAAAATGTCCCCCTTATCCCAACACTCTGTCTTCCCTTAGTTAGCTAGTGCTCCATTCATATTAATATTCTACCTCCAACACCGTGGACTCTTATCTTATTAAGTTGCCTAAACTGTGGTATCTTATCAAACGCCTTCTGAAAATTCAAATATATTACATCCGCTGTTTCCCCTTTATCTCTTCAGCTTATTATGTCTTCAAAGAAGGCTAGTAAAAATGGCAGGTGTGACTTCCCATTTGTGAAGTCATGCCAACACTGTATCATCATTTGTACTTCTAAATACTTACTCCTTAACAACATAAATTTTATGCATCAAGCCACTGGGATCATGATGCAAAAGAATTAGCATGTCATTGTGGTACCACTCAGTAGTATGGGATACTCATACTGATGAGCAGGGGAAAATATTCTGTTGATAGACAATTTCTTTACCCTGAATGTTGGAATGGATATGTTGCATCCTAGGGGGTTGATATATTTTAAGATTTGTTTTGAGTTTTTAAGAATCTTACTTGGAGTCTGCAAAGATGATTTCCATAAATAAATGGCACATTACTACATTGTTCTATAGTGAATGCTTTTTTGTAAAAACCTGTGTTTTCTATTTTATTTATTGTCTATCCTCAAATAATGTCGTGTTAGGAGCATTTTAATACATGTGTTTAATATATGCAGCTATCCTCATTTCTGTATTCCCTTTCTTCTTGTTATCACCTTTTATTGCTTCTTGTTATCTTTATCTTTGCAGCTTCTGCACCAACGTCAGCACCTGGCAATTTTAAAGCTCAGCTCCCTGTTTACTGTCGCAAAAACTGAGCTTAGCGTGTCACACAAGTTAGATGGAAAATAAGTCACCTTCTACATTGTCTATTTAAATGCCCTTAAGTCAAATGGAACAGGTTAATTGCACATAGAAGCTCCTGCTTGAGCCAGACCAACATTGAATCTCTGTTATATCAGCATGGACGTTTCCATTTCCCAAATACTGATGTTACTGATCCGAGTAAGCTGTCTACATTAGTACTGAACTGTTCACAGTTTGTGCAATGGGTTCATGGTGTTGGGAACTGGGTTATGTCAATCCCTAATCTCAAACTTAAGTGGAAACAGGAATTGTTCAACCTGGGACAGGTTATGAACTCTGATGCACTCCTTTCAAGTACTGGGGAATTTTCAGCTCTTGAAAACAGATTGCATTGAGCCATATGAAATGTGAATATTTGAAAAAAGAACATATTATCAACTCACCTCAAGCACATTATCAAAAGCATATTTTTTGCACACAAGATTTCTTTTTGAGAGTCAGGTTGAGCGACAAAAAGAAGTGGCTTAATGATGTTGGATCTGATTGTATCAACTGTGACAAAATTCATGTCTTTGAATTTTAAGTAACCTTCTTGTTTTAGTAGAGACCGGACGGGGTGGGAAAACAATGCATTCTAATACGGATGGCTGCCTCATATTAAATCTGCTTTCCTGTCAAAGGTGCTGATTGAAACAGTGACTTATGAACATTTGTAGAGTCATACAGCATTGAAACAGACCCTTTGGTCCAACTAGTCCCTGCTGACCATGATGTCAAACTAAACTGGTCCAACCTGCCTGTGTTTGGCCCATGTTCCATATCCAAACCTTTCCTATTCATTAACTTTTCCAAATATCGTTTAACATTGTAGCTGTACCTGCATCCGTCACTTCCTCTGGCAGTTCATTCCATACATGAACCACTTTCTGCACTTAAAAAAAAACTTGCCCCTCGTGTCCTTTTTGAATCTTTCTCCTCTCTCTTTAAAAATATGCTCCCTAGTTTTGATCTCACCCACCCTAGGGCAAAGACCTTTTGCTATTTGTCTTATCTATATCCCTCATGATATTATGTACCTCTATAAGGTTACCCCTCAACCTGCTATGTTCCAGTGAAAAATTTCCCAGCCCATTTTTAAGCTCCATTCCTGTCAACATCCTGGTAAATCTTTTCTGAATCCTCTCTAGTTAAGTGATATCCTTACTTGGAGAAAGTGAAGCCAAGTTAATGAGCTTCAGAATTTAACTCTGGCTGACTGGGTTACCTGGACTTTACGAATTCTGGCAGCTAAAGGGAAGTGAGGACAACTAGGTGAGAAGAGATTATCCTGAACTGCTGGTTGACCAGGAGAAACTGCTATGCTCCCTCTCCAACCACTAAATTGACCTTCTGACCTTAGCACCATCATAATCTCCACAACTTCCCCTGACCATCATTTGCAGGTTCCTTTTCGAGCCTGGGATTTTTTATGCATAGTATAATCATTCTATGTTCAATATCATTTTGTTATCATCTAATTGGATTGATGTGCTAGAAAATTGCAGGCGAAGTCGAGAGATTTCATAACCTTCAAAGAAAAGGACTTCGTTTCAATTTTTTTCTCCACCTAGGGAGCGAGCAGATTTGAAACAGGTTTCACTTTAAATAAGTGTTCAGCATACTGCTAATTCTTTATAACCGACTTGACAGATGAAATCTGTTTTGAAATCTGGAAATGTATTTTATTGTGTGAGGAATTAATCTCAGTGTTTTACATATTAAGCATGCTTCAGCAAAACTAGCCAGCTGTCAAAATGTTACAAAAAAAGACTTTTGCAGTGTCGGTTTGCTTAGCTCGAAAGTAGGAACTGTTAGTTTGAATGGCTTAAAATATTCACAGTTGGATTTCTGTTTCAGAACTATACTGGTTTTTGTTGAATTGTATGGAATTGATAATGATGGACATTTTTGAACAACTGGGCACTTTTTCATTTAATCAGTTAGGGAACGTGGCTGCCAGTCCATACTGTGGTGCAGATATTCTGTGAGTGAACAATAACTTTCTAATGGTTATTCAGTTTATAATCCTCTAAAACATTTTATGAAGCTTAGGATAGAGATGGGTGCAAACATCAATCCAAGGTTAATGTCTGCTCTTTATTGTAGAACCTTGTATTATCCAGACTCAGCAGCAGCTTGCATTTATATGGCAGCAGTAATGAATTGCTGCATCCCATGATGCCTTTAGTATTTGCTTTGCCTGTTATTTATCAATATTTTCAAGGATAAAGCCTTGTACAAAATACTACTGCAAAGCTTTTTGACACCTCTTCCTGTTTAGTATTAATACAATAGAACACGAGGGAGTTGGAATTAGTTTACAGTATTTGCATTGCCTTCTCTTTGTTTCTGTGCTTGTGATACTGTTGTACTGTAATTGCAAAGCAAAGATTTCAGGACTCCTAATTATTAGCAATTTACTCACCAGATGATGGGAGGCCCCTTCTATTGTAATTGATAATGAGGGTTTTGGTACATAGTTAAATTAGAACATAATATAGTCCCACTGTTTCTTTAATGTGGCAGCAAGACTCCCGTAGCAGTCTTGCCTCTGCAGAACACTGTTGTGGTTTCAGGTTCCGCTGCAGAACTTGAGTACTTAATTATTGCTGGCATTGTAGTTCAAGTGATGGTAAGACGTGTTAATTTGCAGCTATAGCTGCCAGTTCAGACAACTAGAAACCACATGGAATTTATTTGAGCCTACTGAACTTCAAATTGGCTTTCTGGAGTTGGGAAAATTGTTTCCATTTAAATGGAACAGGCAGAGCCTAACACTGGAACCCTTTCTGGCAAGGTAAGTCAATTAGGCCCATTTAAAATCCATAACAACTGTCTGTGAGCCTGCCAGAATTCACTGGTGACTTTGCAATTAAATGGACTTGCTCAGTGCTCCCATAGCTCCCAAGAGCTATCCTTCTCAGGTTAACTTCTCTACATGACTTCCATCCCCTACACTCACTTGGGTTCGGTGATCCAGGGTTGCCTAGAAGCATTACCGGCAGCAGCCAGACCTCTTGGTAGTGCTCAGACAATGGAGAGCTCTTGGTCCTCATTTAGCTTAGGTAGTCAAAGTTCCTACTGGTGATGGACCATTCGGGAACTAAATCATAGCCCTCTTTTTGAAAAATAACGACAAGGTCGTCTGAGATATTGACCACTGAAATCAACTGGTCAACCAGTTATGGAAATTATAGCTGTTTTGGAAATATGCTTGATGAACATTGGTTATTGTGGTCACATGTTTAACAGCATTTTTCCACATTAAAAATATTGGTGCACATTGGACTCCAAGTGTGATAAGTGCTGTACAAATACGCAGTATTTCTTCCATTCATGTATGTATGTACGTACGCATTTATTTATTTGTTGTGTGCCTAGTTGGAGCCGAGCAATTGCCTGATCAGTGGTTAGATGGATTTCTTTAATGCTCCCTGCAAGTGTTGTCAATGGGCATTCCTTGGTAATGTGAGTCATTGTTTGGTCTGCACATCAGCTGTAACCTGGATGTTCTTGGTGAACACATTGATGTTAGCAGGCTGCACAGAGGCCTTGACCAGCCCAGAAATAGATTAAAAGTCACTGTTGACTTTCAAAGTGTTTGCATCTCAAAATGTTGGTGTGCATGTGCAATATGTCATCAAGAAAGTGAATGGGATGCTATACTTTATTATGAGGGATATTGAACATAAAAGTGAGAATGTTTTGCTCCATTTATAAAGGGAGAGCACAAATCAAATACTGCTTGCTGTTTGGGTCTTATTATTGAAGCAAGCTTGTTAATGCATTCAACACAGTTCAGCTGAGGTTTTACTGGATTGGTACCTTCAGTGAATGGATTGTCTTCAGTGGATGGGATGGACTGTACATGGGGTCTTCGATCAGAGAATGGCTTCTGGTCAATCTTTTATCCTATCAGTTCTTCCTGTCATGGTTCCTCAGCATGGTAGTTTGAAACCATTGTGGGGCGGTTTGAGAGAAGACATACTGCTGATGGTTTGAGGATGCTTTTGAATAAGGTAAGGATTGGATTGGAGTAGGCTTTCTCTAGTAGCTTGCCTGTTGCATTTATCCTCCTGACTTGGGTAGGGAGAGTGGCAGTTTGCCCAGGGCTTTGATTTAGTGAAGGTGAGTCATGAGAAGAATGTGTGTGATGATGTACATTGTTGAGTTGAGCTGCACATTGGTAACTTGTGTGTGTAGGCAGATCGGTACCACACTGGATCTCAGAATTCTGCAGGTGAGCAGGTTCACAGCTTGTGATCTCCATATGTAGTGGGCAGTTCAGCAAGGAAGATGTTGTGGGTTTTCGCTTCTGAAATCTCGGTGAGGTTCTGGCTGCATAAGGTTCTATCAAAGGTAATACATGGTTGAGAATCCATGATGATATCTGGTTTTTCTCTTAATATTGACAACGTGAAGGTTGAATCTGATGGATTTTGTTTTTGCTGGTACTCTGTTTTGGGCACCATGTCTTGCGTCAGTCGGCTGGCTTTATCTGTCAACTTGGAGAGAGTCTGCATCCTTATGCCATAGCAGACACCCTCTGCATAGATAAACCTCCAGGACCAGGTAGGGGAGTTGTGGCAGTTTTCCCTCTTATTGTAACCTATGTAGCATATTGGGTCATTTGGTTGCTGAAGGTTCAATCTGGAATTGTGCAGTCCACAGAAGGCTCACCATTTCAGTCCAGATTTGCTTCTTTATTGTCTATTTTTCCAGCAATGCTTTCCCTCCCTGAGGCAAAGAAGATGCCTTGCTACCTGATTGGTATTTGCAGACGGAGGCTTGACATTGTTGGTTGCTGGGCTGCTCTGAAGTGGCGTAAGACTCTCCAACACTTGCAACTTGTGTATGTGCAATGCAGGTTCTTTGAATTCCTGGATTGCGCTGGATGAAGACAATCAAGTGGTGTGCCATCTCATTGGATGGCAATTGGGTAATGCATTTTTTTCTTAGTTAACTCAACAGAATATGTTTCCATTTCTTAATGAAGGAATAAGCTTCTGACCTCTGTTGAAAGAGTACAAATTCTTATCTCTCTCATTTTCTTTCAGCTACAGCAAGTGTATATAAATTTCTTTCATTAGGCGGGGTTAATCATAAAGTGTTCAACAACCTTCAAGAAAATGCCACACCTATTTCTCTCAATCCGAAAGGCTTTAAGCTTGACTGACATTAATTAATTGAAAGATGCTTGGTGAAAGCAGAAAAAAAATCATATTATATAATTAAATTGCATTTTCTCATGGTAAAAATTCTATTAATGAGTTGGCATGTTTGCACCTAAGCTGCCTTTAAGGAGAACTCACTTTTGGAATAAAAATGGCAGAGCCCCAGGGGTAGGCTTGGAATATGTTTCAAAAGCTTAAATATCTAAATTGTTACTAATGAGCTCAGGAAGATCATACAATATTTTGGCTTGGGTCCCCAAAACATAATGCCTTGAGGATATTAAGAGATATTCTGCTTAGATTTTCTAGATAGCGTAGAGTTTAGCACAATCCATTTTATTCAACTCTGTATAGAGAAAGTTACATCTTATGTTGAAGCTAACGAGCTTGTGATAAAATATTTGCTGCTTTTTCCTTTCTCTTCAGAAATATACTGAGGATCAACATAGCAATCTTTGGATATTTTATATCAATTGTGATTAAATGTTTCAAGTTCTTTGCCTCTCAAAAGCTATTTTCAAAATAGAATAATACCTGATCAGGTGCTATTCTCAGCAGCATTGATTTACCAGACAACATAATGGTTTACTAAATTGCAAATATGAATTCTCGGTATTTTGTTTTTACCAATTTATGGTTGTATTTATGGCTTGCAGTCAGATATTAGTACATTTGTTCATAGGCTGTGGATGACGCTGGCTGTGCCAGAATGTTTTGTCAAATTCCTAATTGCTTTTGAGAATCTAATGGGGCGTGATGCCTTCTTGACTTGCTGCACTCCATGTGTACACCCACATTTTCAGTTACCAAACAAGTTGCAAGATGTTGCCTGAGTGACGGTAAAGAGGAAAGGCAATATATGCAGAGTCAAGATGGCTTGGAGGGAAGCTTGTAGATGGTGGTCCCACTATGCATATATTGCCTTCATTGTTCCAAGTGGTTTAGAAGGTGCTATTGAAGAAACTTTGGCGAGTTGCTGTAGCATATCTTATAGATGATAGACACTGCTGTGACTCTTGAATGAACAGTAATAGAATTAATTGAACACAATTATATATTTCAGAGGGGAAGAGATTATATCTTATGTAGGGCCCTACACACTAAGGTTTGGGTTCCATGTCATCTGACCACATTATGCCTTAGCTCCTTATGCAAATGCTCAACAATTCCCTTTCCTCCTCAGTTACGTTCAGAGTGCTACCCCAAGGAATGTCTGCAATATTGGGAATGAGATGTTTGAGTTGCTAAAGCTGCAATCAGTTTCCCTTGGACTGTATGTGACTTCAACCAGTGGACAGCATTCTCCCACATTTCCATTGACCCCAGTGTTGCCTTGGGCTCCTTGACTCCACACTTAGTTAAGTGCTACCTTGATGTCAATGGCAGTAACTGACATGTCAGTTCTTATGTCCATGTTTGGATCAAGAATTTAAATGAAGTAAGGTGCTGTTGGAAAGCAAAATTTTTGTTAGAGAACAGGTGTTCCTTTGCCAGTGCTGTTTGACAACACTGATGGATCTCCTTCCCTCACTTTGATAGCGATTGAGGTTAGACTAATGGGATGGTCATTGGATGGGTTGGATGTGTCCTATTTTTTCGGCGCAGGATATTGCTGTGCAATTATCTGCATTGCTGCATAAATGCTACTTTAGTAATTGTATCAGCTCTGGATCAATAGTACATATCATCACTTTAATGTTCAGTTTATATTAAAGACCCAGAGAACATTTTCTGTGAGAACATGTTCCTGATTTGACTTTGGATCCACTATTGAATATTGAGACTCATTGTACGAATAGATTTCATCTGTTAGAGTTCAATATCAAACAATTAACCTGAATTAGTGAGGGAGAGGTGGGTAGGCTTTATGGGCTTTATGCACCTAATCTACAGAGACTGTGCTATATTTATAGTGTTCATTTCAGTTATTCATTACAAAATAGAGAGCAATTGTCTGAAAAGAAAACATTTAATCCTTGTTTGCTTTAAAGTCCCATATCAAAAGTATGACCATCATGACAAATGCAGATGTGAAGTCATGGGATTGTAGAATAAAACTTTACAAGCACTACAAACTACCAAATGCACTCATAAACATTACAGCTGATGAAGTATCTTTTGAAGGTAGTAACTTTAATCAAATGGGAAAAGGAACAAATATATAACTTCTGTCCTGCATAATTCTCAGATTCTGAAACCAACAAATTTGATATATCTGCATAGTATTCTTGGAATCCATTAATTTCTTTATTGTTAAAAAAATGGCACATCTTTATGACAGTAGTTACGTGGATGGATTGGAAGGGCTATGACTAGAAAGATCCACAAAGAGATTTGGTAGAGGTATTCAAAACCATGAGTGATCTCGATTGTTCCCATTGATGGAAAAGATCAAGTACCAGTGGGCAAACATTTAAGGTTACTAGCTAAAGAAGCAACAGCAAAATAAGAGAAAATCTTTTCAAGTCGAGAATGTTTATGAGGCTGGAATGCAGTTTTGGGGATGGAGGCAGATTTAATTTTGGCTGTCAAAAAGACATTGGATTGTTCTCAGAATATAAAATATTTGCAGGGCAACATGGCCACTTTGTGAATTGCTTTTGCATAGTCTCAGCATGGATTCAATTGACTGAATTGTCTCTGCTGTAAGCATTCTGTGATTCTAACTATCTTGTGCTTGTAATTCACCCCCCCCCCCCCCCCCCCCCCAATCTCCCTGAAATTGTGATCAGTGTGCTTGGAAGACCTCACAGTAGAATGTACATTCTCAGTTGTGATTTAATGCCCCAGGGAAATACCATCTGCATCTAGCTGCCGGAGCTTGGATGCCCCTTTCTGGGCTGTCTGCTGCTGTTCACTCTCAGCCAATTGCTTGAGCGCATTGTGAAGTCTGAGTTACAAGGTGAAAATCCAACTGTTTCTTCCTGGTCCCACTGAAGTATCTGAATATCTGAATTAGTGCATGGACTGTGGTAACTGTCCTGCAATTGTGCACCCTTGATTGATTGAACTTCTGTAAGGGACTATTTTCTTTGACTTCCATCAGCTTATTTTGCATGCATGAAAGTTCAGTAAAGATGAAAGGATTTAGCTATCTTTCTATCTGGAGTGTGAAATGGGTTTCAGGTTTTCTGAATGCAAGAAAAGGGAGGCAGTTCTGATTATGAGCATTCCTTTTGAGAACTTAGACGGCCGCAATAGGCTTTTATTTACAAATTACAGCAAACATTATAATTGCAGAATTCAAGATATCATGCAGCTTGCAGGCAATAGAAATAAATACTGTTGGCTCTGTTTCACAGAACATTTCCCTCCACTCAGTTCAGATCTTAATATGAACAACACTGGTTGGCGGAAGATAATTGCACTGGGATTTTGGCTTATCCGGCTGGTACCAAACCTATGAGAATATGTACAGTGCTGTCAGAGGAACAGTGTTGTTGATCTTTAGAAGTTAAAATGAAAAACTCAAAAGGTTATTTTGCAGAATGTCAACTGAGGTTATAATGCCTAGAACCGTGCTTTATTCGAGCTTTTAAAAAGCAACACTGCATTTTGCAAACCCAGTGTGTGGGTAGCAGTCAGGATTGCTGCCAATATCAGAGGGTAAAGAACTGAAGCGTGGCTGTGGCTAGGTCATGACTTTGAGGTTGAATCAACATAACCTTTTAAGTAAATAAAAGCAAATTACTGCAGATGCTGGAATCTGAAACCAAAAGAGAAAATGCTGGAAAATCTCGGCAGGTCTGGCAGCATCTGTAAAGAGAGAAAAGAGCTGACGTTTCGAGGCTAACCGTCCCTTTGTCAAAGCTGGTGCAGACCACATGAATAATGTCCACAGGCTTCTCCAGTTTTATTCAATTGTCTTCAAAAGTTTGGTTTGCCTGTAGCTAATGATTAAATCCATGATGGTAGTTGATAAAGGGCACAGTTTTAAATAAGGGATCTCCTATTTGAAATTAAAGTGAGGAAGAATTTCTTCTGGTGGCCATTAATGTATGGAATTCGCTACCTCATAGAGCCACGGATTCTGGGTTATTGAGTATGTTAAGGCTAGTTTAGAAAGATTTTTGATTGATAAGGGATGTGAGTGTCAAGGAGGTGGTAATAATTGAGAGCATAGTGTGCAAGTGGTGGTGTTGGTCAGGTAGTAAAGTGAAATGAAGGCCACAATCAAAGCAGCCATGATCTTATTAAATTGAAGTGTAGACTTCAAATTTCTTCTGATCTTGATTAACCATTTTGTTAGGATTTTCTTCATTCTTTGCATCATATCTTCTTCATGTTATGCCTCTTAAGTGTACTCTCACCATTACACCTGCTAATAGCTCTGCAAGTTTATCCAGTTATCGAGGTGTCTGAGTTAATCTTTCAAATAGGATTTTCTTAAGGATTTCAGTATTCTTCTAAACATCCCTTAGACTAACACGTGAGCTCGAGATCCTGTCAGAGATTGCCACTTTTGGAAATGTATGCCTCTGGAAGTTATGTGAGATCTAGGTTCCCGTGGTCAAATATATTTCAGTTTTCTGAAATGCTGTCCCTACTGGGACAGATATCTGCATCAAGCTATGGATGCTGAGTGGGCAAGAACTTTTAAGAATAAGTTTAAACACACAAGCTTCTGAGTGGGTTTAGTACGATAGATGCTGAGAAGACGCTTCCCCTCATTTGGATATCAAGAACTGGGGGCATAGATTAAAAATTAGAGGTCACCTATTTGAGCCAGACATGAGGAAGAATTTTAGGATTCTTTATCCCAGAGAGCAGTGGTGATTGGGTAATTGAATAGCTAAGCTAGATTCTTGGTCTACAGAAGATTTGAGGGTTATGAGGGAAACATAGGAAAGCACAGTTATGGCCATAATCAGACCAACCTAATCTTACTGAAGGGCGACCGCCCTTGTAAATTTCTATTAGATCTCCCCCAACCTTCTAAACTCTAATGAATATAACCCAGGATCCTCAACCGTTCATTGTATGTTAGGCCTACCATTCCAGGGATCATCCATGTGAATCTCCGCTGGATACACTCCAGTGCCAGTATGTCCTGTCTGAATTGTGGGGCCCAAAATTGGACACAGTATCCTAAATATGGTCTAACCAGAGCTTTATAACGTTTCAGTAGCACATCACTGCTTTTACCTGTTCCAACCCTGTTGAGATAAATAACAATATTACATTTGCTTTCTTAACCACTGACTCAACCTGCAAGTCAGACTTTAGAGAATCCTGGACTAGCACTCCCAGATCCCCATGTACTTTGGCTTTATGAATTTTCTCACCATTTAGAAAATAGTCCATGCCTGTATTCTTTTTTTCCAAAGTGCAAGATCTCGCATTTGCTCACATTGAATTTCATCAGCCCTTTCTTGGACCTCTCTCCTAAACTGTCTAAATCTTTCTGCAGTCTCCCCACCTCCTCAGAACTACCTGCCTGACTGCATAACTTTGTATCATTGGCAAACTTGGCCAGAATGCCCCCAGTCCCTTCATCCATTATCATTATCCTTCATTATTTATATACAAAGTGAACAGCTTTGGCCGCAACACTGAACCGTGCGGGACACTGAATGTCAGCTAGTGACAAGCAGAAAAAGAACCCTTTATCCCAACTCTCTGCCTTCTCTCAGACAGCCAATCCTCAATCCACACCAGCAGCCCACCTCAAGCAGCATTGGCCCTCACCTTACTCAGCAGCCTTCCGTGAGGCACCTTATCAAAGGCCTTTTGGAAGACTAGGTAGATAATATTCACTGGGTTTCTTTGGTCTAACCTACTTGTTACCTCTTGGAAGAATTCTAACAGGTTTGTCAGGCATGACCTCCCCTTACTAAATCCATGCTGATTTGTTCTAATCCGACTGTACCCTTCCAAGAATTTAGAAATCTCATTCCTAACGATGGATTCTGGAATTTTACCTACAACCGAGGTCAGGCTAATCTGCTTATAATTTTCCATCTTTTGTCTTGATCCTTTCTTGAACAAGAGGGTTACAACAGCGAGTTTCCAATCATCTGGGACTTTCCCTGACTCCAGTGACTTTTGAAAGATTACAGCCAACGCTGATTTCTTCAGCCACCTCTCTTAGAACTCTAGGATGTAGCCCACCCAGGCCAGGAGATTTGTCAATTTTTATGACTTTCTTGCTTTTCTAGCACTTTCTCTTTTGTAATGGCTACCATACTCAACTCTGCCCCCTGACTCTCCTTACTTTTTGGGATATTACTCATGTCTTCCACTGTGAAGACTGGCACAAAGTATGCATTAAGTTCTTCAGCTATTTCCTCATCTCCCAGCACTAGCCTTCCTCCATCAATTTGGAGTGGCACAATTTCTACTTTTGCCACTTGTTTGTTTCTTATGTATTGAAAGAAACTTTTACTATCATTTCTAATATTACTGGCTAACTTAACTTCATATCTCTCTCTTTGTTAACCTGTGTTCCTGTGTTTGTTTTTGTAGTCTTCCCAATCTTCTGATTTCCCAGTGGTCTTGGCCACTTTAAAGGTTCTCTCTTTTTCTATGATACATTTCCTGACTTGCTTTGTCAGCCATGGCTGTTTAATCCACAACCCCCCCCCCCCAACACACCCAGATAATCTTTATTTTCTTTGGGATGAACCTCTGAAGTGTGTCCTCAATCTAACCCAGAAACTCTTGTCATTGTTGCTCTACTGTCTTCCCCACTAGGCTCTGCTTCCAGTCGATCTTTGTCAGTTCCTCTTTCGTGCCTCTATCATTTCCTTTATTTAACTGTAACACTATTGCATCTGATTTTGTCTTCTCTCTTTCAAACTGCTGGCTGATCTCTACCATATTATGATCGCTGCCTCCCAAGTGTTCCCTTACTTTAAGATCTTTTATAAAGTCTGGTTCAGTATGTAGCACTAAGTCCAGAATAACCTGCTTCCTTGTGGGCTCCATCACATGCTGTTCCGAAAAGCCATCCTGTAAGCATTCCATGAATTCCCTTTCTTTGGATCCACCAGCAATATTATTCACCCAGTCCATTTGCATATTGAAGTCCCCCATGACCTTGTCTTTCTGACATGCCCTATCAATTTCCTGAAATATCTTGTGCCTCTATCCTGACCACTGCTGGGTTTTTTGCCTTTATGGTTCCTCAAGTCCACCCACACAGACTCCACATCATCTGACCCGATGTCATTCAGTGCCATAGATTTAATTTCATTCTTAACTAACAAGGCAACCCTGCCCCCTCTGCCCACCTCCCTGTCTTTTTGATAAGTTGTAAATCCTTGGATGTTTAACTGTTCGTCCTGAACCACTTCCAATCACAAGTCTGTGATGCCTGCCACATCATAACCACTCATGATAATTTGGTGCTGTTAATTCATCTGCTTTGTTCTGAATACTACGAGCATTCGGGTAAAGTGCCTTCATGCCAATTTTCTTATCCTCATGATTTACAGTAATATATTCTAAGTTATCCTTCCTTTTTGCTTCATACCTAGTCTGCCTTGAACTTAAACCTTGCATACATGCTAACCTGATGCTTATCTGCCAACATGTGACTCCAGACCCATACCACTGCGGTTAACTCTAAACTGCCCTTTGAAATGGCCAAAAAAAGTCACCTAGCTCAAGGGAGATGAAGGACGAGCATGAAAAGCTAGCCTTGCTGGTGAAGTCCACATCCTAGGAAAGATCTGAAAAATAGTAGAGCAATCAAATTTCTGGAGAATGTCATAAGGGGCATAGCAAATATAGTCCGCAATAAATTCAGTTTGAAATTCAAGAGATACATACTTAATTAGATTACTTAGTGTGGAAACAGGTCCTTTGGCCCAACAAGTCCACACCGACCCGCCAAAATTGGCCACCAAAAGACACAACCCACTATCAGTAGTTTCTATAGACACAGACAAAGAAGGGCACCACTTTGACTGGGTCAACACTCACATCCTAGGACAAGTGAAACAAAGACACGCACAAGAATTCTTAGATGCACGACATTCTAACCCGAATTCCATCAATAAACACTTCGATTTAGATCCTATCTACTTCCCCTTGAAAAAAGGACCGGAAATGACATCACCCACCTTAAGAAACCAAGGTCAATAAATAGAGAGACAGGACATACCACCAGTGCTTCACCGGAGACTGTCACTGATGATGTTACCTAGTCATGGTGACGAAACATCTGAAAACAAACCTTTGAGCTCAGTGAGTTAACTTGCATACTTATCATCAACCTGAGCTACACACCTTCTCAAAAATTGCAGAATCTCCTTGTAACAAAGAGTAGTTGGAATGTGGAACTCGCTACCATATTTAGTAGCGGAGGTGAATATCATTGATGCATTTAAAGGGAACCTGTATAAACATGAGAGAGTAGAATGCAAAGGTATAATGATGAGATGGAAGTAAACTGGAGCAGGATTGTGTTGAGAATAAAAAGTACATAACTGAGTGTGGCTGTACATATTATGCAAGAGAGTTTATTTTCATTAAAATGGGTAAACACACAGTTATTGGAAATGTCCAAAAATCTATCAGGATAAGAAACATTACTGTTATTAAATTAATTACATTGGTTCCTGGCATTTTATAGCCTAGACAGATGCTTAATAAAAGTTGTGCTTACAGCTGCCTATGGTACATAATTTGGCAGAAAGCTGTGTGACTGGTGTGTGTGGATTCACAGGCAAATAGACTGTTGAACTAATCCATATTTTCAAATTGAGGTTTGCAGTTAAACAAGAATAATTAATGAAAACTAGTAATTCTATAAAAGATAATGGGTAAAATATGCATAGATGATGAACTAATGCATTATTGATTCTAACCTACATCTCCACGTAAGCTGGTAATATCTGCTGCAATTGTTGTTTTAGTCCACTATACTATTTAATGTATGCCAATGAAAAAGGCTAGGATTGGAGATTTAAGCTAGAATGGTTAAAGCTTCTGCAGCAATCTTCAGTCAGAAGTGCCAAGTGGATGATCCATCTGGGCCGCCTCCAGTGCTCCCCAGCCTTTCAGATACCAGTCCTCAGCCAATTCGATTCACTCCACATGATATCAACAAACGGTAGAAGATATTGTATCCTCATAATAACATTCCGGCAATAGTATTTAAGTCTTGTGCTACTGATCTTGCCACTCCCCCAGCCAAGCTGTTCCAGTACAGTTTCAACACTGGTATCTATCTGACTGTGGAAAATTTCCCAGTTATGTCCTGTACACAAGAAGGAGGACAAATTAAATGCAGCTAGTTACTACCCCATCAGTCAACCCCCAATCATCAGGACGGTGATAGAAGGTGTTACCAACAGTGCTATCAAACAGGACTTGTTCAACAATAACCTGCTTAGTGACGCCCAGTTTGGGTTCTGCCAGGGCCATCCCACTGCTGACGTCATTACAGCCTTGGTTCAAACATGGACACAAGCTGAATTTCAGAGATGAGAGAGACAGCCCTTGACATCAATATTCTGTTCGACCAAGCGTGCCATCAAGGAGTCCTAGAAAAACTGCAATCACTGGGTATCAGGAGTCAAACTCTCTGGTGGTTGGAGTCATACCTGACACATAGGAAGGTGGTTATCAATGCTGGAGGCCAGTCATCTCAGCTCCAAGACACCTCTGCAAGAGGTCCTTGGCCCAACCGTTTTCAGGTATTTCATCAATGCTAGCGTGTACTATCTACATGATGCACTGCAGAAATTCACTAAAAATCCTTAGACAACACTATCCATACCCACCAGACAAGGGCAACAGGTGCCAGGGAACACCACCACCTGCAAGTTCCCCTCCAAGCCACTCAGCATTTTCACTTGGAATATATCACCATTCCTTCACTGCTGCTGAGTCAAAATAGTGGAATTCTCACTTAAGGGTTTTGTGAGTCAACCCACAGCACAGACTGCAGGTATTCAAGAAGGAAACTCACCACCATCTTCTCCAGGGCAACTAGGGACAAGTGATAAATGCTGGCTAGCCAGTGATACCCACATCCCATAAGTCAATGTTTAAAACAAAAGGCTGCAAGTTTTGTTTTGGCTAATAACTAATACCTTTTGTTGTATAATTGCACAAGTTCCTTTTATATTCACTAGGGACTTTGATTAATACAACATTCCTTTTTTGGCAGCCTAAGTATTGTTTCTGCAATAAACCATCCTAAAGTGCAGTTGTGCTCCCTCAGATTAATGAAAGCTGTTATTCTGTTGAAATTCTCCAATGATGTCCAAACATATCAAATCATCAAAATGTTGGAATCTCAAGTGTTCAGTTTAACCTTCCTGCTACATTTGCAAAATGGCGACCTAAAATCCTGACAGGAACGTCACCTTACATTGCTTAAAAGAACCCAAAAAAATATTTTTTTAAAATTTGAGTTTTAAAATGTGTGAAGTCAAAATACAAGGCCCTAAAATTTGACGGAAATTGCAAATGACTGCAAGATGTATATAATAAAACTCCTCATTAATATAACCATGTGTGTTCATTGTTATTGCTATCCATCAGCCAACCATATATGATGAAGAAAGCAAACTCTTGACAACAACCTAAGGCCATAGTCAGCTGTCAACTCTGAAAGTTTATTAGTAACAAACTTTCTTGAACTTTGTTTTAGTAATTGGAAAGAACTGGGCAGCTATTGCTTCAGCTGAGAATAGTTACTTTTACACAGAACTGAATTGGTTGAAAATTGAGATTGGCAAGCATTAAAAGGAACAGAGACAACGTTTTTATGATGTGGAAATTGTCATTTAAATTTAAGTTATGAAAATAAAATGTGATCGAGTTTTGACCATGACTTCTGGAAAGGAACATCTGGCACTCTTATTTATAATGAAATCATGCTGTGGACTGGTGTCTTGCATTCAGACAGATCCCTGGTACGCAGTTTCACTCCACCTTCATGTTGAGGGATCTGAAAATCATCAAATAACGGGTGCGACAGTACAATTTTTTTTTGTTGCATCACACAAAAGCCATAACATTAATTTATATGCTCTATTTATTTCTCAATAAAAATGTTTCCCCTGTTTAGTCTGGATAAATTTGTGTTTGATTAAGGCATTAGATACCAGTGCACCAGAGAAAAAAAACATGCTGTATTGTTTTCTGTTTCTATGCATTTGAAGAAGAATCAGGGAAGTTTTGATTCAACTCATAGAGGTGTTGTTTGGCATAGAACATGTTTTTATTTTTATTGCACTTTTCTCAGGATTTCATCAAATCTCTTAATTCGCAATCAGTGGTGTGTCTTTATGTTGTACATGCATTTTTATCATTGAACACTTACTCCATGTATTTAATTTTCAGAGATGGAGTGCAGGTGAATCGAGAGCTTCAGCAACTGAATCCTGACATCCACGAACAGTACCTTGACCTGCTTTGTCAATATAGTCCACATCGGGTGACAGATTTCCTCAAGTTGTCAGAATACTACAGACTCGAAGAAGCCATTCAGGTACTGCTTAACAGTGTGTATATAGTAGAATCATTAGTAAAGTGCCTGGAACCAAAGACGTGGGTGGTTGTTATATGGAAAATTCCTTAGCCAACACGGTTTCACTAATTTTTAAACAAACAATCCAGTTAAGAACATTTCATTGGAAGCCATGAGGTCAGTGGGACACTTTTCCTTACCAGTTATCTACAGTATACATTATCCTGGAAGCAGCATTATGGTGTGACTTGGCCTTGTTAATATTAAAAATGTTTTTATTCTTATATCAAAAGGCCCTATGTGAGGAATAAGCCTGTAGAAATTTGAACCTGTTAAGAAATGATGATGTCTTGCCAGTACAGCAAATAATAAAAACTAATACAGCTAATACTCTTGCAAAATTGAGCAGAATGGCTATTTGATATTTTTTTCAAATTGCGATCTCTAAATCGGTTCAGTGAAACTTTGCCAGTGCTAACATGAAAACAATGCGATCAAAACCAAAGGATGATCCACTCCGTCAGATTTCCCATCAAATGGGTGATCAAGACCGATAGTTTACCAGTCAGGCAGGTGATCCAGTTTGCTCAATCTATCAATCAAATAGGTTATCTGCCCTGACTGATTATACAATAAGTTGGATTTTGAAAGCTAAGCAAGTTTCTTGTGGGAGAAGTGAAAATGAGGTTTGAGGAGGGAAATGAGTTACTGTTGAGGGAACTTCTGTCCCCTCATCATTTGTTCAAGAGGTTGCCATGTTCTGTTGAAAAATGTGCATAGTAATGATGGAATGAGTAAAAAGGGGTTGAATAATTGAAAGGAGAAGTGATGCATGTAGCAGTTGGTGTGAGGAGGAAGTACAGAAGTCAAGATGTGAACAGGCCACCAACTTGAGTGCCGTACCAGTTACTTTTGAGGCTGACTGAAAATTGAGGCTTTTTATTTTAAATTAATCACATGCAATGTTCTAACTTGCAAATTGGAGATGAAAGCATGAAATCATTTTAACAAATTGTTCTGCATTTACAGAAACTGGCCACTGGGTGGCTCCTGTCTTTGTAATAAAAGATAATAAATATCAACAATATTATACCTCATTAATTAGCAACCAACTCTACTGAGATATTTTCCATCCTAGAATTAAAATGCAATTTCTAGTTAGCCTTAACACCATCACAGTGTATCTGTGTTAAATTTGGAGGAAAGCCACAGTTAAATTTTAACTGCTTAAAATTTGAACTTAATGCAAATTTGCTTTTGCATTATTCTTCTATTTGTGTAGTTATGCATTCTGACATCCATAATATAGATGAGCAGGCCTGCACTCTATTTATGTAGAATTTATGTAGAAATGTCTAACACATCCCTGGCATTTGCAGAATAATCCAATTTAATCATTCAGCCAATCTGTGTTCCTGGCATGCACCAGATTCCAACTTGGGAGTAATCCAGATGCAACAGTTCTGTACTACTGCAAAGATTTTAGTGTAAGTAAAAATGTAAATGCATTTCATGTGTACAAAAGAAAAATCAAACACGATATCCCTTGGATGATTTTCAAGATTCCGGTTGACCGTAAAGTTCCCTTCTAAGCCATTGATGCTGAGCAATTAAAGTGTTCTCCAAAATTCACATTTGCTATTCATTAATATTCCATGTAGCATATATTCCGTGGTAACATTGATCATGACACTCAACAAGATTATTCATATCACAAGCACTGTTAGTTTTTGCTTCCTTTTCCAGAAGATCTTCTCCTGCCTATTTTCTTCTGTTGAATTATTTTACTTTTTCCTGTATGTCACAATCCATTCCTGTCATGGTAACTGCAACAAATGTTCCTGGGATAACAGTCACTGCAGAGTGTGTCAGCTTCAAACCCCAGATTGCAGAAAATTTCTTGCAGACAACAATGTCCATCCATTTAGAAGTGGCTACGTCCACAAAACTGTGACGTGCAAGCTTATGGGAGAGATGGTCCCAGGGGCAAGTTAAACTTGTAATTTACAGAAACAAATTTCAAGAAATGAAAGCTTGCATTAATATAGCACCTATCCCAGGAAGCCTCTGACCATCCCAAAGCACTTTGTGATGGTAACTTATTTTTGAAGTGAAGTCACAATTGTGATATAGGAAATGTAGCAACCAATTTGCATACAGCAAGCTCCTATCAATCACAAAATGGCAAATGTCCAGATAAACTTCTGAGTCATGTTGTTTGAGGAGTAAGTCTTGACTAAGGTACAATAGAACTTTGCTATCTAACTGAGAGAGGAGATACAACAGCAGTTTAACGTCTCATTCCAAAGGCAGCACCTCCACTGTTGCACTCCCTCAAGGCTGCATTGCAATCTCAGCCTAAATTATCTTGTGCTCGAGTCTCTTTGACTCAAAAGGTGAAAATGCTATCATATATATGGTAATGGGCACTTTGTATATCTGAATATAGACTGGAATAATTGTAGTGTGAAGGGTTGAATGGAGCAGAACTTCCTAGAATTTTTTCAGGCGAACTTTTCTACGGCAATATTTTTCCAGTTACAATGGGAAAGCAGGCACCTCGATCTTGGAAATGAGATAAGCCAAGTGGATCAAGTGTCAGTACTGGAATATTTATGGAGCAGAGTTGAAGAGTGTGGAGCTGGAAAAATACAGCCAGCCGGGCAGGAGAATCGATGTTTTGGGCATAAGCCCTTCATCAGGAATGAGGCTTATGAGCCAAGGGGGCCCCCAAGGTTGGGCAGTCTGCATTGTGTCATAAAGTTTAGGCTGGCTGTGGTAAAGGACAAAGAACAGTTCAGAGTAAGAATAATTAATTACTAGGGAAGGCAATTTCAGTAGGTAAGAACTGGATGTAGGTAAGGACAGTAGAACTCAGCTAGTCATTTGGAAAGAAAGGTTGAAAGCCAGGACTGCATATAGAAGGTTCAGAGGTCAATTGACAAAACAAATAAGAGAAGTAAAGAGAGAGTATGAGAAGAAACTGTCAGCTAATATTGAAGAGAATTGAAAAGATGACTTTGGGCATGTAAATATTAAAAGAGTAGTTTAAACAAAAGTACAATCAAATAGGAATCAAAAGGAGACTTGTGCATGGATACAGAAGGCATCGCTGAGGTATTTATTGAATATCTTGTATGGGTGTCTTTACCAGGGAAGATGATGCTGTCCACGTCATGTTGAGTGAGGAGGCAGCTCAGATACTAAAAGGACATAAACATTGATAATGAGAGTAATTGGACAGGTTCTCTGTTTATAAAGTAAATATAGCATTGCACCACATGGGAATACTAACGGAAATGAGAGTAGAGATTTGGGAGGAGCTGATCACTATTTTCCAATCTTCCTTAGATTCAAGACTGGTACTAGAGCACTGAAGAATTGTAAATATTCCATCTTTGTACAAAAAAAGGATCAACTTTGGTGGTGAAACTTGAATTTGAGACCAAATCAATAGCAGTTGGGGAAATTGTCAGTTAAGAAAACAAAATCATCACTAATTTTAAGGGCAACTGATGGTATAATTTTTTGATGCAAGTTTCAGAGAAACGTAAGAACCCAGATGCTGTTGATGTAGTGTAGATGAACTCCGCAAAGGCATTTTCTGCAGTGCTATACAACAAACAGATATAGCTCGTAGAATAAAAAAGTAGCAGCAACATGGATACAAAATAGGCCGAGTAGCAAAGAACAAAGTAGTGGTGAATTTTCTTTTGGACTGGAGCCATGTTTGTAGTGGAGTTGTCCGATAGTCAGTATGAAGAACTCTGCTGTTCCACATATATGTACAGGTACAATTACAACATTTGGAGATGATTCAAGGCTTGGAAGTATTATGAACAGTGAGGAAAAAAAGTGTAGAACTTCAAAAGGATGTAAGTTAGTGGAATGTGCAACATTGTTTATGTGTCTAAAGGCTGGGTAGATAGTGGCTCTGGCTCCAATTGACACTTTTTAGCAAGAACCACTCGTGGAGTCCCAGAGCTGGCCATATGATGAGTGAGGTTTATCACAAGAAACTTGTTAATGGCTTCATGTGATCCCTTATTCCTTGATCTGAAGAATATGTTTTGGTAGCTATTATTCAGGGAAGTTGCTCCATATGATGTGTTAAGATGTGATGTATTAAGGTGTAATGTGGATTGAACAGAGCACCTTGGAGTTGCAGAAGGGGTCAAAATGATTTTTGAGAGTTGGAGATTGTGTTGTAGATTTGTTTAATTATGTTATACATCTCAGTCAAATCACCCTTTAATATCTGTACTCTGAAGAATGAGATCTATGAAACCTGTTTTTGTAATTTAATCCTTTTAGCTCAGGGGCATTCTGGTGAATTTGCACTACACCCACTCTGAGGCCATTATGCCCTTCCTGAAGTATGATACACAGAACTGAATTCAGTTTTTTTTGTGTACAGTTGGAATTCACGGAGTACTTCTGTTTTTGTTAATTGGTTTAATTTTGAAGGTAGCTGACAAGATGCAGATCCATGCCGTGGGCGGCACGGTGGCACAGTGCCAGAGATCCAGGTTCAATTCTTGCCTCAGGCGACTGACTGTGTGGAGTTTGCACATTCTCCCCATGTCTGCGTGGGTTTTCTGCGGGTGCTCCGGTTTCCTCCCACAATCCAAAAATGTGCAGGTTAGGTGAATTGGCCATGCTGAAATTGCCCGTAGTGTTAGGGGCAGGGGTAAATGTAGGGGGAATAGGTTTGGGTGGGTTGCGCTTTGGTGGGTCGGTGTGGATTGTTGGGCCGAAGGGTCGGTTTACACACTTGTGAGTAAGTAATCTAAGTAAGTAATCTGTTCCTTTCAGCACACATGTACAGCTCACCTAGGAAATCTGAACATTGACCCTGCTCCCATTTAAAAATAAGTCTTTCTGTGGTTGGGTTGCAAGTAACATTGAGTAAGAACAGAGTAAGCATTGTTAGCATCTGGGTGCCTAACACTTGATCTACGAATCAAGAGCAGATTGCAAATGTAGCCAACATTGTATGATCCAGTTGAGATAGTATTTCCATGGAAGCTATTTGTCGCTGGAGTTTTAATTTGACGTATTAATTACTTAGATTACAGAGAAGCATAGACTTCATGAAGCCTCGGCCTACTTACTGGAGAAGAAGGGAGATGTGCATGCTGCCTTTTTTGTCCTGCTTGAGGTATGATCATTACATCCTATTCAGAAGTCTTCGTAAATCTGCATTTTTTTCAGGCAGTTGCAGGTGCAATCACTAGTTGGTATTAATTAAAAAATGAAAGCGGGTCAAATTATAGGTATTTTATTCTTGCCCTTCCAGAAAGAGAAGTTGCTCTTTGAATGTTACAATTTATTTTAAAGGCTGAGGCCAGATTTTTGTTGCCTGTTCACTTCAAGGAACTTGGCTTTCTGAGACCATTTTCTCCAACAGAGACTCAGGCGAGTTTTCATTTGTGAGAATAATACCACTTCAGAAATTTTAGGAATTGAGCTTCATTTTGTTCTGACTGCATCCTCACAATGCATTAAAAAAAAACAGATTATATTCTCTGAATATGTAAATGAGTTTGTTATTGCTACAATGCCTGTGAAAGTTGAATTTTCTATGTCTGCCTGTGGGCATGTTTTGAGACAAAAAAAAAGCTGCAGATGTTGGAATCCAAAGTAGACAGGCAGGAGGCTGGAAGGACACAGCAAGTCAGGCAGCATCAGGAGCGGGAGAAGTCAACATTTTGGGTATAACCCTTCTTCAGGACTTAGGGTGGGTGTAGGGAGCGCTGCAAAAAAAGGGGTAGGCTGAGGCAGGATAGTGAAGTGGGGATAGGCGAAGACAGTTGGAGGGTATGACCTGGTTGGTCAATGGGATGAATTAATCCAGTTGGTGGCAGGGAGCAGTGGTAGTGAGGAGGATGGGCTGGGAAAGGAGTTGGGGGATAGTGAGGGAGGTTATTTGAAACTGGAGCACTCAATGTTGAGTCCTCTGGGCCGAAGGGTGCCCAGGCGGTAGACAAGGTGTTGTTCCTCCAACTGGCACTGTGGTTTGTTTTGGCACTGGAGGAGACCAAGGATGGTCATGTCGGAAAGGGAATGGTTGGGGGAATTGAAATGGGCATTTGGTCTCCCCGATGTAGAGAAGACTACATTGGGAGCACCTGATGCAGTAAACTAGGTTGGAAGAGAGGCAGTTGAACCTCTGCCTCACCTGGAAGGACTCTTTGGGGCCCTGGATGGAGGTGAGTGGGGTGGTGCGCTGGCAAGTTTTGCATCTTTTCTGGTTGCAGGGGAAAGTGCATGGGGGTTCAATGGTGGGGGTAGCATGAACCAAGGACTGTTGAAGGGAATGGTCCTTGTGGAAGGCAGAGAGGGGTGGGGAGGCGAAGATGTTTTTGGTGGTGAGGAATATTTGGAGTTGGCAGAAGTGTTTGAGGATGATGCGTTGGATGCAGAGACTAGGTAGGTGAAGGCAAGGAGGACTCTGTCCTTATTACTTTGGGGGGGTGATTTAGAGCAGTGGAACAGTGAATGAAGGTGGTACAGTGGAGGGCTGACTGGGTGATGGAGGGAGGAAAAGGGCATTACTCAAAATAGGTGGACACCTGGGGCGCTTGCAAGGGGGAATATCTCCTCATCCGAGCAAATGCAGCAGAGGCGGAGGAATTGGGAGAATGGGATGGAGCTCTTGCAGAATACTGGGTGGGAAGAGATGTAGTCCAGGTAGTTATGGGAATCTGTAGGTTTGTAGCAGATGTTTTAGCTGCCAATGGGGACAGGAACCTGTTTCTTCTATCTTTGTTTATTAAAGAGAAATGGAATTAACTTTTACATTTGAAAGCTCATATCGTTTTTGATCTTAATATAGTTAGAGCTCAGGCAACAGCCTTGTGCTATTCCAATTTCTTCCTCTTTTGTTGATTTCTTTTTTAATTTTCATGTGCCTAACAAAGGGATTTTTACTTTACTGTTTTACAACTGGCATTTGATGCTATCAACTCTCAGAATAACAGAATTATTATGGTGCAGTAGGAAGCCATTGTGTTCTCACTGGCTCTTCACTGAGAATTATGACTTTGTGCCACTTTTCCTTGGAACCTTGCATATTGTTTCTGTTTATAATCATCTAGTACCCTCTTGAATACATAGAAACAGAAAATACAAGCAGCTTTAGGCCATTCAGCCCTATTAGCCAGCTGCACCACTGATTATGTTCCTGGTGATCCTGCTTTTTCCTCATGTCCTTTGATCAATTTGAGCTCATGTGCTAAATCCAACTTTCTCGAAATCATCCAGGCCTTGACTGCCTTCTGTGGTAGTGAATTCCACAGGCTCTCAACTTTCTGGGTGAAGAAATTTCTCTTCATCTCAGCACTAAGTGGTCTACCCCATATCCTTAGACTGTGACCCCTTCATCTGGAATCCCACGTGAACGTCATTTCTGCATCTACCCTGTTTCTCCTCAATTGAACCTACCTCCGCCACGTTTCCAGTAAGTGCAACACAGACCCTGACAACTGATTCTGTGAGAGCGTATTTCCTCACATTGTATTTACTTCTTTTGCTGTCTACATTTACCTAATGCCCTCTCCCATTTGATCCATTTGAGTAGGAACAGTATCTCTCTAACTACACTGTCCTAAACCCTCATAAAACGTCTCTCAAATCTCCACTTGGCCTTCTCCACTTCAAAAACAATACAATCCCAGCTTCTCTAATATGTCTTTATACTCGATGTATCTCATTGCAGAACCTCATCTGGACTCTCTGCGATGCCTTAAAGTCCTCCCTATAGTGCCGTAGCACTCTGGCTGAGGTCTAGCTTGTGTCTCATTCAAGATCAGCGTAACTTCCTCCTTGTTGTATGCTTTGCCTCTACTGATAAAGTCTAGTATAATGTATGTTTTATTAACTGCTCTCTCCAGCTGTCCTCCATCTTCAATATTTTATGCACATCTACACTCCTATCTATCTCTCTGCTCCTGTACACCATTTTTTTTAAGCAATGTTTTTCATATCCTTTGTACCATAGTGTATCACCTCACATTTTTTGGCATTGAATATCACTTGCAGCTATCTGCTTGCTTACAAATTTCTTGGAGGCCTTTTGAGACATAAACTGTCCACTTTACTGTTTACAATGCCTCAATGTTTTGAATTGTCTACAAACTTTGAAATTAATCCCTGCACACCAAAGTCTAGATCATGAATGTATATCAGGAAATGCAGATATCTCAACGCCCATCTGTGGGGAGCTCCATTACAACCTTCCTCCAGTCCATTAAGCATTGCTGTCCATTTTCGATTACAGTTAATTTTGTGTCCCTGATATTGTCGTCCCTTTTATTTGATTTGACTGTCCTGTCATGACTTTGTATCAAAAGGCTTTTGGAAGTCCATGCAGACAATTTGAACATTAGTCATGAACTGTGTAGAATTACTCGAGAGAGATAGTTGGATATAGCTTTCCCTTAAGAAAGCGAGACTGGCTTTCCATAATTAATCCAAATTTGCACGTGTGATTATTAATACCATCTTGAAGTTTCCTTCGCACCAATGTTAAACTGACTGGTCTATGATTTCTGGGCTTAACCTTGATCCCTTTCTTTGAGCATAGCGTCATAGAGATATACAGCATGGAAACAAACCCTACAGTCCAACCCGTCCATGCCGACCAGATATCCCAACTCAATCTAGTCCCACCTGCCAGCACCCAGCCCATATCCCTCCAAACCTTTCCTATTCATATGCCCATTCAAATGCCTTTTAAATGTTGCATTTGTACCAGCTTCCACCACTTCCTCTGGCAGCTCATTCCATACACGTACCACCCTCTGTGTGAAAAAGTTGCCTCTTAGGTCTCTTTTATATCTTTCCCCTCTCACCCTAAACCTATGCCCTCTAGTTCTGGACTCCCTCACCCCAGGGAAAATACTTATTCTATTTATCCTATCCATGCCCCTCATAATTTTGTAAACCTCCATAAGGTCACCCCTCAGCCTCCGACGCTCCAGGGAAAACAGCCCCAGCCTGTTCAATCTCTCCCTATCGCTCAGATCCTCCAACCCTGGCAACATCCTTATAAATCATTTCTGAACCCTTTCAAGTTTCACAACATCTTTCCGATAGGAAGGAGACCAGAATTGCACACAATATTCCAACAGTAGCTTAACCAATGTCCTGTACAGCCGCAATATGACATCCCAACTCCTGTATTCAACACTCTGACCAATAAAGGAAAGCATACCAAATGCCGCCTTCACTATCCTATCTACCTGCGACTCCATTTTCAAGGAGCTATGAAACTGCACTCCAAGGTCTCTTTGTTCAGCAACACTCCCTAGGAACCTACCATTAAGTTTATAGGTCCTGCTAAGATTTGCTTTCCCAAAATGCAGCACCTCGCATTTATCGGAATTAAACTCCCTTTGCCACTTCTCAGCCCATTGGCCCATCTGGTCAAGATCCTGTCGTAATCTGAGGTAATCCTCTTTGCTGTCCCCTATACCTCTAATTTTGGTGTCATCTGCAAACTTACTAACTGTACCTCTTATTCTTGCATCCAAATCATTTATGTAAATGACAAAAAGTAGAGGACCCAGCACCGATCCTTGTGACACTCCACTGGTCATAGGCCTCCAGTCTGAAAAACAACCCTTCACCGCCACCCTCTGTCTTCTACTACCTTTGAGCCAGTTCTGTATCCAACTAGCTAGTTCTCCCTGTATTCCATGAGATCTAACCTTGCTAACCAGTCTCCCATGGGGAACCTTGTCGAACGCCTTACTGAAGTCCATATAGATCACATCTACCGCTCTGCCTCATCAATCCTCTTTGTTACTTCTTCAAAAAACTCATCAAGTTTGTGAGACATGATTTCCCATGCACAAAGCCATGTTGACAATCCCTAATCAGTCCTTGCCTTTCCAAATACATGTACATCCTGTCCCTCAGGATTCCCTCCAACAACTTTTGGGCGGCACGGTGGCACAATGGTTAGCACTGCTGCCTCACAGCACCAGAGACCCGGGTTCATTTCCCGTCTCAGGCGACTGATTGTGTGGAGTTTGCACATTCTCCCCGTGCCTGCGTGGGTTTCCTCCAGGTGCTCCGGTTTCCTCCAAAAATGTACAGGTCAGGTGAATTGGTCATGCTAAATTGCCCATAGTGTTAGGTGATGGGGTAAATGTAGGGGGAATGGGTCTGGGTAGGTTGCGCTTCGGCAGGTCAGTGTGGACTTGTTGGGCCGAAGGGCGTGTTTCCACACTGTGTAAGTAATCTAATCTAATCTAACTTGCCCACCACCAACATCAGGCTCACTGGTCTAAAGTTCCCTGTTTTCTCCTTACCCTTCTTAAAGAGTGGCACCATGTTAGCCAACCTCTAGTCTGTCTTCCAGCACCTCACCTGTGACTATCGATGATACAAATATCTCAACAAGAGGCCCAGCAATCACTTCTCTCCTTCCCACAGCGTTCTGTGGTACACCTGATCAGGTCCTAGGGATTTATCCACCTTTAACCGTTTCAAGACATCCAGCACTTCCTCCTCTGTGATATGGACATTTTGCAAGGTGTCACCATCTATTTCCCTACTTTCTATACCTTCCATATCGTTTTCCACAGTAAATGCTGATGCAAAATACTCCTTTAGTATCTGCCCCATCTCGTGTGGCTCCACACAAAGGCCGCCTTGCTGATCTTTGAGGGGTCCTATTCTCTCCCTAGTTACCCTTTTGTCCTTAATATATTTGTAAAAACCCTTTGGATTCTCCTTAATTCTGTTTGCCAAAGCCATCTTATGTCCCCTTTTTGCCCTCCTGATTTCCATCTTAAGTATACTTCTACTACCTTTATACTCTTCTAAAGATTCTCACGATCTATCCTGTTTATAACTTACACATACCTCATCCAACAATCCCTATACCTACCAGCCTTTCCTTTCACGCTAACAGGAATATACTTTCTCTGGATTCTCGTTATCTCATTTTTGAAGGCTTCCCATTTTCCAGCCGTCCCTTTACCTGCGAACATTTGCCCCCAATCAGCTTTTGAAAGTTCTTGCCTAATACCATCAAAATTGGCCTTTCTCCAATTTAGAACTTCAACTTTTAGATCTGGTCTATTCTTTTCCATCACTATCTTTCAACAAATAGAATTATGGTCACTGGCCCCAAAGTGCTCCCCCACTGACACCTCAGTCACCTGCCCTGCCTTATTTCCCAAGAGTCAGTCAAGTTTTGTACCGTCTCTCGTAGGTACATCCACATACTGAATCAGATCATTTTCTTGTACTCACTTAACAAATTCCTCTCCATCTAAGCCCTTAGCACTATGGCAGTCCCAGTCGATGCTTGGAAAGTTAAAATCCCCTACCATAACCACCCTATTATTCTTACAGATAGCTGAGATCTCCTTACAAATCTGTTTCTCAATTTCCTGCTGGCTATTGTTTGGTGGGGGGAGGTTATGATACAATCCCAATAAGGTGATTATCCATTTCTTATTTCTCAGTTCCACCCAAATAACATCCCTGGACATATTGCCTATCTTCCCTCAGTCCAGCTGCAATGCTATCCCTTATCAAAAATGCCATTCCCCCTCCTCTCTTGCCTCCCTTTCTATCCTCCCTGTAGCATTTGTATCCTGGAACATTCAGCTGCCAGTCCTGCCCATCCCTGAGCCATGTTTCTGTCATTGCTACGATATCCCAGTCCCATGTCCCTAACCATGCCCTGAGTTCATCGATCTTCCCTGTTAGGCCCCTTGCATTGAAATAAATGCAGTTTAATTTACTACTCCTACCTTGTCCCTGCCTGCCTGATTGTATGACTCGCTTCTGTTCTCAACTGTACCAGTCTCAGATTGATCTCTTGCCTCACTATCTCCCTGGGTCCCACCCCCGCCCCCACCACCTTACTAATTTAAATCCTCCCGAACAACCCGAGCAAATCTCCTTGCCAGTATATTAGTCCCCTTCCAATTTAGGTGCAAACCGTCTTTCTTGTACAGGTCATTTCTAGACCAAAAGAGATTCCAATGATCCAAAAATGTGAATCCTTCTCCCATACACCAGCTCCTCAGCCATGCATTCATCTTCTCTATCCTCCTATTCCTGCCCTCACTAGCTCGTAGCACCGGGAGTAATCCAGATATTACTATTCTCATGGATCTCCTTTTTAAATTCCTGCCTAACTCTCTGTAATCTCCCTTCAGAATCTCATCCTTTTCCCTTCCTATTTCGTTGGTTCCAATGTGGACAATGACCTCTTGCTGGCTCCTCTCCCCCTCGAGAACATTCTGCACCCTCTCTGAGACATCCTTGATCCTGGCACCAGGGAAACGACACACCATTCTGCTTTTTCGCTGCTGGCCATTGAAAAGTCTGTCTGTACCTTGGACCAGAGAGTCACTTAACACAATTCATTTCTTGGAAGCCGATGTACCCCTCATTGCATTGGAGCCAGTCTCAATACCAGAAACTTGGCTGTTCGTGCTACGTCCCCCTGAGAATCCATCACCCCCTAAATTTTCGAAAACAGCATATTTATTTGAAATGGAGGTAGCCACAGAAGACTCCTGCACTAGCTGCCTACCTCTCTTACCTTTCCTGGAGTTAACCCATCTATGTGACTGTATCTGAGACTTTCCCCACTTCCTATAACTGCCATCCATCACATACTGTTGCTGTTGCAAATTCCTCATTGCTCCTAACCGTCTCTCCAACTGATCCATTTGATCTGACAATATTTGCATCCAACAGCATTTATTGCAGATATAATTCGCAGTAACCCTTAAACTCTCTTTAAACTCCCACATTAGATTAGATTAGATTACTTACAGTGTGGAAACAGGCCCTTCGGCCCAACAAGTCCACACCGACCCGCCAAAGCGCAACCCACCCATACCCCTACATATACCCCTTACCTAACACTACGGGCAATTTAGCATGGCCAATTCACCTGACCCGCACATCTTTGGACTGTGGGAGGAAACCAGAGCACCCGGAGGAAACCCACGCAGACACGGGGAGAATGTGCAAACTCCACACAGTCAGTCGCCTGAGGCGGGAATTGAACCCAGGTCCCTGGCGCTGTGAGGCAGCAGTGCTAACCACTGTGCCACCGTGCCGCCCTATGCCACTGTGCTGCCCTTCTTGCCACATCTGACAAGAAGCGCACATCTCTCTACTAAAGGCCATTTTTGCACCTTCACAATCTACACATCCAGAAAATAACACGTCTTATTTCTCTACAAAACACTGCCCCAGGTTAAATTAATAGTTATGGCTTATATTTTAAGTTTAAGCAAGAGACATATCTCAAAAAACATATAATCAAGAAAGAACACACTCTACTCACTACTGCAGACTTTCTGTAGGTAACACTTAAAAACAATGCAATACACTTATCTGCTTCTGTGCTGTGAATGTCTTCTAAACAGTTCCTCCAAGATCAGTTGTGAATTTCACTGTTTGCTAATTTTCCCAGACGCATACTGGAGTCCAGCGATACATGAATTCAAACAGCAAAGGCAGTAACTGTGCAGGTTCACTGCTCTGTCAGTTTCTTTTTCTCTCTCCTGCACTGACCTCACCATGTGCTTCCTTTGTCAATTCTCCAATCCTGAGACCACATTTGAGTAGAGGGAAGAGTTAAATATTATTGCCAGTGCCCTGCAATCACCAATCTTACTGTCTTTCAATTTCCTTGAGTGCATCCTATTTTGTCCTGGTTCGGTCTATTCAATTCCATCTTCTCATCAATTTTGAAACCTTTTCCTGATTAAATTTCCTTCTCTGTCATCGTGACTTCAATAGCAGCTGCTTCTGTAGTAAAGATACAGGAAAAATATTAATTTAACTCCTTTGCTTGCTGCTCAATTTCTGTTCTTGTCTGGCAGAGGTATACTGATAAAGCCAAGGTGGAGAAAGAGATCCTCAGGATCGTTTCAGAAGTCCTCGGCCCATTGCTTTAACCACTGCTTTCTCGCTGCTTGATTCAATCCTGCAACTCCCATTTCACATCCCTTTAGACTAAGCTTGTCTCGCTTTTATTTCTCTTTTCATTGAATGTCTAAATATCAATGTTCAGAAGGTCCCTTTTTGAAAAAAAATCATTTATTTCTTCTCTGGCTGTTCAGAACTCTTGACAACATTTCTTCAAGTTATTTTCTAACTTTGTCCATCTTTGTTTTTTCACCTCAAATTGCATCCATTTATCTTTTAACTTTCAGTAGAACTGCTAATAACTGGATCACCTTTGCTTATCCTGAGCATTTTTTAACCTAAGTTGAATTTTCCATCTTTTCTCTGCCTGTTATCCAATCCTTCATCAATGCCAGTATGTTACCTTGCATCACACATGCTATGATATTGTTAATTAACTTTCTGTGGAGAGCCTTATCAAGACCCTACTCATGGTCCCAGTGTGCTGTGGGAAGAAGAGTTCTATCAAACTCAAAATACTAACTCTGTTTCTCTCTTCACAGGTCCTTCAGACATTCTGGGTTTCTCCAGCACTTTGTTTTATTGCTGTGTCAATTGACTCCCCATTATCAGTTTTGTAATATCCTGATAAAACTCCAACAATTTAATCAAACATGATTTCCTATTCACAAATCCATGCTGACCATGCCCATTCATATGTCCGTTTATCACATGTTTTATAATAGATTTGATCTGTTTTCACTTCTACTGATATAAGGCTAACAGATCTCTAATCCCCTGTTTTCTCATTTTAAGTGATGGAGGTAGACTTGCTAGCTTCCAAACTGCAAGTATCATTTCAGAATTTCTCACATTTTGAAAGATAATCACCAAAGCAATCAATATCTCTCAGGCAGCCACCATTGGCACTCTGGGATGTACAATATCAAGTCCTGGAGATGTATCAACTTAGAGTGTGGTGCTGGAAAAAGCACAGTTGTCAGGCAGCATCTGAGGAGCAGACGAGTTGACGTTTTGCGCAGGAATCATCAGGCCATATCAACTTGTAGCTCTATTAATTTCTCCAGCACAATCTTCTTATCAACATTAATTTCCTTCAACTCCTCATTCTCCTTATTCATTTGGATGTCTAAATCGAGCAGAAAATTATTGGTATTTTTTGACAGTTAGGCATGCTTCTCTGTCGTTTCTCTGTCCTTCCTAATGAAGTTTTCTGTCTCTGCCTGCAGTGGACCCATGTTTGTCTCAGTCAAATATTTCATTTTTTATATACCAATAGAAGCATTTATGATCTATTTTTATGTTTCTGCTAGGTAGCATTCATATTATATACTCCCATACCTTAACAATTTCATGGTTCTCCTCTGCTTTATTATAAGAAATCTCGCAATGTATAGATGTACTCATATTTCTTTTCTTTGAATGTTTTATTTTAAGCATTTTCTTTTAAATCTTATATAAACTTAACTTCCTTTACCAATCAGTATATCTCTGTCTCTTGATTAATACCGGGCTGCTATTTCGTGGCCTATTGTTAACTCCAATCAAGGTCTGCTGCCCCTTGCTGTTTCTTAGCTCCACCCAAACTGAGTCCACACCTTGTTCTTCTGAACTGTTCTTACTAATGTACTGATCTCAACCCTTAACAGCGCAACTCCATTTCCTTACCGCCTTGTCAGTTCTTCCTAAATTTTGAATATTCTTGGGTATTCATTTCCCAGTCCTGGTTATCATGCAGCCATGTTTACCTCTATTTGTGCCTTTAGGTAATCTAACTTCTTGCAAATCCTGCATTGCATTCAGGTAGAGTGCCCTTAACTTTATCTTTTTGACATTATTATGCAGTCAAAGCATGCTTGATTTTGTTTCTCTTGTCTTCTAGTCTCCCTAGCAGCGTTTCTACTTCCTTTTACCAACTTCAGTCCAAATTTAGGTTACCCCTTTGGCTCCCACCCTCCAGCAAACAGCAACTTACCAGAACTTGGGATAATTCATTTGGAACGTGATAATAGCCACCTTTTGATTCAAGGTGGCACATAAGAGTACTTCAGCCTCTTGGAATACATTTGATTTTAGTGCACACACTAAAAAAAAAGCCATTTTTAACGGTATGTCTAATCAAGCTGGGAGTTTTTCCTTCCTTCATAACTTAGAGTTTAATGATATATTATGCTTCAGTTGCTGCACAGCACTGTAATCAGTGTTTGCAAGTAATCAAACATTTTTTATCCCCCAGATCTTGAAAAACAAGCTCTCGTTGTTTACTGATGGCACAAGTAAGTAACAATTTAGCTGTTTTAAGAGTGTTATTTTATTGTCAGTAGTTTTAAGATTTGCCAAATATTCATAATTGAGGCTGCTCTGATTTTAATTCTAATATTTATTATCCATTATCAATGCTGAACTAACCAAATTTGTTGGAAGTAAATAACCAAATCAAAGTTAACCAACATATCACATTTCCTGGATTGAATGAGTTGGAGTTAAAATGAAAGTTGTGCTTTTGGATACTTATGTTTCTATCATTGTGATTATACCCTATTTTAATGTACATCTGAAATGCCCATTTTTCTTTGTCCTAAAGCAAATATTCTTCATGTAACAAACATATTTAGTTTGCATTGAAATATTCTCTTGGCCATTCAAATATCGATGTATTTCATCAGTGTTTAAAACTTAAAGTAAATTCAGATTTCTGTCATGATGCTCTGAGGGGTCATCGTTATGTTTGATGATTCTGACGTTTATGAATTATTTTGTATCACATTAAATATATGCAGAGAATAATTAAAACTTGTCATTGATGACAGTAGCTAGCCTCAGTGATGAGCCTTTGATGAAGCAGAATTGAGATGAAACTTTATCCTGTTAAAACTTTATCCAGACCACCAATGCACTACCAAGCAATAACTTTCCAACCCTGCATTTGGTAATGTTACCGTAAGTTGGATACACCAAACTGCCATTCCTCGGGACATTTGTAGACTTGGTCTTGCACAGGTAGTAGAAGCAGTGCCAGAAAAGTGAATCCAAAAAGATAACCATTCTCCTCAAATGTATAGCCAAGATATAGTGTAGATAAAATGACAGAAAAACCAACTCAGCAAACTATCTTCATTCTCCCTGAGACTCTGCCAATGTTACGTAATACAGTAATTCCACAAACCTGTCCTCTGAAAGTCTTGTCCTCCTCTCAGTTCCCTCCAAGAATCTGTGTGATCTGTAAATTTTGAAATTTTTCACTGTAATCCCAAATTCACAAATGTAAGGGACCATATTTTAAATTATTGGCACTCTATACTTCAATGGAAGTTGGATTGTTTTAGCTGGAATATCAACTAAATCAAGTGTTGCTTGTTGCTCAGCTGTGCATTGCAGTGTTGCTTTTTGGGAGCAGTAAGAGGGGGAATTTGGCACTGGATAGCACCCAAGAAGCTTTTGAGTTAAGGAAATTCTGCCTGGCAATAGCCTTCTGATTGGTTGAGCTGCAGAATGTTAAAAAGCTGTAAGTGCCAAGAGTAGTAGAGAGTGAAAAAAATCCAGGAAGTATAGATGGAACACATCTCCCTCTCTCTTTTGCTCTCCTTCTTTCTCTCTCTCTACTCTATTCCTATGTGTCCCTTTTCTCTACCTGGGGAAGAAGACAGAAAACCAAAGAAACTCACAATAACTCACTCATTCATGTCAAAAAAGATCCAATTTCAACTAATCAACTATCAAATCAAACTATACTGACAACAGCAACCCATTAATACAAGATCAACAGAACTGTAAGGAAAATGACTTTCTAAACCTTCTGATCTTTGGAATTTTTTTTTGCCTGTATATCATCTTTGTTCCTCCAAAATATGTGTTGCTCATTATTGAGTGTTTGTGGGGTTTTTGAAGGAGTACAGTTTACATTGCATAAATCCTTCTATTTATTGTTCTTGTTAAAGTGAAGTGCTAGAATAAATAGAACTATTTTTCTGTAATCAAAGATCCTGATGTGAGCTGCTTTTGTCCTGAATAGCAATCAGTCAGGTCATCAAAGTTTGTGAGAAGATTTGTAGCTCAGGTGCTCGTTGTTGTGGTTCTGTTCACCGAGCTGGGAGTTTTTCTTGCAAACATTTCGTCCCCTTTCTAGGTGACACCTTCAGTGCTTGGGAGCCTCCTGTGGCTTCATAGGAGGCTCCCAAGCACTGAAGATGTCACCTAGAAAGGGGACGAAACGTTTACAAGAAAAACTCCCAGGTCGGCGAACAGAACCACAACATCAGTCAGGTCAATTTGACATTTTGGTTGTCGCAATGGAATTGAACATATTTATGCAATTTCTGACAGCTTGTGCGAGAGTTTGGCCTAATTATTAGCAAAGTCTTTGAAGTTAAGTAATGAGAAAAGTTTGTGGGCTTGTCACTGGGATATTTTAAAATAGGACAATGTAACATTGGATGTGGAGCTCGTGTAACTGGTGAAGGATAAAAGTACTGGTACCAATTTTCTCTTCCATTGGATACAGTTAAAACCATCCTCCAGTTGGAAAAATTGTCCATTGTGGATTTACAAGACTTGACAAAAGCTACCTTTGTGGAATTGACAAAAAAATTAGAGATGTAATTGCTTGCTAAAGCTAAGCTGGCAAAATTAAAACAAAACAGGAATCACTGGACAAAAATCAGCAGATCTCACAGCGTCTGTGGAGAGAAAAACAGAATTAATGTTACGAGACCAGTAAGACTTGTCTTCAGAACCCAGAGGTAATTGAAATATTGGCATAGCATTTGGGACGAGTGTCAATACGGAAGGGATTAAGTACACAGAATCAAGTCAATCAAGGATTTTGATCCAGTAAAAACTGCTTGAATGTGAAAAGGAGAAAGCCCAAGGCAGCTTGAGATAAAGAAAAATAACATAAAGGATTTGAGCTTGAAGAAAAGCCAACATAAAGAGAACTTTAGAGAAAAGGAAAAGGTGAAGAATGGGAGTTCAGGAATCCAGAATTGGTGTTGCAAAGGGAAAAGGAGGAGAGAGAGAGAGATTCTAGCTTAAAATTATGAAGTTAAAAATGCTAGATGCCGATAAAGAAAAGTCTGAGTCGTAATATAAATCCAGTGAGGAAATGTTTCAATTTGTATAGTCCCTACCAACATTTAGGAGAAAAAAGGTGTGGAGACCTTCTTTGTTATTTGAGAAAACAGTGAGACAAATGAGGTGTGGAGACATTCTTTGTTATTTGAGAAAACAGTGAGACAAATGAATTGGCTGAAGGAACATTGGACATTGCCTGTGCAGTGCATGTTCACTGGGAAAGCGCTTGAAAAGTATGTATCATTTTTCCAGAGGAGGTTTCTGGAATTTGACACAGCAAAAAGTGTTTTTTTTTGAGTGCAGATGAGTTGGCTTCTGAAGCATAATTTGGGGAAACAATCTGGGCAGACTTATATTGAATATGAAAGGTAAAGCAAAGTAATTTTGACAAATGGATATGGGCATTAGGAGTAAATATCGCATGTGAAGTTCTTAGAGAGCTCATTTACTCTTAAAAGTATTTGAAGTTTTCCACCTTTAGTAATCAAAACCCACGTTGAAGACCAGAGAGCTGCAGTTGTTGGACAGGCAACAATAATGACTGATGATTATAAGCTGGTCTATACAACTTCTGTCACCTCCATAAACTTAAGATGGAAAGAGGATGGGAGAGTGAAGATAGATTGAGGAACAATAGTAGTATCACTGGACAAAAATTTCAGATACTCAGGCAATGATTTGCAGACACAGGTTCAAATCCCAGCATGGCAATGAGTTTGGGTGGCACAGTGGCTCAGTGGTTAGCACTGGTGCCTCACAACGTTGAGGACCTGGGTTTGATTCCACACTCAAGCGACTCACTGTATGGAGTTGGCACATTCTCCCTTAGTCTGCATGAATTTCCTCCCATAGTCCAAAGATATGCATGTTAGGTGGATTGGCCATGCTAAATTATCCATAGAATCCAGGGATGTGCAGGCTAGGTAGATTAACCATGGAGAAATGCAGTGTTACAGGGATAGGAAAGGCATAAGTGGTGGGTCTGGGTGGGATGCTAATCAGATGGTTGGTGTGGACTTGATAGCCTGCTTCCACACTATAGGAATTCCATGATTCTAGCCAGAGTGTAGAAGGGACTGTTGGGACTGTGCCGGGAACTCCACCTTATACCAGGAAAAGAGATGCTGAGGGTCGAGGTGAAAACAGAGACCTAAGTATTTCTGTTGTAATAAAGTTGAATACGTTTGTTCCAAATTCTGGAAGTTGTGAGGGAAATTTAATGATGTACGTAAGAGTGAATCCAAGAAATGAACTTATAAAGAAAATACCACAGACTAAATTGTAGTTTTGACTGCATTATGAAACCAGAGTTAAGTACTGATGTGAGTGTAGGGAAAGTGAATAAGGTAGGTGATAATGTATAAAAAGTTTTTTCTCAAAAGGAAACATAATCACTTTTTCTTCTAGAACTCACCTTATTGCAGCTCATATTACTCTGAGCCTGACAAGATTCCTCACTCAGTATTTTACTTGTTATGAGCTACCAGCTGAAGTACAATCAGTTCATGTTCCTAACTTCATGTCCAAGGTTTTTCAGGATGTAACTATCATTCTGGGTATGACTGACACATATTCCTAGGTATAGTGAAAAGTTTTGTTTTGCATGCAGTACAGGCAGATCATAACAGACAAAGTGTGTTAGGGTATTCGAACAGAGCAATGAATACAATGTTACAGTTGCAAAGAAGTTGCACAAAAATGCAAGGTCAAGATTAGAATTGAAATTTGAGACGTCCATTCAGAAATCTAATAACAGCAGGGAAGAAACTGTCTTTGAACCTGTCAGTGCATGTGTTTAAGCTTTTGTATCTTCTGACTGATAAAAGAGGTTGGAAGAGATTATAACCAGAGTGGGAGGGGTCTTTTATGTTGGCTGCCTTTCCGCGGCAATGAGAAGTATAGATGGAGTCAATGGATGGGAAATTGGTCTTCATGATGGACTGGGCTATGTTCACAACTCTCTGTAGTTTCTTACAGTCCTGAGCAGAACAGTTGCCATACCAAGCCGTGATGCATCCAGATAGAATGCTTTCTGTCATGCCTCTATATGAGTTGGTCAGAGTCCCTATGGACATGTCAAATTTCCTTCACCTCCTGAGGAAGAAAAAGCGTTGTTGCGCCTTTTTGTCCGCTGCATCAGCATGGCTGGTCCAGAACAGACTGTGGGCGATCGTCACACCTAGGAACTTGATGCTAACAACCTTCTCCACCTTGGCTCCATTGATGTAGATAGTGTGCCCTCCTCCTTGCTTCCTGAAGTCGATGATCAGCTCTTTAGTTTTGCTGACATTAAGGGAGAAATTATAATCTTGATGCCACCAAGCACTCTATGTTTTTCCCCTATTTTGTCTCTGTCTACCTATTATCTGCAAAAAGGGAACTTCAGCAAGATACTGTCAGACTCTCAGATCAATGTTTAAGGCTTACATCACAAATACCCACAGGATTGGGACAAAGGATTAGATTTCTTACTCTTTACTACCAGAAATTCTCCAAATTAATCTACTTTCTTTGTAATTCAGATTGATCTATGGTCATGAGACTAAACGTGATTAAGGAGAAGATTTTTAAATGACAAATACCAAAATGTACACCCTAATTCCTGCATTCATGTTCCACTTGGCTGGCGTTTAGTATACCAAGCCTGAACTGAACATTTGCTTTCTTTGAGTCAAAATTTACAAACGTTGAACAGTTGTGGAAGTGGTTGTATGCTTATACATTTGAAACGGAATCCATTGTCTGGGAAAATAGATGCAAAATGTTAAGAAAAAATTCCATGCAGCATAAAGCTTTATTGTTAGCTGCTGTGAGTTAAAAAAAAAATTAGAGTTCAGCAATTTCAGAGATTAGATTCCAATAGATGAGAGCATAAGCATAGAGTTCACTTTCCTTGGATATGGTGCATCATAAAATGTCTAGTGCTGCATTTGTACAACTTAACAGCACCTACTCTCTCTCACTGGTTTTAATATCAGTGCTGTGCAGGTAGCAGCAGTGTAATTGGGTGAAACTCTGTCAATTTCCAATTTGCTTCAAGCTATACAGATACGAGTCTGACGATTGGATATTGTTTGTCCTTGCTGTGGTCATTGTAATTGGATTTGCCAAGCCTGAGGCTGAGATATGGTTGTGCAGACCTTCAGATTGCACATTGAATCAGCCACAAATTTGATGTAGTTTAAATACTGTCTTGATAGTTCTTTTATTTAAATATTTATGCCATTGGAGTTGTTTTCTAGTAGATTGTAAAAGGTAAACCATTTCCTTACCTTCTGAAATTTATTAATTTATTTGTAACATGTTTTCATGAACAAGCTCCCTTCAGGAGTTTGTTTTTTCTCTCTACTAAAGCTTTATGGCAAGGTTTTGTTAATTTACTATCTAATGATTGTATCTCCTGCACGGACCATTTACATAATCTGTGTTCACATTCATTTAAACGGTTGTTATTTGTTAGACTGACAAAGATTCAAGACCACAAAGTAGGATATAGTAGCCTTTTTATTCATCAGCATAGCCCAATTATGAAAGTTATAAATTTTCTGATTCCTGAGATTGGTTGAAAAATCACTACAATAACCAGGGCCAAATTGCGACAGCACAATAAAGCAAGTTATCATAATGCATAACATTTTTAGTTTATTAACAGTTTATAAATAAAAATCATAATTATGAGCATTCAGTATGTAAATAATTACAATACTTTGCAAAATGCGCATATTTTAACTTTATAACGTAAAACTAAACCATCCACTCGCTGCATTTTCTCTTGGTCCACTGTTCATATATTTTCAGGTTGACCTAATTAAATTGTTAATACTTTACATACTATTTGGGTTTTACAAATGTTGCTAATTAGTAAAACTGGTTAGAACAGTTTCAAAAGTGAGGTTCAAATTCTTTTTATGGATGTTATCTTTAATCTGAGGTATAATGGTTTGTGATCAGCATACAAAAGATAGCACAGATGAGTATGTTCAATTTTTTTGTTTGTTGGATACTAATTTGTATGTATGTATGACCTATTTCTATGCAAAGGGCAGTGTTGGAAAGGAAGTAGAGATGTGGGTGGTAAGCCAAGAAAAACTGTATTCTAGGTGGCAGTTTGAATGCATACTGCTGAGATCGACGTTGATAGTTCCAGTGAGTTTCGAATACTGTCTGTTTTATAATGACCAACAGAGGTCAGACTGTAATTAATTAGTAATCTCTGGGTTACTACAGTGCTACATGCAAGTGAGGCAAGGAATAGAAAGATGAATGTGTGGCTAAGGAGCTGGCGCAAGGGGCAAGATATCAGGTTCTTCAATCAGTGGGATCTCTTCTGGGGCAGAGGTGACCTGTACAAGAGAGGCAGGCTGCACCTAAACTGGAGGGGAGCCCAACCTCACAGGGAAGTTTGCTAGGGCCATTTTGGAGGGTTTAAATCAGAGTGGCAGGGAGCTAGGAACCAGAGCAGCGGGTCAGCAATTGGAGAGATTGAAGGAGAGGTTCATATTAGGACCAATAAGTCAGAAAGGAAGGACACGCAGAGACAGGTGAGTGAATACAATGGTACTAATTGACTGAAGTGCATTTATTTCAACACAAGGAGTATCATATGTAAGGCAAGTGAGCTCAGAGCCTTGGTCAGTACATGGGACTGTTATGTTGTGACTGTGACAGAGACTTGGTTGAGAGAAGGACAGGACTGGCTGTTCAATGTTGCAGAGTTTTGTTGTTTTCCATGAGATAGAGACAGAGGTAGAGAGGTTGCATTAGTAATCAGGGAAATGTCACACCTACACTCAGAGAGGACATACTGGAGGGCTTATCCACTGAGGTAGAGCTCAAAAGTAAGATGGGTGCAGTCACTCTGGTAGGATAATACTAGAGGCCCCTCAACAGCGACACTGAGGAAAAAATACTTAGGCATCTTGTGGAAAGGTGTAATAACAGCAGGGTTTTCATAATGGGTGGCATTAACTTCCTCAATATTGACTGGGACTCCTTTAGAGTAAGGGGCAGAATTTGTTCAGTGTGTCCAAGGAGGTTTCTTGAAACAGTATATGGATCGTCTAACCAGAAGATGGGCCATACTGGACCTTGTATTGGCTAATCAGCCTGGCTCGGTGACTGATCTTTCAGTAGGGGAGCATTTTGGAGACTGATCACAACTCCACGAGTTTTTAGGTAGCTATGAAAAAGGATAAGTCAGGACCTTGCGGGAAGGTACTAAATTGGGAGAGGGCAAATTATATCAGTATTAGGTAGGAGCTAGGGAGTATTAATTGGGAGGAGCTGTTATCCGGCAAGTCCACATTTGACATGTGGGAATTGTTTAAAGACCTGCTGATGAGAGTGTAGGACCGGCAGGTTCCAGGAAGAAGGAAGGACAAGGATGGCAAGGTAGGGGATCCTTAGATAATGAGGGAGGCTGAAAATTTAGTCAAAAGAGAAAAAAAGCATATGTAAAGCTTAGGAAGCTAAACTCGGACTAGACCCGTGAGGAATATAATGAAAGCAGGAAAGCACTCAAGCAGGGAATTAGGAGAGCAAGAGGGGGCCCATGAAATGACCCTGATAAGTAGGGTTAAAGAGGATTCCAAAGTATTCTATACGTACATTAAAAACAAGAGGATAACTCGGGAGAAGATAGGATCACTCATTGATAAAGGAGGGAACTTGTGCTTGGAGGGAGAGGATGTGGGAGGGATCCTAAGTGAGTACATTATTTTGGTCTTCACCTACGAGAAAGATATGGAGGATAGTGAGATTTGTGTGGAGCATGCTAATATGCTAGGGTATTTTGAGATGAAGAAAGAAGTGGAGTTGGGTCTCTTCAAAAGCATTAAGGCGGATGGTATCTAACCAGGTTATTGAGAGGGGCAAAAGAGGCGATTATTGGGACCTTGACCAAGATCTTTGTTTCTGTGCTAGCCATTAGAGAGATCCAAGAAGACTGGCAAGTAGCTAGTATTGTTCCATTGTTCAAAGAGAGAAATAGGTTTATTTCTGAAAACTATAGATCGGTGACTTTTATATCAATGGTTGGGAAGCTATAGAGAGAATCCTTAGGGATACGATATATGCACATTTCGAAAAGCATGACCTAATTAGGGACAGAGCTGAAAATGTGTTGCTGGAAAAGCGCAGCAGGTCAGGCAGCATCCAAGGTGCAGGAGAATCGACGTTTCAGGCATGAGCCCTTCCTGACGAAGGGCTCATGTCCAGAACATCGATTCTCCTGCACCTTGGGTGCTGCCTGACCTGCGCTTTTCCAGCAACACATTTTCAGCTCTGATCTCCAGCATCTGCCGTCCTCACTTTCTCCTAATTAGGGGCAGTCAGCACGGCTTTGTGTGGGGCAGTCATGTCTTAGTAACTTGATTGAATTTTTCGAGGAGTAACAAAGGTGGATCGATGAGGGTAGAGCAGTGGACGTAACTACATGGATCACAGTAAAGCTTTCGACAAGATCCCTCATGGTAGGCTCATCCAGAACATTAAAGTTCCTGGGTTCCACAGTGAGTTGGATGCGTGGATTCAGAACTGGCTTGCCAATACAAGATAGAGAATAGTGATGAAAGGATGTTTTTCTGGCTGAAGGTATTCCGCATAGATCCTTACTTTTTGTGATATATATAAGTTGAATTGAATTGAATTTATTGTCATGTGTACCGAGGCACAGTGAAAAGCTTTGTCTTGCGAGTAATACAGGCAGATCACAGAGTTAAGTAGCACAGATAAATAAATAACAGGTAAACAGCAGCAAAAACAAAAACACAGCTACAGGTGAATGTTACATGTTTGTGAGTCCATTCAGTGTTCTAACAGCAGAAGGTAGAAACTGTTATGAAACCGACTGGTGCGTGCTCAGGCTTATGTACCTTCTCCCTGATGGTAGAGGTTGTAGGAAAACATTGCCAGGGTGGGATGGATCTTTGAGAATGATGGCGGCCTTTCCTTGACAGTGGACCTGGTAGATGGATTCTATAGGTGGGAGTTGGCCTTTGTGATTGCCTGGGCCAAGTTCATCACTCTCTGTAACTGTCTCTGATCTTAATGGTACAGTTGCATACCAGGTAGTGATACATCAAGACAGAATGCTTTCGATGGTACACCTATAAAAGTTGGCAAGGGTATTCGCCGTCATGTCAAATTTCCTCAGCTGCCTGAGGAAGAAGAGACGTTGTTGGGTCTTTGTAACCAGAACGTCCACATGAAGAGTCTAAGAAAGCTTGTTGTGGATGACCACTCCCAGAAGGTTGACACTCTCCACTCATTCCACCTCTGTGCTGTTAATGTATAGGAGGGCATGAGTAACATCCCGCTGAAAGTCAATAACGAGTCCCTTGGTTTTGCCGGCATTGAGAGCTAGGTTGTTCTCAGTGAGCCATTATCTAGATCTCCCATCTGTAGTCTGTTTTGTCGCCATCTGTGATTCAACTAACTATGGTGGTGTCATCAGCGAACTTGTAAATGGCATTAGTCTGGTATTTGATGATGCAGTCATGGGTATACAGTGAGTACAGTAGGGGCTGAGTACGCACCCCAGGGGGGCTTCAGTGTTGAGTGTTAGTGAGGATGAAATGTTGTCCCCAATCTTCATTGATTGTGGCCTGTGGGCAGGAAACTGAGGATTCAGTTGCAGAGAGTCAGGCTTAGTCTCGAGGGACTTGGATGAAAATATGGATGGGTGGGTTAGTAAATTTGCAAACAATACAAAGATCGATGGAGTTGGGGATAGTGTATAAAGTTGTCAAAGGATATAGATCAGTTGCAGATAGGGATAGAGAAAGGGTAGATGGAGTTTAATATAGGGAAAGGTGAGGTGCTCCACTTTGGGAGATCAAATATTAAAGAAAAATATACAGTTAATGGCAGGACCCTGAACAACGTTGATTTTTAGAGGGATCTTGAGGTTTAATTCCACAGTTTCCTGAAAGTGGCCACACAAGTAGATAGATGATAAAGAAGGTGGATAGCATGCTTGCCTTTATGGGTCAGGGAATTGAATACAAGAGTCAGGATGCCATGTTACAGCTTTATAAGACTTTGGTTAGTTCATTTCAAGAATATTCTGGTCACCACATTACAGGAAGGATATGGAGACTTTGGAGAGCGTGCAGGTTTCCCAGGATGCTGCCTGGATGAAAGAGTATGAGGCATAAGCAGAGGCTAGAAAAAAACATTTTTTTTCCTCTCTGGAGCAGGGGAGGCTGAGGGGAGGTTTGATAAAAGTCTGTAGAGTTATGAGCTGCGTTGATCGGGTTGATGATCAGAATCATTTTTCCCCAGAGTTGAGATGTCTAATACTAGGAGAAAGTGAGGACTGCAGATGCTGGAGGTAGAACTGAAAATGTGTTGCTGGAAAAGCGCAGCAGGTGTTGCTCTTCCAGCAACACATTCTCATGTCTAATACTAGGGGCATGCATTTAAGGTGAGAGGAGGAATGTTCAAAGGAGTTGTGAGGTGTAAATCTTTTTACACAGAGAGTGGTAGGAGGTCTGGAATGCATTGCTGGGGTGGTAGTAGAGGCAAGTATTATAGGGGCTTTTAAGGGACTTTTAAATAAGCACATGAATATGCAAGAAATAGAGGGATCTGGACCAAGGGCAGGTAAAAGGGATTACTTTAATTTGGTGTCATGTTTGGCACAATACCATGGGCCGAAGGCCCTGTACCTGTGCTTTACATTTCTATGTTCTATTATTCTATGTCAGTATATATGCAGGTTTTATTACCCTAGTTATTCCTTTAATTTTGTTTTTTAATCTATTTGGTTGGCTTATTTACTCTGTTCTAACTCTGCCTTTTCAACCCATTACCAAATCTTGAATTTTGAACAAATCTTGAATCCTTCAAAGCGTACTAGATAAATAAGCCCAGACTGGCTGAGGTGAAATCCTCAGGGGAAAAAAAGAATTGTCAACACAGCAAAGTGCTCAGTTATGTGGCCCTGAGATCTATGTTATCATGATCTCACAGCCTATGAATCACAGACTGAGTGCCTCTGACAACAGATACCTTCACCAAAATTAACTGTGTAGATGAAATTTGGCAGAATAATAACTTTTCAACGATATCTGGTGTCTTGGTAATTAGGTGTGAAGTTGGCATCCATGTGTATGGGAGACAGATTGACAGAGATGACTTGATATTAATTTGAGAGATTAGTTAAATTAGTATGGTTGAGTTTTCATGCTAACAGAAACAGAATGGTTGTTTCTCCGAATCAAAGGAGAAACACCCCATTCCTATTGTTATGTAGCCTGTGGTGATCTTGCACTTGGCCTGCCTTTGAGTGGCTGTCAGAGTGATGCTCCTCTGGTCCTAAGGAAAATACTGCCAGTCATTTCCAGCCTGAACTCCTGTAGTCCATGGGCCTAGCATTCTGCTCTTAACCCTTCCTTTCCAAGCTGCTGTGATACAGAAATGGTACACAAGTCCTGAAAAGCTGAGTTGTTGCTCTTTCTTGGTTTCCTGATGTGCAGAGCTCCAGTGGGCTGTTGCATTGTATTCATAATTTTGCATGTGAATCTCTGCAGGAGAAAAGAATGAAGAAATGGTGCAAGCTGCAGAATCTGCTTTAGAGGAGACGATTGCATTATGCCAACGCAATTCGCACAGTCTCAACCAACAGCAGCGGGAGGTCAGTACTAAAAGCTTCCTCTGTGTACGCAAAGTGCCTTCCTTGAAAGCAGTTTTCAGAACGTATTGGAACGTATCTTTGATTTTGCTTATCTCCTTCCTTTTAAAATGCCTCATTGGTGTATCCCAGCAAAAGAAAAAGGGATAGTTTCAGCTGTGAGCCATTTATCTGTCAGCAACTAGTGCTGTGCAGTCCATCTGGGGGAGCACTGGTAGGGAAACAAACTAGTAAGAATATATTATGGCTGGTTGTTGTCTTGCATGGTGGAGATTATCAAGTGATCTGATAAATGGGATTTGAATTTCTGAAACGATGGAGCAAAGTAGATAGAAACAAAGAAATTTCAGTGTTTCAGATAATGGACCTGAGTAATTCAAGTTGGAGGGCAGGAAAGAATTGTGTCTATAAGTGCTGCTCCTCTTTTTAAGTATTATCAGTGTTGGAGCTGATTTCCTTGAATTCTAGGAACAACGATTACTATGTTATAAGCTGCTGCATTGTTCTGTAATTTGGGGGAAAAACGAAGATCAAAACATCAGCACTTTAAAAAAGGCAGTGACTACATGGGAAGTGAAAAGGCGTCTGGATGGATATATGAATAGGAAGGGTTTAGAGGGGTTTCGGCCAAATGAGGTGAGATTTATTTCGGATATCTGATCGGCATGGATGAATTGGACCGAAGGATCTGTTTCTATGCTGTATATCTCTATGACTCTGTGACCTGCAATTTGGATGTAAAGTTAAATGGAAGCATTCCAGAACAGAAAGTGACAAAATTTCCTTTACATCTGAGATTTAAGATGTGCTGTTCAATTCCATTCTCCTGACTTCATCCCATTTTTAGCACTTATCCCCTATGCTATTTTGATGTTGCTCACACATTTATTCAGCTTCTTCCATCAATAGTTGACTTAATTTGATGCTTCAAAGTTTGTGCCTTCACACAGTCGACAGTTTTATTCAGCTTTTATTACAGCGACAGTGCATAACTAAGGATAAGTGCATAACTAAGTGATATCTGACTTTATCATGATGAGGCTTCTTGCAAGTTAGTTTTGTTGTTTTCTTCCTGATAAGTTAAATGTTATCTCCCTGTTCTTTTCCAGCTGTGCATCATTCCTAGTATGCGTAAGGTTACTTTCATCAGATGATTGGATTCTCTAGTTTCTTTTGAATGATGATCTATAAGAACTCTTAATTTGAACATAAAATACTGCGGATGAGGACAATCTGAAGCAACAACATAAAATGCTGGAAATGCATCATAAGTCAGGAAACATCTGCAGGGAGAGTCCGCTAATGTTTCAGGTCATTGCTCTGTAAAACTGCTGTTTGCTCTATTTAGTTGTGGAAGTTGGGGTTAATAAAATTTATGGAATACATATGAGTGGATGACCAGTTTCCCCTGCTTTTAGCGCAGTCCATTTTCCAACTGCTTGAGCAAAATTGTCACATGGCTTTTGTTGAGAGTGTGTTGGTGGAAAAACACAGCAGGTTAGGCAGCATCCGAGGAGCAGGGAGATCGATGTTTCCGGCCGGAACCCTTTAGTGATTTTCCTGCTCCTCGGATGCTGCCTGACCTGCTACGCTTTTCCAGTAACACAGTCTCAACTCTGATCTAGAGCATCTGCAGTTCTTGTGTGTCTTTTGTGCCAAGCTGTCAACTCCAATTTTGCAGCATGTGGGATACCTAGTTTCCACAGAAGAAAAGCTGAAACTTAAGAGCACAACAGTTTATATTGTACATCTGATGCATCATACTAGTTCTTTGTTTAGTGGAGCCATCTTCTGAGTTTGATGTTAAATCTCTCAATGGAAAGAATATAACTGTGCTGAAACGTGATCCCAAAGCAGAGAAGCATTCTATAATGCAGCCCTGGCATACAGTAATTTTGATGAACACACAAGTTCACCAAAAATATATCTCTTTAACCACAGGCTTTGTTATGCTGAGTGATATATTTGCCTGTAAATAGCTTCCTAATCAGAAGTGCATTTTTTCAATAACTTGAGAGTTCTGGAAACATTGATCATTTTATTCATTTTTTGAACTGAACAAATTGCAATTACCACAATGCAAGTGACCTTGCTACCAACAGTATTCAATATCCTTTGTAATAATAGTAAATGAAATTGACAGTGTAGCTATCACAAGAATGTAATAGAATGAAGATTTCTTTAAATTCAATCAGGAGAAAAAATTAATAATTTAGTAGATATAAAATATACAGTTGAATGCAATGTACTGACAGGAATATTAAACGCAAGCAGAGAAAAGGTATCATAAACTTTACATGCTTACATTATCCAACTATTGACTAAGAAAGTATGATAAAGCTAACCCAAATGTGCTTTTGCAATGTTTTTCATAAGTCTTGCTTAAACAGTTGCATTGTCTTGGAAAAGAGATTTTTTTAATTAGATAGTCACCTTATTCATGCTTCAGCCTTGTTTTAATTTTTTTTTCCCTTCTTGCTTTCTGTTCTGGAAGTTTACATTCATTCTAACCTACTCACCCCAAAACATCGGTTGTCTCTCGTACCTCACTGACATGAGCATTCTTCAGTAAGCTGAGAGTGCTAAGGTTTCACGATTGAGCTCATAAGCTACTACAATGCACTTCAACTTCCCTCGAGGAAATGTTGGATAGTTTTTGGGCGTTTAAATTGAAACAGAATTCTTTGTTTTTTTTCCTTTTCAGGCATTATGGTTTCCATTGCTGGAAGCTGTTATGTCAGCTCAGAAACTGTTGAAAGTTGGATCATCCACCCATTACTTTGAATGTAAGTAGAGAAGTATTTTATGCATTGCAATCCTATTATTATAATAACGCCTTCCATCTGCTAAGACCAGGAGCTGCTGTTCTCAGGATGTTAAGATAACAACTGAAGTCAAATATTCAACACTGCACAGGTTCTAGTCACGTTATAGTTTAACTTTTGTTTTTGATGAATTGTTAAGAGAAATGAAGAAATTGGATTGATATCTTTAAAGTGACAATGTGAGGTGAAGAGGTGCTGATCATCCATCTTACTGATTAACTGGACTGCCAAATTCCAATTAAATTATAAGGGAGGAAACAATGGTCTAGTGGTATCATCATTAGACTATTAATCCAGAAACTAAGATAATGTTCTGCAAACCTGGGTTTAAATCCTATCACAGCAGCTGGATTAAGAATCTCCTGATGACCATGAAACCACTGTCGATTCTTGGAAAAATTCATCTGGCTCATTAATATCCTTCAGGGAAGGAATTCTGCTATCCTCACTGGTCTGGCCTACATGGGACACAGCAACTGTGAAATGGCCTACCAATCACTACAAATTCACAACAAAGAAATGAAACTGGATGGACCACTTGGGACTGACCAAGGAACTGGAAATGACAGCGACAGAAACACCTCAGTCGACCCTGCAAAGTCCTCCTTACTAACGTTTGGGATCTCGTGTCAATATTGGACAGCTGTCTCACACGTGAGTCAGGCAAGAGCCTGGCATTGCCATATTCACAGAAACATAATTTATAATGCCCCAGACAGCACCATCACCATCCCTGGATATGTCCCTTCCACCAGCAGGATGGTGGCGGCACAGTGGTGTACAGTCTTGGGGGGGACTTGCCTTGGGAGACCTCAACATTGATTCTGGACCCCATGAATCATAGAATTCCTACAGTATGGAAGCAAGCTATCGAGTCCACACTGTCCCTCTGAAAAGCATCCCACCCAGACCCATCCTCCTACACTATCTCTGTGATCTTGCATTTCCCATGGCTAACCTTCCTAGCCTGCACATCTTTGGACTGTGGGAGGAAACCGAGCACCCAGAGGAAAACAACACAGAGAGAATGTACAATCTCCACACAGACAGTGGCCCAGAGATGGAGATTTTAATATACCCCACCAAGAGTGGCTGGACAGCAGCACTCCTGATCAAGCTGGCCAGTTCCTAAAGGGCATAGTTGCTAGACTGGAGTTCTGTGGCAGGTGGTGAGAGAGCCAACAAGAGGGAAAGACGTACTTTACCTTATCCTTATTGATCTGCCAGCCATAGATGTATCTGTCCATGACAGTATCAGTAAGAGTGACTACTGCACAGTTTGTGTGGAGTTGAAGTCCTGCCTTTACATTGGAAATAACCTGCATTGTGGCACTATCATCGTGCTAAACTGAACACACAGATCTGCTCCAGGTCTCATCTGTTCTTTTGGGCCAGTTCCTCATTGCCCTCAACTTACTATTTATTTTAAAAATCTCTCGATCTTTTCTTCAAATACTATCTGTGATCCAGCCTCTACAACTCTCTGTGGTGGAAAATTCCAGACATTTGCAGCTGTATGTGAGAAGAAATTCTTTTGCCCTTACATTCACATGAGTATCCCCTTATTGTGTAATTATGCCCCATAACTCAAGATCCCCCCGCCATAGTGGAAACATCATCTTAACACCTAACCTATTTCTCACCGTAAATACCCCAGTTGCAACCTCCAGGGATCCTGCGCTTAGGTTAGCTACACCTTCTTAATCCATGGCGCTCCAAGTGCAGACATATTCTGTTCCTGAGAATGCTTTCTAATAATTTCCCCACTGAGGCTAGGTTGACTGGTCGATAATTTCCTAATATATTCCTCCTTCTCCTTTATTATAATGAAACAATGTGAGCACATCATTTGTGGCATGAGAGGATTTAAAAAATTATGCTAGGCCTCAAATTGTTCTCCTTTGAATACATCTCATCTGAACTTTTTAGATTGAACAACCTTTACAGATGCTAAATCCATTATTATCTCCTCTCTCTATATTAATTTCTTCTGAATGTTTATCCAGGAATGTTGAACTGCCAGTCCTGCCCATCTTGAACCAAGCCTCAGTCATAGCTATAACATCATACTGCCTACTGTCTTATTCCCCTGGCTCCTTCTACTAAAATACTTTCCATTTAGCCCTGCTGAAAATTTTTATTATCTAGCCTATGCTTGCTTTACCTTCCAGAATCTCTCATTCATGTTTTAACTTATAACTCCATCTCAGCTTCTCTCCCCTCTAAAAACCTACCAGGATCCCATCCCCCTCCCAATCTAGTTTAAGACAATGGCAATAGCAAGCCTCCACCTGAGGAAGTTTTTCCCATTCCTGTTCAGATGTAATCTGTCCAACATGTACAAGTCTCACCTTCCCAGAAATAGCCCCAAAACCTCAGAAATCTAAAGTCATTTCTCCTGCACCATCTCTTGAACCGCCTAAATACCTGCTGTGTCATTCCACTGCTATACTCAGTATAGTGTGGCACAGGGAGTAATCCAGAGATTATTACTGTCTTTGAAGTTTGGCTTTTCAGTTTTCTACTTAACTCTCTCAAGTCTGCATGCAGGACTTAATCTCTCTTTCTTTCTATATCCCAACAATCACTTTCTGTTCATTCTCCCCCTTCAGAATGCTGGGCAGCTGTTCTGTGATATCTTTGAACTTCTGGAAGGAAATATGCAGTTTTGGAGTCATGTCTACAGCTGTCAACATGTCCTCTACTCCCTTCACACATGAATCCCCTAATACTACTGTCCTTCAACATGTTATCCCACCCCCAGTCTCGCCACCCAGGCAGCTACAACATCTACAGTGCCATGGCCTTGGCTCTGGCTTACTTCCACAGAAAAACCATTATCCTGACTGTTTTCCAAGGCTGAAAAATGGTTTACAGACAAGATACAGTCAGGGGACTCCTTACCCCCTGGTTGATTCCCTTCTTCTTTCTCTGTCACCCCTTCCCTTTTAGTCGCACATGTCCTTGAGCTGCAGGGTAACCAGTTGCTGAAATATAGCGTCCTTGAGCTTGTCGGCCCTTATGAATGCATCGTGGTGCCCCCTACCTGCTGTCTCTCAAGCTCCAAAACTCAGAGTTCAGAATGCTCCGGCTGGAGGCGCCTTCTGCAAACATGGTGTCCAAGACCATGTGAAGCACCTGGAACGTCCCACTTATTACCAGATGTGGACGTCATGGCCTGACTTCCCCAGCCATACCTTAACTAAATAGATCCTTGCTCTTATTTTACCCTCACTCCTATTTAAGTAAAGTCTAGAAACATGTTATTCTTTATCACCGAAATCTCATTCAAGTCTGCTGCAGATCTGTCGTCTTCTCTGTGAGGGTCCTGAACTTGCCTTTCTGTCTCAGGCTACTCATTTTGCCCAACCCTCCATTCTGAATCATAGGAACTAACAAATCAGTTGAATGTGATGCAAACCTGACTAGCTGAGACTGCAAATAAAGAGATTTATATTAATCTGTATCTTCTGTGGGCATTAAACTTACCTAACACCAAGGGCAAACCTGGGTTAAACCTGTCATAATTGGAAATCGATGTGCTTGTCATACTGCAGCTCTATTTTGAAGTATACCAGACAGGTTGGATCAGGAATAAACACAAAGAATGCTGCAGAAGTTTAGCAGGTCTGGCAGCATGTGTGGAGAGAGACACTGAGCTAATGTTTTGAGTCTAGTATAACTCCTCTTCAATCCAGCCTTCTATTCTTCTTCAGGGTTCAGAAGAAAAGTCATCCTGCTGAGTTTCTTCAGCATTCTGTGTGTTTGTTCTGCTGTATTTGCTTTTATCCGAGTGGGACCAGTATGTCTCATTCGCAAATCTTACTGTTTTTACCTTCTGGGTCAGACTGAAATGCTATATGGAAAGATCAGCATCTAGACCTTTCTGATGAAACTGATGGCATTTTAAAAAGAAGCTTGTGAGGTCTCACCAGATCAGTGGAAATTACACTTGCAGCCGGAACAATATTTAATCCGCGCAGCTAGGATTTGTCCAGTGGCTTCTGATAGGTGGATGGATAGCAATATGAGATTAGATATTTCACTCCACTACTGTGCAGAGCCTGACTTGATATTCAAGATTGTATTTCAAGCTATTAATTTAAAGAGTCATTTAATACTTTGTAATTAAGGGGTTTTTTGGATTTAACAATTCAGTATTTATCTTCTTACAAGCAGCATTTTAATCTTGGGTACAGTTTATTACAGCACACTGATTATAGCTTCTACCCTCAGAACAAAGGCAATGCACAGCAGTTTACTATTAGATTCCCCCCTACTGGATTAAAAAATGAAACATTTAATATTCTAGATATTGATGGGATTCTTAATGACCTTAGCTCTGCCGTGCAGCAGATAAGTGATGCTCTGAGCTCAAGGAGAAGATGACCTTTTGAATTGCTTGCCCGATATTAGACCATGTATTCCCTCGTGCACACTTAGAATCAGCTCAGCAATGTAATGGTGTGATACAGACAGTTAGCTGAGATTGTATGGCTAACATATTAAGCAACAATCAAAAACATCTATTTGATGTTTTCAATTTTAAATTCAACAGAAATGGTGAAAATAAAATTTTGCTCAGTTTAAGTGAGAATGGGTTGATAACATTTATGGTTTCTTGATGACCACAGAATGCAAGAGCCTGGGCAGCTTAATGATGTGCATTCACACCCTCGCACTTCATCCCACTTTGATCAGTTTATACATTTTCTCAATCTGCAAGTGTAATCTTCAAATTCATTTTAATGTTCAATCCCAATTTGAAATATCACCTAACATGTATTAGAAATATAGACTTTCAAAGATTAAATTGACAATATATACCCAAGTGCCTTAGCAACAAATGCTGTGGGAGGGTCATCTCAAATATTAACAAAGGAACATTTGCTCTCCTCTTTAACAATCTATGTTTCTCAGTGAGATTTCTTGATCACTTAAAATTTTTCAAGGATTCTTGACAGAGGAGATTTTCAACCTAGCAACTGGTTTTCAAAGGTGTACTGACTCTAACTCTCAACTCCACAATTGTGTCCAACACTTTTTAATATATCCTGGCTCATGTCAGTTAAATTTATGTCTGATCTTCTATTCATAGTTCTGAAGCACTTGACAAAACAAGTACTGAACAGCATGACAGGATTTATCGCACTTCCATCAATTTTACAACGAATATTACAGGTAGGTTCTCGAAGCATTCAACAAAGCTTTTCGTAGTTCACATCTGGAGTACTGTGGGCTGTTCCACACAGCAATCGTGAATGGGAATTTATTGGTCCTATAAAGATAGTAACATTGGTATATTCAAGTTATTCCTGGGCGCCAATGGTTAAATTATGAGGTGAAATTATACAGTGTTTTATTCTCTTGAACTTGGAAGGCCAAGGTATGATTTAGTAAAGTTTTCAAGGTATTAACCAAGCAGGTAGGGTGGATTGCAAAGAACTATTTCTGCTCATTGTAGAATCTAAGAATAGGAAATGTTATCAAAACATTAAAGTCAAAGTGATCAGGAATGAAATTAGGAAGCAATGCTTCTGGTAGGTTAGAGCTCTCTTCTACAGTGGCAATTGATTTATTGATTTTTCAATGTGAAAGCACTTCAGGAATATGGCGAAAAGGCAGATACATGGTGGTAAGTCATAAACCAGCTATAATCTAATTGAATGGTGGATCAGTCTTGTGGTGATAAATAATCTATGCCTGTCCCTAGAAATAAATGAAAAGGTAAAAGAAACAAGAGAGTGATGTGTACTTTAAAAATAGTTACCAGCTAAAGAAGCAAATCCCCAAGGTCTAAACTTTGTTGAGTCTCCAATGTTAAGTGATGTTTTGTAGGACCATTAAGCACCCCAATAGAAATGGTCTTTAGAGCATGAAATAGCAACCTTTATTTTCTGCAATGCAGTCTAATTTGTAATTTACAGTGCAAATCTGTCAATTTATTGACACTCAAAGATGCTAAAAATGATCTCATTTTTGCACGTTTTTGGTGGAATAGTTTACATTGTCCAGTAATTCATTGTGACACACAACAAGAGTGTGCTTCTTTTAGTGTAGGTTGTTGGTGTGTTATCAAGAATGGCATAATGGTTTAGGCACAAATAATGTTGTCCGCTGAGAATGTGTTGTTATTTTCCCAGCAGATTCTGAGCAGTTGGCTCCATGCAAAATGTTGCTATTTAGAATGAATCTTGGCTTTTAATCTGCTTTTAAGAAATTGAAAAGTGGTATCTTGCAAAGTTACTTTATTCTCAAGTGTGTTGAGGACAGGTTTCCTGCTGCATACTGCTTGACAAGATGAATCCCAAAACTGGGCCTACTCAGCAGAAATGATGTTTGTTATAAAAAATTGGAACCAAAGTAAAGGACAGATTTTGCAGCAGGCAATGTCAGTGTGTATATAGGAGCTGATAACACTGAAATATCAATTATTTTTGTGTTAATAATTATTTTTCCATTCTACAATTAAAGAAGTCCATGAGTAACATATGATTGTTGATTATTTTTCTCCAGTTAGAGTTTCTAACTCTTTAATAATAACAGTGAAGTGTTGAAAGATTCGAGTTTGACATGGTTACTGTGGGGCTTTGTTTGATCACTGTAATGTACATTTTTGGGACTGAATATAATGTCTAACAATGGAAGCACATGATGCAGATTATAATTAACCGTCAAGGTCAGGTCTTTTTCCTAGTCTTAACTTCTCTAGGTGATTGGAAATGGTAGCACTGTCATGAACAAGAAAGTGTACGCATTCAAAGAATTCTGTTTATGGCTTGAAGTCAAAGTGAAATGTTGCTTTTAGTAAACTGAATGTATTCCATGATGTGCAAGAGCAGAAAACATGATAAACTGGAATAACAAAGCGAACGTCAGTTATGGGCGGTCCAAAAGAATACTTAGACCAGCTTTGTGAGTAGTTTTATAACTGTACGTTAATTGGGAATGATCAGAATGAATTTGTTCAAGGCAACGTGTTTTTGGATAATTTACTATTTTTCTGTTGAAGGATGGTGACACATGTAGCAATAGGATGGATAATTTCTGTGTTTCACACATGGTTTGATGTAAATAATCATGAATTGTGACAGTCTGGATTGAAAGTTAGTTCATAAGACGTTCAAGGCCCATGTGCGTTCTTCCCAGGGCAGCAGTGTATTAAGCAATGTACCATAGAGATCAGTGCTCAGTCCAATTGTTGAAACACATGTAGATGATTTGGATTTATACATAGGGGTTAAAGTAACAACGCTTGCTATTAGCATTGCCTTTTATGTCCATCTATGTCTTTGGTTCTGTTTGAGCATTCACTTTGGATGAACAAGACAATTTACAATCCTCCTTGCTTTACAAATCTGAATTAATTTTAAAGCTCATAAGGTCAGTCTAAAACATGATCTCATAGTTAAAGATTCTATCGGAGATAGCAATTTCAACATCATAGCATTTCAAACTCAGTTTGAGGAAGCGCAATAAAATCAGTGCCCTCATACTTCTACCGAGGTATGAAGAAAGAGTTGTCTAAAATGGACTGGGAAAATACTCTTAAGGGAAAATCATTGGCAGCATTTAAGCAGATATTTCAGAATGCTTATTAAAAATTTATTCCGTCGAAAAGGAGGACTCGATCAGAAGGACGAACCGTCCATGGTTAGCAAAGTCAGCCAATGTAGTAAGAATCAAAAGGCAGACTATTATTTAGATGGGGATAGATAGACTCCAAAAATAAAGCAACACTTTGGATCTGGGTGTTCTTGTGCATGCAAAGGTTAGCATGCAGGTGCAGCAATTAACTGAGAAGGCAAATGGAGTTTGGGCCTTTATTACTAGGAGGTTGGAGTTTTAAAAACAGTGAAGTCAAATCCACATGTTCAGGGGATTGGTGAAACTGTGTGTCTGGAATTCAGTTGACAGTTTTGGTCCCGTATTTAAGAAAGGATGTCCTGGCATTGAAAGCAGTTCAAAAGAGGTTCACGAAGCTTGTTTCTGGGATAAAGATGTTGACTTATCAATGATGACTAAACAGCATAGGTCTTTATTCATTAGAGTTTAGAAAAATGAGGAGTAATCTCACTGAAGCATATAAGATTTTGATGGGGTTTCAGCCTTTTGTACATTCATCCTCACTTTATTCTTGGTGTCATTGTTGGTGAAGGGTTCAATGTCTTTGGGCCTACTCTTTGTAACCCATTTCCAACATCCCTCTCTCTTTCTTTCTCTCTCATTCTCTGCAGTAATCCAAAAGTTTAAAACCCATTTTGCCCATCTTGCATGGTCTGAATGTTATGATGGAAATAGAATTGAATGAAATAACACACAGTATGTGGAAGTTTAAATGAAGATGAGTTCTGCCCATGAATTCTTTGTGCTTTGTACAATTACCTGAAGCAGTATCATCCTCCAAAGTGGCCAAGCCTCCAAATTGGGGTGTTGACTTTCTGTTGCTTGTGTTTATTTGGGCGTATTTATGTTGTGTCCACAGTGATCAGCAGCCATTTGAAACCAGTTTTCATTTTGTTTCTCCATTTCCTGCAATTACTTTCAATTAAGTTGATTTTAGTCAATTGCAATGTGGTTCTGGTTTTCGACATCCAGCGTGTACGTCAAAACAGATAATTGGACCAAGGATGTTATGTTTAAAAATGCTTAATATCCTCACTCCATGTTGTGATCCTGCAGAATGCTCTTTCACTGACCAATCGATTATCACCCATTTTGTTTCTCACTTCATGAAAGATTTTACCCTGTAGAATGGCCTGGACAGAGTGGATGATGGGAAGATGTTTCCGTCAGTAGGACAGACTAGGTACTGAGGGCACAGCCTTAGAGTAAAGGGAAGACCTTTTAGCGTGGAGAAAAGGAGAAACTTCTTAAGGCAGACAGTGGCGAATATATGGAATTCATTGCCACAGAAAACTGTGGAGGTCAGGTCATTGAGTATATTTCAGACTTAGATTCTTGAATATCAAGGGGATCAAGGCTTACAGGGAGAAAACAGGAGAATGGGTTTGAGAAACTTATCAGCATGATTGAATGGTGGAGCAGACTCGAGGGCTGAATGGCCTAATTTCTGCTCTAATGCCTTATGGTCTTAATATGCATGGAAAATTTGCCACTTGTGCCCAATGGGAAGTCCTGTCCTGATGGCTTGCTTCTTGGTTCAGCACCTGTTTTTGTTTCTACCCATCTATGAGGCATCTCAGGGCAACTTTGACGTTGATGCTACAGTATGACTGTAAGCTGTTGCTAATTAAGTAAACTGCTTCATCATGAGCATCCTTCCATCAGAAGGTCAAAAGTGGGGATGTTTGCCAATGATAACACAAAATGTAGCACCATTCATGACTCCTCAGATACAGTCCATGTTCAAATCTAACAAGATCTGGACAATATACAGTTGACCAGAAACTGAACTGGACAAGTCAAATGAGTACTGTAGCTACAAGAGCAAATCAGAGCCTTGGAATACTGTAATGAGTTACTCACCACCTGACTCGCCAAAGCCTGTCCACCACCTTCTAGACACAAGTCAGGAGTGTGATGAATGTTACCCACTTGCTTGGCTGAGAACAGCTCCAACACTTAAGAAGCTTGACACCATCCAGGACAAAGCAGCCTGCTTGACTAACACCACATCCACTCTCTCTACCATCAACGCTCAGTAACAGCACTGTGCACTATCTATAAGGTGCATTGCAGACCTTCACTAAAGATTCTCAGGCAGCACCTTCCAAACCCATGGCCACTTCCATCTACAAGGACAAGGGCAACAGATACACAGGAACACTGTCACCTGCAAGTTCCCCTCCAAGCCATTCACCATCTTGACTTGGGAATATATCACTGTTCCTTCAGTGTTGCTGGGTCAGAATCCTGGAATTCCCTCCCTAATGGCATTGTGGGTAAACTAACTGTACATGGATTGCAGCAGTTCAAGAAGGTGGCTGGAGGTTGAATGGTCAGGTGGTTGAATACATAGGTATTGGTTAAAATTTGACTCAATGTGAGACATGCATTTGTGTTTTTGGGTTGCAACTGGAGAATGATATATGCATCCAATAGAAAGAAAGTAACTTCTGTGAATGAATAGGGACCTAAAAGTTCAAATGCATAACTCCTCTTAAGTTTGAGTGTAGTTAATTACAATAATGTATTTGATGATTATAAATGGTGCTACAGAGTTCATGAGTAAAATGGTAATACATTTATTTCAGCAATACTTTTGCTTCAGAGTACAGCAGCTTTATAAAACTGGCTGTAATATTCATAGAATGAACGTTTAGCAGAACAAACTGATATTAGTTCAAATTATTTCAATGGAGGAGTGAAGACTAAGGGGAGATTTATTTGTAGTGAAAGTATGATGAATATTGATGGAGTGAATAGGTAAGGCTACTCCTTGCAAATACAATGATGATTCGGTAATCACTTTAAACTGGTTATCAGAGGATTATGATTTTATTATTTGGAGTGAGGCATGTTTACACCTGAGAACAGTTTAGACAGAAACCACTGCATTTTCAATGGAATAATGTAAAGCAGAAGATGATTTGCAGCACACATTGACCAGAATGCTGGAATTGGCTTTGAATTGTTCTGGCAAAGAGCCTGCACTTGCACGGTTACTGAATGGCATTTCCTATGCTGTAACCGGTGTGGTTGAATGAAACACACCTATTTTGTACATCTATTCTTCTTATGCTTTCTTCATTTAGTCACTGAAGTGGATGATATAGCATTCATTTGACAGAGGATAAATTTCCAATATTCTTCATTATTCAGCAAACCAGTCAGGTCCAGAAGAGTAAGTTGCAGGACAAAACACATTCACCTTGAATAGCTGGAAGAATATTAACTACTAAGATGACATAGGTTGACTAAACTCTACAAAGCAGGAGAGAGATGCAGGATAAATATTAATCTGTTGTGTTTAGTATACATCATGCCAGTTATACTAAATGTTCGATGCAGGATTAAAGATTGCTACATGATTTCACAAAGTACTTCCAGTTTATTTGTAGAATAAGATTAATGTTCTTTCAAATCTGCACAATTGATGTGTTTTGCTTAATGGCATAAGTATCCTTTTGTTAACAAGTTGCAGAGAAAATAGCTATTTTATATTGACTTATAGTGTTCTGATTTGCGTACAAAACAACTTATGGAGTCCATTCACAACCTGGAGACTGCCTGTACTCATTTCGCACAACCCTGTGGATTGCAAAACTGATCGACTAGCCAGTGTAAAATGTTTCAAATTATTACTGAACATTTTAAAAATATGGAGGGACATGAGAAAATAAATCTCTGTAATAGGCTGCAAGACAATAGGACTGCATACTGGATGTAACAAGAGGAGAATTCATGAAGCTTTGTGGCATTGCAATGTAATTAATATTGCAGAGTTTCCAGAATGCATCGAGAAGCTCTTGATAACCCCTTGTCAGATGACAACATTTGTTTTGCAAGGATAATGTTTCAAAGTAAGAAATAAATCTCTATTCAAGTCTAACCATACCAAAAATTGTTGATAATCAAAAAAAATCATATTGAACTTGGAACTTGTCATGAAGAGGAAACCTGTTTGAAGCCAAACTACCATCATGTTGTTACAAATTAGCTTGCAGTTGCTTAATCATTTTCAAATACTGTGACTTAATTTAAGGACTTCAGGGCTTCTTGTTGCATGTAATATTTCATCCCCAAAATGCCTCATCTGTAACCAGCCACTAGCCCCTACCAGGTGCCATGGACTATGCTGCATGCAGTATCTCAAACAGTATCTGTCTTTTTGTAGACAATGTTCCACTATTTTCCTGTGTCATAATGTCAAGTTTCCTTCAGTTCATCCATGGTTTCATTAAAGCTTGGGTGGCATGTTCAATGTTTTTGAGGAATGTAATGTTTAGCAGTGAATTTGAATTTTTTTTAGCAGAAGCTGCCCTCACCCCCCTCCCTTTGATTTTGCTTGCAAACTCATGTGACCACACTCTCTCACTGAAGTGAGAGGAGCACTCCCCCAGATGTGATTCTCATGGGCAATTGTGAATTAAAAATTGCATATTAAAATTCTGGAGCACTTGATTGTTCCATAATCTGTGTAGAAAGATTTTGCCAATGTTATTTTACTTGTGATAAACATGGGGCTAGTTTGTAAGTCATGTTAAATTAATTTCATCTTCAGTATTCTGGAGCACTACAGAAGGAGATTGTATAATACTTCTCTATTTATAACATTGATACTGTCTCACTGGAATCTTGAAATTGTTGTCCTTTTCTATAACTAGGATTTTCTGGAGTTAATCTTTGAATTTCATTGGTCTGAATTTTCCCATTTTTGGATAAGGGCTTACTCGAGTTAAATTCATTGTACCCTCTCTGAAAAGGCCCCTGTTGATGCATCTCATATAATCTTCTGTCTGTCATCTGGACTTGGTCTGCACTTGGTTATGCACTTGGCATGTTGAATGCATCTTTCAAAGAATCACTCAGCAGGGGTGGCAGAGGTCACATTGCCACCAGACCTTCGCAAAGTTTATATCCTGCTGTGCCATATTTAAGTTGAAAATGTGTTGCTGGAAAAGCGCAGCAGGTCAGGCAGCATCCAAGGAACAGGAGATTCGACGTTTTGGGCATAAGCCCTTCTTCAGTATTCCTGAAGAAGGGCTTATGCCCAAAATGTCGAATCTTCTGTTCCTTGGATGCTGCCTGACCTGCTGCGCTTTTCCAGCAACACATTTTCAGCTCTGATCTCCAGTATCTGCAGACCTCACTTTCTCCTGTGCCATATTTAACTCTAGCTCCAAGGGGCACAGTACATTGCAAGCCAGGAGCTGTGCCTCTCACTATTGTGTTCCAGCATTATCCCAATGAAAACAGCCCAGTAAGACAAGCTAACTCCTCATTTCGCTAACAGGGGCATGAAAGTGCTGGTGGACTAGCTATGGAAAGGAGAACAGTGCTTTTCCTGCTGACCGGCAAAGGACACCACGCTCAGCTAGCCTGGTCAGTGCAATGTCCTTAGTGAAACCCAACACACAGCAGTACAAGGAGAAGATCTTCTTTGCTTTACAGGAACATGCCACCATCTTTTCTCTGCTACCTCTAACTCTGCTATTTCACCTTCACCACGATTCAAGGACTACACTTCCCACGAGAGCATGTATTATGATTACTCAATGGTTCTCATGCACTTTATCCTCTTAAATTACTCAGCATTCCTGCCCTCTGCAGTTCATACTTACTCACTTGAGAGCATTTTATCACCTCTCCTGTCCAAGCACCACCACAAACTATTCTTCCATCTTACTCAGTCCTTTTGTTTGGTGATTAGAGAAACAACGGTCCACCCTATGTTTTGTCACTCCACAGTCCTCCAACTGATGTACATAATTTTTTAATCAACCCATTCAGAGATTTTGTTACACAACTCTGAAACTGTTGAGACTTGAACCTGGGTCATCTGCCTCAGAGATAAGGGCGCTCTGCAAACACCCTCCTTAATTAATGTATCAGTGTGCCCCAAAGGGGATGCATTAGACCTGCAGAACTTAATGTGGCCAACTACATAGACTGGAATCAGACGAGCCCCTTGACTATCTGTGGCAGTGCCCCCTGACTGACTATGGAACACCCCCCTCTCCCTTGATCCCACCTGTGCTGCCTTTGACTTTCACATAAGGGTGTTTGGTTGAAGGACATGCAGTGTGTTTACCAGGTAAGCTGCTGGCCTGTGCAGAAGGTGGGACATTAACATAGCGTGATGCCATGCAGCAACACATCCATCCACTTGACTATTCAGTTCTTCAAGCTGCTACCTGTTGTGCGTGAAACAGAAATGCAAACTACTGGGGCTTATGGTCTCCAAGTAAGTACAATATGAGTGAGCATTCTGAAACAAAAATCGATATAGTGCATTCTGTCCAGATGCAAGAGATGTGTGTGTCCTTATGAAAAAAACAAAAGGCAGAAATATTCAAGCCTGAAAAGACCCTGAACTCCAAGGTAAAGTCCTGAAGGCCTGAAATAGTGAGAAGGTTAATCCAAAAGCAAGTGTGATGATGTGCTGATGTTGGTGGTTTGTCATTGCAAACTTGTTTGAATGAAGGTTGGAAGAGGACAGGGTCTACGGAGCATGCAAGGATGTTTTGTTGAAGGCAGTTGGACGAATGTCCACAGAACCAAGTGGCAAGCTGTTGCTGCCAGGTTTCCACTCTGACTTTTATGTCGGGAATTGGCACCATCTAATTTCTTGGAAAAGAATTGGCAGCTGCATTTAACTGAGGTGAGAATGGCAGTAGTGAGCTGCAAGCTCATGGTACTAAAATAGTCAGCACTCGTTAGTAAGATGTTGAACTTGCTTTTTCAACCCTAAGGGGAAAATCAGACTTGTCTCCCTTAATATCAAGAACCTGATGTATCCAACATTCACGCCATTATCTATGGTGCTGAAGGCAACAGAACATCTCACGCAAGCTCTGGAAGAAATGTTATTATGGCATAAATGTGTATAATGAACATTAAGTTATTAGATTAGATTAGACTTACAGTGTGGAAACAGGCCCTTCGGCCCAACAAGTCCACACCAACCTGCCGAAGCGCAACCCACCCATACCCCTACATTTACCCCTTACCTAACACTACGGGCAATTTAGCATGGCCAATTCACCTGACCCGCACATCTTTGGACAGTGGGAGGAAACCGGAGCACCCGGACGAAACCCACGCAGACACGGGGAGAACGTGCAAACTCCACACAGTCAGTCGCCTGAGTCGGGAATTGAACCCGGGTCTCTGGTGCTGTGAGGCAGCAGTTTTTTTGTACAAAATTCAAATGTGGAAGGGTACCCCAAAGAATGAAAGAAACCGTATGCATTTAGCTAGCACCAATCATGTTATGACAACTTTCCAAACTAATTAATTATTTTGAGGTTATTGCTAACAAGAACAGCAGTAGTTTTCTGCACAGAAAGGATTCACAAATGCTATTTGGATAATTGACTATGTAAGCCTTTTATCTTAGAAAAACTATTTGTGATTTTTTTAAAAAATGGTCTAAATCATTTTACATCCAAAGTGTGGTTCTTCAGATGTTGCCTAGGGTTAAAAGCCAACCTTTGTCTATGGTATATCTATCTAAAACTTGGATTGGGTAATTAAGGCAGCATGATGGCTCAGTGGTTGGCACAGCAGCCTCCCAGCATCAGAGACTCTGGTTCGATGCCAGCCTCCGGTGACTGTCTATGTGGAGTTTGCACATTCTCCCTGTGTCTGCCTGGGTTTCCTCCGAGTGCTCCGGTTTCCTCCCACAGTGTAAAGATGCACAAGTCAGGTGAACTGGCCATGCTAAATTGCCTGTAGTGTTAGGTGAAGGGGTAAATATAGGAGAATGTGTCTGGGTGGGTTGCTCTTCAGAGGGTCGGTGTGGACTTGTTGGGCCAACTGGTCTGATGCTCATTGTCGGAAATCTAATTCTAATCTAATAATTAATTATCATGTTTATTTGAGTCAGTAAATCCTTGTTATCTTTGATTTTCTACATTGCAATTAATTTACTTGCTCGTGTTTTACGTTGCCGAAGTAGAGAAATATGTCTTTGTTGTCTTCAGGGATTATCATTCAGACACTGTGTGGCTTGAACATTCTTTTAAACTGGAACAGTTGCAAAATGTCTGGATAATTTTGCTGGCAACGTTTGAAGAAAAAGTACATGTGTGTATACTGCTGAGAAAAACTGGTCGGAAGTAGGAAACTTTGGTGCATGAGTGCAGAACTTAACAATCTCATAAATGCTAATGTTCCAGAAAAAAAGATGCTGTTTTATTATGCATTGCTGAGTCTTTGCTAGCGCTAATTTGGGAATAGACAATTCGAAAAATTATGTTGTTTCTTCATAAGTTTTAATTTGTAAAAGAAGTCAGAGTTTATCCACCTCTAGCAGCCTCATCTCCACTGTCACACTACTTAAGTTGGCAGTCCTAATTTCACTGCCATGTGGGCAATATCTTTCCTGCAATTCAATTTTTTTTTGCATATTAAAATTGTCAGCCTTGTCATTTTTAAATTCAATTGTGTCTAATGGATTGGAGGTGGCACCAAAGTTCAGACTATTTATCAGGAATTTTGATCTCGCATCAAACAGGGTTTGAAAAAAAATCTTAATTGAATCAATGGGAACTTTTCCACAACTATACATGGCATTTCCAACATATGGACAAGGGGACACTGCTGAACTCCAATGAGGTTACAGCTGATCTGTGAACTAAATTCATATATCTGCATTTTCTTTATTTATCTTAGTTTGATGCCCAACAAAACATGCAACCACTTCAGACTTAGTGTGTAATCAATCTAGCATAACTGCCCTTTGTGAAAGAGTTCCAAACTATACCCTTCATGTGTAGCTTTGAAAGAGTTAAATCTTTTCAGCCATGCTATTTTGTTAGATTAGAGATGATAGAATATCTAGAATATCTCATTACCAACATAACAAAAATTCCATTATTGCTTTTATTGACTAAAATCCCTAATATCCACACCAGCTGCACTGCCATCTGCAGAAACCAGCTGCTAAATGGGCACATCAATCACAAATTGGCATCTTTGCAGCAATAATAGATCTGTTCATATAGCACGAGAACTTTTGGAAAAGAGCTTACAGCATTGATAACTGTGTGAAGGAACTTCTTAAGTCATGTTTTAAATTGCTGCTGTCTATTCAAGGAATAATCTGAAATTTTTTTGTTCTGGTAAAACCTTGTTTTGTTTGTTTCACAGGATAAAATAATGCACTTTCAACTCTTCCATGCTGGGGAGCATAGTGCATTTTTAGGAGTCTTTCAGTTAAGCAGTTTGGCACTAAAATATTTTTCTGTTTCAGAACAGATGCACAAGTTCATTAATTGTAATTTCAGTAGAGATCAATTTTCCTTAACCCCCCTTTGTTAATATTTTGCTTTTGTTCAGTTTCTCATGCAGTAATACATAAATATTCATCCTGTGGTGGATTTTGCAGTACTTTTTATCAGCTTTCTTCTGTGCTGGAAACTTCAATTGTTTCTAATATTCTGTATTAAATCCTTGGGGTTCAGTTATCTCTTTCTGTTTGGAAGGTTTTGTAAGCAAGGTGTTCTAATTCAAGCTCTTCCCTGACACATTTTTCAAAGGCAAAGTCCGCTTTTATAGATAAGAAGACAAACCAAAGTTTGAAATAACACTGAATGGAAGCCTACATTTCAGATGTTCAGTAAACCCTATATTGACAGACCATAAATTCAGTTGTATAATCAGTAATTTGTGTTTGTGAAATTTAAATTGAATAAGCAAATACAAGCCACTAGATTGGAAAGATTTTTTTAACTTAATTGGAAACTGTGAGCTGCAGAAAGGGAAAAATTCTTATTGTATCTTCTAATGATACTGGCAAAGTACTGTAAATTATTCGATATATGCTCTATAAGAAATGACCTTTACTCCAATAGAACTGGTGAACTATTTATTAGAAAGTAGTGTTTGTGCTTACCTTATCTATTCTACTTAATATTTGTGTCCCTTGATGAGTCCATCTTTACTGCAAGCTGAAATTACCATAATCTTCTCTATAGCCATTCAAATATATGTGCACATTTATGCTGATCAAAACTGAATAAACTACTGTCATTGCATTAAACCAAAAAACATGAGCATACTTTTTGAGACTTGAATCTGACTTTTCTGGCCATCTATCCTATTATCCCTTGGAATCTATTTTCATGAACATTATGTACCCACAGTACATATGAAACATCTTTGTCCTGCCACTGAGGGAGGAGGTGGTACAGTCAACTAGGAGAAAGTGAGGACTGCAGATGCTGGAGATCAGAGCTTAAACATGTGCTGCTGAAAATGCGCAGCAGATCAGGCAGCATCAAAGGAACAGGAGAATCGACATTTCGGTCATAAGCCCTTCGTCAGGAAGAAGGGCTTATGCCTGAAACGTCGATTCTCCTGTTCCTTTGATGCTGCCTGACCTGCTGCGCTTTTCCAGCAACACATTTTTAAGCTTAGGAGGTGGTACAGTGTTTGGTTTGGTGATTCTCTACATGGAATTTGTATCAAAGCTCATGCTAATTTTACAAAGCTTTGTACCTTGGTTTGAAAGATGGATACAATAATGAATTATTAAGGAAGATGAGAGATTTTTGTTTTGCATGGCCAGGGAATTGTAGTTTCCTTGGAGTCGAGAAAAATGCATTGCTTCAGGGTCCATTTGAGGAGTGCATCAGACACATTTCTCAAACAAAATTATATTCAGAAGGAACCTTGCATCCTAAAATTATCTTTGATGAAATTTACCCTTGTACAGTGGCAGCAGTTATCAGCAAAGTGCCTCCAAAGAAAAATCACAAATAAAATACTTTCTTTTTCATTTCTTTTTCCATCATCCCCAAAACAATCTTGCCAAATGCATTTCTCAGATTTGTGGGATACAGCGTTAATCAAGATGTCTGTGCATGCTTATGTATGAAGTTAGACCAGACAGCGCCTCAGTTGTAAAACAACTGAAGAAAACTGCTAAAGAAATATTCCAGCAATTCAACATTTCCTCTTCAGGACCTGCCAATCTCCAGTAAAGATATGCAACCTGATCTCTAAATTACTGATCCATATATGTCCAGCCTCTTCTACTTGAGTGACACTGAGCAGCTCCAAAAAGCTACCAATTGTGAACAACTTGAATTTCACAGCAAAATTCCTAGCTGAAAATAAAGTGCACGTAGGGAGCCAATTGTACAGCTGAAGCAGTTTCCAGTTTACTTTTGAGTGAAATGCAACAAATTAGATGGAATTATTGATGCGTGCACAGATTCCAATGTCTTTATCTATAGAACCTTTTATTTTATTTAACTGTAAGATGAAGTGCCATACAAGAGCTTGGTTGAGCTCCAAATCCCATTTATGGATTAATTTTAGGCATTGTGTCTGCAGTTTCTCAGGAGATACTTTTATGACCTGTGAGGGTTATGTTTCTGTGCGGGATTTTTTTTTAAGGCAGCCTTTTTTTTTGTTTCAGCAGTTTCATGAGCATTTGACAGACTTTCAGTGTAATTGTAGGTCTCATTATTTCTGCAATATTGGATAGTGAGTGCTTCAATGTTATAACAGATTGCTGAACATCAAATCAATGGGAAAAATGGAAGCAGTGCCCAGATGGCATATTTAAATATGATTGAATTCTTTTTCACTTGGCTCATGTATTTGATCATTTATAAAAGGCTGGTCAATTTAATATCACTTACCTGTTAAGGACAGGATTCTATGATCACTCATTGCTTAAATTATGCCACATTTATTTATGATAGTTGAAGTTATGAAGACCTTTTAAACTTGCCTGTCGAATGGTTCTCAACTCCAATAAACTTTCTTGAAGGTCCATGACTGGTCCAGAGTGCCAATGTGTAGAAATGGAGGGAGCTCTTTAAAAACAGTGCGGCAATGGATTAGACAATTGCACAATTCCAGCATGTAGTCTCATTAGCTGCATCCTGATACCAGAGCTATAAGAAACATCTCACAGGGTGAGAATGTAGGCAGAGATCCTGGAGTCAGGTCCTGCCTGACCGTTTTTAAAACCTTGGCGTGAAAACTTGGGTCTTTGGTTACTGAATTGCTTTGGGGCTGATGTGATTCGGTTTTTCAGCTTACAATTGTCTGAACTTAAAGCAGCATAACTCTTCCACATAAAATCTTCCAGGTCTTCTGAAAACCGAGCTGAATTTGTGTAGAAATAAAAATATTTCTTGAGGTTGCCTTGCATTTCATGGTGAACTACTTTAATCTGAGAGGATAGGGTGGACCTTAGCAAATACAACTCTATCAGGTGATGGATAAGATTGCCTTTAGAAATGTAAACCACCAATCATGCAGCAGTATTAACTGCACTGTTTCAACTCCTGTCCCTACGCCACTGTGAGGTAAATGAGATTAATGGAATGAGTCTAAAAAAGAGCAGCAAAGCCACAATGGGCAGACTATGCTGGATCATTCAGTAATTCTGTGTACTTCACATGTCAGCTATACTTTATGTGAGCTCATGATTGACAGCCTTCAGATGTGTCCTATCACAACTTGCTGTCTGAACAATGAGCTATTGCTGACTGACTTGACAAGACAGAAGTTTAAATCATTGCTTATTTCTGGACAGCAAAGATGTTGAACTCTTCTTACAATAGTTAATTGGCCACAGGGATTTGAATACTTTGGAAGGTAAATATTATTTTCAAGCTGGTTCAGATATGAAAACTACGCAAGTGATCATCCTTCTAAATTCTTTCATTGGTTATAAACATCTTGAGACATCTATTGATCTAGAAATGCGGTACACAAAGGAAACATTTAATAATACAAGAGCTAGAAATGTGGAGGAAGCTAAGCCCTGTTGAGAAAAGAACCAGAAAGTCGAAAGAGAATGTAGCTTGACTGAAAATTTTACATTGTACCATGGTCCAATTGAGTACAGGTACACTGTCTTTCACCCGAAACCCTCGGGGCTAGCTGGTTTTTGGAATTCGAAACTTTTCGGATTTCGGAATAACTGAGTTTCTTGGTGAAATAAAAAAGATGCTGAAAAGTAGATGTACCTGTGAGTGCTATGAGTGCTGAGACAGAATTGACACCTGCCAGTGCTGGGCCACGCCGCAACGTCACATCTGAGTGATGTGGGTCGAGTGGGTGTGGAGTTGGGTCACCTGTTTGCACGTGTAAAAAGTGAGGTCTGCAGATGCTGGAGATCACAGCTGAAAATGTGTTGCTGGTCAAAGCACAGCAGGTCAGGCAGCATCCAAGGAACAGGAAATTCGACGTTTCGGGCCAGAGCCCTTCATTGCTTTGAGCAGCAACACATTTTCACCTGTTTGCACGCCAAACAACCTTGTTATGGAGAAAAAAGACTTCACGAAAAGATCTTCTGGTTTTGGAGCTTTTTGAATTTCGGATAAAGGATTGTGTACCTGTAATTCGAACAATTCTGAGTCTAAATAAACATTAATAGTATTTTTATATTGTTTGAACATAATGTGTTAAAGGTTAAGATGTAAAGATAAGGAAGTTTTGCTATGTGCATATAAAATTTGATATTTTGCATAACCCTCTACTGCAATTTAATTTTGCATAGGAATGTTGTGCATTTTCGTATTTAATCTCTTGAAGCATTTGTAGGCACTTAGATTTCCATATTCATTTTTAAATATATTGGTATTTGTCTTATTCAGAAAGTTCCTTATATAAAACTGAAGCAATAGTTTTTGCACAGCATGGAACATTTACACAAAAATGTTGTAAATTCCCTTTGGCTTATTCTTGATTAATACAATACCTTTGTATTCTTCATCAGTCATGTATTGGATTCAAGTGTGCTTTTTTAAAGCATGATATTGTGTGAAATACGATCAAATAGCTGTGACCCAGTTCAGAATGAATAATTGCCCATTGCACATGGCCAGATAACTGCTTTAAATGTACTGATGCAGGCGGTGCTGTGCTGGAATAATATATGCTGCTTTCATAGAATAATTAGATGGAAACATAGAGGCACGATTGTCACAGAGCAATGCAACGCTACGCAGTTTATAAGGTATGATTTTTTTCTGTCACTGCTAGTTGTACAATGTTACACCTTCAAGACCATCTTTGTTTGGATCCAAAATATGAACAAAGTTCTTGAAATAGTCAGAAGTGAGCTCTCAAATTGACCTTTGTCCAAGTTTTCTGAGTTCTGAGGAAGAGTCACGACTCAAAATGTTAACTCTGATTTCTTTCCATAGACCTGTCCTACCTGCTGAGCTTTTCCAGCAATTTCTGTTCTTGTTTCTGATTTACAGCGTCTGCAGTTCTTCCTGTCTTTTCCTTTAAAAATCAAATTGTCTTTGTTGATATTTTCTAATCAGTCTGTTCAGAGGCATTACCTCATACCTCTGGAGCAGGTGGGACTTGAACCAGCCACCTGGCTCAGAGTAAAAATGCTACCAATGCAGCAGAAGAGTCTCAACTTGGCTTTATATTGTAATGATTAAATAGAAACAAATGTGCTTTCATTTGGGACCCTAATGCATCTCTCAGAATTCTTCTCCACATGTAGCATTTACTATTAGCATAAAATATGTGGTAGAATTTCCAACCAATAGGCTAGCAACATGCCCAGATCTCAGGTTTCGAACATTGCTTCAGGAGATGGTATAATCCAGATAATCATGCACCTGCCAACAGTTGTGAAAAAATAAAAACGGGTTTTCAAAGAAGCATCATATTGCACTAGAAAGGTTAACTCTGTTTCTGCCTCCACAGATGCTGCCAGATATGCACAGTTTCTCCAGAACTTTGTTTATATTTCACATTTCCAACATTGTCATTGACTGACAACAGAGGGGAATGCTGGCATTGCTTGTGGACTGGCACACACCACCACAACAACCAGAGGCTACAGCAACTTGGCAACAGACTCAAATGCTTCAAACAACAGCCCACAATAAACCTGGATGATTTCATGTTTGGCACTTGTGGCAGAAGGTGCCTTGCAAGTATTGGCTTTTTTAGCCATCAGTAATGGTCTGCAATGTGCAGTCACCCTGTCTGAATTGGATTGTTTGCAATATTTCTGTCATCTTGTGTAGTTGGAAGGTTTCCAGAAAAGAAAATGGTTATTTCAATCTGTTAACTTGAATTTGAGTATACAAGAAGATGAATTATTGTTAGTAGAAGTGATGTTATTAATGCACAACATTTGCTGAGGTCCACGTAGTATTATTTGTTTATTAGTAATAGGAGCTATTTGTGTTGACAAATCCGAGAGAGAGGACATTATTGGCAGGCAATTTCTTCTCCAGCATATTAACACAAATACAATTTATAAATCTAATGGGAACACTGCTGCTAGTCGCAAGCTTCATCTAATTGCTTTTAAACGAATAGTGCATTGTCTCGTCAGAAAGTTTGATTAAAGCGATCCTGAGAAAGCTACAAAATAAACTGAGGAGATTTTTAGATTAGATTAGCCATTTGGCCCAACAAGTCCACATCGACCCTCTGAAGAGTAACCCACGACTAATGCACCTAACACTATGGGCAATTTACAGCACTCGGAGGAAACTCACATTGTACCTATTTTAATGTCAAGGGCCTGATTGGTAAGGCAGATGAACTTAGAGCGTTGATCAGCGTATTGATATATATATTATTACAATCACTGAAAAGTGGTTGAGAAAAGGGTAGAACTAGCGGTTCAACTTTTACAGGGTATAAAAGTTTCAGGCATGGTGGGGGGGAATGTAAAAGAAGTGGGAGCATTGCATTTTTCAGAAATAAGCAATCACTGGGGTAAGGAGGAATGATGCCTCAGAAGGCTTTTCAAATGAGGCCATCTTGTTGAAGCTTTACAATTTGCTGGCATTGTACTACCAGCCTCCTAAATGTCCGAGGGACAGAGAGAGAGAGAGAGAGAGGAGAAAATGTGTGGGCAAATTGCAGTCAGGTGTGAAAGGAATAGGTTTATTCAACTTTGCTAACACTAACTGGGATGGTCTTAGTGTGAAAGGGTCTGACAGAATAGAATTTTTAAAGTGCATCCAGGAGAGCATTTGATGCCGGTACATAGACCCACTAGAGACGGGGCAGCTCAGACGTACTCCTGGGGAATGAAGTGGATCAAGTGGTTGAACTGTCAATTGGTGAGCATTTTCGAAATAGTGACCATAATTCTAAGATTCAAATTGTTATGGAAAGGGATACTGAGACCGGGATAGAGCATGCATGGTGAAATACAAGCACAAATTGCTGGGAAAACTCAGCAGGTCTGGCAGCAATTGTGGAAGGAAAGCAGAGTTAACGTTTCAGGTTCAACTGACCCTTCTTCAGAACTGTTTTCCCAGCAATTTCGATTTTTGTTTCTGATTTTCAGCATTCACAGTTCTTTGGGGGAGTTTTTTGGGCATATTGGGAGGATGTTTCCAGTCTAGGAGAGATTAAGACCTGAAGCATATCCTCAGATTGGAAGGACAACCCTCTGGTACCGAGATGAAAAGGAATTTATTCAGTGAGCAGATGGTGAATTCCTTGCAATGGAGGCCAAGTCGTGGAGTTTGTTTAAGACAGAGAGGTAGATTCTTGATCAGTAATGGGGTCAAAGGTTATAAGGAGAAGGCAGGGGAATAGTGTTGAGAAGCATGTTAGCCGTGATTGTTTGCCATAGCAGATGCGAAGGACTGATGGTCTAATTCTGTTCCAGTTTCTTATGGTGATCTGATAGTGTACGAATTCAAATGTCTCAACTGGGGGAAGGCCAATTTCAGTGTCATTAGTCAGGATCTGGTAAACATTGACTGGGAGCAGCTGCTTTCAGGTAAGTCCACATTTGGAAAATGAGTCTTTTAAAAGTTGAATAGTGAGTTCAAGGCCAACATCTTACTCTAAGACTGAAGGGCAAGGGCAACAATTCCAGGAAAGCCTGGATGTCAAGGGATATTGAGAGTTTAATGAAGTAAAGCTTATGTTAGGTCTGGAGCATTAAAACCAGGGAGACCCTTCAGGAGTATAGAGTGCGTAGGGAGTTGCTTAAAAAAGAAGAAATTAAGAAGGCAAGGAGGGGCTAGATTGAATTAAGGAAAGCCACAAGGCATTTAAAAAGTATAGTAAGAGCAAGAGGATTACCAGGGAAAGAGTGGGGTCTATTAGAGACCAAAGGGGCAATCTGTGCATGGAGCCAAAGGATGTGGGTGCGGTCTTAAAAGACTATTTCTCATTGTATTCCAAAGGAGAAAGTTAGTGTAGCTGAAGATTTCATTTAGGATGGTGAGGTGCTAGGGCATATTACGGTTAATAAGGAGGAGATATTAGATGTTTCAGTGGGTCTAAAGTTGCGTCAATCCCCATGGTCGGATGAGATGTATCCAGGCTTCAATGGAAGCAAGGGAAGAGATTGCTGGTACTCTGGTGGAGATATTAATACCTCGCTGACCACAAGTGGCGCTAGATGACTGGAGCGTAGTTAATGCAGTTCCTTTGTTCAAGAAGGACAGCAGGGATGGTCCAAGAAATTACAGGCCGGTTAGTGGTGAGGAAATTATTAGAAATGATTCTGAGGGACAGGACAAATCAGCACTTTGAAAATCAGGGATAGTCAGCATGGATTTGTTGGATACGGTTACGATACTGGGTAAACACCTCTGCTTATTTAAAACCCACAATACAGAAAAGATTTATCCCGTGCAATAATCTTGGAAAATTTGAGAGGTCAAGAACTATTTAAAGTAAAAATTAACAACTTTATTTTTTAAAGTATAACAGAATAATTAACTAATAACTATTTGCAACTCCTTCCTCTAACCTATCTTTTATCTTCCTTTCTATAATGCTGGTCTGATAAAACTCCCAATTAGGATTTACAAAACAAAGTTGCTTATCTCAAAACCAGGCAATTTTCGGTTCTTTTCTGTATTCCTGTGTTCTTTTCTTTTCTTCTGCTTCACTGGTTACTGATCGATTAAAGGTACCTTTTCAGGGAGCTATTCTCTGAGCAGTTTGCAGGTGCTGGCTTGGCAGTTCTCCTCCCAACTGTTCAAATTTCCCTGGTTTTATACCACCCAAAGCATCGGATTGTGTCATTGGCTTTTCAGATTGAATTGAATATATTGACAAACTTGATTGGGGTTTGGTATTTTTGGGGTATAACCTAAACTGATTGGCTGAATTCAAATTTGTTTATGTCTCATAGCAACTCAGTCAGTGCTATCTGTTCTGAACCAAATGTTACTTTGTAAATTCTCCAGTACGTGGGGTGCTTGCTAAGTCCTTCACTCTCTTAAAGGTTCAGTGCACTTCTACACCTTCATAACAATACCATCTGACTCATTTAATTGAGTTTTTTTGAAAAGCTGACTAAATCCCTTGATGGGGTAATGTAGTTGATGTGGTTTACATGGATTTCAGTAAAGCCTTTGTTAATGTCATAGAATGTTGTTCTAAAGGTAAGAGTGCATCAGATCCAAGGCAAGTTAGCAAACGGAATCCAAAATTGGCTTGTAATTCAGAGACAGAGTGTTGAGGTGAAGTGTTGGTTTTATGATTGGTGCTAGGGACCTTGCATCTGTTATGTATGTTAATGACTTGGATGAAAGTATAATTAGCAGTTGGCAGATGACACGAAAATTGATTAGTGTTGTTGATAGAGGAGGATGGTGGTAGGTTATTATCTGGTATCGATCAGCTAGTAAATTGGGAAAAGCAGTGGCAAATAGTGTGAAGCGATGCATTTTAGCAAGTCTATTGAGGGAAGGATATACACAATGAATGGTAATTTCCCAGGGAATACTGAGGAGCAAAGGGAACTTGGTGTCCAAGTCCATAGTTTCCAAAAGGTGTCAGTACAGGCAGACAGGGTGAAAAAGGCATATAGGATATAGGATGTGCAATCAAGGAAGCCTTCTTACAACTTCTAAAACATTGGTTGGGCCTCAGATAGAATGCTGTGTGCAGTTCTGGTTACCATACTATCAGAAGGACAGGATCACACTGGAGAGGATCCAGAGGATATTCACCAGGATGTTGTCTGGTGTAAGGGCAGCCCATGTTTGAAAGACACAAAATGGCCAACAAGGGATACGTAGAATAAAACAGCCTGCTCCAGCATTCAAGTGAAACATAGTTGCACCTTTGAACACGCCTACTCTAAGGTGAGTGAGGGGCCCTACAAGCAACCATCCAAGACAGTTTGATAAGCAGGTGTCAAAGGATAGACAATCGATTGATTCCACCCTCATTAATGAAAGGATGTTTTCCATTTGATGAACAACACCAGTTAGAACAAGGGGTGTAAATCTCAGCCCATGAACCAGCCAGTCTAACTCGTTAAGCAGCTGTGAAAACAACAGCTAAAGTTATTTTATGGTAATTAGTTGTTTATTTGATGTTATTCACAATATTAAGGAATAGGCTCTGGTTAAAGATTCTTCACACAATCACGGAGATAGATTTCAATATCAGTATATTACATATACAACGAAATATAATCGAAGCATTAGGGGAGAACATTTAAACTTGATGTGGAAGTTAATTAGTCGCAGGAAATGCTTTTCTTATCTCGTTAAAAAAGATGCCTGGTACATCCTGAGTAAAATAGATTGTTCGCAACTTATTATTCATGAAGTGCTAACAGTAGAACTAGTTGTATAACTGTCCACTTTATAACTACATAGCAAATTAATACTATGAATCTAATACCAGTCAGTTAAAAGCAGCTGTCTTTTTATATATATCTACAAGCATCTGGATATTTATTGTTCTTAATAGTAATTTAGAATTGTTCACCTGTGATGAGTTAGAATTCTAACACTGCAGTACCTTCAGGAGTTTATCAAGAAGAATTGTCTATAGATACTACAGTAGAAATCCAATGTATTTGACCAATTCATTTGACCATCCTTAGTTCTTAACTTGTATGAACAATACCATCGATTTTGAAATCTAGGTTAATGATGTTTTAAATGCATTTAATAATGCATCTTCAATACTGCAATCAGTCATATTCTTTATTGCAAGCAGTGAAGGCTTTGTCAATTTCCAAATGATGCTGATGATTCACAAAAATGTCATTAAAGCAAAAACTATTAAATTACAACTGTAGCTTCAAAATGCACCATTTATCAAGCACAATAAACTTCACTGCTCTGTAAGAACATTTGTTGCAGCTATTAACAATTTGTGCTGAATGTGGATTTAAGCAACTAAATCCTTCTTTCAAATAAACAATCAAAGAATATTTGTTACAGTGAGAGTGGATTATTTATGATCACCATCCCCCACCCCACCGACTACTCTGAAAGATACTGAATAACATAATTTGTGGGGTAATTTGCATGATCAGTAGTGTCATTGCATGCCAAGTCTGAAACCAGACGTGTAATTGGAAACTCTTTCATACCCGGAGTAGTGTAGTGGTGTTGCATCACTTTCTGACTGTTAGTAAAACTTGAAAAGCTTTGTCCATTCCAAGATGATGTGTGAAACATTTCCATAACATTCAAGAGAAAGGAGATGAGAAGCTCTCAATTTACATTTCTACTCTATAGCTCAATCAAACAAGCAGACTGGTATCTGATGAGGTTTATATGTAAATTAGTAAGAATGCCGCTGTGCAGGCTACTGATACAGCATTTATTTGCTAAAAAAGAAGGGTTATTGCACATTGTGCTGTTAGTTCATCCACTGGATGCAGTGGTGAGCTATTACTGTGGGGAGGGGAAATCTGTTTTCACCAAGGAATGAACTGATAATGAACACATTGATGCAATTTGAATACAGTTAGGCAGAAATGGAGTCAGTGTCAATTGGAAGTTCAGTTATTCAGTCCAGTATGGAATGTTACTGATGCACTTTTCACTCTAGTGCACTTTTCATGCTGAGTATATTAAATAAAATAGTTGACTATAAACTTGGTTGACTTGGTTCGCAGGCAGGTTTGATGTTGGAGAGATTTATCGTTTTGTATTTACTCACCTTGCCAAATGACCCCCTTTGCTCTTTGACTGCAAGTGTCCAAGTCAGTTTTAACTTAGTACTTTATTTCCTGTGTCACTTTTGTACCGTGGTAGTCAGAGATTGTTTTGACTTAATTACTAGTACATAACCATCTGAAGGATAATGCTCTCCACACCTTGAAAATTATTTTGCAGATCTTCTGTTGTAATGGCCTGGTTGAAAGTTGGAAGATGGGCTGTTTCAATTATTTAATTACTGTCAAAATTCAGTGGAGCAATAGCACAGGCAGTCTGTGATAATACATTTAGTTAATTAAATGAATAGTACTGAAATTGATTGGGCCAGAATTCAACAATTTGGCCTGACTTCTAAGAACAGTTGGTCCTAAATTGAATAATATTACAGCTATTGAACAGTTTGAGTGTTAATAAGTTCCACCACTGTTATGGGACTTGATGAATGAAAGACACTACATTAGAGCAAACCTGAACTGAAAGTAAATTCAAGATAAAAAGACAATTAGCCCGCTTGCCTTAATTACTTAGTCCTTTGAATATAGGTGATGAGAAATCATGTTGAGGTTGTGCAGGACATTGGTGAGACCTCTTCTGAAGTACTTTGACCAGTTTTGGTCACCATGTTACAGGAAGGATATTATTAAGCTAGAGAGATTTGCCAGTATGTTGGTGGGTATGGAAAGTTTGACTTATAAAGAAAGGCTGGATAGGCTGGGACTTTTTACATTGGAGCTTATAAAGTTGGGAGGTGACCTTATAAAGAGTTGTAAAATCATGAGGGGTATAGATTGGGTTAATGGTTCAAGGTTGGTGTAAAGACTTGTCACTCAGGTACCGGTTGCAGTTGTTGTGGATATGTTCGCCGAGCTGTGATGATAGTCTTGGGAGAAGACACTAAGAGATATTTTTAGGGTGAAAGAGATTTAAAGCCATGGGGGCAAATGTTTTACACAGAGGATGGATCACGTGTGGAGTGAACATCCAGAGGAAGTGATAGATGCTGGCACTGTTACAGTCTTTAAAATACATTTAGATAAGAATGTGAATAGGAGAGGTTTGGAAGGATATGGGCCAGGAGCAGGCAGGTGGGACTAGTTTATGTTTGGGATTATGTTTGGACCAAAGGGTCTGTTGTGGTGCTACATGACTATTGTTTCATTTGGATCCACAACAGCCCCACTGGGTATTGAACAAATGCTAGGTGTCCTCCGATATTAACTCAAGGTATAACAAAAACAGAAGCAAGTATATATCAAGTCATTGACAAGAAGTAAATATAAAAAACGAAATAGCTTGAGAAAAAGTGTGCATGGATCATTTTGAACAGTGTATCTTGGATGTAACTAAAGGATTAACTTTGATAATTGCAGGGCACGGAAGATCTGTGTACTCCAATTCTGCTTACTCACGTAGAGTTCAGCTTCTTAGTACGCAATTAAGAGTTTGATAGTATTCTGATTGTGAGACACAGACTTCAGCAGATCTCTGAATATTAAGAACGCTTTAGGATCCGGGCTGGATTTTCTGCCATGGATCTAAATGTAGTCCAAATATTAAGTAATTTTTATTTTGATCTAAGGCTGGAATCCAACCTCAATCAGCCTTGAATATGCCCAAGATCTGTCTTAATGGAGGTGTCTTGGAGAGTGGGAAAACTAACTGCTCTGGGAAGTTGGTTTTTTATTTAATTGTATTAGAGGTGTAGGCCTCAACATTTTCTGGACTTTCCAATTGTGGACTGTGCTTCCCTGGGTCATGGAGAACCAAAGCAAGGTGAGAAGGGTGGAATCAAGTGCATAAATCGTTTCCACCCTCGTGTTAAATAAAGTAAGACCACTGCATTTTTGGGTTCCTCAGTTCCCACAGACCACACTCCTTCCCCATAACTACCAGGGTTTGAAAAAAAAACTAATGGTTAAGTCAACCAGGATTGAGAGTTTTCCAAGTGTAAGAGCTTTGCTTTGTGGCCTAGTTAATTCTTTCTTTGCCTTTATTGCATTGAAGATGGGGTATAAAAATAGGGAAGTCTTGCAAAATGCGCACAGGCATAAGACCATCCAGTGGGTCATGTATACAATTTTGGACATCTTATGTGGGGAGGGATATATTTGCATTTGAAAGCAGTTCAGAGAGAGTTCACTTGGCTGATATTTGAGCTAAAGGAGTTGCGCAGACTCTTTGGAATTTAGAAGTATGAGAGATGATTGTATTGCGAGAAATTAGATTCTTGGGGAGCTTGATGGGCTGGGTGCTAAGAGGGCAATTTCCCTTGTGAGGAAATCTAGAATTAAGATACACATTTTATAAGTAACGGGTTTCCCATTTAAGATACAGAAGAGAAAGGATGTTTTCTCTGAGGGCTGTTGGTCTTTTGAATGTTGTGCTCCAGAGAGCAGTGAAGGCTAGCTCATTGTCATGACTTGTCTTTGGATATAATCAGAATTTTGATTTAGAAGAGTTGTAGGTTATGAAGGTGACGGGCAGAAAAATGGAGTTCAGGAAATAATCTGTTTAGCCCTATCCATATTGAGTAGAGGAGCCAGGTCATAGGTTGGAATGGTCTACGCCTGCTGTTTCTTATGTTCTTATTTTCTTGCTCTGTCGGATACCTAAGGATATAGTTGGTGTAAGAAGTAGTTGTTATGGGAAGTGCAAATACAGCTTTATTAATATTTAGCATATTGCTTTCTGCAAGTCACAAATGGACAGCAGATGTTCACTCACTCAAGCTGCACTTGCAATAGGTTCCAGACTGCCTGTCAGTTAAACTATTCATTCACTTGTTCTGACAGCCTTCAAATCTGCCTCAGTTTACAGTTTTAGCAGCCTGACCATTCATTTTTTTTTCCAAATTAAGCAAAGTCCTCAGCATAACCAGCCATGGGTGAAGAACATTTCAGATGTTCAATCATTCGCAATGAAGCCCTTCCACCTGATGCTGCAAATAGTTTCTGTTGCTGATTTTAACACCATGTTGGCAAGACATTAAACACCGGTGAATCAGAATCTACTCAGTGCGTGCAAGGACGATTTATCACCTCGTTAATTGTTCAGCTTGGATTGTCGTTTTATTTTTCCAGCATAGATTTGATTGAAAAATACAAAGGGCTGCAAGTCGAGACTTTATTCATGCACAGATTTCCATCTGGCATCATTTGAAGTGCTGATATTGAACTGTAGGGCTCATATAGAATGTAACCAATATAAACATTCTTAAAATGTTACAACCCATTAACAGAGTGAAATCACAGCTCAATGATTTTGCTTTGTCTTTCTACATAAAGCTCTTCTTTGAAATATTCTTGCTTTCTGCAGGCCTAAAGTTATTAAAATAACATTTTCTGTTTATGGTGAATCCATGTCATATATCAGGAGCAGACCAAAGGAAAGATTTTACCAGGATCAGATTAGTCTTTATCGTGAATCTTTAAATAATAAGAAAAGGGAAATTAGATGAAGGTGAAAGAACAGAATTAATTCAAAACCGGAGATAAAGAGTAAGTTAACCTTCATGATGTATTACAGAGCATGTAGCCCAGGAATACTAATCAGAGGCAGCGAGATCACACTGGAACAATATGAGTAACAAGAATAATAAAGTTGTTAACAAAATTTCAGGAACTGATTTCATGTTACTTACTTCTAGTGCACCAAAATATGTTGAAATTATGCCGCCATTTTCAAACTAAATCATTATTAAGAGTCAGATGTTTCCAAGGGGACCGAATAGTATTTTATTTGTGGAGGTAACGTGATGTTTGTTTGGGATTTCACTTCATTATGTCAAAATATCTTTGCTGTATTTCCAACTTCACTAGAAATTGCTTTCACTTTTACCCGTTTGAGTTTGATCTTATTCAGGGATAGGACACATGGGCATCCCATTTGAGGAATTTCCTTAAGGTGTAAATGTCTAAATAACATTGTTTGTAACAGTTGCCACCATTTCTGGTTTGTGTGCTCTTTATTCAGTGTTTTTTTTTCTAGCTTATTTTCTCTGCATTTCATGCTACAGTTCAGTTAATCAGATGCTAATAATGTTTGAAATCGTCACTAAAGTGACTCTGAGAGTCTGCATGTGAGCCAACTTATTAGCAGTTAACCTAATCCAGTTCTTAGTTCCCTGGTAAATTCACTCATTTTAGCCAATTTAGTTTCGTGTTCCATTTAACTTAGCGCCCCTGAAATAGTAATGCCGCTGGCAATGCTTTTTCCAACTGTTCGCCTTCATTTGCTGAGGCTGATTTTGGCCATTGTGCTTCTGTCCTACCTGTAGTCCAATAGTCACTCTCTGGTCAGCTGGGTCTATACAATTTAATACAGTATATTTAAGCATTGAGTGTTGTACAGAATTATTAACCCGGACATTTACACAGTGCAGTACCACAGGTCAGGAGAAGTCAGGAACCATAGGGGCACTGTCCTGCTGAATATAACAACAGTGGTGCACCGAATAACCTTATTAAAAGAGTGACAGGAGATGGCATAGGATTATGTTTGATTGCTTCTACTTTTCAGATGACCTCCCTTATCAGTCAGTGTCTTGAGTTTGTGGGTTACTATCAACCCTCTGAATCATCCAAAACATCACAACATTTTCTGGAAAATTTGAGTTGCTTTCCAATGTGAATTTTTAAGTAGAGTGTCACTCTAGTTGGTGATGGGGTAATGACTTCAGTATCATGCTCACTGTAAGCTGGTTAAATTCTGTCAGTTTGTCACAATAATGTAAATGGAGTTTTAACCGAGCTGCATGCCTTACATACTGCAGTTTATGTTTCAGTCACATTACAGCTTCAATCTACATTATGTCAGAACTAAGATAGAAAAGTGGGGGTGTACCCTACTCTGCAGATAACAAAAATGGTTTACTTCACATAAATAATCTCTTGACTTGAGCACTATTATAAGCTGAGTAATGGACTTGTAGTTCAATAGTATTACAGTGAATTATGTAATTTATTGATGTCCAAAATGAAGCATTGTACGAAAGACCATTAGAGGTGCCAATTATTGAGAAAAAGTGAGGTTTAGGGAGTTGACATCTCTCGGGATTGATCATTTTATTTTGTCATTTTTGTGGTTTCAGTCAAGTTTTGTGACTGGTCAGCCAGGATTGTTGTTTTCAAAAGCTCTGAGTAATCTGCCCTTGACAATTTGCGAAACACTTTGGAAATACATTTTACCTCTGTCCATTTCTGATTTATTGCAGTTGTCTTTTATGTTATAGGAAATAACTGTTACATTCACAGCAGTGTGTCCTTCACATAAGATTGTTAAATTGTTCCAGTTTTCTCCATTCGCCCACTCAATGTTCGAAATGGGCCACTTCTCAGCTGAGACAGGATTTCTACAGAATGTGAAGCTGCCTACCCTGATCATAGCCTTGGCATTCTCAATTGCAGATAGTTAAATATTAGGCCTCTGCCAAGCAGTTATGCCAGTCTTGGTAGTGGAATGCAGGCCCCAGGGCCAGACATATCCTTTCTTCGTGCCTGTCTCTGGCTAACGGGTAATGGTTTTGATAATCTGAAGAATGAAAATAACATGCAAGATGATGGGTCAGCCATAGAATTCTAATTCCATGTTATTCACATAAAATGTTGATAAAGTGAAATGTGGCCATATTAGTTCACTTTTCTAACCTTTAGACCTCTCAAATAGTCACCTTCGCAGAACCGAAACCGAAACCCATCTGCCTGTATTGTAAAATCCAAACACTAAGTAACGATAGTTATGTTGTGCACCTTTTTATCGCTGAACAATTGGCAAATTTTGGGAGAGTGGCTCTTATTGTCAGAGCGGTTAGAAATGGGATGCTTGATATCTGTGACAGTGGCTTAATGACCAGAGAAAAACTGTGATATCTGGAATCCCTGGGTTCGTTTTATGAAGCCATATACCTCTGGAGGGCTGATTTGGAGGATACAACCACAGTTGGATATTAGGCATGATGAAAATGGTGTGTTTGTAAATCTTAATAGAACATTTACGTCTATTAAAGTTTTTCATGAATGTGCCCATTGCAGGGAAACATCAAACCTATTATGCATAAAGTATGAGACCAATGTATGTGCTGATCTGTTTTATCTGCACATTTGAATGTTAGCTGCAGATTATATAACCAGGAATTTGTATTAAAGTAATGCCTTTCTCAGCTTCAGCATCTCTCAAAACATTTCTTCAACATTTAGATATTTTTGATTCATCCATTGTCAGAATTAGGAAGCTGCAGAAACTGATTTGTCCACAGGGAATCAGGGTCAGGAATAAAAGACAAAGGGAAATAAGAAAAGTGATAAGCAGAGAAATCAAGAGGATCATGCAGGGACACTGTGGAAGGCAATGGGAACAGGAAAAGTATTGTCTCGGACAGCAATGAAATAATGAAAGAGATATATTTTACAAACATTGGCTGAGGAATACATTTTGTCCTAGAGAGCTGTCCTACTCTTTGTTTTTGAATGGCAGTACAGGATCTTTCACATTCACTTAAAAGATTTAATATTTCATTCAGAAGTCTGTGTCTTTAACAGCATTGTTTCCTTCAATCCAGCACTGAAAATATGTCCAACTGATCATTAAAACCTTGTTTTCTGTTTGTCCCATTTCTCGTGTGCTAGCTGGATTGGAACTGCTGCAGCCAAGTATATTGTTATGTTGTATGATCATACAAACATTAGAAAATTGGATCTGGAGTCAGCCATTCTCAGCCTTTGCTGCATCATGATTATGACTGATTATCCAGCTCAGTAGCAGGTTCCTGATGTTTCCTCCATATTCTTGGATTCATTTTGCCTCATGTGCCATATACTACTACTCCTTGAAATCATATCATGTTTTAGTCATGACCGCTTTGTGCGGTAACATATTTCACAGGCTCATCACTCTCTGGGTGAACATATTTCTCTTCATCTCAGTCATTAGTGATTTACCCTGTACCCTTAGACTGTGACTCCTAGCTCTGGACTCCCAGTCACCAGGAGCACCCCTTCCTCCATTTGCACTGTCCACTTTTATTAGGATTTTATGGGTTTCCATGAGGTCTCCACATGCTTCTGAACTCCAGTATTGACATCAGGCTAATTGGCTATAATTCCTGATTTTCTCTCTGCCTCCCTTCTTAAATTAGCTTAATTACCCTCCAATCTGTAGGAACCAATCCAGAGTCTATAAGAGTCTTGGAAAATAACAACCAATGCATCCACTGTTTCTCAGGCCACTTCCTGAAGTTTTGTGGGATGGAGATTATCAGGGCCCGAGTGATTCATCAGTCTTTGGTACTGTCAATTTCTCCAATTCATTTCCCTACTAATACTAATTTCTTTCAGTTTCTCCATCTCACGAAACCCTGTGACCCCAGCCATTTCTGGTATGTTCTTTGTGTTCACCTATGTGAACATAGAACCAAAGTATATATTCAGTTTGTAAGCTATTTATACATTCCCCATTATAAATTCCCTGTGTCTAACTGTAAGGAACCTACCATTGTCTTTATGATTCTTTCTCTCTTCTCATATCTATAGAAACCTATCACAGTAAGTTTTTTTTTTGTTCTCCCCAAGCTTCCTCTCACTCCACTTTCCCTTTCTTGAACAATCCCTTTGTCACCCTTTACTGAATTCTAAACTGCTGCCAGTCCTCAGGTCACGCCTACTTACAGAGAATATCTCCGGGACACCTGCACTAATCAACTCCACCACCACCCCATGGCCGAACATTTCAACCCCCCCCCCCCCCTCCCCATTCGCTCCCCCCACCCCATTCGCTCCCCCCACCCCCAACTCTGCCGAGGACATGCAAGTCCTAGGCCACCTCCATAGCCACTCCCTTACCACCCAATGCCTGGAGGAAGAACACCTCATCTTCAGCCTCAGAACCCTTCAACCCATGGCATCAATGTGGACTTCACCAGTTCCTCATTTTCCCTCCCCCCTCCCCCGTCTTACCTCAGTTCCAACCTTCCAGCTCAGCACTGTCCTCATGACCTGTCCTACCTGCCAATCTCCTTTCCCACCTATCCACTCCACTCTCCCCTCTGACCTGTCACCTTTACCCCCACCTCCAGCCACCTATCACACTCTCAGCTACCTTCTCTCCAGCCCCACCACCCCCCCACCCCTACTCCAATTTATCTCTCCAACCCCGAGGCTCCCAGCTTCATTCCTGATGAAGGGCTTTGGCCCGAAACATTGATTTTCCTGCTCATCTGATAGTGCCTGACCTACAGTGCTTTTCCAGCACCACTCTGATCTAATCCTCAGGTCTTGTTTTCTTTCTGGATAATTTGAATGCTCTTCCTTGAATCTCATACTATCTGTAATTTTCTTTGTTAGCCATGTTTTGGCAACTTTCCGCATTTTACTTTTGCACCAGGCAGGAATGACCATTGTTGCAGTTTTCCATGCGTTCTTTGAACTTTCCACTGCCTTTCCACTGTCATCTCTTTAAATAACATTCCCCAATCCATCATAGCCAACTCATGCCATCTCTTTAGATTCATGTTAGAGGAATGTTAATGAGGAATTCTATCACATTATGTTCATCTCCAAGGGGCCTCATTCAACTCAATTGCCAATTACTCCTTTCTCATTACACCATACCCAGGCTAGGATGGCCTGTTCTCTCGTTGGTTCCTCAATATCCAGCAGACCATCCCTCTGCACATCACTTTATGGCATTGTTATGTATTTGGTTTGCTCAATCTATATACAAATTATGGTCACTTGTAATTATTGATCTTCTTTTATTGCACATGACTCTATTTTCCTGTTTAGTGCTGTTTTCACCATCACCCTTTCAGTTTGGTTTTATATCATTATTTTTTTTACTCCTCAGTGTTTCACTGCTCTACCCTAAGGATTCCATCTTCAGAGCTAGTATCCTTCCTCACTATTGCATGAATTTCCTCTTTAATCAACAGTGCAACTCCTGTACCTTATCTGTTTTGTTTGTCCTTTCTAAATATGGAATATTCCTGTATGTTCAGTTCCTATCCCTGGTTACCCTGCAACCACATCTCCATAATCTCAACCATATTGTGCCTGTTTTCATTTATTCTCGCAATTAATTCATCTACTTTATTTCAAATGGTCTATGCATTAAGGCACAAGCCTTGTTTTTTTTAACATTACTTTTCCCATTCCAATCATCTTCCTATGTGGTCCTCTTGATTTCTCTGCACATCATCTTTCTTATTTCCCTTTCTGTCTTTGTTCCTGTCCTTGATTCCCTGTCGCTGAAAATGTGTTGCTGGAAAAGCGCAGCAGGTCAGGCAGCATCCAAGGAGCAGGAGAATCAATGTTTCGGGCATGAGCCCTTCTTCAGGACTCCCATCGACCTTGACATTTTAGTTTAAAGCTTTCCCAACTACTCCAGCAAATACTGTCCCCAGGACATCAGTCCCAGTCCTACCATCCAGTCTGTACTAATCCCACCTCCTCTGGAACTGGTTCCAATGCCCCAGGAAACTAAAACCTCCCACTCGCAGCATCTCTTCAGATCATGTAGAAAATCATTTGATAACTGTACCTTAGCCAGCCACTCTTTCAAGTAGGTCAGTGAAGCTGACCCTGCATGTAGACTGTGAAAAGCAGGCACTGTAGAACTAGTGAGGTGAGCTTAATTAGGCTTGTCGCTTGGAAGAGATGTGAAACATTTTAGGTGTGAAATGTGCAGCTTTGATCACAGTGGGGGGAAAGAAAATTAGTATGAAAGCAGAGCTATGAAATGACACAGTCTGAACATCAGTGCTGGTATGATTGATCGGTTCAAGTGCAGTTCCTTCAAACATTATTGTTAATAGAAGTAAACATCCATCTGAAATAAATGAGCTGAGCACTTGAATTTAAACCTGCAGACCAATTTGCGATATGGATGAATGGCAATCCATTTGACTATCCAGGTGTTTCAGCAGTATGTTTGTCACTAGATTTTTAACCCAGCCATTGCAATTGCATCTGACTTCTGGATTTCCCAATCAATCAGGGCATGTGAATGGAAACAGTAATGATCGGCAGCAGTCTGCTTCCGGGTTCAAGGATCAGGAGTTGAAAAGAGGTATAGAATCCATACAGTGTGGAAACAGACCCTTCAGCCAACAAGTCCACACCGACCCTCCGAAGAGTAACCCACCCAGACCCATTCCCATTCCCCTATCTTATATTTATCCCTTACTAATGCACCTAACCTACACATCCCTGAACATTATGGGCGACTTAGCAAAGCCAATTCACCTAACCTGCACATCTTTGAACTGTGGGAGGAAACCCATGCAGATACGGGAGGACCACACAGACAGTCACCAGAGGCTGGAATCGAACCCGGTACCCTGGCGCAGTGAGGCAGCAGTGCTAACCACTAAGCCACCATGCTGCCCCAGGGTGTACAGGCAATACCAAAACCTGTCGAGAGAGATCAATGTGGCATGGCAGCACCATGCTTCAGCACTGAGGGAACAGGCTATCTTCCTAAAAAAGTTGTACCAGCTGAATTCTCTTTGTAGAGATAAGGGGATAGTTTCCAAAGAATCCACTGCAGGAATCATCCATAAGGAATAATGGTGATTTCTGCTGGAATTTCAGCTGTCACAGTTTGCTGAAAGGAATTGCAGAGTAAGAGGGAGGGAGCAATAGCTTGCTGCTGTTAAAGTCGCATGACCTCTACAGTGCCTGCTTGAAAGGCCACTAGAAACAATTTAATTGGAAACTTTTGAAGTGTCCAAGCACAGAAGAACTGATAATTCAATACCCTGGACAATTCCTTTGAAATTTGATATGTTCGAGTTTTGGCAGAGACCCCATGTGTAACCTCCACCTTTGCTGGAATAACAAATAGCTGGCCATTGTAGGCTTGGTTTTCCACTGGCACAGTTCTTCTGTGCCTGGAGCACTTCAAAAGTCTCCATTTAAATTGGAGACTTCAGAGAGTTAAGATAAAACTAAGTAAAATTTTTACTCAAGCAAAGTTAGATTATTAGATACATATCCCACCTCCTGAGTAATGTTTTGACAGACCCCATATTTACCTCACACTGTCACAACTGCACTTCTCTCAACCCACTTAGTCCACCAGACCTGACCCAGCACTGCTTCCCCCAGCCATAACTAATTGCTGCCACTCACCCTGAGTTATCTTGATACCAGATAATACTTCTCTTGCCACTTTTCATCCTCCCTACTTCTCACCTTGCCCCCATCGTGGTAACACTCCACTTACCTAGAACTTTATCTCTGGAAACCCCCAACTTCCCTGGGATCCTATGGCAGCAACCTACCCCTCCACAGGAATTGAAGGCCACATCATATCCTGCTCGCCATCTGTCACCATGCCCTCCGAGCTCCCTAACATCACACATACCTTATGTATTTGCAGTTCAACAGTAGCTGTTAAAATCGCTTTCAACACCTCTCAATATCAGATTATAGCAGTTGACAGGTATCGATTTTCTTGCTCTGACTAAAAGATTCTGCAGTACAAAAGGACGGTCAGAATTGAAGTACTGCTCCATATTTCTGGGGGACCCCTTACTGGATATCCCCTTTGAAATGTGTAGCTCACTTGTTTTGAGATTGCTCATCCTCAGAAAATCCAGCCCATTACTCCATCCAAGTTCCCTGCTCCTTGCAGGTGTAACAGTTTTGCTGTTGTATTCAAATGATTTTCTTTAACCTGGTGTCCTTTATTTAAAAGGTTGTGACATTTATATTGATTCACCTAATCTTCTCAACTTTGTATTTGGATCACGTCTTTTCATCATAATATTTATATTGCAATTGTAATGTCAAATATGCCACTTCGCAGATTTGAAATCGGAGGTGATCAATATTGATCCCAGATTAAAATGGGTTTTCGAAGGAGGAGATTGTTAAAGGAAGGGCAGTGTTTTTACAGTGATTTGTCTGTGGAATGAACTACCAGAGAAAGTGGTGGACGCAGGTACAGTTACAATGTTAAAAAGACATTTTGATAAGTTCATGAATAGGAAGGATTTGGAAGGATATGAACTAAATACAGACAGATGGGACTAGTTTTGTTTGGGAACAGGGTTAGTTAGACCAAGATGTCTGGTTCCATGCTGTATGACTATGAGAAGAGATACAAAGATATCAGAAAAGCAGAAGAATCTTCCAAACCAATTCATTTGAACTGCTGATAATTTGTGAGACACTTGAACATCCAATCCTTGAGAATTTTTTTTTGTATGCTTCTCATCAAATATTTTTATATCAAAACTTTCTCGCATAAATTGACTGCCTCAATCATCCGTCTCTTTTGCTACTATGTACAAAAGCAACACTGATGTTCTCATCTTGTATCGGTTGAGTGCCTTGTGTTTCTCTCCCTTATTAAAGCCTGCCCTCTTGAGAGTACACTGTCAAAAATAATTAACAGAACTGGGACTTTGGCTCGAACAGTGAGTAGAGAAAGGTCTTTTTTAAGCTTGTGTTGTCTGGAACCGTTGAAATGGCTGACTTGAGAATGAAATACTTCACATGCTGGTGTCAGAAATGTGATTGTCATGGGACAGTTTTCCTTTTGTCATTTTAGTCTTTCTGACAACACTAATTTATCTGAGTCAGCCGTGTAACCAATTGAGAAGAGGAGTAACGGTGAAATAAACCTGCTGCGATGGAAGTTGATAGTGTAAAGGTCAGTGTGAATAAGATACGGGAACGAAGTACAGTACACACCAGAAAAGCTGCAGATAGCTTCTATTTTGACAAGAATAGCTTTAATGGCTGTCACAGAATTTTGAAGCTTTTGTTCACAGTTTCCAAAAATATCAATTATGCAAGTTATTATTAACTCACAATGCTATTGTTCTACTTCCACAATGTATTAAATTTCAAGACAAACTATTTCTTCAATTCTCTCTTTTGCTTTTATGGTTTGCTATTCTTAAGCTAGACCCTGGATGCTGGAATAATTAAGACACTGTTCCGAACTATTGCTGAGAGATTTTAGCTCTTTGGGACAAGTTGTCAATGGCGTTGAGTGCCTTAATGTGATGAGTCAGTTTCCAACTGACTGATGGAGAGGTGCGGTGGGAAATCTGGCAGCTCTCCTGCAGAACCTAGCCAGAAAGTGGCGCCTTAGGGTGGGAGAGGGTGGGAAGAAGGATAAGAGAGAAGAATTAGGGACAGTTGAACCAGCAGCAGGCCACAATGTGAGGCTCAGAGACATGCCCATGTTCATCCAGACCCTGAAAGTGTCTGCAACATGGCTTCAAAAGCATTTATTGAATAATCTACATCAGTCCCTTTTAAGAATATGGACTTGTGTGTCATTATTTAGAGTAATGGCTGTTGATGTTCTTTATGTCTCACCAATAGTATTGTTGACATGAAACCAAACTAAGATCAAGGGTGTGATACAATCTTAGAAGAAATCACTTCAGTATTAAAGCATCCATTTTTCATGAATAACCTTCCTCCGTTGGATAACAGCAGTTTCAAATTGTCATTGACAGTTAACAGTCTTAAAAAAAATGGTTCCAGCCAACAGTAAATAATTTACCGTTCTACATTTTATATGTTCAAAGTGTTGATATAAATTAAATACAAGATGTTTTACCTAGTTTTGTAATCACTAATCATAATTTAACCTTTGGACTTCATAATGAAACCCTTGGACTTCAGGGGTCATTCTGGTAGATCTAATATTGAATTACAACCATACCAAACAAGACCTGTAACACCATGCACTGACTCCCTCTCAGGGTCCCCATAGTCACCTTCTTGAAAATTGAATCCCTTCCCCAATCCCTTTGCCTTTGCAATCTACCAGGACCTTTCTTCACTGGTACGTAAGAGGTACAGAGGTGACCTGATAGAAGTTTAGAAAATAATGAGGGGTACAGATGCAGTTAATGGTATTTTCCTTTTCCTTAGCATGAAAGATTTTAAGACTGGGAGGCATATTTTAAGGTGAGAGGAGAGAGATTTTAATAAGACATAAGTGGCAAATTATTTACATAAAGGGTTATTCACGTGTGAAATGAACTTCCTGAGTAAGTGATGATATGGATGCAATTACAACATGTAGAAGACATTTGGATAAGTGCATGAACAGCAAATGTTTGGAGGATATGAGCGAGGAGCAGGCAGGTGGGACTAGTTTAGTTTGGGATTATATTCGGCATGGACTGGTTGGATTGAAGAGTCTCTTTCCATGCTGTATGACTCTGACTCTACGACCTAAGTCACAAATCTGCCATTACTGTGTAGGAAGTGCTGCTAACAGAAATTTTCTTTACTGTGGCCTATATTTATCTCTTAACAATGACTCTAGCATTTGGGAAATCTTTTTTAAAAAACATACAAAGCTATTCAAATATGATTTTGTTGGATATTCAAATGTGCTTTGTTTTTTTTCAACAGCTGATTCCACTTCATTATTTGAAATCTCCCCAAAATCTACCTGTATGACCAATCTTTTGATTATATTTTCTAGTGTCTCCTCGTGTACTTCTCATTATTTTTTGCCTAATAATTATTTTGTGAAACATCTTACAATGTCAAAGGCATTGTATGTATTCAAATTGTTAATACAATTGTTTTTACATTTATTCAGACACTCTATAATGAGCAGAAACTGATCAAAATTGATTAATATCAAGCTGAAGCAACAGGGTCATCTTGCTCCTTATTTCTGGTTCATTAGCAGCTGGAATACTGATTCTAACAAAAGTTTAGAATAGTTGAAGGCCTATGGTCATTGTGTATTGATCTGGTGTCATACAGTAGTTGGGCTTAACTTTGATTCTTTAATGAACTGAGTTTCTGAGCCAAATTTAGGAAATTTGGAACGTGTCATGCTAGGTGACATTGTACTTCACTATACTAGGTGTCATATTCATCGAGCTCTGAGCAGATCGGTTTAGACTGTTTGACGTGAAGTACTGGTTGAGGTGGAGCATTTTCCAACTTAACATTGGCAGAGAGAGAACCCCCCCCCCCCCCCCCCCCCAGCAAAGTCCCTGCACCTTTCCTGCTCACTTTGACCAAACTCTATTGCGCACAGAGGTGGAGTCCAGCTCTGCTTCAAACCCAATCTTCTGTTCATGGTCAAAGATTATGTTTCTACTTCTCCAGTGATGGCCTTCCTTCAGTCTCAATACTACTGACTACTTAAGCTATGCTTCATTGGTTCCCAGTTCAATTTCTACAATGTTTTCCTTGGCAATTCCTGTGAAGATAGTTCATCCACAAAGCTGCATTTACTACATTTTGATCTATTATCATTACTATCCTCCACCATTTCTAATGTTGTCTGGTCCCCATCATGTTAAATTCACTCTCCTTGCCAACTTTATAAATACTGTCACAGATTTTCTCTCCCTTTACGCTGCATCCTCCTTCTACTTTATGTCCCAATACTTCATTTTCCTGGCTCTGCATTCCTTACCAGTCTCTGCCTTCACCAATAGGTAAAGATAAAGTTGCCATAGTCCCAGAAGACTGCTGTCTTATTAGAGATAGAGAGATGACTGCTGGTGGTTTAACAACTGGTGAGGGTTACCATTACCTCAGGCAAGGGGCGAGGTTGAGAACAAGTGTCCTTCATGGTACCAAGAGTGCATTAGTCTGGGGAAATGTAAAGTAATAGGGTAGGGAATAGGCCTGTATGGGATACTCTTCAGAGGGTTGGTGTGGACTTGTTGGGCCAAATGGCCTGTTTCCATACTGTAGGAATTCTATAACAGGCGATGTGGGAACTGGACCCATGTTGTTGGCGTCACCCGGCATGGCAAATCAGCCATTCAGCCAACTGACCTAACCAATAACATTCAGCGATCTTGGTGTTGTACTCAGAACTCCCTCATTAAAACCCCTTGCCTTTGTTCAGTAATTTTTCCCAGTTTATTTCCAATTCAGTTCAACTCCTTGCAGTAGTTGCTAAGTTAAAGATTCTATATATCAATGTAAATGATTATACGAATTAGTTGGCTGGGAAAATAGTAAACAGGAGAAGTGCTTTCATATCATATTTGAGCTGTTATACCTTTGGTGATATGAGAATGTGACTGGTTAGGATTCTTCTGCAGTTCATTAACGGTTGTCTCATGCCTTATCTACTTACAGGATCCAATGTATGCAAAAGGAAAACTGGGAGAGATTCAAACACTCATACTTGGAATGTTAGACACCTTCAATTACGAGCAAGTGAGTAATCCAGAAGACTGTTCTATTCAGCATTATCCCCATTCCTCAAACAATCATGGTCTGTGTGCACTTTGAAAGGAGTAAAGACTGTAGAAATATTTTTCCCTCAAAATGGTAGATTTATTTTGGCCCTTGTTGTTATACCCGAACATTACGAGACTGACTATAATTCAAAAGCATTTAAAAGTGCTTACTGCATTGCATCAGAACTTATTGGGATATCCTTAAGCAATCAAAAGCAATATATAATTTCCAGTTCCTTGATTGATAGACGCTCAGTTCATCTATTGATTTGGGTTAGCTGTAGAAGAGCAAGTATGTACCATGAGAACTTGTGTAAAAGATGTGAGCTTAAAACAATAGCAAAATTTGGCTAAGCTTTTTGGTGACCAAAGTATTTAAGTGCAATTTTTATCCCTCAAAGCCTCCAACCTGGCAACATCCTTGTAAATCTTTTCTGAACTCTTTCAAGTTTCACAACATCTTTTCAATAGGAAGACCAGAATTGCATGCAATATTCCAGCAGTGGCCTAACCAATGTCCTGTACAGCCGCAACATGACCTTCCAACTCTTGTACTCAATACTCAGACCAATAACGGAAAACATACCAAACACCGCCTTCACTATCCTATCTACCTGCAACTCTACTTTCAAGGAACTATGAACCTGCACTCCAAGGTCTGGTTGTTCAGCGACACTCACAAGGAGCTTACCATTAATTGTATTAAGTCTTGCAAAGATTTGCTTTCCCAAAATGCAGCACCTCACATTTATCTAAATTAAATTCCATCAGCCACTTCTCAGCCCATTGGCCCATCTGGCCAAGATCCCATTGTAATCTGAGGGAATCTTCTTCACTGTCCACCACACCTCCAATTGTGGTGTCATCTGCAAACTTACTAACTCACATCCAAATAATTTATATAAATGACAAAAAGGAGCAGACCCAGCACTGATCCTTGTGGTGCTCCACTGGTCACAGGCCTCCAGTCTGAAAAACAACCCTCTACCACCACCATCCTTGAGCCAGTCTTGTATTCAAATGGCTAGTTCATCCTTTACTCCAGGAGACCTAACCTTGCTCACCAGTGTCCCATGGGGAACCTTGTCGAATGCCTTACTGAATTCCATATTGATCACGTCTACTGCTCTGCCCTCATCAATCCTCTTTGTTACTTCTTCAATAAACTCAATCAAGTTTGTGATACATGATTTCCCATGTATAAAACCCTGTTGATTATCCCTAATCAGTCCTTGCCTTTCCAAATACATGTACATCCTGTCTCTCAGAATTCCTCCGACAACTTGCCCACCAGTGACATCAGGCTCATTGGACTATGGCTGTCTGGCTTGCCCTTACCACCTTTCTTCATCAGTGGCAAACTTTCAGTCTTCTGGCACCTCACCTGTGACCATCGATGATACAAATATCTCAGTAAGAGTTCAGATAAGCAATCACTTCCCTAGCTTCCCACAGAGCTCTAGGGTACACCTGATCAGGTCCTGTGGATGGTGCGAACCCATTCATTCCAATGGGAAATTTACCTTCCCAGCAGCCCTCGGTCCCTGGTTCTGGAATATTCCCTGTAGTATGTTCGGGCTGCAGTAAGCCACTGGTAACTGAAACTGCAGAAATTGATTTTGTGGATACAGCAGTTGCACTGTACTGTTGTACCATTACAGTAATTCTGAAAACCTGGAATGGAGCTTGATGGCTGACGGACTGGAAGACCCAGAATAGAGTGGTACGGCCAGCAGACTGGAAAGTCAGAAGAGAGTGCATAAATGTTGATCTGTAACTGTGAAGAACTAGGGTCGACCTATTATCAGCAGGATATTCACAGTTCATCCCCTCTGGATATCAGATTCATTACATAGAATTGCCATGGCTATAAAAATGTTGTTAGTAGTATGGTGGACAAATCTGTACCCAGATAATCCAAAAAGGGCTGCCACATCTCATGGAAATTCTTAGTGTTATGGTGCATCATACTCGTCAGAAAGTCCAAGGGGATGTGCTCCATGACTACCTTATACCAGCCCACCAGCCCCAGGGATTTTCCGACACCCACCCTACTAGAATGTTCCTTTCAGCACAAAAAGTGTGGATACTGAAAAGCCTTTTTTTGTGTGCATCTAATGAAAGTGAATTAACAAAGCCATGAAAGAGAAATACCGGGTCCATCTCCACCTCTGTCCCCTAGGCCTTCTCTGTTTCGCCTACCACAGCGCTCCAGTATGCCGGCAATCTGTGGCAGGACCAAAGCCAATGAATACTCACTTTACATATAGCACACTTTGGAGATTTTCCTGCTTTGAATTTAGCAAGGTGGTCTGGGGCTAGGTGGACACTGTGGAGAATCCTCAATTCCAAGGCGTGGGTTCTGTTGCAAATCGAGATCCTTCTTGCATTTTCCCAGATATCCTCCCATATTTCAGAAGAGATCTCAGCGTCCAACTCCCTCTCCTATACCTTACAGAGCCATTCGGTCCCGTCCGAGGGACCCTCTCCCAATCGATGATAAGCGTTGCTAACAGATAATGTATTCTCAGCACTCAACACTCTCTTCTCCATGTCGGACTGATAAGGATCAGTTAGAAATGTGGTCTCTTTTTGTATGAAGTTTCTAATTTGAAAAAAACAAAAGAGGCCCCTACTGGGCAATTTGTATTTCCAAGCCAACTGATCAAAAGATGTCAATATGACCCCTCTGAATAAATCACCCAGGCAAGACATGCTCCTAGCTGCCCATAATTTAAATTTAGAGTACACCATCCCTGGCTGAAAGCCTAGCATATCAACTATGGGTGTCAAAAATAATGTTTTGACAATATTACCCTCACCCTGATGCATTGCCCTCCACACCTTGACAGTATTGATGACTATTGGGCGATGGCAATATTCCTCAATTGTTCTCTTTTTTTTGTCTAAGAACAGCAAGCTAATAAGGGGACATCTCACCTGAGATACTTTGATGACCAAGCGAAGCCACCCCCCGCCTCCCCCCCCGGCCTAATAATTCACATAAGACAGCAACAAGCTTAACTGATAGTTTTTGATATTCTGGAGACCCACTCCTCCCAGTCTGTAAGGTAACTGCAGTTCGGTCAATTTAATTAGGGGCCGCTTGCGAGACCAGATAAAAGAACTAAACCAGCCGCTCAGTGTTCTAAATATTTGTTTAGTAAAAAGCAGAGGAAGTATTCGTATAGGATACAATGGGCGGGACAGAATGTTCATTTTAATGAGGGCTATCTGCCCTAGCCAAGAGATCAGAAATGTCTTCCATTTAGGAAGATCCTGCTTGATTCTTCGAATAAATGGACAAAGTTGGCTTTAAATAGCTGATGAAAAATGAGAGTAATAAATGTACCTAAGTAGAGAAAGCTCTCCTGTGACCATCTAAAAGGGAACTGAGATCCGCCCTCAGGATCAGGCACTCTCGGGATCACCCATGGGCATGGCCTCTGACATCGCAAAATTGACCTTATAACCCGAGAAGCCACCAAAGAGATTGATTCCCTGTATCAGGTGTGGCACTGAGACTGTTGGGTTTGATAAGAAGACAGGAACGTCATCCACATACACTGCGATCTCATGTGACTTCATCCTCACTTCTGGGGCGGTTATATTGGGATCCCTGCATATTGCCTCCACCAGCGGTTCGATCACCAATATGAAAAGCAATGGTGAATTGGGACAGCCCTGTTGACTGCCCCTATGAATATTAAAATTGCTTGATCATACACCATTTGTGAGGACTGTGGCAAAACCTCCACCCACCTGATGAAGATCTCTCCCAAGCCAAACTGCTTCAAAGTATGGACAAGATATGGCCACGTGACCCTGTCAAATGCCTTTTCCATATCTAAAGAGATCACCAATCCCTGTATCGATTGCTGTGACATATTTGGATCATGTTAAGTAATCTCCTGACATTATCCATCGATCTGCGATCTTTTATGAACCCCGTCTGGTCCTCCTTAATGATGGAGGGCAGGACAGTTTCTCACCTTCATGTCAGAGTCTTGGATAGGATTTTGAAGTTGACATTCAGGAGTGAGATGGGAATATAGCACAGTCCTCCAGGCTTTTCCTTTTTTAAGAATGAAAGAGATGTTTGCCTCTCTTAGGGATGGTGGGAAGACGCCACGACTATGTGAGTCATTAAACTTACTAAACATCAGCCGTGACAGTACACTTATAAATTCCTCATCGAACTCACTGGGAGCGTGTCAAGACCTGGCACCTTCCCATTCAGGAGCTGCCTCACAACCTCCTACACCTCTTACTATGCCAATGGGGATTTGAGGAGAGATTCTTGTTCAGGGGTCACTCCCAGAAGGTCCAAATGCTTAAAAAAAAGACTCGATCCTAAACCGTCCACTCTCACAGTTTTCAGACTGATATAATTCAGACTAAAATTTGTGGAATGCTGCATTAATCACTTTAGAATCATAGGTCAAATTTCCACTGTCCCCTCTGATCAGGGTAATGGCCTGGGCGGGGGGCACTCTTTTTCCTAGCAAGATATGCCAGCAACTTGCCCGGCTTATCCTCATGCTCCAACAGCCTTTGACTTGCAAATGTAGCCTCCTTCTTAGCCATGTGAGCATGGAATTCAGCGTAGACCAGAGCGCCATGATCCTCCGTAGTTTAACCAGTGAGGGCCTGTCAAAATATGCCTTTTCAGCTACTTACAGACACGTCTTGAACAAGCATTGCTGCTCACCTGTCTGTTGCTTCATACTGGCTGATTAGGAAATAACTAAGCCCCTAGCATAGGCTTTAGCTGTTTCCCAAAGAATGGATGGGCTACTGGCCGAGCCTGAATTAATATCTAAGAAAGCCCTGAAATCATTGGACAGTAATTCAATAAACTTGCTATCCCTGAGGATGAAGGGGCCCAGTCACCAGTGCCTTCACCCCCAACATATCCTTACTCTTAACCATTAAATACACTGGGGCGTGATCGGAAATAGTGATATTGTCAATTGTACATGACACCATTGAGCCCAGATGTGCTTAAGGAGTCAGAAAAACGATCAAATAAACCCGACCATACCCATTCTGTTACAGCTTCAAATGCTCTGTATCATCCAAGTGTGTTTCTTGTAATAAGACAATGCCCACTTTCTCCCTTTTAAGGCTGGAAAGTACATTCTTCCTCTTGACAGGTAAATGACTCCCTTTAATATCCCAGATGCACCACTTAAGCACATCTTTAGCCATGACTTCCTATAGCACCATTTAGACTCCAGAGAGGAAGAACCCAAACTACAGATCACTGAGCTTTAGTACAAAAGAATCCTCAAAACCCAAAAACTACACAGACTAAAATAACTCCAGCCAACAAATCCGCAAAACTTACAAAAACTATGTACAGCAAAAACAGAAAAACAAAAAATCACCTAAGGCATTGTTTGGAGGAATTTACCCCCCGATTCAAAGGGGGTACCTACACATCCTACAACCCTTCTAACTATCCCAACTGCCCTCTCAACTCCTTCCAACTAGGGTCACACCACATACACCAAGTACCCAGTAGAGAAAAAAAACAAACACCCAAAACAGAGGTTATTACTGAAAACAAGTAAACTAAAAATAAAAATGTCACCCGTCCCTTAACATAACTGAGAGATTAAAGATAAATACGCTATCCGTCCTGGACCTCATCTCACGCAACTTATTACCAGTAAGGAGAGTCCACTAAGTCCTTTTTAAAGAAGAGCAAACCCAAACAGCTCTTAGAGTCAGTCTCTGCCTTCAAGCTGATTGGTCCTTTTTCCCAAGTCTTGCAGCATAGCAGATACAGGAGCCAGCTTCTCGATGTTTTTTCCAGGATTTGCTTCCCCAGGACCTTGTGAGATTTGGCCAGCTCCTCACCCAGGGCCAGGTGAGTAAGCGAGCCCCCTGCTTCAGTGGGCTGGGCCGTAGCCCCGGCCCCAGCCCAGGTGAGCTTCCATCTTTCTTCAGCATTCTCCCGCTGCAAGGACAAAGATCAGTAAGATTTTTTTCAGGTTTCTAACTCCTTTACTGTGTTGTTACTCACAGTAAAGTGTTTGAGATGGCTCCTGGCTCTGTCGAGTCAGTGTTGCAGCGCAGAACCCAGCAAACGCGATCCTAACAGGACGCCGCCATCTTGGATTTCCCCATTTGAGAGCATTTTATAGAATCTCATGCATTGTTTTCCAGTTAAAAGTCACAAACTACCAGATTATAGTGCAACAGGTCTCTTTGGAAGCACTGGCTTTTGGAGTGCTGCTCCTTCATCAGGTGATTGTGGAGTATAAGATCGTAAGGCACAGAATTTATAGCAAATGTTTACAGTGTGATGTAACTGAAATTGTACATTGAAAAAGACCTGGATTGTTTGTTAACTATTTCATCTTTTAGAATGACCATGTTGGTTTCAGTTCTTTTATATGTAAATCGCAAAGCTTTCTTAAAGTTACATTCTCAAATGAACTTTAACAATTGGTGCCATATCGGCCCAGATAATGAAGGTTTGAGATGCCCTGTGTGACGCTGTCTGTTCTCCACTGCTCAGACTGATTCTAATGTAAAGAAGGGATTTACAGAATCTTATGTGGATTCTTGCAGTTTTTGAGCAAGATAAAATGTAATTCTGCAAGTAACCTATATATGTGTATGTGGGTGTGTGTGCGTGGGAGTTGGGATGGGGGGAGGGTATGAGTGTCTGTGAGAGAGTGTGTGTATGAGTGTGGGAGTGTATGTGCGAGCATATGAGAGGGAGCTTGTTTTGCATAGAGGAGAGAGATGGTTGGCTGTCATATCCACAATTGTGTGCACGTTCCTTGTGGGTGCAATGTTGATGAAAGCAATCCACCAGAGAGAGAAAAAAAACAGTTGGGTTTCAAGGTCGTATTCTGAATGATTAAGATTGATGAAATTAATTAGATTCAAAATTACTGTCAAATCGAAAGGATAAAGTTGATGATAAAATGATTATTTTGACTGTTAGTGGACATTGAAACTCCACAGGCATCTGCTTGGAGTTTTGTCATGTTTACATTATTCATAAGCGATATGAAGAAATGCACTATTCTTTGCATCAAATAGAAAACCTGGCTTGGAGTTAGTGTTTCGATTGTTAGGATTTCAGCCTTATTCGACTCTCCTTGCTGCCTATATGCTAGAATTGGGGCTGTGGATAATTCAGCTCTATTGTTGATCACAGTGAGTGAGCTCCTAATATTTACAGACTAAGTTCATTTGCTCAGTTGTGCTGTTTGGCTGAGTCATCAAAACTCTACTAGCTTGTATCATCACCTTCAGGAGCAGACAGTCAAGGGAAAAGAATCAATGAACATTGGAGAAGGTTAAGGAAACAAAGACACAACTCGACTGATTTTGATAAAGAAAGTGCAATCTTCTCAAAAACAGAAATTTGCCGGTGAAACTCAAAAGGTCTGGCAGCATCTGTGGAAGAAAGCTGAGTTAACTTTTCAATACCGGTGACATTTCATCTGAACTGATAGGTGCTGGAAGAGCCAAGGGTGGAAAGCGGACAGGTGGAGATGGAGCCCAGAGACACAGAGATAAGAAAGGGTTAGGTAAATGAGGAGATTATCGATGGCACACCAGGACAGAAGAGAAGCTGACTAGGTGATAATGAGAGCTGAGGGTAGCAGAGAATGGTTAGTCTGTGCTGACAGCAAACCATGTAATGTGATAATAAGCCTCTCAGTGGGTGGAATCATAGAATTCCAACAGTGCATAAAGAGGCCATTTGGCCTATTAGGTGCACACCAACCCTCCAAAGGGTATCCCAACCAGATCCAGCCCACCACCATATCCTCATAAAACCATGTTTACCAAGACTAATTCATGTAGCTTGTACATCCCTGGACTGTATGAACAACCTAGTGTGGCCAGTCCACCTAACCTGTACATCTTTGGACTGCAGGAAAAAACTGGAGTACCTAGAGGAAACCCACACAGACGTGGGGAGAATGTATAAACTCCACACAGGCAGTCACCCAAAGTTGGAATCGAACCCAGGTCCCTTACTGACCGCCACAGTGCCTGTGCTAGAAACAACCTGTGTTATAACAGGGTTGGATTAAAAAAAAATGTGGAAGGTTGGAATCAGGCTCTGAAGTTATTCAACTCTATGTTAGGTCCTTGAGATTGTAGGGATCCCAAGTGATAAATGAGATGTTGTTGTTCAAGTCTGCAATGAGGCTTGCTGGTAGACAGCAGCAAAAGGAATGTTGGCTGGAAACATGGTGGTATATTAAACGGGACAGACAACTAGAAGCGCTGGGTCATTTTTATGGACAAAACGTAGGTGTTTTCTGCAAATACATCACCCAGTCTGTGTTTCATCTCCCCAGGGTAGAGGAGATCACACTGTGATTGAATGAAGTGCAGGTAAGTTGCTACTTCATCTGGAAGGTGTATCTGGGGCTTTGGATAGTGAGTAGGGAGGAGGTAACAGAGGAGGTTACACCTTTGGAATGCAGACAAGGGAGGGGAGAGGAATATGTGTGTGTCCAGTTGGTGTATGCTGTTGGAAGTGATGGAAATGGCAGCTTACACGCCTTTGGATGCTGAGTTGGTGGGGTATGAAGTGAAGACCAGGGTCTCTGTCATTGTTGTAGGAGGGGTGAGGCCAGAAGTATGGTGGATGGGCCCGATGCAGCTAAGAGCCCCATTGACCGTGGTAGCAAGGAATATTTGGTTGAGGGAAAGCTTGATTATTTCTGAACGCCCCCCACAGCAGAATGTGACAGAGATGAAGAAACTGGGAGATGGGGGTGGGAGTCCTTAGAGAAAGCAGGGTGTGAGAATATATTGTCACAGTAACTGTGGGCGCTAGTGGGTTTGCAATGGATATCAGTGGGCAGCCTATTCCCAGAAATGGAAACAGATGTCGAGGGAGCGAAAGGAGAAGTTGGAGATGGACCAGGTGAATGTGAGGGCTAAGTGGAAATTGGACGTAATATTGCTAAATGTTTCCAGTTCAGTACAAGAGAAGGAAGCAGTGCCGATGATGCCATCGATTTACCGGAGGAAGAGTTGTGGGGAAGAGTGCTAACTAAGTACGTTCGGAACAAGGACAAGTATAACCTATTGTTCACTTGTATTAATATGGATTGAAAAGCTTCAAAGGCAAAAAAGACCTTTTTCCGACGGTTTAATTAAAACCTTGGACGTGTTAGAGTGGAATGTTTGCTGACATCCACACCTTCGCAGAAGTTAATTTAATTTCTCAATCTGCAGTTGTTTGCATACATTAGGTTGTGGATGGATCTGTTTGTTTTCTCTTGTCCCACTTGGTCCTGAGTATCTATTTGAAAATGCAGATTTTGTGTTTCATTATTAATGAGAATTTATAAGTCTGGCAGTCCAATTGCTTGAGCTGTGAATATTTGAGGAGATTAAGAGATATCTGGTGCTATGCACAGTACTCAAAAGAGCTTGAATTGGCCTAAAATGAAACTTGTTTGTTATACACTTACCATTCCAACTTAAATCATGGGATAAAGAAAGGGATATCAAAAATATGACTACATACAACACGATAAGACATAGGAGCCGAATTAGGCCATTTGGCCCATTGAGTCTGCTTTGTCATTCGATCATGGCTGATATGTTTCTGAACCCCATTCTCCTGCCTTCTCCCCATAACCCTTGATCCCCTTCCCAATTAAGAACCTGTCTCTCTTAAACACGCTGAAAGACTCAACTTTGACATCCTCTGTGATGATGAGTTTCACAGATTAACCATCCTCTGGCTGAAATAAAATTCCTCCTCATCTCCGTTCTAAAGGGTCATCCTTTCACTCTTTGGCTGTGCTCTCGGGTCCTAGTCTGTCCTACCAGAGGAAACCTCTTCTCCACGTTCACTCTATCTAGACCTCTCAGTATTGCATAAGTTTCAATCAGATGACCTGTCATCCTTCTAAAATCAGTCTCTGTGATCATGGTGCTCTGTAGACTGTTTGCTGTTGTGTGTTGAGTCAATAGACTTTGCGATAAAATAATTACCCCTCTCTTTTAATAATTTAGCTAACTGGATGACAATATTATTGATCAACACTGAAGAAATGTATATCAAAGAAACAAAACTTATAATTCAAATACTATAAACCTGGCTAAAACTAATTCAAATAATGGTTGCATTTTATAATCAAGTTAGTTCTGATCAACAATCAATCTCACTGCTGCTAGACATATGCCTCCATTGTATTCAGCTAGATGGCAAAACAAAGAGTGTCCTGTAGTTCCTTTAACTTGACATTGTCATTTGTGTCAAGAGCAGAAGGTCACCTTAATATCCCAAACTGTGACTGTGTAGGTAATAAAGGGATAAACATACCTACGTTACTGTGACATTGAAATGATGCAATTTCTTCTGGAGTTAAAGCTGTCCATTATGTATAATCATTTCCACGTTTTTGTTCCAGGTGTAGATTGTATGGTTAATGAGCTGGTATTCTCTTAAAAATATGAGTTTTTAACTCAAATTACTTTTTATTTCCCTTTTTTGAGTGAGTTTTGGAAAAAAAGCAGAAAATAAATCTGCATTGATGACTTACTGCACCTTCTCTGACATCCTGATATTTGATGATCCTGAACCGATTTCATTTCCTTTCACGAATCATATGATACTGAAATTCTCCTGCATGAGATGTGATGAACCAATTCTTCCCACTCCCTAATAACAAAACATCAGGATTTTCAAATTTCACATGCCCAAGATTTTGCCATTCCATCTTTTTTTAATATTTCATCCTTTGAATAGAAGTAGGAATTCTAATTTCATACTGAGGATGCCAAAGAGTCTTTTGAGTGGTGTAGTAATGTAGCTAGGTCAACATATCAACCTAAGAAACTACTTTGGTTGCACTTGATGCTTAGACCAAACTCTGCTATTTGCACACAAAAACTGTTGGAGTAGTTAGTTCTGTTTTTCAAAGTAGAAAGCTGGATGGAGATATCAGAATGTCATCATAGGTACTTGACAAAAACATCTTGGGTGAATTTAAGAACACCATTCCAGACTTGGTGGAATAATTAATGATGTTAATTCAGTTATTTCTAACTTGGCAGCCACATAATTTACAGATTGACACTGCCTCCCAATCTTGCCTTTCATTTGGCAGCAGTACCTGCTCATTGGCCTAGATTCATCTGGAATGAAGAGAATACTGAGATTATCTTATTGCATTATTTCATGGGTTCTTCGGATTACAGACTTTCTATGTTTTCTGGTATTTTTAAAGACTGAACCCATTGTCTTTAATGGATTATTTGCATTTAATTATGTGTCATGCAGAATCTGACTGTTGAGCTCCAACAATAATGATATCAATTCAATGAAGGTGCCTTGGCAGAACAGGAAAGTGATGCTGGTGGTATTTTAGATTCCAGGCATGCTAAATTCCAAAATGCAAGAATACTAGAGCACAAAGGATTAAAATTGATCAACATGTTGACTGCTATTCAAAAAAATTATATGATTACTCTTTGGGCTTCTATATTGCAGCTCAGAAATCCTTGTTAAAATGTTCCTGCTCCTGGTTTTATTTTCTTGGGCCATTAATAGCAGTTCACATAAAATTCTGAAGTGTTCACCTTATTTAATTTGCCTTTGTACACTTTGTTCTTATTTGTTTCAATCATGCTTTTTAATGGCATATCAATTTAAATAGCATGTTTCAGATTGCTGATTTCTAGAAAATGAGGCTTTTTCAAACTACAATTCCAAGTTCACATTGACTTGTCAGAAGGGATAGCACTATACTGAGTAGAATTAACTGTTGATGTTCTGATATATGAGAAGCACAAGGTCAGCACCAGTATGGTCATAAAACAAGCTGTAGTGTTTGAACAAAGTTTTGTCCTCACGAAAGAATGAGATTCGTAGTTCAGTGTTTTGTTTACCAAGCCTTATGTAGCCAATTAATGGTGGCCTCCAGCTTTAGCATTTTAACTCTGAGTTTCTTTTAGTCCTGAACTGTTGCAATGTATACAGAAAATAGTTGATTTCAAAATACTAAGGTGATAGTGGAAGTAGAAGGTATTGTGTCTGTTGCAGTAACTACACAAAGACCATGTTTGGATTTTGCTGCTTTTTGGCGTGTTTTTTTTCCCTTTGAGTTAATAGATGTTTTAGTACAATCTAGTGGTAGGTGGTCAATCTTTTCCTGCTGTCTATTCTTTATATATAAAGTCTAATGTGATAAAATACTGGTTCTGCAACCGTAAAGGCAGAGACTAGTCGTTTACTCACATAGAAACATTATGCTTTCAACAGAATGACTTTTATTGAGAGGCAGGTAATGTGATGAATATAATAGGAACAAGTTTTTTTTTAGTTTTAAACAAATTATTCTGATTCAAGACCATAAAATTGGTGTGATGTAAACTCCTTGCCAAGGGAAAATAGCTTCCTTCACTAAATGAGTGTTTGTATCATGTAGCATTTTCTGTAATTCAGACAATGCTGATCCTAGATTCACTGCAGTCAACTGAATGTAAATTTGCTACCACGGGAAATAGTTGAGGAAATCTGGCCATCATGGCTCAGTGGGTAGCATAGGGCTATGAGTTCAAGTTCTACTCCATTACTTGAACACAAACATTGGCACTCCAGTCCAATCTTTGACATGACATATTAAACCTGAGGCCCTGCTGGCAGTCTCGGGTGGACACACAATTCCCATGATGCTTCTCAAGATCCTGTAAAACGTTATCCATTTTCTGAACAATCAGTTATCCAAACAAAATTCTCCCCACGTGTCTCGTTCGGGTTATTGAGGTTGTTCTGTATTTGTTGCCTCTTGTAGCATCACTGAACTAGTTTATCTGGTCGTCATCCTGTTTCTCTTACTGTGTGCACATTGGCTGCTGAGTTTCCCATTTTACAACATTGATTCCACTTCGCAATTACTTCGGTGGCTGTAAGATGCCTTGGGATAAGCTGTACTCATGAAAAGAACTATAAAAATGCAATTCTTTCTTTTTCTCTTGCTTGAAAACATCTAAGTTGTTTTGAACTGTGTGATAAACTCTCACTGGAATCCTGTGTATCATCATGAAATCATTTATTATTGGGGAAGTATATCACATAAGGCTTATGGCTTTAGTAAAGTTCTGGTCTTTTATTTTTCAACACATGAAATCTTATTGTATGAATGTTTAATAAGCATAGTTCTATGGCCTTGCATTTAGCAACGTATAAAATGTATATTGTATTTATTGAGACAGGCAACTCATTATTTAATACAATGACAGCAGCAGAAAGCCCTTTGGAAGAACGATTGCATCTCCCATCTGTTATTGAAAGTTGAAACAACTTTAATGTGCAGTAGTTATTGTCTTGGGGATCCCAGTACTCTGCCAATGAAAGACATTAAAAAGTTGAGTACAATTGGATAAATTCTCATTATATTTTAGTCAATATTTCTGGAGCAGAGACAGCATTAAATTGACAATGGTGATTAAGCAAAATGAACAAGTTTATTAGAGTCAATCTCTGGCATTCCTAAATGGTGAGAGCTATCTGCTTTAAAACAAAAAACGTCTTTGAAAGCAAATAGGTAACCATCATACATTTATGTTCTTTATTACTACATTACCTCCAGAGACCAATAACTTTAAAAATGGAGATTTGAATTGTCAGTGATTGTCTCAAAGGAGTACATGGCAATCTGTCATACTTAAGTCTTTTACTGTAACTAACAAGCAAAATTAACATCGAGTAAACATTAATTTAGTAGGCAACTAAACCACTAACTTATTGAACTTAACACAACTGAGAAACTGAACACTCGTGTCAATGTGGCGAAAGTGGGTACTGCAGATGTTGGAGATTAGAGTGAAGATTAGAATGGTGCTGGAAAAGCACAGCAGGTCTGGCAGCATCCAAGGAACAGGAAAATTGACATTTCGGGCAAAGGCCCATTCCTGATTAAGGTCTTTTGCCCGAAACATCGATTTTCCTGCTTCTCGGATGCTGCCTGACCTGCTTGTTTTTCCAGCACCACTCTAATCTTCACTCTGTCGATATATTAGACCAGACTCTACAACGTACTGTAGATTTTACAGGAATCAGTCCAAAGTCATTCCCAGCTTCCAACAAACTCCCACTTCTCATTTCCATGAATCACAAAGAAATTCATTTCTCTCACTTTCTGAAAACGCCCAAACCAACTTCCAGAAACAAGACCATGGTGTGATGACCCCTGTTGGTTAAGCCAGGGTGAATCTTCCAGTGTCCTTAAATTTCCATGTGCCTCTTCAAACAGAAATGTGTTACCATCTGCATTCTTCCTGGTGGCTGACAGAACATTGCTTTTTTCTTCTGTCTGAGCTCTCTCTCGTGCTCTCTCTCTCTCTCTCTCTCTATCTCTCTCTCTGTGCACTCTCTGTCCAGGATCTTTGAGTCAGCAAGAGTGAAACCAGTGGCAACCAGATCACATTGGCTTATTGACAGGCAAAAGAAGTCGGAGGGCACGTGCATCATTTTGCCTTGAATTAAGAGAAACAGTTGAAACCTCGCAGTCTCCCATGAAAACTCTCATGCATAATCCTCTCATAGAACATGTTCCAGGGTTGTGGGGTTGTGAAGTTTTTACAAATAAATCAGGATCATTCATTTAGACCTTAATTATGAAACCTTCAACCTTTGGAAGGGCTGCACTGCATACAAAATCAAGTGACCTGTTATGTTGGGGGACTTCATAGAATCTCTACGGTGTGGAAGCAGGCCATTTGGCCCATCAAGTCCATACCGAAACTCTAAAGAGCATTCCACCCCTACCCCCTACCATATCCCTGAAACTCTCCATTTCCTATTGCTAATCCACTTAGCCTGCACACTGTGGGAATTTAGCCTCACCAACATCTTTAGACTGTGGGAGGAAGACTGAGCAACTGGTCAGTCACAGAGGAAATCCATGCAGACATGGGGACAATGTGCAAACTCTACACAGGCAGTCGCCCATGGATGGAATCGAACCTAGGTCCCTGGTACTGTGAGGCAGCAGTGCTAACCACTGTGCAGCCATCACTTCTTGACATGGATAGACAAAGGATATGACAAAAACCTCAAAAATTAAATTGTAAGTATAGTAAGAAGTACTTGGTGTGGGCTGATCCATACAGAGGCATTCAGGATTCAAGTTGGGAACAATTTGAGGCCACTGAGGCACTTTTAAGTTAGAACGGGGTTTGATTCTGTAAATCCAAAAGAACCGAAGCAATTGCGAGAAAAATGAACAGCAGAGCTCTAACCAAGTTTTGACACTTGATTTCCTTCCTCTCAATAGAGTAGGAATCTTTTAGGATATTTTTCAACTATTTCTAACACTGTGCCAGTCATTCCATGATAAAAAATACATAAGTCCTCAGTTAAAGTTGTGGCTGTGTTCCTGAAAATCTCAACTTTAAATGAGTCATTTATTCTTAAAGGAACCTACTTTCAAGTCGTTTAGCTCCTTTGGACATGTTTTACCCTGTGAAGAAAAACAGTATACCTGTTGAAATATCTTCACAGCACTGTACCTTCCTAACTGAAATAAGTCCCAAACTAAATTACATCACTAACTATGAAATAAACTCAATACGGTACACACAGTGTATATTATGATATTTTAAAAAATAATGCTTACCTGGTGTTTTTGAGTGGCCAGGTGCTTGCCACCGGCAGAGATTAGTCAGTTCAGGAAGCAGCAGCATGTTGTATTGACCAACCTCTGATAGTAAACTAAGTCCTCAGTATGAGTTTGGAGCCACAGGACAAGGAATAGGCTTCAATAGCCTTGGAATCAGCCTTGGATAAGGGCAGAGGGAGACAAGGCTGGGGTGGATGTAGTGATTGCAGTGAGGTCAGGCAGATGGAATGCATAGAATGTGAGTTCCCTGATTGTGGCTGTTAATCTGATCCAAACAGAGAGCCCTATCTTTTTTCTGATGAAGGGCTTTTGCCCAAAATGTCGATTTTCCTGCTCCTCCGATGCCGCCTGACCTGCTGTGCTTTTCCAGCACCACTCTAATCTAAACTCTGGTTTCCAGTATCTGCAGTCTTCACTTTTGTGTAGGGAGCCCTATCTGACAGTTAAAAAGAGTGTCAGACATTCAGTCACTTCCTGAGAGCTAGCTCTGAAGGAGCTGGATTGGCGTCAAGGACTTTTCACCTGTAACTAAAGGGTGACATGATGACAGGATAATGGCCTCTCAGTATAGAGTGAGTGAGGCAAGGGCTGGGGGTGGGGAGTGTGGGGGTAAGCTTAGTGCTAAGGCCAGGGCCTGGGCTCAGGAAGGCAATGTCAGAGAGAAGCAAAACCATGGGAGAAGCAAGTAAGGGCAAAGGAAAGGTAATTCCCTGAGCCTGGAGTGGAGGGGAAAGATGACATTAACCAGGCAATGTCAACGTAATTCAAGAAAATAGACCTTAAAAATGAAATGATATTAAAACTAAAAGAGAAGCAACTTAAAAAGATGTAGTGTTCCCATTTTATTTTGAATTATTTAATTTTTAATGGCTTTCTTATGTTATCTACTTGAAACATTGCATCTGTATGCATTTTAAATCTGTGCACACATTCTGTCAGCATGTTCTTGAGGAAGGCACTACGCTTAGCTTTAGAATGGAAACTTTATGTAAACCTGTCGCACAGTAATTAGACACAAATGCAATGGAAGTGCCGCAGCAGGGGAATGTAATTGCAGCATGGCAGGTTTACATAAATAGTTTTTCCTATAAATGTGAATAAAGAACTTTATTAAGGATTTCAAAATGAGAATAGAATCTATTTAAAGTGGCAATTGAAGTAGATTTTACATGCGATGACAATTATCTCCAGCTCTCAGGCCTGCATCACTTCATGACTATACTTGGGTCATGATTCCATACTTTCAACTCCCCAGGTGACTAAATGAAAGTAAACATTTAATTAGATTTTTTTTTACATTAATTTCAGTAATTTTTCAGTATTTCTCATTTTGCTTTCCATCAAAGAGGATTTTGGAGCAATTTATGCTTATGTATTGTGTTTTAAATCAGATGAATTTTTATAAGTTTAAAAAGCCATAGGTTGCAGTCCCTGCTACAGGAGAGTATGAGGTGTTCATAAACTAGAGATTGAAAAAGTTTTCATAGTGATCAGATGATCATTATCCTTCCACCTATGTAAAATAATGGATAAGCAACAAATCAAATGTATTGGGGTTGGGGAGCTTCATAGTGTGCATGTCTACTGAGAGCTGATGAGACCAATCCGTAAGAGTCTGGTTCTGCTGCAATGAAGCAGTTATCAGATGTCTTTGCGAGTCTTTTTCTATATCGGTGCCTGTTGCTAAGTGGATGTACTCGCGAATTATCATGATGGTGTAACCAATTCACACGTGATGTTATCGTTTTTCTCTGTCATCAGCTAGCGATTCGCAGGCCATCATGTGACAGTTTCATGTATCCTTAAATTGGAGCTTTGGGTCTCTTGAAGGCTTTATAGCTACCTCACAATACCAAAAGTCCATAGCTAAGCCAAGGATTAAGTGTGCTCAGGCCAACAAAGCTGCTTGTGTCTAATGAATGCCAATATAGTTTCCTTTGATCAAATCAAAATCCCACATTGATGAGAGACTTTAAAGGACATGAGATGGTACACAGATATTTTCAGTGATATGGAAGTGATTGTCATCTGCTCTGGATAGTTTTTAGAAAATACTTCGTTATTTTTCCATTTGGTCCAATACTCTTTAGAGTATGTTAAATTTCTCGTAGTGCTAGTACAATGTTCTGAACTCATACAGGACTTTGGTAGTCTGCTATTTCTTCAGTTGTGTCCTTCTGTAACAAGAGAAAAGAGGAAACAGCAATATGACATCAGAAAACCAAATTGAAGGAGATACACGCATTAAAATTTCTTCCTGCTAACAGAATGTTTCAAGCCCAGGGTAATATAGGCCTGCTTTGTTTGGAAGAGCAGTTGCTAAAGTGGCTCCACTTCTGCATTAAGGCTTGTACAGACTCGTGTCACCTAAAGTCAACTGTCAGAGTTAACACATCATTGTCTAATCCTGTCACGGTCACTGTACATTTATTGTCTTCCGTTCTTAGGCTGCCACAGGCAAATAATGTTAGGCATACTGTAGTTCTTTCTCACATTTAGCATGTGTCTGATGAAACATTTTCCAGAGGAATACTTCCCTTGCTTGCCCATGCAACCAGTAACAGCAGGTAGAGTTTCATTTATTGCATCCACAGTTATCCATAAAAAAAAACCACTGCCTTCATGATTCTCAAGGGTGCCGCTGCATTGATGTAAGACTGATGTATGGTTACTAGTAATGTCTTATGCACTTCTGCATCTGATTGCCAAGTGTTATTTTTTAATTTTGTACTGAATATCCATTCACCTTACTGTTTGTGTTTACTCTGGAAGAAAGGAAGAAATCAGAGACTTGGAGATTTTATATTTTAGTTTGCATTCAGAGACTTGGAATTATAATTAACAGGATCTCACTCTAAGTCTAACAATTTTAATGACAACTTAAACAAAATAGTTCCAATTCAACCATGCAGTTGCCTTTAGGTAGGTGGTTTGAGAGGAATGTGGGTCCATTCGGAGTAATCTTCCCTCAGGGAAGGCAGTAGTCTAATGGTTTTATTGCTCGACTATTAATCCAGTGACCCAGCTGATGTCCTGGGTTCGAATCCTGCTATAGCAGATGATTCAATAAAGACCTGGAATTAAGACAGTAATGATCATGGAAACCATTCTGTTTTCAGAATAACTCATCTAGTTTGCAATTGAACTGTTGTCCTTACCTAGCATGACCCTCGTGTGACTCCAGATCCATAGAAATGTGGTTGACTCTTCACTGCCCCTGGGCATTTCAGCATGGGTAGTAAATGCTGGCCTAGCCAGAGACACTCACACACATTAATGAATAAAAAAAACTTTGACCGAAATGCTCTGCTTAGTTTGCCTGGACTGACCTGGTTTTGATTATTTAGCACATTCCAAAATGTTTCCACTTGAGCAGTCATCTAGAATTTAGAATTAAGTTTTATTGTGACATATACTCAAGTACAGGGATACAGAAGTACAGTGAAAAGTTTACAATGTCACCATTCATGATGCCATCTTAGCTACAAGTTACCTAGGTAGAAAAATAAGAAATAGGTTAAACCTAGCGCATATTCCTGTCTCACTGCTGCTATCAGTCTGGTACTGTCAACTCTTCTGACTTCAGCCATTTTGCCATAGAATCATAGAATAGAATCCCTAAAGTGTGGAAACGGGCCCTTCAGCACAACAGGTCCACACTGACCCTCCGAAGAGTAACCCACCCAGACTCATTCCCCAAACCTATTACTCGATATTTATCCATAACTAATGGAACTAGCCTACACATCCCTGAACACTATGGGCAATTTGTTGTGGCTAATCCACCTAACCTGCACATCTTTTGGATTGTGGGAGGAAATCAGAGCACCCAGAGGAGAATGTGCAAACTCCACACCAGACAGTCACTCGAGACTGGAATCAAACCCAGGTCCCTGGCACTGTGAGGCAGCAGTGCTAACCACTGAGCCACCGTGCCGCCCTAGATGAAATTATTAAATTAGTTTACAAGTAAATCATTTTCCAGTTTCTAAAGAAAGCTTCAAATTCAGCTTGAAAGAAGTTTGGTGTACTTTTACCCATTGAAGCCTATTGATAGGGAAAAAACTTTGGAGACTTTTGAGATTGCATACAACCCTGGCTGCATCCTAGAGATTAGCATAAAACTGCTCTGCATTTATAACTTTTCTCAGTACAACAGGATTTTGATCAGATGGGCCAATGGGCTGACGAGTGGGAGATGGAGTTTAATTTAGATAAATGCAAGATGCTGCATTTTGTAAAAGTAAGTCAGAGCAGGACTTATATACTTAATGGTAAAGTCCTGGAAAGTGTTGCTGAACAAAGAGACCTTGGAGTGCCACTTCATAGCTCTTGAAAGTAGAGTTGCAGGCAGATAAGATAGAGAGGAAGGCATTTTATATGCTTTCCTTTATTGGTCAGAGCATTGAGGATAGGAGTTGGGAGGTCAGGATATGACTGTTTAGGACATTGGTTAGGCCACTTTTGGAATATTGTTTGCAATTCTGGTCTCCCACCTATTGGAAGGACGTTGTGAAACTTGAATCAGTTCAGAAAAGATTTACAAGGATGTTGCCAAGGTTGGAGGATTTGAGCTATAGGGAGAGGCCGAATAGGCTGGGGCTGTTTTCCCTGGAGTGTTGAAGGCTGAGGGGTGACCTAATAGAGGTTTGTAAAATCATGAGGGGCATGGATAGGATAAATAGACAAGGTCTTTTCCCAGGGGTGGGGGAGTCCAGAACTAGAGGACATAAGTTTAGGGTGAGAGAGGAAAGATGTAAAAGGGACTTAAAGGGCACCTTTTTCACACACATGGTGGTGTGTGTGTGGCATAGGCTGCCAGAGGAGGTGATGGAGGTGGTACAATTACAGCATTTAAAAGACATATGGATGGGTATATGAATAGGAAGGGTTTAGAGAGATATGGACCAAGTGCTGGGACTAGATTGGGTTAGGATATCTGTTTGGCATGATAGAGTTGGAACAGAGTGTCTGTATCTGTAACTAACAAGTGTTCAAAAAGTTCTATTCTGTTCAGCAATTTCACTGCAATTAACAAGTAACAATCTAATAGGCAAGTATCATACCCATTCAGTCACCAAAAAGCAAATACTGTTCTCAATTCCTAACGAGTTAACCATTACATTATAGACTATTTCAAACACACTTGGCTTATGAATGTTCTTAGGAATCCAGCCATTGAGTGGGAAGTAAAATTAATGCAGTCTGGCTTGTTGCTGAACCCTTAGTGTTAGGAACGAAGCCCAACTAGGCCAACAAGCCTGCTCAAATGAGGCAACCATTCTGGGTGATGTTAACACACCTCTATGGGGAAGGCACGAACAGCTAATCTCAAAATGGGGTGCATCTCAAATGGCCATCTTTTGTGGTTGTATCCTTGCTCCAGGATAGATTTTGGTGAGAAGCTATCACATATCTACATTATTCTACTCTTAATGAAAGGTCAATGACCTGATAGTGTGTGAATTGCTGAGTGTTGCAGCTCCTTTTATGTTTCAGTGTAAACCCTGGTAAATGTGAGAGGTACAACTGCTATGGTGTCAGTAGTGTCACATTGGTCAGTACAATTGAGTGAGAGACACAAGTATACATGAGGGATCAGATGGAGATGCCTGGCACCCATTCTTATGTGTGACAGTCCTCTGCAGTGGAACACTACAATGCTAACTTTCACTCACAATGGTGTGAAGCATTGAGTATACAGTGGTACATACTCTGGCAAAACAGGATCATTTGTCCTTTTCCAATATGGGAGCCAGGGTTTTTTAAGTGACTCCCACAGCCACGACTATCCACACGGCCTTCATCAATCAGAATGGCCTCTCGTTGCTATTAGCAGGGAAAATAACTTACCGTGTCTTTAAATAGTCGTTGGGAGAACCTCTAGTGAGGTATCAGTAACATGTGGTACTGCTTTTCCCCTGGTCTCTGACATCTTTAGGGATGGTTGGGGGTGATGAGCAGTAGTTGAGTGATACACCAGGGTTGCATAGGGATGACTTTTAAACATGGAGTCTGAAATTTGGAGCCTGGAAGACCCTGATGAGGAATAGAATTTCCTTCCCACTTGCCTGTAAACTTTGGGGCATTTTATCCATTTGTGAATATTTAATGAGCTAGGAAGAACATCATTGCATGGGATAAATTCCTTCCTGCTTGTGAGTGGAAATCCTTCTTGTTTTCCTACCCACCTTCATACTTGGTCTTAAAGAAAATAAAACTCCATCTACAGAGGCTGAACTGCTTTGTGATCAAATCTATGTTTCAACTAGATTCTGTGTCATACAAACCACTGAAATTCTCAAGCAATAGTTCCATTGCCAGGACAAGTCCAGGGACTTCCTGCAACGGAGCCTACTGAGAGGTTCCTGTGTGTCAGTGGTTTACTGTTTGTTACATAACTTCACTTTGCAACAGGGCCAACACATGGTGGCACTATTGGATGAGGGAAGGGAACATTGAAATAGAGGATGAGGAAGAAGTAGATGATAGGTCATGCACTTTGGAAGTAATTGATTAACAATCCTGCCCATCATCTCTCCCAGATCTTCCATGCTCATCCAAACTGAAAGACAATGCTTTTCTTCCCCCTGCTAACTAACATTGCAGAGTCATCAGTCACACACACCCACACACACAAATTCCGTTTTTTACACTTTAGTTGAAGCTTGGGACAGGAAATGCAAGTGACAGTGACATCTTCAGGAGATTTCTCCCTTTCTGAAGCATTGGGAAAAATAAACAAATAAATGTTAAACTCTGTTCACAATACCAGTTCCACACTGCAAGACACAGTTGTCATGCTGTATGTGAGAGGGAAAGTTAGCTAGAAAGATGAGGGCAATGCATTTAAAGAACGAGGTAGAAGTGATTGGGAGCCTCACCTTTCCAACTTGTTTAACTTTGTACACATTGATCTGAATGTAAGAGCAATACCTCTCCCACTGACCTGCTCAGTTGCCTGCCCATTGCTGCTGGCTAATTTGGCCAGATGTTTTTTTTCATATTGCAATACAATATGCCTTTCTTTCTCTTTCAGTACAAGCTCTATTAGAGAATCTGAATGATTCTGCTTCAACAGCCCACTCCCAATCACCAACTTTGAAATATTCCTTTGTCTTTTAAGGGCTGCAGGTTACTGTCAGTGTGGTGCTCTTCCCATAATAATGAGCTTCCTATATTGCGATGATGGCTGACATCTCATCTGTTGAATATAGTAAGGCCAGATCAATAAATTGTTTCACAACCTCCTGATCTATCGATCAGAGGCATTCAGTTCAGATCGTAGGGGCTTTCTGTTGTAGCCAACACAGTTCCCACTGTGTTCACACTGTCACCACAGATCATCAAATTGCATGATTAAACATTTGGCAATCTGAGAATGCTTCTGAATTATAAGATACTTCGACCAATTATAGGGTGAACAGCACTGCTGAATGACAGATTACCAAAGGCAAACCTGAAATTTGTAATATGTTCTTGTGCTATATAGTGTATAATCTACCGCAAGCTAATGGAAAATTGAAGACGATGATTCAAACCAATTATATTGTGCTTCCATGCTCACTTTGTATATAGTCAGTATTTGAAAAATAAACGGTTGATTTATTTTTTGTTCCATACTCCTACCTTAGTTACACAAACTGACAGAATCAATGTAGCATCTTGTCTGATACTTCCCACCCAGTCCTTTCTGCTTCCTGTTATTGAATTTATTCTGTGTCCATAACACTATTGGTTGATTAGACAATTGAGTCTTTAATTGCATCACTTCAGCTAAAAGCTACTTCTGTTCCACTTTGGATATTGAATACCGACACTCTTGTCATCCATAATATTGTGCCCATTCGAAATTCATAAAATATTAAGTCTTGGGGGTGAATTTTTATCATTTAGACTAAAACTAATAGTCAGATTTACTATTGGAGTTAACTTGAGGGTTTAATGTGTTATAGGAAATTCGACGTTTCAGGCATAAGCCCTTCATCAGGAATCATGCCCGAAACGCCGAAATTTCCTGTTCCTTGGATGCTGCCTGACCTGCTGCGCTTTTCCAGCAACACATTTTCAGCTCTGATGTCCAGCATCTGCAGACCTCACTTTCTCCTTTAATGTGTAATGTTTTGGTAATGTAATTGGGGCTAGTTAGCTCAGTTGGCTAGTTTGCAATGCACAGTGATGAGAACAACCTGAGTTTAGTTGCATGAAGGACTCTCCATCGCAACCTCTCCCCTCACCTAAGGCTTGGTGACCCTCAGGTTAAACCACCAGTTAGCCTCGTGGCCCTCTGGGACTATGGCAATTTTTACTTTGTGAATGTGATTCATTGAATGAAAAACACTGAACATTCAGGCAACCAGACAGCCAAGAGCAAAGTTTTACCTGAAATTATTTCAATCTGCATTGTGGAATTACAAATTTCAGACTTTGCTTCCTTTGCCATGATAATGGTCTCAGCCATGTTGCTATTTTAATCATTAAGAGCCATCTGAAGAGGAAGTTTTGACCCTTTAACAAATTATTGTATTGTGTTGTTCACTAAAGGTAACTTGGTAGGAAAAAATTCCTCTTAAGTTTACACAATTCCAAAGAGTGATGGCTGTAATATTACTCTGTAGTTCTAATCAACAACCCTCTTGTTCTGCTTCAGAAATGAACTAAAATGGTAATGTAACAATAATCTCACTTTAGTGGGATACAAACACCTTAAAAAATTTTGATGAAATGAAACTGAATTGAATTCTGGATGCCAGCTAACAGCAACCACACATAATTTGATATAGGTTAATTATGACCAGAAAATATTGAAGGCAAAAATGTTCTACTGGGGAAAAGCCTCGTTCCGTAATTCAGCATATATAAATTGGAAAAGCTGATTCTGAGTTTATGCAATAACGAAAAACCTTCAGTGAGAGTCTAGGTAAAATCTAGACATATTCCATCCAATAATATACATAGACTATTCAAGGCTATGGAGTTTTGGATGAAGGAAATGAAAGGTAGAGCAATAACCTACGAGGTTTGTGACAAATGTCAGGAGCAACATGTAGTTCATAACCAAGATAATTATGAAAAGTAAGCACGGATATGAAAGATAATTGATAGGAGAGGCAAAGAAAGACTACCATAAAAGAGCAACAAGCAGCATTAAATTGAACCCCAAAGCAATTTATAAACCTATGATTTTAAGAGATTAAGTTAAGAAAAATCAGATCTGTAAGGCCCCAAAAATAAATTGCCATGTGTAGATGTAGATATGGCTGAAGTATTAAATTAATACTTTTGATCAGATGTCACAAATGTAGCAGATGTTATAAAGGTTACACTGAAAGAAAAGAGGGTAATTATCTACAGAGTCTTAGATAGAGTAGATTAACCAAAGGGAGAGTCCCTGGTCCTGACACATTAACTGTGATTTCTTTCAACAGGTGTTGTCAGACCTGATGAGCTTTTCCAGCAATTTCCCTTTTTGTTTCTGATTTTGAACATCTGCAGTTCTTTCATTTTTTACAAACCAAGAAGGAAAAATTAAAATAGCAAAAGCATTGTTGACAATCTTTTACTCAGCATTGTATTGAAGAGTATTGCCAGAGGACTACAGGGTTTCTAACTTATATCCAGTAATGATTGAGGGATAAACCAGGGAATTCAGGCCAGTTGGCCGATCATCAGTAGTGGGGAAGTTATTGGAAACTTCTATCAAGGACAAAATAAGTTTTTGTTTGGTAAGAAGATGTGTATTAATCAAGCACCTTTACACAGAATTGTTGAAAGTAAATCTTGTCTAACTTGATTGAATTCTTTGAGACAACAGGATGTTGATCACCAGGTGTAGTAGATAATCAATCTGTGGGGTTAAGTGTAAGGTCACGGAAATGTAATCCAGAGGCCCAGACAGATGCTTTCAGTTTATTGGTTTCGAATCCCACTATGGCAGATAGTGAATTTGAATTCAGTAATAATTGTTTTTTTTTAAAGAGCTTGTCAATTGTAGTAAAAATTCCTTAAGGTCCTTTAGGAAAAAAAATCTGCATCCTCAACAGATCTGGCTTACGTGTAACTCTAAGCCCACAGAAATGATACTTAACTGCACTCTGGCTCTCTAGGATGTTTCAGGACATTACAGATCGGCAACAAATCAAATCTTACCAATGACTCCTACATGCCATATAAGGATTTAAAAACAGGACTTTTAGAAGACATTAAATAAAGCAGCATAAAAATGTCTGACTAAGAAGATTAAAAACCAAGGCATTAAGACATAATGAAGGGATGACTCCAGAATTGACTAATTAACAAGAAGCAGAAATGGATTTTTTTTAAGATTGGAAAGTAGTTTGCGATAGTTTTCCACAAAGGCTAATTATTATTTTGATTTGTATAAGAGGATCTTAGCTTGGGCATGTAAACTTTACAGGTCGTATGAAACTGCAAATTAGTAAGTATTTGCAAGAATAATTATAAGACTCGGGAAGACATAATAGACAGGATGGTAAAGTGAACTCAAACATGGCAGATAGCATTCAAGATGGAAAGTCATAAAGTGATGCACTTAGTTTGAAAAGAATATAATGGAAATGAATGAATTTTGAAAGGTATAGAAAAGCAGAGCAAATTGGTGTCAATAGGCGAATTCTTAAAGGTGCAGAGAAAGTTGAGTGGGTGGAATCTTCCAGGGGTCTGAATGACAAATGCTATGGTGGGATTTGTGGCATAACCAAATGAAAAGTTGTACAAGGCCCATCTCAGCATCTTGTTTGCATCTTATTTACTTTTGTTGAGTGAAGAAGCAGATTTCTCACTTGCATTGATAAGTTACCAATTTGAAAAATTAATTAAATGGCTTAAGAATGCCACAGCTCACCGCTTTAAAATTCAGCTTCCTATCTTACTAAATGTGCGTAACATCGTGGTGAATTCTCAAGATGGAAGTCAGAGTGGGTACCTGGTGACTTCAGCTCATCACTGGCTGTAACTGGCATCTATATTGCTCAGCACCAAATCTTGAGGTACACTCAATGGCTGTCAGCAACGTGCACCGCCCATCCATGGCCTTTGCCATTCAACGTTTGCCAACCTCTCACGACCATCACAGCATCTATCCGATTCACCTGCATTTAGGAGATACAGACTTGCATTGCAAGGCGCACCAGTCACTAGTATTGAAATGCTGCTGCAAGAACTCTTTGTGTGTTCAGCGGCAAGTACGCAGATCACAATTGGATCGGGCAGTATCTCAGGGCTGCCAGTAAGCTTTCTTCACACTCACCCACTTGGGTGCTCATATCATGCCTGCCTTGTCTCACTGTGCTGTGCCAAAGAGTGCAGTTGCACAATGAGGCCATTGCCTGGCTTCTCAGTAGTCCTCAGTTAAGGGACAGGGGGCACAGGCATCTTGCTTTATGGCACTATGCTATATTAATATCACATCCACAAGCATACCAACAGCTTACACGGCAAATACGTATACATGCAGCAAGCGGTTAGCCATGTACTAAAGTCTTGGGACAAGTCATCCTCAGTGAACCCCTGGCAGGGCTATCAGCCATTAGGTCCCAGTGCAGTGAGTCAAGGCAGTTTCTGATGTCAGTGCAGGAGATTTGCCGTGGTGTCTGGTTATGTTGGTCGGGGATCCGTGCCTCTGCAGTTTGGGGCGTGGGTCACAGTCCGTCTTCTGGCTTCATAGTAACAGCCAGTCCAGGGCGTACGGCTGATGCGGTCAGGGAACTATACAGGCTTCAGTCAGGGTCCCGGCACTTCTCATCTGGGGCTGTCTGGTTTGGTTGCTCATGGATGCAGTCTATAGGCTCCCATCACCAAAATAAGGAAAAGGGGATTGTGGGACAAGGGAGGAAGCTACCACTAGAAGGAGACATGGGAACCTATTTTTCAGGATTGGGTGCTGCAGGCTGGGGCAAGGAGGAGGATGCTAACTCTTTGCAAGGTGGGTAACTGTATTTGTGCTAGGAGGACATAGTAAAGCAGAGATGGGAAGGTGGTCATGCAGAGGGGGGAGGTTTATCAACCATCAGCAGCACTCTGGCTTCAATACAGGGTATGACTACACTTGACATGGTCTCCACAAATGCCAGGGGCTGAGGGGGAAGGTGATCAGGTGCAAGTTTAGACAGGGTTGGGTGAGACCTGGAGAGATGTGAAGCCTATGGGATTCATGGAAAGGGCTACCGGGGAGGGGATCTGCAGTTTTGGGGCCTCACTGACACACCTAATCAAAGGCTGAATTCCATCATACTGGAATTTGAAAAGTGCACAACAGGAAGGGAATGAGGGCAGGGGAAGTGCCTGGAGCCGAAAGGGAGGGGAATGTAGGATCAGCCAATATGATGCCCTTTAAAGTGAAATCATGCTACTCATGAACCCTGACCTGAGATGTCGCTATTCCCTGGCCACCCTAATGCACTGATTTCCAGTATGCTGCTCACCTCCCTATCCTAGACATTATTCAGCACCAACAATTTGGCGCACACAGGTTTGGCGGCATGGTTTACTTTGCTGTCTTGGAAAAGGACACCGCTCATTTTCACCACTCCATCCACCAGGTCCCTGGCAGAGAATCATGACGCTGTCTGCAACCTGTTCAAAGCACCTTCAACACACTAGTGTGTGATGAGTGCTGAGTTGATCCAGGTTTAATCCGTTGTAAGATGGGGGGCAAGAATGGGACATGAGAGAAGCATTTCTGGTTGGTAGTTAATAAGGTGAGTTTGGTAAGATGCGCCAGTTGTAGATAGTGAGGACTACAGATGCTGCTAAGTCAGAGTCGATAATGTGTGGAGCTGGAAAAAACACACCAGGTAAAGCAACATCAGAGGAGCAGGGGTGTCGATGTTTCATCAAGACTGGGGAGGGGGTAAAGGGGGTTGAGAAGAAGATATGGTGAAAAATCATCAGGCTTTGTGTTGAGAAACCCTGCAAGGACTTGATGCAACTCGCATTTAGCAAACAAAAAGTTATGAATCAATTTATGGTGAATAAAATATACATATGGCCTATTTGTGTTTAAAAATAGAGGAATAAAACATAAAAGCAAGGAGAAAGGTATAAAATTGAAAGTTCAGCCTCACTTGGAGCTTTGTGGATACTTTAAGGGCAATACATTGTAGTGAAGATATGAGTTTCAGAAAAGGAACAGGGAGGAATACCAGAATGGTATCAGGAAAGATGGGAAAAGTTGAAAAAGTTAGCACTGTTCGACTTGAAATAGAGAAAGTTAAGAGGCAACCCGATAGAGGTTTTCAAGATGATGAGAGGTTTTCATAAAGTAGAGAGAGAGAGAAGCTACTACCAAAGACAAGTGAATAACCAGAGGCTACAAATGCAAAATAATTGTTGACAAATCTAGAGTACTGAGAATTTTTGGTACTCAAACTGTTGGCATCCAAAGCATTCCAGCCGAAAAAGTAATTGTAGACAACTGCATAAATAACTTGAGAGAGAGCTGGACAATTAACTGTGGGACAACGCACAACAAAGAGCCAATGTGGACTTTTTGGGGCTGAATAGGCTCCAGCAATCCAACACTCAGTGATTGTAAAAACAAATGAAAGAAATGGTCAAAACAAATGAAATGTGCAGCATCATATTGGGTGCAGGAAGCCTTTTTATTCACAGATTTGTGCAACATCATAAACAACAAAACATCCTTAGCTACAGCCCCAAGCCTCAGCTGAATCGGGATATTACAGTTAATATGATTTATGTGTTAATTTGATCAATCTTATTGAGGGAAGTTAAAATCTCTGTGTTTTGCAGGTGCATCAGAATTGATTTTCTAACAAAAGTTCTTCTGAGACAAATTTGGTTTTAAAACAGCAACCATCTGTTCTTGGTAATGCACGACTGGAGTGCTGATGCTGCAGATGACTACAGCGTGAAACTGGGTTTGAAGGGATGTAAGAATGTAAATGGTTTGAATATACAGACCAAAGATGTTTCCTGAAATTGTCCTTTGCTTCAAAAGCAAACGGTTTCTTTACGGTGTTCACTAGCACATTTTTTTTTAAACAGATTTTGGCTGTATCTTCAAAAGCTGCCACTGTATCTTTCATTGATATTACTTTCTTCCAGGGAATGTACATCATTTATAAAGAGACAGTTAGGTCTACGAACAGTTCACTTGCAGGAATGACAAGGTCAATGCAGTTTAATTTCATCCTCAATTTTAGTGAAGTCTTTGATCTCAATTTATAAATCAGTTGGATGTGTCCAAGCCTTTGTTTTAATGTTGTTATCTCAAGATTAAGGCGAGATTCAGAACCAGAAAAATTAATCCCCTTTAACTCGTTGATTATTTATTCACATTTAATGAGTCTATTAGTCCTAGTACTTTCAATCAAAGGCACACTTGAGCATTTCTATATCAGTTAGTCTTTTCTGTTCTCTTTCCTGTACAACATGTTTTCCATATTCCAAGGTATTGAAACTCTGTTTGCTGATATAAAAAGGAATCTGCTATATTGAAATTTCAATTTCGGTATGGCAATTAATCTTAATTGGTTGCTGTGTGATGTTAATTTGGAACAGTCACTCAGCTCATACAATGAAAAGCACTGTGTTAAGCTGTTTTGATTTTCTTGCTTAACCCTCTGAGCTCTGTACCTCCATTGCAAAACCTGCTGCTTTCATCTGCAAATTAAATCTTTTGATTGGAAATGCTGCTGTAATAAACTGTATCAGCTTTAGAAAAAGGAATCTTCCTGATTATTATTTGTTTGCTGTGATGCTAGCTGGGAAATAGTAATCAGTGTTGACTAAGTTAATTTAATTTATTTATTCTGTACATGAGATAGATTCTCCTTTATCACCCATGTCAATTAGAAAGGGGGACTTCAAAATAGTTTGTGTTACAAACATGAGAGGAAGGAATTATAGAAGGAAATATCACACATTTTCACCATTTGGTTGTTTTGATTGCCGTTTTCAATCATTACATCATACTTTGATCAGATTACTCTTGTTTATATTCCTGTTTAGTATGCTACATGTATGAAAATATCAAGAGGAAAATGTATATAAATTACAACACCGCATTTTCTGTTCCCTTTTATATTTTAGTTATGTGGTTGTGACCATCCATTGTGTTAGTTTAGAGGAAACAGAGATTTCCTTGTTGCGTCACCATTGAACAATGAGCTGCAATCGCTGACCCATATCTTTATTCATTTCCTTTTCCTTTGTTAAAATTATGTTCTAATTGTTAAAAGTTGGCAAGGTTAGAGATGGCTGGGCAATGAAACAATTTTATCTTTGAGTGCTCACATTCACTATTCTTCTGTCAGCTACACAGATTTAATGAAAAGGGAATCTCTTTTTTGCCTACAATTGACCTGAAGCTAATGCACAGAAGAGTACCTCAGACATGCCTTATTTCATACTTCCATTTCCCACATTAGCTTTCCTAAACTTATTTGAAACTCACAGCAAGTTTTTTTTCCCCTAAACTTGCTAACAAGATGCAATACAAGCAACAACTAAAAAGATAATCTGATGATTAGTTGAATCACATAAATCCAACGGAAGGATTCATCTTCTTGGGTTAAGACTGACCAGATATCAAACTTAAATGTTATCTAAGGTTAAATGTTGGGCATTTATTCAATTTATAAATCAGTTGGATGTGTCCAAGCCTCGCCTTTGTTTTAATGTTGTTATCTCAAGATTAGGGTGAGATTCAGAACCAGAAAAAAGTGGAGCTGTTATACAGACTGTAAGCTTATTCGCTGTGTTCCTTCAAGCCAAGGTTGGGTCTATTTCATTCAGGGCTCACTTGTAGAAGTTCTAAAACAGTGCCAATGTGATCACCAAGACTAATTTTGATTGATTAGAAACAATGTCCTAGATAATTTTTCCTAATAGGGAAGAATATTCTGAGTTTAATCCTCACTAGGTGACTGCTTTTGGGTGGGCTTAGCTCTCTCTTTTTCTCTGAGTATTTGCATTTATACCTGGCTTCCCAACGAATTATAGAGGGTAGATGAGATAATGTATCCATTTTGCCAAAGGGAAGAGTTTCCTACCGTGGATTACAATGGCTTACTGTTTTTATTTGGGTGGCAGAATTGTGTATGTTGAACATTATATGCTGTCATTTAGCTGTTTGGCAGTAGCGTTAGTCTTGGTAGTAATGTTAAAGAATTTAACTTGATAACAGATCCATTATCAGACATATTGAAAGCTATGTAGGGCCATTGAAAAGTGACCTTGACAGGATTTACATTTGTATGGTTTTCAATTCGGAAAAAAAGTTTTACTTCAGTCACCATATGATTGAGTCATTTGGAACAGATGAGCTTCTAAATTCAGCAAAAGGCCACTATAGTGATCACAGAATAATTTACAAAGACATTACTGACCAAAGTAAACTAAGTAGCACCTTCACCGACCAATCAATCCTTAACATTCCAAATTGCACCTTATCAATAATCAGAATCCAAGTCATCCCAAATCCGTGACTGAAGGAAGAGTACACATTGACAGAGGGTCAGTGAGTGGCATGGATAGGATTTTGCAAACATCGATTTATTTTTAAAATAAAGGTGTCCAAATATTTGCTTTTACAGACATTGCTAGAAACCACAACCAAACTCCTGAACCATGACCTCCATTGGTCACTGTGCAACCTGCGTGGAGCTGTTAGCAAGGGTTTGAATCCTAAACAGGAACATTGCAGTGTCTGCCTGCAGCAGTATAAAAGGAAACAAGAAGGCACTGAAGAAGTCATCATTTTTAGGTAAGTGTAACATTCTGTTAGTAATTTTCTAATAACCACTTGTATCCTTCTATTAGTCCCTGCCAATTTCACCCTTTTTTGATTCTTGCTTAATTTCAAAGGCACATGCTCACTTTTAAGATAATTCCCTTTTCTTCAAAAACAGAGTTTATAAGATTGTGGTAGTTTGGGACTGATTTAATGTAAAGTGAAATTGGATCGTGAAGGAGGTCACATGACCTCCTCTGAATTCTGCCCACCAGCTGGCCTAGGTGGCTTAGTTGCTATGGGGACAAGAAGGATCCAAGGCAAAAGAGTCACAGAGAATGTGCAAGAGGTTTACACCTGTGGGCAAGAGCATTTCTGATGACTTCCTGTTTGTAGGTCATCAGTCTCAGAGTCATAGAGGGAAGCAAAGTTAGGAATGCCATTGGTTTTATAAACAGTTGGGCTTGGACCTGTCTCTTGAACTCAAAGGCAGAATGGATTTGTGGATCTGGAAATTAGCTACTTAGCATTTCTACGTGAATACATGGCCCATGTAAATCATGTTGGCATCGAGATGCGCCTTAAATGCAGATTAGTCCCACAAAATATATTGTAGCATTGGGATTACATCTCAAAACGGTTGAGGCATGTTATCAAAGGGGAGAGCAAGAAGTTGTTGTACACATTGTCAGGAGCTACATAGTCAGGGAAAGGGTTAAGGCTTTTCGGAGTGAACAAAAGAGGCTAGGTAAAAGGTTCTAAAGCAGAACCTCAAAGGTAGTGATCTCTAGTTTATTCCCAGTGTACCTTCTAATGAGAGTGGGAATAAAAGGATACAGCAGGGAAATCAATGGCTGAAGATATGGTGCACTGTGAAAGAATTCAGATTTTTGAATCATTGGGATCTCTTCTGGAGCAGAAAAGACCTGTTCAAAAGGGATGGGTTTCATCTGAACAGGAAAGAGACCAATATCCTGGCAAGGAAATTTGCTAGTTCCATTTCGGGAGCCTTAAACTAGTTTAGGGATGGTGGGGGAATGTTCCTAAGTAGTAGTAAAAATACAAAGACAGATGAGAGTGGTTCTTAATCAGAAAAGAGCAAGTTATAGAGAAGGCAGACAAGAACAAGTCAGAGAATGAGGTAACTCTGAAGAATTAAATTGAACGTTTCTCGGTGCAAGGGGTCTTACAGGTAAAGCTAATGAACTCTGGGCATGGATGGGAATGTGTGACTGGAGCATAATATCTATTACAGCAACTCGTCCAAGGGAAGGACAGGGCTGTAACTCAGTGTTCCTGGTTTTAGATGCTATGGAAAGGATAGAAAGGGAAGCAAGAGAGGAGGGGAGTTTGATTAAGGAAGACATTACTACTGTATTTAGAGAGGATGATTCTGAGGGATCGTCCAGTGAAATTAGAAATAAGAAAGGGATGATCACCTTGATGGTATTGTAGTGGAGGGTGACTAATGTTGTGCCTTTATTTAAGAAAGGCTGTAAGGAGAAACCTGAGAACTATAGACCTGTGAGCCTGACGTCGGTGGTGGGTAAGTTGTTGGAAGTGATCTTGAAAGATAATATATGCATGGACTGGATTTGAAGAGGCAAAGACAGAATTGGGATAGTCAGCATGGTTTTGTGTGAGTAATATCATGTCTCACAAACTTGTTTAAGGTTTCTGAGGAGGTAACCAAAAATATTTGAGGGCAAAATGGTAGGTGTTGTTTACACAGACTTTAGTAAAGCCTTTGACAAGGTTCTGCATATTAGTAAAATTAGATCACATGGGATTCAGGGTGACTTTGTCAATTGGATACAAAATTAGCTTGATGGTCAGAGACAGAGGGTGGTGTGGAGGGTTGTTTATCAGACTGGAGGCCTGTGATCAGTGGTGTTCCACAGGGATTCGTACTGGGTCCAGTTTTGTTTGCCATTGATGTAAACAACTTGGATGAAAATGTAGAAGGCATGGTTAGTAACTTTGTGGATGACATCAAAATTGGTGAGAAGGTTATCTAAGATTACAAAGAGGTCATGATTAAATGGGTCAATAGGCTGAAGAGTGCTAGATGGGGTTTAATTTGAATAAATGCGAGGTATCGCATTTTGGTAAAACCAACAAGGGCAGGACTCTAACAATTAATGGCAGGGCCCTGGATTAGTGCTCAGAAACAGAGAGAGACTAAGGGATTCAGGTGCACAGTTCATTGAAGTTTGCATCACAGGTAAACATGGTGGGTAAGAAGGCATTTAACACACTTGCCTTCATTGCTCAGACCGTTGAAGATCAGAGTTAGGACATCACGTTGAGATTGTACGGGACATTGGTGAGGCCTCTTCTGGAGTACTGTGTACAGGTCTAGTCATCCTGCTATGGGAAGAACATGATGAAATTTGGAGAGGGTTTAGAAAAGATTTACCAGGCTGTTGCCAAGAGTGGAGAGTTTGAGCTATAAAAATAGACTGCTTAGGCTGGGACTTCTTTCACTGGAGTGTAGGCAGTTGAGGAGTGAGGGTTTTATAAAATCATCATGCATAGATAAGGTTAATAACAAAGATCTTTTCTCTAGGGTGGAGGGAGTTCAAAACTAGGGGGCATATTTTTCAGCTGAGAGCAGAAAGCTTAAAAAAGGACATGAGCAGCAACCTTTATACAAAGAGTGGTTCATGTATGGAATGAACTGCCAGAAAGGAGGCGGTGGCTGCACGTATGAATCCAGTGTTTAAAAGACATTTGTATCAACACATGAATAGGAAAGGTTTGGAGTGATATGGGCCAAACACAGGCAGGTGGGACTAGTTTAGTTTGGGAACATAGTTGGCATGAACTAGTTGGACCGAAGGGTCTGTTTCCATGCTATATAACTCTGTATCACAATACCTCACTGTAAGTCTGCAGCCATCTGAGAGGCAGAAAACAGATAGGGTTGGATAGCTCTGCATAGAGCAACAAAATGTTATCTCTATTGTTCACTATGCAGAATACAGATGGGTTCTTATACTTGGATTGAAGCAATGAACTTTGTAAGGATGTACAGGAAGCTGGCAGATTCACTTGGCTTGGGCTAGGTCATGGTTATCTAACCTTTTTGCCTAGTGCTAGGAGGGAAAATTCCATTACTTGAGGATGATGAGTAAATTTCGGAAAGGTGAAGCTTGCTGCAACATGAATTTCGGAGGGGGAAATAATTCCAGCATTAAATAAATAAAGAAAATGAGTAATGAATAAAAGTGACTGTGAAAATGTCTAGCAGAAGTGCTAATTAATAATATTTTTTCTTGTGCTTTCTGTTTTAAAATAACAGAGCTAGAGAGTGAAATAGACTAGGTGAAAAATCTTGGTCACTAGGGAGAAGGAATGGGGACCAAGACTATGCCAAGGAGTTGGGATTAATAAGCACTGACCCCGGTTTCCCTCTAATTGGTCATATTCTGAGCTGGCCTCAGCGAAATTCATTCAAAAGTAAGGTAGCATTTGGGCTTTCCAATTGTCTCTGCTTGCTTTGTGAATAGTTTCTGTTTAGTGGGGGAGTGGACTAGAGAATGAGGGGTAGTGGGCGGGAGGGTTTGTGTGCGTTTGGCTCTCTCCCACCCACCTTTCCATCCATTTGCCCTCACCAGCTATCCATAGTGACATATCCATTTGCTTACATCCAGCCATCTTTCCACACACACGATCACTCACACAGGCCCCATGAGGCTCAGTGATTAACTTTGCTGTCCTGTACTGCTGTTCAGGTCAGCAATGAAAATGCCAAGACGAGTCCCACCTGGTCCAATGTTTCTGCTCTCCCCATCTGTGCTATTGCAGTAATCATTGTTCCTCATGTCCATCTTGACTCCCCTTCCTTCCTCCCCCGGCCCTCTAATGGGGGCCACATCTCGATTCAACTCCCCCATCCATTCCCCACAGCTGTCTGACTCTCAATCCTTTCCCTCCAAGCCAACTTGTAACCATCCATTCCAGCCTGTAACCATCTCCCCCCTCCTCTCCACTCATTGCTATAAATCTAGGCATTCTACCACGTGAAATCAGAGACACAAACTGTTTCCCTGTTTGCTGCTTTACACTCATTACTGCCTTTCTCATCCTTGGTAGTCTCTCTACTTAGTGTTCAATGCAGAAGAGTACATATTAGATAATGATGATTTGAGGGGCAGTGCTAGATAATCAGCAGGAGGTTGGTTTCCTTGCCTGAGTTTGACCTGGTGCGATGAGAGTTCATGACATCTGAAACCAATGTTGATGAATCCCAGGACAGCTCCCTCCTGACTATATATCACTATCCTGACATTTCTGATTAATCTGTCCTGCTGGTGGGACAGAACATGACAAAGGATGGTGATGGAAATGTCTGGGACATTTTCACAAGGTCTCATTTTGTGTGGATGGCTGTATCAGCCTGTTACTTGACTAATTGTGAGACAGCTCTCCCAGTTTTGACACTATCTGCCAGATACAAGCAAGGAGGACTATAGGACATTTCATAGAATCCCTACATAGAGCCTTTCAGCCCAACATATCCACACTGGACCCTGCATAGGGTATCCCAACTAAACCTATTCCCTTACGGTTTTACTCTATATTTACCCCTGACTCATGCACCTAACCTACACTGCCCTGAACACTACAGGCAATTTAGCATAGCCAGTTCACCTAACCTGCACATCTTTGGATTGTGGGAGGAAACCGGAGTAAACCCACGCAGATATGGGGAGAATGTGCAAACTCCACACAGACAATTGCCCAAGGCTGGGATCGAACCCAAGTCCCCGGCATTGTGAGGCAGCAGTGCTAGCCACTGAGCCACTGTGTTGCCCGAAGCTGTGACAAGGCTGTGAACATATATTGTCAGTACAGGTGCCCAGATTAATGTTAGGTGGTCTGTCATTGCCTTCTCTTTGATCTTGTAACAGTTGTGTACAACTATTTGGCTTGATAGGTCATCTAAGAATCAATCAAATTGCTGTGGCTCTGGAGTCACATGTAGGCTAGATCAGTTAAGAATGACAGCTCTCCTTGCGTAAGGGATGTTGAGAATAGAGAATATTTTTGATTCCCAGAGAATGAGCTATCGACTTAAGGTACAAGGTAAAATGTGACTGGATCAGGTGACCTTCAGTCATGTCAAAAGTTAAATGAGTTAAAACAGTTTGCATTATCACACTGAATGTAAAGCAGCAACAATTTTAAATCTGTTTTCTTTCTGTCGTTTAGAGTATAAGTTGCCTGCAAAATATCATTTAGTTAATGTTGCTTTTAGCTTCTCTTTTGCAATACATGCTTTAAAATGTGAAATATTGTGTGATCTCAGTTGATTAGTGGAAATTCAAACCTCTCTTTGATAGTTATCAGTCCTTCAGAGATCATAGCACCTTGTATTTCATGTTTTCCTTTCGATGACGATTAATTTTATACTGACAATTAGAAGGAAGATAGCTTGGAAATGCAGATTCATTGTGATGTTGTAAAATTGCAAGAAATTAATTATATTAATAAAAGTTTGAAGTGCAATAGGCTGTTTAGAGGATTCCTATGGTTAGCTCAAGGGAAGGAGAAAACTTTTTAAACTAAAATTTGAGTTAGTGATTTAATTTTTCTCATTACTTGAAGGATCCCATTCTGTAAGTGTTTTTTTTGCATGCTGTGGCTGGTTTAATACTTATGAAGTTGTTTCTTTTATGGAGTGGAGGGGAAGCTGTAGTTATGGTAGCAGAACTTCAGGAAAAGTGGTGACATAGTGGTAATGTCACTGGACCAGCAATCCAGAATCCTAAGCTAATGCTCAGCACATCACTTCTGTTGTAATAAGATCACAGTGATGATTTTAACACGTCTTTTGAAACAGTGCATTATCACACTGAATGTAAGGCAACAACAATTTTAACAAAGGCCAACATAATTATTGGCCCTGCTGCTAACTTTATCATAAATAGCTTAAGAAGCAAGAACTGGCGTAGGCTTTTCAGCCTTTCAAGCTCTGCTTCACCATGCAATGAGATCATGGCTAATGTTCTACAGCAGCACCATTTTCTGGCACAATTCTCATTTACATGATGTTTTTAATCTGAAGAAATCTATCAAGCTCTGTCTTGAACCTATTCAATGATTAATCCTCCACTGCTCCCTGGGCAGAGAATTCTACTCCTTGCATGGGGCCGGCATAGTGGCTCAGTGGTTAGCACTACTACCTCACAGCACCAGGGTCCCAGGTTCGATTCCAGCCTCAGGTGTCTCCCTGTGTGGAGTTTGCACGTTCTCCCCGTATCTGCTTGGGTTTCCTCCTAGTGTTCCGGTTTCCTCCCACAGTCCAAAGATGTGCAGGTCAGGTGGATTGGCCGTGCTAAATTGCCCAGTGTTAACTACATTAGTCAGAGGGAAATGGGTCTGGGTGGGATGCTCTTCGGAGGGTCGGTGTGGACTTCTTGGCGGAATCTAATCTTAAAAAATATTCCTCCCAGTGGTTCTAAGGCGAGCAAGGGATCAGTTGTCTTTCGACTATCTGCCTGCCCAGTTTCAAACTGGGAAGGTTAAAAACACCACACAGTCTTTCTTTCAATACCTGTGAATGGGTAGTAGTTACAAAACCTTCATGAGAAAACATATTTGTCTTGCATCTTGAAAGAAATAAGAGTTAAATTGACTAGAGAATGCAGCCATAGAGAGACCAGCTGAGAAATTAATTGACGTATCATCATGGAAATAGCACTGAGCAGATATTATATTGTCCTTACCTCTGAGCCAGAAGGTTCAATCCTGACATGCCCCAACAGCTTGACATAAAATCACAACGGTTTTGGAAATAACAATAATATAGCATAAATAGGATCGGCTATTTGGTGTCAAGCCTAACACAAAGGAAGATGGTTGTGGCTTTTGGACATCAATCACCTCAGCCAGAGTGCATTAGTGCTGTCGTATCCTGGGCCCAATTATCTAAGTTTAAAAGTGGGGGTGTTCATGTTGAAAAATGTCCTCATCAATCATCAATTTTCAGGACTATTCATGATATTTCAGGTACTGAAGCTATCCATATGTAGCCAGACGTAGCGTCCAGGTCTGGGAGATGAGTGGTATGTAACACTCAGGCCACACAAAGCATCAGTCAATGGCCAGCTCCAACTGGTGAGAATCTAACCATTGCCTCTTGACATTCATTGACATTACTTTCACAGAATCCTCCACTGTGAATATATATTGCATTTGCAAGTGACAAGAAACTGAACTGAACCAGTCATACTAAATACTGTGCCTAATAGAGCAAGTCAGAGGCTCAGAATTCAGTTGTGTGTAATTCACCTGGCACAAGTACAACCAACTTGCCTGGATGAGCACAGCTCCTACAATATTTGACAAGCCTGACAACATTCAATATGAGCAGTCCATTTGATTGGTGCTCCATTCATCCACCTTCAACATTCATACCCTTCACCACTGACATCAACATGATATACCTCAGTAACTCACTATGGCTCCATCTAAGGAGTCAGCGGCAGGAAATGGATGAGAAAATCACAACCTGCAAGGTCATTCCCAGGCCACACTCTGTAATGATGGTTGCCATATCTTCACTATTGATGGGTCAGTATCACAGAGAGTATTCATACACTCTATGGACTGCGATAGTTTAAGGAAACAGCTCACTACTACCTTCTCAAGGACAACTGGGGATGGGCAACGAATAGTGGCCTATTCAGCAAGGCATATATACTCTGAATGAATATTTTAAAAAACTCTTTCAACAATAATGCAATGGGACGAGAGAAATACGCTGCATTCTAATTGCGTCAGCTTAATTGTGTTACACATTTTGTAAACTTACACATTTTTGACCTTTAATGTTATACTTGGAGGGAATGGATGAGAAATTTGTCTTCAAATACCAGATCAATATTTAGCTTGATTTTCAATAGGAGTTACGTGACAGGTTGCTACTGACTTTCCAATCTGGTAACTCAAAGATGTTGAAAGACTTCCTCAAATCACTTGAAGCAGAAGGTTCAGATCATGTCCTGCTGATACTCCTGAGTCATATTTCCATTTATATAATGCACATATATAGTCTATAACGCTGTGATGAAAAGCTCTTTTCTCTGAATTATTGCAGACATATCAAGCAATGCTTGACTGATTGGCTTCCTTAAGATAGAAATAAATACAAAAATGGTGTGCTCACTCTCACTATTAGTTTGTGTCAACCAGAACCATTGTATTTCATACAGAAAGCACTGCTTAATTATCTGTGACATCTGTATTATAAGAAAACCACGTATATCAAAACACATGGCACAATACAACATTCCTGTTCTCTCAGAGCAGCTTTAATGCAGAGGGGAACAAAGGTGCAAAATTGGCTCATGTTTCCATTTAGGTGATTTTTTTTAAATATAGAGAATTACTTAATTGGGTGGGAAAATGTCCTAAACAGCTATTGTCGTAACCGCCAGACATATCTACAGCATTAGCGATTTTTGAGAAGATTTGTAGCTCAGGTTGATGATGATGATGATAAGTATGCAAGTTAGCTCACTGAGTTGGAAGGTTTGTTTTCAGACGTTTCGTCACCCTGACTAGGTAACATCATCAGTGAGAGTCTCCGGTGAAGCACTGGTGGTATGTCCCACCTCTCTATTTATAGGACTTAGTTTCTTAAGATGGGTGATGTCATTTCTGGTTCTTTCTTTCAAGGGGAGGTAGATAGGATCTAAATCGATGTGTTTATTAACGGAGTTCTAGTTAGAAAGCCATTCCTGTAAGAATTCTCGTGCGTGTCTTTGTTTCGCCTGTCCTAGGATGTGTGTGTTGTCCCAGTCAAAGTGGTGTCCTTCATTTCCAAGATACCATGCAGGAACTAAAAAACACTACATCAGACAAACTGCAGGAAATTTGCCACCAGGATATATGAACACAAACTAGCCACCAAAAGACACGACCAACTATCGCTAGTTTCTATACATACAGAGAAAGAAGGACATAACTTTGGGTCAACACTCACATCCTAGGACAGGCAAAACAAAGACACACACGAGAATTCTTCGAGGCATGGCTTTCTAACCAGAAGTCTATCAATAAACACATCGATTTAGAACCTATCTACCTCCCCTTGAAACAAAGAACCAGGAATGACATTACCCACCTTAAGAAACCAAAACCTATAAATAGAGAGACAGGACATGCCACCAGTGCTTCACTGGAGACTCTCACTGATGATGTTACCTAGTCATGGTGACGAAACATCTGAAAACAAACCTTCAAGCTCAGTGAGCTAACTTACAGACATATCTACAGCATCATCAGTGAAATATGAGTTATATACCTCATCAAGTCCTCTTCTAGATTTTTAAGCTCTGATTTTGAAACAATGCAGCAGCAAATCTTTAGCTTGAAAACATGTTCAAAGATTAGTTTATGACACAACCATTGCCGAAAGTTACTCAGTAAGAATTGTGATATAGTTGAAGGTACAAAGATATGAACAAAATCATCTTTAAGAAGTATAGGAAAAGGCTGGTGATTGTAGTTGAGGATTGTCAGATCAGGCATGCATGATAGAGCAGATTTGATAACCTTTTGTCCTATGGTCTTATTATGAAAATAAACTCAGTTCCTTATCATTGCACATGAGTTACTTGTGCATAGATTCTCATGCTGAAGGTAAAAATTTGCTTCTAGAATTCTAATAGCTTCTGTAGTTGAAGGTTGCTTATATGGGTGAGCTCAGTAAATACAACATTTCCTCATTCTGCAAGTGGTTACAGCCTGGGCTCTTTTTGGCAGAAGTATAGTTAATTTCTTAAAGTCTTTTTCTTTTAGCAGAGAAACTTTTACCTGACATTGTGTCTACGGTCTTTCCTACAATTCTGTTTTAAAATGGTGTCTCACAGAATTTTCTGCAGATTGTAACTTAAGATGACTGCTATTTAATTTTTGAATGAATCATTACCCGACCCAGCTAAGTCAATTATGCTGGAATTACCCATGATGCTTTCTTCCAGTTTCATGTCTCTCTCAGAAGTTTCTGAATTCTCGTGCCTTTAAGGATTCGTTTTGTTGTCTAACTGACCTTTACATGGTTCTCCACTGGTCCAGAGATGTGCAGGTTAAGTGGATTGGCCATGCTAAAGTGCCCACAATGTCCAGGAATGTGCAGGCTAGGTGGTGAGGCCATGGTAGATGCAGGGTTACCGGGATATAGTGGTGGGCCGGGTCTGTGTGGGATGCTTATCTATGGTTCTAATGGCTGCTATTGAGATATGTCACCCTGTCTGCCTAGGGCTCTTGGTACAGTGTTAACGACCCTACTTCTGAGCCAAGTGGTTTGGGTTCAAGTCCCACCTGCTCTGAAGGTGTGTAATGATATCTTTGAACAGGTTGATTTGACAATATCTGCCCTGCCTGTCTTCTCTGGTTGAAATAAATCAACAAGACTCAGCCATATGATTACTGATAGCATTTTTAAGATGCTGCGTCTATGTTTTTTGAAAGTCGTTTAGCCTTCTTTATGAAGCAGGCAGCCATGTTGTTCACATTGCAACAACATCATACCGAAGTAAAGGTTATGGTTTTATAATACATTCTGATGCAGTTAACAGAATTGCATTTTAAATTTGATGAACAGTAGAAAAGTAATTTTTAAGTTAACATCTTTACAACCTTGGCGCTAAAGCAGAGGATTTTGCAACTTCTGCTAAAATTAACTCATTATACCTGATAAAACCATTACGCTGAAGCTTGAATCAAATGCAACAAACATACAGTACAGCAATGTTGTATTGGACATAAAGTTATGAAAGTTGTCTATGTATTTAACGATATTAAGCACATGTGTGCTTTTTATAACTAAAAATTACATTTGATATCTTCCTATTTGACTCAATGTGTCAGCCATTTGCCCTATTCACCTCCATTAGCCAATGCATTTTGCACTTAGTCACAGTTGAATCTGGGATAATTGTCCTAATTTTAGCTCTAGTCAAGTTCGTGATAGATTAGATTAGAAATGTAACTGCTACTAGGTTATGAAGAACAACCTATTTTAGTTGATGAGCCTCTGTAGCAGGTACACACACCTCTTACCCATATTGACAAGGGAGTGGCAATTAATGAAATTTTCAATATGCAAAGCAATTTTGTACATAGCCAGTTCCCACAACTGCATGAAAATATAGCCAGTTTTAAATTTTATTTACTACTAATGAAGGAGGCATGCTGTCCAAGATGTATGGAGAACTCCCTACTGTTAATGAATAACATGATAGGATCTTTCACTGAATGTGTACAGAGCTGCCCACCTTCAAGGAAGTAGGAAGTTCATAATGGAAAGTGTTGGGAAATCTAGCCCTAAGCATAGGCAGGATGATGTTAGGCTGCAAAAGTGGAGCTTGATGGATGAGTTGTAAATCTTTAGTAAAGTAAATATAAAATGATGTAAATAAACCAATGCAACATTTTCCAAAATTAACAATTTTGCAATGAGCAACTTTTATAAATGTTGTGGTATTAAGTGAGAAGAGATTTCCACACAAACACTGCTTCAGTCAAGCACTTGTCAACTATAAATCAAATGAACAAGTATAGTGATTGAGTGAATCTAATTATTTTTTGTTTGGGTATCTCTCCATGAAAGATTTAAAATTGTGTGTGACAAGTCAGATTGTCTTTCAGTTGGAATATTCAAAACCATTGGAATTAAAAACCGTTGGATCTGACATCAAGTAAATAGCATCTGAGTGGGGTAAATAGTCTTGTTAAACAAGGGCTACTTGATAGTGGCAGTGATTTGTAAGTCAACTGAAAGTGATTGTATCGATTGACAAAGTAAGAGCACTTCTGGATATAAAAAGAAAAATAGTTAATTACTGTACAGTGGTGCAGTGGTAGTGTCCTCGCTTCTGAGTCAGGGATCCTGGGTTCAAGGCCTACCTACTATAGAGGTGTTCCATAACATGTATAAATAGATTGATTCAAAATATCTTTAAGAGACTGGTTAAGGATCATGTGAAGCAGTGTTAGCTTGAGATCTGAGTCGTAACACACCTGAACAGGTTGGTTCAAAATATAGGAGACAAGTTAAGGATCATGTGGTGCAGTGGCGGTGTACTTACCTCTGAGCCAAGAGATCAGCATTCAAGTTGCACTTGCTTCAGAAAATATCTACCTGGAGTAATTCCTGCAGAAATGACCTGGAGCTGAGATGACTGTCCATTACCAATCATGACCTTTTTGTCAGGTATCACTCCAATCGGCAGAGTTTTTCCAATTGACCCCAGCTTTGCTATTCTTCCTTGATGCCATATTTGGGCAAATATAGCCTTGATGTATTTGTGCAGGCAGTTTGGTGAGGATGAGGTGGGGTATATGTTTCTGTGTCATTGATACCGTCGCCATCTGCTACAGATCTGCTCTTGTAGAAATGTCCTTCAGAACTTGACCAGCTCGATCAGTAATGCTGCTGGGGAGTCACTTCTGATCATGGACATTGAAGTCACCCACCCAGAGTACATTCTGCACCCTTTACCCTCACCACTTCCTCCAAGTTTTATTCAATATGGAGAAGTACTGAGTGATCAATCAAGGGTGGGCAGTACATGGTTTCCTTATCCATGTTTGACCTGATGCCATGGGACTTCACAGTGCGCAGAGCCAATGCTGAGTATTCCGAAGGCAGCTTCCTCCTAATTGTACACCATTATTTTCCATAATCAATTACCTCTTGGGTCTGTCCTGCCAGTGGGACAGGACATATCCAGGATTAGCTTAGTTGGTGTCTATGACATTGTGTTTAAGGTATGATTCCATGAGTGTAACAATGTCAGGCTGTTGCTTGACTAATCAGAGAGACAGCTGTCCCAGTTTTGCCACAGCCCCCCCCCCGGTAAGGAGGACTTTGCAGAATCGACAGGATTGTGTTTGCCATTGTCGTTTCCAGTGCCTAAGTCAATGCCAGGTGGTCTGCCTGGGAGTATCATTCCTTTTTTCAGAGGATAATTAAGACTCACCACATTGCTTTGGTCCAGAAGCACATGAAGATCAGTAGTTCCAGGATGCTTAGTATTTCAAATAACAGTCATTGAATGAAGAAGCAGTTTGTTCTAAATTTGGATCTAGCATTTTATAGCATTTCCACTGATTTGATTTGAAATGTTTCTCACAGTTAACTCTGTTATACTGTTGGATTTTGTCTTCCAAACATATCCTTGCACTCCTTGGATTTCTCATCAGAAGTAATGTGCAATAATCCCTGCTGCATGTTTGTGATGAGTTTAATGGGATCCATTAAGACTTTGGCTTAAAGTTTCAATCTCACCTTCGACAATACTGTGCCTACTCAGTGCCACTGAAAGACTTAACCTTGCTCCAAACCCGGAGTGGTACTTAAAACCTCAATTTTCTGATTTCAAATGGCATTGCCCTCATTGGTCCGAGCTACCACTCAGTGTGCGCGATATAGAAATTGCACAACAGAACACTGTTGACATGTTTATGAGGTCAAGTTGTTTCACTATAGACTTGGAGAAAAATTGACTGAAATTCGTGCATGGAAATGTGTTTTTATGCTTAATTAGCAGTGCATTAATAAAATTGCAAAGCTCTCAAGTGTGAATTTGTGATTATTGAACACAAGATCATTGGCAAGTAATACTTTATGGAAAAACATGGGCATTATCCAATCTTTGTTTTAAAAAATGTAAACACAGTTTCAAATTGTAACAGTGGTAAATTTTAACCTTTAACATTGACTAGGCAGGAACAAGAAGTAGGGTCGAATTCCCATTCAGTGAATGCAAAAAAATGATTTGGATGTGACCACATGATCCTATTTTAGCATTTCATCCCTTGTGTCTTACCAGTAGCCAATATGCTGCTTTGGAATACATTTCTGATGTCCACTTGAGTGGTTAGTTCAAATCGAAGCTTTGAGGTCTGTGATGGGAAATGGGTTCATTAAACACTTAATAAGTATAATTCTCTCTGTGGGGCTCAATGTTATCATCTCTGATCTGTCGTGTCAGTGAAGATTGGGAAAAATCAATCTATTTAGCACTCCTGACCTCCAACCAATGTTTTTTAGTGGAAATTGTATTCAGCATCATAATTATTTGCAGATGAAAAGTATAAGCTATCAAGTAGTGACCTATGCCCATAGAATTGTACCCAATGAAACTCATTTTGGCTCAGTAATGAATACTGTTATCTATGAATTTAAAAATTATGAATCAAAGTTGCTTGCACTTAAGCAGGTAATGTGTAGCAATGAGGCGCTGATACATGTAGGAAGTGCTGGCTTTTTGATGAGGTATGAAGTCAATGGAGGAGGTTGTAAAACAGAGTCCTATTTGCCTTTGTGGGTATATGTGAAAAGAAAATCCAGTATCATGGCTTAAAGACAAGCAAGGTCTGAACAATTGTGCTTCCTTGAACAACAATACTAATAACTGATTATCTGGGCATTTGTTCAGTTTTATATTTGGAAACTTTATGGATTGACTGCTGTATTTGCACTTCGTGAACATAAGCCATTGTGAATGTTTTGGAATACCAAAGGAAATAATAAGAATCCCTATTAATGCTATATATGTAAAGACTTGAACGGGAATAATGTTGAAAGCATTACATCTAAGAGTTGTCATTGCAAGTTTCAAAATCTGTACCTTTTCAGTGACTGCAAATATTAATGCCAAATTAATACCTTTGGGCATAATCACTGGGTGCCATGTGCTATCGATACTGTTAATGTAACAAGAAAGTTTACCCCAAATCTACTTGTAGGAAATGAATATTATTGATTCTGCTTCACTGTTTGTGAGTTGTTTGAACATTCAAGTCTTCATTGTTTGTAAAGTATTTAACTGGTGCTGATTTAATAAAATATATTAGCGATGTTGGTGTAAACATTTGAATGAGGCTGTTTCCAAGTGGTATGGACGATAGCAATGAACCATTGATATACTTCATTTTGAAAGCCACATATGAACACAGTGCAGAGGAAAAACTGACTTTGCCAGTCAGTATTAATTTTATCTTGCAGAATTTGAAGCCATCTCTTGCATTCATCAGAGTATTATGGCCCTTTCATTTTCAGATTGAAAGTTAATAATCAGTCTGCTGCACACTCCATATTCATCACTTTGCTGCTCTGGAATTTCATTAGTAGATGCATATGTGGGTCACACCTGTGCAAATTACTCCCTGCTGCAAAACTGAGATAAAGACATCAAACAGTCAAATCAATCATGGCAGTGATACTTTCATGTTACCTGAACTGAGCTCCTGCAATGGTATTGCTGGAGGGTATCTTGCATTTACTAAGTTTTTTTATTGTGCAGCCAGTAAATGGAGAGAGTTTGTGTTTCTTCTGAAACAAAAATTATGTTTCTTATGAAACCTTGGGGGTTAATTTTAACCACAATTAAGTCGCTGGATCATGACGTATGTGATGTTAAATCTTGAAAGTGATCCCAAGCTAATTCCAGAATATCCACATTTGGGTTTAAAGGAACTGGGAACGGGGGGAGCAGGTCGTCAGTTTGTCCCCAGGAGTCAGATTACTTGTTAACTTATTCAGAGTGGATAAAGAATGGAGCTGGAAAAAGCACAGCAGATCAAACAGATGCAAGGTTCCAACCTGAAACATTGACTCCCTTTGTCATCTGATGCTTCTTGGCCTGCTGTGTTTTTTTCCAGCTCCACTCCGATTCTCCAGCATTTGCAGTTCTCACTATCTTCCTGTTTACTTACTCAAATGAGTCAAGTGCTTAATTTAACAGTCCCAGGTTTAACCCAGCAGCTATGTTTGAGGAGGGCCTGCCTGTGGATGACAGTTATCACTATAGCACTGCTCTGCATCATCTTGGCTCCCCAAGCTTATGATCTCCATTGATCATTCCTCTGTGCCCCTTGCAACCTCCCCAAACACACAAAACCACAAATATCGCCAATGTCAACATCACTTCCTCACTCCTCCCATGATGAGACCACCTCTCCGCACTGGTCTTTGCTTATGACTTTCTCTATAGCATTGACAGTGAGCACAAGTTTATCAGTCAGGCTAACTTAAAGGCAATGTCGAGAGTGCGTTGCTGATAAAGCACAACAGAGGCAGGAGACCTTCTGGAAGAAACTGATGCAAGCTGTAGGCTCAATACCTCGTCTTTAATGTCACAGACTGCAGGGAAACCTGATCTTCTGCAACCTTGTACTCAAAGATCTACCTGAATTAAGGTTAGATTCAGTGTTGAAATGAAGAAATTTTGGATTTCTCTATTTCTGTTCCACATGCTGTTACCAAGTTGTTTGCACACTCCATATTCTCTTTTAGTGAAATAAAACCAGTGCAATCTTTCTCACTGATTTACTTCAAATCATTTCCCTGTGCCTTGTGGTCTCAATGTAGCTGGAACATTGTCATTCTGATTTCAGAATAATTGCACAATAAATTGAATTTTATCTTTCTGTTCTTTTCTCTCCTTGCCAATGTATTGATCGTTGTGATGAAATTCACTCTTATTCAATATCTTTGCCAAGAGCTGTTCTTCAGTTCTGATATTTGGTAATGGATCATGAGATGATTCAACTACTCCATCATCTCCCAAACCAGATACGTTTGTTTGAAACAAGAATGGCTGGGTATCAATCAGAAGAGAGAAACACAGTGAATTTTCCCCTCATAATCCAGATCAGCTGAGTTTTTAACTCCATACAGGGGGTGGTTTGAACTTGGGGTCTCTTGAGATCTTCATCTGGCAAGCCAGCATATCTTTTCCCTATGGAAACATATCAAACTTTGTTTAAACAAACTCAAATAACATATGAGGTGAATTTTATACGCTCCTCCTCCCTCCCTCCCCATAGATGTATCTGAAGATAGATGTAATATAAAATGAAACAGAAGCCCTGCCCACCTTGCTGTCTCCTCACTCTGACCTATCCCCTAAATCATAGATGGCAGGTATGAAGTTTGCCCACCCTTACACTTGGGACCCTTAAGTTGAAAATGATTGCCACCTAGGGGCTACATCCTGTCTCTATTGCCACTTCCCATCCAACCCAGGGGGAGGGCAGTGAGATGTTGAGAAGTCCCAAAGCATTCACTGCTTGAGGGACAAGGAGGACACCTCCTTTGGGGAGTGTATATACACACACAAACACACACGTGTCCTGCACACGTGCACAAACGACTCACATTTACACATGTACATACGGACATACACACACAAGATCACTTGGCAGAAACCTAAACCTATACTCCTCTGCAGTACCATTGGAGTGCTAAACTGTCCAAAGTGCTATGTTCCAGGTGAGGTATTTAAATTGGGGGTTTGTTGAAGGCACATGCTAATAACTTGAACATGAGAAAGAGAGTTGTCCTTGGTTTCCCAGTCAGTATTTATACTTCAATCAGTCTCCCAAAGAGCAGTTTATGTGATGATGATCCCACAGACAGCAATGAGATCTTGTGTGTCAATTGATTGTCATGTTTTCTATATTGTAATGATGGTTACACTTCCAAAGTAATTGACTGACACATTCTAACGTGATGAAATTCAACTCTACCTTTTCAAGGAAGCAGAAAGCTGATCATGAAACTGACAATCCCATAAATATCCTGGTTCTGAAACTGAGCATCAATTATAAAACATACTCTGTGCTGGTAAAATACTTTATATGTGTCAGTGGAGGCTTCTAGCAAACTCTATTAATTCTTCCTTAACTAACTTTGTGACAAAATCATATTCTACAGTAGTAATGAAAGGATGTCTGAAACCGCTGCTCTGTATTCCAAGGTAATCATTTTGTGAGACATGCACCTTAATTAAGGAAAAGCCACACTAACTGGTGCGATATCGAAAGTTTATGAACAAGAAGACCTTGCAGTGCCTGATCACAGATTCCTGAAGTTAGCAGGATGGGTAGATAAGGTGTTTAAGAAGTCCTATTGCTTGTTAATTTATTTTATTGGTTTTGACATAGAAAATGAAAATGGAAAGATCATGCTAGGGCAGCATAAGCATTAGTTGGACCACAGGTAGACTACTACATGCAGTTCCCCAACTTCATTACTGAAGGATGTTAACATTCTAGAGAGGGTACAGAGCGAATTCATGAGAATGCTACCAAAGATCAGGAATTTTATATGAGGTGAGGTTGGACTGATTGTAGTTGCTTTCTGTGGAAAAGTGAAAGCTGAAGTGACATCTAATTTATGCACTGAGATGGCTAGATAGAATCGGAAAGACCTAATACCTTGAGCACAGAGAACAATAGCCAGAAAGTGTAGAGTTCAAGTTCAGAATTTGTATTCATCCTGGAGGTTGTAGGGGCCTGGACTAGTGGGAAAGGTGATAGAGACAGGCATTTTAATGAGATTTGGTGAGTACTTTGATGCACTTGAAGTATTGGAAGCCACAAAATGGTGGAATGTGGGACAGGGCTGGGTTACTCTTACAGTCAGTATAGACACAATGGGCCAAATGACTTCCTCCCACTCTGAAAAATTCTATGATGAGGTCGAATCACTTCAATATATTGACTTAATTTTGTCACATTGTTTCTCTTTCTGTACTGTTTTGTACTATTAATTACTTTCATTACAGTACAAAGGATTAATGCTGACCCTTTTGTCTTTCATTGGTTTTGTGATGTTTACCTTTTTCTCAAGTTGATGCTGAAGTTGAGCTGTCATTGCACATTGAGAAATATCACTTTGCCAATGTCCTGTGCCCATCAACTTTTTATGTTTAATCAATTTTGACAGTTAATTTCTTTTTAAAAATAGGCATTAAGAAAGGCCATTACAAAATAGAAGTTAACACATTGGATGAAAGAGTTTGTCTCTTTGTTTTACTTCCAGTCAAGACAGAAGGGGCAGCACGATGGCTCAGTGGTTAGCACTACTGCCTCGCAATGCCACGGACCTGGGTTCAATTCCAGCCTTGGGTGACTGTCTGTGTGGAGTTTGTATATTTTCCCCATGTCTGCTTGTGTTTCATCCGGATGCTCCGATTTCCTCCCACAGCTAAAGATATGCAGGTTAGGTGGATTGGCCATGCTAAATTGCCCATAGTATTCAGGGATGTGTAGGCTAGGTCCATTAGTCAGGGGTAAATGTAGAGTAATAGGGTAGGGAATGGTCTGGGTGGGTTACTGTCTGGAGGGTTGGTGTGGACTTGTTGGGTCAAATGGTCAAATCCTGTAAGAATTCTATGATTCTAAGTCAGCAGAAAATCCAAGTTGATCTATTCTAATAGCAATTACTTACTGGATAAGCTGGCAAAGGGTACTTTCAAGGCTATCTTTAAGGCAGGTTCTTTAAAAGTCAGGAGTTGTCTTTGTTTAAATGGAAAGCTGCTTTGATGTTGCTGTACTCAACATTACTGGGGTACATTTTCAGTTTTATCACCAAACAATGAACTTGGTGATTGTTTCTAATATATAATTATCTTCATTTTTCTTAAAGACATTACAACAATAATCTTTACACTAATCCCGTCTATGTTTTCTTGGAATTGAGAGTTACTGCTTTATGCTAAGTAATGGAAATGACACAATATTTCAGTGGTCTTTCTTATTTCTTTGATCTCTCTGAAAACTGTCTTAGATTAAGGCCAGATTTAATCTATGATGGAAGCACATCTAGAAATTACAAAGTGGCATGCAAATATTTTAATCACTGACTTCATTATTTCATCACTCATGACTGTAAACCTATCATCCCATTGGAAAGAGACAATTGCTTATGTGTAACTTGAGGGGAACCACTCTGCAAACGTGTGACAAAGCAAGAAGTCAAGCCTCTGAAGTACCACTGCCAGTGGTGAACCCAGATGATCAGCATCATTCTGCACTGTAGTCTTGCCATCTAACCAAATGAGTTAAGCTCCTCTCGCAGCTCCATTCCAGGGACAGAGCATGTCATTAGGAAGGCAAATGGAATGTTGGTCTTTACAGGAGGGATTTTACAAAGGGGAAGTCTTGTTGTAACCACACAGTCCATCTCTTTACTTTTGGCTGAAAATATTTACTATGGATGCAGTTCAGAAATGATTCTTAAAGTAATTTCTGGGATGAAGGGATCATCTTATGACGGAAGGTTGAGCAAGTTGGACCTGTACTTATTAGTCTTCAGAAGAACGAAAGATGGTCTTACTAAAACACACAAGATCCTGAGAGGACTGGACAGTACTAAGAGGATGTTCCCTGTAGTGGGGAGATCTAGAACTATAATTTTATAAAGATGGGTCTCTCTTTTAAAACATGAAGTGTTCCATCTTTCAGAATGTCAGAACACCAAAGAGTGGAAGCTACACCATTGAATCATTGAATATATTCATAATTAGTTTATTCAGAATTTTGGTCTTCAACTGAATTAAACCTGAGAGGGTACATACAGGAAAATGGAATTGAGGCCATAATCCTATTAATCAAGATTCTATTAAATAGTGTTACAGGCTTAAGGGGTGAATGATCTATTCTTGGTGTTATTTTATGTGATCTTACAAACTTACCGAGTCAAAAGGTGTGGTACTTGCAACCAATGCAGCATTACGAAATTCTGAAATGCTTCACGCTTATTGGTCTCACTGATAACTCTTTGGAAAGAAAGAAGGTAATCAACATAATTAGCTCTCAAGCAACAGAGAATGTGAGTAGCTTTCCTTATGCAGCAGTGGATGACTAGCTGTGAGATGTTGCAAGTACCTTCAGCTTGAACCTGGAAGGAGCCAGACACACACAAGTTCACAGTCACCTTCTCAGCACAGTTCCTGCTCTACCCTGAGGTTGCTGTTGTGGCTACACCAGGCAACAGACCTTATGAAAGGAAAGCTGTACAATTTAGATTTGCCTTTGCCCCTAAATAAAAGCTCCAATCTACTGTTCACCTTAGAATTGCTGTAGTTGTTAATTAAAATGAAATTTAGAGCCATACAGTGCTTGTGGAAAGACATTCTGTGTGATTTTTCACATGTTCCTTATAAAATCAATTTATGGTGTTGCAGTAAGCTTGTTTATTGCTTCAGCAACTGCTGTTTTGCTGAAGAGTTTGCTTCTCTCTGGGGACTGAGCCTCACCTCCCTAAGTTACACATCTGGTGTTGGTGGTATGGGAATCAGTGAAATAAATTAGGTTTGGTTTGAGTCTTACTTAGTACTTTTACTACTTGCTGCTTAATGAATGTCACAAGATCAAATCTGCCGGCACATTCAAAACCAGATTTAGCAGTCCTCCTCTCAAGGTAAAGCCACATCCTTCACAGCTAAATGCTACCATTCATATGATGACCTGTTTTTGAATCTTCACTAAGCACGAGCTATGACATCTAAAGCTACAGAACCATCCATACAATGAGCAAAAGATGTACTAGACCTCTTCTACCTTACCAACTGTTACTGTTATGATTGTCATAGGAGTACCGTAAACTCAGTTTATAAATATAATAACTAAGTCAATGAACAAATTACCAACATAATTTAGCTTTTCGCAACTTTTAGCACATCTGAACTAATGCAACATAAGCTTGAATTAACAAGCAAATGATGCTTCAAATTGAAAAGCTGGCTGTCGCTTGAAATAGTCAATACAAAAAAGGTACACTCTCGGGACCACAAGCGTTCTCCTTCAGCATGTACAACATTTCTTCAATACGCAGTTCCAGAATATGTTTTTTTATTCACACAGATGACCTCTGCATTTCATGGATATGATTTTCATAGACAAATTCTTTTTTTCTCTGGTCACTCCATTCTGACAACAAAGCTTTCCGGAGTTCCTTTTGAATTGACCAACCAATAATATGCTTCTTTACAGCAATAGCTTCTTTGTCTGTCTTTTCCATATCTAACCATGTAATGTTTTGCCTCTTAATGTCATACCTCTTGGTGCTGCTGCCAGGTCACATGGACCAGTGTTTCTTATTAGGAAACTTAATTCCTTTACAATTGATTTTAACTCTTAATGGCCCTTTTCAAGCCCTGTGGAATTTGAATAATTACTATCATTCTTACTGTACTACTTTCAGATCAAATGTCATCACATTCATCAACTCAACTTTGTTTTTTTTTCCCCTGGAGGAACAATTAGATGGGGGACTTGATCAGGAAAAAAAGCATATCCTTTCCCTATGGAAAACCCTGCGACAAAACAACCAGCACCAGTTCTAGAGTGTCACAAAATTTTAATCAGTGATATTTCAATGCAGCTTTCCAGGACTTTTTTTTGTATTTTTTGCATAATAAATAAAGTGAATTGCCTTCGGATGTTTGTTAAGGCTTGTAGGCTCCAAACGTTAGTGTTTTGTTGGGACTGCACTGCAATGCTATCCCTGATATCCCATGCAAATTTGAACTGCTGTTTTTTGGCTGTGGCTATGTAAGTGAACGATTCTGAGACAGATGTTTGGGAGGAACTCAACATCTAAGTATCCAGGTATCTTCTGACAAGTCTAGGTAGGATTATCTGTCCCTGCACACTTAGGTAATGGCACAGAAGTAGTTCCTAATTGAACATCAAAAGTCCAAACACTTGCTTAGGCCACCTGCTCTGATCTTTAACTCCACAACAAAAATACAAAGAAAGCTCATGAGGATTGCTATACTATACAGTGAGAACAGCTACGTTAAATCTCTCATTTTAATTACACAAAATTTAAGGGTACATTGTACTATACATTCACAAAGATCATTATTGATCTAAAAATTAGCGTTACCATTTTTGCAACATTAAATAAACAGCATCAAAGTAATACAAAGGATTTTAAATTTTTCAGACTGTAAATACTTCAGAGTTTCTCTCCACGCTCATTATTGCTGATGGAAGGAAAGTCTGTTTTATTTTCCAGTTGCCTGAAGTTACATTATTTCTTAGTCAACGTAGTTCATCTATAATATATTGCCTATAAGCTATATCACTGCTCATTTGCAGTACCATATTTCCAATTATATTCTCAAACTGTATTTTTTCACTCATTTAACTTATTTCATTAATCACGTAAACTGTTCACACATATTCTGCCCCAATTGCAATGTTTCCTCACTGAAATTAACATGTCTGATATAATGTTTTATTTTTTGAGATAGTTCTGTTCACACCAATTATTTACTTGCTGGAATAGTAATAATTATTGTACAATATGTTCTGAGTAGGGCAATGACTTTTTAAGAGAAAGGAATCACTGCACCAATGAAAATAACCAAGTGACAAGATTTTTTAAAAATTCTACTTTAACAAAGGAAACTCAACATAAGTCAAGCTTTAATTAACAGGCACTCAATACATCAAAAAGATAAGTTTTGTATTAACCAAAGCCACCAGGATATGCCTTAGAAATCTTATATTTTGTATCACTTAACTGACATATGTAACCTTAAAGGGCCGTTCCCAAGGTCACTTTGCATTCTCAGTACTTCCCACCATTCCAGGTCAAAACTCAGAATGTTCTTCAACAACAATTGCATTCTGCCTGAGTTTTCCAGATCTAATTACCACCAGCAAGGCACTCTTAGTGAGTCCCTTTCTGATCACAATAGTTCTAATGATCCAGAAATCCATAAAATAAAAGACTGTTTGACTCCTTTAAATGGTTCAGTCACCTCTGATAAAACCATTTTTTTCTTCACAGAGAATTTTACTTTACTTCCCCAGCTTCTAAATAACAGTGAAGACCAGTTCCTGGGAAAGTTCCATTTATCCCCTCCCTAGTTCTCAGGAGGAGCTTTTACGTAGAGAATAAAAGGAGGAGTAGGTTGGGTAGTCATCCTACTCAATAACCTGTTCCCCATATTGTCCCATACCCTTTGATTCCTTTAACCGTTAAGAACGATATCACTTGTTTATGCAAACATTCAATGTTCTGGCCGCAACCGCTTTCTGTGGCAGAGAATTCCACAGGTTCACCATTCTTTGGTGAAGATATTTCTCCGATTTCATCCTAAATATCCCACCCCATACGTTTAGACCATGACCCTTGGTTCTGGATTCCCAGGACTTTGGGAGTATCCTTCCTATGTTTACCATATGTAGTCCTGTTCGAAGTTTGTCGGTTTGGCTGAGATCGAATAGAAATTTATTGTCACATGTATTTTTACATGAAAAATGCAGTGAAAGGTTTTACAGGTTGCCCCACCTCAGCACCTACATCAATGACAGAATTCAAGCATCATAATTTAAAACAAATGAAGTTAAGACAAAGTTCATTGCAGTTCACTCCTAGGCTTAGGGAAAACCAATTAAGGAATGATGGAATACCCTGAAACCACAGCTGGGACTAGACCGCAACGCCAGCCCGCTGGAATACTGGGCCGGAAGCCTCCACTGAAGAAGACCGCCATGCCAGGCTGAGACTGCCACTCCTGGATGAGACCACCTGCCGGGCTGCTGGAATGCGAGGGTGCTGAAAACAAAGAAGATGTCCGCATGTGGACCGGATTTCCACACTGGGACAGGACCGTCACATCGGGAGTCTGCTTTGCCGGAAGATTTCCATGCCGGGCTGACACTGCCTTTCTCCTTAGTCAGATATACAGGCCTAGCTGCAGACTTGGGCCCTCAGCCTAGCCTGTGATGCCGGGCCAAGGGAGTCAGTCAGGGACTGTTCCTCGCTCGCCGGGAGGTCCCAGGCTGGGGTGAAGCTGTGTTGGGTTGGCCTGGTGTTGCTACCAGTGCCACCAGAGACCTCCTCTTTCACTCAGAACTTAGCTGTGCCAACCATCCCACCCCTTGCATGATCGATACCATGGTTGTCCAAACAGATACCCTCTCATGCTTTTACGTATATGTGAATCTTCTCCTAACTGATCCCCTCTCTCTTCATATGTCAGATCTGCCAATCCCAGGACTCAGTCTTATAAACTTTGTTGCTCTCCCTCTGTGTGAGAACATCCTTCCTCAGATAAGGGGACCAAACCACATACAATATTCCAGATGTGATGCAAAATCGAGCCAAGGCATCCCAGCTCTTGAACAATAATCCTTTCATTATGAAGGCCAACATTCCATTTTGATGCCTTTCCCAGCTGCTGTACCTGCATTCTTACTTTCAGTGCAGATCCCCTTTCCCAAATCTGTTAACATTCCGATAATAGTCTGCCATGTGTTTTGCTTCCAAAATAGATGACATCATGTTTATCTACATAATACTTTCTGCAATTGTCCAACCACCTAACTTGTCCAAAACACACTGAAGTATCTCTGCATCCTCCTCACAGTTCACCCTCCTGCCCAGCGTTGCATCATCTGTAAATTTGGATATATTACTTTTAGGTTCCTCAGTTAAATCATCAAAGTATATTATAAATAGCAGTGGTCCAAGTTCCGATCCCTGTGGTACCCCTCTAGTCACTTCCTGCCACTCAGAAAAAGACTCGTTTATTCTTAGTTTTTGTTTCCTGTCTGCCAACCAGTTCTCTGATCATGTCAGTACACTGTCCTCTTTCCCACATGTTTTAATTTTACATGCTCTTGTGTGGGACCGAATTGCAAGCCTTCTGAAAGACCAAGTAAAGCAGGTCCACTGTCTCCAACTTACCAACCCTACTAGTTAAATCCTCACAAATTCCAGTAGATTTGTTCAGCATAATTTCCCTTTCATATGTCTATCCCGTCCTATTATAGTTATTCAAATGCTCTGATATTAAATCTTTTGAAATCGACTCTAGCCTGATATCAGTACCAGGGTAAATGTTAAACAGTCTATAATGACCTCTTTTCTCTATACCTCCAATTTGTCTTTATCCATTCTGAGAGAGGGGCTATGACAACTTAATGAGTTTCTATGTGAATTTCTCCCTTCTTAATTCCGATTCCCATCCCAACCTGAGTGCATCCAGACATTTCTGTGAATTCACCACCCTTCTCCAGACCTATTTGTTTCACTTTGCATTCAGCGTACACTTAAAAATATAATTGTCTTGTAAACTTCAGCATCCATTTCAACAGCGATGTTTATCTTCCAAGCAAACTGTAGTTATAATTTCATGTGTCATTTTGATCCTATATCCATTTCTCTTTCTTTAGTTAGCTATCTGTTCTTAAATGGTGATATTAGAAGCATCATTTTAACCTAGCTCATTCGATGGGACAGTGATATATCTGATCAGGCAATGTGTAAAACTGGCCAATATGTGGTTTCATTCGTTTCTGACATGAGGTTTAAATTAAAGTTATCCCTGTGATCTCAGCTTCAGTCAGTAAATCAGGGAGTGAATTCCAGAGGTCAGTAGCCCTTTACTTTTAAAAGAAAGACATTTTTCATCTTTATGGCTCTTTCCTTATAATCTTCTCTGCCTTCAGAAACTGTCCACCTTTATCTGCTTTGTCATGTTATGTTACTTCCGCCTGATACAAGTTTCAAAAACTCTTTTTGTATTGATACTAATGTGACCATTACTTCACTGTAACATCTTTTCTGGTGTCCCCAAAGGTGCTGTTCTTTGACTGTTGTTCTGCACAACGTACTTTGATCTTTAACCCCCTTAGCTTAATAACGGAAAGGAAATTGTCATGAAAATCAGATCAAAGGTACATCTTGTCTTTGAGTCACATCGATTTTGATTAACACTGAAGATGGTTTTAATTTGTCAGCTGTTTTGACAGTGCCATTTTCCAGTGGTGAAATTTTAGTTTCGTGATGTACTAGAATCTTGCTGTGGCCATCTGTGAAAATTCTGCTTCAATATCCATCATGCAGGCTGCAAAAAAGTTTAGTGCTGTCAGAATTATCACAGCTGACTCAGAAACATCTTGACTGCCATCGAGAAACACCTCTAGAAAGCTTATTTGATGAGTGGTGACATTTCCCCTTTCGCCTTCTTCGATTGAATGATCTTTTAAAAGTCAGGACTAGCGCAGTTTCCTTTGTAGTGGAACCCTGTTACTGTAGAGTTGATGGGAATTTGAACTGAACTCAGTGGCATCTCTTAAAAGTTGGCAGGATGCTCCCAAGATATAACACTCTGGTAATAGTGAAGAGCAGAAGGGGCAATATTTCAAGAGTAGCAACTCTTGAAATGCTGCTATTACACTGATTAAAGATGATCTGTGATTAAAGAGGAGGGGAAAGCTGATGTAAGGTGTGTTATAAGTTATATTTTGGGGTGTTAGTTTCAGAATGAAGGCAGATGCTCGTAGGTCAGTTCTGTAAAGGTTTTCTTTTGTTTTAAGAAAAAGGGTAAGGTCCATTTTGAACAGTCACCTAAATGCACCGGTTCCGATAAAAAAGGCTTGTTACTGCAGCAGAGTGCCTAGAACACCTGTAGTGTTAGTGGGTAAAATATTTACATCATTGGATGTATGGCTGCAAGAGTAAAACATTAAGACAGTTTTAAGACAGTTCAGTTTTGTCTTCAGAGCAAAGGTTTCACAGTTTAGCTCAGCAGAAATTAGAGTTCTGTTCAGGAAAGAACAGCTGGAGAATCAAGTCCATTCAGGGGAACCAGTCATCTCAGCAGATTTCTAATCTATGGAGTTTCCAAGCCAGGAGTGTTTGGATAGAAAAGATCATGTTGTTAGAACTTTGAAAATCTAGGCCATCAGAGTTGAGAGGGTCTTGCCAGGAGACTCAGAAAGCAATTGGAAAATTGTCTCCTGATTCAAGGAAACGTAATGGGGAAGTCAGTTAAAACATGTTTCAAAAGCTCAGATTGAGGTTTAATTTCTGTTGCATTCAATCTCTGTAATGGAAAGCATGGCATTGGGCAACAGTTTGAATTTTTTGATGTTTATCTTTAAGATCTTTACATCTGTCTTCTATATGTAGATTTGTTTGTTTATTGCTTCTGTATAATAATCTTATGTTCTGTTGCTAAAGAGCATCTACAGTTCCATGTAAGTATATTTCAGCAACCAACCACCATGTTAACCTGCTTCAAAAGTTAAACATGTGATCTATCAAGCCAGGTTCTATTCTGGGAAGATTGAACAAAATTGCGATCTGCTAAAAGCAGGTAATGGTACCTTCCCATCCACAAAAAGCAAAAGCTGTAATATAATCGTCTGAACATACGTGCTCGATTTGGTAACAACATGGGATTTCTGTTCCTGTTCCATGTCTGATAGTTGTTGCTGTGCTCAGAAATTTTGCATGTGTAAATATGGCAGTTATTCTTTGATTTTGATGTATGCTAAATTCAAAGAGCTTCCTTAAATATCTGTCATTCTGACTGCATAGTTGGTACAATGGGCACACATTCTTTTTGGTCCTTGATACATCTTCTGTGGTTAGGTGATGGTAAGGATCTATTGCAGTCTAAATTGAATTAAAAGACAGTATTTTAAATATTTTGCCAGACCTTACTGCAGCATCGCCTGCACCCCCCACCCCCCCAAAACACAACCAATCTGTGCCTGATTCTTAAGCGTGATGTAGCTTTTTTTGATCATAAGGACATCATAGCTGGTTGCAGAAATCCTGACTCTGCTTTCTCAGTGTTTAAGATAATGGTGATAGCGTGCAACTCCATGCCATGCTGCTCTTCAGCGTTGTTCTTCTCCTGATTCTCTGTTTGAATTAGAAGCATAGCTGGTGGATAAGCCCTCCTTCTTCTATCAAATCCAATCAATGTAACGTTCTTAAATAATAAGATTTTCACAAATTGAATGGCAACTGCCCCAGTTGCAGACATTGGTGTGCATGAATATCAGCTTCATAGAGATGGTGTGAAAGCATCTTTTTGTTTGAAGAGGTTTGTATAGGACATAATGGACTGTATGACCACATGCTTACACTCATAATACTCAACATTTGGGGGAATTATGTCAAATGGTGAAATTTTCACGACTCTTCTGCATTTCTGTCTGATTTCTATGGGAAAATCCATTAACTGGGAGGCAGTGACAAGCAAGACATCTCTTACCTGTGAAATAAAAGAAAGTGATTGCTGGAAACACTTGAACAGCATCTGTGGAGCGAGACACAGAGTTAACATTTCAGGTTGATTTATCTTTTACCAGAACCAGAAATCATTATTATGGTAATGAACTGCTCGTTGGATAATATATCTTGCTGTCGTGACAGAGGATGCATTTACTTTTGATTAGAAGTTCTATTTCTCAGAGTCAATAAGCTTCTCAACATTGACTATTTAAAGATATTAAGAATATAATCAACTTGTAAGTGTGCGTTTGAAATAACACCAGATGACGTCAATTAGAAACTGTTAGTGCAGTGTTCAAAGATCATTTGAATGTTTTCAATGCAAATTCTCATTACAATTCACCACTTGAAAGTCTTTTTCATGTCCTTGTTAGATGACTATTGGCAAAAGTTTAAAAACTCATGTAAAAGACAATTAATAGTGAACCAAATTCTTACCGATAACTCAGGCAATAGGCTAATTTCTTTGCTGGCAAACGCTTTTTTTTCAAAGGCTCGACAGATTAGTGTAACTCCCTATTTTGTTATGGCAAAATTTCTCATGCACTAAATGAGAATATTAATTATGAATCTGCGTTTTGTCCCTGAGCATCAACACTTAGCAGAAAACACGGTTGAAACTGATACATGTTGTGCCTGTTTAACCAGCACAGAGCAAAAGCAACCCTTTTCCTTTTGTGAGACTGTATTTTCTGAGTTTTCCCATGTGACAAATAGGGTTATCAAATCCTGCCCTGGTCAGGATTCAGTGACTGCTGACTAAAGATAGATTGTGAAGATTTTTTTTAAATTTAAAAATAACCTTTCTGTGAAATCAAAGGAAAAGGAATGCCTTTTTCCCTTCTCCTCTCTCCTCACCATCCATCCCGCAGCACCGCAGGATTAGAACTCATTTCCTTCTCAGTGCCCCTTTTAAGTCTCCCCCCAGACTTGCTTGAGGGCAGGGTTTGGTGAACCAGGTAGTTCAACATTGAAGTCTTTACTCAGCCAAGTGGTTTGTGCGAGTACAGTGAAGCCTCAGATCATTTTTGTTAATTCTTGAAAATCTTGGTTTAAATCTGCACTCCTCTCCACAAGCATTTTTATCTTTGTTCCCAGTTGACTTTTTTAAAAGGGTAAGTTATTTCTTCTGAAGTTTATTCTTCCTGCATACTATTTTCAATTCTTTTTATATCCAGAGATAAATGCAGACTTTTTTTTAATGTTGGTGCTATAGGAGTCTATCTTAGTACAAAAGTAAATTGTTTATTGTCTCTAGTTGCAACTCTTTTACAGTATTTCAATTAGAACTATTGCTAAAATATTAAAACACCCAAAGTCAATTGCAGGCTTCAACTGTTGCCCTTATTAATCTTTTCTGACAGTTGCTCAGAGTAACCATGAGACTCATTCAGTGTTACACCTGTAAGGTAGCCTAAAGCAAAGGTTACCAAACTCATCAAAACATGTAATGAGCCAAAATGTTACCTGGGAGCTCCCTGCCTCTTCTAGGAGAAAGCGAGGACTGCAGATGCTGGATATCAGAGCTGAAAATGTGTTGCTGTAAAAGCGCATCAGGTCAGGCAGCATCCGAGGAGCAGAAAAATCGAATGTTCCGGGCATGAGCCCTTCTTCGGGAATCAATCTTCCTGAAGAAGGGCTCATGCCCGAAACGTCAATTCTCCTGTTCCTTGGATGCTGCCTGAACTGATGCGCTTTTACAGCAACACATTTTCAGCTCCCTGCCTCTTGTCCTACCTCCATTAAAATTAAAATGGTGCGGATTTTGGATGGGTAAACTTGAAAGGGTTCAGAAAGGACTTACAAGGATGTTGCCAGGGTTAGAGGATTTGAGCTATAAGGACAGGCTGAACAGGTTGGGGCTGTTTTCCCTGGACCATGGGAGGCTGAGGGGTGACCTTATACAGGTTTACAAAATTATGAGAGGCATGGATAGGATAAATAGACAAGTCTTTTCCCTAGGGTCAGGGAGTCCAGAACTAGAGGGCATAGGTTTAAGGTGAGAGGGGAACAATATAAATGGGGCAACTTTTTCACACAGAGAGTGGTACGTGTATGAATGAGCTGCCAGAGGATGTGGTGGAGGCTGGTACAATTTTAATGTTTAAGAGGCATTTGGATGGGTATATGAATAGGAGGGATATGGGCCAGATGCTGGCAGTTGGGACTAGATTGGGTTGGGATATCTGGTCGGCATGGACAGGTTGGACCGAAGGGTCTGTTTCCATGCTGTACATCTCTATGACTCTATTCTCTCCCTAGTTACCCTTTTGTCCTTAATGTATTTGTAAAAACCCTTTGGATTCTCCTTAACTTTATTTGCCAAAGCTATCTCATGCCCCCTTTTAGCCGTTATGATTTCCCTCTAAGTGTACTCCTACTGCATTTGTACTCTTCCTGTATGAGGAGAAATTGTTTAAATTGGCCTGTGTTCACTACAGTGTAGAAGAACAAGAGGGAGTCTAATTGATATATATAAAATTGTAAAAGGACTAGACACAGTAGATGCAAGATGGATTTCTCTCGGTACGGGATTTTTTTTAATTCATTCATGGGATGTGGGCATCATTGGCTAGGCCAAAATCCATTGCTTCCCCCCCCCGCCCCCCCCCCCCCCCCCCCCCCCCCCCCCCGCCCCCAGAAGGCAATTAAGAGACAACCACATTGCTGTGGGTCTCGAGTCAAGTATAGACCGGACCAGGTAACGATGGCAATTTCCTTCCCTAAAGGATGTTAGTGAACCAGATCGGTTTCTCCAACAATCAATAATGGATTCACAGTCATCATTAGACTTTAATTCCAGGTTTTTAGAAATTGAATTCAAATTCCACTGTTTGCCGTGACTGCATCTGGATCTTGGTCCCCAGAAACTGTACCTGGGTCTCTGGATTCACAGTCCAGTGATAATACCACTAGACCATTGCATTCCCCTCGAACCAGGACTGAAATGCGAAAAGTTTTTTCACTCAGTGTGCTCAGACTGTGGAATTTGCTGCCGTCAAAGGTTGTAGAGGCCAGGTCACTGATTATGTTATCTAAAAATTGATAATTTTTTGTTTTATTAAAAGCATCAAAGGATATGGAAAAAAAATTGGGGGTATGTGGTTGAGGCCTAGGATCAGCCCCTGAAGGGCCAATATGTTTAATTTTGCTTCTAGTTTCTATGTTTGTATGATTCCTCTCACCTTGCTGGAATGTTAAGCATTCATAGCAATGTTGAGGTGCTCCAAATGTATAGTGTCTAACCTTGTGTTTGAATTTTTGAATCTTCATAAGCCAACACTGTGAGAAGCATGCACTGAATGTACAACAGCAGTTCAGATATCAAAGATTACAGGAATTCTATTCTCGCTATGTTCCAATGAAAAAGCACACATTAAATCATCTGATAAAGGTTGCTTAATTATATTTAAAAATTAAATCTGTTATGTTGGTGATATTGGGATACAAAAGGTGAAATTACGTCATCTCTGGTTTGCATTGCCAAGATAACCTCTATTTTCTTCTAATTCTGAATAGCAAAATAAGCAAAAAAAAAATTTCCTCTTTTGGGAACTATGAAGCCCCAGCATCATAAGGGAATTTGCGGTTCGATTTGATTTATTGTTATCACGCGTACCAAGGTAAAGTCAAAAATGTTGTCTTACGTGCTTTACAGGCACTGTGCAAGTGCATCAGGTTAACAGAACAGAGTGCAGGATACAGTGCTACAGCTATCGAGCAGGTGCAAAGAGAGTTCAAACTGGATTAGAATCTTCTTTCACTGTGTCCACTGTAATATACACAGTTCAAAAGCACAGTACAGTTCCAACTTTATTGGAAGTCTTCTGCATTCACGTTTGTGGTCAAGGGTATTGTTCCCTCCACCCATCTCAGTGTACCTCATTTTGCCTTGAGCGAATTAAAAGAACTTTGCCACATCATCACTTGCGTCATTTCATCACTTCCAGCCCCTAACTTATCCAGACTTTGTCATCTTTCCTCAACTTCCCCTGTCTCTGTCCTCAAAATTTGCTCATCTTTAACATCTTCTGGTTCTGACCAAAGGACATTGAATCTGTTACATCATCAACTTTGCTTCTCCCACTACAGGCACTGGCTGACCTGCTGACTATTTTCAACATTTCTGCTTTCACATCCTATATGATTATTTGTTAAACATCTCTGCAGGTGTTACTTGCTGTTGCCTGGCAACTTAGAGAGTAGGAAACATTTTTACTGAGGCTGTGAGACTTCATCTGCATTGAGAGAGTGTAGCCCTGCTGTTTAATAAGAATAAGAGAATCCATGAACAAAGGACTTTTCCATCTGGCCTGGACATATTTCAGATTTCATAATTACCACTTTCATCTTTTCTGACCTGATCTCAAATTGTTGAATTATAATCAGAATCATATAATGGTTCCAACACAAATGGAGACTATTTTCCCTGACATGCCTTTGTTGAAGGAACAGTTTACCAAGTGCCATTTCCTCATCTCCCCACAGCACTGTCCATTCTTTCCTTTCAAATAATGATCTAATTGCCTCTTGAAAGCCTCGACTGAACCTGCCACACTGTTGCACACAGTGCATTCTAGATTTTAATCATTTTCTGCATGGAAAACGATTTATCCTGTTATTGGCATGGCTCTTTTTGCCAGTTATTTTAAATATGTGCGTTCATTTTCTGCATCCTTTAACAAAGGGAACATTTTTTTCCCTATCCACACTATCCAAACTTCCCATAATTTTGAGTATCTCCATCAAATCTCCTCTTAACGTGCTCTTCCAAGGAAGACCCTCTCAGCATCTCCAATTTATCTACATGACTGAAATTCCTCCAGCCTGGAATCATTCCTGTAATTTGGTTTTCCTGGTCATGCCATTGCTTCATGAGGATACCCAATATTAAATGCAGTATCCAGCTAAGGTCAAATCTGTGTTTTATTCATGTTTAAAATAACCAGGTAATTTTTACTCAGTGTTTGTATTAAATGTTAAGATGCCATGTGTTTCATTAACAATTCTCAATGTATTATGATACATATACATCAGATCTCTCAGCTCCTGCAGTTCTTTTAGAATTGTACCTTTTACATTGTCTCTGCATTCTTCCCATTTTTTTTGCTGCATTAAATTCCATCCCTAACTTATCCATTTATTCTATCAACTTGTCTTTGTCCTTTTGAAGTCCTAACCTCTCCTTTTCACAATTCACAATACTTATGTCTTGCGTGTAGATTTTAAAATAATGTCTTTTTACGCCAAGATCTGGATTGGAATTCTTTCACAGACTTATTGTGAACTCTACTGCAAATCTTCCTGCAGCCCCAAAAACAAACATTAACCACTACTTTTTTGTTTCCTGTCCGTCAGCCAAGTTTGTATCCATGTTGCTATTGTGCCTTTTTGTAAAATGAGCCCTAATTTTTGCACTCGTGTGGCAGTTTAAGTAATCTCTTTTGGAGCTGTATCAATGCCATATCAATTCAATTGTAATCATCAATCTTCTCTGTTATCTTTTCAGAGAACTTTGAGTCAGTTGAACATGATTTGTCCTGGCTTTCCTTAGTAACTCATACTTACAAATCTCAAGTCCTCTGATGCATCCCTTGAGTCCAAGGAAGACTAGATGACTGAGCACTTTCAGCTGAATAACATCCCACCTCAAGAGTTTTAGCTTTCCCTTCCATAACCATGTTATCAACATGTCATGAATTAGTAATTGTGAATTAATTGTGCATTTCATGTGTACAGATCATGAGGATGAAGGGAAAAAGAACTTCTGTCTTCCTCCCTTCCTTATGAGCCACAAATCAATGCAATATCACAAAATATCTAAATTGTGAATTAAGTTGTCAACACTCAGCTTTCCCATCAGTCAGCACTTAAGTACAATGTGATGCTAATAATCTATAGGTAGAAAGTGAGGACTGCAGATGCTGGAGATCAGAGTCGAGAGGTGCTGGAAATGCACAGCGGTCAGACAGCTGGAGAATCAACATTTCGGGCATAAGCCATTCCTGATGCTTTTCCAGCACCACACTCAATAAATAATCTATAGTCTAGATGAATATAGTGAACTTGATGAAGTAATTAAGGACACGAAAATGCATTGGAAAAAAAATACAGCATTCTAATGTGCACTGAAATGTGATTAATTTCATCTTTAATTGTTCCAAATCTATTTGTTCTGAGTAGTAGTAGTCCTCTTGTAATCACTGAGCTGGAGTTTTGCAATGAGTAGAAGTTCTTTGTCCTTATGAAATAGCAGAAATGGCTGAAGATCAGAATTCCTGCACAAAAACTCTTGGCACAGGTCAAGATTTGGGCATTAAGGTTAGGGTTCTACAGAGGCAGTAGTCTATTTAAATCAACAATTGCCTCATATGTGACTTTGATGAATGAGGAGTGTATAACCTGATGTATACAGATTAACTTTATAGAATCCTTTGTAGAGCTGGGATGCCCTTTAAGGTGGATAGATCTTGGGACACATTTATGGGAAGTCAGGAGCTCTTTGGAAGAGATGAGGTGTTCTTGAATTTGTTTAAAGTGAACACAATTGTGTGTAAACTGGATGTAGACTCATTTGAATGATTAAGAAATAAGCCAAGAGGAAATGTCAAAAAAAAATGCCAAAGCATTTCAAACTCCTGCCCTTTGAAACACTTGGAATACTGAAAAAAGGATGCTTGTTATTTCACTCTATCTTGACATGAGCTTGAGGCTTACCATTACTGGATTAGTTCACGGTCTTCTATTATCACGCAGGGTGGTTGCTTGTTCACTGACATGTTCAAGTGGTTATAGACTTTTTTGGAATTTCAATGTTTGTTTTTAAGCAATGAAACACTTATTTTTTTGTAAAAGATAATATAATTGAAGAGATGTAAATGGGTTTTACGACTGTTTGTTTTTCAAATAAGCCTTTATAACTCTATTTTATTTAATGCCAGTATGGAGCTGGAGGTCAGCTCATGGGGTGAAGGTGTCTGTTGGGAGGGACAGAGGTTGGCTTGAGCTGAAACTAAATTGGTATGAGGTTTTTAAGGGCTACGATGAGTGGATGAAGGAATATAGCTTGGCATGGATAGTGTGCGAATTTATGGAGATAAATGCAGCCACGCATAGAGATTAGCAGAGAGGTTTTGAGAGGTTATAGGGGAATCAGTTAAAGGCGTTTATTGGTTGGAGGGTGTAAGAGGTTATGAGGTGTGAAAGCAAGGGCATAGGTTTGAATGCGGGGGGGAGGGGGGGTGTATGAAGACGTATATAAGTGTGTAAAGAGCATGAGATGGCATGGTTTGGCACCAATTGGGAATGGGGAGCAGTGCTGGGGTATTGGGGTGAATGTCTATTTAATGTTTTCAAATCTTTGACAAAGTAACAGTGCAGTAAGATTCGATCTTTCGCCCAGTCAACTTCTGCACTCTTTCTGGGATTGTGCAGCCTGCTTTCCAAAGAACAAGTCTGGAATGAAAATTCTAAATTCCAGGAAACCCAAATGCTCCTGACTTTGCATTTCTGATCCAAGACCAGACTGCCAAGTCAAATGGTATATCTAATGAGTGAAATGTTATATGATATCACATCCAGCCTATTATTGTGCTAACTTGGATTAGAGGCCTTTTAAGAGCACTCATTATAATTGAGCAGTCTCAAATCTTTCAGTGGTTCTATTTTTGGCATAGGAAACTACAAATTCTCTGCAATTAAGGATAAAACTCTGGCTTAAAGGCACACAAAAGTAGCATTGGGCAATTGCTGGAAAGTGGGACTAGAATAAATAGATGCTTGATGATCAGACGGATTCAATGAGCTGAAAGGCCACTTTCTCTGCTATAAAATGATATGAATCAATGGCAGTTAAACTGTTTTCTTGCATCTGCAGTGTACTCCTATCGGAGTCAGTGGATTTCATATGATGCTGCTTGTCATGCTGGAAGATATACTTTGAGGGAAATTTGTACAAAATAAATAAGCAAGTGGCTGTCAGTCATGTCTTGTTTATTGCTTCCTCAGAAATTTGAATCAGCTAGGGAAACTTTTGAAAACTCTTTGTGTACCAGGTATACTTAAACATTCATTATTACATTCAAGACTATTAATATTGAAAGAGGTTAAATTGAAAACGCATATGAAATGCTGTTCTATAAGTACAGAAATGTTACTCTGTATAATGTTCAATAGTCTACTAAGTAAATCTTTTTCACATCATACATCGTAAAATTTAGAGAAAGAGAGTCTCATTCAGAGTTTAATAGTTTGGGATGAGGTATTGCAAACTGGAAATGTAAAAAAAAATTTCAGTTCAAAAAGTTTGAAGATTAGGTATGGGACTTTTTGCTGTTTGACTGTGCCAGTATTGGACTGGCGGTTAAAGTGTCGAAAGAAATATATAGCATTTTAAACTGTTTTACCTCGGTAATGTAAATTGCATCTGCACTCTGATGTCTGATTCACCCTGAAGTTGAATCCTGCACCTTTATGGATACACATGCAAATTAATTCATTTGTCACTGTAACTTCAATTACATCCAACTTGAAATATTATAAGGTTCATTTGGAAATTCATTTCTCCCCTTTTCTCAGTTTGAAGTTGCAAAAATGATATTTAAATAGAATGAGATTGTCATTTCTGTCTCAAGAGGAAACAGGTGTCAACAAAGAACAATAACTGCAGATGTTGGAAATCTGGGGGGAAAAAACAGCTGTGGAAACTCAGCAGGTCTGGTAGATTCTGTGGAGACAAAGTAGAGTTAACATTTCAAGTCCAGTGACCCTTCTTTATAACTCTTATTGAAAGCTTAACTTAGAAAACCCCTTGGTTGCAATCAAGGTATGAGAGGGTCTGCATCATAAATGGAGAGAGGCAAGCTGTTCAAAGGAATGCATAGTAATTCTTTGCAGATCCATTGTTTGCCTCTCATTCACATCCCATCAGTCTTGATAGCCTCTGCACTACCCCATCAGCAGAATATTGGAATCAATGATTTTGAATCTACTTGGAAATCAGTTACTCAGTATCCCATAGAGTAAGGATCTTTGCTATTTACTATTTTCACTGATTGTTCAGATGATTCCAAAATTATGAGAGCACGTGATGACTGTACAGCAGTGTCAAGAACAATTTCTCTTTTTATTGTGCCTGTAATATAATATCTTAAGGCAAATATAGGAGGAATATCAAAGGTGATATTAGGTCAGATGATGAAAGATTAAGTCAAAGAGCTCGATTTCACAGATCCTCTTAAAGGAGAGAGAGGGGTAAATAGGAAGGGAATTGCAGAGCTTCGGACCTGAGCCGCTGAAGAAATAATGGCATTGATGGAGAAAGTAAGATTTGGGATGCACAAGAGCACAAATACCATGGAAAGTACAGGGTACTGGAGGAGAAATTGGAAGAGGTCAGGACATGGACCAGATTGAAAAAAAAGGATAATAATTTAAAAATTGAGACATTAATTAACCAGCAGGTACGTGTGTGATGGGTGAAACGAGCTTGTTGCCAGTCAAGATGCAGACAGCAGAGTTGTGTATGATGGATGGTTCATTTGCAAGCAGAATATTGATGCCTTGGAAGAATGGAATCTCTTTTGCAAATGTTAACTGAGAGGTGTTTTATTTTTTAAATGAGAAGATTAAATACTGAATACACTTGCACTGTTCATGCAACAGAATTTATCTTCGAAGGGGAATGGTGAGATTTTGAATATGTTATGACTTCGCTGCCTAAAGGATCACTACTACTGCGAAACTTAAGCAAACATGGTTCACTATGAAACCAGTTGTTGGTTAGCCTTCAGTTAAAATTCTCTGTGCAGTTGTCCTTTTCCCCTGTGTATAAATTAGGGTCTGCATAATCTCCTGGACTAGTTTCATCACCAAAACTCATTGGAGAGGAACTTTCCGGATGTTTTCCTAATCGCCTTTGCTTTGTAATCTTTATTTTGCTTCTGTTGGATGATTCCAGGTCTCTGGGCACGTGGAGAGCATTCTGATGTCCAAGGTATATGCACCTGTGGTCTTTTAACTTATACAACATAGAACAATACAGCACAGAACAAGCCCTTCAGCCCCCTGGTACCACCCCGTTGACAGTGAAGACGAAAAGATCATTGCCAACGACCTGCAATTTCCACTCTTGCTTCCCACATAATCCTAGGATATATCCCATCAGGCCCGGGGGACTTGTCTATCCTCAAGTTTTTCAAAATGCCCAACACATCTTCCTTCCTATCAAGTATCTCCTCTAGCTTACCAGTCCGTTTCATACACTCCTCTTCAACAATACGGTCCCTCTCATTTGTAAATACTGAAGTAAAGTACTCATTCAAGACCTCTCCTATCTCTTCCAACTCAATACACAGTCTCCCACTACTGTCCTTGTTCGGATCTGCCCTCATTCTCGTCATTCTCATGTTTCTCACATACGCATGAAAGGCTTTGGGGTTATCCTTGATCCCACCCACCAAAGCAATAAATATTTTTATCTTAAATTTCCATTCAGTATAAACTGTAATAAATTAAGGGAAGATGATTAATTCCGTTTCCCATTACTCAACAAGCTCTTATGGTACTGATGTATGCAGTGAGACAAAGGAGAGTTGCTCTAATTTGCACTCAAGGACAAAATCCCAGAGAAAAATTGCTTGAACCACCTCAGTAAGCAACAGCCAAGACAAAGATTTTTCATGCCCTCTCTTAGCTCTCCTAATCCCTTTCTTCAGCTCCCTCCTGGCTATCCTGTGTCCCTCCAACGCTCTGTCTGAACCTTATCTGCCATTTTTATCTGTTTGTGTTCGTTACCACATGCGGAGATTGCAAGATGCAAGAGAGGTTTTGAGATGTACTTCAGCACGACCAACTTGCATAAGTTAAGTCAGTCACTGTGGTTTGTGGTGCACTGTCAGTGTGATCCATCAGTGATAGCTTGTCAATTTAAGGACCACGATTATTTCTGAAATTGGCCTGTGGATTTTCTATCTATTCCTTACCAACATTACAGAGCCAAAATATCCGGTCATTATCCCATTGTTGCTGTGGTTCCTGCATTCAACATAGGTTACACTTCAAATAATACTTCATTCACTATTATTAGGACACCCTGAGGTTTTGAGAAGTGTTATATAAATGTAAGTTTATGTTATGTCCAAAATTGCAGAGGTGTTATTTTGAAGGGCAAATGAACTTCAGATATATGCTTGCAATAAGAAACCAGTGGTTAGCATTATTTTGACACTATTTTATTAGGTGGCCATCAGAGTTCATATTTGCTGCTCAGTGTGTTGAAGAAAGTAATTATGTCTTGGCTGTTGCTTACTGAGGTGGTTCAAGCAATTTTTCTCTGGGATTTTGTCCTTGAGTGCCAATTAGAGCAACTCTCCTTTGTCTCACTGCATACATCAGTACCATAAGAGCTTGTTGAGTAATGGGAAAAAGAATTAATCATCTTCCCTTAATTTATTACAGTTTATACTGAATGGAAATTTAAGATAAAAATATTTATTACTTTGAAATTCTAATCACTGTCATTCTTCAAAAGTTAAGCACATACACTGTGAGCGCAGTCTGCCAGTAGTAAAGAAGGAATGTTTGCTACATTACCACAGCCCTTCGTAGCCACTGAAGCAGTGTTTAAAACAGCTTTTACTCAATGGATGTGAGCTCCTGCGTATAGTCTTCTATGTGAGCTTGAGTGCAACATTAATATTTAATAAATCAAAACCCAGAAATTCTGGCTGGATTATATGTACACTACGTGTTGGCAAGCTCTGCTGTAACATTGCGCTCCCACTGTTAACTCTCCACATGAAGCTTCTTGCCATAGTTTTCTTTAAAAATATGAAATAGAGGCCCATGTGGCACAGAGCTAGAATCCTTACCTCTGAGCCAGGTTCAGGTCCCACCTCCTTCAAAGGGGTGTAATAACATCTCTGACCAAAAGTAAAATTTCTGAATGAACTGATTAGAAAATATCTAAAATTACAAAATAATTACAAGCCGTGTTAAAAGTTGTTTCATTCCCTGCAGTTTTTGAAGGAACTTCACTAAATTTGTACACTAACTTCTGGCAGCATGGTGGCTCAGTGGTGAGCACTGCTACCTTACAACGCCAGAGATCAGATTCAATTCCACCCTCAGAGGACTGTCTGTGTGGAGTTTGCATATTCTCCACATGTCTTCGGGAATTTCCTTCCAGGTTCCCTGGATTCCCCCACAGTCCAAAGATGTGCAGGTTAGGTGGATTGCCATGGAATGTATCAGCTAGGTGGATTAGTCATGGGAAATTCAGGGTTACAGTGATGGATGGGTCTAGGTGGAACACTTTTTGTAGGGACAATGTGGATTTGATGGGCCAAATAGCCTGCTTCTACACTGTAGGGATTCTATTCTATAAATTCCCTAATCTGTCTGACCTCAAGTTTATCTCCATTTGAGGATCAAAGGTGCAGAGAATTGTCGTGTATTCTGGATCAGTTGGCACTTGCATAATTAGCATTGTGCAACTTTGGGGAATCATGTAAAAACCTGCAATTTTAATTCCTAGTTCTTTAGAGATGTTAATTACTGCATCAAGCTATGTGCAGATGACTTGCATTTTGAGCTGCGCCATTATTCGATTCTTTAAAAAGTTTTGAAGAGTACTTAAAGTGTATCCGTTAGAAACCAATACAGAATTGTTGCCAAAAGATTGAGTAGCTGAAGACATGCTCATCCTATTTCTGTGTAATATCCAGGTAAAAGTTTTTTAAAATCTATAATATGCTTGGCTGTGATCTGTTGACCCCTAAAAGCCCATTAGTTATTTTTTTCTAGAATTTGCACTAGATTTTTCTTAATATGCATTTAGAAGTTACAAAATCATGAGGGGCATGGATAGGGTAAATAGACAAGGTCTTTTCCCTGGCTGGGGGAGTCTAGAACTAGAGGGCATAGGTTTACGATGAGAGGGGAAAAATTTAAAAGGGGCAACTTTTTCACACAGAGGGTGGTACGTATATGGAATGGGCACCAGAGGAAGTGGTGGAGGCTGGTATAATTATAGCATTTAAAAGGCATCTGGATAGGTATATGAATAGGAAAGGTTTAGAGGGATGTGGGACTAGACTTATTCAGGATATCTGGTAAACGTGGATGAGTTGAACCGAAAGGTCTGTTTCTGCACTGTACATCTCTATGACTCTGCATGAACCTTATAAAAACGTTCAGCCAATATCACAATTTGTTAGTCAATAATGTTTTGCAGAAGTTGAGACATGCTGACTTGTGTGAGCATAGTAATTACACGTGATTAATAATAATGAAGAACATTAGATGTGGGCAGGAGTGTCTATTTTTGTCACAAAATATCAAATTACCAAAGTAGAATAGATGCGATTACTATGAAGAAGGGGCAGTGAGGGCAGATCAAAGCAAGTTGAGTGGGTTCACTATCAAATACTGATATGATTAAGGAGAATTCTGGGCTCTCAAAGTACATAACTGTCTTACTCCGAATTTGCAGTAACCCCTGAGATTTTCAATACCTTTAGATAATAGTTTGAATTTAAGAAATGCTGTGATCAAAGTTTTAAGATGAGTTTATTTTTAATTTAGATTTTTCTTGTTGAATGGTTTGCCAATAATCTTCAGATGTGTTCTGTCCTGTCATTATGATGGATTGTGTCTGACATCTATTGTTTGTGAGTGTTGCCTGTTTGCAAAGGGACTCGTCATCTTTCTACTGTTCAATGCTTTAACAGTCAACCTGCTAAAACTGGTTTCACATTGTGGATTAAAATATCAAATTATAACAGCAACGCACATTTATGAGCAACTCATTCAAAATCACATTTTCAATTTTGTCTTAAAATGTGAAGATTGATTTCAGATATTCCTTACAAAATCCATATTACAATATATGTCATCTCTCTGTTTCAATTTTTTATTCAAACACTATTGTGCCATTTTCCTGATTAATATGTTCATATTCTGTGGTTTAGTTTCTCCTATCATTTTTAATTCTCATAAATTTGAAAGGGAATTTCAGCTCAATTCCACAATGACATTGCGTGTGGGACAGCATGAAACATTAGAAACTGGCTTGATCATCTTACTGACCATAAAGAAACCTTTTGATGTCAGTTAGACTAATGTACCAGTGTTCCCACAGAGTAGAAAGGGAAATTTATTGGTGTGTCACACCTTGTCAAAGGTATGCATGTGGATTCTATCGCTCTGCTCTTGTCCGAGGGTAATGAGTACGGAAACAAAAGATCCTATCACCTGAGGGTCATGACAGAAACAGATGATTGCTTTGCATTTCTCTATCTGCTATCTTAATAGACTATACAAACTAATTAATTCCTCCATTCAGGCAATAATGAAGAAATGGCATGATTGACATTCATCTGCTTACATCTGAAACAGAAGTTGTCATAAAAATGAACAAGTAGACAAAAAAGACAGATGTTCAGAGCCTTTGCCTACAATTTTCTGATTTACAATCAGAGTGGACTAGGTATTTCACCACAGCCAAAGGACTTATAAAACCAACCAGGATCAGCTTTATATCTGTGGTGTAAATGCAATCAGCAAAGAGATTCTCAGACTTGTCCTCACAATTACGTGTGCAGACTTGCTTACGAAACTATCTTGATTTTGCTGTCCATATCTTGACTCCCTTTCTTTCTAACTTATGTTTTTATTTTTTGAAAGCAATCAGTTTCACCTTCTGACACACAGAGCAGTACCTTCTAATGCATAGAGAATTTAGATGGAATGGCTATCTTTGTTACCACATTTTGAAAGTTACCAAAATTACCGAAATGATCGTAACTTTGTTTATGATGGTCATAGGTTAAGTGTCCGAATGCACAGATTCTGGACTCAAATGGGAGATGGAAGGCCAGCAATTTAAAATCAACTCAGAGTTACCGTGTCTCAGTTTGAGTACCAGTTGTGCAATGAAATTGCCTCCATCTTTGCTGATGGCTCAATCCATTGAGTGTCGGGGTTGAGACATGATAATGAGGTTGTACAGTATGATGATGAGGCCTCTTTTGGAGTGATGTGTGAAGTTCTGGTCGCTCTGCTATAGGAAGAGCTTCAGAAAAGATTTACCAGGATGTTGCTGGGACTGGATGGTGGGAGTTATAAGGCGAGTCTTGATAGGCTGGGGCAGTTTTTTTACTGGAGCAGAGGAGGCTGAGGGATAACCTTATCAAGATTTATAAAATCATGAGGGCATGGATAAAATGAACAGCAAAGGCCTCTTCCTTAAGGTGTGTGTGGGCTGGGGGCGCGGTCAAAACTAGGGGAATATTTTTAAGGTGAAAGGAGGAAATTTAAAAGTGACCTGAGGAGCAGGTTTTCCACACAGAGGGTTGTCCGATGTGGAAGGAACTGCCAGTGGAAGTAGTAGGTGCAGGTACAGTTACAGCATTTGAAAGACATTTGTACAGGTACACAATTAGGAAAGGTTTAGAGGAATAACGGCCATACACAGGCGAGTGGAATTGGTGTAGTTTCAGAAACTTGGACATTGCAGACAAATTGGACCGAAGGATCTGTTTACATGCTGTATGATTCCGACTCTATGACTCCCCTCAAGCCTTGCTGACAAAGGGATTTTACAAATATATTAAGGACAAAAGGGTAACTAGGGAGACAGTAGGGCCCATCAAAGATCAGCAAGGTGGTCTTTGTGTGGAGCCACAGAAAATAGGGGAGATACTAAATGAATATTTTGCATCAGTATTTACTGTAGAAAAGGATATGGAAGATATAGACTGTAGGGAAATAAATGGTGACATCTTACAAAATGTCTAGATTACAGAGGAGGAAGTGCTGGATGTCTTGAAACGGTTAAAAGTGGATAAATTTCCAGGACCTGATCAGGTGTACTCGAGAACTTTGTGGGAAGCTAGAGAAGTGATTGTTGGGCCTCTTACTGAGATATTTGTATCATCGATAGTCACAGGTGAGGTGCCAGTAGACTGGAGGTTGGCAAACGTGGTGCCACTGTCTAAGAAGGGCAGTCAAACCAGGGAACTATAGACTGGTGAGCCTGACCTTGGTGGTGGGCAAGTTGATGGAGGGAGTCCTGAGGGACAGGATGTACATGTATTTGGAAAGGCAAGGACTGATTCGGGATAGTCAACGTGGCTTTGTGTGTGGGAAATCATGTCTCACAAACTTGATTGAGTTTTTAAAGAAGAGACAAAGAAGATTGATGAGGGCAGAGCAGTAGATGTGATCTATATGGACTTCAGTAAGGCACTGGACAAGGTTCCCCATGGGAGACTTGGTTAGCAAGGTTAGATCTCATGGAATACAGGGAGAACTAGCCATTTGGATACAGAACTGGCTCAAAGGTAGAAGACAGAAGGTGGTGGTGGAGGGTTGTTTTTCAGACTGGAGGTCTGTGATAAGTGGAGTGCCACAAGGATCGGAGCTGGGCCCTCTACTTTTTGTCATTTACATAAATGATTTGGATGCAAGCATAAGAGGTACAGTTAGTAAGTTTGCAGAATTGGAGGTGTAGTGGACAGCGAAGAGGGTTACCTCAGATTACAACAGGATCTGGACCAGATGGGCCAATGGGCTGAGAAGTGGAGATGGAGTTTAATTCTGATAAATGCGAGGTGCTGCATTTTGGGAAAGCAAATCTTAGCAGGACTTATACACTTAATGGTAAGGTCCTAGGGAGTGTTGCTGAACAAAGAGATCTTGGAATGCAGGTTCATAGCTCCTTGAGAGTGGAATCGTAGGTAGATAGGATAGTGAAGAAGGTGTTTGGTATGCTTTCCTTTATTGGTCAGAGCATTGAATACAGGAGTTGGGAGGTCATGTTGCAGCTGTACAGGACATTGGTTAGGCCACTGTTGGAATATTGCATGCAGTTCTGGTCTCCTTCCTATCGGAAAGATGTTGTAAAACATGAAAGGGTTCAGAAAAGATTTACAAGGATGTTGCCAGGGTTGGAGAATCTGAGCTACAGGGAGAGGCTGAACAGGCTGGGGCTGTTTTCACTGGAGCGTCGGAGGCTGAGGGGTGACCTTATAGAGGTTTACAAAATTATGATGGGGCATGGATAGGATAAGTAGCCAAAGTCTTTTCCCTGAGGTCAGGGAGTCCAGAACTAGGGGGCATAAGTTTAGAGTGAGAGGGGAAAGATATAAAAGAGACCTAAGGGGCAACTTTTTCATGGAGAGGGTAGTACGTGTCGGGAATGAGCTGCCAGAGGATGTGGTGGAGGGTGGTATAATTGTAACATTTAAGACGCATTTGGATGGGTATATGAATAGGAAGTTTTTGGAGGGATATAGGCCGAGTGCTGGCAGGTAGGACTAGATTGGGTTGGGATGTCTGGTCGGCATGGATGAGTTGGACCGGAGGGTCTGTTTCCATGCTGTATATCTCTATGACTCTGACACTTAAAGATGAAGGGTGCCTCGGGTGCTTCAGTTCCTTTGTGAGTCACTCCACTAATGTAAAGACCATTTGAAACAGCCTTGTGCAAAGATTTTTGCTGCCCAGGGACTCAGCAGGCACACTGGGCTGCAGCAATGAATTGTCTTTCCCATAATACAGTAGTTAACTGTGGAAATTTGCATTAAGAACAACTGATTGCATTATGACATAGTGTTGGACAGTATTTGTCATATTACATCACAGAAACTGTAATTCATTGTTAGATATGTCAGAAGTTTGTTGTAGATTTAAAATTAGGATGCATGAGTCAGTGGCACTTTTTAAAAAATAGTGGTTATGTCACAATGGTACTGCTAGCAAATCTTGAGATAACTACTGCTGGCACAAAGTCTCACGAGCATGCAAGCCAATGACTGCCAACACATCGTCATGTAGCCCGGTGCCATCATCCTCTTTTTCCTGACAGGGTATTCAGGTCCTAATTGAAATAAAGTGGTGGGGTAGAGTCACTGAGTCACCTCATATGAAGAGGCTCTTTTCTCAAATAAGTGCAGTTTATTGCATGACAGCAATCAGGTTGAAAGGTGTGGTGCTGGTGAAGCACAGTAGGTCAGGCAGCATCCGAGGGGCAGGCGAGTTGACAGTTCAGGCATAAGCCCTTTATTCCTGGTGCTGAAAATGTGTTGCTGAAAAAGCGTAGCAGGTCAGGCAGCATCCAGGGAACAGGAGATTCGACGTTTCGGGCATAAGCCCTTCTTCATTCCCGATGCTCCAGCATCTGCGATCCTCACTTTCACTTGATAGAATCAGGTACAAGTAACTTTTATTAAGGTGGACATAAGCAAAAACTACAGGTAGACTTAGATAGACTACAGATAGACAGCTCTCCCTCTTCGAGGTTCCAAGATATTCTGTCAGTCCAAGTCTTTATGACATGATCAGATTGGGTAGCACTTAACACTGTCTTCAGCATTACCTTTTTCAGAACTATTGCCTTATGCAGTCTCTCCACTGAGCTTTTCTTCCTATAATATGTTCATATGTAAATGTAATTACAATTCCCATTACTGTATCTCCCCCATGTCTCTTCACAAATCCAGGAGACATGGGGTTTTCCAAATTCTTCCAGAATGCATTTGAACCTGGTAAATTGATTTTTTTTAAGCTTGACGACTGTTGACCTTGATCCTTTATATGATCTCTAAAGTCTCCCTTCATTGGAGTGCATTTTTATTTCTTGAATGTCCTTCATGGAAAACTTTATTCCTGATGAAAAATGCAATTTGACCATTTCCACATCTGGAGGACAGTTTAATCTCCTGAATTTTCTTCTTGAGCATGTACAATTCTCAGAGACTGACAGCTGTAATGGAACCTTTTAATCTCATGAACTTCTTTTCATGGATGACGGGTCACCTTGATGAAACGGGTATTTTTTGTTTGTAATATCGTGGATTTCTGAGCCAGGTTATTTCTTATTGACGGTAATCTGGATCTCAGTATTAGACAGCCTCTTATCCTGAATGTGTGGACCTTGATGATTCCTTTTCAGTGGTAGCTTCTGTGGAGTCTTACACAGATCATTTTCAATCAAAGTCTTTACTTTTTTCACATCCTGCCAGCAAATCTGTGATGACCTATGTAGACTCTGTGCTTCAGTTTGTTGATGAGGAAGGATGCTGGTTGTTTTGCTGCTGAACCTAACCGTTACACTTCATCACATGTGCTACTCGAGGACTGCTGTTTATATAACAACATCTTTATCAACTGTACTGAGAAAATAAAAAAGATTAAATGTTCATCTTGAATGTTTGTATCATCTCATCTGACATCAATTTCAAATTTACCGCAGCAATTTGTTCACCAGGCTGTTCACCAGAAATCTAATCCTGGGAAAGTGGTTGAACTGGGGAGAAAGTGAGGTCTGCAGATGCTGGAGTATCAGAGCTGAAAATGTGTTGCTGGAAAAGCGCAGCAGGTCAGGCAGCATCCAAGGAACAGGAAATTCAACGTTTCGGGCATAAGCCCTTCATCAGAAATGAGGAAAGTGTGTCCAGCAGGCTAAGGTAAAAGGTAGGGAGGAGGGACTTGGGGGAGGGGGCGATGGAGATGTGATAGGTGGAAGGAGATCAAGGTGAGAGTGATAGGCCGGAGTAGGGTGGGGGCGGAGAGGTCAGGAAGAAGATTGCAGGTTAGGAAGGCGTTGTTTGAACTGTCGGTAGGTGAGCATTTTGGGAATAGTGGTGATAACTCTTAAGTTTCGAAGTCAAGATGGAAAGAGATAAGGATACTGCAGATTTGAAGTGGGCAAGGCCAATTTCAATATTGTTAGATGGAAAATTGGCAAACATTGATGGGGAGCAGTTGGTTGCAGGTAAGATTACATTTGGAAAGTGCAGGTCTTTTAAAAAAGTAGTGCATTGAGAGTCCAGGGCCAGCATATTCCACTAAGAGTGAAAGGCAAGGGCAGCAAGTTCAAGGGACCCAGGATGATAAGAGACTTTGAAAATTTGATAAAGAAAAAGAAGGAAGCGAATGTTAAACACAGAGCATGAAAAGCAAGGGAGGCCCTTTAGGAGCATAGAGTATGTAGGGGTGTGCTTAATAAAGAAATTAAGAGAAGGTAATTTTTCTTTGGAAAATTGTACTCAGGTAAACCCCAAAGCATTTTATAAGTATATTCAGAGCAAGAGGGTTACCAGACAAGAGTAGACTGAGTAGAAAAGTGTGGCACTGAAAAAGCGCAGCAGGTCAGGCAGTATCCAAGGAGCAGGAGAGTTGACATCTCAGGCATAAACCCTTCATGCTTATGCCCAAAATGTTAATGCTCCTGCTCCTCGGATGCTGCCTGATCTGCTGTGCTTTACCAGCTCCACACATTTGACCCTGATTGCTATCATGCAATAAACTGCACTTATTTGAGAAAAGAGCCTCTTTTGAACAAACAAGAATGAACAATAAAATAAGCTACATTTACCTCAGCCCACGAAGAAACTTTAAATTTTTAAAAAAGATTTGTTGATTTTGTTTGATGGTGACCGGTATAAATCTTATTACATATAGCTTTAAAAAAAAAGCATTAGAATTCGATGAATTTTGAGTCTCAAATTCAAGTCTTGCATAGACTCTCATACTATCATAATACCTGAGGTGCAGGCATAGTGTACATCTTGTCAATGTCACACTTTAATCTGTGTGCCGGTCTTTCTTTGCAAATTCCAGTGTTGTTGGACATGAGGTTTTAAAATGTAAGTTTTCATTTTGATGGCCATCAGTCAGCAACAAAGAGTTTTGTTGACTAGTGTCCATTTTCATTTGCAGCTGTGGCCATATCTACCATTCTCAATGTCTTCAGAGTAAAGACTGCGGCATTCGCACCGAAGGACAGACGAGGTGGACCTGCTACAAGTGTAACTCTAGTAACAAAGGGGCCAGACACCGAGATTTTGGAGTAGAGCTGAACAAGAACCGAAGCACTTCTCTGGCACAGGTGAGGTGCTATCAAATGCTCCTTTCTAGTTCTTCCAGAAACTATGCACTAAGTACTATATTGTTGCTTATATCATTGCTGAATGAAATCTGTTCCTTGGCGTCATTTTATTGTTTCCTGTACCATTAGCTGAAGGCCTTCTATTGAGCCTGTACTGAAGATGTATTTTTTGACATAGTTTTGCTTAGATTTCAGAAAAGTGGCAGGATGAACTATTATTTATGCCAATTAATTAAACTATAGCTACAGGTGAACAGATATAAACCATTGACACGTTACATTAATTACAAAAGTTTTAATCCCCATAGAAATGGCTGTTTTCACACAAGTAGACAAAAAGCAGGCAAATAAATAGGGAAAATAGATTATTGAAAGATGATTAAAAACTGGAAAATCAGTTCAATTATCTTTGTTTCCCAGTTCCAGTTTTGATATGACCCTCCTTCAACTGGTGAGACTCCTTGTTCAAAAGTCATTCTCTGGAAACGTCCACTGGTTTGTAAGAAATGCAGAGTGGTGACTCCTTTAAAAAATGTCTCTGACTTATCAATTCAAAAGTTATAGCTTGCAGCAACAGCTTTCGTCAGGGTTAAACTAAGTTTTTCTTTAACTGCAACAACAGGCACCTTCCACTGAAGCACCTACTTTTGTGTCTTTTCTGTCTCCTTCTTCCTCTGCCTCAGTAACTTGCTTCCAGTTCCAATTTGCTCAGTTTACTGCAAACAACTCTTCATTTCGTGATAATCTGCACATTGCAGGAACGCATAGTCATAAAAATAGAGCTCTTAATAGGTATCGAATCCTTGCTGTGGAAATTATGCATCAATCCTGGTAAATTCTGTGTTTTTAAAAAATGTTTTTCTCTTAACAGTCCTCACATTAATTTATATATGTCATTCAAAATACAATTCCTAAGAAAGAAGTTGTAAAACGTGCCCATTAATTTATCTCCATATGTGTTGTAAAAGAGTATTTTGAGTTATTTAATCCAGAACAATACTCTGGCTATTCACTGATGATGGGGATTACGTTAAGCTGAATGAAGAGAATTAGGCAGAAATGACATTTGAGTGGCTGTCAGATCACAGAGGGAGAAAGTGAGGACTGCAGATGCTGGAGTTCAGAGTCAAAAAAATGTAGCACTGGAAAAGCACAGCCAATCAGGTAACAACCAAGGAACAGGATCGTCGACTTTTCGAGCATAAACTCTTCATCAGGAATGAGGAAGAGCTTATGCTCGAAACATTGACTCTTCTGCTCCTCAGATGCTGCCTGACCGGCTGTGCTTTTCCAGCACCACACCTTTTTTGACTGTTGGATCACAGACACAGTCATCAGGTATAAATGTCAGGATCTTGGTGGCATAGTGGTATTGTTATTGGAATAATAATTCCAAGCTCTAGCCTAATGCTGTCAAGACACAGATTCACATACCATCACGGATGCTGGGTGGAAAGTAAATGCAATTGATACAACTCTGGAATTGAAAGCTCACCTCAGTAAATGATGCAACAAAACTCTTGTTGATTGTCATAAAAATCCCATCTGATTCACTGATGTCATTTAGGGAAGGAAATCTCCTGACTTGGTCTTGCTTACATGTGACTCCAGACCCACTGCTGCTTGTTTGACCTTAACTGTGTTGTGAAATGTTCTGTTCCAGCGCAATTAGATATTGAAGAACAAAAGCTGGCCTTGCTTCCAGTGCTCACATTCCATGAAAGAATAAAGAAAAAAATAATAACCTTTACATGTGGATTATCAGTTAGGTAAAAACTTGCAGGAGGCTGGTCATTGTGGGTGTGTTACTGTTCTTTGTTAGATTGAGCAAATTGATTGTTTTATGAAGAAAGTTTGAGCCGATCCTCATTGAAAGTTAGAAGAATGAAACATGCAAGGTTCTGAGGGAGTTTGATGGGTTAGATTCATAGAGTTGCATAGTATGGAAACTCTTTGGTCCAATTTACCCATGTCAACCAGCTATACTAACTTTCCCATTTGCCAGCATTTGGGCCATATCGCGGCAAACCCATCCTATTCATGTGATAAATATTGAGAGAATATTCTCCCTTGTGGGAAATCTAGAACCAACAGATATGGTTTGAGTATAAGAGGTCTCCCATTTGAAATGAAGATGAGAAAGAATGCCCTCTCTCAGGCAACAATAAATTGGAACCCGTTGAGGAAAAAAATTCCAGTAGTGACAGGATTATTGACAATTTCACTGCTGATTTTAAGCTAATATTTATTCTATAGAGGAGCCAAGGATAATGGGGAAGAGGGAGGAAAAGCTATATCACATTCTTAATAAATGGCAGAGCATGCTTTATGGAACAAATGGCCTACTTCTGCTCCCATTTTCCTGTACTGTTATATGGGGCAATCTTCCTTCAGTCAAACTGTCTTATCAGTGTTTTGTGCAGTATTGTCGTATCAAGTTTTGAATGAGCTAAATTTGAAAATAATCCATTTGTATAATGCAGTGAAGCTGCAACATTATAGTAGCATCTCCACCCTTTGCTATGGCCTTATGAAGGCATTGTTTGTATGAGGATTTTCTTTAGCCTAGAACAGCATGTTAGTTGGAAAGAAGGTGCTGATATTTTCCAAGTGAATGGCCGCTGAGAATGTTTACAATGGAACTCTAGAAGCTGGAACATTAAGAAAGCTCTGTCACCTTGCCATGTCCTATCATTTGTGCTCAGTCCATACAAAACAAATTAGTGTTTCTCTTCCATATTTATTACATGATTACGTCTGGAGCTGCTGCTGTTCCCATTACTGAGAACTAAATTGGAGGTTTTCTCCAATGTTATTTATCATCTAATCTTTATCACAATTAGACCTAAATTGACTCTGAGCAAGAGAAAAATATTTGCTTACCAGATTACTGACCCACATTTTAGCAGTAAGGACTAACTGTGAGGCGCATTGTTATTGAGGGGTGAATTAGACAGCAACATGCTGTTTTTATATGTCCAAAACACAGAGAGGTTTGCAAGTTCCTGTGCATTTTGTCCTGATCTTCAGCAAGCTTCATTCTAACAGTTTCTGGCAAGTAAATTGGACGTTCAAGCACACAGAGACTGAAGATGAAGTATTTCCTCACTGAACATACCCAAAATTTCAGAACAAAGGAAGCTGGAATGGCTCAGCAGATCACTCATCATCTGTGTAGAATGATGAGGAGGTGCCAGTGTTGGAATGGGGTAGACAAAGTTAAAAATCACACAACACCAGGAGTGCTCCGAAAGCTAGTACTTTGCAAATAAACCTGTTGGACTATAACCTGATGTGTGATTTTTAACTTTGTATAGAAAGACAGAATCAATGTTTCAGGTCAATGCCCTCCCATCAAAGCAAGAGAGAAATGGGAATGTGACAATTCTTAAGCCAGCAAAAGAACAGGGAGCGAGACAAACAAGGGAGAGATATGTGATAAGAAACCAGAGGAGGTCAACGAGCAAAAGAAAAATCATGATGCAATAGCCAAAAAGAGTGAAAATGGATATAGCAAAAGATTCAAAGATTGTGTCCTTGTGAGATATGAAATGCTGCTTAAAAACCATCACAATGCCACATGAAAACATAATAATGAAACAAGATAAAGACCAACCCTGCAAAACAAAGGCAAGGAAAACAACTCTGAATAAGATGGAAGCTTGGGTTATGATCTGATGTTGCTGAACTTAACATTGAGTACAGAACATTGCATACTGCCAACTTGAAAGTTAAGGTATTGTTCCTCAAGCTTGTTTTGAGCTTTACTGGAGTAGTCTAACAAGGTATGGATGGACAGGTCAGCATGTACCCAATGTAATATGAAAAACAACCAGACGCTAAGGGTCATGCTTGCAGACTGAATAAGGGGGTTCTGGTTTTCACCTCCATATTTTGTCTTCCTTACATTTCTCTTTCACTCCGTTTTAATGAATGTTTTTGAGCTGAAATGTTAGCTCTATTTTTCTCTGCTGATGCTACCTGGCCCACTGCATTGTTCCAGGTTTTATCGTCCTTCTTTTTGTTTTCTGGCATCTGTACTATTTTTCTTCCATAATGAAAAAGGATTAAACTGGACTATTCAAGGGAAGTGAATTTTCAGCTGTAATAAATTCTAATTACTTTCCAACAATCTCTCTAGCCCTGAAAATTAAAATTTATGCATGAGGTGAAATAACTCCACAGTGGCCTGTGTCCCATCACCAAGTCACCCTTTATTTGCATATGGAAAATCCCTGGCACTGCTCCAGCTCCCTCAGAGCCAGCTCTCAGTGTGAACAGGGTGTCTAACATTCATGTTTGTCTCTGTCAGCCAGGGCTCCCTGATTGGACCAGATTAACAGTCCCAATCAGGGAACTCATTCTGTGATGGCCAGTTGGCTGGCTGCATTACAGTCGCTATAGTGGAGTCTCTTGTTGAATTTTTTAAAGTTTTTTTTACATTTTTCTTACAATAGAGAGGGAGAAATAAAAGATGGTCCTTCCTTTTCTATTTTACTTTTTACATACGAGTTTACGAAATATTAAATGTTCTAAATTGCACTTCCTGCTTCTGAGTCTGTGTGGCTCAGAAAGATTTCCTTAAGTTTGTGGGAAAGAAATGACCGGGCTGAGGAAAAGCAGCTGCTGTCAAAGATGGCAAACATGATGGGCAAAATGACCTCCTTTGTTGTGACAGCATCTCCTGCTTACACATCTTGCAGCTCCTCTGTTGAGCATGGCATACTGTTTTATTGAATATTGCTATGTAAAAGCCATGGCAAACCTGTGAGAGTTGTAAGGGCACTGAATATTAGGTGCTATTTGTTCACTGTTATTCACAAAATCCAGCGCTTCAAGGTTGCTGTGAAATTCAATTAGATTTTGTTAATTTCCTTACAGACCAAATTATAACCATGGTACAATATTGATTAAATAGTGTTGTTATTCTGTGCATAATTTTTGTTTTAGGAATAGACTAGGGAAATCATTACCTCTGCAGGGATTTCCAAGTTGAGCCCAGTGTGAGGGTGGGATCAACATATGCACACAGTCTCTGTCCAAAATCATGGTGCAGGGATAGTTTTGCTTTCAACCTTGGGCCTTGTTTTCATTTTACTAGCAAACTGCATGCACCAAAATGGACCTCACTATTTCCACACGATAGCTGTGCAAGCAGATTCTACATAGAGATGGACAACCGATGTGTTGGACAGAAGGTAGATGGATCAGAGAATCCTAGAACCAGATTGAACCAAAAACTTAAACTCAATGACTTTCAGCAGCCCCATTAGGAACAAGACATTATGCCATCCCATTCCATTTTAGATCATCCTCTATTTATTCATACATTAAAGTTCATATGATCCTACAAATTACCTCAGAGGAAAAACAAAGTTGAAATGACATTTTACATAACACCTTTCCCAATCACTGGACATCCCACAGCATCTCAGAGCCAATGAAGTACTTTTTAAAGTGTGGTCACTGTTGTAATGTTGGAAAAGCTGAGCCAATTGCACATAGTAACCTCACACAAACAGCAATGTGACAATAACTGGATATTCTGAGTTTTTAAAAATTTGTTGGTTGAGAAATAAATATTGACCAGGATGCTTGCTCTTTCAAATAATGCATCGGCATGTTCTTGCTCCCACCAGAACAGTGGGGTCAAGCCTTTAAAGTATAATGCATTTAAAAGGCTGGGGCTAAGCTGCTTTAAGAAGTTAACAGCTGCAAAAGGAAAGGTAATTAAAATGTTCAGCGTTAATGATTAAAACAAATGGCAGTTCATAAGGTTACCTAGATTGGTTTAATAGAATCAGAATAGAAAAGATGAAGCTATAAAAACAGCATGTGGTTTGCACAGCTGGAGATACAGCTCACAGTAATAGCAGTCAGGAGGATGTTGGAGCTAAAGTAGCTGAAATACATTTAGTAGACCCAAAGACCCAGATTAAAGACGGACCCTGCTACATTGTCTTGGAAAAGGGTGGATCTTAAAGAAGGTTCAGTGATTTCAATTTACCTTGGAGTGGGGTTTCTGGCAGAAGTTAGGGGTAGTTTAAAGCTGGGGGAAGACTGAAGTAATGAAGTGGCTTCAGGCAGCATAGATGGTCCTGTCAAAGACACTGGGCATTGAGGGAAGGAGAAAGATATGAAAGCCACTGACAGTTGTGTGCAACTAAAAGTGAAGTGAAGAAAACCACAAGTAGTATTTTAGCTGGATACAGCTGAGAAAGGTTAAAGGTTTGAGAAAATCGTGGCTGCTCAGTCAAGCTATTTGTCTGATAGAAGCTGGAAATGTGATGGTATTAATGTACTTGGAGGAATTCTTACCAGTCCTGAGATCACCAGTTTTGGAAGAAGAAAATGAACAACTAAAGTGTCATTGAAGCAGCCTTGAGTCTCTGAGGCTTTGAGGATATTTCCAGGGTTAGAACTTCAGAATTGAAGAATTGCCTTGCAAAGGAATTAGAGTTTTATCGAGATTTGGTGAAGTACAGTATCACTGAACTCTAATCTAAAGTCTATGTTAAGTATATATAATGTATATGGTTTAAAATAATGACCATGCCTTGTTAGCATGCCGATAAATTGAAAATTTCTGATGTGTGTTTTGTTTAAGTTTATCTATTGAAGTTTTTAATCTTGGCATTTCAATTGAATCCCAGAATCCTGCTGATGTTTTTTTTTCTGATCCTTGCTTCTTCCTTGCTTAATGTTCTTTAAAAGAATATGATCTATCAAGCCAGATCAGAACAAAGATCCTGCTTGCTCTGTACTCCATCTTAAATGAGATCATAAAACGAGGTCAATTCCTGGAATGGCGGGACTACCTTACACTGATAGACTGGAGCGACTGGGCTTGTATACCTTTGAGTTTAGAAAACTGAGAGGGGATCTGATTGAGACATATAACATTATTAAAGGATTGGACACACTGGAGGCAGGAAACATGTTTCCGCTGATGGGTGAGTGCCGAACCAGAGGACACAGCTTAAAAATGCGGGGTAGACCATTTAGGACAGAGATGAGGAGAAACTTCTTCACCCAGAGAGTGGTGACTGTGTGGAATGCTCTACCCCAGAGGGCAGTGGAGGCCCAGTCTCTGGATTTATTTAAGAAAGAGTTGGATAGACCTCTCAAGGATAATGGAATCAAGGGTTATGGAGATAAGGCAGGAACAGGATACTGATTAAGGATGATCAGCCATGATCATATTGAATGGTGGTGCAGGCTCGAAGGGCAGAATGGCCTACTCCTGCACCTATTGTCTATTGAGGGCTCTTCCAGTAATGTGCCAGCAAAGAAAATCGGGACTGCAGTAAGTCATTCGGCCCTTCAAGCCTGCTCTGCCATTCTATATGCTCATGGCTGAGCATCCTACTCAGTACCCTTTTCCTGCTTTCACCCCATACACTTTGATTCCCTTTAACCCTGAGAATTATTTTCTAACTCCTTCCTGAAAAGTCCTTCACAACTGCTTTCTGTGGCAGAGAATTTCATTGGCCTGCCACTCACTGGGTGAAGAAATTTATCTTATTCTCAGTCCTAACTGGCCTAGCCCCTCACCTGAGATGATGACCTAGTCATTGGAAAAGTCCTGCATTTGACCTGTATTGTCTGATTAGAATTTTATATGTTTCTGAGATTCCACCCCCTCTCCCCCAACTTCACTCTTCTAAACTCTAGTGAACAAAGCTCTAACTGATCTAATCGCTCTTCATGTGTCAGTCATGCCATCTCAGAAATCAGACTCCTAAACCTTCCTTGCACTCCCTCCACAGCCAGTACATCCATCTTTTCTTTTCATTATTCATTCTCAGGATGTGGGCGTCACTGGCTAAACCAACATTTAATGCCTATGTGTAAATGCCCAGAGAGCAGTTAAGAGCCAACCACATTGCTGTGGGTCTGGAATCACATGTAGGCCAGATCAGATAAGAGTAACAGTTTTCTTCCCGAAAGGCATTAGTAAACTAGATGGGGTTTTCTGACAATCGACAATGGTTTTCAAGCTCATCATTGGACTCTTAATTCCAGATACTGATTGAATTCAAATTCCATGGCAGAATTAAAACCTGCGTACCCCAGAACATTACCTCAGCCTCCTGATCAATAATGTAGTGATAATGCCCCTATGTCATCGCTACCTCTTGGTATGGAAACCAGAATAATCTGGGACATAATATTCTAGGTATGCCCTCACCCCCAACACCCTGTACAGTTTCAATGGTGGCACGGTGGCTCAGTGGTTAGCATTGCTGCCTCACAGCACCAGGGTCCCAGGTTCGATTCCAGCCTCGGGCTGCTGTCTGTGTGGAGTTTTCACGTTCTCCCTGTGTCTGCATAGGTTTCCTCCGGGTGCTCCGGTTTTCTCCTACAGTCCGAAGATGTTCAGGTCAGGTGAATTGGCCGTGCTAAATTGCCCACAGTCACAGGGAAAGGGGTCTGGGTGGGTTACTCTTCGGAGGTCAGTGTGGATTGTTGGGCCAAAGGGCCTGTTTCCACACTGAAGGGAATCTAATCAAAAGAAACATCCCTTCTCCTGTACTCTAATCCAATCACTATGAAGACCAACATAACATTTGCCAGCTTCATCACCAGTTGCACGTGGATTCTTGCTTTCATGCATGGACAACATCCACCAAGGTCTTATTGCATTCTCCCCTTTCCTAATCAATCACAATTCAGTCAACAATATTCCTGTTTTTGATACGAAAGAAAATAACCTTACATTTATCTAAATTATGCTGCATTTTCCATGTATTTGCTCACTCTCTCAACTTGTCTAAGTCACACTAAATTATCTCTCCATCCACCATACAGTTCACTCTCCCACCCAGCTTTGTGTCATCTGCAAATTTTGAGCGGTTACATTTAGTTCCCTTGTCTAGCTCATTACTATATATTGTGAATAACTATCGTCTAAGCACTGCTCCCTGTGGTATCCCACTGGTCACTGGCTGCCACTTGGAAGGTGACTCACTTATTCCTATGCTTTTTTCCTGCCAGTTCTCTTTCTATGTCAGCACAAAATCCGCAAACCCATTTGATTAATTTTATATGTGAATCGATAATTCGGGATCTTGTACAAGTCCAAATAAATAACATCCACTGGTTCTCCCTTATCATCTCTACCACTTATATCCTCAGAAAATTCCAATTGATTTGTCAAACACTTCCCTTTAGTAATTCCATGTTGACTCTGTCCAATTTTGTCACTGTTTTCCAAATGTTTAGCCATTAAATCATTTATGCTTGCAGAAGGAAACTGTGAGGAATATATGTGGAAGCATTGGAAAAAATGCAGAGGAGATTTACCACGATGTTGCTTGGTCTGGAGGGAAGGTCTTATGAGGACAGGCTGAGAGACTTGGGTCTGTTCTCATTGGAGAGAAGAAGGCTAAGAAGGGATTTGATAAGAGACACACAAGATGACCAGAGGATTAGATAGGGTAGACAGTGAAAGTCTTTTTCCTCGGATGATGACATCAGGTTGTACAGGGGGCATAGCTCCAAATTGAGGCACCATAGATTTAAGACAGGTGTCAGAAGCATCTTTATTCAGAGAGTGATAAGGGCATGGAATGCCCTGCCTACCAGTGTAGTTAACTCAGCAACATTAGGGAGTTTAAACAATCCTTAGATAAGCACATGGATGATGATGGAATAGTGTAGAGGTATGGGCTTAGATTAGTTCACAGGTTGGCGCAACATTGAGGGCCGAAGGGCCTGTTCTGCTCTGTATTGTTCTATGTTCTATAATGGACTCTAACATTTTCTCTACTACTGACTAAGCAGTCTATAATTTGCCTACCTATTGTTATCCCTTTAAGTAATGGCCCCTAACTTATCATAGCCAGCTTCACCCCATACCATTGTAGTTTTCGCTATACAGATTCAGGACCTTAGTCTCAGAATCAACTATGGCTCTCTCTATCTTTAGTGAAGAATTCTATCATATTATGATCACACTTCCCCAAGGGGCCTTACGCAGCTAGTTTGCCAATTATTCCTTTCTCATTATACAATACTAAGTTGAGGATGACCTCTAGTTGATCCAGAAAATCATCTTATGTACATTCCTCTCTGGTACTATTACGAATATGATTTTCCCAATCTATTAGGTAATAGATTGGGAAATCATATTAGTAGTAATACCAGAAACCCATTATTCCAGCTGTATTTTTATTGCTTGCAGTTCTCTCTTTCTGTTTAATACCATACCTACATTCCCACTATTGTCTGAGGGTCTGTATACAAACCCCCATTATTATTTTCTTCATCTACCCATACATATTTCACATCACCAGAGCTAATATCCTTCCTCACTATTGTATTAATATCCTTTTTAACCAGCAGTACTATCCCACATTTGAGTTCTAACATTATACCTGCCTCTGTTAGTTCCAATACACACTCAGTACCCGATATATAAAAGGCTACAGCCACTTTCACTGGGTATCACATGATAGCTCCATTAATGTTCATATAGGAACCCAACTTAAATTGCTGCCACTATGAAGGTCTATTTGCTTTTAGAGGGACGCAGATATTTTATAATTGGATAATGATTACTTCAAGAACTAAGTTTCTCTCAAAGGGGATTTGTGATAATGTATGTGGCTTCCGATGAATGATCGTATGACCAATTTAAGAGCATCAATTTACTCATAGGGATGGTTCTGCATTCAAGCAGCTTAGTTTCAGGCTTTGGACTAAGCTGGCTGCAAGAGAGAAAGTTTCTCTCATCAAGCAAGGTTCAATTGAAAGTTTGTTGGCTGGTTGAGAGAATTTAAGAGTAAAACCAAAGAATTCTATCCCAACATGAGGATGACCAAGCTGAGAGAGTGTGCTCTAAATACAAAGCCTGAGAGTTGCAGAATATTAGAATTTGGAGTGTCTGACTGTGACCCAAGGCGCCTCAATCCTTATGTGAACCTTCAAAATAGTACTCAGACCACAAAGGAGATGGGCTTTGCCAGCTGGCTGAACAGTCTGCTGGAGAAGGAGGAGTGAGCTGACCTCTTCAACCACTGCAGCTCAGTTGATGTGGGTACACCAACATTGCAGTGGTTAATCTTCCAAACTTTGTCAAGTACCTGACTTAAATTTTGAGGTGGAAGTCAAATGGGTATAGAAAGAAAGTGAATTTAAATATTCTGGTCAAACAGAGTTTGGTGAAGAAGGATGAAGTAAATGGAGGAGGACGTGCTGGAAACCAAAAGGAAGTTGGTGAGCCGGAAGTGGAAGAAGAAGAAGGGATTGAAGATGGGGAAAGAAAATGGGAAAAGATGGAGGGAAAATGGTGGAAAGCAAGAAGTTGCAGTTGATAGAATGCTTTAGAGGAGCAGGAACTTTACGCAACTTGATCCTGAGCTCCCTGGAGCTTGTCTTTTATAAAAGATTATTGCAATATTTGACTGGTTGATTGGTGGAAACCTGCAGCGAAAGTCCACAGATATTTATGTCACAACTGGTGTGTGAGGCACTGACCCACAAAATTTCCTCAGGTTCACTCTATTTCACTGAAAGATTAAGTTGATGCAATTTTTAAAAAAATTCACAATCCACCAGATGAGCTAGAAATGAGAAAACAAACTGCATTGAGTGTCAAGAAATGTTTTGTACATTTTTTTTGTTTAATTGTTGGGGATATTCCCATTCTTAATTCCTAGCTGCCAGTTAAAAGTTAACCATATTGTTGCGAGGTCTGGCGTATCATAAACCAAACTAAGTAACAGTGGCAGATTCGACAATCAACAATGGTTATGTAGTTGCCATCAGGCTCGCTTTTATTACACATTTTTGCTGAGTTCAAATTTCACCCTCTGCCATGATGGGATTCGACCTGTGGCCCTTTAACATCAGCCTGACGTTCAATATTGTTAGTCCACTGTCATTACCATCTCATCAGGCTTCCCACTCTTGTACTCTATGGGAAGGCAACTTCTTGAACCGTGGGAACTGTCGAAATGCCACCTGTTGAGAGACTCTAATCCCAGTTCAGCACCCATTAATAATTCAGCAATGCCTAGAGATCAGTGCTTCACATGAAACAAGCTGTGGTGAAAGTAGCAAAATGGTAACACCAGAAATATCAAATTTATTTATTGCCAGCCTTGAGTAAGTGAAGCCAACTGTTAACATTGCCAAAGGCTAATCTTCCTCCTCTTGCACTTGATATCCTCAATAGTATTCATTGATCAGCAAGAATTAAAATGTTTTTCTCCATATTAGCAGAGCATACATTGCCATCTGGTTGCTAACTATATTGAAGTCTCTGTTTGGAAATACATTAGGAGTCACATGTGGTGTGGTGGGGTGGTGTACATGTGTCCTTTGTGCATTTGATTCTGAGAAAACATAAAGCTTTTCTTTAGAACCATGTTTACCATTTTAAAGTGCTCAGAGGAGATTGTATTCTCCTTACCCAACCACCCTACAAAACATTTTTGCACAGGTTTTGTTAATGTGCTTACTTTCTACTAGTTAATGAAAGGTAGTAAAAACCAAAAGAACTGTGGATACTGTCAATCAGAAACAATACCAGAATTTGATGGAAAAGCTCAGAAGGTCTGCCAGCATCTGTGAAGAGAAATCAGAAGTTATGTTTCAGGTCTGGTGATCCTTCCTCAGAACTGAGAAAGGGTCAATGGACCCGAAATGAAAGGAAGTAATTTGAATGAAAGTTTCAGATGGCATTATTGCCTAAAAGGGTCAAGTTTGAATAGTTTCTGATCTCAGATTAAATTAAAACTTATTTCCTTTTTCCATCTGGTTATTTTAATAATAGATAATGATAATGAAAGGACATGGGGATAAGTGTAGGGAAAATAGCATTGAGATTGAAGAACAGCTATGATTTAGTTGAATGGCTTACTCTTCCTCCATTTCCCGATCTCTGTAAAATTATAGTGTTGCTAATAACAGCATAATTGATGTTGAAATGTCCTTTATTAAATATGTTGTTGTCATGGATTCTGTTGGTTTAGGTCATTTCCAGAAGGGGCTCAGTAATTGCATCCATGCAGAATATTGATATAAAACAAGTGGATCAAATGTGTTCCAATTCTTGACTCCCACTGGGGATTAAGTCTTGCATTCAACATTTGTAATTAGGTATGACTGTCATTTTCTGCCTTCCTAGATGCCTTTCAATAAAATAATGCAAGCTACTTGAATTTCAACACTTTCTTTCTTGCCCCCACCCCTCTCTGCTCCAGGTCTGCATTTATTACCTCAGCTTTTCTTCCATTAAATCTTTGCAACTTTTCCATCTCCCATCCCTGCTGATCTGAGGATTGGCAGTTGTTTATGAACCCACCGCCTACTCACTGCTGCGTGTTACAAAACTCCTGAGGACAGGAACCCCTAGGGATGTTATTTTTAAGCGCCATGGAAGTGACAGGAAACATCAAAGCTGGTAAATTATGAGCTCTGATGTGATTTTACTGAGAAAGCAAAGAAACCCACCACATTCAAGACACTATTGGATTTGAAATACACAGGTACTTGAAACACTAATTCCCAGTTGATTACTCCATGTGTATTTCTCTGAACTCAAAATAACCAGCAAAAATATAATTTGCAAAATATGGATGGAGGAAATATCATTGCTAAAACTTGGATGGAGATTTGCAGTAAAATTAATTTTTCTAAAAATTATTCCATTAAACAAATATATGAAAAACAAGATGGTGACCTTTTAACCCCTTGAGCCTGCTCCGCTGTTTAATAAGTTCATGCTTGATCTGTTTGTTTTGATTCCCCTACTTAGCAAGAATCTACCATCTCTGCCTTAAAAATATTAATGATCTACCTCCACTGCCTTCTGAAGCAGAGTTCCAAAATTGCACAGTCCAATAAGAGGGGAAAAAAAGACTCCCTTTTTTCTGTGCTGAAAGGTGGCCCCTAATTATATGTAGTATCCCCAAGTTCTGGACTGATCTACATGAAGAAGCATACTTTCCACATCCACTTCGTCAGGACCATTCAGGTTTTTGTATGCTTCTATCAACTCGCCATTCAGTTTTCTAGACTGAAATAAGCCAAGCCAATCCTTATAAAACAACCCACTCGTTTCAGGTAGCAATTTAATAAACCTCTTCTGGACTGTCTCTAATGCATTTACATTCTTCCTTAAATAATGAGACCAGAACTGCACACAGTATGAGAGATATGGCTACACAAATGCCCAATAACTGAAGCATAACTTGCTTATTTTTATGTTTAAGTTTTCTCATAATAAAGCATGGCATCACATTAGCCATCTTCATTACCTCCATACTAACTTTGTGACAGGTGCATTAGAACACCTAAATCCTTCCAAACCTCAAAATTCTGCAGTTGTTCTCCACTTAAGTAAAAGTCTGCTTTTTCTTTCTTCCTGCTAAACAGCTTCACATTTTCCTACATTGTATTCCTTTTGCCAAATGTTTGGCCCAGCAGCTCCATCATTTTGCTGAAAACCACTTCCCTTGTGATTGTCACTTCACTAAATTCCTCTCTCCCTTCTTCTCCTGATGTACAACTAGTACTGGAATCTGTGTTCTATCCTCTGTAGCGAAGACAGAAGCAGGAAGATTTCAGTAACACAATGGAGTAAAGTTCAGCAGAGGATAATCATGGTCTCTAATTAATTCATTATAGCTAGCATTATTCTGATGTGACAACCTCCTTACCCTCATCCCAGAGATGGCAGCACATTGGTATATACTTGAGCAGGAGTGACTTTGGAGTCCTTAACCTGAACTCTGTGCTCCATGAGCTCTCATAGAAGAGGAAAATATGGGCAAGGAATCACCTAAAACACATTTGATTTCCATTTTAGTAAATTAATTATTTTTCTTCTATGTTAAACACCACCTGGAAGAAATGCAAAATGGTAAGGGGATTGAATGACTCTACGTGGGGGACTTCAATGCCTTTCACCAAGAGTGGCTGATTAGCACCATTGCTGGCTGAGGGACACAGCTGTCACCCATTTGCTGCAGGTGGTGGTGAGGCAACCAGTATGAGGGAAACCTGCTTGATCTTGTCCACGTGTCACATGTACGTTTCCCCATTAATGTATTAGAGGAAGTGACTGCAGAATTATCCTAATGGAGACAAAGACTTGTGCTTCCAAGCTAGCTAAGAGAGTAAGTTGTCAAGAGGCAGTAGAAGTCTGCAAAGGGAAATAGGTAAGTGAAAGAGCAAGTATTTGGCAGGTGGAGTATAAGGTGGATAAATGTGAACTGAGCCACTTTGGCAGAAACTATAGAAAAGTAGTGTACTAGTTAAATGGAGAGAGACTGTAGAGCTCAGTGGTAAAGAGGGATGTGGGTGCCCTAGGATATGAATTACATAAGCTCAGGATGTAGATACAGAAGTGATTAGGAAGACAAGTAGCATGTTGTGGTTTACTGCAAGGAGAATGGAATATCTAAGTAGGGATGTTTTACTGCATCTGTATAGGGGCCCACATTTGGAGTACTGTGCTCCGTTTTGGTCTCCTTATTTGAAAAAAAAAGGCAAGTTGCTTTAAAAGCAGTTCAGAGAAGGTTCATTCAACTCATTACTGGGATGAAATGTCAGCTTATGAAAAAAGGCTGAACAGGTTTATCCTGTATCTGTTTGAGTTTAGAAGGATGAGAGGTGATCTTGTTGAAACATATTTTGAAGGGAGTTGATAGAGTGAATACTTGATAGAGGTTCTTAGAGGTGAGGCAATATTTTTCTGAGGTAGTTAGAAGTGAGGCAATATTTTTCTTAGGGTCATTCGTATGTGGAATTCTGTCCCACAGAGAATAATGGTGGAAGGGTCTGTAAATTAATTCTGCATTAGATTCTTGATTAGATTAGATTAGATTCCCTACAGTATGGAAACAGATCCTTCAGCCCAACAAGCCCACACTGACCCTCCGAAGAGTAACCAATCCAGACTCATCCCCCCTACCTTGTACTTACCCTGACTAGTGCACCTAACACTGTGGCAATTTAGCCTGGCCAATTCACCTAACCTGCACATCTTTGGATTGTGGGAGGAAACCCACGCAGACACAGGGAGAATGTGCAAACTAGGAAGGAAGGATTGACAAGGAAGTCAAAAGTTGAATGGCTAGGATAGGAAAATGGAGTAGAGACCACAAGCAAGTCAGCAATCATATTGAATAGTGAAACAAGCTCAAAGGTTCAGACAGCTAATCCCTGTTCTTAAATCTTAAATTCCTTTTGTTGAGAATACCTTACCTCATGCTGTGTGGCACTATTACCTAGTTAAATGGGACAGACTTTGAACATATCTAGCAACCCAAACTGAATATTCATGAGACACTGTCAGCCATCAGCTTCAGGACTGTATTCATTCATAATCTGTAATGTCATGACCTCTGTTTTTAAGATTCTGAATTTGTTTGAGTGCTTGTTTACTGCAATAAATGAAAGTTAAGCTGAATCACACTATTTATTTTAACTCACTCCAATGTACTATATAGAATACTTTATATCCAGTACTGATTAATGTCTCAGTGTCCATTGAAGATTTTAACCTGCACAGGGATACTGCACAGGAGAATTGACATGAATGCTTATGTTGGTCATAATGGTAAACACTACATTTTGTAAACAGTGTGGCAGAAAATCTCTCTGTTAACTGCTAATGCAGTCATTTCTCTCGATGATGTTTCCTTTGGGAACAGTGCGAAAATCATGAGTGTTGTCTTTCATTATTCCAGGAATAATAAACAAAGTGCATTCTGTTAGGCTATTACAGCCTGCTTACTTTATTAGAGTAAATATCGACTGTCAATAATTCACATATAAAAGAGGACATATTTCATTTTAAAAATTACTGATGGAGCTTGGCAAATGAACAAAATTCAAGTCAACAAACGTAAAATTGCAAAATATTGTTAAGAAGCAATTTTATTCAATTTGAAGGGACAAAATTGAAGCGGTAAGTCACAATGGACTTTATCCACAGATTATACAACATCACTTCAGTAATCACATGGGACGTATCACCTTCTCAGGGGCAGTTAGGGATAGACAATCAGTGCTGACCCTTGCTCTGTCATGTAAATGCAGATGCATAAACATCACTCTGCCATCCGTACAAGGGTACTTGAAATGTCATTGTCAGCGGTGCACAGACACTTGAACCTCATCAGCACAGCAGCACTCAACCCTCACAGTGCCATTAGTACACGGACACTTGAACTTCACGCTGCTGTCAATGCGCAGACCCTCGATTTTATTTTGCAATTGTGATCACTGTAGGACTGCAATCTGGAATAAAAGGATCATACTGGCGTACAATCTGGATACTTGAATCTCAGTTTGCAGGATGGCAGATTTGTGAATGCAGATTGATGCCAACAGTGCAGGTTCATTTCCCATACTGGCTGAATTTATCATGAATGTCCACCTTCTCAACCTCACCTAAGGTATGGTAACTCTCAGGTTAGACTAGTTGTCTCTGTTTAGTGAGAGAGCAGGCCTAAGGTCCTCTGGGGCTATAACAACCTTACCTTGATACTAGCAATCAGCAAGTATTCTAGGTAGTGTGAATGTATCTTTTCAATGGGAATTCATTTGCAGAATTGTTACAGCACAAAAGGAGGCTACTCAGCCCATTAGGCCTACTATGCAAGTGAGTATTTTACTCAGTATCATTCTTTTGACTTCACCTGCTCTTTTTTCCTTTTCAACTAACTATTCTCCTTTGAATGCCACCACACACTCAGGCAATATTATTCAGATCTTCTACTCTCATGACATTTTTTTGTCCTCATTCCAAGTTAGGTAATAACTTTAAATATGAATGATCGCAATCACAATCTCTTGACAAGTCAGAACATTTTCACCTTATTTGCTGTGATGAGACTTATATATGATTCATTCATTCAGATCATGCCTCAGCCCTCTCTTCTCCAAGGAGAATAATCCGATACCCTAGAACCCATTCTCAAACCTTTACTGCAATACGCTCACATCATTGTTAACATGCAGCACCTAGAACTAGACACAATACTCCAACCGAGGATGAAAAGGTACTTATGCGAGTTCAACATCATTTCCTTTCTCTTGTACTCTTAGGCCCCTGTTAAAAGCCACAGAAGACGGTATGTTATAATAACTGCTCTCTCAATCTATCGTGCCACCTTTAATGACCAATATGCATTCAAGTCTAAGTCTCTGCTGTATGCTCTTTCGAATTGTATCCTTTATTGTCTACAATCTCCTAATGTTCTTCTCACCCCAAATGTATTTTACTCTTCTCAGTATTGAACTTCAGCTGTCATCTATCTCTCTACTCCACAAACTTGTTTATGTCATAGAGATGAACAACACGGAAACAGACTCATCAGTCCAACTCATCTACGCCGACCATTTATCTTAAATAAACCTAGTCCCCTCTGCGAGCACTTGGCCCATATCCCTCAGGACCCTTCCTATTCATATACCCACGCAGATGCCTTAAAAATGCTGTAATTGTACCCGCCTCCACCACTTCCTCTGGTAGCTCGTTCCATACATGCAGCATTTAAAGGTTGCCCATTATGTCCTATTAAATTTTTCTCCTCTCATCTTAAACCTATGCCCTCTAGTTCTTTATTCCCCCAATCCAGGGAAAGGACCTTAGCTATTCACCCTATCCATGTCCTTCATGATTTTATAAACCTCTGTAAGGTCAGCCTTCAGCCTCAGGTTCTCCAGGGAAACAGCTCCAGCCTAGTCAACCACTCCCAATAGCACAAGCCCTGCAACCCGAGCAATGTCCTTGTAAATCTTTTCTGAACCCTTTCAAGTTTCACAAAGGCAAGGAGACCAGAATTTTATGTAGTATTCCAAAAGTATTCTCAGCAATGTCTTATGAAGCTGCAACATGACCTCCTAACTCCAATACTTAATGCACTGACCAATAAAGGCAAGCATACTAAATTCATTCTTCACTATCCTATCTACCTGCAACTCTATTTTCAAGGAACTATGAAGCTGCAGTCCAATGTCTCTTTGTTCAGCAACACTCCCCAGGACCTTACCATTAAGTGTATAAGTCCTGTCCCGATTTGCCTTTCCAAAATGCGGCACCTCATATTTATCTAAATCAAACTCCATCTGCCACTCCTCGGCCCATTGACCCACCTGATTTAGATCTTGTTATACTCTGAGGTAATGTTCTTCACCATCAACCACGCCTCCAATTTTGGTGTCATCTGAAAACTTACTAACTGTACCTCCAATGTTCACAGTGAGATCATTTATATAAATGACAAAAAGCAGTGGACCCAGCACCGATCCTTGTGGCACACCACTGGTCACAAGCCTCCAGTCTGAAAAACAACCCTCCATCCCCACCATCTGTCTCCTACCTTTGAGCCAGTTCTATATCTAAATGGCTAGTTCTGCCTGTATCCAGTATACCTTGCTAACTAGTCTCCCATGTGGATCATGTTGAATGCCTTACTGAAGTCCATATAGATCACATCCACAGCTCTGCCCTCATCAAATAGCTCTGTTACTTTTTCAAAAAACTCTATCAAGTTTGTGATACATGATTTTCCATACACAAAGCCAAGCTGACTATCTCAACCAGTCCTTGCCTTTCCAAATACATGTAAATCCTGTCCCTCAGGATTCCCTCCAAAACTTGCCCACCACCAAGAATGGGCTTAATGGTCTTATACTTCCCTGGCTTTTCCTTATTATCCTTCTTAAATAGTGGCACCATGTTAGCTAACCTCCAGTCTTCCAGCCCCTTACCCGTGACTATCAATGATACAAATATCTCAACAAAGGCTCCAGCAATCACTTCTCCAGCCTCCCACAGAGTTGTGGGGTACACTCGATCTGGTCCCCGGGATTTGTCCACTTCTATGCGTTTAAAGACGTCCAGCACCTCTCTCCTTTGTAATATGGACATTTTTCAAGATTTTGCTGTTTATTTCCCCATGTTCTCTATGTTTTATATCTTTCTTCACAGTAAATACTGACACAAAATACTCATTTAGCTTCTCCTGCTGATCCTTGTGTCCCTATTCTCTCCCTAGTTACCATTTGTCCCTAATGTATTTGTAGAATCCTTCTAGATTTTCCTTTATCCTATTTGCCAAAGTTGTCTCATGTCCTGTTTTCCCCTCCTGATTTCCCTCTTAAGTATATTCTTACTGCCCTGATACTCTTCTAAGGATTCAATCAATCTCTGCTGTCTATACCTGATGTAGGTTTCTCTTATCCTTGACCAAAACCTCAATTTTTCTTGTCATCCAGCATTCACTACACCTACCAACCTTGCCCTTCACTGTAACAGGAACCCATTGTCTCTGAACTCTCAATGTTTCATTTTGAAGGCTTCCCATTTTTCAGCTGCTGCGTTATCTATGAACATCTGCGCTCAATCAACTTTTGAAAGTTCTTACCTAGTCTCATCAAAGTTGGCCTTCCTCCAAATTAGAACTCTAACTTATAGATCCTGTCTATCCTTTTCCATCACTGTTGTAAAACCAATAGAATTATGATCTCTAGTTGCAAAGTTCTCCTCCAATGACTTCGGTCACTTGCCCCAAGAGTAGGTGCAATTTTGCATCTTCTCTAGTAGATACATCCACATATTGCATTAGAAAATTTTCTTTTGAACACTTAACCAATTCCTCTCCATCCAAACCCTTAACACTATGGCAGTCCCAGTCTATACTTGGAAAGTTAAAATCTCTTACCATAACTACCCTATTATTCTTACAGATAACTGAGATCTCCTTACAAGTTTGTTTCTCAGTTTCCCATGGACTGTTGGGGGCTATGTAGTACAATTCCAATAACGTAATCATCCCTTTCGTAATTCTCACATCCACCCAAATAACTTCCCTGAACAAAGTCCCAGGATAATGCTCCCTAAGTAAGCTGCAATGTTATCCCTAATCAATATGCCACTCCCTCTCAGCTCTTGTTCCCCCCCCCCCCTTCGATCCTTCCAATAGCATCTATACCCTGAAACATTAAGCTGCCAGTCCTGTCCATCTCTGAGCCACAACTCTGTAATTGCTACGATATTCCAGTCCCATGTTCCTAACCTTGCCCTGAGTTTGTCTGCCTTGCCTGTTCGGCCTCTTGCATTGAAATAAATGGAGTTTTGTTTATTAGTCCTACCTCGTTCTCTGTTTTGTTCATTCCTGCCCAGACTGTTTGACTTGCCCCTTTTCCCAACAGTACCAGTCTCAAATTGATCTCTTTCCTAACTAACTCCTGGGAATCCTTCTTAGTTTAAATCCTCTGGCTCTCGCAAATCTCCCCACTAGTGTGCCAGTCCCCCCAATTCAGGTGAAATACGTCCTTCTTATACAGATGACGTATATACCGCAGAAGCGATTCCAATGATCCAAAAATGTGAATCCTTCTCCCCTGCATCAGCTCCTCAGCCCCTCATTTATCTGCTCTATCCTCCTATTCTTACCTTCACTAGTTCGAAGTAGTTCAGAGCATTACTATCCTTGAGGACCCCAGGAGTAGGAGAATTGACATTTCGGGCATAACCCTTCTTCAGGATTTCCTGAAGAAGGGCTTGTGCCCGAAACATCGATTCTCCAGCTCCTTGGATGCTGCCTGACCTGCTGCGCTTTTCCAGCAGCACATTTTTCAGCTCTGATCTCCAGCATCTGCAGTCCTCACATTCTCCTACCCTTGAGGACCTCCTTTTTAAATGCTTCGTGTATTCTCTCCTCAGAATCTCATCTTTTTCTTTTTTTGCGTCATTAGTTCCAATGTGTACAATGACATCCTGCTGGTCCCTCGCTCTTTTGAGAATATTCTGCACCTTCTTCAAGATATCCCTGATCCTGGCACCAAGGAGGCAACACACCATTCTGATATCTTGCTGTTGGTCTCGGGAACATCTGTCTGTGCCTCTGACTAGACAGTCCCCTATCACAGTCGATCACTTGGAAGTTGATGTACCCCTCATTACATCAAGCCAGTCTTGGTACCAGAAACTTGGCTGTTAGTGCTACATTCCCCTGAGAGACCATCACCCCCTAAATTTTCCAAAACAGCATACTTGTCTGAGATGGGGATAGACACAGGAGACTCCCGAACTCTAGCTTCTCTACCTTTCCTGGTGGGAACCCATCTACCTGACTGTACCTTCAGTTTATCTCCCTTCCTGCAACTGCCATTCATCACACCCCCTAGCTCCTGTAAATTTCTCATTGCCTCTAACTCCTACTCCACTGGGATTCACTTCCTGCAGACATATCATTGGGAACATGGAGACTCTCCCTGATCCATAGGTTCCCTAAAGTATGGAAACAGGCCAGTTGGCCTAACAAGTCCACACCAACTCTCCAAACAGTATCCCACCCAGACTCACCCCCTCCTACACTATTCCTGAGACCCTGCAATTCCCACAGCTAATCTGCCTAACTTACACATCCCTGTGACAATATGGGCAATTTAGCAGGGGGACAATCCACCTAACCACATCTTTTGACTGTGGGAGGAAACCAGAGCACCTGGAAGAAACCCACGCAGACATGGGGAGAATGCGCAAACTCCACACGACAGTCACCCGAGGCTGAAATCAAATGCAGGTCCCTGGCACTGGGAGGCAGTAGTGCTAACCACTGAGCCACCATACCACCCACATCTCCCTACTAAAGACCATCTTTGCACCTTAATAGTTTACAGATCCAGAAAATAGCACATCACTAAAGAAAAAAACACTGCTCCAAGCTTAGTACCTATGCTTTTATATTTTTAAAGATTAATCAAGAAACAAATCTCAATAAAAACATGTAATCACAAAATAACCCACTTTAGTCACTATTGTGGATTTACAAAAAAACAGTAAGGTTGCATTTAAAAGCAAGCCAAGATTAGAGTGGTGCTGGCAAAGAGGAGCAGAAAATTCGACTTTTCAGGCAAAAGCCCATCATCAGGAAGGACTTTTGCCCAAAACTACAATTGTTCCTGCTCTTCGGATGCTGCCTGACCTGCTGTGTTTTTCCAACACCACTCTAATCTTGACTTTAATCTCCAGCATCTGCAGTACCCACCTCCACCTTAAAAACAAGCCAACTAACTACTGCCTTGCTGTGAGGTCTCGCCACACAGGTTCTTCAAGGTCTGCTGTGAATTTCTTTTGTTTTTTTTCTTAGACAAACTCTGATACTTAAAACCAAACAGCAGAGGTAGTAGACTGTGCAGGTTTACTGCTCCATTTGTTTCACTTCTCATGTGGTCACTGCCTTTGCCTCTTCCTCCTTTTTAAAGTGCCTTTGTTTTGATTTATTTTTCCCAAAGTTCCAAAACAACGCAACAGCTTATAAAACAGTACTTATTGCTCCTAAAATTCAAGGAAATCTGCTTCAACACTGAAAATACCTCAAAAAAGAAGCAGCTCTCACATCCATTTTTTTTGTTTCCCATCCTCCAATATCCTTCTGAAGTAATGTATTATCCTCCTCACAGCTTATAATGTTGTGCATTATTCACAAATTTGAAGTTGTTCTCTTACCAAGGCCTAAGTCATTTATAGATAGTGGAAATTAAGGATGTCAACAGTGACCTCCAGGGAGCACCATCACAAACCTTACCCATGCCAAAAGAATCCACATACTGTTTATTACACACAGCCAATTTTTAAATTCATGATGTTACTGTCAATTTTGTACCATGAGCTATAAATTTGCTAACAGGTTTGTTGTGTCGGTCTGTACCAAGCACCTTCTGGAAGCCCATGTATACCACAGCAGTACCATTCCTCTCATTAGTCCTCTCTTTACGTTGTCACAAAACCTTAGTGAGTTAGCGAAACATGATTTTCTCTTAATATGGAAACATCAAGTTGTTCAAGAAATACAGGAAAGGATGAAAAGAAGAAAGAGGCAATGGTATTGATTATGAAGAAGGGCATTGCAATGTTGGAGAAAGAGGGTGCCCAAAGGACAGAAATGAGTGAACCAACAAAAAGTGGACAACTATAATGCTCAGCTGCAAATGTGTTGCTGGTCAAAGCACAGCAGGCCAGGCAGCATCTCAGGAATAGAGAATTCGACGTTTCGAGCATAAGCCCTTCAAGGGCTTATGCTCGAAACGTCGAATTCTCTATTCCTGAGATGCTGCCTGGCCTGCTGTGCTTTGACCAGCAACACATTTGCAGCTGTGATCTCCAGCATCTGCAGACCTCATTTTTTACTCAACTATAATGCTCAGTGTAGTCTACAGGCCATCATAAGTGGGAAGGATATGGGAAAAACAAATTTGCCAGGCAATGACAAGTAATTAAATCACGTTTGTCCACCTGACTCACAATTTTGTCCCAAATCATTCCCTTAAAATGTTTGCCAACTACTCAAGTGAGATTATCTGGACCATAATTGCTTGGTTTACTTTTGGTTTTGATTTGAACGTTTTGTAACATTTGCATTTCTCCAGTCACCTGCACCACTCCTGAGTCAAAGGAAGACTGAAAAATATTAGCAGTGTCTCTATAGTTTTCATTTGCACTTACCACAGTATCCATCCAATCCCTGCACTTCGTCAGCTTTGAATATAGACCACCAGTTCAGTACGACCATCTTGTCAAGTTTAAACCCTCTAGTGACTGGGCGTCTTCCTTGGTCTAGAAATCATCTTTCTTCTTTGTAAAGTCAGAACGAAAGTGTTCATTTAATACTCCAGCAATGCCCTTTCCCTCCATGTGTTAATCCCCTTTCTCATCTTTAATCAGCACCCCTTCTTCTTTTACCACTTTTTCCTATTTATGTTCATAGTAGCCTTTGGAATTTCCTTTTGTGTTAGCAGTCAGCCTCCAATCATACTCCCTGGTTTGTGTTTCTTATTTGCTTTTTCACCCTCTCTCTAAACCTGCTATATTCAACCTGCTTTACAATAGCATTTTACTTCTGACATCTGTTGTAAGCACACTTTTTCTTCTTTATCATAATTTCTTTTGTCCTTTTTAAACACTTACTTCATCCAGGAAGCTCTGGATTTGTTTGCACTACCTTTCTCTTTCAAAAGATTAAAACTTCACAGTTTGAAGATAGCCCATGGCTAAGCTGCTATTTTTTTCTGCAAACTTATAATCCAATTTATTTGATCCAAATCCATTCTTCATTCATTGAAGTTGGCTTTCTCTAAATGATAAATTCATACTCTCGCTTGTTCGCTTTCCATTATCATCCTAAAACCTACAATACATTGATCACTATCCCCATAATGTTCTGCCATTGACGTCTAATCTACTACTTGCTTCATTCCCAAGAACCAGTACTTTGTTTCTCATTGAACTAGAAATATGATCCTGTAGAAAATTCTCTTGAACACACTCTAGAACTCTTGTCCCTCTCTATTCTTTACATTACAACTATCCCAAACTATATGTCGATAATTAAAGTCCTCCATTTTAGCCACTCTATAATTTTTACACTTCTGTCATTGCACTGCAAATTTGCTTCCCACTTATGATGGCCTGTGGACTACACTGAGCAATATAGTTGTCCACCTTTTGTCATTTCACTCATTTCTGTCCTTTGGGCATCCTCTTTCTCCAACGTTGCAATGCCCTTCTTCGTAATCAATACCATTGCCTCTTTCTTCTTTTCATCATTTCCTATATTTCTTGAACAACTTGAGTAATAAATATTTAACACCTTTTACACCAAGTCTCTGTAGTCACAGGATCAAATTTCCAAATTGTAACCTGTACCTGCAACTACACTCTGTTCATTCAGATACTTGCACAGTACCCTGATTTAGTCTTTATGACTTTCTCTCTAACTCTGACCTTAACACCTCACATAGTCATTTAATAATTTTATATAGTTTCAAAAACCATGGAAATTAAAGCTGGCATCTGTAAAGGTATTCCAGATTTTTTTCTGTTATCCTGTAGGAGGGTTGCTGCTATACCTACTACATTGAGGAGACAAAACGCAGGCAGGTATCCTGCAAAGCAGTCACCCAAGATTCTGTCTGCAAACATTACCTGAGCTTCCAAGAATTTGGTCATCTGACCTAATGCCATCTTGTATAACTCAATGCCATACTTTCATGTATAATGTGGCTATAAAGTGTGTTGGAATATTCCTTTGCATTCAAGGCCCTATGTAAGCACAAACTGATCCTGCTAGCTCTTTAGAAGAGCTATCCAGTTAGTTCACTCCCCTGCTTTTATATTAGAACTTTGAATAAATAGCTTCAAAATTAACATTTTGCAATTTCCTTTTGAAATTCACAACTGAATGTACTCCAACCACCTTTTCAGATAGCCCATTCCACATCATAACACCTTGTTGCACTTATTCTCCAAGTGCATCGTTCATTTATTCATCCAGTCAAAATAAAGTTGTTAACAGTACATTTCACCTCTCAAGGTGGTTATGAATATTTGGTTTATTCAGTCATAGAAATTATTTATTTCATATTTCAGTGCTTACTAATTAATAAACAAACATATAAGGAAGGCAGTAATAGTGTGTGGAGTGAAATGTAAACAGATTAGAAGAAATGTCATAGGGGTTGTATTTTTCTTTTCATTCATTCATTGGATGTGGATGTCCATGACTGAGCCAATATTTATTGCCCATCTTGATTTCCCTTGAGGAGGTGGTAGTGAGCTGCCTTCTTAAACTGTTGCAGTGCATTTGGTGTAGGTACACCCACAGTGCTGTTAGGAACAGCACAGTGCTATTAGTGCTGCCAGAATTTTGACACAGCAATTTAGACTTGGATTTTCATTTAGATTTGCATTTAGACCCACCAATCTGATATAATAAAAGTGAATGAGAATTACAGAACTGAGTGTGATGGCAATCTAAAAAGTAAAGATTGTAAAAGGCAAAATGTCAATAAAATCATTAAAGGTTAATGACATTGACATGGTTTTATGCATCAATATACAGAAGCATAATAGGACCAAGAATGATCTACTCATCCTTTATTAACTTTTTCCCCCACAGATAAAGAATGTGGACAGGAACATGACAACCAAGTTTCATTTCTTGATTCATTTCCTTGAGTTGGTAATCTAAATTTATTGAATTGAGGTACCTGATTGAGTATCAGCATAGGTTTAAATTCCCCTCGCAAAATCCATTTGTGCTGATGCACCTTGGTTTATTTATGGCGTATCATTTTATCGTATGCCTTCTTTCACCCTTTCATGAGTTGCTCAGGAATTTACATTGCTGGCCTTAATCCCTCCACCTTTTAATCCTGTGAGACAGCCTTGTTCAGTTTTGAACCAGAGCCGATTTTCCTTCACACCATCTGCTCACTGCGCAAAGAGCTTTTTTGAACTTGATAACTGCAGGGAATTAAAGTGGTACTTGCTTTATCTTAATTTTACAATTACATTTATTTTTCAAAAGGGCAGATAATCAGTTTGTTGCATTTCATGGTGATTGTAGGGTGATTTCATTATTATCTATTATTACAACACCTTGGAGACATCTGAGCCTCTCTCTCCAACCTCCTTTGATATAAGGATGTGCATCGAAGGCTGAGAGGTTCATAAACTCATGAGGGGTATGGGTGGGGTGAATAGCCGTGGTCTTCTTCCTAGTGTGGTGGAGTCTAAACATAGAGGACATTGGTTTAAAGTGAGAGAGGAAAGATTTAAAAGGGACCTGGGGGGGGGGGGGGGGGGGGGGGGGGGAGGTGAGGGAAGTGGGGGGACACCAGAGTGGGGTGTGTGTATGGAATGACCTTGTCAAACGAAACGGTAGAGGTGGGTACATTTACAACATTTAAAAGGTATCTGGATGGGTAAATGAATAAGAAGGATTGAGAGATATTGACATTTCTTCTCTTCTTGTTTCCTATTTCACTATTGTTATGTTTGTTTATTATCTGAAATGCTTAATGTTTTGCACTTTTTAAATAAGATGTGCTCATAATGCTACTTTCAGCAATTTGACTTCATTTGCAGTGGTGACAGTGATTCATATAACCTATTAAGGCTCAAAGTGCTATTAAGCAGTTTCTGAAATTAAAATACAGTTTTCATGAATAAATTGAACATGATTTGGCAAAACAAAGTACTCTTGAAATGAAAATTTGACAAGAAGATTATGGACTGCTCAGTGAATTCCAGTTTCCAATTCTCAAGTCGTGAAATTAATAAATATGCCACCCACTGCTCTTTAATTGAGTAGGCCAGCTCCATTATCTATATTTGAGGGTATGACTCGCAGGTATGAACATGACTTAAAAATGGAAGTTTCATAAAAATGAAAGCCTTTCTGCTCTAGCTAATTTGAATCAAAACTCATTGGGGTAGGAACAGTTTATTCAAAAACTGTCTTTTAAGACATTCAAATTTATTTTGTATTTGACACTCTGCCTCAGCTAGAAAAAGTAATCATTGAATTAGTGCACTGTTGCTTTACTAATACCATTGAAAAACTAAAGTAAGGGACTGAGATGTTCTAGGTGAACAAAAATATTATTGTGTCAAGTAGCTTACCAAGTTTTCTTACTTCAAGTCCATAAACCTAATGACATTGATGCTTTAATGGAGCCATGTTCCACTGACATTGCAGTTGTTATGTCACAATGTGAAGTGCTGATGATGGTGGCAGTCTCAGCTAAACATTTTCATTCTGGTAACAGACCTGGAATGACCAGTAAACCTTTTTGCCTCAGAAAGCTCCTGCCATTATGCACCAGCTCAGAAACATTGTTTGACTCTGTCCTGCTGATGTTTTATGTTGTGTACACCAGTTCTAACAGCCGAAGAAATAAAATTGGAAGAATGAGCATAAAATAATTGCAAAGAATAAATTGAAGTGGATTTTGGGAAAACGCGCTGTTAGTTGGAGCCATACCTGGCACTATGGAAGATAGTTGTTTTAGAAATCATTCATCGCTACAGGAGTTCCTTAGAGTACTGTCCAAGCCTCAACAATTTTCTACTAATCCCTGAATTCCACATAATGATACCCTTTTGTATCAAAAGCAAAATTCTCCTCATTTCAATCTTGGAAGGGAGATTGGTGATGAAAGTTCAAAAACTACTTGCTCTACCCGCTTTGGTCAGATCTTTTGTACTTCCTTTCTGGCATTGGTCCATTGAGTATGGAATCATCAACATCTGGGTTTGAGCAATCTTGTTCCATGCCATTGAAATACCTTGGAGGCAGCCCCCACTCTTCACCACAAAGGCTGATATTACCTCTATCAAGGATAGTCTGTAGGTCCTCATTTTCAAAGTTTGTTGATGATCATTATGACAAAAAAAATTAAACAGCCATATAGGTTTCAAAGTTTCATAAGATGGGAAAATTGGGCATATTGCTACCTAATCTTGAAGGATTTAGTATATATACATTACTGAATGGACGGTGAACATTTGTTGAAAGGTAAGACAGTTAGCCTTATGGACCTGTGTTCACTTGCTGATCTTTGCCATTCCCTGTTCTTTCCCCCATATGCCTTTTAAAAAAATTTATCTGTTCTAATATTTTTCTAATTCCCTTTTAAAATAATTCAAGTCTTTTGATATTTCTGCTAGCATATTCCTTTTACAACCAACCCTCTGCTTAAAAAGAAATTCTACTAATCTCTGCCTCCCTTCCTTTGTTGATTTTAAACTTAGAGTTATAGAGATGTACAGTATGGAAACGGACCCTTCGATCCAACCTACCCATGCCAACCAGATATCCTAATGCAATCTAGTCCCACCTGCCAGCACCCAGCCCATATCCCTCCAAACCCTTCCTATTTATATACCCATCCAAATGCCTCTTAAATGTTACAATTTTGCCAGCCTCCATCACACCCTCTGGCAGCTCATTCCATACACGTACCACCTTCTGCGTGAAAACGTTGGCCCTTAGGTCTCTTTTATATCTTTCCCCTCTCACCCTAAACCTATGCCCTCTAGTTCTGGACTCCACGACCCCAGGGAAAAGACTTCGTCAATTTATCCTATCCATGCCCCTCATAATTTTGTACACCTCTATAAGGTCACCCCTCAGCCTCCGACGCTCCAGCGAAAACAGCCCCAGCCTGTTCAGCCTCTCCCTGTAGCTCAGATTCTTCAACCCTGGCAACATCCTTGTAAATCTTTTCTGAACCCTTTCAAGTTTCACAACATCTTTCCAATAGGAAGGAGGCCAGAATTGCACGCAATATTCCAACAGTGGCCTAACCAATGCCCTGTACAGCTGCAACATGACCTCCCAACTCCTGTACTCAATACTCTGACCAATAAAGGAAAGCATACCAAACTCCTCCTTCACTATCCTATCTACCTGCGACTCCACTTTCAAGGAACTATGAACCTGCACTCCAAGGTCTCTTTGTTCAGAAACACTCTCTAGGACCTTACCATTAAGTGTATATGTCCTGCTAAGATTTGCTTTCCCAAAATGCAGCACCTCGCATTTATCAGAATTAAACTCCATCTGCCACTTCTCAACCCATTGGCCCATCCTGGTCCAGATCCTGTTGTAATCTGAGGTAATCCTCTTTGCTGTCCACTATACCTCCAATTTTGGTGTCGTCTGCAAACTTACTAACTGTACCTCTTATGCTTGCATCCAAATCATTTATGTAAATGACAAAAAGTAGCGGGCCCAGCACCGATCCTTGTGGCACTTCACTGGTCACAGTCCTCCAGTCTGACAAACAACCCTCCACCAACACTCTCTGTCTTCTACCTTTGTGCCAGTTCTGAATCCAGATGGCTAGTTCTCCCTGTATTCCATGAGATCTAACCTTGCCAATCAGTCACCCATGGGGAACCTTGTCGAACGCCTTACTGAAGTCCATATAGATCACATCTACTGCTCTGCTCTCAACAATCTTCTTTGTTACTTCTTCAAAAAACTCAACCAAGCTTGTGAGACATGATTTCCCACGTAGAAAGACATGTTGACTGTCCCGACTCAGTCCTTGCCTTTTCAAATATATGTACATCCTGTCCCTCAGGATTCCCTCCAACAACTTGCCCGCCACCGAGGTCAGGCTCACTGGCCTATCGTTCCCTGGCTTGTCTTTACCACCCTTCTTAAACAGTGGCACCACGTTTGCCAACCTCCAGTCTTCTGGCACCTCACCTGTGACTATCGATGATACAAATATCTCAGCAAGAGGCCCAGCAATCACTTCTCTAGCTTCCCACAGAGTTCTCGGGTACACCTGATCAGGTCCTGGGGATTTATTCACTTTTAACCGTTTCAAGACATCCAGCACTTCCTCCTCTGTAATCTGGACATTTTGTAAGATGTCACCATTTATTTCCCTACAGTCTATATCTTCCATATCCTTTTCTACAGTAAATACTGATGCAAAATATTCATTTAGTATCTCCCCTATTTTCTGTGGCTCCACACAAAGGCCGCCTTGCTGATCTTTGAGGGGCGCTGTTCTCTCCCTAGAAACTTACGTCTTTAAACAACAGTAAATCATTTGTAGCATTCAAAAATATATGATAGTTTGGTATGTCTCTATCTGTCCTCCCATTAACCTTCATGGACCCTGATGAAAGTATCCCATTTTCTGTAGTGTCTTCCCACTTTGCTAAAGCCACTAATCTCAGTAAATCTCTTCTACGCTGGTTCCATTATCTTGACTTCCTTCCTAAAGCAGAGTACCAAAACCTGATCATTTCTTTGCAGATTTGTTCTTTGTGAAAAGCATGATTTTGGTGAAACAAAAGTTCCTTCTGTCTTGGAGCTTTAAGGGTGGTAATTGAAAAGTTGAGACAATTCAATTACATTGCTCTAATGCAGTAAGCAATTTATTTAGTAGACTAAGCATCCTCACAACAATGTATATCAAGCTGCACATATATTGACAATGCATCAAAAATAAAAGTGCCAATTTCTAAACTCTTGTTTTTTGTAGGTTGCCCACTGTTAACAATATTGCAAAAATAAACAGCTGTGACACATATGATTTCTAAGAATAATGAAGTTATGTCCTCCCTCTTTAACTAATAACAGGAATTTCATTCCTTTACTCTCGATGCTTTTGAGGATTTTGACAAAAAAATGTTGTTAGTTTTAGTTAGAGAATTCACTTGTGTTCACTTCTATTCATCCAAGAATACGCATATTATTTAATTCAAAACATACACATTTCTAATTCAAGATAATTAATGGTAGCTATTAGCACACTGTAGCTAGTGCTATAATTGTGACCTTACTGGTCAAAAAAAATCATAAGGTAGAAAGAAAATTCCAAATGCTGTACAGCTGCAATGAGGCAGAAAAAGGATGGAAACAGATTCAATTGATCAAAAGGTGAGTAGACTAGTTCTTGGAAAGGAAAGTGTTTACAGGGCTATAGGAAAAGAGTGCAACTTACAGAAGCTGTATCAATGATACCCTATGCTTGTATCTTCATTAGTGGTGAAATGACTTTATTTTAATTTAAGCAGTGGAATGCCTGTTTGCCGTTAGCAAAACCTTGTTTCCAGAGCTTTTATTTTCCTTTATTTTTCTTGAAAAATGTAGTTTCGGTTTTTTTTTGATGGCCATATGTGTACTTTCCAGCAGGGGACTCTTGATGTTTTCAATCCTTCAGTGCAAGAGCAGCGAAATCAATTAAAGCACCCAGTCTTCTGGCTCAGCACAGGGCAGAGTAGAAACTGAAGCTGGAACCCTAGGGCGAATATAGCTTAATGCTACACCACATGGGAGCATTAGCAATTCACAGCTTGTTCAAGCTGGAAACATAGGCATGCTTCAAAATTAGAAGTCTCTTTTTTTAAAAAAAAGACTATGCAGTTTTGAATATTCTATGATTAATCACTTGATTTTTTTAAAAATTTAATTCATATGTTATCATTTTGCTCTGTTTTCAGTGCTTTAGCCCATTTTTATCCAGGACTTAATATTGTGGCCAGGACACTTTTTTAAAAAAATAATAGCTCTTCTTCTAAATATATTATTCATTCTTCCAAATCAATGCATGAACTCTGCCTTGGTTCTCTCCATGCTGTGCACAGGCTACACTCAGCAGTGTGCATTGGCCATTTACGCTTAATGCAAGCTTAAAACTTGCGTATGGGAATCATGAAATAATAGACTTCTGATCTTGCTCCACAGTCACCTGATGAAGGAGCAGCAGCCCGAAAGCTAGTGCTTCCAAATAAACCTGTTGGACTATAACCTGGTGTTGTGTGATTCTAAACAATAAGACCGAGAAGAAGTGAATAAGAACTGCAAATGCTGGAGAGTCAGAGTTGAAAAGTGTGGCACTGGAAAAGCACGTCAGGTCATCCAAAGAGTAGGAGAGTCAACATTTCGGGTCTAAGCCATTCATCAGTAATGTGGAGTGGGAAAGGATCTGAGAGATGAATAGAGGAATGGGGTTGGGGCTGGGGCTGGGGGGACGGTAGGTGGGAAGGCGATGGGTGGATGCAGGTGAAGGGAAACAGTGATAGGGTCGGTGGGGAGGGTGGAGCAGGAAAGACAATGGAAATGAGTTTGTCTCCTTCATGAGCCCCACATTTGTTCATTGATCCCATGTTCCTATATTTCATTAGCGTTCAAAAAATCTGGCAATCTACTCCTCAATACCAAACAATAGGTTTCTACGTGGAGAATTCCAAAAGTTAACCATCCTCTAAGTGAAGAAGTTTCCCCTCATCACATAAGAATATTACTCCTTGTCTGTTCACTGCGTTCTGAATTCACTAGATGATAGAAGCAGCCGCTCAGTATCTGTCCTATCAAAGCTCTTAAGAAATTTATATTCTTCAATGATATCATAGTGCATTCTTCAAAACCCAAGAGAATAGCGGTCCATTCCACTCTCTGTCTCTTTGGAGGACAGCTCATTCATAAATCAGTCATTGAATATCTGTGTTTAGGTGAGGAAGCACCCACTTTATTCAGTACCCCATGTGTAATCTCAACAAAACATTACAGAATTGCAGCAAAACCTCTTTACTATTGTACCCCATGACCATTACAATAAAGGCTAATGTACCATTTGCCTTTCTAAAAGTTTGCCAAATTCTGCAATACATGCTCAAAGATAACAAAAGTAACATTGACTCATCTCCTATCATTTAAGAAGAAGTTTCATTGGCACAGGGAAAAACCTCACATTGTGCCACAAAATACTTCACCCGCCACCTTCTTGCCCGATCACTTAACCAGGCGAAATGATTTTTAAAAAAATATTTATTAGTTTATTGTGTTTTTTTTTGCTGAAATGTTACCCACTTTATTGTCTAATAGATAACCACTGACAAATAAAATCTGCTTTGGTAGGCACACAGCAAATAGGAACCACAGGAACGGATGGAAATATCTCTGCAGGAGGCTAAATAGAAGTTAGGCAGCAGCTCCATTAATTTTTCAGGGCAAGTACACAGCAAGGATGAAGCACGAATTCAGCCGAAAAGCCAAAAGTGAAACATTTATAACTACGGCCATCCTTCTCTGCCTATGAATCATTAATGAGTTGCACTGTGCATCCAAGTTTACGGCTAGCTTTTTAATTACCTATTTTTGGTCAAAGAGTTTGCTCTGATGTCTATGGCTGCAACTAATCATTTGACATAACTTGAACTTTGTTTTGTTAAAATATATTGAGGTAAGAATGTTCTGTACCGTTCCTGAAATATTCAGGTTTTTTTTGGATACAGTTTTGTGCTAATCAAGGAATATAAAAATCAAGCCCTTGAACATTTTGCATTGCTTGCTATCCAAAGCATCAGCAGTCTATGAGAACATAAGGAGAAGGAGGAATAGACTGTATGACTGTTGAACCTGCTTCACCATTCAGCATAGTCACGGCTAATTTTTCTATTCAGCTCAATAGAACATAGAACATTTCAGCATAGTACAGGCCCTTCGGCCCACGATGGCTCCACACGTTGGGCAACAATCTGAAGCTCACCTAATCTACACTATTCCATTCTCGTCCATATGCCTATCCAATAACCATTGTCACAAAATTGGTTTCTTTTTTCTACAAGCTGTTCCTTTTCTCAAGGATACTATGTCCTTGGTTTTTTTCAGAGGGGTAATAAACTGCTTTTGGTGCTGATTACACGGGTATTGAGAGACTTATTGTTTATATGTAAGCAGATGAGACTTCAGGCCAAAGTGGTCATGTTTTAGGAGTGACCTGTATCATGAAAGGAGGATGGTCAGCTCTCTAGCTGAGCAGTTTAGTTCAGTCCAGAACTGGTTACCTCATTCCAGGTAATTTTCATTGTACACTTACCAAAACAAATTGCAAAGTTATGGTCTGGGCTGCTGGCTTAAGAATGTTAAGAGTGGTCTGGCCGAGGGAATAACAAATTTAAATGCCCTTAAAGTTGGTGAGTCTACTATTGTTACAGATAGTGGGTTCCATACCCGTACTACTCTCTGAGTAAAGAAACTACCTCTGACATATGTCCTATAACCATCTTCCCTCTCACTCCCCATGTCAATTAATTCCCCAAAAGACCAAAGAAATCTCTATGCAGATTGCAATGCAGATCATTTCACATCCAATCTCATCTGCTTGGCATTACTATGTCAATCCCTCACACCTTACAGCCTTACCAATAAATGGCCCATCAATGCATGCTAAAATATGTTATCTTTTCTTGTTCTTCCCACAAAAGAATATCACTTTACTCTGCCCTGAATTAATTTTCATCTATCAGATACTGCCCATCCTACAGGGCTGTATATGTCCTCTTGAATTTTATGTACTGGTTCACAAGACTTCCAAGTTATGTATCATCTGCACATTTGAAACTGTTCCCTGTACACACAATTCCAAGTCATTATTCTATATCAAGTAAAGCAATGGGCCTGGCACTGACCCATGGGAAATGTATGCTGAATCCTTTCCACTTCTCATCATATTATGTAAGTTGAGTGTGTGGTGCTGGAAAAGCACAGCAGGTCAGGCATCATCTGAGGAGCAGGAGAGTTGATGTTTCGAGCATAAGCCCTTCATTAGGAATTAGGCTTGTGGGCTGGGGAACTGAGGGATAAATAGGGGGGAAATGGGACTGAGGCAAAGGTAGCTAAGAATGCAATAGATAGGTGAGGTAGGGAGAGAAGGTGATAGGTCAGAGAGGAGGGTGGAGCAGATAGATGGAGAGGTCAAGAGGGTGGTGCTGAGTTGGAGGCTTGGAACTGGGATAAGGTGGGGGGAGGGGAAATGCGGAAACTGGTGAAATCCACATTAATGTGGCTGCATGGTCCCAAGGTGCAGATGAAGCGTTCTTCTTCCAGGCATCAGGTGGTTAGGGTTTGGTGACGAATGAGATCCAAGTGTTCAGCCATGGGCGGTGGGGTTGGTTGGTGCGAGTGTCCCAGGGCTGTTCTCTGAAATGATCTGCAAGTTGGCGTCCTGTCTCCCCGATGTAGAGGAGACTATATTAGGTGCAATAGATGACATTTGTGGAAGTACAGGTGAATTTCTGTTGGATGTGGAAGGACTTCAACTCCCCCTCCTGGGATTAATATGGATTTCACTAGTTTCTACCCCCCCCCCCCCCCCCCCCCAACCACAATGCCTCCAACTTGGCACTGCCCTCTTGACCTGTCCATCGTCTTTCCCATCTATCTGCTCCATCCTTCCTCTCTGACCTATCACCTTCTCCCCCATCTTCATCTGTCTATTGCATTCTCAGCTACCTTCCCCCGCCCCCCGCTCCACCCCATCCCATTTATCTCTTAGCACCCCAGACCCACAGTCTCATTCCTGATGAAGGGCTTATGCCCAAATTGTCGATTCTCCTGCTCTTGATGCTGCATGACCTGCTGTACTTTTCCAGCATCAGTAGTCCTCACTTTCTCCACATTGTATAAGTTGCCAGGATCACTGTCAGATCAAGATAAGGTAAATTTGCTGCCTCCATCCTTTTATATTGGGGTGGGGGGGGGGGTCTAGCAGGGCCACTTAGCCTAGTGTGATAGAGGACTATCAATTTGTAATCTAATCTCTTGTCTTAAATAAGATGTAATTTATTGCATAAAAGCAATTAGGTACATCTTAACTTGGCATGAAGGACACTTACAAAGACGATAAGGAAAACCTAGTTAATAGATCAATCTCCTTCAAAATCCAGAGCTGTTCCTGCATCTGCATCAATATAAAGTTATTATATTGGACAGTCCTTAATACATGCTTCAACATTAATGCTTTCAGAACTAATACCTCAGAAAGCAGGAAACACCAGATATCCCCTCTTTCAGTTACTACTGTTTGTTAACAAGCCTTTAAGAGTTAAGTAGGGATTTCTATTTAAATTTGAAGGAGCATAATTCTCCAGACAAACCTTGGATGTCATGATAATTGAGAGTAGCAGTGTCTTCCAGAAAGACCTTGGGAACCTTAAAGAAGTGGTTGTCATGCATTTCACTAACAAGACAAACAGTGCCATGGTGCATCCACCTTTTCAGAAGTCCTCACACATGCAACTCTGCAGGCCGATGCATGTACAGGTGATAAGGGCGCCTATTGTCTGCAGATATTGTTCTCAATAGTAGATTCCAGAGGAGATGGGAAGCACAGGCATCGCCTCAAATCTCTGGTAAAGCGGCACCAGTTCTAGAAAATTTTGCAGCACTCCTCCCAGTTTGTCATGGCACACCAGTTGAAAACTACTATCACAAAAGATTAACTAATGAGTCAGGCAGGGGTATGAGGATGCACAGATAAGAGGTGAAGCAAACAATGAGGGGAGGTTAGATCAAGGTAAGAGTCTCTGCTTAGGTCAGCAAAAGATACATACCCAGACTGGAGAAACCTGTTTTTCATGTGATTATTTACAGACAAGATTTAGAAGAATCCCTACAGTGTGGAAACAAGCCATTTGGCCCACCAAGTCCACACCAACCCTCCGAAGAGCATCCCACTCAGGCCCATTACCCTACTATTTTACATTTCCCCTGACTAATGCACCTAACCTACACATCCCTGGACACTATGGGCAATTTATTGTGGCCAATTCACCGAATGTGCACATCTTTGGACTATGGGAGGAAACCGGAGCACCCAGAGGAAACCCACGCAGACGTTGGGCAAACGTGCAAACTTCACGCAAACAGTTGCTGAGGGCTGGAATCAAACCTGGGTCCCTGACGCTGTGAGGCAGCAGTGCTGACCGCTGAGCCACAATGCCACCCCCCCTTTGTCAAGGTTGGAATTTGAACAATGAACTGTGCACATGACCATATGTGTATATAAAAAAAAGTTTATTGCATTCGGCAGAGTTCTGTTGTAGCTACTCTCCCTGTGTTTACTTGAATAAATAGTCATAAACCTGTCCTGAAGACCCCTGTGGTTGATCATCAGACATAACCACAACAGTGTATATGATGAGTTTTTTTTTCAGAATTCCATATAAGCTGTATCTACCACATTACCCTCACTGACTCTCTGTTACCTCAAAAATTCAATCAAATTGTCCTTAACGAATCTACATTAGCTTTTCTTAATTAACCTGCACATAAAACCTTCCTCATTCTCAAGGTGAATCAAAATGACCAATACGAGCTGGGCTTACACAAACCTTTTTGGTCAATGGTGCAATGTTTGCGATTCTCCAGTCCTCTGATATGACTCATACCTCAGGAGGATTGCAAGGTTATATTCAGTGTGTCAGTAAAGGTGCAGTTTTCATCCTTGCTTCTTCAGCATCCTTTCCAGAGCTTGTCAGTTATTGTCTTGAAATATAGTCAGCTTTTCCTGGATCTGCTGTTTAGCTTTTTTTTTAGTCCATCTCCTTTTTGATGTGACTTTGGCAACAATTTTTTTTTTCGGTGAAAACAGATGTGATGTACTTATTTAGTGTTCCAGCCATTCCCTCTGACTCTGGTGCAGAATTCTGGCATCCCTGGAGGTGGGTGGAGAGTGGCAAAAAGCAGAAATAATTGACCCTGGAGAGAAACTCACTCCCTTTCTTGCCACTTCCGCAATTGAGTGCTGGGCAAGAAAGTTCATCAGAGACTCACTTAAGTGGTCACTTAGAGGCTACCTCTGTGTCTCTAATTGCCACTTTCACAATCGCATACCTCCCCAGTGGACAAAAATGTTGGCTCATTTCCTGACTGATAAAACATGGTGGTCTGCCTGCTCGGGTGGGGAGGGTGAAATGGTGCCCTATCTGGGGCACTGGCAGGCATGAATAGCCGGCGTGGAGGTAGTCTCTGAAAGCAACCCCTAATTCCCTTGCCTGTGACCTGTTGGCACCCCTCCTGGCGAGAAGAAGGGGTTTAAAAAAAACAACTTACCTTCTTGCTGCTCAGTCCCCCAAGGAATAGATACAAAGCAGCAAACTTTAGGACCCAGAAGCTATTGAACTCTGGCTGGAAACTTCTGGCAACCCAGATTGCCAGTGTTGACGTCTGTGATAGGACAAGGTACTCATCCTTGCTCCCCTGTCAGCTTTTAATGGACTGATTGGTGGTGGAGGTGGAGGTGGAGGGAATAGTTATCTCAACAGTGAAACTGGCATGTTTGTTGCCACCTAACTCTTTTCTCCCCACTTAAAAGAAAATTGGATAATCCATTTTTTGCTTTCAATCAGTCCCGTCCCTCCTGTTCGTTACTCATCTGCCTCACGGAGGGGTTGAGATTCGTCAGTGCTTTTGGAGCTGTATGCATCACAGGAAGCAGAAGGTATTCCATTATCCTCCAGACTTGTGCCTTGTAGATGATACACAGGCTTTGGAGAGTCAGGCGATGATTAGATTAGATTACTTAGATTAGATTACTTACAGTGTGGAAACAGGCTCTTTGGCCCAACAAGTCCACACCGATCCACAGAAGCGCAACCCACCCAGACGCATTCCCCTACATTTAACTCTTCACCTAACACTACAGGCAATTTAGCATGGCAAATTCACCTAACCTGCACGTTTTTGGATTGTGGGAGGAAACCAGAGCACCCGGAGGAAACCCACGTAGACACGGGGAGAATGTGCGAACTCTATACAGAGAGTCGCCTGAGGCGGGAATTGAACCTGGGTCTCTGGCGCTGTGAGGCAGCAGTGCTAACCACTGTACCATCGTGCTGCCCAAAAAGTTACTACAAACTTTCCAGACTTTGGCCTGCTCTCGCAACCACAGTATCTATATGCCAGGCCAGTTTAACTTCTAGTCAATGGTAATCTCCAGGATGTTGATGGTAAGGAATGCAAATTTTGTAATGCCATTGATAGTCTTAGAAAGTTAGTTGGGCTCTGCCTTAATCAAATTGGCGGTGGTGTAATGTCTGACATTTAGAAGTAGTTAGTTTCCTATCTCTGGAAACTGTTCCTTAATTCAGCATCTCCACTCCTCCTCCTCATGAATGTTCTTCTCTTCACCTAGAAGGGAAGTCATTCAGAGCTCTAGATTTCTCCGTGATTAGCTCTTGTAATACCCTTGTTAAGTGGACTTCTGTAGGTCACCGAGATAGTGATTTCTAAACAATTTGTAGATTTAAGGTATCTTTGGGATTGTTTCAGTTGGAGGAAAACAGGCTAACGATACAGGCATAGTGAAGGTGAGGAAGCAGTTTGGAAGCTTTTCTGAGTCAACTAAAACACCAAGGTTGTAATGTCTGGTTTAGCTTCACACACAGTCTAAGGAGTGAGATGTCAGGCAATGAATCTGACATGTTGGAGACAGCCATGTGATTGAGAGAAGTGATGGTAAGGTAGATGTGGGTGTTGGCCTCCTTTATGTGGAAACTAGTGTTTTACTTTAAGGTGATATAGATAAAGAACGTGAGAAAGAGAGAGACAGACAAGGAGAGAATAATTTAAGAAGTAGCATTGCAGAATTAAGAGAAGCCATTGCAGGTGGCAGTGATTGAATAAATAAGAATTGATCATCAACCCAGATCAATGGTTTAATTTAGGAGCAGCCACAATCTCTTCCTTTGAGCACTGTAATAGCAAAAAATTATCATTTAGCATCATATGACCAAACAAAGCCATAAAATTTCATCACATTTAGAATATTTCTTCAGGCATCACAATGCCTGAAATCACAACTGAGGGAACTTTTGAATTTTGGAATGCTTTTGTTGACAGACTGGACTGAGAGAGAGTAGGAATTAGTAGGATTATGCAGAATTTCAAAGGTTTGGAGTTAAATGAGAAGAATAAAGAAATGGAAATCAGACTTCTATCTAACATGCCACTTGTGTATTCTCAGCAGGGATACAAAGCTAGTTGTTGAATGAAATTCTGAAATAGATTTGAACACTTCTTCATTACAACATGGGAGAAGTCTGTGGAGGTCCTGGATTGAGTGGACGATTTGTTGGAACATTAGTACTTGTAGTAAAAATATAAACTGATTATTCTTAAAAAGACCAAATTAAAAATGAAAGCAAGTTTAAAGGAGTGATTTTTAAGCACTGCCCATTCCTGTCTGATTGTAGCCCTTAGTAAATATTAATTGCAATAAAATTGATGCTTTTCTTGAAATGGACTTAGTGAGCATTGTCTAGTAATGCTCTCCCTATTCAGCCATTCTTGTGATATCAGTTAAAAGCAATGTCCCAGTATTAGATTTTCCAACTTATATTGACATTCCAAAGTTTGCTGCTATGGTGGCCAAATTATACTTCAGTTTCAATGTAGTTGCAGTGTAACAAGTGATGGTTTCCTCTATGAGTACCAAAGTTAAAAATCACACAACACCAGCTTACGGTCCAACAGGTTTATTTGCAAGTACTAGCTTTCAAAGTGCTGCTCCTCTGTCACGTACCTAGTGGAGTAGGATCATAGGACACAGAATTTATAGCAAAGGATCATCATGTCATACACTGACGCAATATATTGATGCAATATGTCACACCAGTATATGTCACTAAGATCTTTTGCTGTGGATTCTGTGTCCCATGATCCTATTCCATTAGCTACCTGATGACGGAGCAGCGCTCTGAAAGCTTGTACTTCCAAATAAACCTGTTGGACTATAACCTGGTGTTGTGTGATTTTTAACTTTATCCACCCTGGTCCAACACCGGCACCTCCACATCTTTAAGTAACGTCACTGGTTAACTGCAGGTGGTGTGACTCAAAGTGTCGAAATTGACATAAATATAAAAAAAATCAAGGAACTAACGCACCCAAGTAGCAGTTCCCATTATAGGGTGAGATTTTTTAAAAGAAATGTTATGTCGTTTGGCCACACCCAAACCCTGCCAATTCCTGATTTCACATGTATTAGTGAAAACCAAGGGACTGTTAAACAAATAGCAATCAAATTTCTGTTTCTTGCCTCCTGTGTATCACTGCCAGCTCAGGAAGCTCATTTCCTCTTTTTGAAAATTAAACACTTCATCGCAGCTCAACTTCACTATTAAATGGAGCCAATATAAACCTTCCAGCATGACTATTTTCAATAACCAGTATGAATAACTGACATGAACTTTAGGTTATTAAATGATCCAATTCCATACTCTTAATAGGAACTTCCAATGATTAACTACAAATCGTGTCTTGCTTAAAAAGGCATTGCTCATTGATTAATTAGTTTCCACATCGCATCGTCACATATCGATAGCTGGCTGTTCCTGCTAGCATGCAACTAATTAACAACTTAATAAATATGGCATTTAAATTATACAATGTGTATTATTTAAAGATTTTGTTTACTCAGGACCGTCACCACTGCAGAAATGAATAACTTTGACCAGGTAATAGTTATACACTGTGAGTCATCTGTATTCTTTGACATACATCCTTATAAGCACTTTTTGGTTTCTATTATTGTTTTATATAATTCAGTTGACTTTTCCCTTTACATATATACCATAAAAGACGATGGGAAAATTCTATATTTAATTCCAGCTACAGGAGCTCTCTGCCCATTCTGATCTATCAATAGGAAAAGCTACAGGGAGCACAGGGATGTGGAAGGATAAGGGGCAGCGTACACCATCTGAACAATTGCAGTGTTGCCTGATGGGAAATACTATCTTTATTTAACTGTTCACATACCAAAAACGAAACCTGGTGATGTAATTTCATTGAAAGACATCATTGGACCATTGAAAAAAAAATTCAAGTCTCTTTTGGCTCTGTTTCTCTTGGGTTAGTATGGTTTTCGCCTCTGAGTCAGAAGGTTATGGATCGAGAAAAAACTACAGAAAACTTCAGGACTAAACCTCAGCTGATACTTCAGGGCAGCATGACAAGAATGCTGCAATGTTGAAGGTGCATCATATACTGTCTTTCACATAGAACCATACAACACGGAAACAGGCCCTTCGGTCCAACCAGTCCGTGCTGAACATAATCCCAAACTAAACTAGTCCCACCTGACTGCTCCCCTCCAAATGTTTCCAATTCATGTACTAATGCGAATGTCTTTTAACCATAGAATAAATTATTCCCATGACACTCTGTAAAGAGTAGTTGCCATTTAAAAAGTAGCAATAGTGTAAATTACATTCAAAACTAAACAATGAACAGTTTTCTGATTTTGAATTATATCCCATTCACAATGCTTTCCTAAAAGTTGTACTGACTGCATTTGTAACCTTGATTTTTTATTTTATTTGGAATTTTAAGTCAGAATTACTGTTGAGGATCCAGAGAAAGCACAAAATTTTTGGTACACGATCAATAACAATTTTTAATGAGTCTCTGGTGATTTTTTTTTGTCAAAAGTTTAAAAAATTTGCAATGTACGTAGGTTCTGAGGAAGGATCACCGGACTCAAAATGTTAACTATGACTTCTCTTCACAGTTGCTTCCAGATCTGCTGAGCTTTTCCAGTAACTTCGGTTTTAGTGCAATGGTTCGCTCGCTGGTGACATGATCAGTGAGAGTCTCCAGTGGAGCACTGGTGGCGTGTCATAAAGTCATTGGGATGTGCAACATGGAAACAGACCCTTTGATCCAACCTCTCCATACTGACCAGATATCCGAATCCAATCTTGTCTCACCTGTCAGCACCCGGCCCATATCCCTCCAAACCCTTCCTATTCATATACCTATCCAAATGCCTCTTAAATGTTGCAATTGTACCAGCCTGCACCACTTCCTCTGGCAGCTCATTCCATACACGTACCACCCTCTATGTCAAAAAGTTGCCCCTTAGGTCTCTTTTATATGTTTCCCTTCTCACCCTAAACCTATGCCCTCTAGTTCTGGACTCTCCAACCCCAGGTAAAAGACTTTGTCTATTTATCCTATCCATGCCCCTTATAATTTTGTAAATCTCTATAAGGTCACCCCTCAGCCTCTGACGCTCCAGGGAAAACAGCACCAGCCTGTTCAGCCTCTCCTTATAGCTCAAATCATCGAAACCTGGCAACATCTTTGTAAATTTTCTCTGAACCCTTTCAAGTTTCACAACATCATTCTGATAGGAAGGAGTCCAGAATTGCATGCAATATTCCAACAGTGGCCTAACCAAAGACCTGCACAGCTGCAACATGGAGTTGTAAGGACATATTCACCTTTATTCTGCAGTCAGCATTTCCCTTCAGTGACAAGCCCTTCACTGAGTGCTTGCCCAAGAGTATTTTTCAGGTTCTGTTTCGATTTCCTTGGGTACCTGCACATTGTGCAGCAATACCTGCAAACTATCTCTGGTTCCATTTGCCCTGTGAGTTCTCAGGTCTTATTTTCAAATCTGATTGATGGGTCGGAAGATGATGATTGTAAACTTTTCCTTCAAGTCATCAAACCTCTCTTCTCCCCTGTGGAATACACTCTCCTCCCTCCCCCATCCATAAATGGCCATCTCCTTTCTTCTGACATCCCAACTGGCAGTTGGTCTGTTTGTTATCTCCCTTGACATTCCTGCTCTGCTCAACTACCACTTGTATCAAAGTCCCTATCCTAACCCACACTGCCCCACATTCAGTTCACCTCATCCTCCCTAGTCAGCCTACCTAATTAACCCATTGTGCTCCCTATCCTTCATGTGCAGCTGACACCCTTCCTTGTCTCCATTGCCCCTATCACTGTGACATTCATCTGTACATCCCATGCTACTCCTTCACCTCCCAGGATTATTCCAGTATCTCGCAACCACACTCTTTTTTGTATTATTCCCTACCATTCCTTTTCACCTAACTCCCATTTCCATGAACTTCTGCTATTGTTACATTTCAGAGCCCTTTTTGGTTTGCTTTCACTTGCTTTCCCGGTCAGGTTTGCTGTCAGCAACTCGTTTGGCCTCTTTACTTGAACAGGCTAATGGCCCAAGTCAGCCTCATCACTTTATACTGTAAGCATTTAACTATGAGAAAGTGAGGACTGCAGATGCTGGAGATCAGAACTGAAAAATGTGTTGCTGGAAAAGCGCAGCAGGTCAGGCAGCATCAGGAGAAGAAGGGCTTATGCCCAAAATGTCGATTCTCCTGCTTCTTGGATGCTACCTGACCTGCTGCGCTATTCCAGCAACACATTTTTCAAGCATTTGACTATACCAAGCAGGATTGCACACGACTGAGAATTCTGATGAGCTGCTTCACTTGGTCAGGCTCTCCACCTTACACCGTAAACACCTAGACAAAGGAACAGCTTGTCTATGAAGGGCCCAAGTAACAGAAGAACTGAAAACAAAAAGTACTGGAGATCAAACCAGCTCAGGGTGCGTCCGCGGTGAGAGAGCAAGCTAACGTTTAGAGTCTAGATGACTCTTCATCAGAGCTAATGTGAAGTGTGAAGGGGATAGCATTTATGCTGTCGTTGGGGTGGGGGGAGGGGATGGGGGTATTGGTGAGGAGGGGGTCGTTGGGGGGGAAAGAGATTGATAGTTCAGATGAAGTGCCCACTGGAAGGAGAGAGGACATGGTGACAGAATGTGACAAGCATGGTGTTGTACACCAGTCATGAATGGGAAGTGACAAAGATGTACACGGTGAAAGAGAATAGCTCTGATGTGGAGTCACTCGAAGCGTCAGTTTGCTCTTTGGGTCCATGGATGCCCCCTGACCCGCAGTGATCTCCAGCATTTTTTGTTTTCAGTACAGATTCCAGCATCTGCAGTAATATGGCCCTATATTAAATAACAAGAGAAGTTAGTTCTGACCAGAGCTTACAGGAAAAATTGTCTTCCTGGCCAGATACCCACCTCATGTACATATAATCAGGTTTGAGAACATGAGTGTTTCCAATTTTTGGTGAGTGAGGTTGTGCCCTAGAATATAACCCAAATAGGCTGAGGTGACAGTATAGTACACATAATGAACACAGCAACTTCAAAAAGGTTAGTCTATCAGGAAAGCTTAGAAATACATAAATAGAACAGAATCTTACCTATTAAATAAATCAGTAAAACCCACTAGAGTATGCAAGAGTTTGAAAATCCTTTAAAGGGTCTGATGGCAGCTCTGTTCTCCTTTTTGCTGACCCTTAGAATTTGCAACTGACCCTTTTAATAACCTTCCCGCTCTGTGATGAGCAGTGGCAGGGAAATGGATTTGAAATGCAGACGCTGTAAAATTCTGAAGAGACAAAAATCAAAAACGCAAAGAGTAATTTTGTTTGATTTATTTACCTGTCTTCTAGCGTATTTCAGCCAGATGTTTGGAAGGTATTTTAATTCAATAGCATCTTTAGAGTACTAGCGAAGTGAAGTATTAATTCACAATCTTACATGATGTATCCTTTCTGGTTGCATAGACCATTGCAATTATATCTGTGTTATTGTCGGGTGCTTCATTTAAATTGGATTGCTACCTGAAATTAAAAATAGATATATAGCCAATGTTCCCTCTAAGGTGCGTGGTTACGCTGCCACTCTGAAGGTCCATTATGCCATTTGCTGTGCCAATGCATTCATTTCTGAGTTTCCTGGCCACTGCCTTGTAAAACATGATGGGCTGTGCAGCAGTGCAGAAATTGGAAGGAAAATAACATGTAACTCCTTTCATACAAACACTGTCGTAATGTCAAACTCTCAGCATCCAATTTGCATGCATCAAGATCCCGTAAACAGCAATGAATAAGCATCCAAATAACCTGATATTGTGATGATTATTGAGGGACAAATATTATTACCCCTTGACGATAGGGAGAATTCCCCAGCCCCTAATCCCTTTCAAAGTTGTGCCTTGGGATTATTTTTCGATCAATCTGAACTTAAATATCTCATCTGAAAAGAAGTCTGGCAGCAAAACACTTGTCCAAATTGTAAAAGACAGACTTATTATAGGATGATTGGAATTCACTGATGAGACACAGCAATAGAATTAGCTAGGTAATAGAATTACCGTCAAGGGTCTGTGATGGAGAAGCTAAGCTCAAGTGGTTGATGTAATAGGTTAAATCAGTTTTAATAAGGAAATAATTGCTAAACTTTCAGTGATGGGGAAGAGCACTTGATCTTTTACCCCTTACCTTTTAAGAGGAGCTACCATCTTCTGCAGTTTCATGCATTCTGTTGTATTTTTTCCAATACATATAAACTTTTAAACTGTTAGGATCTTTCTCAATCTCTCCAGTTCTGATAGAATGTTCCATATTATGTAGCAACCCTTGTGGTGGAAACAAATTGAGTGTCTCATTGTTGATGGTAAGCACTTTTTGTCTCACTGCTTATTTTCTCAAATCCACTGTTTTGAAATTTAGATCTCCCCATATCCTTTCCCAGAGAAAAAGCTGTTTTTTTTCATAATTGTTGCCTGTTGAATTTGATATAATTCTGCAGAACATTTGCATTGTGCATTCCATTGCTTAAATATCTTTTGCGTTGTGAAGAACTGTGTACAGCACCCCGAACAGTTGTCCAACAAATGCCTAATGCCTAAATTCACCTTCTTTGTTTTTCTATTCACAGTCCTACATCTCTTTCCATCTGCATTTGCATGATTAAAAATATGTTTATTTATACCTCTAATCTTTTCTGTCTTATCTCTTTGGAGTAAATGTGCTTTCATTCTTTCCTCAATGCAGTGCTTCACATTTCCGTAAACTGAATTGTAACTGCCTTTTGGCTGCTTCCAAGTCATGTCATCCAATTTTTTTTTAATATCTATTCATTCTAGGGATGTGAGCATCAGAGGCTGGGCCAGTATATAATGCCATTTTTGGATGCCCTTGTGAAGGTGGTGGTGAGCTGTCTGTATGTATGAGCCACTGCAGTGCTTAGGGTGTGGAGTCACCCACAGTGCTGTTAACATATGAACTTTCAGGATTTTGACAGAATAGTGAAAAAATAGTGAGATAATTCCAAGTCAGGCATATAGACGTTGGGAAACTTGTCTTTTTTATTCACTCGTAAGACCAAATAATCTGTCGCTGGCTGGCCAGCATTTATTGCCTATCCCTCATTGCCCTTGAGAAATTAGTGATGAGCTACCTTCTTGAACTGCTGCAGGTTGACCCACAAAGCCTTTAGGGAGGGAATTCCAGGAGTTTGACCAGTGCTATGAACCCAGTCAGATTGATGCAGGACTTGCAGGGAAACCTGCAGGTGGTAGTGTTCCCATATATCTGCTGCCCTTGCCGTTCCAGTTGGAAGTGGTCATGGGTTTGGAAGGTGCTGTCTGAGGATCTTTGGTGAATTGCTCCAGTACATTTTGTCGATAGTACACACTGCTGCTACCGAGCGTCAGTGATGGAAGGATTGGATGCTTGTGGATGCGGTGCCAGTCAATTGGGGTGCTTTGTCCTGGATGGTGTCAAGCTTCTTGAATGTTGTTAGTGCTGCACTCATCCAGGCATGTGGGGAGTGCTTCATCACACTCCTCGCTTGTACCTTGCAGATAATAGACAAGCTTTGGGAGTCAGGAGCTGAATTATTTGCCTCAATATTCCTAGCCTTTAGAGTCATAGAGTCTTACAGCATGGAAACAGGTGCTTCAGCCCAAACTGATCTATGCCAAGCAAAATGTCCGTCCACACTAACCCCATTTCCTGCATTTGGCCCACATCTTTCTAATCCTTTCCAATCCATGTATTTATCCAAATGCCTTTTAACTGTTGTTAATGTACCCGCCTCAACCACTTCCACTGACAGCTCACTCTATATGTGTACCGTCGTCTGTGTAAAACAAGCTGCTCCTCCAGTTCCTTTTTATTCTTTCCCCTCTAACCTTAAACTGATGCCCTCTAGTCTTTGATTCCCCAACCCAGGGAAAATGACTGAGTGCACTAACACTATTTGAGCCTTTCATAATCTCATACACTTCTATATGATTCCAATCCCCCCCCCCCCGACCCAGTCTCCTACGCTGTAAAGAAAAAATCCTGGCTTATCCAACCTCTCGCTGTACCTTAGTCCCTTGAGTCCCGGCAACATCCTTGTAAATTTCTTCTGCACTCTTTCCAATTTAATAACATCCTTCCTATAGAAAGGTGACTAAAACTGAACACAATACACCAAGTATGGCCTCACTAATGTCCTGTATAACTGCAACACGCCTTCCTAACTACTGTACTCAATGCCCTGACTAATGAAGTCCAGTGTGCCAAAAGCCTTCTTCACTGCCCTGTCTGCCTGTGACTCCACTTTCAGAGAACGGTGCACCTGAACTCCAAGATCCCTCTGTTCCACGACACTCATTAAGGCCCCACCATTCATTATGAAACTTCGACCTTGCTTTGACTTTCCAAAATGCAAGACCTCACACTTATCTATATTAAACTCCATTTTCCATTTCTCAGTCCACTTCCACAGCTGATCATGATCCTGCTGCAATCTCTGACAACCTTCCTTACTGTCCATGATATCACCTATTTTAATGTCATATGCTTATGCAGTGAGTCCAGTTGAGTTTCTGATCAATAGTAGCCCCAAGGATTTTGACGCTGGGAGATGGTAATGCCATTGAATATCAAGGAGCAGTGGTTAGATTCTCTCTTTTGGCAGCACTCATTGCTTAGCATTTGTTTGTTACAAATGTTGCTTGCCACTTATCAGCCCAAGCCTAGATATTGTCCAGATCCTGTTGCATTTTAGAAGTATTTGCGGAGTCACAAATGGTGTGAAATTTGTGCAATCATTGGCAACTATCCCTACTTCTGACCTTTATTATGGAATCAAGGTCATTGATAATGCAGCTGAAGATGATTGGGGCTAGGGCACTACTTTGAGGAATTCCTGCAGCTGAGGTGACTGACCTCCAAAGCCCACAACTATCCTCCTATGTTCCAGGTAAGGTTAAGACCAGCAGAGAGAATTCCCTCTAATTCCCATTTGCTCCAGTTTTATCACGGGACCTTAATGTCATACCCATTCATGTTTTGCTTTGATATTAATGGCAGTCACTCTCTTCTTCCCTCTGGAGTTCAGCTCTTTTGTCCATGTTTGTAATGATATCGCAATCTCAGTGGCCCCAGCAGAGCTCAAACTAGGTGTCAGTGAGCAGATTCTGTTTGGTCGCACTGTTGATGACATCTTTGCTGATGATTGAGAATGGACTGGTGGGTCTGTCAGTGTTGTATCTGTACTGAAACAGTTAGGCTCAGAGCCTGTCTAGTTTGAGAGCTCGGTCTTAGGTCCAGTTTCTGAAACTGGACAATAAATTTTGGCTTATCCAACAACAACCATACCCCAAGAATGAATTAAGTGAAAACTTACAATTGAATGTGGGAAGACTCTAGTGCTTAGATCTAATCTATTGGTTGAGGGATTATTTAGCCCTACAAATTGCATGCTACATTTGCAATTTGGAATGTAAGTAGTCCTATCTTGTACTTCACTGAGTTAACACCTCATTTTTAGGTTTGTAACGTGTTGCTTATGGCATGCCCTCCTGCTCTCCTCAATAAACTAGGGCTGGTTTCCTGGCTTGATGGTAATGTTAAAGTGGAGACTATGCAGGGCGCTGAGGTTAGTGGCTAAGTGCAGTGGTGCTGAAGCAGACTTCTGACAATGCCTCATGGATACCCAGTTTGGATTTTTTACATCTGATCGAAATCTATTCCACTTAACACGCAGTTATGCACACCACTCAACAAAGGATACCTGCAGTGTGACGTTGGGATTTAGTTTCAATGTGGTCATCACATGGATAGATGCAACTGCAACAGGTGAATTACTGATGAAGAGGTCAAGTAGATTTTCCTTCTCTCCTTTTTCTTTTCTTCCTCACCATCTGCCTTAGCTTTGGTATGTTATCGCTGTCATTAAAGGCTTGGTTGGCTCAGTCATTAGGAGTACTGCAAAGCCACTCATGGTGAAACATATTGGAGACACACCCAGAAAACATCTGTTTCCTTGCCACACTCAAAGCTTTTGCCAAGTTAGTGTAGAAAGGAATCAGCAAGAGACTTCCTTGGCCATATTTGATCAGAAGCCACAACACGGTATGGAGTCCAGAGTCAATGTTAAGGACTTTCAGAACATCACTCTCCTGACTGTTAACCACAGTGCTGACACCACTGGTGGGTTTGTCGAGCCGATGGGAGAAAATATGCCCAACATTGATGATACTGGTGTCTGGGACATTGTCTATCAGGCATGGTTCCATGTGTATGGTAGTGTCAGGCTATTGCTTGACTAATCTGCATGACAGCTCTCCCAGTTGTGATCCAAGTGCCCAGATGTTTTTGGGAGGACATTTCAGAGCCATTGTCTTTCCCAGTTCCCATTCTTCCCAAGTGCCTCTGGCTTTATTGAGTTGTTTAGACCTCATTATGGTCTTGTAGAGCTAAGTGGTTTGCTCAGATTTTCTCCTACATTGATAACTCATATGAGCTTTTGCAATAACCAGCAAAAGCTTAATGCTCACCTTTAAACTAGCTTTTAATTCCAAATTTGTTAATTTAATTAAAATCGCATCATCTGCCATTCCCCAGCTCATTAGCCTACACTTCTGCATCACTAGTCCAGTGACACCCCCACTGGACCACAATCTCCCCATGTATTCTTGCATAGAAACTAACCTGCAACCAATGCAGAAACTAATTGAACTATTAATAGAAATTTCTTCTCAGTTGCACAGTGTCGTGTATTTGCAGCTGGCACAGGCAGCTGGCAAATTTATTGGTTGGTTTGTTTTGTGAAGAATTCAGTCTTGGTTTGTAAGAGAGAAAGGATAGATTAAAAATCGATTTGCAAGGTGAATCAAAGCTTTAAAAATGGCATTGTGAGAAAATGCAAACAGTAGGGTGTTTTTTTGGCATCGTTCGATCATATTTTCATTTCTAATCAGATGAAATAAGTTCTAATTTTGCTTGTTCACATTTCAGCTTTCTGTTTCCTCCTTTGAGATATTCCTGCTATGGTACATGTCGTACAATAAAATCCTGTAAGGAAATGCCCTGGGTTTATGTTGCATATTGCCCACAAATTGAATTGCCAAATTAACTACCATGCATAGTGAACAAAAGTTAGATCACTTCTCTGATGCAGCAGCTTATCTCGTGGGGGTACTGAACAACACCCTGAAATCTCATCTTAATTCAATATTCCAGGTCTGATTTTTCTTTTTGCAACGTGTCCCAGGGTGCCTGTGTGCATCTGGAGAAGAAGCCAACTCAAGCATAATTATTTTCTGGCAAAGATGTTTTATCTCTAGGTTGACATGACAGCGACAATTTCATTACATTTAAAGGTCAAGGATTAAAAGTACTCATCAAATGGAAATGTATTTTATTGCTTACCTAATAAAGACAAGCATGAAGTTATGACCATTCTATCTTTTTCAGCTCCTTCAGGCAGAAATTGAGTCACAATGAATTAAACAATACCTTATATTTTCTTGGCATCTAAAAGCAGATTTATTAATGAGAAATAATGATGCTGTTTCTTTTCCTTGTCTGGATTTGCGGTGACTCATTCTATTCCTCGCTCTCACCTTTTTTTAATTATCTCGGAATATTTAAAGAGGAGGAAACTGTTATATCAAAACAGAATGTGCTGAAATACTCAGCAAGTCGGGCAGTACCCGTGAGCTGGAGGACAGACTTAATATTCAGGGGCGAACCTCAAGTGACTTCTGAAACAGGCAACTTGTATTTTTCCTCCAGGGCGTTTTGAAACAGACTTAATGTGGTTGGGTGCAGCTTGGTAAACTGGGCAGAAAGTGATGCAAATGGGTCCACACAGTTAAATCGCCCACCTGATTTCTAATTCCTTTTGAAATCAGGGAGAACGTGATGGGATGAGTAATATCAAGAGCAGCCAATTAATTACCTCCTCAAAATTACCCCCAACGTTTTTCAAACATTCAGCCCTTCAAAGACAGAGCCTAAAAAATTGGTTGCTGGAAGGTTTTGAACTGCAGTAGATCAGCTGTATTTCTCACATGCCGTTGAACAGAGAACATGAATACAGCACAAGAATACAGATCCTTCGGCCTATTGTGCCTGTGCCAACCATGATGCCATTGTAAACTCTTCCAAATTGGATTAATGGTACTGTGTTGTCATGTGGGCTACTGTGCATTGGTATCCCAACATACAGTGGCACCTGGTCACAAAAAAACTCTTAAAATTGGGCATATTTTAATTTGCTTCTGTACGGTAATTATTTTGTGCATTTTTATCAAGCAGTTGGCTGATTAAAGTGATTAATATTGGTGATGTAAGAAAATTGGGTGGGTTGCGCTTCAGCGGGTCGGTGTGGACTTGTTGGGCCGAAGGGCCTGTTTCCACACTGTAAGTCTAATCTAATCTAATCTAAAAAATTAATGGATAATGATCCATTGGAGATCATCAAACATTTTAAGTTTATACTTTATATATTATAGTATCATTGCCTTTCATTGCCAAAATCAATTAATCTCATTCAGTTTAAGTAAAATCTGTATTATTAAACGACAACCTGGAAAGCTCTCATCTTCTCCCACCACTCTGGCTCAGTCAATTAGTGTCCAAATTGATGTATGGTGAGGAGAGATCAGTTTTAATTATTGTTCTTTTGATTTATACAGTCCAGATGGTTCACTGGTGTGATGCTATGTTGGTATACTGTTCCCAGGCTGGTGGAAAGTCAGCTCCTGAACTTAGCCTATTTTCCCCTTATTGGAAGCATGCATATCTGGTTGTAAGTTTGCTCGCTAAGCTGGTAGGTTTGTCCTCTGACATTTCATCACCATGCTGGGTAATGTCATCAGTGAACCTCCAATGAAGCGCTGGTGTAATGTCCCGCTTTCTATTTGTGTGTCTTGGTCTGTTAAGGTGGGTGATATCATTTCCATTTTTTTTTAATCAACCGCCTTAACAGGCAAGACACATAAATAGAAAGCAGGATAGAACACCAGTGCATCACCAGAGGCTCACTGATGATGTTACCAGGCATGGTGACAAAACGTCTGAGAACAAACCTTCCAACTCAGCGAGCAAACTTACAACTTGAACCTCAACTTGAGCTACAAACCTTCTCAAAAATCACAAACCTGCTTATCTGGGTGCCAGAAATTACAATGAGGATTACCATGGAGGAAAGAATATGCAGATACTGTGAACAGTCAGCCATTATAATGGTTTTGTGTTTAAAATAGCATTGGCCTGGCAGTTCTTACAGAACCTAGCCCACCATGGGCCAGATTCAAGATAAAAGGTGATCCTGAAGCAGAAGTTAGATATGGCCAACATTTTCCAACTGGCCTTGCTTGAATTAAACAAACCAGTCTCTCACCCAAAACTAGTGGGAGCATCACGTCTGACTAGCAAAGGAGAGAAAGTATGTGGGTCAGGGCCAGGCAATGCCAGAGACCACACCTGTCATAAAGTCAGTGCCTGAAGGAGGGGGTTGTGGATCCGTAGCTGAATCCATAGCCAAAGAAAAGACTGAGCAGCATAGACAGGCTGTTTATCCCAGTAGGTCCTATTTAACTTCCTTCTAAACTTCCTCCCATTCTATCTCATCTAGCCTTAATACATATCCTTCTATTAGTTTTCTCACATATATTTTCCAAGTAAAAGGAACAAAGGTAAAACTTACGCAATTACTATTAGTGCATTGGGTTGTATTGTAGAACAGAGAGATCTAGGGGTTCAGGTACATAATTCTTGGAAGTTTGCATCGCATGTAGACAGGGTGGTTAAACAGGCATTCAGAACGCTTGCCTGCCTTCATTGCTCGACCTTTGAATATGAAAGTTGAGATGAGACGTCATGTTGAGGTTGTACTGAATGTTGATGGGTTATCTTCTGGAGTACCATGTGCAGTTCTGGTCACCCTGTTATAGGAAGGATATTATTAAGCTCGAGAGAGTTCAGAAAAGATCTCCCAGGATGTTGTTGGGAATGAAGGGTTTGATTTATAAGGGGAGGCTGGATAGGCTGGGGCTTTTTTCCACTGAAGTGGAGACAGTTGAGGAGTGACCCTACAAGGATTTAGAAAATCACAAGGGGTATAGATAAGGTGAATAGCAGGTGTCTGTTCCTTGGGGTGGCAGATTTTAAGACTGGGGACATATTTTTAAAGTAACAGGAGAAAGACTTTAAAAAGGTATGAGGGGAGACTTTTCTTTTTCCACTCGCAATCCACACTGTATAATGAACTTCCAGAGGAAGTGGTTGTGAGTACCACCAAGGTTTGGTTAAGTACAGGGATAAGAAATGTTTGGAGGGATATGGGTCAAGGTGAAGGCAGGTGAGACCAGTTTAGTTTGGGATCATGGTCAGTGTGGACTGGTTGGACCAAAGGGTCCTTTTCTGTGCTATGTGACTCTATGACTCTTGAATGCAACTGCCGTATTAGGTTTATTACCTATTTGTTTTTATCAAGGTTCACATTCTCTGTTTTCTGTGGGAAAAGATGTAACATTTTGTTGAAATTAGATGATATTTATTACTTGTTAATTCATTATTTTATTCATTATCATTGTGAGCTAAAGCAGTTTGGTGATCTGTACTTGACTCCACACCAAGTGATAACCAGTGTAGCTCTCAGAACATAGGCAGAACAGCTATAGTACAAAAAAACTGGAGCCAGAGCAGAGATGTGATTCTGCTCATTAATCTGGGGTATTAATTTCTTTATCTCCCCATGATTTAATTTTAGTTTAATTTTAATGGTTTCATTCCCCTAAAGCCGTGGTGTTATAAAGTAAACGTTCATTTCTTATTAATACTCTTGAAGATTTTCATTAGAAATTTAATAATAGCTTCAGTTTATGTATGAAGTAGAATTCCCTTAACAATAATACAGCAACTCCGTCTGAATTCCCAAAATGCATTGCCATTTAGAAATCAGATGTCTCCCTCAGAGAATTCCACAATATAAATCTGTTTCACAGCAAATCTATTACATGTTTAGGCATTTTTTTGTTGACTTTTGTTTTATGATATATGGGCAATACTAGCAAAGCTACTCTTGTCCATCCCTAAGAGCCTGTAGTGGTTTGGTGAACCATTTCAGAAAGTCAGCTACCTGTCTTGGAGTCACAGATAGGCCAGACCAGGTAAAGTTGGCAGATTTTCTTTCTTAAAGGGCATTAGTGAACCAGATGAGTTTTTTTTAGTCACCAAGACCAGTTTTATGGTCCAGTTTCATGAACTGATTTTAAATGCTGTGATCATTGTGGAGAACAAAATGCAACAATCCAGAGTAAGGAGGTATCTATCAGCAGAGAGCTGACTTCAGTGGGGCAAGAACTGAGCTGGGCAGGATTGACTGGAACAAGAGGTCGGCAGGAAAAAGACAGGAACTGAAGAAAGAGGAGATGGTTTAGGCGCAGCCGAGGTACGTTCCCTCAAGTGGGAAAGTTCGGAGAAAAAAAGCCAGAATTCCTCGGGTGGCAAAGTTGTTAGAATTAGCATTTGAAAAAACGTTGTTTATGACAAGAGTACGGCAAAAAATACATTTCAGAACCAAGAGGAATACTGAAGGTTTAGAAGGGTGGTTAAAGGGCAAATAATAGAAGCAAAGAAGAATTCTGAAAACCTACCAGCTATAAAAGGGAATCTAAAACTTTTCTGTAGGTATATAAATAGCAAAAGTGTAATTAAAGGAGCAATAAGGCTCATTAGAGACTAAAAAGAAAATGTATACATGAAGGCGAAGGCATGGCTAAATAAATACTTTGCATCTATTTTTAGAGAAGAGGAGAATATTCCCAGGCTATAATGACAAAGAAGCAAACTCTTTTGATAGAAGGTTCAAAATTGATAAGGAAAAGATCTTGGACAGACTGTGATACTTTAAGTTGATGTAGCACCAGGGCTGGGTGAGTTGCTTCCAAGGAGTTTGAAGTAAGTGAAGGTGGAAATTACAGGGGCACTAGCTACTATATTTCAACCTTCCCTGGATTTGGGGTAATACCAGATGACAATAGAATTGTGAACATTATAGCCTTATTCAAGGAAGAATGTAAGGGTAATCCCAGAAATTACAGACCAGTCAGTTTAACTCTGGTGAGGAGGTTTCTAGAAACTGGTATTTGGGTTAGAATTTGTTGTTATATGGAAAAAGGATTGATTTGGACAAGTCGGCATGGATTTCGAAATGTTTAACTAACTTACTGGAGTTACTTGAAGAGGCGACAAAAGAGATCAATGAGGGCAACGTTTATGCAGTGCAACACAACAGACCTGTGAGGAAAGCTGTAAGTTATAGTGTAAAAGGGAAATTGGTGACATGGATGCAAAATTGGTTGAGGTATAGGAAATGGAGAGTGATGGTCAAGGAATACTTTTCATTTTTTTTTCTTTTCAGGTGTGAGACGCAGTGAGAGACACAAAGTACACAAATCTTTATTTAATTTCCACCACCAGGAAAAAAGGAAACACCCGAGTGCCCTGCAACAAGCAGTGCCCTTCACATCAAAGGGCAATGCTGTGTGATCAAAACAGTGAAGGGGAGGGAACGGACTAAATCAAAATAGAGTTGGAGGGGGAAATGATGCACACCACTCCCTGCGGTGCCCACCTCTCCCTGAACAACTCCAGGGTGTTGGTCGACATCGCGTGCTCCTTCTCCAAGGACACCCGGGCTTTAACGTAACCGCAGAAGAGGGGCGGGCAGTTGGCCCTAATGACTCCCTCCACGGCTCGCTGCCTGGACCTGTTTATAGCCAGCTTGGCCAGGCCCACAGGAATACTTTTCAGTTGGAGGGAAGTGTTTAGTGGATTGGTCCAGCAATTAGTAATGGCAGCCTTGCTTTTTCTCATATATTTTGATGATGTAGACCCTGGTGCACAGAGGACGATTTCAAAGTTTAATGATGACACAAAACTTGGAAGAATTGTAAACTGTGGGAGGACGTTGTAGAGCTCCAAGAGGACATTGGCAAGTTGATGGAATATACAAATAGGTGGCAGATGAGGTTCAATGCAGAGAAGTAGGAGGTGAAGCATTTTGGTAGGAAGAACATTGGAGGAATATGTAAAATAAATGATCTAGTTCTAAAGAGGGTGCAGGAGCAGAGGGAGTTGGTATTGTAAGTAGACAGATCATTGAAGGACAATCGGAGACAGCATTTCTTAAAGTATACAATGTCCATGGCTTTCTTAATAGAGTCGTAGAGGGCAAGAGCAAGGAGATGATGTTGAACTTGTATAAGAAGCTTGTTAGATCTCAGCTGGAATATTGTGTACAGTGATGGGCGTCATATTGCATGAAAGATGTGAATGCATGAGAGAGAATACAGAAGCTATTTACAAGAATGGTTCCAGTAATGAGAAACTTTTTAGTTATGATTTAGATTAGATTTAGATTTATTGTCACGTATGTAAAAATACTATGAGAGTGTTTTATCACATGGTCTATGCAAATTGATGCCACACTCAGGGGCCATCTTGAAACACTGAATATAATGTAAGATTTTACCGGAGGAAAGCTAATTTTTCTCTCTTCTTATGGTTCCTCCTCCGCTGCTCTTCCAGGCACTTCTTGACATCGGTCAAAATCTCTGTAACGGGCTCCAGGGTCTCCATAACAGGCTCCGGGGTCTCCATTATAGATCTTCACTACAGCCACTGCCACGACTGCCGTATTCCGAGCTGGAGCCTTGGGCCTGGTAATGCATGGGTTCCATACCTCCTGTTCCCCATCTGATGTTCCTCCAGACACTGCTGCCATCCATTGGTGGTCGTGGTCCTCCTCTGTCCCTTTCACTGACGCTTCTACTCCTTCAGGTGTCCGGGCCTAGCAGCCTGCGAGCCAAGGCCAGGGAAGTCAGCCTGGTATCTGATCCTCGCTCACCAGGAGATCTCGGGCTGGGGTGGAGCCGTGTCTGGCTCATCCTGGCCTTGCTGCTGCCAGAGGCCTCCTTCACCCGCCTCTCTCCAGGCCCTGGTCAGTCCACGTGAGCACAGTTTGAAGAACTTGGTCCTATTGTCTTTCATTAACAGAGGGATTGAGTTTAAGAGCTGCAAGGTTATGCTGCAGCTCTACAGAGCCCCAGTTAGGCCACACTTAGAATATTGTGTTCTGTTCTGGTTGCCTCATTATAGGAGAGATGTGGAAGCTTTAGAGAGGATGCACAGGAGATTTACCAGGATGTTGCATGGACTGGAGGGCATGCCTTATGAAGAAAGGTTGAGCGAGCTAGGGCTTTTCTCATTGGAGAAAAGGAAGTTGAGGGGTGACTTGATAAATATGTAGAAGATGATGAGAGGCATAGATACAGTGGATAGCCAAATACTTTTTCCCAGCATGGAAATGTCTATCACAAGGGGACATAAGTTTAAGGTGATTGGAGGAAGGTATGGGGAGATGTCCGAGGTAGATTCTTTACATAGAGAGTAGTGGGTGTGTGGAATGCACTGCCAGCAGTGGTAGTACAGTCAGACACATTAGGGATATTTAAGGGACTCTTGGATAGGCACATGGACGATAGTAAGATGTAAGGTATGTCAGTTAGCTTAATCTTAGAGTAGGAATAATGTTAGGCACAACATAGAGGGCCGATGGGCCTGTACTGTTCTATGCTCTATGTTCTATGTCCTCAGAGAGAATAAGAGACAAAAAAAGCTGGAATCCAAAATAGACAGGCAGGAGGCTGGAAGAACACAGCAATCCAGGCAGCAACAGGATGTGTAGTAGTCGACATTTCAGGTGTAACTCTTCTCCCCACTCCTGCTGTTGCTTAGCTTGCTGTGTACTTCCAGCCTCCTGCCTGTCTATCTCAGTGAGAAGAAGGCTGACAAGATTTGATAGAGGTTTTCAAATTTATGTGACCTGAATACAGTAGATGCAGAGAAGCTGTTCCCGCTCATAAAAGGAACAAGAATGAGAGGGCATAGCCTTAAAGCAATGTGTTAAAGAAGCAAGGCTGAAGTTAGGAAAAACTTTTTCACACACTAAAGTAGTTACGGTATGGCATAATTGAAAATGTAGTGTAGGCAAGTTCATTGATGTGGAGGTGAGCTGAGATGTCACCTTTTTTTATAAACCTTAGCTTATCTCGAGAATGTGACCAGAAAATTCTGGGATTTACATATTAATGAACTAAAACCTGCAACTCATTCTAAAAGATGAAAGACTTAACAGCAATCTAGGTTTGTTCAATATATTGTTTCAGTTGCATGACAGTGTAATCTTTTGCTATAAATTCTGTGTCTTATAATCCTGCTGTAATACCACCTGATGAAGGAGCAGTGCTCCAAAAGTTAGTTCTTCCAAATAAACCTGTTGGACTATAATCTGGTGTTGGGTGATTTTTAACTGAGTTCATTTGAGGTATTCAAGCGGGCATTAGATGATTATTTGGATAGAAATAGTATACAAGGGTATGGGTTAAAAGCAGATGATTGACACTGATTGACAATGGCCGTGTGAAGACCTGGTGCAGGCATGGTGGATCAAATGGTCATTTTCTACACCATAACATACCTGTGATTCTGTGGTGGGATTTGAACCCATGAGTTCAGATCATTTAAACTGGGCCTCTGGGTTAGCAATCCAGTCATATTACCACTGCGTCACTCGCTCCCCAGTGGGGTAGCGACTGGTCTAGGAGGTAGTCAGCAAAGTACCTGTGGAGACCTTGAATATTCAGGAAGATATCTGGGAAGGATCAGCTAGCAGAATACAAAAGACTGTGTTGGAGCAGTCATACTGGAACTGTGTCTTTGAAATTTAAATTTAGCTACCTTTTAAAGGTGCTTTAAATATTGCTAAGGGCTGGTGACTTGTCAACTAAAAATACATCTCACAGCATTGTTAGGTTATTTGTTCTCTTTTGGTTTACACAATGTAAATGTGCTTGAGTTGGTTCTTGTTGCTATGGTGATCTGTTCTCGGCTTTGTGATCTTTTACAACATGTCCAAATATGGCCAAGTTTAGACAGCAGGCTTTTAGACCTTTTGAAGCTCCATTCTCTTCACAGATGTTGGAATCACTTCAGCAGTAGACTTTAGTTTAACTTAAATTTCACTACAGCAGCAGATATGAGATTAGGTGTCTGCAAGGAAACATTTAGGAGATAGTGAACATAATAAGATTTATATCAGCTTAGGAAAATAACAAGGAGCAATTCAGAGAGAAAAAAACTTAATTAGAGAGGAGCCAGTATCAGAAGGACAGAGTGGGATACACTGTGATGCTGTTGCAGTAACCAGCATGGATATGATGGGCTGAATGTAAATCAATAAAAAACAAAAATGCTGGGGCTACACAGCAGATCTGGCCGCATCTCTGCAGAGAGGAATACAGTTAGCATTCCGAATCGGGTCTAACTTTTTCAGAACTCCTGAAGACTCCTATCAGACTCGAACCATTAATTCTGTTTCTCCCTCCACAGATGCTGCAAGCTTGCTGAGTTTATCCAACACTTCTTAAGTTTATTTTATATTTTCAGCATGCACACTATTTTGGTTTTATTGTGGGCTGAATGCCCTTCTTCTTTGTTGTAAGTCTTTTAGATTATATTAAACCATATCTCGTTCATACATCTGTGGGTTTTATTGTTGTAAAGCCTGGGCTGTCAAATAATGTGACCAAATAATCAGTGAGTTGAACTCCAGATTGTTAAAAAACTTGGAATCTGTTGTTAAGGAGCATGATACTGAACATGAATATCTAGCACAACAACAACAGCATGTAATAACATATTCCATGCAGAGGTCTAAAACTTTGAATGGAGCACTATTAATTGATTTAAGAATTATAAACAAAAGTACACAGCAGGTCTGGAAGCATACCTAGAACAAGAAACTGCAGCTTCATTTTCCCTTTAGATTAACTGTTCATGTTCATTTCTTGGTTTTAAGATGTATTTTGCATAGTTACATTTGGCACATGCCACGGTGCTGCTTTGTTTCAATGTTTGAGCCAGAAGAATGAACTAATAGTCCTCTCATTAAAATTCTCTGAAAAGGTCTGTTATTGTAACTTTGATATTCTATTTTCTTTCTTCTCTAGATTAAAGTAACGTCTGCCTACTATGCAAACAGCAGAAACTCTGACAGCAAGAAGGTAGGACACTTAATGTGCTCAACATCTTACGTTTCAGAAAAAGGAATGCTATGAATTGAATAAAGAATCAAAATAGCAGCATCCAAGATGAAGGAAAGAAAGAACCCTTATGATGTTTCCTATAATTCCTATATGGAATCAAAAATGAGGACAGGACAGAAGGAATCCATTTGACTCGTCAAGTCTTGTGTATGAGTTTTGGTTCTTTTTATTAATTATTACTCCTTTACTATCAGTTGGTGTCCTGGGTAACAAAAGCACACAATTCCAGGAAGTGATCAGCGAATATTTTCTGCATTTCAACATAATTGACAGCAGTTCTTGCTGTCCATTTCACGTGTAAAGGCCAATAACTTCTAAATATTATGCATTCAATGGTGCCAAAATAGCATGCAGTCAGATAATGTCAGTGGTTCCCACATCTGTTGAATTTAGATCTGGTGATTGCTCAGAGTCCAGAAACACAAGGGCAAATGGAACATGTTTAAAAATCACACAACACAAGGTTATAGTCCAACAGGTTTGTTTGGAAGCACTAGATTTAGGAGCACTGCTCCTTTACAAGGTGGTAGAGCAAGGGTCCAAAAGCTAGTGCTTACAAATAAACCTATTAAACTATAAGCTGGTGTTGTGTGATTTTTAACTTTGTACATCCCAGTCAAACACCAGCTTCTCCAAATAGAACATGGACTGGATATGTACATGGGATCAACAAACATCAGAGGTATCTTGAAAGGCTAAACCATACTTTAACAAAACCAGTTCAGTAAGTAACGGTTAAGTATATACTTGAGCTTTTATCTACAAAGAAGAGATTTACAGCAGACAATCAAGGTGGAATCTTCCTCTGAAAGCAGGAAACAAGGTAGCACAATAGGTTCAAAGTAAAGTTCCCAGTCATGGGGTGAGCATTTACAATTCAGTTCTTAACATTTTAAAGGCAGGTCAAACTTCCTGATGGTAAATGTCAGGTACCGTGCTGCATTTGTATTTTTACGTATGCTCATAATTGCCACAATGGTGTTCTCTATCTCAGTTAAATTATTTGCAAACCAACGTGCATAAATTCCCATTCCAGACCTGCATGTAAGTGTTGTGCAAGAAGTGAGGGTCTGTACCTGCTGCTCTTTGAAGTGAGTGGCACCTGCATTATCATATTTGGGAGAACAATCATCACTGCCAGATCATGTTTGAGACTGGGTCTAACTTCCACTGGACGCAGAGGATGACTAAGAGAGGGAAGTTCACGTGCAATGGGCACCGAGTTAGGTGGCTGGCTAAAATTGTAAATTTGTCTGGCCAAGGGAGACAGGCTGACCAAGGAAGGGAGAGAAGCTCCTGGGGACAGCGAAAAGACCAACAGAATTAACTACAGGTGGCCAACCTGAGAACCCAGGTGATGTTCTGACTTGCAGTGAATGTCTGGGTGCCTTTTAAATATGGCGCTAAGATCTCCAACACTGTAAGGTGACAGCAGTGGTGCCGGTCTTCTGCTTGCCTCCACCATAAAATTCACCTTGCTCCTTATCATACATAAATAATGAGCTTCTGAATATATAATTACATGAGAAAAGCTGACCCAACCCCTAATGGAAATGGCGATTTTCTCCATGTTTGTCATCAAACGTGAATTCCAAACTGGAAAATACTGCCTTTAATCAGAGATCAGATTCCACTCATATCCTGATGTTATTAGGTGAAAGTGAAGACTGCAGATGCTGGAGATTAGAGTCACGATTAGAGTGGTGCTAATGAAGGGCTTCTGCCTGAAACGTCGATTTTCCTGCTCCTCGGATGCTGCCTGACCTGCTGTGCATTTCCAGCACCACTCTAATCTTGACTCTTGATGTTATTGCCAAGGCCCAGAATGTTGTGGCACAATTGCAGAGCTTTTCCTGTTCCTTGGATAAACCTGGAAGTTAGCCATTCCTGTGATGTTTGGCCAGGAATAATCCTCCAAGTATCAAACAGTACCTACTGACCTAGCCCACAACTCTTCAAGTTTTGGACAGGATTCAGTCCAGGAACAAAGTCTTCTCATTGGAAATACAAAGCAAGACAAAACTAATTAAAGCAAAAGTAAAAAGTTTGTTCTTTCTCCATTCTCTTGTTGCTGTTTAGACCAGTATTGATTGCCCATCCCTAATTGCCCAGAGGGCAGTTAAGAGTCAATAGCATTGTTGTGGGCCTGGTGTCATGTGTAGGCCAGACCAAGGGAGGATGGCCGTTTCCCTCCCTAAAACAGTGAAGGTAGGTCTTTTCCGAAAATCAATAATGAATTCATGGCCTTCGTTAGACTCTCAATTCCACATTTTTACGAGATTCAGAATCCACTACTTGCCATGATAGGATTCAAACTGGGTCCCCAGAACATTACATGGTCTCTGGATTAACGTTTCAGCGTTAATATCATTCAGCCATTGTCGCCACCCTTTTTGTCAGATCCTCAGCATCAAGGATAACTTGCTCTCACTTCCACTCTGAGTTGGCCAATCAGTCCAAGACACAAACTAAAGACTACTATGTGCAAGGTAAGTAGTGTTTGAAAGGCCCGGACAATGTGTTATTTGAAGACTTGTACAGTCCCTCTGGTGTTTCAGCTTCACCCCTGCTGTTCTTAACAAAGTCTACCAATATGTTTGATGTCTGCCTGACTCTTCTAACATTACCTGCTGTTTATGTCCTTTCAGGACGTCATGTTTTCACTCTGACAGCATATAACACAAGAGGCCAGCTTCATTATGTACTGAAAATGTCAGAATAACTTTATAGAGCTGGGAGATCATGCTGCAGCTGTACAGGACATTGGTTGGGCTATTTTTGGAATATTGTGTACAGTTCTGGTCTCCTTCCTATTGGAAGGATGTTATGAAACTTGAAAGGGTTCAGAAAAGATTTACAAGGATATTGCCAGGATTGGAGGATTTGAGTTATAGAGAGAGGCTGAATAGGCTGGGGCTGTTTTTCCTGGAGCATGGGAGGCTGAGGGGTGACCTCATGAGGGGCATGGATAGGACAAACAGTCAAGGTCTTTTCCCAGGAGTGAATGAGAATGAGAGGGTGTAAGTTTAGGGTGAAAGGGAAAGATTTAACAGGGACCTAAGGAGCAACTTTTTCACGCAGAGAGTGGTACATGTGTGGAATGAGCTGCCAGAGGAAGTGGTGGAGGCTGGTACAATTACAATATTTAAGAGGCATCTGGATGGGTACATAAATAGGAAGGGTTTACAGAGATATGGGCAAGTGCTGGCAAATGGGACTTGATTAATTGAGGATATCTGGTCAGCATGGATTAGTTGGACTGAAGGATCTGTGTCCATGCTGTACATCTCTATGACTCTGTGACTTAGATGAAGTTGAGATTATCCATCCTGAGTTCACATTAGGCTTCAAGAGTTTCCTCCATTTCTGGGTATGACCTTGATGGTTCAGAAAGAAAATCACATAATTAGCTTTAATAAAAAATCTGATAACAATCAAGCCAAATAGATCTGCCAGTATGCTGCCTGTTGCATTTTACAGCATTCAACAAGGTTAGGTTTTGCAACAAGGGAAGAGTTTCTCTATGGATGTTGGGGTTGGGGGGGCGGTGGGGGAAGCAAAAATACAGAAAATGCTGGAAAATAAAACTAAAGCATAAATTGTTTGTAACATACATTAAGTCAGGCTGCACTAGTGGAGCAATCAGAATGCAGAATCCTTCAATCCTAGCTTTTCTGTCCATACGTCCTGTCTTCATTGTTTATGGGTCTTTTCCAGTACTTTCTTATTAACGAGTGTCATTTAAAATGGTAAATCCTACTAGCAGCTTGTGAAGAATTTGTTTGGAGGCATTTCTGAAGCTGCCAGTGTGTGGGAGCTAAACTGTCATTACTGGAAATGCAGCCATTAATCAAAGATGTTCCTGCAAACTTGGCACTTCAACTGAGTATACGTTTGTTTGACATTCTCATCCTTACTGGTTCTTGCCAACCCAATTCCTCAAGATTTTAAACTTCTTGTTTAACCAATATCAAACAGTCAAAATAAATCAAAAGGGATTTTAAAATGCTGGTGTTCTCATGTATCTGCAGGCCTTGTCCTTCTAGGTGGTAGCGTGAATGGATATGGAAGGTGCTATCTAATTCTTGGTAATTTTTTTTGCTGTGCATCTTGTAAGTAGCGCAAGCTGCTGTAACTGTACATTATTGGTGTAGCGCGTGTATGTTTGTGAATGTGGTTCCAATCAATGGGCTGCCTTGTCCTCGATGATAGAGTCATATAGCATGGAACCAGACCCTTCAGTCCAACCGTCCATGCTGAACATAATCCCAAACTAAACTAGTCCCACCTGCCTGCTCCTGGCCCATATCCCTCCAAACCTTTCCTATTCATGTCTTCTAATCCAAATGGCTTCTAAATGTTGTAATTGTACCTGCATCGACCACTTCCTCGGGAAGTTCATTCCACAAGCAAATCACCCTCTGTGGAAAAAAATTGCCTCTTATGTCATTTTAAAATCTCTCTCCTCTCTTAAAAATGTCTTGAAATTTCCATCCTAGGGAAAAGACAATTACCATTAACTCTGTTTATACCTCATCATTTTATATTCTTCGATCAGATCACCTCTAAACCTCGTTCGCCCCAGTGCAAAAAGTCCCAGCCCATCCAGCTTTACTTTATAACTCAAGCCTTAGGTACCCAGAAACATTCTGGTAAATCTCTTCTGATGCTTCTCTAGCTTGATAATATCCTTGTTATAACTGGGCAACCAGAACTGCACGCAGTACTCCAGAAGAGGCCTCACCTGTATAACCTCAGCATGTCTTCCCAACTCCTGATTTGGAGATGCCGGTGTTGGACTGAGATGTACAAAGTTAAAAAACATGCAACACCAAGTTATAGTCCAACAGGTTTAATTGGAAGCATTAGCTTACGGAACGCTACTCCTTCATCAGGTGGTGGAGCAGCGCTCCGAAAGCTAGTGCTTCCAATTAAACATGTTGGACTATAACCTGGTGTTGTGTGATTTTTAACTTCCCAACTTCTATACTCAAACGACTGAGCAATAAAAGCAAGCATGCGAAATGCCTTTTTAACCACCTTGTCTGTATGTGACACAAACTTCAAAGAATTATGTATCTGCACCTGTAGGTTTCTATGATGCCAAGCATCTTGAATGTTTTTGGAGTTGCAGTCCTCCAGGCAACTGGAGAATATTCCATCACACTCCTGACTTGTGCTTTATAAATGGTGGGCAGGCTTTGGGGAGTCAAGAGGTGAGTTACTATCGACAGGAAAGTTATCCTTTGATTTGTTCTTGTAGCCATAGTCTTTATAATTGCCTTTAATCAACTTGTTCTGATAGGTTATACCACACTCCTGGGGTAGTGGGGACTTGAATCTGGACCTTATAGTCCAGAGATAGGGACAGTGAACCATAAGCCCTATCACAGTATTTATATGGCTAGACTAGTTCAGTTTCTGCTCAGTGGTAACTCACTCTCCCAGGATGTTGATCATTAGCAATCAGGTAGTGGTAATGCCATTGAATCTGAAACGCAATGGTAAAGTTCTCTCTTGTTGAAGATGGTTGCTGTCTGACAATGGTATGGTGGGAATGTTACTTGCCAGTGAAATATTGTGCAGATGTTGCTGCATTTGGAGATAGACTGCTTCAGTATCTAAGATGAGGAGGTGCTGGTGTTGGATTGGAGTGGACAAAGTTACAAATCGCACAATACTAGTTTATAGTCCAACAGGTTTATTGGTAGTACTAGCTTTCAGAGCACTGCTGCTCATAACCTGGTGTTATGTGATCAATGTCTGAGGTTCAAGTTGGCTTTCAGATTTGGAAGATGTAGATGGCTTCCACCATACACAGGCATTTGTCAAAGGGACTTTTTAAATGAAGTTTGTTTGGGCGATGTAAGGAATTTAAAGCCTTTTCAGTGGGACTGGTGTATTTTTTTTTAACGTCTTACCCTAGACACTTCAAAATGGGTTTTCTCAAAGTCCGAGGATGAGCTGGGTACTTTCCTCTTCTGACAGCTTGGATCCCAACTGAACTACAAACAATGTCCAAAACAAAGCCATAAACCCAGGCATTTGATTTCCAGTAAACTATTCCAAGCAATTAGCTTGTGCTATGTTAATCCCTCAAAGTGCCTTTTTAAAAAGTCTCAAAGTCCTTTTTGTGACTCCTTCTTTAAAAACGTCCCAGTGTTTCTTCTCTTTCCAAATTAACCATTGTCTACAATCTTATGCATGAGAATCCTCACAATAAAATGCACCTCATAAAATCTGTTTGAAATAGTTTACAACCCCTTATTCTCCTGGTTCAGAGAAGGTTCACTAGGATGATCCCTGTTATGGAGCGATTGTCGTATGAGCAAAGGCTAAACAGGTTGGGACTCCATTTAGTGGTGTTTAGAAGATGAGAAGGGTAAATGCTGAGAGGTTGTTTTCCCTCATGGATGAGTCATGCATCAGAGGGTATTGTCTCAGAATAAAGGGATGCCAATTTAAGACTGAGGTGAGGAAAAAATTCTTCTCTGAAGGTTCTGTGTCTTTGGAATTATTTGTGGAAAGCTATTAGAACAGAGTCCTTGTGTATATTTAAGACTGAGATAAATTCTCGATCGGTCAAGGAATCAAGGGCTGTGGGGAAAATTCAAGGAAGTGAGCGTGAGGAACTTTGATCAGCAATGGTCCTATTGAATAGAGCAAGTTTGAGGATTCAAATGGTCTACTCCTGTTCCTATTTCTTCTGGTGTTATTTTCTTAAATACAGGAATTAAAACTGTAGATCATTTATAGAAGATACAATGTTCTTAGCCAACACGAAGATTTAATGCGTGATTGAAGGAAGTACGTGTTTGTTCAGACATTGTTGCACCGACCTTAAAAAGTGGTACACGCACATCTTTTCCCTCTGATAGCCAGTAAAATAGGTTGCCCAGGAGGTTACAGGATTTCAGTGTGACGGTTAGAAAACTTTTAACATCTGCCATTGAGAAAATATTAGAATGATACAGTAACGAGGGCATTTAGAAATATATCACATGATTGAGAAAAGTGAGCATGACTTGATGAAGGGAAAATCATGCCTGACAAATTTACTGGAGCTCTTTAAGATGGTAACAAGCAGGATAGGTATTGGAGAACCAGTAGATGTAATAAAGTGAGATTTCCAGAAGGTAATTAATAAAGTGTTGTATATAAGGCAACTTCTTTCACTAAGAACTCATGGTTTGGGAAAATGAATAGAGGATTTGCTAACTAATAGATGACAGAGAACTGGGATAAAGGTGTCATTTTCAGGATGTAACTTACGGAGTACCACAGGGCTCATTGCTGGGACAATACATATTAATGATCTTGGATGAGGGAAGTGAATGTACTGTGGCTAATGTCATGGATGAAGCGTGTGTTAGACATGCAATTAGTGAGAATGACACAAAGAGATTTTGATTGATTTACGTGAGTGGACAAGACTTTGGTAGATGGAATGAGAAGATGTAAGTTTATGTATTTTGCAGAAAGAATAAAAGAGCTGGATATTGTATAAATTGGAAAAGAGTGCAGACTGGAAGAGAGTTTTGGGACCTCATGCATGAAATAGAAAAGGTATCATCCAAGTTCAGCAAGGATTAAAGAAGGCAAATGGAATATTGGCCTTTATTTCAAAGGAACAAAGTATTAAAATGGGGAAGTCTTGCTAAAACTATACATGGCAGTGAAATGTTCAGTGCCTTTATCGAAAGAAAGATATATTTACAATAGAGGCCAACCTGAGAAATTTCACTAGGTTAATTATAGGTATGGAGGGAATTTCCTATGAGGAGAGATTGAGTAGGTTGGAACTTTACACATAGAAAAATGAGGGCAGACCTTATTGAAATATCTAAGATTGTTAGTGATCTTGACGGGGAAGATGTGAAGATGTTTCCCTTTTTGGGAGTGGCTAGAGTCAAATAGCATAATCTCAGAGAAAGGGAGTGCCCATTTAAGACAGAGATGAGAAAAAATTTCTTCTCTGAGAAAAGTGAATCTGTGGAATTCTTTACTGTGGAGGGCCATTGAGGCTGGATTATTAAGTATGTTTAAGGCTGTACCAGATGGGTTTTAAATCAGCAAGGGATTAAAGGATTACAGTGATAGAGCAGGAAAGTGGAGTTGAAGATTATAAAATCAACCATGATCTCATTAAATGATGGAACAGACTTGATGGGCCGAGTGGCTATGGTCTTAATTCCAAGACACTTTATGTATCACAGAATTCATGCCAGAAGCATATTTCATAATATTGCAATCAGTTCATGAACCTCTATCCATTAATTTTAATCAAGATTAGCAATTTCACAATCTCTGTCCCCAATCAGAAGCAGACAATTGACCTTTTGTTTTTATACAAGGGATCCAAGATTCTCAATGAAATAGGTTTGGATTGTTTCAAACTCATCCTTTGTGGATGACCTAACCTTTGGATATCGCGTGTTCAGATATCAGGCACTGTTTATTTTTCCTTTCTGTAGTTGATGTTTATCATGGCAAGGATAATATTGATGTAAGGGAGACTTCCCATATTAGAATCTGTAGCTGTGCTAAACATACTGACATTTATCTCCTTTATGCATTTTTAATAGTTCAGTACGATTCCCCCAGTGTACCGCCAACTGTAAAAACATTCCCAGCTTCTTCCGCATCTCATCACAACCTCAGTGCCTGTTCCTTGGATGCTGCCTAACCTGCTGTGCTTTAACCAGCAACACATTTTCAGCTCAGTGCCTACTGCCAGTTTTCAGTTTAGTTGCCCTTCAGTGCTCACTCATTGAACCACAGATGTTTTTCTCTCACAACATTTTGACCACATAATTGTACACAGAACTCTAGAAAGGACCAGCCGAATGCTCTCTGCAATATTGCAATCAGTTCCTGTTTGACTATTTAGCCTAAGATCCAATTCTCACTCCTCCACCTTGAGTTGATGCTTTTCATAATTGATCCACGAGTAAACCAAATTGTTTCTGGGGTACCTGTTATGCTGGTGAGGCCACATTTACTGTCTTTTGTTAGCTTGCCTTCTCCTTGAGTCACAGTTTCAAAATTCCTTTCCAATATAGTGTCGTGTGGAATTTTATTTTTTAGTTGATTCTGGTACATTTTACTCCCCAGTCTCTCAATATTGAAGTTTTCTGCACTAAATGTGATCAGTAATTTGCTAGATAATCTCCACCCATCAGTACCTATTCAGCATGTTCCAAGATATTAACAATCTTTCTCAGTTTTCTGAAACCCATGAGTATTTCTGACTGAACTTTCCAATTATAATTCATCCAGAATTGCTTCATTTGAAATTTCAAGTTTATTAGTCAATGTCTGACATCTTGCCACACATGGCTTATCCTGACTTTGATTAATGATGCATCAGCTCAAAAGTATGCATATCTAGTTATGGATTTTTTCAAATGACTGACATCCACAAGATATGCACATGTTTCTTCCCCAATCAAGGACTGGAAGAAGGGTGCAACATCTGCCAAGATCAGCATTAGAGCCTACCCTGAGCATCGAATTCATTCTGCAAGCTCTTTCAAATCACCGTGGCTATCCTCTCTGTTCATAACATGACCTTGAATTCCAGCTACTTGGTAAAACATTGCTCATGGCTATGCTGCTGAACTTTCTAAAATTATTGTGTCGATTGAGTTACTGGATGAGGTTTGTAAAAGCATCAACAAAGTCCTAGAGCAAGGGCAAGGGCTCCCTGCTGTTCTTGTGCCCATATATGGATTGAACTGTATTGTTACTTAACCTCTGGGCTCTGTTATCCAATCAGTGACATGAACATAATGCAGTTGTCACTTGGATAGCGCAACAAATACAATCTACCTAAGCAGGAACGCCATCTATTCTCAATCAAGGACTATATCACGACTGCACAGTCTTCAGCCAACATTCTCTGTGAACCAAACTGGTGTCCATCATATGTTTAAATTAACCTCAGTCAAATCCAGCCCCAATTGTCAACAGGTTTAATTTACATTACAGTGCAAGTGTTTTGTAAATGCCAAAGCTAAGGGAGGGAGGGACATGGTCATTCAAAAATGTAATATTGATATTTATATGGGGAGTCGCTCAGGTTTGGCAGATGTAAGATGACGAGGAAGTGAGAAGCAATGTCAGACAAATGTCTGGTGGCAAAGATTTGAACAATTTGAAATTGGTGAGCGCTTGCCTCAAGAAGTCATTACTCTGACTTTAGTTGCAAACTTGTGCGTAAGTATTTCAATGACAATGGGAGGGAAGTAGAGACAGAAGTTGAAAATGTGTTGCTGGTTAAAGCACAGCAGGTCAGGCAGCATCCAAGGAATAGGAAATTCGACGTTTCGGGCATAAGCCCTTCATCAGGAATGAGGAGAGGGTGCCAGGCAGGCATCCTTGCAAGAGGATTCGCAGTAGGTTAAAATCTTCGGGTAAAAAATGAGGTCTGCAGATGCTGGAGCTCTCCTCATCCCTGATGAAGGGCTTATGCCCGAAACGTCGAATTTCCTATTCCTTGGATGCTGCCTGACCTGCTGTGCTTTAACCAGCAACACATTTTCAACTGTGATCTCCAGCATCTGCAGACCTCATTTTTTATTACAAGTAGAGACAGAGGTTGAGGAAGTGAAAATATGCAGTCTGGATCATGCAGTTTCAAGATCAGCTGAGTAAACTCGATGTCAATGACTCACACCGCTGGGCTCATCTGAGTTAGCAGCTTTGGAAAGAGACAGTGGAACACTTTGAGGTGTCTGACATGGGAAGGGAGCCAAACATGATGACCTCCGTTTCGCTGAACCTGAACTAAAGGAAATTCTTGCTCATCCAGGACTTTGTCTACTGACAGCCAAGCATTGATAATGGTTGAGTCATGAAAGTTAAAGGCGCAGCGATAGAGCCAGCATGTATGCAAAACATGACTGCTCCCATTTCCCTCCAACCACCATCTCTGAGTGTCTATAAGTAATGTTGCTAAGGGGCAATACATTTGGCAAACCAAAATACAAGAGGGACAAAAGATAGAATCTTAGGTCACATTTAGTATGGTAACAGGGAAGATGCTTTGCAGGAGATGCATAGGAGATTTCCAAGTGGTAAAGCTGTTTGGATTGGACAGCAGCTTGGGTTGGGAGTGGGCTAAAAAAATGGGAAGATGGAATGGATTATGAATAAAAACAGAAAAATGCCAGAGAAACACTGCAGATATGGCAGTGTCTATGGAGAGAAAAACAGAGTTAATGGTTCAATTCCAAAGACTTATCCAGATGGAATATATTGTGTTGGAATACAATGGTGAAATCCAGCTGAAGTGGGACAGTACACCATGCTGAATGGCTTGGCAACACTGTCCCTCCAATTCTGAAGTCAAAGTCAACCAAATATATAACCAAATATATAATTCTGTGAAGACTTTTGAAAGAAATGGCTTTAATATACCTAAAAACCTTATCAGTCTTGTGGAGCCAAAATAACTCCCATGTAAGATGTTATGTTTTTGGTAAAACTTTGATTTTTGATGTGTTTAATTTCCATTGCTTGTAAACTCAAGAATATTAAAAACTCAAGAAACGTTAGATCAGCAAAGGCCAGGAGTCCAATATCTCTGTAGAACATTAAACAAAATTAGTCACAGGCCATATCTGGATATATTGGAGCTTATGGTCAAAGCTTAAGGAAAAAAAAAGGATTTAAGGAACATCTCAAAGGAGGAAAGAATGCAGATAGAGATATTTAATGTGAAAATTTATTCACCTGCATGTCTCTAACAATGGAAAGTGGCTTGATAACGTCAACTGGCAGTATCCTCTTATACTCCAGTAGTCAAGATTTATCCTATCTCAATTTTTTATCATCGAAATCTAAATTGAGCTCTCTAAGCTCTCCTTCCCATTAGCTATGATTCAGTAATCTTTCGAAGAAATTAAATAACACAATTGCCGGTCCCTTGGAGTCTGTTGGGACATTCCAAAGTGTATTGTAAAAGAAAACTAATTATCTATTCTCTAAGTTAACCTCCAGTTTGTTCATTTTAAATCTTTTTCTCCAAGTTTGGGGCTCTCATAAGGCACTTGTAAGGTTAATAACCAATGCTTAATAAGCAGAATAAGGATTCATGGCAACAGCTATTGTCTATTAGCATAGATAGAAGATTGATTAAGGGGCAGGAACCAGAGAGCGGCCTAAAGAAGGCATTTTCAAATTGGCAAAATGTGACTAGGAAGAGTCAGTTATTTGTATTAATGACTTAAAAGAAGAAACAGAAGAATGTAACCACATTTCGTGATGATACAAAGCAAGCTGGAAAAGTAAGCCATGGAGAGACACAGGGAAGGTGTAAAGAGATAAAACACTGCAGTACCCAAGAACTATAAACAGCAGAAGAACGCTATCTATACAACATTTTCAAGAAAAACTGGTACCCAATAAACACAATCCACCAATTCCTCAGAAACAAATACAAACAAGCAGACACAACGCAACCAAGAACTATAGCACGTTAGCTACATCAAAAACATGTCAGAAATGACTTTCAGACTACTCAGACCCTTTGGCATCATGGTAGCCCACAAACCCACCAACACATTTAAACAGTAACTGATGCACTTAAAGGATCCATTAGATACTACCTCCAAAACTAACAGCATTTACAAAATACCATGCAAGAACTGTAAAAAAAAACACTACATCAGGCAATCATGCAGGAAACTTGCCACTAGAATACATGAATATCAACTTGCCACCAAAGGATATGACCCACTATCTCTAGTTTCCATATATACAGACAAAGAAGGACACTACTTTGTCAGGGACAACACACAGATCCGAGGACAGGCGAAACAAAGACAAGCATGAGAATTCTTAGAGGCATGACATTCTAACCGGAACTACATCAATAAACACATCGATTTAGATCCTATCTACCTTCCCTTGAAAAAAAGAACCGGAAATTTCATCACCCACCTTAACAAACCAAGACCTATAATAGAGAGGTGGGACATACCACTAGCACTTTCACTAGAGACTCTCACTGATGATGTTACCTAGTATGGTGATGAAATGTCTGAAATAAAACTTCCAGCTCAGTAAGCTAACTTGCATCAGCCTGAGCTACAAATCTTCTCAAAAATTGCTAAGATAAAACACTGTACAATGAGTGAGCAACACACTGGCAGATGGTGTATAATGTGGAAAAATGTAAAATTATTACTTTGGTGGGAGAAACAGATTTGCAGAGAATGTCTTAAGTAGTAAGATATTGGAAAGTGTCAATGTGCAAATGGGTCCAGGTATCCTTGCTAATTGGTTAATGAAGGTTAGCAGCAAGCTATTCGGAAGGAAAATGGAATGTTAATATATATTTCATGAGGACTTGAATGCAGGAGTAATAAATCTTTCATCAATTTGTAGGAGCTTGGTTACACAGTAGCTGAAATACTGTGTGCAGTTTTGCACTTCTTATCTCCATTGTGCTATAGAGAGAGTGCAACAAGTGTTCACCATACTTATGTTAAGAATAGTGAAACTGTCCCATGAAGCGAGATGAGGCAAACTGGGCTGTATTCTCTTGGGTTTTGAAGAGTTAAGACATGATATCAGGGTCATACAGGGTAAATGCAGGTAGGATGTTGCCCCTTCTAGAACCAAGGGACACCATTTGAAAATGTGAGAGGATACCAGTTTGATCTGAGACAAGGAGAACTTTTTCAGAGGGTTGGAACCCTTTGACATTCTCTACCACAAAGGACTGTAAATTGATAGGTTTTTGATTATCAATGGTATACAGGTCCATGGGAATTGAATGGGTAAAAGACATTGTAAAGTATTCGATCACCCATAATAGCATTGAATGGTAGGGCAGACTAAGCAGTGGCCTAATCCTGTTCCTCTGATGCACAATGTGCTTGTACAAGGAACAAAGAAAATTAATGCAAGCAGCATTTGCAGTTAGAAAGGAAATTTATGTCTTGGAGTTTAGTGCAAGGGGAATGATGTACAGGAGTAAAGAAGCCTTACTATAATTATGTGTGGCTTTGGAGTGAGCACATCTTGAATACTGTGCAATTTTGGTCTCTGTATTTAAGAAAAGATTTGGATGTGATGCAGCAACAGTTTGCTGAACTTATCCTTGGGGTTAGGATGCTGTCCTGTCATAGTAAGCTGAATAACTTGGGTGGTGATCACATTGAAACATACAAGATTCTGAAGTGGCCTGATAGGGTTGATGCTGCGACATTGTTCACGCTGGTCATTGAATCTCAAACACAGCGGCGCATCTCAAGATACGGCACCTATCATTTATACTTGAACGAGGAGAAATTATTCACTCAAAAAGTTTTGAATCTTTGGTATTCCCTTGGCCAGTGGATGCTCTATCATTGAACATAGTTAAAGCTGGGATCGACAGAATTTTGGTCTTTCGGGAAATCGGGATATAGAGTATGGGTGAGCAATTGAAGTTAAAGGCCAAAGTCAGTTACAATTCTATTGAATGACAGAGAAAACAAGACATGTGATATGGTATATTTTGTGTAACTTGTGACTCTCTAACTTTGTTCAGTCATTTAGATTGTTATGATCCCAAATCATGCTACAACTGGACAAATTGGATCCCAGAGTGAAATCTGGGTGGACAGTTTTTTTTTAATTTAATGGTTTCACTGAAACATAAGCATAGAAGGCTACAGATTTGGAGCTGATATTTCTTTGACTGTATCATCAATGGAACTTGCCAACAACACTAACAAGTTGATTTTAGTGACAACTTGTGCATATCCAGTGTATACAGTGCAGTCCTCCAATCTTGGAATCAGATGCAAGACTGTTTTTGTAACTGTGTTGACTTGCCAATAATCACTTGGCTTTGGCACCATTGTAACAGGTGAACTGCAGCTGCTATGGCTTGGTTCAATAATGTCATTTTCCATCATGAATTTAATCTCTTGCCTCACTTGGTATGATTTCTGTGGATTATGTCTATAAAGGTGTTGTTTTATAATGCATCACCCATATTAAAATGATGAATTCACCATGGACATTTTTCCTGGCCTGTTTACAGATTGATTTATGACTTTGTAATAGCTTCTGTAAGTCATTGCCCTGAAAGTATTGTTTGAAAGATGAAATATTATGCTATCTAACCTTGTAAGTGCCTACATTTTATCCAGTCCGATTACTGAAGGATGAACTTTTATATTTTCAAATTTTGATTGATTCTCCAATTATTTCTGATTTTTGTTTCACTCCCTATTTCTTGTGCCAGTCTACGTGCATTTTGTTTTTGCTAATTATTGTCCCAGTCAATGTATCTCTTTAATATGTTAACATGACACTGTCACTGCCTCTTCCTTCTATCTGGAATACTCACTGCGAATTTTCATCATTGAGTTTCTCTTTGATTTGATAAGGCCCAATGATCTTTGCTTTTTGTTAGTTCCTCAGAAACAGGAAACAGCATTAACACCTTGCCTCCAGCTGTTCTTGGTTTCATAGCTTGTTGAGCACTCTTCAAATGCTTCTTGGTCAACTCGTGGACTTTGGTTAGTTTTCATCTGCGAAATGAAACATAGACTGCAAGTATAGTCTCTGATCTTTGGTTTAGCAAGGTTTCTTTAATCATTATAGGTAATTCCCTCCCTTCACGTCCCTGTATTATTAAAAAAACTAAATCGTGTGGACTTATAAAAATCACCCCTAATGACAAACAGTAACCAGAGAATTCCCTTCTCCCAATTATTTGCTCACTGCTGATAATAAGATTTAATCATGATCTTCAAAGTTGATTGCATTTTTGCAATGCAATTTGAGATTTTGGGTGATAAACAGAAGATGTAGATTGTTTTCTTCCCAAACAAGTCATCATTTATTTGCAGTATATATGAATCTTGGTCTGGTAGTATTTCTTAGTATAATCTATATCTTGTTAAAAAAGAACTAACTTTCTTGAATCATTTTTGCATTAATTTTTCCAAAAGCCAGTTCTTCAGGAAACCTTCTTGAAGATTTCAATGGCGTAATCATTAAAAGATATTGATTTCCATTCTTACTTTTAAGTACACATCCTGTGCAAAAGCATTCTTTTTGGAAGTTCGTTTTGGAATTAAAGACACAGGTTTAATTGATGGTTGAGAATTCCCCAGTACCTGAAATATATGGCAAGTTTGGAAAATCTAGACTACATATCTGTGTAATCTGACCAATAAAAATGTTTTAATACATTAGCCTGTGTTTTCCTAATATCTAAGTGGCCTGCTGTTGGAATTTTGGGAATCACTCGTAAAATTCCATTACAGCACCTTGGATGAGAGTATCATGTCATGGACCGTGCCCATTCTTCATTGACTAGTCATTGTGGTGGTCTCCATTTGCTCATTAGAACTTTGGCTTTCAAGTAATAACTGTCAGGTATTGTTTCTGACTCAATTTCTGAGAAGGCTAAGTCAGTTGTAGAGGTATAACTCTTTCAATTCAGAAACCATTTGTTGCATTCTTATTGAAGAAGCTCGGCTAAATCTGTCAGCCTCATTCTCTTTAATTTTATCCCCTTTAATTTAATTTTTTGAGGATTTTATCCAATAACTGATTTCTAATGTAATTTCCTCAGTTCATAGACAACTGCTGTTCCTGACTAATCCTATGACCCTCAGATCTAGTCACAAAACAGTCAGGAAGCAAATCAGGATGTCCCTCTTATAGCATCTTAGTTTTTTTTTACATCCGCCAGTTGTTCTACAACTCTCAGTGAGGCCTTTCTTTTTAAAATTAGCCAGGTGGTATCCCAAGGTAAAATCAATTTCTTCTATTGGGGAATTTGTTTCACAACTCTAGCTGCAATTTATCTATGTACTAAGTCACTTTTTAATGCAGCTCTGTATAATGGGACAAGTTTTTAACTTCCATGTTTAGATTAGATTAGATTAGATTCCCTACAGTGTGGAAACAGGCCCTTTGGCCCAACCAGTCCACACTGACCCTCCAAAGAGTAACCCACCCATTCCCATTTACTAATGCACCTAACACTATGGGTAATTTAACACAGCCAATTCACCTGACCTGCACATCTGTACCTCCAATTGGTATTTTCTCCTTCATTAATTCCTCTGGAAGGCAAATAATATCACCAGCCAGAATCAGATTGACTTACTCTCGATATCTTTATTTAGTTATCTACTTGATTCAGCAAAAGGAAACAGCTCTATGTTTGAGACAAAATAACTCAGAACTCCACTGATTCTTTTAGTCAATATTTGAAGAGGAATTGTCTATCATGTGTCATCTTTCCTTTCTTAGCATGTTTTAAAGAAACATGTTCTCTCTTTGCTACCGATACAGTTTTAGTATTCAAGTCCTTTTCTGATGCTGTTTCCTCAGAAGATTCTTTAGACATTCCTACAACTGCAACCAGTCCCATATTTAGCTGATTTGCTTTGGTATGTCCAATCTTATAACTCATGCAATAATTTCTTACATAATTTTCTTTCTACTGCTTTTTGCTTCTAACTATGCACCTTTGTTACTTCAGCATCCTTCTGTTTTGTTCTCTAAAATTAATACCTCATCCATTCACAGATTTTCTATTTCTCCAATTACCTCATGGGTTCTTGCGTGACCATTTTAACCAACTGTTATTAGCTGTGTGAGTTAGCAAAGTATCTGCCAAAACTACTGTATCTTTGATCCTTCATGCTCTTCAAGATGAGTTTTTGGCTTTTCTAAGAATGCTATTTCTGAATTCTTCCACAGTCATAATTTTCCTTCTGTTCTCTAGCTTTTGTATTTCTTTTTCCCTTGCCATTCCATAAATAGCTAATTAGATTTTTTTTCTTATAATCCTAAATTTCAATTGATAATTCAGGCATAAACTCATAAGCATAGAGTATTGCCTTTTTAACAGTTTTGTAATCTGTTCCTTTGACAGGAATGGTATACACAATCATAGCTGTACCCATCAAATTATTTTGTAACATTAAGCTCCAAATGTCTTTTGGCCACCTCATTTAGGGGTGGCATGGTGGCTCAGTGGTTAGCATTGCTGCCTCACAGTGCCAGGGACACAGGTCCGATTCCAACCTTGGGTGTCTGTGTGGAGTTTGCCCATTCTCCCTGTGCCGCCGTGGGTTTCCTCTGGGTGCTCTGGTTTCCTCCAACAATTCAAAGATGTGAATTGGCCATGTTAAATTGCCCATAGCGATAGGTGCATTAGTCAGAGGTAAATAGATCTGGGTGGGTTACTCTTCGGAGTGTCGGTGTGGACTTGTTGGGCTGAAGAGCCTGTTTCCGCATTGTAGGGAATCTAATCTTAATCTTAATATCTGTTCAGCTACCTTCTCAAATGAGGTGAAACATTTTTGACTCCAGCTTCAAAAAACTTCAGCATTAAGCATGGATTCTCGGTTAAATCTCTCATTGGAATCAGAATCATTTTGTAAGCTGTTACCCGTTTTTCCCTGTATTCTAAGCAATTCTTTGGCTAAATCTTATCTTATTTCTTTGCCTTTATTGCAGCTCAAGCTTTTTAATTTGAATTTCCTTTTGTATTAGTTTCTGTTTTGCTTTATCCTTTTCCCAATTCATGTTTTAGAACATAGAACAATACAGCACAGGAGTGGACCCTTCAGCATACAATGTTGGGCCAAATTAAATTAACCCCTTCTGCCTTCCCTTGGTCCATATCCTTCCATTCCTTGCATATTCATGTGTTTATCTAAAAGCCCCTTAAATACCCCAACCAAATTCCCTTCACTCCTACAACTTCCTGTGAAAAAAAAACTTGCCCCTCATATCTCCTTTGAACTTTCCCCTCTCACCTTAAACACATGCACCCAGTATTAGACATTTCAACTCTAGGGCAAAAAGATTCTGACTGTCAACTATCTCTATGCATCTCATAATTTTATAGACTTCTATCAAGTCTCACCTCAGCCTGTGCTGCTCCAGAGAAAACAACCCTAGTTTTTCTGACCTCTCCTTATAGTTCATACCATCTAATCCAGGCAGCATCTTGGTATAACTCTTCTGCACCCTCACCAATGCCTCCACATTCTTCCTGTGGTGTGGCAACCAGAATTGAACGCAATATTCTAAGTTCAGCCTTACTGAAGCCTTATAAAGCTGCAATATGACATCATGACTCTTGTACTCCATTTTCTGACTAATAAAGGCAAGCATGCCATACATTGACTCTATGTATCTTTCCACTGCACTTTCTGGCGCTGTTTATTGCCAATAGTTTTTTTTTGTTTCTCGTTTTCCCTCCTTTTCTTGTACCGCGAGTCATTTTTATTTCTAAGCCAAGATTTTTTTTCAATTGTAGCTATCTTAGCTAATTCTAACTGTGACATCTAAATTTCAGGATTCAATTCTAAATGCTAGCTAATCACTTTAAGCATCTCCTTCTTAATTCTCCAGTTTAAACTTTATCAAAGATTTCAAAGAATCCACTTTACATCTTCCACTTCCAGAGAATTCTTAACAAGATTCAATCATTTTGAAAATCCATGCAATAAACTTCAACACAATACAACCGTTTCCTGCCTAGTACCTTCACATGCACATTTCTTCATTAACTTCTAAATTAAGAGATCTCTCTTAATTTCAATGAACTATGATCCTAGCAAGAACTCTACTTTTTATATAAAATGGCGTCCTAGATCTTTTTTCTCTTAATTTGGCATGGCCATCTTTGACTCAAACATGAGCACAGAAGGCTGCAAATTTGTTCACACAAATTAAAAAGAAAGTTTAAAAAAAACAAATTTTCCACATATAATGCAGTTCGAAAGATTTCAAAACATACAGTAAACCAAAATCTTGCCTAATCCACAGCACCATCCTATTACAGTTACTGAGAAACCAGAGAAATGCTTCTCCACTGTCAAATCTATGCCATTGACTTAACTGCAACTTCTCAGTTCCAGTCCTGTGCACTATGTGGCTTATTCTTTTGACCACTCTCACAACTGAGAGCTTTGACTTTCTGAGTCTTTTGATACACTGCAGATTTCTAACCAAACACTCCCGTTGTGAAACTTTTACGAACTTGCACTGAAGTAAGATGTTCCTCGGCAGTCTTCTTTTTTTCTCAGAGAGGCTGTGCTTGTTTCTGATCCCAGGCAGGTCTCCTATGAACTGAACCCCAAAAGCTTTTGAACTTCTGAAATAACCTTGTTCTCCCTAGATTCTGCTTAGCTTAATGGCTTAGTGTTTCAATCATAAAGTTAAAAATCAGACAACACAAGGTTATAGTCCAACAGGTTTAATTGGAAGCACGAGCTTTCGGAGCGCTGCTCCTTCATTAGGTGGTTGACAACCACCTGATTTGTACACCCCAGTCCAACACCGGCATCTCCAAATCATGTTTCAATCATAATCACCTACAGTATAAACAAATTTCCATTAGTTCTCCCAGAGGGACATCATGATATAAAAGCATGGTTCGGGAAAGATTGATGAAGAGTCCAGCCTGAAATGTCGACTCTCCTGCTCCTGAGGTGTTGCCCGATCCTGCTGTGCTTTATCTAGCCCACACTTTATCGACTTTGACTGTCCAGTTTCTGCCATCCTCACTATCTTCCAGAAAGACTGACCTAGTTGGTTTTACAACTCCTTTTTGAAAATAGACCAACAGCCATAAGGCACTATTTTAAGATCAAAACTCTGAAAAAAGTAATTTATATAAATCATGCAATTTCTGCAACACTGGCTGATAACTGCAATAAGAATGACTTTTGTATTATTACAAGAGCTGAGAAGAGCATGCAACTAACATATCCCAATCTGGGGCGATGTCCCTCGAAGAGCAGTGTTCTTGTAATTTTTTCTCTGGTTAATGAACAATTTGTACGTAACTATGTTAATATCAAAGTGCTTTCCAAGAGCAAAGATATTAATATCATCAAATAAACCTGAAAATGCCTCGGGAGACAAGTGAGCCAGCATCTGAAATGAGGAAGGACACATTTTGAAATGTAAATCCTCATTAGAAATTTGTGAACGCTAACCTCACATTCTTGTAATCGCTTACTCGGAAAGAAATTGGTTGCTATTGATTTTAATCCTGGTAGGTATTTCAGTATTGAGTACTGCCTCTGTTGCCTGGGAATCCGTGGTACATTTCTTATGTTATTGCAGCAGTAAAATCCATTCCTTAATTTAATTTCGGTTTATTCACTTTAAACTGATGCTGAGACAGAGATGCGCTGCCAAAGATGTCATTCTCTCGGATGTTATGTTAAACTGAGGCCCCATCTGACCCCTTAGTTGAATGTAAACAATTTATGGCACTATTTCAGGGAAGACTAAAGTGGTTCCTGTTGGCATCCTAGACATTACCTATACCTCCGCTGTAGGTAATCTGATTGTTATTCCATTGTATTTGTGGGATTTGCTATAGGTGAATTGATACACAATTCCTTCATTACAACAGTGACTACATTTCAAACGTAGTTAATTGGTTTTAAAGTATTTATGAAATCATGTAAGATTCTAAGCTGCACCACAAAGCAGTGTGCATGAAATCAGTGGGACCCTGCATCAGGATGATGGCATGCAATTAAATCACTCCTTTCTCCTTCATAGAATCTCTACAGTATGGAATCAGGCCAATTGGCCCATCGAGTCCACACCATCCCTCTCAAGGGCATCATACCCAGGCCCACCCCTCCATTCTATCCCTGTGACCCTGTATTCCCATGGCTAATCCACCTAGTTTATACATCCATGGACACTATGGGCAATTTAATATGGTCAATCCACTTATTCTGCACATCTCTAGACAGTGGCAGGAAACTTGAGCACCCGGAGGAAAAACCTACGCAGATGCAGGGAGAACGTGCAAACTCCATACAGCCAGTTGCCCAAGGGTGGAATCCAACCCGGGTCCCTGGAACTGTGAGGCAGCAGTGCTAACCACTGAGCCACCATATCGCCAGCTGTGTTTGTTATGTCTTCTTTGCCAAATGAAAATGAGCGTAAGTTGTATCAGGTTTGACCACTTAAAACACTGCCATGCCTTAGTTTTGTGTGCTAAAACTGCTTACAATTCCAGGATCATCCTGAAATGCAAAGAGAAGCCCCAGTAATTTTCTCTCCCTCAACTGCAGACCCTCTGCTTAACTCGTGGTGTCCTGTTTGACAGGAAGAGTAAAAAGCAGCCCATTATTTAAATGGAGAGGGCTTGCAGAAGGCTGAGGTATGGAGAGATCTGAGTGACCAGTTGTATAAAGCAGTCTGCAAGCAATTAGGAAGGTAAATGGATTGTTGTTCTTTTAGCAAGGCAAGTAGAATTTAAATATAAAAAATGGTTTGGCACAGTTGTTTTAAGAAGTGGTGAGGATCTTGCTGCAGGGCTGTGTAATACTTTGATCTCTGTATTTAAGAAATGCTGCAAATGCATTAGAAACAGTTCAGAGGAGTTCGCTTGAACCAAGATTTGGGTTGGGGGGAGCAGTACCTTATGAGGGAATGTTGGCCAGGCCAGGCCTTGATTCATTTGAATTTAGAAGAATGAGAGGTGATATTACTGAAATATTTAAAATTCTGAGGAGACTAGATAGGGTCTATGCTAAAAAGATGTTGCCCCTTGTGAAGTGAATAGCACTAGGAGATAAAAGTTTAAAGCAAAAAGGTTCTCCCACTAAAGATGAAAATGAGGGCCATTCTTTTCTTTCAAAAGATTGTGATTCTTTGAAATTCTCCTCCCTAGAGACCAACAAAGATGCATCATTGAGTACTTGAATATCTCATGTAGATTGATTCTTGACTAACAACAGGAGTCCATGGTTATTGGGGTAGGTGGGAATGTGATGTAAGGTTGCAATCAGATCCATAATCTTACAAAATGACAGAATAACTGCTCAGAGTAGATGTTGCCACTCATGAAAGATTGCATCAGGAGAGCACAGATTTGAAATAATTGCCAAAAGAAGTAAAAGGGGTGTGTGAGTAAAAACTGGCACGAAGTAAGTGATTAAGATCTGGAATGCTCTGCCTGAGAGTGTGGTGAAGGCAGGTTCTATCAAAGCATTCAAGATGAAATAAACTGTTAGGGAAAAGGAAGAGCGTGCAAGGTGACAGGGAGAGTGCAGGAGACTGCCACGAGGTTAGTTGCCCGTTTGGAGATCTGGTGCAGAAACGATGGGCAGAATGTCACCTTTCTGTGCTGCAACTGTTCTATGATTGGAACATCCCCTCCCTGGAATGGGCGGGAGCAATGCCAAGAAAGCTAGAAAAGGTGGAGAATTGACACTCCCAATGAAGAGAAAGTGTTTGCAGTTTTCTCCTCAAGCCTTCCAGGGCAACTTCTGAATGTTGCCATTGAGAAGTATTTACTTTATTTCCATGCTTTTGCATCTCATTAAAGCCCCAATTTTCCTTATTTCTTATTCACTTGCAATTCCTTTCTCCTGCCTCAAGAATTTTGCTGATGTAAATTCTTGACATTAAATCAGAATGGTTATTTGCTTGCTGCAAATCATACAGTGCTTGTCCTGGTCATCATACAAATGCTTCTTTCGAACAATGTCTCTTCCTCCTCCACCATCCATCACCCACCTCACCACAACATAACTCCTGCTCTTTGACCAATTCACATATTTTTGGTCCTATAGCAATATTTTAGAGCACGAGGGCATCTACAATTTACATGCTTCTTTCAGGTTGCTTTCTGCTTGGGGGACACATGCCCCTTATTATTCTGCATAGACTATACCTTTTTGTTCTTAATTGAGTTCCTTAGCACAGACTCACTGACCGACTGACTGCCAGTAGTTTGCACACCTTTTTTGGTGTAGAGTAAGAAATAGTCAGCTTGTCACAGTGAGGAACATTGTGTGGACGTATCACCGTGCAGCAACGTTCTAGTTCAAATGTCAGACCTGCTGCATATGTGAGCAGTTTACTCAGCAAATGCACTGCATGTGCTCTGAGCAGTTGGCCATGTGTGAAAATCAAAATGGAGCAGTACTTAGTCGGATGAAAGGACACTAAGTACTGCCAGAGGGTACCACTGCAGTCAGTCAGAAAGCTGGTCTGATTCCAGTTCAAGGGGTTGGCCCCAGTTAGCTAAACAGCTGGTCCTACCAGAGTCTAGGGAACTGTGTCTTTGTAGTCCAGGGATTAGGCTGTGGTCAGTCCTGCATTTAAAGTGCACACAGTGGGTAACTCGTGCTGAGATTGCAGGTAGTTCAGTAAGGGATCGGTGGAGATGTCAGCCTGTGTTTTCCCGCACTTGAAAATTTGGAAGGGTTGAATATGTCAAAAGCTGATGCAGAGCAGATAGTGATGATAGATGAGCAGGAGAGGTGGTGAGTTGTCCTTGTTGAGTGAGTAGAGGACCCTGGAAGACAGGATAGGGTTTGTATGTTTGGAAGAAACAGTGGGTGAGAGCCGTTGAGTAGAATGATGCTCACGGTGGTGAAAGTTATAGCTTTGGTGAGAAGCATATGCTATGTCAGAGTTAGAGTGAATAGTGGCCCTATGAATGTGAGGTAGCAGCAGGAAGATGGTGGCAACTTGAGGGGGGTGGAAAAGCATGAGTTGCTTTCAATGAAAGGGTTAGGAAGAGGATAGGTCTATACTCATTGGCGCACTGAAACCTAATTGAAATGTAAGGTTTGGAAGGAATTCCACAAGCTAAATGCTGACAAAAGGTTTCTTCTAGTAGACCAGTCTAGAGATCACAGAATTGTTATGGTGCAGAAGCAGACTTTTCAGGCTATCCTGTCTGCACCGGATCTCTAAGTATTTGACTTGAGGTCAAACTCCAGCTTTCTCCCTGCCAATTGTTTCTATTTAATCATCCAATGCTACTTGAATGCCTCAACTGAACCTGCCTTCCACCACACTTCCAGGTAGTGCATCGCAAAACTGGACTACTTTCTGTGTGAAAATATTTGTCTCGCCTTGCTTGGCTTCTTTCACAAAACACTTGCAAACTGTTGCTCCTGGTCCTCAAGCCTTTTACAAGCAGGAACAGCTTCTCCATATCCCCTCTGCACATATCCATCATGATCTTGAAAATTCAGGAGAAATGCCCATTACTGAGGTCCTATGTACGGTTTTGGTCTTTTTACTTTGGAAGCAATATACTTACATTGGAAGTTGTTCAGAAAATATTAGCAGAATGAGGTGTAATTTTCTACAACATAAAACATTCTGACAGGCTTTGGCAGGATTGATGATGAGAAGGCGTGCACCCTCTTGGGAGACATAAAATAAGGGTCAGAGTTCAAAAATACTAGGGAACAAGAGGTGGCAATGTCACTTTCAGCTTACTAACAAACAATTAACAACAGTTGGGAGTCAAATCAATATAAACACTCAGACTTAAACGCTATTGATTCAGTGTTCTCAGACTTATGAATCAGCCAGTCCTTGTACTGCCTGGTACTGCAATTCTGTAGGGACCGTAGGGCTAATAATTTGATGAAATGAACTGGATGAATTGTTATTGTTTCCTGTGCCGTTGTCTTGCTTGACAACTGCTTTTAACCTGCTATGTTAACTGCAGTAAACATTAGCAGAAGAAACCTCTGTGCTTGTAAACCAATATTCTGACAGTGCAGAAGGATGGAATTGATGTAGAAAATCAGCCATGATTTTACTACATGGGTTGGAATGACCTACTCCAGCTCTAATTCTTTATGTTCTTATTTTTGAGCAAATTACAGCTTCCACATATGTGCAGGCACTGGTGTTGGACTGGGGTAGACAAGGTCAGAAGTCAGACAACACCAGGTTATAGTCCAACAGGTTTATTTGAAACCACAAGCTTTTGGAGTGTTGAACTTTGGTCGGGTGAAGTGAGAGAGAAGCACACAGGCACAGAATTTATAGGCAGTGAGGTCAAAAGATCAGACAAATGGTGTTAGTAGAGTATCAATAGGCCAAATAATAGGGGTCTCTGCAGGTGATCAAGAGCGTCAGATGGTGTGAGTAAAGTGTCAACAACTGAATAACAAGCAAAGGGATGACCTATAATCCGATTAGATGAGGCAGAGAGATCATTACAAAAAAAAATATGATGCTGGAGACAATCCAAATAGCTGAAATAACATGATAGGTAAAAGAGTTGTATGCCGAGGGCCTAACCAAAGTACTAAGCAAACTAATTAAGGTAGAGAGATCATAACAAGTTATCAATGTGATGGTGTCAATAGGACATTAGGAAGCTTTACAGATATAGAACAGTGTGATGGAGTTACATGTGACGTGACATGAACCCGAGATCACAGTTGAAGCTATCTTCATGGGTACGGAACTTGGCTAACAATTTCTGCTCGGCGATACTGCTTTGTTTTATATCTCAAAGGCAGCCTTGAAGAAAGCTTGCCCAAAGTCCACATACAAAAGGAAAATGGCATCGACCAGGGGATCAACAAACCTGGGACACTATGCCTTTTAGAAAATTTAACTTGTTGGTGTTGGTGACTTTTCCTTTCCACTCTGGCCTATGTATGGGAGTTTTGTCCCAAGAAAACCAGTTGGTTTTTGCCCTAGTAAAAGGAAAAGGAAAGCACTCTTTTTTTTAAAGAGAACTTCTTTGTCAATGTTACCATTTTTGACATTTCTCTACATGTCCAACATTCATAAAATGGTGTAGCATAAAAAGACACATTTAGTTCACCAAACCTGAAACCGCTGTTATGGAGAGTTGTCAGTTTAGTCCCATTCCCCTCAGTGTTCTCTCATAGAACATTATGGCGCAATATAGGCCCTTCAGCCCTCAATGTTGTGCTAACCTGCGAAACCAATCTGAAGCCCATCTAACCTACACATTTTCGTCCTTACGTCTATCCAATGACCATTTAAAATCCCTTAAAGTTGGTGAGTCTACTACTGTTGCAGGCAGTGCGATCCACACCCCAACTACTCTTTGAGTAAAGAAACTGCCTCTGACTTCTGCCCTATATCAATCACTCCTCAATTTAAAGCTATGCCCCCCATCACCATCCGAGGAAAAAGGCTTTCACTGTCCACCCTATCTCTGATTATCTTATTGTCTCAGTTAAGTCACCTCTCAACCTTCTTCTCTCCAATTAAAACAACCTCAAGTCCCTCAGCCTTTCCTCATAAGACCTTCCCTCCATAGCAGGCAACATCCTATTAAATCTCCTCTGAACCCTTTCCAAAACTTCCACATCCTTCCTGTAATACCGTGACCAGGACTGTACGCAATACTCCAAGTGCGGCCACACCAAATTTTTGTAAAGATGCAGCATGACCTCATGGTTCCGAAACTCAATCTCTCTATTAATAATAGCTTACACACCCTATGCCTTCTTAACAACCCTACCAACTGAGTGGCAACTTTCAGGGATCTATGTACACTAAGATCTCTCAGTTCATCTATACTACCAAGAATTTTACCATTAGCCCAGTAGTCTGCATTCCTGTTGCTCCTTCCAAAGTGAATCACCTCACACATTTCCGCATTAAACTCCGTTTGCCACATTTCAGCCCAGCTCTGCAGCTTATCTATGTCCCTCTGTAACCTACGACATCCTCTGCACTAGCCACCAACCTTAGTGTCATCCACAAATTCACTAACCTATCCTTCTCTGCCTTCATCCTGGTCATTTATAAAAATGACACACAGCAGTGGACCCAAAACAGATCCTTGTAGTACACTACTGGTAACTGAACTCCAGGTGTACCACAAGGTACAGTTCTTCCAGTTTGTTTTGAGATGACTTTTGAATCTCTATTTACCACCATAATCATTTATTGAATGTGCAATTTTTTAAACTACTCATGCTGGCTTTCATTCTTTTGCCTATCTGTGACTCTTCTAGATTTCTGGAAATTAAAGCCGTCAATAGATATGGGGGTAGTTCAGGAAAGTTATGTCAAACTGAAACATCAGCCATAAACTGATTGAATGACAGAACAGACATGAGGGGCCAAATGGTCTAAAGGTGCTCTATTTGGGTCTGTTTCCATGCTGTACATTTCTATGAGTCTATGACTCTATTTGCTGTGCTCCTGATTGTACCTTTAGCCATTGGAAACAGAATAGTTAAAGAAATTCTGTCAAGTAGTTCATAATTTTAAACAATTTTACCAAATTTCCTTGTAGCCTTCGCTGGATGGGTTGGACCGAAGGGTCTGTATCCGTACTGTACATCTCTATGACTCTAACTCCTACCTTCTTGTGTTCTTTGAACGCAAGGCATTTTTGACAAATTAACCTATGGTTTTGCAGTCAACAGGATTACCTTCTGATATCATAAATGGACATTCGAATGTGATGATGGATGCTACATAAATTAAGGTGTTAAGACTTTGACTTGCCCAGAAGGGAATTGTGAAGGAATTGATCAGGGTATATGAGAAATGCCTGCTTGAGTTGTTATCTTGTGCTGCTTGTTGTCAAATGGGTGGATAGGTGGCCGATGAAGTTTGATAAAGAGAAATGTGAAATGATTCATTTTGTTAGGAAGAACGTGGAGCATTTATATAAAAAAGAACATAGTTTTAATAGGGAACAGGAACAGAAGGACCTGGCATAAGTTTGCATACTTACTGAAGCTGGCAAGACAGGTTGAGACTACAATTAATAAAAAATGCTGCTCAAGGAGTCTGCATTTGAAGTAGCCCGTTTTATTATTCCATTTTAAAATCGCTAAATTGTTAGGGTCATAAATCTTGATAAGTGTCAAGATTCATATGTACATTGGTTACAATATTCCGGACCAAACATATGGCATTTTAGAATGACCTCTTCACCCTCAAACTTGAGCCTTTCAAACCTTTTGACTTGCGATGTTTTCTGTACTGCCATCTGAGGTCTTTATTGGGAGCCACTGATTACCAGCAACTTCTCTATTTGCTCTCAACACCCTCCCACCCCACCAACCCCTAAAAAGACTGCACAGACCGCTATCCCTACATGGTCCATGTGGACGCCACAGAGTCAGACACGGGATCCAGGCCACACACAGCACTGGCCTAGTCCAAGCTTAGTACTTACAATCCATGGGACATTGGCCAGAGCCACACTCAGTTGCCTCTCCCCCACTTCTCCTCTTTCCACCCATCTCTTCACCCTCCACCCCTCCTCCTCTCTTCCTCTCAACTCCCCTCTCCTTCCCAATTATCTATCTCCTCTTCCTTTTCTTCCTCACTAACTTGACATCTGATGGAGTATTGTATCCACTTTTACAAGCTGCACTTCAGGAAACGATTAAGAAGTATTATGGAGAAGATTCATGATAATCATTCCAGGCATGAGGAACTTCAGTGGTGAAGATAGATTGAAAAAAATAAGGCTGGGAAAAAATCATAAGACAAGGGAGCAGAGGTAGGGATCAATGAGAACTCAGCTGATCTGATAATCCTCAACTCCACTTTCCTGCCTTTTCCCATTCTCTGTTTAAAACTTTGTCTCATTTTAACAACCCAACTTCTAGCCCTCTGCACTAAATAACTTCGCAAATTCACTGCCCAATAAGAAACTAAATTCCTCCTCATCTCTGTCCCAATTGAGCAACCTAGATTGATTCTGGAGTTGAGGGGATTGGTTTATGAGGAGAGACTGAGTAGACTGGGTTTAGATTGGACTTTAGGAGAGTGAGGGGGGATCTCATAGAAACATATAAAATTATGAAGGGAATCAATAGGGTAGAAGTCGAGAAGGTCCTAAAATTAGGGGAAGCAAATTTAAGATTGAATTGAGAAGAGATTTCACTACCCAGGTGATTTTGAATCTGTAGAATTCCCTGTCCATTGAATTAGTTGAGGCTTCCTCAGTAAATGTTTTAAAGGTAAGATAGATAAATTTTTGAACAGTAAAGGATTTAAGGATTATGGTGAAGGAGTGGGTAAGTGGAGCTGAGGCTACGCAAAGGTCAGCCATGATCTTATTGAATGGCAGGGTAGATTCAAGGGGCTAGATGGCCTACTCCTGCTCTTAGACTTTATGTTCTTACGATCCCAGATTCTCAGATTTTGCACTGTTGCAAGGTAACCCCACAAGGGGAAAGAACCTGTCCGCAGTATGTTTCAATAATGTCGCCTCTCATACTTCTAAGCTCTACCTCTCCTGATAAGACATTCTCCATGAAAGAGCAATTCAGAATCATGAATGGTCTGGGCAGCATGGTTAGGGAGGGAATCAGGAATGGCGGGGCATAGATGCAATGTAATGGGTAAAAGAAGCAAAACTAACATGAGATTAACTTGGTCATGTAATGAGTTACTAAGGTCTAAAGTGAACTTGTTGGAGAGCAGTGCATTCAAAAGGGAATTAGACTGAAATAAAGAATGTGTAATGTTATGGAGAAGACCAGGGAATGGCCTCAGGTAAATTGCTCATTCAGAGGCACAGCGGGTGAAATGGCTTCCTTCAACACTGTAACAGTTCTGTGATATTGGACTGTAATGGATCCAACTTCAATCTGAACGCAATAATTCAGGAAGTGAAGGCCACTTTAGTTTTACTTTGTTATTTATCTTGAATAACAGAAGACCCAAAGGTCATTGAATAAGTATTGATTTAGTTCTCATCACGCTACCAAGTGCCTCAGAAAATACGTCCTCCAGCCCCATATGAGAGACTTAGGACCAGGCTGTGAGGAGGAGGAGGAATACGTTGAAGGAAGAAACGCTTCCTGTCACTGGAAGCACAAGTACTGCCAATGATGTGAGTACCTGGATTAAGCAGATGGAAGAAGATAGCTTACTGTGTGACAATGGTAGGCGTTTAGCAGTTTTTATTTCAGCAAGATTGTGTGAATGGATTTTACATCTAATGTTGTGCATTGTATGCCATTTTTAACATCACTACTTAATCCTCGAGCTGAGTTTTAACCTGCAGGAGCAGTTTATTGGAGAGGTGGCAGGATAAATTATATAATTGACACAGAATTGAGAAGCCAGTTCCAACCTGTGATGTCTAAATTTAACTGCAGAGCTAGGCTGTTTGCAGACAGCTCCTGCATGACAGTCACTCAGTTGCGGTGACATTAACATGGCTTTTGAAAATTGACAGGTGTTGTGGCTTTCCCAGGCTTCCTGGAACTCTCAACTAAAAAAACAAGGTAAAAGTATAGCAACAAAAAAGAGGCTGGAGACAGAATAGGGGAATATGTCATTAAGTACTGAAACTGAAAGGTGCTGTTAATGGCACTTGTGCTGAGAGGTTTTTGACAAGCTTGGAAAATTGAAGAGGTGTGTACGTAGGGTCTTCACTTTGAAGCTTCGACCTGCTTAGATCAGACAATGTCACGCTTATGCTGTTTTGTTTTGTATCTCGGCTGAGAATTAAGATAACTAACTGTGCAGCATCAGGAGGAAAGGCATTAAATCCAAACAGTTACAGTCTGTACCTCATGGACACACACCTCTGTAAGAAAGGTGCAGGAGTGGTTTGTTGGGTGAGAAGAGAGATGTAGCTCACAAGAGGCCATATTCATAATGCAGGATGTGTAGGCAATGGGTGCGTTCCTTCGTCGAATCAGACAGCAGTGTCATGGCACTCGAAGTGTAGTACCTGACGGCAGCAGATGTTTTGCAACCTGCCTGAAAAAAGCAAGCTGCCAAGTGGCCCTGGTGTTGATATTTTAGCAGGGGTATCACCACAGCCCTCAACTCTCTTTGGCTCTGATACACCTGGAGATCTGTTGAAGATACCTGCAGGACAGTAGGCTATGGACTGAGCGCAGGTAAATTAGTGTAGTTTGGTGTTTGTTGGTCAGCATAGACAAAGTGGGCTGATGGGCCTATTTCCATTTTGTATGACTGTATCTCATGGTCAGTGGTCAAGAAATGCAGAGGTCGATTGACAGAAGGCCTGTCTTCCAGAAACAACAGTGAAGTTAAATTTGGCACCAGTGATGCCACTCAGAGGTAGGTCTGCTCATATGTTTTCATTCACAGCACGTTCCTTTTGATATTGTAGCCTATTAGACTGAACTGTACAGATATTTGAATGACGTACATAAGAAGGAATTTAATTTTTTTGGAAAACTTGACCTTTTTGACATTGAAAACTAATATCGCAGATGCTGCAAGTCTATAACAAAAACAGCATATGTTGAAAATACTCAGCAAGTCGCACAGCACCTGTTTCTCTTTCCACAGATGCCATGATACCTTCAGAGTACCACTAGCATTTTAAAAATAATTTCCTTTGGTCAAATCCCAGGCAACTTTGTTCACATTTATTAGAATAAGTCCATCAGGGAGGGAACTTGCAAAGATGGCACACAATTAAGTGCATCACTCACAGCAGTGTCATCATCGTCCCCCGTCAGTGTCCCTCTGGAAATCTTTACTGCTGTTATGTTGTTAAAGTTAATGTCAGTCACTAATCAAAGCATAAGCCTCTTGTATGTGTGCTATATTTTAAAGAGTTGCCAGTGAGGATGCTGACTTAAAAGATACGTTTTCACTCTCGATTTACACTGCTGGTTTAATATCAGCACAAATATAATTTTGGTTTTCAGTGGTTCTGAAGTCTCTGTAAATACTGAGTCAGAACTGATGAAATTCTGAGGCAGAGCAGTGGCCCATGTAAATGGAATTGTAAATTGCGTGGAGCGAATATTGAATGCATTGTTGAGCCTTTATTACTTCATTTGTAGGATGAGAGTGGGGAATCTAACTTTGACTAACACCCCACAGGAATACAACAATTCCTTAAAACCTCTTCATTGTAACTTTGGCATGTTTAGTAATTCCACACGCTGGAATATTAGGAACACTATTATTTAGCTTACTGGGTCCCAGGACACTATCAATTCTCCATTGGAATGTTATCTATCAACTCCTCATATAATGTATTTGTGGATAATGTATAATATAATGTATGCCTGGAATCAGACGAATTACACAATTTGTGCTTATTGTGAAATATTTCTCTTACATGCTCTAAAGGAGTAATAAGCTACTTTGAGGTCTATGTTTTTATAACTATGGCCAAATAACAGCAGATAATAGCCAGTCATTAGACCTGCAACTAACGAAACACCTAATTGAAGAGGTGAATTATAGAAACCCAGCTTTTGCTCCTTAATGGGATGGCAAGGATCGTCATTCTGTTGCGCATCATGAGGTGATTATTATAGGGTTGAAATGCTCAGCTTGGATTCATACTGCCTCCGGATAATACATTATATTCTTTAAGTAGTAGAAGCGTTCTGTCTATGGAAAGCAGGTACAGACCTTGATGTATTTGATTCCAATTGGAATTAAATGGATGGAGCTTTAAGTTATTTTCACACAAGTGTAAGGCAAATTGGATAGCTTAAGTGTAATGAAAACTTTGTGAGATGAGCTGCAGCGTTGAAACTACTTCTACGTGTATGGATTTGCTTAGATAAAACTTGTCTGAGTACTAGAATAATATTAATGTACATTTTTGGAGCAAATGTAAAGTGTCAACTATGGGTGTAGTATGTTGGATGAGAGCTTGCATTTATTTTATCTGCTAATTGTGCCTCTTCACAGTAAATCAATAACTTCTTTTATGTGGAGACACCTAATTAATTTACATAATGAAAGTTTGTGGTATATAACTATTTAGAAAATTGGATTCTGAACAATACAGAACGATGTTAGCTTTAAGTTTGACTTGCATTTTTATGTTATGTGGGTTAAGATGTAATGTACTTTTGGTCAAGTTTACATAGAAATGTATGTAAAATTTGCCAGACATGCCATGTAACAGGGAAAACCCAACCAACAATTAACAATTAAAGATAACAAAGTCTTTAATTCTAATACTGACTTTTGAAGAGCCATTGAGCAGAGTCTTAATAGATTGTTTAGAACACCCTTCTAAAACTGCAAATAGGAATCAATATATTTTAATGATCATGAATGTTCCCACAAGATTTTCTCAAGCAGTGCTTTTATGGAAAACTACGTCAAAAATGGTTGTGGAGAAGTTAGCTTTTTTGAAAAACTAGAGAAATAACAGTCGGATGAAGATTTAAATTTTACATTATAGATACTCAAAGAAATAATGATAGTTTGGAAATAAAACAGTTGACATCATCAGCTTATCATCCATTATCTGGAGCATTAGAAAGATAACATCAAACTTTAAAGGCTGTGATTAGAGCTTAATATCAGAAATGTCCTACTGATTGGGACAAAGGCGTTCCATGTTTCCTGTTTGCCAATAAGGCGTCCACAGGGTTTGGACTTTTTGAACTAATGTATGGACATGAGGTGAAAGAGCCCAATGTATTAATTAAAGAGAAATTCTGAACAAGCTCAAAGGCTTACACCTACTGTGAAGTAAGTGCTGTTTTAGCACCATTGGTGAACCCTTTCCATCACGTTACTGATGGTTGAGCGTAGACCAATGGAACGGTAATTGGTTGAATTTGGTTTGCCTTGCTTTTTGATTACACAACAGATCTGGGCAATTTCAGGGCCCAAAGCATTTGCAGTACCCAATGCCTGCAGCTGTTTCTTCATATCATGGGGAGTGAATCCAATTGGCTGAAGATTAGCACCTGTGATGCTCTAGTCCTCAGCAGGTGGCTGAGATAGGTCCTACACTTCTGGTTGAAGATTGATGCAAGTATTTCAGCCTTGACTTCTGCGCTGATGTTTGAGCTTTCCCCATCATTAGGGATGAGGATACTTATGGAGTCTCCATCTCCAGTGAGTTGTTTCATTGTCCACTGCCACTGATGCCTGGATAGGGCAGAACTGTAACAAAGAAAAACGGGGTCTGGCAGCATCTGTGAAGAGAAAGCAGAATTAATGTTTCACATCCAGTAGCCCTTGTTCAGAATTGACAGCTGAGAGGAAGAAGTGGTATTTATGCTGATAATGGGGATTGGGGGTGTGGTGGCGACAGAGGAACAGAATTTCCTCAGAGAAAAGATACTAGAAGCCACATTTCTACCTACCCACTCAATTTGCTCCACACCCCACCCCCGCCCTGCCTCCCTTGTCATCAGCACAAGTGCTATCTTCTCCTGGTTGCTATTAGTTCTGAAGAAGAATCACTGGATTCAAAAAGCTAACTCAGTTTTCCCTTCAGAAATGCTGCAAGACTTGCTGAGTTTCTCCTGCAATTTCTGTGTTTATTTATTTCAGATTTCCAACATTTGATGTTCTTTGTGTTACTATTATGACAGAACTATAGAAGTTAGATCAGATATGTTAGTTGTGATATTAGAGTCATAGAGATGTACAGCACAGAAACAAACCCTTTGGTCCAACTCGTCCATGCTGACCAGGTATCCCAACCAAATCTAGACCTATTTACCAGCACTTGGCACATTTCCCTCTAAACCTTTCCGATCATATACCCATCCAAATGCCTTTTAACTGATGCAATTTTACCAGCTTCCACCACTTCCTCTGGCAGCTCATTCCATACATGCACCACCCTCTGTGTGAAAAGGTTGCCCCTTGGAACCCTTTTATATCTTTCCCCTCTCACTTTAAGCCTAAGCCCTCTAGTTCTGGACTCCCACACTTCAGGGAAAAGACTTTGTCTATTTATCCTATCCATGTCCCTCATGATTTTATAAACCTCAATGAGGTCACCCCTCAGCCATCAACACTCCAGGGAAAACATCCCCAGCCTATTCATCCTCCAACCTTGGCAACATCCTTGTAAATCTTTTCTGAACCCTTTCAGGTTTCACAACATCTTTCCAGTAAGAAGGAGACCAGAATTGCACGCAATATTCCAAAAGTGGCCTAACCAACTGTACAGCCGCAACTTAGCCTCCCAACTCCTGTACTCAATACTCTGACCAATAAAGGAAAGCATACCAAATGTCGATTTGTTCAGCAAAACTCCCCAGGACCTTACCATTAAGGTATAAGTCCTGCTAAAATTTGCTTTCCCAAAATGCAGTACCTCACATTTTAATTTGATCAAGATCCCATTGTACCCTGAGGTAACCTTCACTGTCCACTAAATTGCTTAACTTGGTTTAGCACTCACTGCTTATACTGTTTGGGACCTAAATAATCCTGTGTTGTACTTGCAGCAAGTTGGCACCTCACTTTTAGCTATACCTTCTGGTGCTTCTGGCCTGCTTTTCTGCACTTTTCATTGTACCAAGGTTGATCACCTATTTTGATGGTAATGGTAGAGTGTGAATACTCCAGGCCACATGGTTCAGATTGTGCTGGAGTACAATTCTGCTGCTGCTGATGGTCCACAACAGCTCATGCATGCCCGGTCTTGGGTTGCTAGATCTGTTTGAGGTCTATTTCATTTAGCAGGATGATAGTCTCCACTATCTTCTGTGGCACTATCTTCAGTGTGAAGACAGGACTTCATCACCATAGAACTATGCGGTGGTTATATAGGATTGTCCAAACCATCAACCTGTGGCAGTCAGTTTGGTGAGAACGAAATTAGGTCTGTTTATCACTTTTTGTTGATTCCTTTAGCATTTACTGCAGAAAATTATTTTCTGCTCCCACAGCAACATGATTCCAAGTTGGTTTGAAGTTGGGCGGCACAGTGGCTCAGTGGTTCACACTGCTGCCTCACAGTGCCATGGACCCGGGTTCGATTCCTGCCTCAGGTGACTGTCAGTGTGGAGTCTGCACATTCTCCCTGTGTTTGCGTGGGTTTCCTCCGAGTGCTCCGGTTTCCTCCCACCATCCAAAGATGTGTAGGTCAGGTGAATTGGCCATGCTAAATGGCCCATTGTGTTAGGTGTGTTAGTCAAGGTAAATGTAGGGAAATTAGTCTGGGTGGGTACTCTTCGGAGTGTCGGTGTGGACTTGTTGGGCCAAAGGGCCTGTTTCCACACTTTCAGGAATCTAATCTAGTCAAAGACACTTTCTTTGTGGAGAGTTTATTGTCTTGCCCAACTCTTACCCCTGTTGTCCAACATCCATTATCACTGTTATTCCCTACTTGTGCTCAAATTTCCACCATATGTTTCTGTAAAGCTAAACAAAACAAGAACCAAACTACGTAATGTTATTGACAGACATTAACACAATGCTGCATCTTACTCCTGCCATCCTTTCTTAATGCAGTTCAGAGAAAGAACAGGCACACAAAAACATATCAGCAGTTTTTGATTTAAAGTGATCTTCATATAACCTTTTGATGAAAAGTCTGTTCTTAGTCTGTGTATCTTTGTTTAAATAAATTTTGCCAGGTGAAGCCTGCACTGCCTCAACACATCAGATTCCTGACACCACGAATTTTCCAATGTTGGACTGTACTTAGTGAAAAACTGCCTTTATCTCATGGTCTTTGTACCATCCAATGAAGTTATTATAACGAACAAACGTTGAATTTTTGACCACGCTTCCAAGTCGTGTCTTCTCCAATGTACAGGGAGTAGGGAAAAGTGAGGACTGCAGATTCTGGAGAGCCAAAGTCAAAAAGTGGAGCACTGGAAAAGTGCAGCAGGTCAGACAGCATCCAAGGAGCAGGAAAGTCGATGTTTTGGGCATACGCCATTCCTTATGTAGAGCTTATGCCCAAAACATAGACCTTCCTGCTCCTCGGATGCTGCTTGACTTGGCTGTGCTTTTTCTAGTGCCATATTTTTCAACTCTCTATCCAATGTGCAGTCTTTAAGTAAGTAGTTTTGTTTGACATCTTAAATTGCATTAAGATACTTAACTCAAGATAAAACAAGGTGCTTTAATGTATAACATCAACCAAATGTAGGCTGACCAGAAGGTGCCAAGTATATGACTGATCATCCTCATCTGGGATGCAATCAGGTATTGAAATAGTGGAAATCTCAGAACAATGACACAAGCTGTTTGACAACTTGTGAGACCCAGAGGACGTGTCAATCTGATACTTGAAAGATAATTAAAGAAAATTATAAAATTATTGAATTGCAAAGCATGGCATGTGAATTTGGAGTAGATGGCTGTTGAGAGAAAGAAAGGCACACAAAATTATATGTGCTTTTTTGATATAAAGTAGTCAGTAGATGGCTGTAGTACAAGTCTATTACAGCACAAAAATGAAAGATTGCATGATTTGCTCTAATGCTGAAATATATGATTTTCTGAAGGCCAGAGGGAAGAAAAGTAGTTGCCATTTGAAAAGTGCCAGTGAAGTGAATTGTGGTCTCAATATCCAGTGATATTTTGTTAATCCAAAACCATTTCAGCTTCGCTGTGGGTCCAGTTCTGCGAGCTGGGTAGAAGGAAAGATAAATGAGCCTGAGTAGGTCACAGAGTGTGATTATCCAGAAAGCCAATTTCTGTACCAAAGTGCCTCTGTCCCCTCAAACAACATGTTTATTGTTTCTTTTTCAAACAACTAAAGATTGTTGCACCATCGCCCGTGTTTGGGAAAGTGGGTCTGATCTGGAGGTTGTTGTAAACAAGTTATTGGTGCTCTCTGGCGTTAACAGTAAGTAAAATAGAGATAGCACCAAATGATGGCTTGACTGTACTGCAGCTGTTCAGCAGATATTTGTACACACAGTATGGTTATTGACTCTCAGCAATTGTGTTACTTAATGGATGTATCAGATTTTCTATCATTGTCATGTAATCAATTTATGAACTTGTCAATGTCGACCAATTTATAAGTTACAAAGGAAACATCCTTTGCATTTTCTAATGTTTATTCTCACATTCTGAGCACCTCATAAATAATGAGTTACCATGCTGTAAAGTAACTGTTATTATGTGGCGGAACACCTCAGCTGATTTACACTCAGCGAGGTTCCAGAGATAGCAACAAAGAAATAATGTACTTGCTATTTGTTGGTTGAGGAAAGAATGTTGGCCTTGAACCAGCGGTATGCCTGCTTTTCTTCTGCTGATGTTATAGAATTTTTAGAGGTACCTGAGAGGCTTGAAGATATAAGACAAATTGCTTCACTGAACCTTCCAACCAAAATCATTTTGGCTTCAGCGCACTCCCAGTGTTGCATTGAAGTAAGTTGTACTTGGTTCTTCATTCCTGAAGTCGCAACTGTCTGATTCAAATACAGTTAAAAATCTCACAACACCAGGTTATAGTCCAGCAAGTTTATTTGGAAATACAAGTTCAAACATGACTTTGCCATCAGCTGAGCTAAATTGAGATTTCCAGCTCAGCAAGGATCCATATGTTAGCTAGGTCTCTAGGTTAATCTTCGTTGGTGCAGTGCTAATCAATCTTAAGTTAGCCCCACGTTGATTTATCTCAATCAAGCGCTGGTGGGATTTCTGGAGTTGGTCGTAGAATCCTTATGATGAGGAAGGAAAGATTTATGAGGTTCTGAGGAAGGGTTGCTGGACCCAAAATGTGTCTCTATAGGTGCTGCCAGACTTGCTGAGCTTTTCCAGCAACTTCTGTTTTTGTTTCTGATTTCCAGCATCCGTTGTTACTTTGGATTTTATTTAAGATTTATGAGGTGTCCTCTTCCTGATCATATTTGCCAAGGCTAATGTTACTTCCAGGTGTTGAGTGCAGATTTGGATTTAGCAGCAACGCGTTTAAAGCATCATGAAGGAACAAGAATGGGTGGCTCCTGCCATGTGATCACTCCACCATTGTGATTCCTCCAGCTCCAAATCTGAATGTTGCTTTGATTTAAAAGTGACGTTCTGATGAAAGATCACGGACTTGAAACACCAACTATGTTTCTCTCTTCAATCGCGCTCTGTCTTGCTGAGAATTTCCAGCATTTTCTTTATTACAGATTTCTGGCATCTATGGTATTTTGCTTCTGTATTTGCCTATTTCCCTGCTGTCAGGTCATAACCACTTCTCCATTTTGGCTCAAGAGTATGAAGCAATAGTGGCCAAGGGTGGAAACCTAGTGGAAACATCAGAATGTGAAGTCATTCCTGCTTCCTGGAAGATGCTATCCTGTTTCATTGGCAGACATTCCTGTCAGCTGGAGAAAGCAATTCCTCCTTACACTTTCTACTTCAAGAGGGCACATAAGGGCCTCTGGATAGGCAAGCTATGCCAGCTTCATTGGACTCTTGTTGAAAGAGTGATTCCCTCAAAAACCTGGACCCAAATTTGAACTCCAATTTATGCATTATGGGAATGAAGTTGAACGTAATTGATATCAGGGGAGCCATGGATCTACAGTATCAGCTGGTGCATTGGATGGAACTGGTAAACTCTCAAGGATTTCATGCCTGAAAAAGGACTGCTCTTGTTTGTCCTCAACTTGAAGTACTGCATAATTAAATTAATTAAAGCTGATGGTACAAAATAAACTGTGATAATGACCAGCATTAAGTTAACTATCTTATTCCAGAAGTCCTCCAGGCTAGAGGAAAATAGCATTTTAATTAGGAATGTAAATACATCTTTCTCGTGCATTATTCTTAGCAACAACAAAACACTTTTTTTAACATATATTAAATTTTCCTAATGATCTGTAACACTCATTAGTCGGTTGCTCGGAGGTGACAGTTCTGTGTGCCCGTGAGTTACTTCTGAGAAAAGACAACATTAATACAAATGACTTTTTTAATTTCCATTCTTTTTTCACACAAACGTTGCTAAATGACCTAAGTGAATCCATCAATTTGCGATCGCAGAGTTGCACTAACTCAGCAAAAAAATGTAAAACTCTCATTTCCCTATGGAATAACTAAACTGCATTAGAAATCTTGTAAACAATGCTGCTTTCTCTCTTTTTGAGAAAGAGTCAGCGGAGGTCTGGATAAGCATGGGATTGAAGGTTAGGGAGATGAGGATCGACAGAGATAGTCAGACACTTTATGGAACATGAGAGTTCGTTGGCTGCCAGGATAATGGAAATGTCACTTCTGGATTCCAACTAGGCAGTGTTGAATAATGTTGGTTACTGTGCTAGATTGATATTTTGGAGTTTCTAATCTGTTATTTTCATGAGATTGAAGGAACCTTTACATATGTATCCCTCATATGTTTGCCTGTGATCTGCTTCCTGTAAGTAAGATTAAACAAGAAAGAAAGGCTGACCTACTGACTGCATAAATCATATTTGGTTCATTGGAAGACCCAGGGTGTTTTTTTTAAATATGTGCTGTAATGAATTAGTCTGTTCTTGCCAAGCTTAATATAATGCACTGTATTGGTGAATAAATTTCAATGTGAGGTATGACATTTTGTTAAAAAAAATAAGGAGGATTATATATTACTTGAAAAACAAGATTATATGTGTAATTGTTGAGCAAGGATATCTGGGAATACAAACACAAATCACTGAAATGGCATTGGTTAGACTATTTTTTAAAAAGTGTTTATTCTGGAAGGATAGAATTTTTTAACAAAGAAGCCATGCTAAACTTATATTGAATCTTGGTCAAGGGACTGTTGAGATTTACTGCTCTCTGTAGTAAGTATGATGGTGAGTGTACTCGGGCTCATTAACACAGCCTCTTACAAACTGGAAAGTCCACTGGATTAAGTTTCAATCAGTCACTTAACAGCAGAATTGTAAGCCTCTCAGTGTATCACGAGCCTCAACAGTTAAATCTTGCCCTGTCAGGGGTTGCCAGTCAAGTGACTGGTAGCTGGAGGCCCATGCTGTGCAGCCTTGCAGGGCTGCAATGGCATGAAATGTGAGCACATTCTTTTAAGGGGATCTCATGTCAACCTTGTGGGGAGAGGTGTGTCGGTGGGGATTAGAGGCAAAGGGCTGATGGGTAGTGGCTTTCAGTGGCTTCCCCATATGTGCCTGTTAGATTAGACAAATGGCACCCAGACTGACAGAAAAACAACTCTGGTTTTCCTTGTCACTTTTCTTACTTGTGTCAGGCCAGTGGCAGCTTGAATCCCTTACATGGCTTTCAATTGGTCACTCCGAGACCTTTAATTGATTGGTCAGGAATGCCTTAGCCTTGCCAAGGCACATGCCACATCCTCACCTAGAGCTTAATTGCTGAGGTGGCTGGAAGGGGATATATCTTGACAGTGCCAACTGGCCTGATTGTTTGCCAATTCCACTACATCCCCCACTATTTATAAGGAGGGAAAAATCCCACCACACAGTAGGAGTGCTTCATGCAATTCCGGTCCCCATACTATTTAAAAGATGCAGGACAACTTGAGAGATTGTGCAAAGATTAACCAGGATGAATTCAGAAGTGTCTGGATATAGCTACCAACACATGATATAGAGTAAGTATATATCATTTTCCTCTTTTCTCAGGAACACAGAAGTCTCTGGCATAATCCAGCAGGGCCTTTAACATTCAGAAAGGCTTTCATAGAATGGCTGCAGAGAGAATGTTTCCAATTATGGGTGAGATCAAAACATGGGGCTATCAAGACAGCAAGGAATCCAAAAGGGAAATCAGAGAAAAAAAAATTGCCTGGAGTGTAATGGGAGTATGGAACACAGGGAATGTTTAAAGGTAATATTATATAGCATTTAGGAGGAACCTAGAGAAACGTGTGTCAGAAGGGGATAGAGGGTTGCGCTGATACACTTTGAAGAGGAAAGATAAAAGGAGACTTGAGTGGAACATAAACTCTGGAGTAGACTAGCTTGTTTGGATGGTTTTGTGCTGTATGTTTAATGTATCATAGAATTCCCTACAGTGTGGAAGCAGGCCATTCAGACCATTGAGTCCACATCAATCCTCTGAAGAGCACCCCACCCAAACCTATCCTCCTAACTTATATTTCCCATGGCTAATCTATTTAGCATGGCCAGTCCATCTAACCTGCACATCTTTGGACTGAGGGAGGAAATTGGAGCACCCGAAGGAAACCCACAGAGACACTGGGAGAATGTACCAACTTCACACCAACAGTCGCCCAACACTGGAATCAGGTCCCTGGCACCGTGAGGCAGCAGTGCTAACCACTGCACCATCGTGTCGCCCCAACTTGCTGGGACAACTTGGAGAGAGACCAGTTGTAAAATATTCAAATGAGTGAATTGTTCACCAACAGGAATAAGAAGCCTTTAGTGATTTTCAACCATGGTGTCTCATGTAAGTCATGAATAGGACATAGGATTGCAGCCATTAGTTGGAATTGTTGTATAAGGCACTTAGTATTTAGTTAACTGACATCATGAATTAATCTCATTCCACTAAGATGCAATTAAAAGTAATGATTACTTGTTCTTAAGTCTAGTCTGATGTCTTAAAAGAACTCTTGTGCCACTCAAGTGTAAAGTAGATTAGATTAGATTACTTACAGTGTGGAAACAGGCCCTTCGGCCCAACAAGTCCACACTGACCCGCCGAAGCGCAACCCACCCATACCACTACATTTACCCCTTACCTAACACTATGGGCAATTTAGCATGGCCAATTCACCTGACCCGCACATCTTTGGACTGTGGGAGGAAACCGGAGCAAACCCACGCAGACACGGGGAGAACGTGCAAACTCCACATAGTCAGTCGCCTGAGTCGGGAATTGAACCCGGGTCTCAGGCGCTGTGAGGCAGCAGTGCTAACCACTGTGCCACCGTGCCGCCCACAAAGCAGTTAGCAATTAAATACTACATAATAAACCCATTCCCTTTATTAAGAGCAAGCCTCACTTCTGCCAAAGACTTTATGTAAATGTCCTTCCCCATGTGTGATCTGTGACTTAGACTAATACACTGCCACTAATCATTCTTACTGGTATCTGAGATGGTTCAGGTGGACATGACTTCAAGAAGTACCACGCTGGCAAAGCTAGTATCAGCGTACTAGTACCCTCCCCCAAACCTAGCTCATCTTGGTACTAACTGACAGAAGATGTTGAGAAGGTCTCCTAGTGGTGCTTTAGGGGTTGTGTGGAATGGGGAAATGGGGTGGGCAGCAGTTTGCTGAGGTTAAATAGGAGAACGCATGCTCTTCCTGACCCCACAAAGATATGTTTTCTATTTCCCTTCATCTTTCCCAACAGTCTTTGACCATGGTTCACAAAAGCTGTAGCAATTTCTCAAACCAGGACCTCATTAAAAAGGGCCCTATTGACATAATTGGATCAGAATTTGTATAGATTCACGTGGCCCTTGACTGCTTCAAGCAATTGAATTAATGTTACACTCAAAAAGATTTATGTTCAGTATTCACTGTAGTAATTAATAGTAAGTGTATATCAGAGACCCAATTGGTTAATGAGTATAAGCTTGTTTTAATCACGTCAAGTTTCATCCAACAGTGGTACAGAGGTTCTTTGGAAGCTTTATATCCAAAAGCATAAGATGTTTACACATTTGAATAGAATCAGAAAGAAAGAGTAAAGAAGCTTAAGTCAATAATAAAGATTACGAGTCTTGGCTTGCTTTAAAATCAAGAGACTGTTAGAAAATCTCAATTCAGACATGCAAAAGAGGAGCAAATTAATATAATAAGTATGCAAACTCTTAAGAAATAAAAGTTTGGAAAAGATGTAAGAGTTAGCAGCACAACAGGAAAGATAATTGGAGAAAGATGAAGTCTTCTAATGGTACCTCGAAATTAAAATTAAAACCATAATGTTGAGAATAGAGAGGAACTAAGCTCTGAAATTACCAAGAGCAAAGACCAAGCAAGAGACATTGTATCTTACATTAAATTAGTTGAAAAAAACAAAGATCATTTAATCTTTGATCTCCTCACCATCAGGGACAGCAAACATAGAGAAGCTGACTCCACCCCCCTTCAAATTTAACCTACCTTTCTGTTTTCCACTGTAGGTCACATATATTGAACACCATCCTATGTCCTGCTTCCTCAATTAGCCTCTTCCTTTAACTGCAGTATTTCTCTAGAGAACAACTTTCAAAGCTTTTCAAATGAACTACATGACCTACTTTATATCATATTTGAATGTGTATAAAAACTATACATATTTCTTTCATTGTCTTTCACAAGTCTTAAATATGAAAAGACAATATTGATCAAAGAAGTGTTTAAATAATATACATCATATAACTCTATTCCATTCCAACAATGTATTTATATTCCTATTTGAATTCTGTTCTGTTTATTTACTCCACTTTGAACATTTTCCATCAACAATTTATATCCTAGACTAAGGAGAAAGCTTTGAAACCTAGTGGGAACCGTACAATAAGACTTCAGTATTGATGGGTCTCATCCACATTTAATGGTGAGACATTCTGGTTAATCAATGTGTAATCATGAATTGAATCATAAATCTTATCAGAAGTTATTACCCACTCCTAGTACTGCCCAAAATTGAAGACCATGTCACAAAATACACAATGGAAAACTTTCACTCGGAAAATCCTACTGTAGATAGATTCTAACTGAGCCAGATTTCTACTCAGATGTTTTGCTCCTGGTACATAAAAGTTCCAAAGCATAATGAGACAGTCACCAGCTGAGAGATAAGCACCTTTTATTAACTTTTATTACTTTTTTTGTGTAGTACACCATCAATAAGGTGGCACTTGCACCATCCCTTGTTGCATCTATGAACAAGCCTGGCTTAAGGACATGATCTGTGGACACATCTTTGGTTGCATTTCTATTTGATGTACTTGGGGCTGGATTTAGTGTACTCTGCACTGAGCAAGAGCGACAGAAGTACCTATGCTCCATTCCCCCATCCCCAAGAAATCTAACCAGATCAAGCTTTGATCTGACACTTAAGAATTACCTGGGGGTTAGGGAACATTCCTGAAAGTCCAGTCTGTGATTCTGTGAAGAGCTGAACTGGTGAGAAGGTAAATTCCTTTGGGATGTAGGGGAAGAGGTCATCAGGGAGCTCTGGAGGCAAGAACAGGGTGATGGCTTCAGTGTCCACCCCATGTCCTGTCTCCGTGTCCCCACAGAGGGGCCTATGGAGACCTCCACCTCCAACCTAACAAGCAGGCTTCCCTGGTTTGTTGATTCAAAAGCAGCCGCACTTCTGTCATTTGAAAGGAAGGCAAGTCATCAGGATCAGTGGTAGTCTGAGGCCCTTATATGATCATTGACTGAGTCAGGAAAGTCACACAGAACTTCATTCCTGAAGTGTCAGGAATGGAGCAAAATCAGGCAACAGAGCTACCAGGTGCCATAAGAAAGAGCTACTGTGTCTTGAACTTCTGTTGAATTAGTTGAAAAATACAAAGATCGTTTAACATTTGATCTCCTCACCATCAGGTACAGCAAATACTGAGAAACTGACCCTCAGTTTAACTTATCTTTCTGTTTCTCCTCTATGGGTTGCATGTGTTGAACACCATCTTATATCCTGCTTCCCCAATTGACCTTTTTCTTTATCCGCAGTATTTCTCTGGACAACTACTTTCAAATGACCTACTTTTCTCAGCAGTGCTGTTTGTTCGTTTGCCTTTCCCGTCATGTGCCTTTCCCCCTCCAGAAAATCCCACCTACAGTTTCTCCCTTCCCAGTAGCTTTGCATTTCTGAATACCAAATATCGCTAAAGATTTTTTTCTCCCTCTGGAGTTTGTAGATAGGTAGAGATACATTCTACTCAGAGTTAATGGTAGTGGAAATAAAAGGATTAATGCGCTTTAGATCACAAATGAATGTTGTATGTGGCTTTACTTGTGTCATAATAATAATTTATAACAAAAATACCACAAATCAAAAAGCATCTTTCTTCCACAGTTAATTAAACCTGTCAAGCATTGTGACTCCTTGTTCTTCACTCAATCTTCCTGCTCACTTCCCCCATCTCACTGACTAAAATTCTTTCTTATGGGAAATCCTAGTTTACTTTCTCGCACCCTCCATTCACGTGGATTTTATTTACCCTCATTGCTAAACTGAACTCCCATTTCTCTTCAATCTCATCCTTTTCCCTCTTCCCCTACTCACCCTCTCCTCTCAAATTGTCTCTGCCTGTCTTCCTCTCCTCCTGTGTTCCCTCCATTCCCCTTTATCTGCTCACTTCTCATACTTTATTGACCATCGATTTTCTAAGCTGAACATGTGGTGCTGGAAAAGCGCAGCAGGTCAGGCAGCATCCAAAGAACAGGAGAATTGACGTTTCAGGCATGAGCCCTTAAGGAATCCGAAGATCCGAAAATCCTCATCGATTTTCTAAACCAGATTGAATTAAAGGAAAATCCAAATTCATCTTGATTATGTGTCCAATTCCATTGGAGACTGATTAATATTTTCTTCCATTAAAACTAGTTTATTTACACAATGGAACAATGTGTTATCCATGCACTCAGCTGTTGCAGGAATTATCCATTGTTCCAGCAGTCCCCTCTGGGAATTCGGTTGGATTAACTCATTGACTTCTATTCAAACTGTCTTATATGCATCAGCAGGTCTGGAAAAAATTAATTCCAAGCAATATTTAATATAAACCTCGGAAGATAAATAACAGGATATTCCCTAGGTTCGGACTTGGCATTATAGAGAATAAACCCAGGCAGATGAAGATCTTATCAGGTCTTTAACAAGAGATTCAGACCCCTTTTTTTTGTGCTCACTGTCTGTGCACCAAATCTCAGCATATATCAGAATTTCGGAGAGATTCTGCTCACTATGTTCAGCCAATTAAAATTGAGCAATGGGAACATAAACAGTAGCAGTGACTTGTATTTTACTGAAAACCCAGCATTGTCTGACAGACTTGCAACTCTGGCTTCCTGTAGAAAAACTATCACATCAAGACACCAAACTTAACAAAGCAGACCTTTCTGTTCCTCAGCAACTTAGTTTTGCTGTCTTGAATCACATTGAAGGCCATAAAGTCTGTCATAGAGTGAGAGAAACTCTTGCTAAATGTAACAATTCATTAAGAGATGGAAAAATGTATTTACGTTCATGTTGTCCAAGTCCAGCATTAGTTTTGATGATTTGGTCACATTTTTATCACTTATTAAAGTCAATGTACTTTGATGTTTGTTTTATAAATGACATTAAAAGGAGTAAAGATATCTCACGTGAAATTTCTGTAAAGGAGGATTTCTGTATTGATGACTTAAATGGAATTTCATGCTGTCCTTTCTGTATTTGTCTTGAAGGTTTCTGGAATGTCAATCCAGCTGCAGTGCAGCAATATCAATGATGCATCTAGGATTATTGTGAGCATCATGCCCAGGGATTTATCTCCTTAATCAAAGAAGGAAATATGGAACAAAATTGGATGAAAGTCTGTGAACAAAATTGGGCATGCAGTAAAGTCTAATGTAATATAGAGATCAAAAGGAGAGAAAGAAAGAGTGGTTCAAGAGAGAAAAAAGAAATGACAGAAAGAAAATGGCTGAGAATACTTGCCAAGTACAAGATGAAGCAGAAGATATTGCAACCTAGTTTTGTTTTGGAATTTCAGCCCGAGTTATGGAAAAGATGGAGTGAGTGGCAAAGAATTGTGATGTGCTTTATATTCAGATCGGAAGGCCGCCCACAAAGCAGTGGGAAAATGTGGTAACAGGGTTAAAACCAGAAATGCAGCTGCTAGAACAAGAGGTTTAATGATCTCACATGAGTTGTCAAAATGAGGAAGTCTATCTTCAATTAGCATATCTAACATCAACACTTGCTAAAAGCTTTGATAAAGGGTCAGTTAGACTCGAAAGTCAGCTCTTTTCTCTCCTTACAGATGCTGCCAGACCTGCTGAGATTTTCCAGCATTTTCTCTTTTGGTATCAACACTTGCTACTTGCCTGATCAGTTATACAGTCCACTGTACCCCCATCATCCACCTACCAATAACCATGCAGACATACAGTTGGGAGCAGGAATATGTCGCTGCCCCCCTTGGACTACCTTAACCACCTGCGCCAAGCCTTTTCCCCAATCAATATGATCATGGTCGATCTGATTATTCCAAATTTCCACCTTATAACCTTTCATCCCCTTGCTTATCAAGAATTCTTATCAAAAATTACTATAGCTTTAAAAATATTCAAAGACTCTGTTTCCACCTCCTTTTGAGGAAGAGAGTTCCAAAGACACACAACTCTCTGTCTTCCTCATTCCTCGTCTGTCTTAGATAAGTGATCACTTAGTTTTGAACAGCCCTAGCACCAGATTCTTCCACAAGAGGAACTGCCCTGTCCATATCCATTCTGTCAGGACTTTATACTTCTAATCAAGTCATCTTTTACTCTTCTAATCTGTAGTGGACACAAGCATAACCTGTCCAACTTTTCCTCATAAAATAACCAAGCCATTTCAAGTTTCTTTTTAACACATTCATGGGATACAGGTGTTGCTGTATCATTTATTCACCATTTTTGCCCTTAAGAAGTTAACTTAGAGCTGCCTTCTTGAACTAATGTAATTTAATCACCCTTCTCTAAACTTGTTCCAACAAGTATTCATATCTGTGCTTAAAATAGGACACAAATACCATATCCTTCATCTGTGGTCTCAGCAATGCCCTGTATAGGTGCTATATAACCTCACTACTTTTGTGTCCAATTCTCTTTGCAATAAACAATATAATTCTGTTACTTTCCTAACTATTTTCTGTACCTGCATACTAACCTACGATTCATGCACTAAGATCATTCCGATCCTTCTGCATTCTGCTGAACTCTGAATTCTCTCACCATTTAGACAACAGGCTCCTCTTATTGGTCTTCCTGCCAAAGTGGACAATTTGATATTTTCTCACAATTTTTTTAGATTAAATTAGATTCCCTATAGTGTGGAAACAGGCCCTTCGGACCAACAAGTCCACACCGACCCTCCAAAGAGCAACCCACCCAGATCCATTCCCCTATATTTACCTCTGACTAATGCACCTAACACTACAGGCCAATTCACCTAACCTACACATCTTTCGAGTGTGTGAGGAAACCAGAGCACCCGGAGGAAACCCACGCAGACACGGGGAGAATGTGCAAATTCCGCACAGTCGCCTAAGGCTGGAATCGAACCTGGGACCTGGTGCTGTGAGGCAGCAGTGCTAACCACTGAGCCACTGTGCCGCCTCTTTTATCGGCTCTTTTTCATTCACTTAACCTGTACCTTCCTTATGTTCTCTTCAGAACTTTCCTTCCTATTGTTATGTTATCAGCAAATTAAGCATCCATACCCCTGGCTCCCTCATCTAAATAATTTATATGAATTGTAAAACATTGAGGCATCAGTAGTGATCACATGAGCACACCGCTGGATGCAGCATCAGCCAGAGCACGAGTTATGGCTGTCTTTGTCCTGCTTTAAGATTGTACCTGTTACTGAAGCAGTTTGTAGATTTCAGTCACAACCTTTGGTGAAAGAAGACACCTCAGGCATTGATTATTGCTGAAATTTAAGTGAGAGAAATGCTCTCTTAAGACCCCTAGTTGGTCATGCCTTCCGTTGGCAGCACTTCCTCACCTCCCTTCATCTTCTGACAGTTCTGCTTTGTATGGCCTCTCTTCATTTTCTCAGTCCTGCTGAACTCCAAGAGAAATGCCACCCATTTCTGGAAACAGCTCAATAAAAGTTTTTTCACCAACAAGAAAGTACTTCAGAGCCAGCCAGTCACTCCCTGTATACTATTGGAATATTCAATCAGACATGAGGGAAGAAATTGTACTCTGCATTGTTGACCATTTAGATAACAACTGGCCCGTAATACAAAATGTCTGAACAACATATTTTTCAATTAAAATGCTGAGTAAAAAGATATCATCCAGAACTAATTATTGATGTTTTCCTCTCTTCTTCCAAAGACAGTTTTCACTTGATGGCATTTCACTGAATTAGATGAGCTGAAAATCAAGATGAAGTGAGCCCTTCTGCTCCACAGGAGATTTATGTCCTCCATGATGCCCTTGAGCGATACTTCACCTAGTTTCAATAGAATTATCAATATTAATGCTAATCAAAGTAGGTTCAAAATAGCATCTTAATCAGTCATCATCATCTTTTCTCTTGTGATCTGTCTGTTTCATTAATGCTGATAGACAGTTCACAAAAAGTTTAACCTTCCATTGAACAACAAAATTGATTAGTGATAGAGGACAAAGTAACAATCAGGATGCGGCTGATTTTATTAGCCTTTAGCACACTGGAAGTTGATTTGCAGCAACAGCAGGAATCCATGTGTAGCTTAGAGTTTGTGAACATTTGCTAAGGCAGCATGCTGCAGTTATGACATGCTCAGTCTAACTGACAGAAGAGTTATTGGAGATGCACTGACTTGACTAATTTGCATTTGGCAAGATTAAGTCTTGCAAGAACAGCACTTTTCAACTCCAAGTTCTGTGGAGTCAGTACTAAGGATGTAGCTGAAAAGTGGCTAAATTTCCTCGATACGTTTGAGGGGGAAGTTCAAGTCATTTCCAGAGGACAATGGTGCAGTAGATGAAAGGTAAATGCCTGATAGATGGACGATGCAGTAACTTATTAAAGAGGTTTTATAAACAAGTGTTTCAGTTTGTTCACAACTAGAATGGTAGGAAGTTCACAGAACAGGAAACAGAAATTTGACTCCTATTATGCCTGACCATTTGCTAGAACAACCCAAACCTAATCCCATTTCTCTTCTCTCTGTAAGAAACTCTGCTTTAGTATTCATCATTGAAAGAGGATAAATATACACACCACACAAAACAATCGCTTTTAGGTAATATTACTTGGATAAGTGTGTGCTGTACCTGTAATTAACTTGCATTTTTTTTTTGACCTGGCAAACACCAGAGGAACAAGGAGCCATAGAGTCATAGAGACGTACAGCACAGAAACATACTCTTCGGTCCAACCCGTCCATGCCGGCCAGATATCCCAACCCAATCTAGTCCCACCTGCTAGTACCCAGCCCATATCCCTCCAAACCCTTCCTGTTCATATACCCATCCAAATGCCTTTTAAATGTTACAATTGTACCAGCCTCCACCACTTCCTCTGGCTCCTCATTTCATACACGTACCACTCTCTGTGTGAGAAGTTGCCCCTTTTATATTTTTCCCCTCTCACCCTAAACCTATGCCCTCTAGTTCTGCACTTCCCGCCCCCAGGCAAAATACTTAGTCTATTTATCTTATCCATGCCCCTCATAACTGTGATGTTTAAGAACAGATCTGTGCTAACTGGTGTTTACTGTGATTGTTATATGGTGACAGCCAGTGACCCATTTGTCGATGCTGCTGTTCCTGATATACATTTGGTCAACTCAGTTCTACTGATTAAATTAATGAAATACTCTACCATGCTGTATATTGAAATGCCCATGCTTTAGGGTCATTTCTCCACTGCAACACTTGAAGCTACTTCTCAGTGTACTGACTTAGTATTCGCTGCCAGATTGCAAGTAATCATTTAGCAAAAATCTGTTGCAGCTACTTTCCCTGCAGATACATAGTATGATTTGACACTAAGTGCACATCGGCTGATCTCTCAAAGCTTGCTGAATTCGTGCTGTTGACTCTGAAGCTGAGATATATTTCTGTTTCGTGAACATAGCTGTAATAAGTTGGTTAGTGCAGTAGTGGAATTGAGTGTTTTGTACTGGAGTCAGTTGTTCCTTTCAGATCAACATTCATGAAGGTCCTGTTCAGACTGCTGACAGATTGTGTACATCAGCATGCATTTAAACAAACAACATGTGCACAAAAATAAAGTTTAGAGGGGCCATTGCTTGACAGTATTGTCAATCAAATGAATGTTTCTTGAAAAGGAGTAGACATTTTAAGTAATTTTAAGTGAAAAGCATCGTTGGGTAATAAGGAGTGTATGAGATGCTTCTGCAGGAGTCACGAGTTTGTTGGCATGCACAGTTACCGTTAAGTAAAGAAACATCCGTTTCAAAAGGCACCAAACCTTTTAATTTACTTAGAATGGTGGAGAAATTTATGGAGAACAGACATTATATGAAACTTGAACTGAAGTTTTGTAACATGAAGTTGGGTGAATGCGGTGGTTCATTTCTCATTTGCTGTCACAACTGGTTAGGATTACCAATGAGACTGTGATGCCAGCAAAAGAAGCCTTATCAACTATCTTTACTGCTAAGTCTTGTTACATAAATCATTTATACTGATCTCACTCACTGCTCCACACTTTGTCCAAATGGGTATCTATTTTTATTGTTTGTTCTTGGCCTGTAGGTGCCCGAGAGATTTATTGTTCATACCAGGTTGGCCTGAGAGGTCAGTGGTAAATACCTGCAGTCCTTGTAGTAAACCTGCAATGCGTGTACTGATTTCACATAGCTATCTGCTTTCAAATTATAATTCTGAAGGTAACTACCTGTCAGTCACGTCTGTGGCAAATGACCTGTCCTTCCTGTGAGGGAAAGCCTTTAAGAATAAATAAAACAGCTATATGTTGGCTTACATCATTAACAAGCTGAAGCTGTAACTATGGCAACTGATCGTCGTGAATACTCAAAACATTCTGAGTATTAAAAATTCAAAAATAATTTGTTAGGCAGACATAAGTAATCTGAAAGGGAATATAAATAGGTTGAGTTAGTGGACAAAAACTTGCAGATGGAGTTTTTTGCAGGAAAATGTGTAGTCATAGAGATGTACGGCACAGAAACAGACCCTTCGGTCCAACTAGTCCATGCCGACCAAATATCCCAACCTAATCTAGTCCCATTTGCCAGCACTTGGTCCATATCCCTCTGAACGCTTACTATTGATATACACATCCAGATGCCTTTTAAATGTTGCAATTGTACCAGCCTCCACCACTTCCTCTGGCATTTCATTCCATACAAGCACCACCCTCTGCATGAAAATGTTGCCTCTTTGTTCCCTTTTCTTTCTTGCCCCTCTCACCCTTAACCTATACTCTCTCGTTCTGGACTTTCTCACCCCAGGGAAAAGACTTTGTCTATTTATCCGATCCATGCCCCTCATGATTTTATAAACCTCTGAGGTCACCTCTCAGCCTTCAACACTCCAGGGAAAACAGCCCCAGCCTGTTCAGCTTCACCCTATAGCTCAAATCTTCCAACCTTGGCAACATCCTTGTAAATCCTTTCAAGTTTCACAACATCCTTCCAATAGGAAGGAGACCAGAATTGTGCGTAATATTCCAAAAGTGGCCTAACTAATGTCCTGTATAGCCACAACATGACCTTCCAACTCCTGTACCCAATACTCTGACCAATAAAGGAAAACATACCAAACGCCTTCTTCACTATCCTATCTACCTGCGATTCTACTTTCAAGGAGCTATGAGTCTGCACTCCAAGGTCTCTAGTATGAAAAGGCAGACCAGTAGTTAAATGTTAAGAAATTCCAAGAAGGTGAGCACAGAGGGATCTGTGTGTTCTAAGCGTGAAGTACAAACATTATCACACAGATACAGCAAGTAATTAGGAAGGCAAATGAAATATTGTCCTTCATTGTTGGGGGTCTGGAGGTGAAAAACAGGGAAGCCTCGTTACAACTGTACCAGGTCCTAATGAGGCCACGCTCGGAATACTGTGTATGCATTTGATCCCTATTTTTGAAAACGAATATATTGGCATTGGAGGCTGTTCAAAAGAGATTCACAAGGTTGATTCCTGGAATGAAGGTGTTGACTTATCAAGAACAGGTAAACAGATTTGGCCTTTAGTCTTTAGGGTTTAGAGGAATGGGGGTGATCTTAGAGAAACCTGCAAGATTTTAAGGGTTTTGGCATGATTACTTTTGAGATTGGGCATCGTGGAATCATCAGCTAGTGCACATAGTAACATTTTAAATGAACATTCATTCAAATCTGGCATACAGAGGATTTCTTTTTCTCAGGGGGTAGTGAATGTCTGGAATTCTGTACCCTTGTACATTGTGAAGCTTAGATCACTGTGAGGAATTTAAGAGGAGATGGATAGATTTTTAGAAATTCTAGGGAATTGAGGGCTGTGAGGAGATGGCAACAAAGAGGAATTAAAGCCTGGAACAGACATTCTTATAGAATGTCAGGGTGGACTTGAAGGTACAAATGTCCTTCTACTGTTCCTATTTCTTATATTCTTACATTCTTATATCAACAAACTTGAACATCATCCTGAGGATGGATTGAAAGACCACAAAAGCTGTGCTCTGCCTATGGAGTTACTAGAGGGTTTGTTCAAGCCTTCTTCACTGATTTGGAAATATATCGCCATTCCTTCCCTGTCATGAGCTCAAAATCCTGGAATTTCCTCCCCATGGGGAATTGTAGGTTAGCCCACAGCAGGTGGACTGCAGCGATTTAAGAAGGCAGCACACCACCAACTTCTCCAGTGTAACTAGGGACAGGTAACCAATGCTAGCTCAGCCAGTGGCCCCTACATCCCATAAATGAATAAATTAAAAGAAAACTGTCATGCATGTACGTACATGGGTGAAGATATATGGAGAAGGAGTTTTACAGGTCATACAAATTGTATTTTTCATTGTGGGTACAGCTAATTATCAACTTGCTATCAGCTGTTCTATATTCACATCCAGTGCTGATTTCACTCCCTGTTTTTTTATCCAATTTACATTCAAGATTGTTCAAACTACTGTAGCTTTGAGGTGAGTCAAGCTATACTTGTTTTTATTCAAATCCGTTAAACATTATTTATAGTTAGCCCATGTCCTGACATCCTCTGAAGAATAAGGGATTAATGCTTGACAGAATTTAAACTTGCAGTATAAGGTCAGTTATGTGACAGCTGAACGCCGAAAACTGTGTGAGAACTGAACTGAATAATTTGCTGTGTAAGTTCGAAGTGATTGTACAAGGCTTAAAGCGCTGCATTTCAATGAAAGTAGCCCTTCCTCAGCTGCGATTTTCAGTGATAGGAGTTTAAAAAGGAAAGGGGCAAGGAAGGTTTGAATTTTTTCAAGAACAAAAGAGCCAATTCAGCCAATCACAACTCATCCGGGAAGGGAGATTTTGCAGTTTTGCCTCAGTCCAGTCTCAGCTGCAAAAAACAGCAGCAGTCAGTCACTTACGAAGGTAAAATATTGCAGATGCTGGCAATCTGAAATTAAAACAGGAAGGTTTAAGACTTGAATGACACAACAAGTCAGGCCAGATCTGCAGAGACAGAAATGGAGCTCACTTTTCTGAGCAAAGACCTGACATCAGAATACTCCCCAGATGCTGCCTGATTTGCTAATTATTTCCAATTTTTTTTTATTTAAAATTTTCTCTTATCTGATTCTAGACTTTCTGTCTCATACTACCAAACCAGGCTTCTCCATATTAATCACTAGTTACTTCTTCTTCAAGTCATTGCAACACCAGAGGCAACCCACCGAATCCATGCTGAGTCTCCAGAGTAATCTAGTCAGCCCTATTACCCCCATTCTATTCCCGTTCCCCTGCAAGTTTATTTCACACTAGTATCAATCCAATTTCTTTTCGAAATAATTGTTCAATTCCACTTCCAACAATTTGTGGGTAATCCGCCATTTGACATGACCAAAAAGATTTTCCTCACGAAACCATAAATCCCCAATCCTCATTCCATAAGATAATGGGAATAGCTTTTCTTTGTCCACTAACTACTACGTTGTTGCCTGCTGACTCAGGACTTTGGTTTCATCATGCAGTTATGTTCATTGCCACACACTGACTGAATATTCTAACTGAGAGGAATAATATGTGCCTATCGATATCTTATCTCCCTGAGTTTCCTCTGTCTCAGCACAGTTTGTCAAGTTTAGTTTATGGCTGTTTACCTTTTACTAGGCTTATATCTTTCAACTAAGTGGTCATACCTCAGTGGGCTACTTTGCTACATAGCAACTTCAAATCATTATCAAGTCCCTGACTCTCTCCTCAGAATGAATTGCTCCTGCCACTTTGCATGTTATTCTTTGCTTTTGAATCCAAGTTACAGTATTTATCTCCCCATCTTCGAACAGTATATACCCAGATTGGAACTAGCACGTACATTTGAATTGAACATGTTTTGTTCAGCACTAGCCAATTTAAGGTTGTGCTCAAGTTGGTACTCATATTAATATTCATTGTCAATGTTCAAATCATTCCCATGTGTTCATTATTCTGCTGTAACTCAAATGAACCGTTTTGATAAATTGTTAGATGTGACCAGAACAATGAGGGTATTTCTGGACATCAAAAGAAGCCAGCAATCTATTGATATGTCAATTTACTGCAAAAGTTCATGTGAATTTTTATAGTAAACATTATTCCAAATATAACTGTGAAGTGCAGCTAATGAGCTGTGGGCACTGTCTCATGAACAGCAGATTTGACTTACTAAATCTTTGTGGCCAACTTCATCCCTTTGTCACTCAGTTGTTTCTGTTGGTTTCAGGTTTAAGCGAATAGAAGTAAACCAAATTCACAAAATAGTGGTGTACATTTCAGAATCCAATGAAATGTGACTTCTCAGTCCCCTCAAAGTCCTTCAGCATTATTATACTCCCATGCAAGTCTTATAATATGATGTACTGAGTTAGAAAGGGACACTGGGAATGTCAATGGATAATAGCAAAATTAATTAGATTTGTGTGTATATCTGAAGCAACTAGTCTTAACAGAATAGCAATTTAAATTTGGCATTTTTGCGTTCATCCTGATGAGTGCAAGGTGAAAAGTTTCAACAACTTCTTAGCAATGCTCAAAAATTGCTCTCTGTTTGGTTTTATAATCTAGTAATTCCAAAATAGTTAATTTTACAGGATAGTTAGTGCAATCAGTGAACATTATTGAATGTAATCATTTGCTGCCAACTTTCAATATAGTACTTTATAATTCTTACATATTGTTTCTTTTATTCCTTTGCAACAGCCAACAGAGGCAGCACTGGAACCACAGCAGATCCAAGCTTTTGACCAGCTCCGGCGCCTCTACAGAGGCCCATCTAGGGTATGTTGCTATCTCACTTCCTTAAAATAAAACAGTTCCCAAAAAAACAGTGCTGTGTCTTGGAAATATGGTCCTGAGTAATTAGAGATGTCGCTGCAACACAATAGGCCTGAGTTGGTGCTGAATGCTTGCATTTTAAGAGGCAATAGAATCTCAAGATATCTATCTATTTGTTGCTTTATACATTCCCAAACTCGAGACTGTGATTGTCTCTTATATGTTTGACTTTTAAAAGCAATTTCAATAAGGTGATTTTCATTACTTTGAAGTATATGTTTTGCTTTTTAAGACATGATATATGCATACTAAGGAATAAACTGCTTGCCATTTCTGAGCACTCAGTGTTAGCATGTAATACCCTAGGTTAGTTACAATTAATAATAAGGTGTAACGAAATGGCCTGCTTACTGTGACATGGCCCAGTCTCAATCTCAGAAGTGAATCTCCCATCAAAGTAGTGCAACATGTTTTTGTCTTTGCTCACAAATGCACCCTTAGGCTTGTCTGAGAGATATTGTAAGGGTAAAAAATGAGGTCTGCAGATGCTGGAGATAAGCCCTCATTCCTGATGAAGGGCTTATGCCCGAAACGTCGAATTTCCTATTCCTTGGATGCTGCCTGACCTGCTGTGCTTTAACCAGCAACACATTTTCAACTGAGAGATATTGCAAGCTGTGCTGAATTATAACAGCTTTGTGCTGTAAGCCTTACTGACTGAAAACCTGAAAATAATTCCTTTTCTCAATCCTTATAAACATTAAAACTTCATTCATTGTGATTATTAATCACTGGGCAATGACATTACTATTTACTGTGTAGAGCAACATCTCAGCACCTACAGCAATAATCACAAACAGAAATCAATGTTTTAAACAATGAAAACATTGTTTTTCTTCTTTAATATCTTGTCTATCTGGTAATGTTTGTCAGTAAAAGTCAGAAAAGACAGTAATACTGAGAGGATTTGATACAATCTCTGTGATTATTCAGTTAATCTATTTTTTGAAAGGAACCAACATGGTATTAGTTTCTCGTGAATTACATCGATGTTATTCACTGTGGCCACTGATTTTGTATCAAAGTTTTAATCTGCTAGTCTTTGCCCCATATCCAACCCCTAAAATTGTAGCTCTACAAGATATTTTCCAAACCAAGTACAGGGCTTCCAGCTTTGAAGATGATAAGTGACAAACAAATAGCAGGATAGAGTTAAAGTGATCAAGACAACATACTGTAGGTGCTAGAAAGCTGAAATAAAAACTGAAAATACTCAGCAGGTCTGACAGAATTTGGGAACAGTGAAATGGAGATTTTAACAGAAGAGAGGTTTTGAAGAGGGGCCCTTGATCTGAAAGGTTAGCTTTTTTTTCTCCACACCTCCTGCCAGACATGCTGAGTTCTTCCAGTATTTTCTTTAGTATTGGGATCGGACTGAGATCATGACTTGCTTTGCCCCTGTTTGGAAATTAAGGGGAGCCCTGGCTATCAGAACAGTGCTAAATGGATGAACATAGGTAATGGTCTTAAAAATGCTGTGTTTGCTGTCACCACTACTGTAGGGGGTAGAGACAGCACATACAGCAAAAGTGCCTAAGATCTCACTGCCAGTGAGTAAATGTGCTCACTGTCTGACTATAGATCTTGGAGACTCCTGCTACTTATATTGTTGAATCTAATCTCACTTTACAAAGTGTAGACTTACTATTTATCCTAACGTTGGGAAGTGTCTATCCCATCAAAGCTAGGATAGACTGGCTTTTGATCAGTAAGGGAATCAAAGAATAAGGGGAAAAGGCAGGTCGGTGGATTTGAGTGTAAGCAGATCTGCCATGGTCACATTGAATGACAGAGCAAACTTGATGGGCTCAATAGTCTACTTCTGCTCCAATGTCTCATGGTCTTACGATCATAGTGATAAGGGATGGTGGTGGTGGGAGGTGTGGAGCAGCACACTGGATGGAGAGTGAAGTAGCAGGTAAAGGGAGTAGCCAGAGGCCAGCACCAACAGGTTCACAGCTTCCAGTTCTAGAGTGGGTTAGGATTTCTGGTTCCAGCTCCAGTGTGATATGGTCACACAGTTATGATGTTGATCGTGTCAATTCTTATTCAAGTGCATTGGTGGCAGAGGCACAGTTTAAAAAAAAGCAAAAGGAGTTTGCAGAGGCTTCTTTCAGTGGATATTTATTCTCCCTAAACTTTGAACTCCTGTATATTTAACGAATTCAGAAATATACTTTCAGGAGTAAAGATTGGAGAGAAGGTCCCATCAAACTTGCAGTACACTAACAAAGCCACACTGCTCGCAGAATCAGAACAGGCCCTGTAAAATATCATTGATCAATGTAGTCGTTTAGATTTGAGTATAAACAACTAAAGATGAAAACAGCAGTAGAAGAAATATATTAAAACAAAATAGACTGAAGTGGACCCATAAGTTAAAGTTACATGTCAACTCCCTCTTTTTGTGAAGCAGAATGGTGTTTTGTCACAAAGATAAAGCTCGTAAGATGCCACATTTTATCCAATTTACTTTATTCCTAAGAAACTTGGACGATCTATGGAATAAAATAGAGGCCTTTGAAATGTGAATATTAAAACATCTGTACACAGAACATAAGATAAATAAGAAGTCCTAGAAATTGCAAGAGCAATAGGAACTCTTCAAGAAGTGACATCCTGAGAGAGAATGTCAGTATTTCGGCATTTGATTAGAACTGAAAAGTTCAGAGATGTCTTCTGGAGAGCAAAGTGAGCAGCAGCAGCAGAAAAGCGGAGTTGACATAGATATAGTTTGATGATGGGCACCATAGTGGCCATGCAAAGATGACACAAGACTGATGAACATAGCTACGAGCAACAGCATAACAAAATTTTACATAATTCATCAAATAGAGTGTAAATTGAAATGTCTATAGCCTCATCTTTTTCTACTGTCCTGTAAAGTTAATAGTATTGGGGAATAATAGTTTCTTGTGGATAGGTGAGGGGCGTTGATCTCAGCATGTGCTGCTATGATTTCCATGTTTTCCAATCAATCCAAATAATGACCATTCACTTAAAAAAAACAAAACCTCATAATGGCTTGTCAAATCCAAAGGAGTGATTATTACATTCAGTTTGCTTTCACTTAAATACTTAACAACGGTGTTCTCCATAGCTAAAGTAGGGAGTTTTTTTTATGGAATAGCTGGAATTTGAATGTGACAGCTATTACATGTTGCATATCGTCACAGGGCCAAGTGGCTCGGCAATTTCTAAATGATACTAATAATTAACCGAACAATAATGAATATTATAAGCATTTTCCAGGTTATGTAGAAAGGGTTGCAGTGCCAATAGATTTGATGCTTAGTAGAATGAATCAATCTGGAACATCAACAAATAGATTTCATTGCTTGGTTGAAAAATATGTACTTCAAATAGTCAGGTCTAATAGCCAAGAATTAAGAGAAACTTTTAGATCACAAGAGCTTCTTTAGAACACAGCACATAAGTTTTCTCCTTGTTGTGAAAGAATCAAGTTTTGAGGGAAATACTGGGTCTTTTCAGCGTTGAAAGGAATTAACTGAGAGAGACCTTTATAGAAAGATACAAGATATTAAAGAGTGGAGATTATGGAAACCTTCAAGCTGACATTAAAACAAAGGAGCTTTAGATTGAAAACAATGCTATTGATAGAGTGGTCAACAACATGTAACAGAAGTCTGAGGAACTTAGCAAAAACTGTGTTCAAATTTGCATGTGTCGTCTTCACTGCAGTGAGTATGCACATCTTCATCTCGTAGTTAAATGGAATTGCACTTAGTAACAAACAGGTAGATTAAACAGCCCAAACTTATTTGTGTTCATTAATTTAGCTGTGGCCAGTACAATGTCACCAGATTTATCAGAAGATTCCCTTTGAATGCATCTCATTCACAAGTTGAGCTCAAGCCTTCACTAACTATGCAGAAGCTTTGGAGCATGACTTCCATAGTTGTAAATATGATTTTAGATATCCTTTATCTAATGCTGCTACTTCCTCCTGAGTTGTACTTCCTTTGACTGCAAAGATAGCAGAAAGCCATAGGTGATTAGGCAAGATTTAGGATGCATAAGATGGAGAAGGAAACTGCTGGGGATGGGTACAATTGAAATGTGGAGCTTATTCAAGGATCAGCTACTGCGTATTCTTAATAAGTATGTACCTGTCAGGCAGGGAGGAAGTGGTCAAGAGCAGGAGCCGTGGTTTACTAAGGAAGTTGAAACTCTTGTCAAGAGGAAGAAGAAGGCTTATGTTAGGATGAGATATGATGGCTAAGTTAGGGCACTTGAGAGTTACAAGTTAGGCAGGAAAGACTGAAAAAGAGAGATAAGAAGAGCCAGGAGGGGACATGAGAAGTCGTTGGCGAATGGGATCAAGGAAAATCCTAAGGCTTTCTATAGATATATCAGGAATAACAGAATGACTAAAGTAAGATTAGGGCCAATGAAGCATAGTAGTGGGTTGTCATACATGGAGTCAGAGAAGATAGGGAGTGTGCAAAATGAATACTTTTCATCAGTAGTCACACTAGAAAAAGACAACGTGATTAAGGAGAATACTGAGACACAGGCTACTAGACTAGATGGGATTGTGGTGCAAAAGGAGGAGATGTTAGCAATTCTGGTATGTGTAAAAAAATAGATACGTCCCCTGGGCCAGATGAGATATTTCCTAGGATTCTCTGGGAAGCCAGGGAGGAGATTGCCAAGTCTTTGGCTTTGATCTTTATGTCGTCATTGTCTACAGGAATAGTGCCACAAGACTGGAGGATAGCAAATGTTGTTCCCTTGTTCAAGAAGGGGAGTAGAGACAACCCTGGTAATTATAGACCTATGAGCCTTCGGTTGTGGGAAAAGTGTTGGAAAGGGTTATAAGAGGTAGGATTTATAATCATCAAGAAAGGAATAAGTTGATTAGGGATAGTCAACGCAGTATTGTGAAGAGTAGGTCATGCCTCAAAAACCTTGTTGAGTTCTTTGAGAATGTGACCAAACAGGTAGATGAGGGTAAAATTGTTGATGTGGTGTATATGGATTTCAGGAAGACATTTGATAAGGTTCCCCATGATAGGCTACTTCACAAAATAGGGAGGCTGGGGATTGAGGGTGATTTAGTGGTTTGGATCAGAAAGAAGACAGAGAGTGGTGGTTGATGGGAAATATTTATCCTGGAGTTCCGTTACTACTGGAGTACCGCAAGGATCTGTTTTGGGTCCACTGTTGTTTGTCAGTTTTATAAATGACCTGGGTGAGGGCGTAGAAGGATGGGTTAGTAAATATGCAGATGACACTAAGGTTGGTAGAGTTGTGGATAGTGATGAAGGATGTTGGAGGTTACAGAAGGACAGTGATAAGCTGCAAAGCTGGACTGTGAGGTGGTAAATGGAGTTTAATGCGGAAAAGTGTGAGGTGATTCACTTTGGAAGGAGTAACAGGAATGCAGATTACTTGGTAGTGTAGGTAAGCAGAGAAATTTTGGTGCCCAGGTACATCGATTCCTGAAAGTTGCCACCCAGTTCGATAGAGTTGTTAAGAAGGCATAAAGTCTATTAGCTTTTATTGGTAGCGGGATTGAGTTTCAGAACCATGAGATCATGCTGCAGCTTTACAAAACTTTGATGCAGCCACATTTGGAGTATTACTTACAGTTCTGGTCACCGCGTTATAGAAAGGATGTGGAAGCTTTGGAAAGGATTCAGAGGAGATTTACTGGGATGTTGCCTGGTATGGAGAGAAGGTCTGACGAGGAAAGGTTGAGGGACTTGAGGCTGTTTTCGTTTTAGAGAAAGTTGAGGGGCGTGGAATGCACTGCTTGCAACAGTAGTAGATTCGCCAACTTTAAAGGCATTTAAATGGTCATTGGATAGGCATATGGATGAGAATAGAATAATGTAGGTTACATGGGCCTCAGATTGGTTTCACAGGTCAGCGTAACATCGAGGACCGAAGGGCCTGTATTACACTGTAATGTTCTATGTTCAAGCAGATATTAGATGTTTGGTATTGTACTGAAGTGCAAACACTTGCAGATTTGAAGTAGTTACCTGTTGCCTGTAGACAGTGACAGTTGGCAGTATTAAGTGAACACATAGCTGTTTATATTTGGGACATCTCCATCTGCAGGACATCTGTCCAGATGATGCCTCCTTGACAAGGGGCTCAGCTGTGTTCCTGAGTTAGGACTGATCTACTTGTAACAGAGAAAGTTAAGAGTCAATCTTATAGAGACTTTCAAGAAGCTGAGATGCTTTGATAAAGTAGGGTGAGAAGAATTTCCCTGTGAGGAGTGGATCAATAACACGAGGTCATCGAGTTATAATTCTCAGGTAAAGGTTCAGAGGGGACATGAATAATGTTTTCACTTAGGGTTGTCAGGTTTGGGAATTTTCTCTGGAAAGGTGATAGAAGCTGATTCCAGCAATACTTACAGAGGAGAGTTGGAAAGTGAGCTGAAGAGGCTTACAGATAAGATGCAGAGATGTGAGACAACTACTTTTCCATAGGGCCAGCAGAAACATATTGGGCAGAATGGACCCCCAGTCTGTCTTATGTTTTCACGATTCTGTAAACGTATTGCTATGTTGAGTAACCTTGGGAAATATAGCCACTTCTCAGTTAGGTTTACATTTCTGGGAGAGCGGAGAGCTGTCGGTATCGAGAGCATTGGTGTCAGGTGAAACACAGAATCAGTGTTGATGAGGAACTTGAGCTGTTCGCCCTGACAGTAGTTAACATGGGAAAATCAGTAAAAGGAGAGAGGTGACTGCAAGAAAAGCCAACTGTGCCATCAGTTTGTATCAGTAATTCAGGTTATTAACTTTATTCCTGTGTATGCAGTGCACACCATTGTACCAATAAGGTGCCATCAATTTACTGATTATCAAACAGTGCTGCACAATATTTCCAACACAACAGCATTCACATTGCAGCTAGGGCATTCAACCAGATTAATCTGATTTTAAAAAACGTGACATTTTCAAATGTCGGTTTATTACAATTGATGCAGCCAATGCCATGATACTTCACGTAGCACTTCCAAGCTAAATATATAGCTAGCAGCAACTTGACCCTGTCAGTGTTAAGAGTTTCTGACAGATATTTTTATGCATTTCAGTTTCTCAGTTGCATGGCTAAATTATTTTGCATAATATTTATCTGTGAATCATTTTTAAAGCAGCTGCTGAGTATACAAATGGAAGGGAGTGAGTTAATCTTCCTGGATGGCACATTTCACCCTAAACAAGAGATATGATCCCAGATTTCTAGCAGTATGCACAGATCAGTCAAAAATGGAAAGCCTCCAATTTCTTCTTTCATCCGATGGAGAGCTGATGATGCACTCAAACAAATTAAAATCAATAGTAATAGATTAAAAGAGAAATAAAAGTGACTCACTTATTGATTAATAGTCCTTTACCCTGTTTCCTAATGCCTTTTAGGAAAGGAAATCTGCCATCTGAACCTGGTCTGGTCTACATGTGATTCCAGAACAACAGTAATGTGGTTAACACTCAACTGCCCTCTGGGCCAGAATCCCCCATATCCCATGAATGAATATTTTTTGAAATGATAGATGAACTTGCGTGGGAGGCCTGGGACAGTGTTCTAATGTTTCAAAGCATTCAAATGTATGTGTTTAGATTAGACTTACAGTGTGGAAACAGGCCCTTCGGCCCAACAAGTCCACACCGACCCGCCGAAGCGCAACCCACCCATACCCCTACATTTACCCCTTACCTAACACTACGGGCAATTTAGCTTGGCCAATTCACCTGACCCGCACATCTTTGGACTGTGGGAGGAAACCGGAGCACCCGGAGGAAACCCACGCAGACACGGGGAGAACGTGCAAACTCCACACAGTCAGTCGCCTGAGTCGGGAATTGAACCCGTGTTCAACTTGTGTTGAAGGCGATGTTCCAAATTAGTAGTCAGATCAGTGACAGAAACCAATTAGAGTATTTCTTCCTGTTACTGCCGGAAAAGGGCGACCCCTACAAGGCCATTTTAATATGATTCCTCTGTGGACGTTTCTGTGGTTTTGTTTTCAAGGAGACAATGAACCCATTACTAATATTATTACATAGATTGTTTGACATTGCCTTTTCTGCTGAGATTAGTTGAGGATAGATTTATGCTAGAGTAAAATAAAGCATTTCAAGGTTTCTGCTTGTGAAAAGGCTGTGATACTTGCATCAAGTTCCCTCTCAGGAAGTACTGAGAATAGCTCAGACAGAAGCTATGGACTTAGGTAGAGTGTGGTAGCCAGGAGACAAAGAGAAGGGAAAGAGAGATTGGGATCCAGAGTGACAAACAAAATGTGCATGAATTGACACAAGCTAACACTGGAAGGCAAAGATTAGAATAAACATACCTTGTGTGTAAGCATTGAATAGGAAGGAGACACCAATGAGACAATCCAAAATTAAAATCAAATAATCCATCAATGAAAGGCACACCCATTTAGCACCAATGTCCAAAGCACTTTCCTTCCACTCTAGCTGACAGTGCATCACTTTATCAGAACCTCACTATCACTTTAAATGAATTAAGCCTTTTAAATAATTCTGTCCATCACTCCTGTAAGATTACAGTTTGTCCACAACCCCGCAATGACCTCTCAGTGACTCCCCCGAGATGAGATTCTGATCTTGTCAGCAGGACCGTCTGCTTCTATTCCTTTACCCATTTCCACCACAGTTGCAGATCATCTGCTACTGATACCCTCATTCAAGCCTTTGTTGCCTCGCAACCTTTCTGTTCCAATTCACTCTTGGCTGGTCTCCAACATTCTAAGCTTACGGAGATCCAAAACACTGCTTCCCATGGCTTTACCCAGTCAAAGTCCATTCATCTTGTTATCTCTTTTCCTCATTTACCAACACTATCACCAAATTAAACAGCACCTCAGTGATAAAATTCTTACACTAATTTTCATTTCCTTACATAGTCTTGCCCATCCCTGCCTCTCTAATCTACTTCAACCCTACAATCCTCCAAATATCTGTACTCCTACAATTCTTGCCTGTTAAATATCCCTGAATTTAATTGCTCCTAACGACGTGGCCGTGCCTTCAGCTACTTGGGCCTGAGCTCCAGAATGCCTTCATACCTCTCTCCACTGCTCCACTTCATTCTTCCTCTTTAAGACTTCCCTCTCGAACCAAAATTTGATCGTCTGACCTAATATCTCGTTATCTAGTTCAGTGCCAAATATTGCTTTATTACTGTGCTGTTCCAGGGAGCATAATAAGTACATTTAAGGAGTTATACACAAATTGTTTGATATTGTCCTTTCTGCTGAGATCAGTGGAGGATAGGTTTACGCGAGAGGAGGGTAAAGCATTTAAAGGTTTCTGCTTGTGAGAAGGCTTTCCCACGGGTTCCCCATGGTAGGCTCATTCATAAAGTCAGGAAGTGTGGGATACAAGGAGATTTGGCAATCTGGATTCCGAATTGGCTGACTGACATAAGGCAGAGAGTGGTTGTAGATGAAAGGTATTCTGCCTGGAGGGCAGTGTTAAGTGGGATCCCACAGGGCTCTGTTCTTGGGCTGCTGTGCGATATAAACAGGATGCAGAGCTGGGCAGAGAAATGGCAGATGGAGTTCAACCTGGATAAATGCAAAGTGATGCATTTTGGAAGGTGGAACTCGAATGCTGAATATAGGATTAAAGACAGGATTCTTGGCAGTGTGGAGGAACAGAGGGATCTGGGTGTGCAAATACATAGACCCCTCAAAGTTGCCACCCAAGTGGATAGGGTTGTTCAGAAAGCATATGATGTTTTGGCTTTCATTAACAGGAGTATTGAGTTTAAAAGTTGCGAGATTTTGCTGCAGCTCTACAAGTCCCTGGTGAGACCACACTTGGAATATTGTGTCCAGTTCTGGTCACTCTACTATAAGAAAGATGTAGAGATTTTGGAGAGGGTGCAAGGAAGGTTTACCAGGATGCTGCCTGGACTGGGGTACTTGCCTTATGAAGAAAGGTTGAATAAGCTTGGACCTTTCTCACTGGAGAGAAGGAGGAAGAGAGGAGACCTGATTGAGGTGTATAAAATAATGAGAGGAAGAGATAGAGTCAATAGCCAGAGACTTTTCCCCAGGGCAGGATTGACTGTTACGAGAAGTCACAGTTTGAAGATATTAGGAGGAAGTTATAAAGGAGACATCAGAGGTAGGTTCTTTATGCAGAGAGTTGTGAATGCATGGAATGTGTTGCCAGCTGTGGTGGTGGAAGTGAAGTCATTGGGGACATTTAAGCGACTGCTGGACATGCACATGGATTGCAGTGAGTTGAGGGGTGCGTAGGTTAAGTTAGTATATTTTACATTAGGATTAAGTCTTGGCACAACATCGTGGGCCTAAGGGCCTGTTCTGTGCTGTACTTTTCTATGTTCTAAGGCTGTGATACATGCATCAGTGGGCCTCCCAGGAAGTACTGAGAATAGCTTAGTAGCTCTCCTGCCACTTGCAACTCTCTTCAGAAGCACTCATTCTTGCTAGTTCTTTTTCCCCCATCCAATATTGACAAAGGCAATTGCTGACAGTATCTATAATGTGTCAACATCCTTGGCTCTGAATGGAATTGTCTTTCTGCCAGTGCATTACATCTGGAAACTCCGATTCCTCAGGATCTAACAAGAAATCTTGTTAATTTAGGAATACTGCACAAAAACAGTGAAAAGTAGCAATTTTGGAAGGAGACAACAGCACAGAAATAACTGCATCACAAACCCCTGACGTAATGCTGTGAATAGAGCGGTTAACAGTGGGAATACTCTGAAAAAGGGTCACTGGACTCGAAATGCTAACTCTATTTTCTATCCATAAATGCTGCCAGATCTGTTAGTTTCTCTGGCAATTTGAGGATTTTTTTGTTTTGCGTTTCAGATGTCTGCATCTGTAGGTCTTTGTTTCATTTTATTGAGAACAGCCTGTTCAGTACAATTACCACATCCAGCTTGAGATCTGCACTTTAGTTTAAAGTTAGCATTCACATTACTGATTTATAATTCTAGAAATAACACAGAAAAGTACAGCTTGCAGTGCTGCTCATAGTTGCTCTCAAAGATCAAAATGGCTTATTCCACACTTCTCTGTTTCTTCAGAATCTCTTGCCTCGATCACATTTGCTCCAAAGTAAACAGTCCCAACTTCTTCAATCTGTATCTAGGTCTGAAGTTTATGATCCCCATTTTATGTACTCTTTATACATCCACATTACATAATTCCTATATTGTGGAGCCCAGAACAGGACGCAATATGCAGCTGAGGCCAAACAAATCTTCTATACTAATCTATCATAATCATTTTATTCTACTACTTCATTCTCTTATTAATAAATCTTTGGATATTTTGTGCATTATTAACTGCTCTCTCAATCTACCCTGATACCTTTATGGCTTATGCACAAATACAGCCAAGTCCTTCTGTTCCCGTGATCAGTTGAGAGCCTTTGCTCTATATTGTATCTGACTGGTTGGAGTCATACCTAACACAGAAGGAGGTCGGAGACCAATCATCTCAGCCCCAGAACAGTGCTGCAGGAATTCTTTGGAATGGTGTCTGGAGTCCAACCAGCTTTGCCTGCTTTATCCCTTCCAAGCCTCCATCTCAATATTCCCTCTAATTTTTCTAACTGTTGCACAGACCTCCAAAGTCCAAACTCAGCAGCAGCTTCCAGACATGGAAGCAATGTATCAATTGATGTGTGTGGAGATTCTCAGCACTCGAACAGCTTAGAGGGAATGTTGCTCCACCTCCACCTCAGGCCTCCCATCACTGACGCAAGGTAGCAGCAGTGTGTTCCATCCACTGGATGAACTACAACAAACTAAGACGAACCAAATACTCCTTTGACAATAACTTCCAAAGCCACCACCTCCATCACTATGACAAGAGCAAATTCCTGGAAGCAACATTCATAGACTCCCTACGGTGTGGACGCAGGCCATTCAGTCCAATGAGTCCACACCGATCCTCTGAAGAACATTCCGCACCAGACTCACCCACCTACTCTATAACCCTGCATTTCCCACAGCTAACCCCTCTGACCTGGGCATTCCGGGACACTATGGGCAATTTCCCATGGCCGGTCCACCTAACCTGCACATTGTTGGATTGTAGGAGGAAACTGGAGCACCCAGAGGAAACCCACACAGACATGGGGAGGATGTACAAACTCCATACAGTCACCTAAGGGTGGAATCGAACCCGGGTCCCTGGCGCTGAGATAGCAATGATAACCACTGTGCCTTGCAAATTCTATTCCAATCCATATATCATCCTGCCTTGGAGCTATATCACCACTTGTTTCATGTTACTAGTCAACATCATGGAAGCTTTAGTGCTATTGGTATACTTACCCTACACAGACTGCAGTCACTTACTGAAATAAATAAAGATAAATAATAAGTGTTAGCAACACCCACATGTCATGAATTTCTTTAGAAGCAACTCAAAGTTTTCCTGTATGAAAGAAGCTACATAAATGCAAAGTGCTGTAGTTAATGCTGACTCTGAATAGTTGACAGTAAATTGTTCCATTCACTTTTGTCAGCAAAAGAAACTCAAAATCTTTGTTTATATGTGTTGACAATTGGCTCATATTCCTGAATAGCACAGGCCAAAGGCAGCTTTATGTTTACTCAGACAGTGTCTTTAATTTCCTTTCTATAATTCAAGCAACCCTTGCATGTTATCAAATCCAGCAGCTTACCAGAAGCAATTTGCAACACTATGACTGAGATTCAGATGATATTTTCATAAATCATTTGAACATTACATTGACAGATTATGGCCTTGCCCAAACCATTTGATTAGATGCTATCTTGTAACACAACGCTGAGGAGCAATTATTCTTGACAGAGTGCATCCAAAACGGTCCTCTATCAATTTTAATGCATAGCGTTGATAAAATAAAAATGTATGGAGCTCTGCATTTATTCACTTGAAGGGTTTTCTAAACAAGTCACACTTCTCTCCATAATCATGCTGCTGTAAAACTTACTTCTTTAATCTTAAAAGACTTGCTGATCCTGTCATTGTCCTCTTGATAAAGTAAGAGCAATGCAATGAACCTGTTTGAACCAGGATTAAAGACAATCTCTGTAAGTAATAAGAAGATGTGTTCAGATAGTTCATGGACATGGCACTGAAGCCGTGGAAATGTCATGAGTACAACTCAACTGGGCAGCATTATATAACATAGATTGTAAGATTAGATAGCTCCGTCTTGAAAACACCAAAATTGCTGCTGCATGCTTTGACATTCAACGGCATTACCATTACTGAATTTGACATTCAGTGGCAATACAGTTGCTGAATATCCCAGTATCACCAACCTGAAGGTTACTATTTCCGAAGCTGAAAAATTCTGCAATGAATAACCCACCTCCTGACTCCCCAAAGTATGTCTGCTCTCTGCAAGGTTCAAGGCAGCAAGGTGATGGAATGCTCTCCACTTGTTTGAATGAGTGCTTCTCCAGCAACACTTAAGAAGCCTGACATAACCCAGGGCAAAGCAGCCTTTTTTGTTTCTCACCCTATCCACTACCAATGCACAGTGGCAACAGTGCACAGAACAACCTCAATTATCCGAGTGAGACGTGTGGGGGTATTTTGTTCGGATAACTGATTGTTCAGATAACGTTTTTACAGGTCTTTGAGATCTTGTTTGGATAATCCGAATTGTTCGGATAACTGAGGTGGTTCTGTAACCATCCACAAAATGCACTGTAAGAACTCAACAAAATTCCTTTAACATCACCTTCTAAACCATTGATCACTGCCACCTAAAAGGGCAAAGACCACAGATGTATGGGAATGCCACCATCACCCGACATTTCTCCTACAACTGTACCATCCAGAGTTGGAATGATATAACTGGTCCTTTATGGCCAGTGGGCCAAATCCTGGAGCTCGATTTGGAACGTTGCTGTGGGTGCAGCTAAATCGGATGGACTGCGATAGTTCCACCACCTTCACAAGAGCAATTAGGTATGGACAAAAGGTGATTCCAAAATCTTGTGAAAAAGTTCTGAAAATCTGAGACATGAACTGAAAACGCTGGAAGGATAGCAGGGCAGTCAGAAACTGCTCTGAGGGATAAATAAATAACAGAAGCTTATATATTGTATATGGTGTGTGGAATAAAGTCTGGGAGATTGGCAGGATGCATTTTGTACTTCTCTGTCTTAGTTTGAAATAAGTCAGAAAAGTTGATTGGGGCATTATCAGAGCACTGTGACCTGCTTTTGAAAGTTTTATTTCTTGGTTTATGTTGCACCATACATGGCTTCCTTTGTCCTTGAGCTCTCTTGCTGCACTCTAGTTTTGAATGTTTTAAATATTTAGAAGTAGCTTTTAAAATTTTATCCCATCATGCTTATGCCAACCGACTGCAGTGTGGTTGAAACAGAAATCACTCCATCTTTCATGGGAACATTGAATAAATATTTGAAGCAGAGGAGAGGGCAGGGTGTGTGGAGACTGTGGTGTTACTGGTGAGTTATTCTATCAAAAAGCCAGTGGCAGACCTAATGATTTCAAAATTTGGGGATGCACATTTTAGGAATCCTGTGTTCCCACAGAGGATTCTTCGTGGTTAAGTTCTAGAATTGGCTTTGATTCATGTTCTTATGATTGTACACACAAACATCACTTAAGTCAGGAATCAAAGTCTAGGCTGTGGATCACACAGTCAGTCACTGGTGCTTAGGGAGAGAATGGCAGATTGTGACCTGTATGGGGGAAGATTCTTTGAGAGTATGGATGGAGACAAGTTTTCTGAGGATTGGTGGTTTGTACAGTAATACCAGTTAGTAAGATGATGAAAAGTTTATTGACCATTTTCCATTAGGTAATGTGATTCTGGTTTCACTCAGTGCAAGCCCAGTGACACTGGTAGTCTCAGGACAAGCTCATGTTGCACTGGGGACCTGAAACAGGCATCATGCCCCATATTTTCACATGCAGAGTGCCCTATATCTGTTTCAGTTATGTGTAAAGGATGTCTGTTGTTCATCCATATCCAACTTGGGAGACAACTCCAATTGGAGGTGACATAAACGGAAGTTGCTGGAAAAGCTCAGCAGGTCTGGCAGCATCTGAGGAAAGGTCTCTGGACCCGAAAGGTTAACTCTGATTTCTCTTCATAGGTGCTGCCAGACCTGCTGAGGTTTTCCAGCAATCTCTGTTTTTGTTTTTGATTTACAGCATCCGCAGTTCTTTTGAGTTCCATTTGGAGGTGTGTTTGTGGTCTCTGGAACATCTACAAACAGGTGCTATGTGATCCAGTTTCTAGTCAATAAGTCAAATGGTCTCCTTTTTGTGCCACAAGCGTCTTTAGTTCTCCACAAAGTACGTAAGAAAGAAGAAACTTTTCCAGGGTCTCTGTTGCCAACTGCAACCTAATGATCTCTGTTGGCTTGCATGCGAGGAAAGCTAAAGGATTGAGCAATGGCTTCATTCCATCTTTGTATGTGTGTAAAACAAACATAAAACAAAATTACTTTGACAGTTCCTCAGCTTTGCGGCCATTACATTTTCAGTGAGTCATTCTATGTTCAGTCGAGTCAGATTCATGCTATTCGTAGAACCGTCAAGTGCGTTCTGCCAACCATCAGGAGCTGTGTGTTACCATTTTTAGCTTCATATTGGTACAAGCTGAAAAGGTCCATCTTGTGCAGGATATGCAGATGTTGCTTATTTTGATACTCCCACCAGAAAATGTGTTTTCTCTGTCTGAGTCGTCCCAGCTGTAGTTCTAATGAGTAATGCTGGTAAGATTGGAAATATATTCTGTTTAATGTATCTGAAATTAAATTTGTTTTCCTTCTTGTTTTCTTCTTAAAATGCTGCCAAATTGTCATCTTCATATTCTCAGAAAGTAGGCACAATGATATTTGAGTCCCATCATCCTGTCTGAAGTGTGGGTGAACAACCACTACAGATCAATCAGGTATCCAGGGACTGTTCATTTGTGTTTGAGTGTCCCTGTGAAGGGTATGAACAAGTCTTGGATGCCGGTGAGAGTAGGTGGTGGGAAGAAATGTAGCAGTATGTTTATGTTTCTTCCCTCCCACCTCCATCAACTTCAGAAAATAAGTCTCCCTTTTAACTGATCTGAACAGAGCTGATCAAACAATTTCCTGGCAGTTCCAGCAGTCCTGTAGTAATACAGTGACTCTGTCTGATAAAGAGCTAAGATGTTTACATTAGATGAATGTGGAAATGTGATCAAGTGAGCCAAGTTAACTCAGGAATCTGTGAACAAAATTGTCTTGATTTACTATGAGGTATGTGATGGCAAACTGCTGATGATTTAAGGATAAAGGACGAACATGATATGGAGAACCCTTCCTGAAAATGTGAAGATAGATGAATATCCCAGAATTTTCATTGACCAAGCAGGAGGCAGTGTAATGCCAATGGATGATGCCCAGACCAATGCTCACTGGACATGGTTCAACTACCACCATTCAATTCATAAACCTGATGGTAATCATTGTCAATGAGTTCACTTAAGGAAATAAAATCTGCATTCCATACCTGTTTTGATCAACATGTAACTCCAGATCCACAGAAATGTGGTTCAGCCTTAAGTGCCACCCCCCTCGCTGAAATAGCTTAACAAGAATCATATCTTACAAGCAATGTTCCAAACACCATCATCACCATCCCTGGGTATTTCTGATCCACTGACAGGACCGACCCACCTGAAGTGGTATAAGCAGAAGGTGGTTGCCTTGGGAACTTCAACATTGACTTTGGATCCCGTGAAATCACATGGCATCTGGTCATATATAATAAGGAAAACTCCTATTTATTAACACCCACCATCCTCAGTGAAGAATCAGTAAACAGTGTGACTTGGATGAAGTATTGAGGATGGCAAGGGGACAGATTGTAACTCTGCATGAGATCTTCAGTGTCCATCACCAAGAGTTTCTTGGTTACCACCATGACTGAACAGGTTGGCCAAGTCCTAAAAGGACATATTGACTGGTTCTGCAGCAGTTGGTGAGCACACTACAAGATGGAAAGACATACTTGACTGGTTCTCATTAATCTACCTGCTGTAGATACATCTATGCATGACAGTATTGGTAGGAGTGGCCACTGCAGCCTTTGTGAAGACAAAATCACATTGAGGATACCCTCAATCATGTTGTGTGACGCTACCACCGTGGTGAATGGAATAGATTTCAAACAGATCTGGCAATTCAGAATTGACTATCCATGTAGCACTTTGAGCAATCAGCAGCAGAATTATATTCAACCACAACTGGTGTAATCCAAAATACCATTAGCATTAAGTTGGGGGATCAACCCTTGTTCACTGTAAAGAGCAAGAAGCCATGCTGGTAGTGGCATCAGGCATACCTAGTGAATCAACAAGACTGGTCTACTTGACTACTTGTATGCCAGACTGTGAGAATGGCATGTGATAGAAAAAAATTAAGTAATTCTACAAAAGAAAATCAGATCTAAGCTGTCTAACCTTGCCACATTCATTCATTTGTGAATTGAGACAGACAATTTTTGAAGGAGGACTCTCCACAAATATCCCCATCTTCAACATGAGGGAGCCCAGAACAACAGTACAAAAGACAGCACAGGAGCATTTTCAACAACCTTTAGCAAATGCTGAGTGAATGATACATGTCAACCTCTTCCTATTGTTCCCAGCATTATAGATTATGCGTGGGAAATCATGTGTCACAAACTTGATTGAGTTTTTTGAAGAAGTAACAAAGAGGATTGATGACGGCAGAGTGGTAGACGTGATCTATATGGACTTCAGGAAGGCGTTCGACAAGGTTCCCCATGGGAGACTGGTTAGCAAAGTTAGATCTCATGGAATACAGGGAGAACTCGCCATTTGGATACAAAACAGAGGGTGATGGTGGAGGGTTGTTTTTCAGACTGTGACCAGTGGAGTGCCACAAGGATCGGTGCTGGGTCCATTACATTTTGTCATTTACATAAATGATTTGGATGTGAGCATAATAGGTACAGTTAGTAAGTTTACTAATGACAATAAAATTGGAGATGTAGTGGACAGCGAAGAAGGTTACCTCAGTATACAACCGGATCTTGATCAGATGGGCCAATGGGCCATGGAGTGGCAGATGGAGTTTAATTCAGATAAATGTAAGATGCTGCATTTTGGGAAAGCAAATCTTACCAGGACTTATACACTTCATGGTAAGGTCCTAGGAAGTGTTGCTGAACAAAGAGACCTTGGAGTGCAGGATCATAGCTCCTTGAAAGTAGAGTCGCAGGTAGATAGGATAGTGAAGAAGGCGTATGGTATGCTTTCCTTTATTGGTCAGAGTATTGAGTACAGGGGTTGGGAGGTCATGTTGTGGCTGTACAGGACATTGGTTAGGCCACTGTTGGAATATTGTGTGCAGTTCTGGCCTCCTTCCTATCGGAAAGATGTTGTGAAACTTGAAAGGGTTCAGAAAAGATTTACAAGGGTTGGAGGGTTTGAGCTATAGGGAGAGGCTGAACAGGCTGGGGCTGTTTTCCCTGGAGTGTCGGAGGCTGAGGGGTGACCTTATAGAGGTTTATAAAATTATGAGGGGCATGGATAGGATAAATAGACAAAGTCTTTTCCCTGGGGTCAGGGAGTCCAGAACTAGAGGGCATAGGTTTACAGTTAGAGGGGAAAGGTATAAAAGAGACCTAAGGGGCAACGTTTTCACTCGGAGGATGGTGCGTGTATGGAATGAGCTGCCAGAGGAAGTGGTGGAGACTGGTACAGTTGCTATACTTAAAAGGCATCTGGATGGCTATATGAATAAGAAGGGCTTGGAGGATTATGGGCCATATGCTAGCATGTGGAATTACATTGGCTTGGGATATCTGGTCAGCTTGGATGAGTTGGACCAAAGGCTCTGTTTCTGTGCTGTGCATTTTTATGACTCTATGCCACCTTTGACAACTCAAATCGCTCCACATTGTACAAATTAAAGACTAAAGTCACTAGACAGCAGGGGCGACCCACCTTGACAGCATTATGGTAGTTGTACTGAAGACTCGTGTTCCAGAATTAGTGATGTCCCTAGCCAACATGTTGCAATACAGCTGCTGTTGGCATGTACCCAGCAATGTGGAACAGTTCACGTGTATATCACTGCCACAAAAAGCAGAACAAGTCCAAACCCAGGTAATTGCTTTCTCATTTGTGTGTTTTCAGTCATCAACATAATGGAAGGGATTGCCAATGGCGTTATCAAGTAGCACCTATTCAGCATTTCTGATGAAGGGCTTTTGCCCAAAACGTTGATTTTTCTTCTCCTCGATGCTTTCTGACCTGTTTTGCTTTTCCAGCACCACGCTAATCTTGATCCTATTCAGCAATAGCCTGCTCATTAACACTCCATTTCATTTCTGCCAGGGTCATTCAGATTCTGATCTCATTATAATCTTGGTGCAAGCATGGACAGACAAGCTGAACTTCAGAGGTATGGTGGGGTTGACGACTCTTGCATCAAGGTAGCATTTGACCGATTATGACAGCAAGGAACCCAGACAAAACTTGCTCCACTAGTTTGAGACATACCTAGCACAAAGAGACGTGGTTGTGGTTGTTTAAGGTAAATCATTTCATCCCTCGGACTTATAGAACATAGAAAAGTACAGCACAGAACAGGTCCTTTGGCCCACGATGTTGTGTCGAGATTTAATCCTAATGTAAAATATAGTAACAACCTACGCACCCTATCTACAAGATAGGGATACTTATCTACAAGAGATCCTCAGGGTAAATGCCCGTTTGCCCAGGGATGTATAGGTGAGGTGGTTTAGTCATGGGAAATGCAGCATTACAGGGAATAAGATTAGAGGGGGCTGGGTCTAGGTGAAATTCTCTTCAGAGGGTTGGTGCAGACTCAGTTGGTGAAATGGCCTGTTTCTGCACCGTAGGAATTCTACGATATGAACAGTTTGGGAATGTGGTTACTGATTAAATTAGATTGGAGTTTGTGATGACGTGGCTTTGAAATGAAGGACTGAACCTGACATATGAAATAATATTTTCTCATTTTATATTTTATTGTGTCATAAACTGTCAAATGAACTTGTGAAGATTAGCTGGAATGTGAAGAGCTTGCTTCATCATTCGACTCTTGACAGCATATAACAGCTTAAAATGAGCCTTATTACTAGAAACCAAAATACTGTAAACCTCTCTCCAGGAGCAAACGCTTTCTCTGGGGTTCAGCAAAACTTCTACTACCATCATCAGGAGGCTGCAGACCTGTAGAAAGTCTTAATAGTAAAAGATATAGCTGTATTCTGTTGCTTTGTATCAGTGAGATTTAAATAAAGCCACAAACACCAACAGGTCCAGAAGTTCCTTGGGGAATATTTGGATTGCTCACTGTGACTCCAGCAGGAAAGAGATTGGGTTTTCTAGGAACTCATGTGAATAGCTAAAAGTGGCCATTTATACCATTTACTCTCATATCCCAGTGGAGACACTGACATTTCAGGGTCACTGTGTTTAGAAAAGTTTTGTGTTGGAATAAAAACATTCACTTACTCCATCTCCCAGATACTCCATTTAAAGTTCCTGATCCTTTCGGAGTTTTCAAAAGCTCACTAATGTTTTATGGTGACTTCTTAATGCTTGGTTGGACAGATATGAATAATTTTGTGTGATGGGGAAAAGTATGCATTGTTGTGATATTCTAAAATGATATCATTCTTTCTTTCCAAGTTATATTGCTGAAAGTAAAATCGTATTGCACACAAGGGCATTGAATCAATTTTCTACTGCACTGTCTCACTGTCTGCCTTCCCCTAGCTTCTTCGGGTTAGAACTGAATTGGTGCTTATCCTGTGCAACTGTCTGGTCCCACTGGCATCTGCTGCAAGCTAGACCATCTAGTTTTAGCATTTGCTTTCACATGTTGTCATGTCTCCTTGAATCACACAGCTGGCTTCCAAAGCCATTGGGCTCAATTATAGCAAGTTAAAATTGTGCTGTTGTAATTCTAAAGATGGGTATATGGTATATGTTAAAAAGTGAATATAATTATGATAAGCTTGTTATGCAAATTTTCAACTTGATTCTAATGTATTATTTTCTGTGCTCAGAGGATAAGACAAATCCACTCCCACCTCCCCCATTTCACCCCCTCAGCCATTATCTCTGAGTTAGAAGATCATGGGTTCAAGATACACTCCAGTGTCTTGGCCATTTAATCACTTGACATTTTAGTCCAATACTGGGAAGGAAGGGTTGCTGCTCTGTTGGAGATCCTTAGATGGATATAGCAGATCGTGCAGCATATCTGAAGAAAGGCAGTTGAGTTCTCCCAGGGGTTCTGGCCAATATTTATCCCTTTTAAAAATCCACTGTATGTAGATTATCTTGTCATCATGCGTTGCTGTTTGTGTGACCCTGATGCATTTTCCTACCTTCCAGCAATGACTGCACTTCAGGACAATTTAATTGGCTGTGCTGCACTTTGGGATGTCCTCAGCTTGCAAAAGATGCTACATAAATGCTGTTTCTTTATTTCATTCCTTCATGCAAAGCAATGCTTCATGAGAATTGATCTCGCCAATTTTGTTTCACTTTTAGGACCAGATGAGGATTTTGTTTCACTCTCTGAGAATTGAGTGTCTTTGGAATTTCTTCCTTCAAAATGTAGTGGATATAGAATCTTTAAATATTTTGAAGACAAAGGTAGATAGATACTCGATTACCAATGGGATGAAGGGTTATGCAGAAATCTAGAGATTAAAATGAGATCAGCCATGAGCTTATTGTTTAGCGGAGCAGGCTTGAAGAGCTGAGTAGCCTAATTTTTTTCCTTGATCATATGTTTTTCTGCTCTTTAAAGGATTTATACTCAAGTTGAAAATAAGGGCTGTTTAAAAAAAAGACATTCAGTTAAATAATTCACATAAAATTTTCATGTTAGAATAGGTTTGTTGTAGCACTCTATCTCATCATATCCATATTAACTGTCTACCAAAGCAATGTAGCTAATCACAATCCCCTTTCCTTTTCTTACAGTCCTGGATTTTCTTTTCTTAAAATGATTGTCCAATTTCCTTTTGAAAGTCAGTCTTGAAAATGTCTTTACCTCCCTTCCAAGCAGCACTAAACATGATGTATATGTTATCGATAGATCACACTGAATACTCCAGGAACAGTTTCCTGAGTTTTTTTCTGTCGCAACAGGTTGTCATTGGTAATTAGCTAAATTCTCAAACAAATGCATATTTGGAATGTGCAGTACATTTCTTATAAATCAAGGTGCAGGTACAGTAAGTAGAAAATATGAATACATTTGTTTTTTAAATTGCATCTAAAGACATGGGGTTGGATTTTCTCATGGGCTTCAGGGTGCCAATGATGGGGCCAAATGAAGATCCCAAGATCATGCCTGGTGGAAATAAGAAGGAGGCATGATCTTGCAAGGATAACCTCCAAATGATCTACCTCTAAGTTTGTGGCTGACACTGCTGCAGACCCAAGTACAAACAACTCTAGAGCATTGGCAGCGAAACGAGATGGCTACTGCAAAGGCAAGTCAGTGATATGAGAAGTCTCAACATGGAGGCACATTGACTGTCAGGGAGACAGATGGGAAAGCAATTTGAGAGGCTGACAGAGTTTGCAAAGAGATAATTCATAGAGTGCATGAGTTGGCAAAAAAATTGGCAGATGATGTAAAATATGAGAAATTGTGAGATTGTCTATTTTGGTAATTCGTTTTGAGAAGAACAACAATTTAGCGTATGTAAGTCCCTGGAGCCAAGTAATCACCTCCTCATTTGCTGAATTTAAGGTGATTAGTCCACCACTTAGTCTATAGTTGACTCCTAAATAATGTGCAGCATTGTTTGTTCCCATCCACAAGTACACAGGGAGCTAGTACTGAAGCTTCAGTGATGCAAGTTAGCATAGGCACTGGCTTGGTCTGCTCCTGTTTAGTAAGGAGCATTCTCGCTCTGACAGTTCAAAGCGTACAATTTAACAGGTGGGCTTTATCATAACAAACTTTTTAGTTACTGCCTGTGTTTGTCAATCCTTGAACTGGGAAGCACAATTTAAAATTAAGGGATCTCCTATTTAAGGCATTCATGAAGTGTTTCTTTCAGAGAGTTGTTAGTCTTTGAATTCTTCTTCCACAGAGCAGTGAAAGCTAGATTATATATTCAAGGATGAGTTAAGCAGATTTTTGATCAACAAGAGAGTTCAGGGAGCAAAGTGGATTTAATAGTGAGCTGATCAAGATTCACCAATGTGCTCAGTGTCACTCTGACAATCAAGTCGTTTGTGATCTTATTGAATGGTGGAGCAGACTCAGTGGGCCGACTGGTATACTCCCATTGCTATTTCTTATGATCTTAGGCTCTGACATTGCTGAACTTCTTTAATATTCTTATGCTGCAAATGTGTTGCTGGTCAAAGCACAGCAGGTTAGGCAGCATCTCAGGAATATGCTGCCTAACCTGCTGTGCTTTGACCAGCAACACATTTGCAGCTGTGATCTCCAGCATCTGCAGACCTCATTTTTTACCTTAATATTCTTATGATTCAGCAGCTGCTTTCATTCCATTAAACACTGTCGCAATAGTGAGAGAATCGTGAAATTTTCATATGTGTTTAGCTTTAATTTCTTGTCTGTGCAATTGACAGAAAGTTCATGTATTCTGACCCATTAATGTCTGAGATTTTCAATGAGCATAATGTTTCGCAATTCTCCTTTTTCTGACCAGAACAGAAAGTCTGTAGCTTTGCCAATTAAAAAATTATAGGCTGTAATTTGCTACTCCAAATGTGCAGAAGTCCTCAGTGTAATCATTGTATTGTACTCTCTGTGCTCACCATCTGTGACTTTGAGCTGTGAAGGAATATTTTATGAGTACATTATTACAGTCATGCTGCAGTATAACCTGATTTGCAATGGAATTAAATGTATGTTTGATTGTAAAACAGTACTAAGAATCACACATTCAGTCACATGAATTAAAAAGCAAGCCTATTCATCCTGTGTTGCAGTTAATACTGTTTTTATTCACTTATGGGATGAGAGCAATTGTATGCACGATCGTAGTTAATATTTTCAAAACAGCAATTTAGCAAACTTCAAAACAAAGATTCAAAAGATGGCTGTGTTTCTGTTGGCATGGTGTTGTAACCACCTATATTTGAACCACAAAAGAGTTGGGACCAATTTTCTTGGGGGGTGATGGCTAGTGCTTTTTGGGAAGAATTTACATTAATTTGTCATGATAATGAGAATCAGGATTTAGCATTTGAGCAAAGAAATAGGGTTGGAAGAGATGGATAGCATCACAGTAAGAAATAACAGCCAACATTTAATCAGAGTAAGAATGAATGCAATAAGCTCTAAATTAAGTTTACAGTTTATGTATGTATGCAAAATTGATCTCTTTGTTCCTTCCTTGCAGTCTCCATGTGGTAACAGTGACAGCAATAGTACTTCTTCGCACATACATCCAAACTCTTCCAAAATCCATCACCATTTTAACGTTTGCAGATTCCTGACCCTGACCAACTCATTCACCATGAATGTCCAATCCTTCTACAACTGCATCCTTTACCAGGATGGCCTGAAAATGTTTCACTTCTGTCTTGAACAGAAGATTATCACAGTGTCATCCACCATCACTATTCTCTGGCCGAAATGAAACATGTTCTCACAGTGAACAACTTGTCTTTTAGCTAACTCACTTTCTTCAAATAACAGGTGTTGCTATGAGAACCCATATAGGTTTTAACAATGCTTTTTGTGTTAAATGTGGAATATTCTAGTTTCCAATTGCCTTTTGTTTCTCTCACCCAGCTGTCTTTCCAGGAGATTTCTCCTGATGTTCATTATCGACCTTTGCTCAAATAATAAGTACATTCAGGTATTGGTAAGAAGAGGATAAGGCTTACATGCGTACACTCCACAATCCAGTAGCTTTGTCAATATTAGCCTATGAAGAATTGATACTTGAAGCATATAAAGGCAGCTAGTCCCTGTGGAACCATGATGCAAAATGCGAAGATATTTTTAAAGCTCTGATATGCAGCCAGTTATACTCTCCAGCTGACAAAGTTAATGTAAACTGCTAATGTTCAGATTTTGTTACAATTCCTAATATTCCAGTTGTTTCAACCCATCCATATTAAAACAGATGCCATATCTCCTTGGGGAGAAAGGTAGCTCTGTTCATTCATATTTTAATGAAAGAATCTACATTAATTCATGAGTTTCTAATTTTAATTAATTGCAAAATTAAAACATTAGACCATTAGCCTCTAAATATCAATGGTAAAACAATGGCACTGAGCTAGAAGTTGTGGTCCCTTAATTCTGACTCTTAAAGGACAATCTAATTCATGAATATATTAAATAGTTTCTGTTTTATGGTACGATCTATTTTTGTTCCTATGTAGTAAGCAAATGACAAGTATTGTGCTAAGAGATAATTCTGCCCATTTGATTAAGTAATGAGTTTAAATATTCAGCTTGTTCTAGTCCTCCGTGTATCACAGTGGAATCTCCCCTACAGACACCCATGGCTAGCATGACAGAACACAGATTTTTTTCTACCCTTGTTGAAGATGGAGAATCACTCAATATTTCCTACTCCTGCCCATTTCTATTACCTGAGCACATTTGGTTCCAGTGGTAACCAAAAGGCTTAAAGGCCATTCTGGAGTGGTGTTTGATAAAATTAAAACAGAAAAAGCTGGAAGTACTCAGGTCAGACAGCTTTGGTAGGATAGAGAAGCAGGATTAATGTTCCAGGTCATTGACCTTTCATAAGAAATTTACTTAAATACGAGCATGTGAGGAAGAATGGTATCTGTCCACATGTCCAAAGATCTGCTGGTTAAGAATCAGCCTGTTCTGTCACATGAAGACCCAAGACAGCAACTCAAGATGGTTAGCAGACGTCAACGTTTAACTAAGCCAAAGATAATGATTGGCTGCAAATTATTGAACATATCCTGCATATTTTTATCCCCAGGGATACCTTGCTGCTCTTAGTCCAATCTATTGATTTTTTGTCACTCTACTTTTCTCTCGTGGTGATGACCAGCTTCTTGAAAGTGGCACTTTCTGATGTACACCTTTGTGTGAGTTCTTTGGGCTTGCTGATGACGGTTATTCTATTGGGCTTGCTGATGACGGTTGTATTTTTGTCAACATTCTTTGACAAATGACACTTATTTATTATTCTTCTGTGTCGTTTATATATTCCTTCAGCAATTCCGGAAGATGATGTCCCATTTTATAGCTGTACTCAGCATCAGTTAAAAGGCAATTGTGGTGAAGTTCAGTCTGCAGATTTAAGCAATGTGTTCATTGTGGAAACACCTCACTTCCACATGCAATATTCTTTTTCAATATGAGCTGTTCTGCTGCTGTTTGCCTCAAACTTAAATGGTAAATAGTTTGCATATTCTCCGCTCCCCCCCCCCCCCCGTGTCTGCATGGGTTTCCTCCAGGTGCTCCAGTTTCCTCCCACAACCCAAAGATGAGCAGATTAGGTATATTAGCCATGGTAAATGGGGTTTATGGGAATCGGGTGAGGGTCTGGGTCTGGGTGAGATGTTCTTTGGAGTGTTGGTGCAAACTCAATGGGCTGAATGGCCACTTCCTGCACTGTAGGGATTCTGTGACTGAATAATTCTTATATGTAGCAGAAATACAAACAAGGTATTTTATAAGCTACTCGAAGGGTCCCAGTGTAAGTCCAATCAAAGATAACTAGAAATTGCATGAGTAATCAGAAAAACTTAAGTTTGCAGTCTTAATATATGACAATGTACTCTTGGATCTGAGATCCAACTTCTGCTTAAGAGTTTGCAGCACTGTTTCATAGTGTCCTACATGATCTGGTACTTTATCCTCAATTGCCACTAATCATATGTAGCCATTGGCAATGAATATTTGCAGGTTACTCAGGACTAGATTTAAGATATTCTATCCCAATTCTGGACCTGGCTCTGGCTTTTAATTATAACACAACTTAAATACTGAGTAATATTCCTTGTATACAATCTTAACCACTGTAGACTAGAAACCATTTCAACATATTTTGAGTTCATTCATAGCTGACTAGCCATTCCATGTGTTCGGAGTGAATAACCCTGGTTACTCCAGGGCAGTATGCTGGGCGGTCATGATTAAAGCTATGTATTACAGTTCACAGTATTCAGAATTCATTCTAAACAGATTTAAGGAGATTGCCTAACTTTGACTACGCAACAATTTGCTTCAAAGGAAGGAGATGCCTGAAACTAATTTTTGGTTGGTCTTGTAAAACAAGCATCAAAAATCACAGAATTAACTCAGTGCAGAAGGTGCATTCGACTCTGCACTGGCTTTATTATTCCATATTTTTTTCCCATATCCCTGCACATCATTGCTATCCAAATAACCATCCATTGCCCTTGTCATACCTCAACTGAACCTGCCTCCATCACATTTCCATGTAGTGTTTTCCATACCCTAACAACTTGGAATGACTTTTTTTCGCACAGCACCCTTGCTTTGTTTGCGTGTCACTTTAAATCCATGCCCTCTCATTCTTGTTTCTTTTACAAGCAAAAAAGCTTCTCCCTCTCTAGTCTGTCCAGCCCGATCGTGATTTGGAAAATTGCAATCAAATTTCCTCTCAGCTAGCTTGCCTCCAGCGAGAACAATACCAATCTCTTCAATCTGTCTTCACAGCTGAAGTTCCTCACACCTGAACCCATTCTAATAGATCGCATCTGCACACACTGAAATGCATTCATGACTTTCCTATATTGTGGCACTCTCAGCTGAGGTCTAGTAAGTATTTGGTATGAGTTCAACCTCAGCTCCTTGCTGTTGGTCCTGTTTTAAAAAAGCTGAGAGCACCCTATGCTTCGCTAACTGCCCTGTCCACTTGACCTTCCATCTTCACTGCTGTGTGCACATGTACACTCATTGTTCTGCTCCTGCAACCTTTTTGGAATTGTACCCCCTTGAAATTCTTATAACATGCATTTCCAGAGGCATTTGATACAGCACCTCACAAGACCTGATGATCGTGGTATGAAAATGGCAGCATGAAAACAAAATTGGCTGAGTGAGAGGATATAGAGAGTAATGATCACAATGTTTTTTTTAACTTGAGGAAGGATTGTAGTGAGTTTCCCATAGGTTGATTTTGACACCCTTGCTTTCCCTGATATATATTAATGATCTGCATCTTGGTTTTCAGGAGGCAGTTTCCAAGTCTGCAGATGAGGCAAAACTTGGAAACATTGTAATCTGTAAGGAGGGCAGTGTAGATCTTCAAAAGGCCATTGACAAGTTGGTGCAGTAGGCAACTCAGTGATATTCAACTGAGAGAAGTGTGAGGGGATACATTTTGGTAGAATTAGAAATACCTAAAGGATATACAGGAACAGGTAAAGTGAATAGTGATCAAATTATAGGTCTTGTTTTTATTAGTAGTGGCATCGAGTACAGGAGCAAGGAGGTTATGCTGAACTTGTGTAACATACTCATTGGACTCAGCTAGAATATTATGTATAGTTCTGGGCACCATACGTTACAAATTATATTAATGCTTTGGACAGAATGCAGAAAATATTTACAAGGATGTCTCTAGGGATGAAGAACTTTAGTTATGAAGGTGAATTGGGTTTTCTTGCAGAGGAGGAGGCAGAGAATTGATACTTTTCAGAATCATGATAGGGCTGGACAAAGCAGATGGTAAGAAATTGTCTCCTCTTACAAAAGGATTAAGAGTTAGAGGGTGCAGATAAAGACTGCTTTTACATAGAACATAGAAAAATACAGCGCAGTACAGGCCCTTCGGCCCTCGATGTTGCGCCGACCAAAGCCTACCTAACCTACACTAGCCCAATAACCTCCATATGCTTATCCAATGCCCGCTTAAATGACCATAAAGAGGGAGAGTCCACCACTGCTACTGGCAGGGCATTCCATGAACACTCAACCCGCTGAGTAAAGAATCTACCCCTAACATCTGTCCTATACAGACCACCCCTTAATTTAAAGCTGTGTCCCCTAGTAACACCTGACTCCATTAGCGGAAAAAGGTTCTCACTGTCAACCCTATCTAAACCCCTAATCATCTTGTACACCTCTATCAAATCTCCCCTAAACCTTCTTTTCTCCAATGAGAACAGCCCCAAGTGCCTCAGCCTTTCCTCATACGAGGTTCCTACCATACCAGGCAACATCCTGGTAAACTTCCTCTGCACTCGTTCCAATGCCTCCACGTCCTTCCTATAGTATGGCGACCAAAACTGCACACAATACTCCAGATGAGGCCACACCAGAGTCTTATACAACTGCAACATGACCTCAGGACTCCGGAACTCAATTCCTCTACCAATAAAGCCCAGTACACCATATGCCTTCTTCACAGCACTATTTATCTGGGTGGCAACTTTCAGAGATCTGTGTACATGGACACCAAGATCCCTCTGCTCATCCACACTACCAAGTAGCCTACCATTAGCCCAGTAATCCATCTTCTTGTTACTCCAACCAAAGTGAATGACTTCACACTTAGCTACATTGAACTCCATTTGCCACCTTTCTGCCCAGCTCTGCAACTTATCTATATCCCGCTGTAACCTGCCACATCCTTCTTCGCTGTCCACAACTCCACCGACTTTCATGTCATCCGCAAACTTGCTCACCCAGCTTTCAAGGCCCTCCTCCAGGTCATTTATAAAAATGACAAACAGCAATGGTCCCAAAACAGATCCTTGTGGAACACCGCTAGTAACTGCACTCCAAGATGAACCTATACCATCAACTACTACCCTCTGTCTCCTTCCAGCCAGCCAATTCCTAATCCAAACCTCTAATGCACCCTCAATGCCATACCTCCGTAGTTTTTGCATTAGCCTACCATGGGGTACCTTATCGAACACCTTGCTAAAATCCATATACACCACATCTACTGCTTTACCCTCGTCCACTTCCTTAGTCACCTTCTCAAAGAACTCAATAAGGTTTGTGAGGCACGACCTGCCCTTCACAAAACCATGCTGACTATCCTTGATCACATTATTCCTATCCAGATGTTCATAAATCCTATCCCTTACAATTCTCTCTAAGACTTTGCCCACAACAGAAGTGAGACTCACTGGCCTATAGTTACTCGGGCTATCCCTACTCCCCTTCTTGAACAAGGGGACCACATTCGCTATCCTCCAGTCTTCTGGCACTATTCCCGTAGACAATGACGACATAAAAATCAAGGCCAATGGCTCCACTATCTCTTTCCTAGCTTCCCAGAGGATCCTAGGATAAATGCCATCAGGCCCAGGGGACTTATCTATTTTCATCCTTTCCAGTATTCCCCAGACCTCTTCCCTACATACCTCAAGGCCATCCATTCTAATCACTTGTGACTCAATATTCACATCAGCAACAGTGTCCTGTTCCTGAGTGAATACTGATGAAAAGTATTGATTTAGTGTCTCTCCAATCTCCTCCGCCTCCACGCACAACTTCCCACTACAATCCTTGACTGGACCGATACCTACCCTAGTCATCCTTTTATTCCTGACATACCTATAGAAAGCCTTTGGGTTTTCCCTAATCCTACCAACTAAGGACTTTTCATCTCCCCTTCTCGCTGCTCTTAGCTCTCTCTTTAGATCCTTCCTGGCTACCTTATAACTCTCAATCGCCCCAATTGAACCTTCACGCCTCATCTTTACATAGGCCGCCCTCTTCCCTTTCACAAGGGATTCCAATTCCTTATTAAACCAAGGCTCCCTCACAAGACCCTTTACTCCCTGCCTGACTGGTACATACTTATCAAGGACACCCAATAGCTGTTCCTTGAACAATCTCCACATATCATTTGTGTTCTTCCCTTGAAGCCTATTTTTCCAATCCACGCATCCTAAGTCATGCCTCACCGCATCTTAATTTCCCTGCCCCCAGCTATAACTCTTGCCCTGCAGTGCACACTTATCCCTCTCCATCACTAGAGTAAAAGTCACCGAGTTGTGGTCACTGTCCCCGAAGTGCTCACCTACCTCCAAGTCTAACACCTGGCCTGGTTCATTACCTAGAACCAAATCCAGTATAGCCTCACCTCTTGTTGGCCTGTCTACATATTGTGTCAGGAAACCCTCCTGCACACATTGGACAAACACCAACCCATCTAACAAACTCGAGCTATAGCTTTCCCAGTCAATATCTGGGAAGTTAACGTCCCCCATAACAACCACCCTGCTACTTTCACTCTTCTCCTGAATCATCCTCGCAATACTTTCCTCTACTTCTCTCGGACTATTAGGAGGCCTGTAGAAAACTCCTAACAGGGTGGCCTCACCTTTCCTATTTCTAACCTCAGCCCAAACTACCTCAGATGGCAAGTCTTCCTTCATCGTCCTTTCCACAGCTGTAATACTATCCTTGACAAGCAATGCCACACCTCCCCCTCTTTTACCCCCATCTCTGACCCTGCTAAAACATTTAAACCCTGGAACCTGCAACAGCCATTCCTGTCCCTGTTCTACCCACATCTCTGTAATTGCCACAACATCGAAGTCCCAGGTACCAACCCACGCTGCAAGTTCACCTACCTTATTTCTTATACTTCTGGCATTGAAGTATACACACTTCAAGCCACCTTCCTGTTTACAGGCACCCTCCTTCGAGGTCGATGCCTTATTCCTAACCTCCCTACTCTCAAGGTCCTGTACCCTAAAGCTACAGTCCAGGTTCCCATGCCCCTGCAGAGTTAGTTTAAACCCTCCCAAAGAGCACTAGCAAACCTCCCCCCAAGGATACTGGTGCCCCTCAGGTTCAGGTGTAGACCATCCTGTTTATAGAGGTCCCCACGTTCCCCAGAAAGAACCCCAGTTGTCCAGAAACCGGAATCCCTCCCTCCTGCACCATCCCTGTAGCCACGCATTTAACTGTTCTCTCTCCCTTTTCTGAAGAGAGAGAAAAAAAAACTGCAGAGGCTAGAATCCAAAGTAGACAAGCAGGAGGCTGGAAGAACACAGCTAGCCAGGCAGCATCAGGAGGTGGAGAAGTCAATGTGGTATAACTGTTCTTCAGGACTGGGGGTGGGTATAATGGGAGCTGCAGATAAGGCAGGGGTAGGGTTGTGGGAGGGTTTTGGGTGGGGAGAGGGACAGGGTGGTGAGATAGGGATAGGTGAGCACAGGTAGAGGATATGACCTGGTAGGTTGATGGGAGGAATGAATCCAGTTGGTTGCTGGAAGAAGGGTCGGTCAGAGGGATGGAACGGAGTGAGAGGGGTGGGAAGGGGAGTCAGGGAATGGGAAGGAAGGTCATTTGAAATTGGAGAACTCAATGTTGAGTGCTGCAGGCTGCCCAGGCAGAAGATGAGATGTTGTCCCTCCAGTTTGAGGTCTGATTCACTGTGGCAATGGAGGAGAACAAGGATCGTCATGTTGGAAAGGGAGTGGGAAGAGGAATTAAAATGGGCGGTGACTAGGAAGTCAGGTCGTTCCTTGGAGGCCCAGATGAGATGCTTGCCTGAATGTGCCCTGAGTTTACATTAGGTGTCCCAGATGTAGAGAAGACTACATCGGGAGCACCTGATGCAGTAAACTAGAATCACGGAGAGGCAGGTGAACCTCTGTCTCACCTGGAGGGACTGTTTGGGGTCCTGGATGGAGGTGAGGGGGTGGTGTGCCAGCAGTAAGCAAATGTGATATGAGTAAAAATAATTTCACAGAGCAAGTACTTCGAGACAGGGGCATATTGTCTGGAAGTGTGGTGGAAGCATGTTCATTGAGCCATTCAAGATTATTTAAATAGAAATCGTATTCAAGATTGTGGAGAAAAGACACAAGGTCATAATGCACATTCAGAGAGCCAGCGCAGACACAATGCACGACAATAATTTTGTGATTCATCCTGTTTGCTATTTTTGTTCAGTTTAGAGCTCAGAGTATTGATTAGTCACTTTTGAGTAAGGTAACCAGAGACCATAAATTAAACTCCATAACTTCAAAATTTGGAAATGAACAGGATTTTTAAAAAAAATGTTTTTCTCATTCTTGTGATGCAAACATCACTGGCTGGGACAGCAATTATTGTTCATCCTTCATTGTTCTGGAAAAGTGTTGATGTCATCTGGACCCATTCGGTACAAATATACATCCATAGTACTGTTAGGGATTTCCAAAATTTTCACCCAGCGACAGTGACATAGTTCTAAGTAAGAATGGTATGTGACGTAATGCAAAGTGTGTGTTTTATATAGAATAATATCATTTATTGCAAAGATTGCATTTTAAACTGCTGCCATGTGTATTTTCATTGATGAATGTGAGGAGGTTTAATAATTAACTTTTCGGTCTTTTTGGAGTCATGATTTTTTTAAAAAAACAAAACAGTATATGTCAGAGATTAGGTGATTGGGGTTCTCCCGGAGTGATCATATCAATTTAAAACAGTTAAACAAAGGAGCAGAAGTGGGCTATTCAGCCCATCAAATCTACTCTGTCATTAAATGAGATCATGGCTGATCTGATAACACTCAAATTATTCTTCCTGTCTTTTCCCCATCACCCTCTATTCCTTTACTGATTAAAAATCTATTTCAGCCTTGAATATACTTAACAGCCTTTCTGCATATACCCTGTCAAGTCCTTTTGGAATCTTGTATGTTTCGATAAAGTCACCTTTCATTCTTCTGAATTCTTCCAAATACAAATGAACTTGTATTGTGAAAGTTTTATAATCAGTGAGATCAAACATTGAAAGGTATTATCTTGCTTTCGATTGAGAATAATCAAGAATTGATTGATGTTTAGGAAAGGCCCATAAACTGGGAAGTATTTGTTTCAGTTCGCGAAAGACCTAGTTGGGTCATAGAGACATACAGCAGCAAAACTAACTTTTCAGTCCAACTCACCCATGCTGACCAAATGTATCCCTAAACTAATCTAATACCATTTGCCAACATTTGGCCCTTATCCCCCTCAACCCTTCCTATTTCTATACTCAACCAGATGTCTTTTAAATATTGTAATCATGCCAATCTCTCTGGCAGCACATTCCATACACGTACCACCCTCTGCATGAAAAGTTGCCCCTTGGGTTCCTTTAATTTTTTCAACTTTCACCTTTAAACCTATGCCCTCTAGTTTTGGACTCCCCCATTTTGGAGAAAAGGCCTTGACTTTTCACCCTATCCATGCCTCTCATGACTCTATAAACTTCTATAAGGTGACCCTGCAGCCTCCAACACTCCAGGGAAAATAGCCTCAGCCAGTTGCAGCTCAAACCCTCCAACCCTGGCAACATCCTTGTAAATCTTTTCTGAACCCTTTCAAGTTTCACAACATCTTTCCTATAGCAGAGAGACCTCTAATAATGTAAGAGCATTTTCTCCTGCAAAAAGGAGTTCACTCAGAACACTTAAGACTTAGTTCAAAATCACACAACACCAGGTTATAGTCCAACAGGTTTATTTGGAAGCACTAGATTTCAGACCGTGCTTCTTCATCAGGTGGTTACCTCACTGCAAGGGTTTTAATTTGAAAATTCCAGAAATTAGGTCAGATTCCCTAAAGTGTGGAAACAGGCCCTTTGGCCCAACAAGTCCTTACCAACCCTCCGAAGAGTAACCCACCCAGACCCATTCCCCTACCTTATATTTACCCCTGACCAATGCACCCAATACGATGGACAATTTAGCATGGCCAATTCACCTAACCTGCACATCTTTGGATTGTGGGAGGAAACCGGAGCACCCGGAGGAAACCCACGCAGACACGGGGAGAATATGCAAACTCCACACAGACAGTCGCCCAAGGCTGGAATCAAACCCAGGTCCCTGGCGCTGAGCCACCGTGCTGCCTGTGGTCAGTTAGAACCTGAAGTTATTTAAAATTGGGAAATTTTCAGCTCACTTGTGAGAATAATGAAGGGAGAGGCTATCAAGCTCTCCTGACGGGGAATTTAAGGAAACATTTGAGTCAAACCTAGATAGAGAAGGGAACTCCCTCTGGTGTTTGAGTGCTGATGTTTGTTAAATGTGGTTTATTTGGCACATGTTTCAAAATCTTCCAAATTGTGCTTTACGTAAACAGCTTGGTTTGTTCTATTTTTATCTTCATTTCTGCATGATAATCGTTTTTTATTGTGAAGGACAAATCTGTGGCATTGCTTTTGTTTCAGTGAAAAAAACCACCTTGTTAAAACTTTTTAAAATGGTCTATCAAGCTGGATTTCAGTTTGGGATCTGGCTCATCCAGTAGTAACATCTTCTGGGATCATAACAGTGGAGTGAAAGGGAACTTGTCGGTGGTGATGTTTCGATGTGTCTACTACACTTGTCCTCCAGATGGTAGAGGGCACGATTTTGCAAAATGCTGTTCAAGTAGTATTGGTGGGTTTCTGGAGTACATAGAAACATAGAGCTTAGGACCAGGAGTGGGCCATTTAGTTCTTTGAGGGTATTCTGCTATTCTGTAAGATCAAGATATTGTCAATTGTATACCCTATTCTTGTCATGTGGTGGTAGTGCCCTTACCTCTGTGTCAGGAGGCCAACCTGCTCCAGAGATGTATTGTAACATCTCTGAATAGGGCAATTAGAAAATATCTATAGGGATAAAGTTCCCATAAGTTACCAATTTGGCCAGATTATGCAAAGTTAGGCATGTTCTAGTTCACCATGGCAGCAGCTGGTCGTGTTGGATCAGAAGTTCATATGTGAGGGGATATTTAAGGATTCATCTTCTCAACCTCTGCCCTCACCTGAGCTGTGGTGATCCTCGGGTTGAAACACCCCCACCCTCAACCCCGTGTATTGACAGCAGCTTGATGACTATTGGTGATATAGTTCATGAGTTACAATTGTCATGATATACATAGGTGTGACTATGTTGACTTTACCTACTTTTATTTAAAACATGAACATTTAGCAGCTATTGCTTCATACAACAGAATGCCAAGAAATCCAGTTTGGTTGAAAACCTTAGATAAGACTGACTTTCTCAGCTCAGTACTTTGCACCCACTTGTGATGCAGCCCAAAGAGCTAGGACCCATTTCATTGGAGACCACAAATACTATGAGAAATATGATGTAAATTCATCAGATGATGCCAGGGATAGGAAACTAATGAGGGAAAACATAGGATAAAGAAACTAATTTCATCAGAGCAGAGAAGGCCAAGAATTGATACAAATGGAATTTTCTGATTGATTGTGGTGTATTTTAATAGTGTAGAGGAAAAAAGCATGTCTTCTGTTAATTTATTCATGGGACATGACAAAGCAAGTGTTAGTGGCTTATCCCTAATTGCTGTTGAGATTGGATGTGATGAACTAATATCTTGAATCACCAATTAGCTCATTGATACTATTTGTGTAGGAATGGAGCGTTTCATCCCTCAAGCCTGTTTTACCATTCATTGAAATCGGGATGGACCTAGATCCAGGTTTCTGCCCTTGATATTCCTTGGTGTCTATGGATTTCAAAAGCTGACTGATCTGAGATTAAACATTCACACTTGATGTAGCCTCTAACAATGTCGTCATCTGTGCAGAAAAAGAAAGAGTATTTGGATAGTATTGAGTCTTTATGTTCTGAGAGTTGTACAGATGCATCCCTACTAGATTTTTGTACATGAACTATTTATTAGCCCCTACGGGTTGAAATTTTGATAGTTGCTGAGTTAACACCATCACTCATACTTTTGCTTTTTACTCTGTTTCTTGCAGTTGGCAATTCTCACAGAACTTTCTCGTAACCGAAGCAGTGACAAGCATGGCCTATTCCATCCTGGATCAGTGGCAAACAGCGTTTTCCAAAATGAAAACTTCCAACTGCGTTTGTCACCGCCTCCAGTCATTGAGGACTAGTACTACAAATGATGTTTGTGCAATCAAATTAGACTGAACACTCTTGACACATCCCTGACGGTTTTAATTGTTGAATTAATGCAAATGCTGACATTGACAGTTGTTCGTGTATGTCAAATAATTCTTGAACTTAAAACTAATAAAGATATGTCCTAAGTTACCTAGCTGTTTCAGTACTTGTTAATAGATAGGTGCAATATATGTTTTCACTTTCTGCAGAAACATTAACATGCAAATTCACAGCTTCACAACCAGATATGCCTTGATTTCTAATTAAGATATATATTTTTGAGATGGGGAAGATTTTAATATTTTAAAATTAATTATTGCATGAAAAGATGCTTCTCCTTTCAACAGTCTTTCTCGCAGTCTCCTGAAAATTAGAACTAGCCTTCTCCAGATTCATGTACAACTGGCCATTCTTCCATCTGTATCTTGATTGTAAACTGTACAATTGTTCATCCTTTGTTTCCCCCACTATACCTGGATGGTTAGAACTTCTGTCCCATGGGAGCATCATAATGGCAGTCTACCCTTGACACGTGTACATTCAAATGTGAACAGGATTGATAGCCCTGGCTAAATCTTGTTCCGATTTGCTGAGGCTGTATAAAGTAGCCACAGTTATTCTGGCTAGTACCAACTAATGAAAGTTGGTTAGCTCAGTAAGCTGGTTCATGACGCATAGTGACTGCAACAGCGCAGGTCACCAGGAAGGTCCCACTTTCTCAACCCTGCCCCTTATTTGAGGTGTGATGACCCTCAGGCTAAATTCATCACTAGTCGTCTGTCTCTCAAGTGAGAGAGTACTCCTCTGGTACTATGATGACTGCTACTGCTACCAAGTAATTCAGTCAGGATAGTCATACAGTGTGGAAACAGACCCTACGGTCCAACCAGTTCATTGGCCTTTAGGATTGTCAATATACTCGATTCAAGCTTAATTGGAATTTAGTATTTTTTCCAGGGTATAATTTATACTGATTGGCCTAATTTGAACCTGTATTGTCATTTCCAGGCAACCAGCCAATCTAGCTTTCGACCAAGGTTTACATTGTTACCTTATTGAGAACACTTGGTGCTGTGTCAGGTGGTTTTGCTACCTTTTAACTCTCTTAAAGGTACCGTACACACACATCTTCATAACAGTATTAATTCACTCCTTCAGAATTTTCTCCAATTGTTTCCCTAACACTGACATGAGAGTCAAAGGTCTGTAAAGGGACATTTGTTCAAGAAGGGGAGTAGGGATAACCCTAGTAACTATAGGCCGGTGAGTCTAAATTCTGTTGTGGGCAAAGTCTTAGAGAGAATTGTAAGGGATAGGATTTATGAACATCTGGATAGGAATAATGTGATCAAGGATAGTCAGCATGGTTTTGTGAAGGGCAGGTGATGCCTCACAAACCTTATTGAATTCTTTGAGAAGGTGACTAAGGAAGTGGACGAGGGTAAAGTGGTAGATGTGGTGTATATGGATTTTAGTAAGGCGTTTGATAAGGTTCCCCATGGTAGGCTACTGCAAAAAATACGGAGGTATGGCATTGAGGGTGCGTTAGAGGTTTGGATTAGGAAGTGGCTGGCTGGAAGAAGACAGAGGGTAGTAATTGATGGTAAAGGTTCATCTTAGAGTGCAGTTACGAGCGGTGTTCCACAAGGATCTGTTTTGGGACCATTACTGTTTGTCATTTTTATAAATGACCTGGAGGAGGGGCTGGAAGGTTGGGTGAGCAAGTTTGCGGATGATATGAAAGCCAGTGGAGTTGTTGACAGTGAGGAAGGATGTGGCAGGTTACAGCGGGACATAGATAAGCTGCAGAGCTGGGCAGAAAGGTGGCAAATGGAGTTCAATGGAGGTAAGTGAGAAGTGATTCACTTTGGTAAGAGTAACAAGAAGATGGAGTACTGGGCTAATGGTCAGATACTTGGTAGTGTGGATGAGCAGAGGGATCTTGGTGTCCATGTACATAGATATCTGAAAGTTGACACCCAGGTAGATAGTGCTGTGAAGAAGGCATATGGCGTACTGGCTTTTATTGGTAGAGGCATTGAGTTCCGGAGTCCTGAGGTCATGTTGCAGTTGTATAAGACTCTGGTGCGGCTGCATCTGGAGTATTGTGTGCAGTTTTGGTCGCCATACTATAGAAAGGATGTGGAGGCACTGGAACGGGTGCAGAGGAGGTTTACCAGGATGTTGCCTGGTATGGTAGGAAGATCGTATGAGGAAAGGCTGAGGCACTTGGGGCTGTTTTCATTGGAGAAAAGAAGGTTTAGGGGTGAATTGATAGAGGTGTACAAGATGATTAAGGGTTTAAATAGGGGTTGACATTGAGAACCTTTTTCCACGTATGGAGTCAGCTATTACGAGGGGGCATGACTTTAAATTAATGGGTGATAGGTATAGGACAGATGTTATGAGTCGATTCTTTACTCAGCGAATCGTGAGTTCATGGAATGCCCTGCCAGTAGCAGTGGTGGACTCTCCCTCTTTATGGGCATTTAAATGGGCATTGGATAGGCATATGGAGGACAGTGGGCTTGGATCAGCGTAACATCAAGGGCGCTGTATTTTTCTATGTTCTATGTAATTTTCTGGTTCCTCTCTGGCACTCCTCTTAAAAGTGGCACTGCCGCCAAGTCCTCTGGCACTTCCCCATGGCCAAAGAGGAATTAAAAATTTGTGTAAGAGACACTGCAGTTTCCTGCCTATGCTCCCACACCAGCCTGGGACTTGATTGATCTGGGCCAGGGGACCTGTCTGTCTTTAAGCCTAAATCCAATACCTGCCCACTTCATCCTATTTCCTATTATAAACCAAACAAGCACCTCACAGACCCTTTTCCTGAATTCCATACCTACGTACTCCTTTTCCAGAAAGAAGGCTGACAGAAGTATTTGTTCAACACCCTTCCAATATCCTATGGCTTCACGCAGAGGCTGCCCCCTTGGTTCCTACCTTGGTTTCTTGATTAGCCTCTTCCTTTTCTTATATTTAATAAATATCTTCAGATTCTCCCTAACCCTGATCGCAAGTCCTTTATTATGTCACCTTTTTTGTTCTTTCAATTGCCTCTTTAAGTTCTGTCCTGCACTTGCTGTATTCCTCTAGGGCTGTACCTGAATCACTACCTTTATACTTGCTAAAAGTCTTACTCTTCTTCCTCATTCAGTCCTGAATTGTTCTAGACATCCAAGGTTCTCAATCTATTCTTTATATACTTCCCTCTAAAGGGTACATGTTGGGCCTGTACTCTTCCCCAGCTTCTTTTTGAATGCCCTCATTGCTCTGTTGTATAGTAACTCCCAAAGGAGTTGTTCCCAGTCTACTGTGGTTTATTTTATAAAATTCTTTAAAGTCACCCCTCAATCTCCTACACTCCAGTGAAAAAACTTCCAGCCTATCCAGTCTCCACTTATAACTCAAACTCTCCATTTCCAGCAACATCATGATAATTCTCTTCTAAACCCCCTCCAATTTAATAATATCCTTCCTATAACGTGGCGACCAGAATTGGATGCAGCTTTCATAAAGAGGTCTTGCCAATGTCCATTACAACCTCAACATCACGGCCCAACTTGTATTCTCAAAGGTCTAAACACCGAAAGAAAGTCTTCTGAACCACCCTGTCAACATGTGACACAACTTCAAAGAATTGTGTGCCTGAACCCCTATGTCTCCCTGTTCGACAACACAACCCAAGGCCTACTTTTAATTGTGCAAGTCCCAGCCTCATTTTTACCAAAATGCAATACTTCACGTTTATCCATACTAAACTCCACCTCCCACTCTTCAGCCCATTGACCTACTTAATCAAGATCTCTTTGTAATCTTTGATAACCTTTTTCACTGTCCCCCAAACCACCAATTTTGTTGTCATCCACAAATTTACTAACCGCGTCTTCTATATTCTCATCTAAATCATTTATATAAATGACAAATGAAAGAAGACCGAGCACCGAACCCTGTGAAACATGGCTGGTAGTAGGCCTCCAGTCCACACACAACCCTTCACCATCATCCTCTGTCTCTGATCATCATGCCAACTTTGTATCCAATTGGCAAGCTCACTCTGAATCCCATGTGATCTAACTTTACTAATTAGTCGACCATGTGGAACTTTGTCAAAGGCTTTACTCAAGTCCAAGTAAACAATGTCCATTGTTCCGTCCTCATCAATCTTCTTGGTTACTCCCTGAAAAAAACGCAATCAAGTTGGTGACTCCTGATTTTCCACAGCCAAAACCATGCTGACTATCCCTAATCATTCCATGTCTCTCCAAATGCATATAAATCCTATCTTTCAGAATCACTCCTGGCAACTTATCCACTACCAAAGTCAGACACACAGGTCTATAGTTCCCAGGCCTCTCCTTAAGCCCCCCCTTAAACAAAGGTGCAGCATTAGCCAATCTTCAGTCATCTGGCACCTCGCCCATAGTTATACATGGCACAAATATTTCTGCAAGGGGTCCCAAAATTTCCTCCTGAACATCCCACAACGTCCTGAGGTACATGAGATCAGATCCCAGAGAGTTATCCACCTTTATATATTCTAAGACCTCCAGCACTTCCTCTTCTGTAACATGAGCTGTTTTCAAAACATTCATATTTATTTCCCTGAGTCTGTAGTCCCCATTTCTTTCTCCACCATTAAACCTGATGTGAAATATTCATTTCATACCTTTCCTGAGGTTCAACACAAATACAATCTCTTTGATCTTTAAGGGGCCCCACTCTCTAATTGCTCTCTTGCTTTTAATGACTTGTAGAATCTCTTTGGATTATCCTTAACCTTATTTGCCAAGGCTGTCTCATATTCTTTCTTTGCCTTTATGATATCCCTGTTAAGAATGCCCCTACACTACTATTCGGGAGATTAAATTGAATCTCATTGTCTATATTTAATATATGATTCTTTTTTATTCTTGATTATACCTCAATATCTTTATTCATCTGTTGTTCTCTAATACTACCAAACCTTCTTTTCACTCTAACAGGAACATAATGTATCTGAACTCTCGTTACCACACTTGTGAAAGCCTCCCACTGATCAGACCTCCCTTTACCTGCAAACAGTCCACTCCAATCAACTTTTGAAAGATCTTGTCTCATACCATTAAAATTTGCCTTACTCTAATTAAAAACTTTAATTTTTATGGAAGACTTATCCTTTTCCATAACTATAGAATTATGATCACAAGACCCAAAGTGTTCCCACATTATTACTTCAGTCGCTTGCCCTGTCTTATTACCTAAGAGAAGGTCAAGATTTACTCCTTCTCTAGTAGGAACATTGATTAAGAAAATTTTCTTGAACGCATTTAACAAATTCTTCACTATCCAAACCTTTAACATGACGGAAGTCCCAATAAATGTTTGGAAAATTAAAATCACCTGCTATTACAACCTCATTATTCTCACAGACATCTGAGCTCTCTGTACATATTTGTTCCTCAATCTCCCTCTGATTATCTGTAGTACGAATCGATCAAGGTGATCATTCTCTTTTTATTTCTAATTTCAGTCCTATATTTTCACGAGACAATTTTTCCAGTAATGTTTTCCTTAATCAGAAATATCATTTCCCTCTTCTTTTGCCTCACTTTCTATCCTTCCTATAGTTTCTGAAACCCTGAACATTGAGTTGCCAGCCCTGTCCATCCTTCACCCAAGTTTCTCTAATACTTTTGGTATCCAATCCTATGTTCCCAAACATTCCCTGAGTTCATCAGCCTTACCTTTAAGACCATTTACAGGCAATAAATTCATCAGAGTTGCTTTGTTCTCTGACTTGATTGTGTCTGTCTTTTCCAATTAATTTGTTATTTTCTGATTCAAAGACATCCTCATCTGTCTTTCTATTTGCTCTGCCACTTCGGATCCCTCCACTCTCCCTTTGTCTAAGAGTTAACAGTCTCCCAAAAAGGATTAGCAAATCTTCCCAGTAAGATATTGGTCCATTTCCAGTACAGGTGAAACCCATCCTTTTTGAACAGGTCTTTTCTGTCCCTGCAGAGATTAGATTAGATTTCCTATAGTATGGCCCAACAAGTTCATGCCAACCCTCCGAAGAGTAACCCACCCAGACCCATTCCCCTAGCCTATATTTACCCCTGACTAATGCACCGAACACTATGGGCAATTTAGCATGGCCAATTCACCTGACCTGCACATCTTTGGATTGTGGGAGGAAACCAGAGCACCTGGAGGAAACCCACGCAAACCCAACCCCATTTGCAAAAAAATTGTCCTCCCTGATTTAAAAAAAATCTCTTTAGCGATGTTAAGAAAGAAATCTCCTATATTATGTATAACTTTAGAGTTAGTGATTGAACACAATATCTCATGATCTTTGTGGCTCGCACTGAGCAATGACTTCCCCACAAGGACGGCAGGGGTACTCTGCATTCTGTTCTTATAAAACTACTTCTGCTAGTTCACCATTAACAGCAAAGGAACATGCTGTGCATAACTGTTTCCAAGATATGCATTTGTTAGAACCATATTCCCTTGAGATTCTGTTCTATCCTGTGCACTGATAGAACAAATATACAAACAGTCAGGTATGCTTTAGTAATGAAACTGAAACCTTCAAAAGAAGATAAGTGGGCAACATTAAACTAACTCCGAGAATATTTTATAAAGTGTAGATTGTCAGCTGGGGATAAAGTTGGACTAATTAAGGGCATAAAGGGAAATCTTCCTATGGAGTCAGACAACAACATTGTGTAAGTCTTAAATACTTTGCATTTGTTTTCACAAAGAAACCAGACGTTGTGATGGTTATACTAAATTAGACAGAGGGTATGGATAGCATTTTTCATAAAGGGAAACATACTAAAAATATTTCTGACAGTTAAGATGTCACCTGGCCCAGATAGAATGCATTCTAGATTGCTGACAGAAGCAAAGTGGAAATATCAAAGTGTTGACCACAATTTTTTGATTATAATTAGATACAGTAGTTCCTGTTTTAAAAAGGGTTGTGGCAATATGAATTTTACGTTGGCTCAGCAATAGGAATAGGGAGTGTTGGGAGATAGATGATTTTCAAAGTGGGAGATGGTTTACAGCATTTTCCATAGTTGAGTCCATTAATCCTTTTTCAAGTTTTGTAAATGATGTTGTTTAGTGTACAGGGATCAAAATACAGAAAATAAGAAAGCTGTTTCCTGCTTTCTTCCTATAATCTTTGATCCCTTTAGTCCTGAGAACTATATCTCACTTTGATCACAAAAACACTCAATGATTTAGCCTCACCTGCTCTCTGGGACAGAGAATTTCACAGGCTTACCACTCTCTGCGTGAAGAAATTTATCTTCAATCATTCCTACATGGCTTACCCTGTATCCTCAAATCCCCAGTCATCAGGAACTCCTTTTTACATTTACCCTGTCTCGTACTGTTAGAAATTTGTGGGTTTCTATTAGATCCCATTCTCTTAAACTCCAGTGGATATAGTCCTAATTGATCCAATCTCTCTTAATCCATCAGTCCTGCCATCCCAGGAATCAGTGTGGTAAACCTCCGTTGAACTTCCTCAATAGAAATAACATCTTCCTTCAGATCAGGAGATCAAAACTGCACACAATATGGCATATGACCTCACTAAGGCCCTGTACAGTCAGAGCAAGACAGCCCTGTTCCCATACTCAAATCCTCTCACCATGAAGGCCAACATTCCACTTGGCTCCTTCACTCTCTGCTGCACCTGCATGCTTACTTTCAATGACTGATGTATGAGCACACCTCTTTCCGAATAATCTGCCTTTCTGGTTTTTCAAACGAAGTGGATGAACCTTTCATTTATCCAAATTATACGACAGATGCTATGTGTTTGTCCACTCACTCAAATTGTCCAAGTCACACTGAAGCGTCTCTGCATCCTCCTCCCACTCACCTTTGTATCAAAAGAAAACTTGCAAATATTACTTTTAGGGGGATGAAAGGGATGTGTAATTAAGCGTGATTAAGCTTTCACAAAGCTAGCACCGCGACAATGCGTTGAATGGTCTTCCTATGTTATGTAAACTTCTATAATTATGTCTTCATCATTGTTTGGATCATGAAAGAAACTCCAGTCTTGGGAAAATATTGTGCACCATAGGACCAGGCAGACAACACAATCCCCAGATCTCCAGGTCACAGCTGAAGAGAATAATATCTATTTCATTATCTACACTGTCCTCTGCTGCATACTTTTCAGTCCCACAACCCACCTGCGTGGCCTCCTGCATCATTGTAACCAAAGGCAGTAATACAAAAACAAAATGCTCAGCTGTTGGGAAATAGAAACTGAAATGTTAAATAGATCAGGCAGCATGCTCGGAGCGAGACGGTTAATATTCAAGTCAATGATCTAGCATCAGAAGTGACTATGGTAGTTTCTTTCTTTCCTCCACAAACTTTGTCCACTTAGACCAGTCAGGGGTTGGTGAAGGGAAGGCACTGCTATGAATCATTTGAAGGAGGTCCAATATACGATGGTCCCATTTCGAAAGTTGATAAGATGCTGGGCTACAGTGGGCATTGGGGAAAGAAACACAGTAACTTAGAAAGGTATATGGCTAAGACTGAGTAAGATGTATGGCCTGGCAGTTAAACAGCAATAGATGCAGCAATGTGCACGTGGATGTATAAGGATGTGTCACCTAAGTGCTCTGAGAGCTGATGGTTTGTAGTTGCTCTCCCTTTATGCCCACAAAGTGAAAGGCAACTCCAGACTGCAAATCTTTGACAAGATATATGGCTGGGATTCAAAGATTGCAACAGCAGCAGCAGTATCACAGGAAATCTTGTCCACCTGTAGAAAGTGGGGCATCAGGCTCAGGGTGTATGTTTCATGAGGTAAGTTAGAGCAACAAGAAGCAAGGAGCTATAGGTAGTAGGCCATTTGATCCCTTGACCCTGCACCACCATTCAATATGATCAAGGCTGATCATCGAGCTCAGTACATTAATCCTGCCTTCCCCTTTTTCCCTTGATTCTTTTTACCTGCTTCTTGGCAGCACACAATGTTCTGGTCTCAAACACTTTTTGTTCTAAGTAAATTCCACACATCCACCACTCTGAAATTTCTCCCCATCTCAGCCCTGAAAGGTTTCCCCTTATCCTTAAGCAATGACTCCTGGTTCTGGATTCCCTCACCATCAGGAACTTTATTCCTGCATCTAACCTGTCTAGTCCTGTTAGAACTTTACGGGTTTCTAAGCAATCCCCCCTCATTTTTCTAAACTCCAGTGAATACAATAACAACAGACTCAGTCTCTCCTCATAAGTCAGTTCCGCCATGCCAGGAATCAATCTGGTGAATCTTCATTGCACTCCCTTTATAGCAAGAACATCCTTCATGAGGTAAGGAGATCATAACTGCACACAATATTCCAAGTAGTCTCACCAATGCCCTGTATAAATGCACCAACACATGCTTGTTCCTCTACTTGAAACCTCTCACTATGAAGGCCAGCATAAAGTTTGCTTCTTTACTGTCTGCTGCACCTGCATGACTGGAGCACAAGGACACCTAGGTCTTATTGAACATATCCCTCTCCCAATTTTCAACCATTCAAATAGGAATCTGCCTCTAGTTTTTTTTGCTATGAAAATGAATAGCCTCACACTTTTCTGCATTATTTTGCCTTTGTCCACATAATCAACCTGTCCAAGTCACACTGCAACATGTCAGCTACATCTTCATAGCTCACCTTTCCACCCAGCTTTGTGTCATTTGTCAAAATGAAATTTGTGGTGAGTTTCAGCTCTATGCTCTTAATACCTATATGACTTAGGTACCACCATTAGCTTTGATTCCCCTACTCCCCCTGCCCCTTGCTGAGGATTATTGAGTTTCCCCTTCTGGTTGTCTGGTTTGTTGCTGTTCTCCACTGGCAGTACTTCTCATTCCTTTCTGCCCGGGAGTGTCCTGCTCTTTTTTCAATTCAATACAGGTCCTCACTAAGTGTGAATGAGGAGAAAGTGTTGGAAAAGCTTCAATTGATAAGTACTGGGTGAAGGATGGAACTTGAAATGGCAGAATGTCAGTGAGATGTGATCATTGAGAATTCATGTTCACTACTAATATGTTGACAGTTGCCTAGTAACTGATTGTTTCAACATTGAAGCATGTAACTAGTCAAGTTCCAAGTTCATTGAAAGTACGGAATAACATGTTTTTAATTGGCCAAGAGTTAACATATTCTTATTATAAAACTCAGACAAAAAAAAATTGGAAGATGACTAATTCTTTCTAATAGTGGCTGAGTGCCAAAGATACTGGAATGAGAGGTAGGTGTTGCAAAAAAGTGATTTTTTTTTTCAAAAATGATTGTGCTTTATTGATTGCTTTCAATTTTCATCCTGATAATTACAAATTAAAACTTCTATTACTGGTCAATCTGCCATCGCATTCTTTGAGTAACAGATTACTTGTACACGGGTATTAGAGTGGAGAAGCAATAGATGAAATTACATTATTATTTGCATGCTATATGTGCACTATTTAACAACCAGAAGGTAGAATGTACTCATACCTTTGGCAGCACTTTCCAACCTCAGGCCACTATCACCTAGAAGGATCAGGGCAGCAGAAGTTTGTAAACACAACCACCTGCAACCTCCCCCACCAAACCATATAGCCCCTAACTTGGAAATACATCACAGTTTAATGGCATTTACTTTGGATACATGTTAAAGACTTATACAATTAAAAGTAGGGCTTTGGGTAGCATCGTAAAACAGAGACCCAGGAGTTCAGTTCAGGTATATAATTCTTCGAAGTTTGCATCACATGTCTACAGGGTGGTTAAGAAGGCATTTAGCATGCTCGTCTTCTTTGCTCACACCTTTGAGTATAGAAGTTGAGACATTATGTTGAGTTTGTACAGGACATTGGTGAGGCCTATTCTGGAGTATTGTGTCCATCTCTGATTTCCCTATTATAATGATATTATCAGAAGAGATTTACCAGGATGTTGCTGGGAGTGGAGGATTTGAGTTCTCAGGGGAGGCTGGGTAGGCTGGGACTTTTTTGACTGGAGCATTGGAGGTTGAGATTTGACCTGATAGAGGTTTCTAAAATCATGAGGGATATACATAAGGTGAATGGCAGGTGTCTTTTCCATTAGGTGGGGGATTTCAAGACTAGGAGACATATTTCTAAAGTGAGAGGAGAAAGATTTAAAAAAAGACATGAGGACAATTTTTTTACACACAGTTTGTGAGTGGAATCAACTTTCAGGGGAAGTGGTGGGTGTGGATACAGTTACAATGTTTAAAAGACATTTATATAAATACATGTATAAGAAATGTTTGGAGGGATATGGGCCAAGCACAGGCAGGTGGGACTAGTTTGATGTGGGACTATGGTTGAACATAGAACATAGAAAAATACAGCGCAATACAGGCCTTCGGCCCTCGATGTTGCGCCGATCCAAGCCCACCTAACCTACACTAGCCCACAATCCTCCATATGCCTATCCAATGCCCGTTTAAATGCCCATAAAGAGGAAGAGTCCACCACTGCTACTGGCAGGGCATTCCATGAACCCGCGACTCGCTGAGTAAAGAATCTACCCCTAACATCTGTCCTATACCTACCACCCATTAATTTAAAGCTATGCCCCCTCGTAATAGCTGACTCCATACGTGGAAAAAGGTTCTCATGGTCAACCCTATCTAAACCCCTAATCATCTTGTACACCTCTATCAAGTCACCCCTAAACCTTCTTTTCTGCAATGAAAACAGCCCCAAGTGCCTCAGCCTTTCCTCATACAATCTTCCTACCATACCAGGCAACATCCTGGTAAACCTGGTTGGTGTGGATTAATTGGACCAACGGGTCTGTTTCCATTCTGTATGACTCTGTGACTGTCTCTTCTGTGTCACTGGGTCAAAATCCTGGAACTCCCTTCTCAACTCCTTCTTGCACCACATGGATCAAAAGAGTTTGAAAAGGTAGCCCAGCACCACCTTCTGAAGTGCAATTAGGGATAGCAAATGAGTGCGGGCCTAGCAAAGAAACACCCATATTCTGGAAATAAATACATTTTTTTGTCTATAACATAATGTTAAAGTGGACAGTGATAATCTGTCAGCCCACCCTCCAGCTCCATTCTCAAAAATGCAGCCAAGTGTGATTTTCCTGCTCTCTGCAATACATCCATCAACAGAAACATGCAATTTATGTTCTCAGTTAAAGGGTAGAGGCACAAGAATGAATATGCAGACCATTCACTGCAGGGGCTTAAGAAAAACTCCATTAAAAGTCCTCCTTTCCCTATCACCTGTTGTTTATATGACAAATTATAGCACAGTCTCAGAAGAAGCATCCTGTAGTGTCATCATACTGTGTACGGCAATGCAGCTTTAATCTACTTCAAGAAAAAGAAGGAGGCATATGTCAGGTATAGACTGCTCAGATAGAGTGAATCCCTACAGGAGGAAAGGGGCGGTAGGAGTATACTGAAGAAGAAAATTAGGGGGGCAAAAAGGGGACATGAGATAACTTTGCCAAATAGGCTTAAGGAGAATCCAAAGAGATTCTACAAATACATTAAGGGAAAAAGAGAGTACTAGGGAGAGAAAAGGGCCCCTTAAAGAACAGCAAGACCATCTTTGGGTGGAACAGCAGGAGATGGGTGAGACACTGAATCAGTATTTCACATCAATATTTACTGTGGAGAAGGATGTGGAAGCAAGAGAAATTGGGGAAATAAATAGTGATATCTTGAAAATTGTTCAGATTACAGACGAGGAGGTGCTGAACATTTTAAAATGCGTAAAGGTAGATAAATCCCTGGGGCCTGACTAGGTGTATCCCATAACTTTGTGGGAAGCTAGGGAAGAGATTGTTGGGCCCCTTTCTGAAATATTTATATCATTGATAATCACAGATGAAATGTTGGAAGATTGGAGGATGCCTAATGTGGGCCCATTATTGAAGAAAGGTGGTAAGGAAATTCAAGGAACTATAGACCAATGAACCTGACATCAGTGGTGGGTAAGTTGTTGGAGGGAATTCTGAGAAACAGGATTTACATGAATTAGGAAAAGCAAGGACTGATTAGGTAAAGGTAGCATGGCTTTGTGTGTGGGAAACCATGTCTCAATAACTTGATCGAGTTTTTAGAAAAGTGACAAAGAAGATTGATGATGGCAGAGCAGTAAATGTTGTCTATATGGACTTCAACAAGGTTCTGCATGGTAGACTGCTTAGCAAGGTTAGATCACATGGAGTCCAGGGATAGCTAGCCAACTGAATTCACAATTGGCTCAAATGTAGTTTGGGTTCATAAATATGATGGATTTCAAGGGATATGGGCCAAATACTGTTTAGGATATCTGGTTGGCAGGGACAAGTTGAAAATAAGGATTTGTTTCCATACTGTATAACTCTGTGATTCTCAAGCTGTTCCTAGTGATTAACTTCTTAAGAATCCATTCAAATACCATTCTGTGCTTCAATCTCAGGTCAGATCCAGAAGTGAACTTTTAACTAATTGGAGCATAACAGGTTCACTGATCTAAGTTAATTAAAAAGGGAACAAATTAGAATTTACTTTTGATCTGCAGTTCGAAGTTGGAATTTGAATATGATTTTGCAGTTGCTCTGTTAACATCAAGGACATCTTAATGCAATTTTCACACATGTCTGATGCATCTTCCCATTCTAGAATTTCTAACAAACTCCAGCCTGAAGACTCCTCTAGTCCAGTTGTGGTGTTCCTACCTGTGGGCTAGAAGGCTTGGATTTAAGTCTCACATGTTCTAGAGGTGTGTAATAACATAGCTGATTTGGTTGACTTAAAATAACTAAGTTCTGATCAGTTTTCCATTTTCTCCATCAATACCTATGGTCTCATTGAGGAAACAGGTCGATCTCCTGCCCACTCACAACCAGCAAACTACAGCAAAGCAGCTACTTAGTTAAATTTCTAAGCATGGCACTCATATTGTAGGTGCCACATGGCCTCCAAAGGTCCCCCAGTGACAAGTAGGAAACACATACCAGTACCACACCAGTGCACTGTTCGTCAAATTAACCAGGGACAAGTCCTTAACTCATACCCTGACTAGGCCTTCAGCTGGCTGGTGAAGTAAATAAGGGGACCCAGCACCTCCTTCAGATCCCCAACGTAATATGTATTTATCTTGAATGAAGGCTCCAAACTTTTCCTTCACTGGTTAAAATGAAACAAATTCCACAAAGTACAGTATCATATCGCAAGAACACTACCTAAACTGCTGAGCAAGGCATCTTAGATCCATTGTGGTTAGCTCAAGAAACAATGCTATCTAAGGAAAGGATTTAAGGTTGCATTGTTACTTGGAAGATAGCCTAAACATTTCAAGATAGCTTAAAAGGTGCACTCAACCCACCAATAGTATTCTCTGCCGATTGACAACTGGCTTTGATTTGAAGGAGGCATTGAGGAATGATTGGAAAGGGTAACAGCACTCCAGTAAAGCCATTGGTCTTCAACTTAAATTTGAGCCTCTAAGCATTAAGTTGACAAGGCAGCTCCTTCTCTGTCTTGAGGCAGCTGCACATATGTCAGAATATATTTATACAAATGTCAGCTTTGAAGAGCTCTTGTGGTGCAATCAAATGTGATAGAAGACGCAGGTTCAAGTCTTAGATAACTTACAGTGTGGAAATAGGCCCTTCAGCCCAACAATTCCACACCAACCCACCGAAGTGTAACCCACCCAGACCCGTTCCTCTACATTTACCAATTCATCTAACACTACGGGCAATTTAGTACGGCCAATTCATCTAACCTGCACATTTTTGGACTCTGGGAGGAAACCCCCACAGACACGGGGAGAATATTAAAACTCCACACACAGAGTCACCTGAGGTGAGAATTGAACCCAGGTCTCTGGCGCTGTGAGGCAGCAGTGCTAACCACTGTGCCATCGTGCTGCCCAGGTTTGTCTTAGCATTCTTGAACAGGGTGATTAGAAAATGTCTCCTACAACTGCAACCTCTGCAAAGTAGCCTTACTTTCCCTCACACAAGAAGGGTCACTGGACTTAAAATGTTAACTCTGTTTTTCTCTTTATAGATGCTGCCAGACCTGTTGAGTTTCTCCAGTGCTTTCTTTTTGTAATTCAGATTTCCAGCATCTGCAGTCCTTTGTTTTGTTACTTTCCCTCATGCTTTTTTACAGGAATAAGTTTGATGAGTTATCATTCACAGAGTAGGCAAACAAATACGGAGACTACATATTTGTAATTAAATTTTCCATGTTCTCCAATCAACTGATCCTCGCTAGGGAAACCAGCTGGTCAAACTGAGCTATAGTTCAAAGGCAACGCGACCTGGCATCAGAGCAAAAAATGTGACTGGAGCAAGATGACCTGAAGATCAGTGTTTCACTCCAGCATCAAGTATGGTATCAACTTTTACTGCGAAAATTGTACAGCAATGTGAAATAGATAATGAACCAAGGTCATTTGTTTTATTTTAATTTATAATGGTTAAGTAAATCTAATTGGCCTAGTTGGACCTTTTGAAGATGCAACCACAGTCGTTAATAAGGAATGCTTTTATTAATGTCAGTATTCACAAGCTGTTCAATACTCTTCCATATGAGTCATAAGCATTTAAAAATAAGGGATCATTGGAGCAAGTGATTGTCATGGATAACGAATCTATTGGCGGGGAAGTGGCAGGAGAGACATTGGATCAGCACTCAAATTGGTAGGATAGTAATTAGTGGTGTTCCCTTGGAATTCTGTACAGGAGTTGCAGATTTTTCCCCTTTACTTATGAATGGTTTGTCTTAGATGAAGAATCAAATGGCCCAGTTCTAAGCTTGCTCGTAATGCCAAGTTAAAAAATCACACAACACCAAGTATAGTCCAACAGATTTATTTAGAAATACAACCTTTTGACTAATGTTCCTTCATAAGGTAGCTAGTTGAGTAGGATCATAGGACACAGAATTTCTAGCAAACGATCATAATGTCATGTACTGATGCAATATATTGAACAAGCCTAGATTGCTGTTAAGTCTTTCATCTTTTAGAATGGGCTGGAGGTTTTGATTCATTGACATGTAAAGCCTAGAATTTCTTTCAAGCTACATTCCCAAGATAACTTAAGGTTTCATAAACAAAAAGGTAACATCTCAGCTCAGACAATGCATTAAAGGCGTAAGGTTAGAATCAATATGTCTTCCATTCCTGAGTCAGACTGATTCTATTTCCAAAGTAGAAATTTATAAAATGTCACATGGATTATAAAAAATATTGCAGATTGTGCACCTTTTGAACAAAATAGAATGTATCTGCAAATGCAAATTCACCCATAGACTTATATGTGTGTTTGTGTGTGCATACATGTGAGGGAGAGAGAGTGTGACAGAGTGTATGTGCGGGAGAGAGTGTGAGTGTGTGTTTGTATGTGCGTGTTTGATAGTGTGCACATGTGTGTGATGGAGTATCTGCCTGTGACATGGTGTGTGTGTGTGTGTGTGTGTGTGTGTACCTGAGAGAGAGCAGCACTCCGAAAGCTTCTACTTCCAAATAAACCTGTTGGACTATAACCTGGTGTCCCTCCATATCATAAACACCAAGTTAAGTAGCTCAGCAAATAGTTTAGATAGGAGCTGGATGGTGTAAAGGGGCATTGAAATGCTAAGAGCATGGGTAAAAGTGGCAGATGGAGTTCAATGTGGCAAAAAGTGAAGTCATCTACTTTGGACCCAAGAAAGATTTATCGAAATGAGAAGCTAGCAATAATGGAGGAGCAAAAAAGGTTTAAGATTCGAAGCACGGGAAATTATTTAAAATGAATGACCAGTCACAACAGATTATTTACAAGACTAATGGTATTTTGGAGTTTGCCAACAAAGTGGTGGGTGCTTTACTACGGTGCAGTTTAGGTTAGATCCCAGTTTGGGTACTGCATGAATTTCTCAGCTCGGCATCCCAAAGCTATGCATTGGCCTTTGAAGAGCTGCACAGAAATTTCACTGAATGACACCTGGGCTAAAAGGATTATGTAATGAGGACAGATTGCATTTGTTGGGCTTATATTCCTGAGTATAAAACTGAAAAGGATGATCCAATTGAGGTGTTTAAGATGATGAATGAAGTTGATTGCACATGTTACAAGTATTTCTTTGGTAGGACAAATACAGAATAGAGATCATTAAGAGTAGGTAGGATGCCACATGAAAGGTCATTGCACAGTACAGGAACTTACAATATTGGGAGTAATTGGTAGCATGAATTAAAGATTGGTTAACACTGAGAAGACAGTCAGGATTAATGGGTCTTTTTCAAATTGAAAAGGCATAGCTATTGAAGTGCCATAAGGATTTGTCCAAGGGCCTCAGTTATTTAATATCCATTTTAATGGCTTGGAAGAGAGAGCGGCATGCAATCTATCCAAATTTGCTCATGATACTAGACTATGTGGGAAGGCATGTTATAATTAGGACAAAAGGTATCTGCAAGAGGAGAAAGATAAGTTGAGTAGGCATTAAACTTGCAGGTGGAGGTTAGTATGGGAAAGTGTGATGTTATGCACTTATTTAGAAAAAAATCAAAAGACGATCCATTATTTCAAGGGAGGGAGACCCTAAAAAGTGAGACACATAGGGATCTGGATGATCTTGTACAGAAAAAAATAAAAATTATGTATGTACAGTGAGTAATTAAGAAGGCAAAGAGAGTTTTCGGCATTTATTGCTTGGGGTTGAATTTTAACGTATGAGGAACATTGGAGGACTCTGGGTTTTTATTTGATGGAGTGTAGAAAGATGCGGGGGGGGGGGGTGGGGTGGCTGGTGGGGGATCTAATTGAAACATACAGAATACTGAATGGCCTGGACAGAGTGAATGTTGGGAGAGACAAGGACACAAGGGAATAATTTTAGAGTAAAGGGAAGATCTTTTAGAATGGAGGTAAGGAGAAACTTCTTCAGCCAGGGAGTGGTGAATCGATGAAATTCATTGCTACAGAAGGCTGTGGAGGCCAAGCCATTGAGTATATTTAAGACTGAGATAGATGGGTTCTTGAGTATCAAGGGGATCAATGGTTACAGGGAGATATCGGGAGTATGGAGTTAAGAAACTTACCAGCCATGATTAAATGGCGGAGCAGACTCGATGAGCAGAATGGCCAAATGTCTGCTCCTGTGTCTTATGGTCTTATGGTCTTAAAAGTAGAGAAGTCTTGAAACAGCTGTATCTGGTATTGAAGAGGTTATATCTGGAGTACTGTGAATGCTTTGGTCCCAGTATTTAAGAAAAGATATGTTGATATTAAAGAGATTTACAAAGCTGATTTCTGGGAGAAAAGGTTGTTTTTATCAAGAACAGCTAAACAAGTTAGGCCTTTATTCATTAGAAATTAGATCAATGATATGTGATTTTATGAAACATATAAAATTGTGAGGGACCTTGACTGGGAAGATGTTGTGGGAATCTCCAACTGGGGGCATGGATGCAGAATAAGGGGGTACTCATTTTTAAAACTGAGATGCAAAGGAACTTCCTCTCCCAGAGGATAGTGAATGTCTGGAATTCTCTATCCCATTGGGCTGGATAACTGCAAGTATTTAAAGAGGAAGTAGATAGATTTTTGAAATATCATGGAGTTGAGGGCTGTGAAGAATTGATGCCAGAGAGAAGTTGAGGTCTGGGGCAGATCTGCCATGATGTTATTGAATGTTAAGGAGTATACTCCTGCTCCTAACTGTTGTGTTCTGTTGATCTTATAACCTCTGGCTTACGAATTCTGTCATTAGATAACTGAGGATTGTTTTTGCTTCCTCAGCTTCTTTTATACAATTATTTTGCTACCTTTTGAGAATGGCTCCATCTCTCTGCTCTTACAAACCCTTTGAAGTTGTAGCAGTTACAGTGTGTTGTCTCCCCCATTCGATCCTTCAAAACGTATTTGCCTTTCTGTGATGAATTTCAGCGATCTTGTGCCCACCTATTCCACCAGGTCAGTATTCTTCTGAAATCTATTAATAATTTCTTCATTTTCTCTACTGCAGGCTATTGCACAAAATATGGAGGCATGGGATTGAGGGTAATTCAGCAGTTTTGCTAACTAAAAGGAAACAGAAGGTGGTGGTTGATGGGAAATGTTCATCCTGGAGTTCAGTTACTGGTGGTATACCACAAGGATCTGTTTTGGATCCACTGTTGTTCGTTGTTTTTATAAATGCCATCTTCCGTAATTACACCGGCACAACTCCCCACCTCTTCCTCCATTACATTGATGACTGTATTGGCGCCACCTCGTGCTCCCGCGAGGAGGTCGAGCAATTCATCAACTTCACCAACACATTCCTCCCTGACCTTAAATTTAGCTGGACCATCTCTGACACCTCCCTCCCCTTCCTGGACCTCTCCATCTCCATTAATGACGACCAACTTGTCACCGACATTTTTTACAAACCCACCGACTCCCATTGCTACCTGGATTATACCTCTTCCCACCCAACACCCTGCAAAAATGCCATCCCGTATTCCCAATTCCTCTGCCTTCACTGTATCTGCTCCCAGAAGGACAAGTTCCACCACAGAACACACCAGATGGCCTCTTTCTTTAGAGACTGCAATTTCCCTTCCCATGTGGTTAAAGATGCCCTCCAACGCATCTCTGCTGCAAATGTGTTGCTGGTCAAAGCACAGCAGGTTAGGCAGCATCTCAGGAATAGAGAATTCGACGTTTCGAGCATAAGCCCTTCATCAGGAATAAGAGAGAGAGAGCCAAGCAGGCTAAGATAAAAGGTAGGGAGGAGGGACTAGGGGGAGGGGCGATGGAGGTGGGATAGGTGGAAAGAGGTCAAGGTGAGGGTGATAGGCCGGAGTGGGGTGGGGGCGGAGAGGTCAGGAAGAGGATTGCAGGTTAGGAGGGCGGTGCTGAGTTGAGGGAACCGACTGAGACAAGGTGGGGGGAGGGGAAATGAGGAAACTGGAGAAATCTGAATTCATACCTTGTGGTTGGAGGGTTCCCAGACGCATCTCACCCGCATCCTCCACCTCTGCCCTCAGACCACACCCCTCCAACTGTAACAAGGACAGAACGCCCCTGGTGCTCACCTTCCACCCTACAAATCTTCGCATAAACCAAATCATCCGCCGACATTTCTGCCACCTCCAAAAAGACCCCACCACCAGGGATATATTTCCCTCCCCACCCCTTTCTGCCTTGGGTATCCAGCTCACGCTCTGGACCAGGATGCATCTCCGAGCTGCTCCCTTACTCTCTTAGTGCTCAATCACTTTCTACCTCCTTCAATACTCACAGCATACCCGACACAGTCAGGGTGGAGGTAATGGGAGAGTAGCACAAAAATAAGAAGTACCTCTTACTCAGTTGCTGAAACATGGATCGGTTTCTCATCTCCACCAGACCGGTGCTTGATAGTGAGGGCCAACATCCTTCCCTTGTAGGAGCTGAAAGGTGGGCAGGAGTCCTAACTTTCATAGCCTGGTTATGGGCTATTTCCTGCTGGAATGAAAGGGAGGGATTGAATGAGATGAAAGTGTGTGGCATGGCTGTTTGAGCTGGGGGAGGTGCAGCTGGGAGACGGATGGTGGGGTGTTCCGATTGCCGATGCCGAAACCATGCAGTGTTAGTTTGGGTGAGGGTTTGTGATAAGTGAGAGTGAGTGAGGGTGGTTATAGATAAGGTGATTATACGAGAGAGAAGATGGTAGTGTTTACCCTGCTGGAGTAGCGAAGGTTGTTGATCTCCTTCCTGGGAGTTCCTGTAGACAATCGAGATTACACTGATACAGGTTGGCAGTCTCTGACCAGGTTGGCAGTTTCTGACTGCCATAGCCTCTTCTACCAATTCTGGGGAAAGTGGACATTTCTTCTGTGTTCCATCCTGTCAACCAGGACCCCAAGGCCCTGTCTGCAAAGTATAACAACGATATCCCCTTATCTGTCATGTTCAGGACAATTGCACTATGCAGGGCAGCTCCAGACAAACAGATCCTTGACCAGATGCACATGGTGCCAGGAATTGGGGATATCCCAACAATGGTGAGTACTTCCATCTGGAACAATCTGGCAAGCATTGGGCTATGACCTAGTGGAGTTCTCGCTGGATTATTAATCCAGAGAGACTCGGGTAGCGTCCTGGGAACTGGAGTTCAAATCCCACAATGGCAGATAGTGGAACTTGAATTTAATAAAGAATCTGGAAATAAGAATCTAATAATGACCATGAATTCATTGCCAAATGTTGGAAAAACACATCTGCTTCACTAATGTTCTTTAGGGAAGGAAACTGCCTTCCTTACCTGGTCTGGCCTACATGTGACTCCAGACCCACAGCAGTGTGATTGATTTTTAACTGCTCTCTGGGCAATTAGGGATGGGCAATAAATTCTGGCCCAGCCAATGACGCCCTCATTCAATGAATACTCCTTTAAAAATTGGTACCCCCCTAGTGGTGAGACAGTTACTGAGGTGAATTTGGGAGAATTGTGCGAGAAAACTCACTGGGCTTCACCCTTGACAAAACCAATAGCCGATTTTGGTAAGATTCAGTGATTTGTGATTACCATCTGTAAATATATAATGACAAACTCTGCTTTCAAATGGAAGTGAAGAGCATGTGAAAGAGCAAAAATGAAACTCCGAGGACAGTGACTCTTATATAACGACAGATCCTTCAATAGCAGTTTCACATAATAGTCTAAGTGTAGAAAAACACTAATGATTATAGCTCAGTCTTGGATAGTGGTTTGAAAAACTAATATTGTCATAATGAAATGAATTTGTAATTTAGTTGGGGTTCGTATTTCAGCAAAGTTCAGAGTTTTTGAATAAAGAATTTAGACACAAATAGCATTGCTTTTATTCCTAATATAATTAAGCTGTTACTGTTTCTTTCAGTCCCATTGAGTTCAAAGTGATTAAAGCTAACAGATGAGTCATACATGTAGAAGTTGCACAGCAGTGTACATGGTTTTCCTCTGTGAAACAAGACCTAACACGCTAGGCAGTGTGGCCACACCATTCTCGTAGTGATTGCCTCACTTGTCATTTCAGATCAGGTCCTCCCTAAGCATTTAATTTGTTTGTTGAAAGTATTCAAAAGCTTAAATATAATAGGGGCCCTACATTTTTTTCCAAGCAATTATTCTCAAAATGTCAGTATTGTTGGTAAAGTCAGCTGATATCAACCATTCCCTTTCTAAACTGGCAGCTAACAGCCAACCACATCTACCTGGGCCTGGGATCAGATAGAGACCAAACTATGTAGGAACAATGTCATGTGTGGCAGTACCATCTAATAGTAGCTTTTGGTTGGATTATTGTGCTGCCAGCAATCCCCCTTTCCACGGTTAGTCTGAGGGCTTGTCAATGCTGACCATTGATGATTGTATTATTATCATGACTCTAGAAATTCAATTGACTTTCACAAAGCCAATATATTCAATGGCAGTGCTACAAACTTCCATAGAAGCTATCAAAGATAACCCTGAACCATATTAGGCCACACAACCTCTTTTAAGGAGATTGCCATTCGCTTTATGGTTCTCAACATGATCTGAAAGTTCTGCATTAATACTGAACCATAAATTGGGACTGGACTCCTCCATTTGTTTCAGCCAAAGGGTGCAAACATATTGGCAGACAGGCAAAACACATATTGTTTTTTCTTGTATGGCCTTTATCCTTCGTCAATAGTCTGGGCCCTTATTATTTTTTATTTTTTATTCACTTGTGCGATATGGGCATCGCAAGCATTTATTGCCCATCTCTAGTTGCCCTTGAAAAGGTGGTGGTGAGTTGTCCTTGAACTGTTGCAGTGCACTTGTTATGGGGTGACCCACAATGCCTTTAGGGAGGAAATTCGAGGATTTTGTCTCAGCGATAATGAAGCAATGGTGATATATATCCAAGTCAGGATGGTGAGTGGCTTGGAGGGGAACCTGAAGGTGGTTGTGTTCCCATGTATCTGCTGCCCTTGTCCTTCTCGATGGAAGTAATCATGAGTTGGGAATGTGATGTCTGAGGATCCTTTGGTGACTTTCTGCAGTGCATCTTGCAAATAATACACACTGCTGCTACTGAAGGCATACAGTGTTTTAGCTTTTATTAATAGAGGGATCGAGTTCCGGAACCATGAGGTTATGCTGCAGCTGTACAAAACTCTGGAGTATTGTGTACAGTTCTGGTCACTGCACTATAAGAAAGATGTGGAAGCTTTGGAAAGGGTGCAGAGGACATTTACTAGGATGTTACCTGGTATGGAGGGAAGGTCTTACGAGGAAAGGCTGAGGGACTTGAGGCTGTTTTCGTTGGAGAAAAGAAGGTTGAGAAGTGACTTAATAGAGACATATAAGATAATCTGAGGGTTAGATAGGGTGGACAGGGAGATCCTTTTTCCAAGTATGGTGATGGTAAGCATGAGGGGACATAGCTTTAAATTGAGGGGTGATAGATATAGGACAGATGTCAGAGGTAGTTTCTTTACTGAGAGAGTAGTAAGGGTATGGAATGCTTTGCCTGCAACGGTATAGATTCGCCAACTTTAAGTACATTTAAGTCGTCATTGGACAAGCATATGGATGTACATCGAATAGTGTAGGTGGGATGGGCTTCAGATTGGTATGACAGGTCGGTGCAACATCGAGGGCCGAAGGGCCTGTACTGCACTGTAATGTTCTATGTTATATGTTGCACAAATCTCCAAGTTGTTGCTTGTTAGTGCCAGAAGAATGAAGATGCATCTTTAGGTTGGCTGCATGCCTCCTTGATGAAATATTATCTCCATATTTCTTGCAACTAAACTGTTACTGAGGGACAAAGGTTACTTTTGTTATAACGGGAAAGCATAGTGAGATAATTGGCCGCTAAAAGGAACTGCAATTTATCAGGCAAGCATGTCGAGTTAAATAAAAGTGAGAAGGAAAAAGAAGTGTAAAGAAACCATTTAGCATGCCTCCTCCAATAGATACACGCACCACAGTTGCGTTTTTTCCCTTTACAGGATCCAGGATCCAGCGATTGAGTAGATTTGGTTTGTACTCATTAGAGTTCAGAAAAATGCAAGGTAATCTTATTGAAACATGCAAGTCTCTTTAAGGGACTTAAAGGGTTGATGCAGAAAGGCTATTTCCTCTTGTGGGAGATAAGATGTGGAGGTGCCAGAGTTGGACTGGGGGTGGATGGGGTCAAAATTCAGACGACACCAGGTTATACTCCAACAAGTTTATTTAAAATCTCAAGCTTTCGGAGTGCTTCCCCTTCATCAGGTGAAGTAAAGAGAACATGCAGGCACAGAATTTATAATCAGAGAGATAAATAGATCACACAAATGTTGTGACTAGAGTGTCGATAGGCTGAATAACAAGTGAAGGGATGACTTACAATCCAATTAATTAAGGCAGAGAGATAATTACAAAAAATTAAAAATAAGTTAGCACTAGAGACAAGCCAAATGATTGGAATAACATGATGGGTATAAGAGTCACATGCCGAGGGTCTAACCAAAGTAACAAGTAATCTAAAACTGTGCAATCTAATTAAAGTAGAGAGACCCTAACAAGTTATCAAGGTAATGATGTCTTGTGCGAGAGTCCAGGACCAAGGGACATAATCTCAGAATAAAGGTTTAAGACAGATGAGGGGGAGTTTTTGTTTTCTTTGAGAATAGTGAATCTGTGGAATTCTTTATCTCAGAGAGTTATAGAGGCTTGGTTTGTTCAATATATTCCAAGCTGAGATATACAAACTTTCAATCAATAAGGGAGTCAAGGGTTATGGGGAAAAGACAGGAAAGTGGAATTGGGTATTATAAGCCCAGCCATGGTCTCATCGAATGGTAAGGCAGACTCAATGGGCTGGATAGCCTACTTCTGTATCTTTGTCTCAATGGTCTTCTGGTCTGGTGGCATTCTGGAATGCCAATCCTATCTTCATTCCAGGATCCTGGGTAGCACGATGGCTCAGTAGTTAGTAATGCTGCCACATATCGCCAGGGACCTGGGTTCAGTTCCAGCCTCAGGTGACTGTCTGTGTGGAGTTTGCACATTCACCTCGTGTTTCCTTGGGTCCTCTGGTTTCCTGCCACAATCAATAGATGTGCAGGTTGAGTGAATTAACCATGCTAAATTTCCCATAGCGTTCAGGGATGTGTAGCTTAGGTACATTAGTCAGGGGAAATGTAGAGTAATAGGGTAGGAGAATTGGTCTGGGTGGGTTACTCTTCGGAGGGTCTCTGTGGACTTGTTGGGTCAAATGGCCTGCTTCCATACTGTAGGGATTCTATGATCTGTCTCTGTGCTGATGGCCTTTGACTTCTATCTCTGAAAATGTATTATCTTTTCCGAGAAGAAAGAAGGGCTTGTGTTAGGGCTAATATTGTGAACTGTCTTGAAAATGTGCCTGTCAAACTTGAATAATGTGTGTGTTGCATGAAAGAGCAAGTGTGGGTTCAAAGATTGCTGATTTTTGGAGTTGTGCAATTTGAGATTTGGAGATGTGGTAAAGTGAAGAGAATGAAGAGGTTCAGGTGGTGCTGATGTGAGGGTACTTTAATTCAGCTATGAGCTAGAGATATAACATTGAACATCCTTTTGAGGACACGTTGGCATTGACACTCTATTCTGGTCAAGTCTGCTCAGCCATCTACTAAGATCATAAGGCTGATCTAATATTAATCTGAGCTACACATTCCTTTGCATTCTTGCTTTTCTCTTCCTTGCTGTCCTCTGCTTTAAACATTTTCAAAAACTCGTCTCCCAGCACATTTTGAAAAGGAGAGTTTGCAGGGTTTAGAAAATGGTACTGGTCTCATGACAAAGAAGAGTTAAATAACACTATGTATCTTGTTTACTGAGGAGAGACTGGTTATAGAGTCATAGAGTTGTACAGCACAGAAACAGACCCTTCGATCTAACTCATCATGCCAACCAGACATCCCATTCTGATCTAGTCCCATTTTCCAGCACTTGGCCCATACCCCTCTAACCCTTCCTGTTCACATACCCATCCAGATGCCTTTTAAATGTTGTAATTGTACCCGCTTCCACTGTTGTCTCTGGCAGCTTGATCCATTCATGAACCACCCTCTGCGTGAAAAGGTTTCCCCTCAGCTCCTTTATAAATCTTTCCCCTCTCACGTTAAACCTATGCAATCTAGTTTTGGACTCCCCCACTCTCAGAAAAAAGACGTTGGCTATTCACCCTATCCGTGCCCCTCATGACTGTCTAAGATCACCACTTAGCCTTTAAACAAGGAAAATAGCCCCAGACTATTGAGCCTCTCCTTATAGAGCAATATAGTTTGTGCTTGGTGGCAATTTTGTTTTAGAATCTGTTTGTTGACCCCAATGTACCTCGGATTATTACTGACTGAACATGCATATAATATTAAGTTGATTTCTCAAAACTAAAAGAGAAATTCTACTTTGTTTAGCTGTTTACTTCTGTGACCTGATATACCATTTCATTAAAATTGTGTCATTGATTGGTATTTATAAGTATTTGTTACTATATTTATGATAGATATCGCTGCTAATGTGCATGTTCCTTTGTGTCAAAATGCATATCCTTTGTTTAATCATATCTTTACAAATCGATGACTTTAATTTCACAGTCACAAGGATCACGGGCTTCCATTCATCTCAGTCACTATTGAAATGTTACAGAGTGTATTTATTTTAACAAGGATATTTATATGCTTATTGACAGTCAAATAATTGGATAGGAAAAGATCATCTGGTGCATAAAACTATGATAGCTGCACCATCGTAGCTAAATATTCTTTCCACCGTGGATGGTACTAAATTAAGCACTTATTCTCAGTCTGTGGTCTGGCATATCTAAATCTTTTGTGGCTTGATTACATTCCTTCTCCATTTTAACCTTTGCACTCATTTTAATGTCAAAGGAGTTCTATATTTCAGCTCTCTCTATATATATATTATTACTACACCCCTAAATAGACATTTCATCTTCTGATCAGCCTGCAATGTTCAACTTGCTTTCTCAAGGTATTTTAATTCACAAATCTTTTGCATTGTTCAAAATGTGGCCTAACACGACACTCTTATCCTCATTGCTGTTTTCTGCCAGATTTTGCTCTTCAGCGCAATATATAACCAATCTCTCTACCTCTTGAGTAGAAATACTCTACATCATCCATTATGGTTTTTTAACCCTGATAAAACTCCAATATCTTCTCAATAATGAAGACCACAACTTCAAGATTAAATCATTATCAATCCCTCTTTTTGGATACATTGGACATCAAAATGTACCCTCACTGAGAATGGATGCCAATGATTCTAGGAGTCAGAGATAAGTCAGATATTAATTTCATCAACTGAAATATGATTGTTGAACATATCTGCATGGTAAGAGGGGTGATCAGTAAGATAGATGGACAAGAATTTCATATTTTGTTTTATGATTTCAATAAAAAGCTTTTTTTTGTGTACGGGTTTTTGTTGGGAATCAGTAGAGAAATTTTGCTGAACATCTTAATTTCCCCACAAACCTATTTTGGCCCAAAAGGGGAAGAGAACACTATCAACTTACTTAAACATTCCTTAATCAAGTTATCTACTGAAAATATTTTGTTTATCTTTTCAAAGAATGAACAATACTGTTTTGATTGAATCACCTCAGTTACCTGGGTGGCTGAATAGGTTGGAATACAGTTTACTTCTAGGTTTGGAAAGATGAAGAGTTTGTTTCTCCAATGCCATTTAACAACTTGAAAAGTGAGATTATATATATGCTATAATATATGCCTTTGTGCTAAGGCATATATTATAGTATATATATATATCCCTTCATGCTTCCTATTTGGTTCTCTAGTCACTAAGGCCATCTGACCAACAAGACGAAAAGCACTAATCTTATATAATCAACAAGCTTTGAAAAGTCAAAAATTAGACAATCGCATTGTTGCACATTTTCCTTTAAATATATTAGAAAAATATATTCTGACAAACCAGAACAACTTTGATCTAGGGGCAGCACGGTGACTCAGTGGTTATCGCTGCTGCCTCACAGTGCCAGGGACCCATGTTCAATTCCAGCCTTGGGTGACTGCCTGGGTGGAGTTTGCACATTCTCCCAGTGTCTGCGTGGGTTTCCTCTTGGTGCTCCGGTTTCCTCCCACAGTCCAAAGATGTGCAGGTTAGGTGAATTGACCATGCTTAATTGCCCATAGTGTTAGGTGCATTAGTCAGAGGGAAATGGGTCTGGTCGGGTTGCTCTTCAGAGGGTCGGTGTGGATTTGTTGGGCTGAAGGGCCTGTTTCCACACTGTAGGGAATCTAATCTAATCTAGTACTTACAAGCAGGTTGGTTAAGAATCTTATTGCCTCAAAAATGAATGTAGTTAGGATATTGTGTGCAGTTCTGATCACCACACAACCAGTAGGATGTGGATGCTTTGCAGAGGGTACAGACAAGGTTTACCAGGATGGTGCCGATATGGGGATTTTAGCTATGAAGATAGGGTATGATAGAATGGGTTTGTTTCATTGGAATGCAGGGGCAACCTGATAGATGTTTGTAAGATTGTGAATGGCGTGGATAGAGTGGAAAGTATGGAGCTTTTGCCCAGATTGGGGGAGGGGGGTCAATTATTAGGGGACACAGGTATTGGGCGCAAGTTCAAAAACGATGTGTGAGGTAAGTTTTTCACACAAACGATGGGGATTGCCCAAAACATGTTGCCAGAGGAGGTGGTGGAAGTAGATACAATAGCAGCATTCATGAGACACCTGGATGAATACATGAATAGGAAGGGTATAGAGGGATACAGATCCTGTATGTGAAAGCAGTTTTAGTATGGAAGGGCAAAATACATCGGCATAGGCTTGGAGGGCCAAAGGGCCTGTTTCTGTGCTGTACTGTTCTTTGTTCTTATATTTTCAATTTTCATCATTTCAGGTATAGTTACAGTATCAAAGTATTCTGTTTTTATTTCAATTGTTTCTTTTTATCATTGACTTGATTGTTTTTGTCTTTTCACAAGGAATTGTTGTTTTTCACCTAATTCAATCACACGATAAAATCCTGAATTGAACAAACAAAGCAAAGAAAAAATTACAGCACAGAAACAAGCCCTTCGGCCCTTCAAGTCTGTGCTGATCCAGATTCTCTCTCTAACCCTGTCACCTATTTTCTAAGGCTCCAAATCCCTTTGCTCCCTACCCAATCATGTATCTGTCTAGATCCATCTTAAATGACCCTATCATGCCTGCCCCTACCACCTCCGCTGGCAACACGTTCCAGGCACCCACTACCATCTGCGTAAAGAACTTTCCATGTATATTTCCCCTCAATCTTTCCCCTCGCACTCTGAACTCGTGACCCCGAGTAATTGAGTCCTCCACTCTGGGAAAAAGCTTCTTGCTATCCACCCTGTCTATACCTCTACATTCATGTAGAACTTTGAGCTCAAAAATTGCATGAATTTATGTAAGACTCTGTTATCTCAATTTTTAGATTAGAATCAATCTAAACATCATGGCATAGACAGAGAACACAGGGGGTTAACACCTTCAACATATTGTCTAGCTATCACCATTGTTAACAGCTAACTTGAGAATGCAACTTTTTAAAAAAGGGTTTTGTGATTTACACATGAAAGAAGTGAAACTATCACTGTATTCTAACAGATGAAAGGCTTAACAGACAATCAATTTTTAATGTATAATTTAAGTTACATTACACTGCAAATTTTTGCTATAAATTCTGTGTTACGATCGAGCCTTCCACAATCACCTGATGAAGGAGAGTCCAATTAAATCTGTTGGACTATAACCTGGTGTTGTGTGATTTTTAACCTTGTACACCCCAGTCCAATACCAGCATCTCCAAATTATACCTCTCATGATTGTGCAGATCTCAATCAGGGCCCCCCTTCATAACAGGCAACATTTTAGTGAACCTCCTCTGCACCCTCTCCAAAGCATCCACATCCTTTTAGTAATGTGGTGACCAGAACTGTACACAGTATTCTAAATGTGGCTGAGCCAAAGTCTTATACAACTGTAACATAACCTGCTAACTCTTAGTTAAAAATCACACAACACCAGGTTATAGTCCAACAGGTGTAATTGGAAGCACAATAGCTTTCGGAGCATCGGTCCTTCATCAGATGATAGTGGAGGGTTCAATCCTAACACACAGAATTCATAGCAAAAATTTAGTGTGATGTAACTGAAATTATACATTGACAAATTGATTGTCTGTTGAGTCTTTCATCTGTTTGAATACTATGGTAGTTTCACTTCTTTCATGTGTAAATCACAAAACCTTCTCAGGTTAGCTGTTAACAATGGTGATAGCTAGACAATATGTTGAAGGTGTTAGCCCCCTGTGTTCTCTGTCTATGCCATGATGTTTAGATTGATTCTAATCTAAAAAGTGTGATAACGGAATTTTACATGAATTCATGCAGTTTTTCAGCAAAGTCCAATGTAACCCTGCAAGTGCAAATTCACCCCACAAAATATATATGTGCATGTGTGTCTTTGTCTGTGTGTGTGTGTGTGTGTGTGTGTGTGTGTGTGTGTCTGGGTTGGGGGTTGTGAGTGTGAGAAAGTGTAGAGTGTCTTAAGTCTGTGAGGAGGTGCATGTGTGAGTGTGGGAGTGTGTGTGTCTGTAAACTGAAAATGTGTTGCTGGTTATAGTGCAATGGTGGTCACCTGTAATGTGACATGAACCCAAGGTCCCAGTTGAGGCCCTCCCTATGGGTATCAAACTTAGCTATCAGCCTCTGCTCAGCCACTTTTTGCTGCTGCCTGTTACCCATTGTTAACATTGTCAACAGCTAACCTGAGAATGCAATTTTTAAAAAAAGGTTTCGTGATTTACACATGAAAGAAGTGAAACTATCATGGTATTCAAACAGATGAAAGACTCAACAATCAATTTTTCAAAGTATAATTTCAGTTACATCACACTGTAAATTTTTGCTATAAATTCTGTGTGTTAGGATTGAGCCCTCCACTATCACTTGATGAAGGAGCGACGTTCCAAAAGCTAGTGTGCTTCCAATTAAACCTGTTAGACTATAACCTGGTGTTGTGTGATTTTTAACTTTGTGCACCCCAGTCCAAAACTGGCATCTCCAAATCATGACTGCCAACTCTTGCTCTCAATATCCCTGTCAGATGTAATGGTGCTGGAATTAAAAGCCAAATCCTGGTCCAATCAACTAGCCTCTCCTATTCTGGAACCTGGATTCAATTTCTGTCAAAATAATTGGTTTGACAATCTCAGTGCTGATGGGCACTTGTTCACAGCTTAGAAGTTCTTCACAATTTGATAATTATCAGGAACTTGATAAGCTCTCTCTGGAAGAGTGGCAAGTACACTGAAAAGTGGCCCATAGGTACAGGCAGCACATTTATTTAGAAGATACATATTTTGGAACACAAAGCTTCTGCACTACTACTGCCAATACCATACACCATCTGATGGTGGTTCCTATTCATGAACTTAGGAATTAAGAACAGTAGTAGGCAACTTGGCTTTTGAAGCCAGTTCCATAATTGGATAAGATCCGAGTCAGTCTGAATATGGCTTTAACTTCACTTTCCTATCTGTCCCCATAAACCTTGATGGCATTGTCTATTTAACTTCGCCTAAAATAAATTAAATGACCCAGCCTCCACTACCTTTTAAGAGAAATCCACAGGCTCATAACCCTCAAGAAAGAAAAAGTAATCTCCTCATCTATCGTCCTAAGGAAGAATGCACTGCACCAAGTCAAATCCCAAAAGAAATACGTTGAACTATTTTCTTCTTTCGATTTGTTGTATCTGTGAAGTGGCATTTGATTATATTTTCAGTGCCAGTTACTTTCTAGAACCCTTGATGCCTGGGTAACCTTTTCCAGTGTATATTGTCTGCTTGCCACAATGTGACATTTTTACATCATTGTAAAAGGTCACCTTTCATCAGGAGCATTATTTATTGCAGAAATCATATTTTTAAAGAATCTGCAATTTGTTTTGTGCTATTTACATTTTGGGCACTGACCCGATGTAACATCAGCAGATCTATAAACATTTTATGTCATAAATACTCATTTGGTCTGGCTGGAAGGGTTGTAAATTAAGCTGAGACTTGGATGCATCAAGAATGGGCATGCTGTCAGAATCCTGCTGGTTGGTAAAGGATGGGCTCAGACTTTAATGACAGTATACTTGGCAAAAACGAGCATAGCAATTACATACCTGACAGAAATGGAGCTCTAGTGTGTGGGTCCAGGCCTGTATTGCAGTGTGAAGTCCTTCAGATGTGACAAGTGTAATTTTGTAAATAGAATTTTGTTCACCCTTAGGAAGAAAACTGAGATGTTCAAGCAATTAACTTTACAATGTCAAAGAGAGGAAGTCTCTGAATCTGGTTCACGTTTTGTAGTTCTCCTGTTGCAAGACTGGTTCAGATGCATCGGATACCATTAGGACGTGAACTAGGTGACCACTCCTGACCTCCAAAGACTTAACCAATTTACAGTAACAAGTCTAGATGTGTTGTGTGAATTGCTGTTTCCACACCATACTCTTGTTACTGACATTGTCAGCTACCATGAGGTTATTTGTTCCTAAGCTGCAGGAAAAATGTGAAAAGGTGTAACAGTGTCAACTCTGTATCAGTGGTAGAAAGTTTCTCCTGGAATGAAACTTCATCATAACATTGGCATAAACCCTCCACTATTGAATCAGGCACCATAATACTTTACACAGGTACAATCATTTCAGCCAAAACTTTTACCCTTGATACACAGCTCCGCATCTCTGACAGAAAACAATATCCAAAACTTTGGAATTTTGGTACAAGACACCAGGTGGCCTGTCTGAAAAAGCAATAACTTCTCACCAGATCCCAGAAGTCTATCTTTATATCTTCATCCATTACTAGCATTAGCCTTCACTGGAGCTGGTTTTACCATTGTGACCACTTCCCTTTTAATTGTCATAGGGACATAGAATAAGAGCATGAGTAGGCTTATTTGCTCACTGAAATCTGCTCCAACACGCAACATGGCTGATTGAAGTGTGACCTTAACTCCACTTTAGAGCCCATCTCCAGTAATATCTGTTTCCCTGTCAATCAAAAGTCTGCTTAACTCAACCTTGAATATATGCACTGAGCCAGCCTCCAATGTTCACTGGGGAAGAGAATTCCAAATGCAACAACCCTCAGATAAGCAATTTCTCTCCCCTCTCCATCTTAAATGGGAGATCTCTGATTTTTAAGCTGCAGCACTTAGTTCTAGCTTCTATGACATGAAGAAAATTCCTCTCAGATCCATCCTGTGAACCCCACTCAGAAAAATGTTTCAATTAGATCAGTTCTCGTTCTTCTAAATTCCAAAACACATGGTTCAAACTTTCCTTATAAACCCAGCCCTAACCTCAGAAATGAGCTAAGTGAACTTTCTCTGAATTCTTTCCAGTTCAAGTGTGCCCATTCTTAGGTAAAGAAACCAAGATTGTACTGCAGGTACAGTCTCACCAGTGCCCTATTCACCTGTAGCATCCTTGCAATAAACAATGACATTCCATTTGCCTTCCTAATTTTGTGCTATATCAATGTGCTGATATGTATAAAGCAACATTGTAGACAGTGTTGATGATAGCTTAAAATTATTAAGGGATATTGATAGACTAAGTGAATGGGCAGAACTGTGGCAGATGGAGTTCCATATAAGCAAGTGTGAGAGTATCCAGTTTGGACTGAGAAAGGATAGATAGAGATACTTCTTAGGCAGTGTGAAGTTAAGTACAGTGGATGTCTGAGGAGACTTGAGGGTTCAAATGCATAGATCTTTAAAATACCCTGCTCAGATGCAGAAAATAATCAAGAAAGCTAGTGGAATGCTGACTTTTATGCCTAGAGGAATTGAGTGTAAGATTGCACAAGTTATGCTGCAGTTATACGAAGTCCTGGTTAGATTCCACTTGACAGTGGATCTTGCGCGTAACACATTAGAAGGGATACATTGGCCTTGGAGGGAGCACAATGTAGGTTTACAAAAATGATACTTGGATTTTAGGAGTTAAATTATGAGGAGAGATTACACAAATTAAATCTGCTTTCTCTATACTTTAGAAGATTCAGAGCAAATATGAAGACATTAACAGAAGAAGACAGGGCATCAAGGTAAAACTATTTCCCATTGGTTGAGGTTTCTAAAATGATGAAGCATAAATTGAGAATTAGAGCCAGACTATTCAGGAGAGATGTTAGGAAGCACTTTTTCACACAAGAAGTGGTAGATGTCTGGAATTCTCTTGCACAAGTGGCAGTGGATGCTGGATCAGTTGTTAATTTTAAATCTGAGATAGAAATATTTTTGTTTAGTGAAGTTATGAAGGGATTAGATCCAAAGCTGGGTATTTGGAGTTGGGCCACAGATCGGCCATAATCTTAATGAATAGCAGCATAGGTTTGAGGGGTTGAATGCCCTACTCCTGTTCCTTTGTTCCTCTGTACAAAATATTTCATAGCATTCTATCATCCTTCTACATTTAAATAATATTTTGATTTTCTATTCTTCCTGACATGGAAGACTTCACATTTTCGATGTTATGCACCATTTGCCGAATATCTACCCATTCACATAACATTTTGTTTTGAGGTTCCTTTGCATCATCCTCACAGCTTGCTTTCCTTCCTATTCTCATTTTGTCAGCAACATTTGACTGAAGTCCCTTAATCAAGTTATCAATGTAGATTATATGGGGTTCCAGTACTGATCCCAGCAGTGCTGTACTAGCTGGGGTTCGTCATCCTGAAAATTATTCATTTATCCCATCCCCTGTTTAATATTCGTTAACCAGTCCTCTAATTAGAGGTCCATGCATGTTAGCAGCTTCCTAAGCTGAAAGTACAGGTTCACATGCCATTCAACTTGTGTGGAACTTCCTAGCAGCTGCACAGAAGCAACATTTCTAACAATAAGTATTTCCTTCTCAATATTGGGCACCAGCCCGACCAGTGAAAATCTGCCAACTGAGAGCTTTATCAGCAAAGCCTATGGGCTCTTTGTGATTCATAAATAGAGGCATAAACTACAAAAACCAGCTCTCTTCTGCTTATTAAAGTTGTAGTTAGGCTACAACTGTCGCCACCCCATGATGATGCAGTGGGATTCATCAGAATTGTTACAAGAAAATGGTGAAGCTGGGCTTATTCCCCTGAAGCAAAGGAGACCAAGAGGAGCTCTGATAGAAGTTTACAAGATTTTGGTCAAGTTTAGACATGATAGGCAGAGGAAGGCTGTTCACATTACCTGAAGGTGCTATGGTAGGAAGCACTGATTTAATGTTAACGCCAAGGATAAAATAAGAAAGAATCTGTTTGCTGGTTAAGAGGTGATGACCTGTAACTCACTACTGACAAGTATGCTGGAAGAAGAGACAATTGATGATCTTAAACTTAATTAGTGAATATTTAAGAATTTGCATGGATAAAGTGATAAATGCCTGGAATGGGACTGACTGGATTGCTCATGAGAAGCTAGGTATTGATTTAATGGGCTGAATGTCCTCCTTTTTGCTTATTTGGTTCTAATTTCATTATTTACAATTCAGCGGAAAATGTTTGCTAAATCACATCAGAATAATGATCAAAACAACTCTCTTTTTGCCTTGATACAAAGAAGCTTTGTATTTCTTAGAACAAGGACGCCCTTTAATTGCTTAGATAAAACCATGTGTTGTAAACGTATGTTGTTTGTTGGGCTAATTCTTAAACTGAATGAGCAGAATCTTATAAGGCTCAGGGAGATGAGGCAAGCATGGCTGACAAGGAAAGTCAGGGGCAGCAAAAACATAACAGAAAAGGCACACAATAGAGTGAAGATTAGTAGGAAGCCAGCAGAGTGGGAACCCTTTAAAAACCGGAAGAGGGCAACTAAGAAAGCAATAAGGAAGGAGAAGATGAAATATGACAATAAGTTCACTCGTAATGTAAAAGAATTTGCAAATTTTTTTTAGATATCTAAAAGGTAAGAGGCAATAGTGGTGAATAAAACTGGAGAAGTAGTAATGGGGAACAAAGAAATGATAAAGGAACTCAATAGGTACTTTGCATCAGTTTTCACAGTGGAAGATATCAGTGGCAAACCTGAACTTCTAGAGAGTCAGGGGGCCGAGGACAGTATGGTGGACATCAATAACAAACAAGTGCTGGGGAAGCTGAAAGGTCTGAAGGTGGATACATTATCTAGACTGGATGGATTATGAAACAAAGGGTTCTGAAAGATGCAGCTGAGGAGATTCTGGAGGCACTGATGATGATCTTTCAGGAATCACTACAATCAGGGAGACTCTCAGAGGACTGGAAAATGGCTAACATAACACCTCTGTTTCAGCAGGGAGGGAGGTAGAAGACTGGAGATGATTCACCTGAACTCAAGCATTGGTAAGATTTTAGAGTCCATTATTAAGGATGAGCTTATAGAGTATTTGGAAGTGCATGATAAAAAAAAGGGCTGAGTCAGCATGACTTTGTCAAAGGGAGGTCATGCCTGACAAATTTGTTAGAATTCTTTGAGGAGGTAATAAGCAAGTTAGACAAAGGATGAGGGTAGATCTAATTGAACTTGCAGAATAATGAGAGGCCTGGGTAGAGTCGAAGTGGATACGATGAAGGGCATTAATATATTTGGATTTCCAGAAGGCTTTTGACAAGGTGCAGCACAAAAGACTGCTAAATAAGATAAGAGCCCATGGTATTAGCAGCAAGGTACTGGGCATGGATAGAGGATTGAATGACTGGCCAAAAGCAGAGAGTGGGGCTTTTTCAGGGTGGCAGCTGATGACTAGTGGAGTTCCACAGAGGTTAGTGTTGGGACTATTCACATTATGCATTAACAATCTGGATGAAGGAACTGAGGGTACTGTTTTCAGTTGATACAAAGGTATGTGAAGGGACAGGTAATGCTGAGAAGGTGGAAAGGTTGCAGAGTTTTGGACAGGCCAGGATATTGGGGAAAGAAGTAAGAGGTAGGAAGAATAGAGGCCGTGATTCTTTTCGAAATGAGGAAAGGCTTCAGAAATCTGAAGCTCAAAGTGATTTATGAATCCTAATTCGGGATTCTCTTAAGGTTAACATGCAAATTCATTTGGCAGTTAGGAAGGCAAATGCAGTGTTAGCATTCATTTCAAGAAGGCTAGAATACAAGAGCAGAGGCGTAGTGCTGAGGTTGTATAAGACTCTGTTCAGGCCACGATTAAAATATTGTGGACAGTTTTGTGCCTCATATCTAAGGAAGGATATGCTGGTATTGGAGGCAGTCCAGAGGAAATTTGCAGGAATGTTCCTGGGAATGAAGATTCTGTCCTATGAGGAACAGTTGAGGACTCTAAGGCTATATTCGATGGAGTTTAGAAGGATGACGGGAGATCTGATTGAAACTTAAGGAATATTGAGAAGCCTGGAGAGAATGGACATGGAGAAGACATTTCCGCTAACAGGAGAAACTAGGACCCAAGGGCACAGCCTCAGAATGAGGGAATAACCTTTAGAACTGAGATGAGGGGGTATTTCTTCAGCCAGTGAGTAGTGAATCTGTGGAACTCATCGATGCAGAGGGCTGTGGAGGCAAAAAACTGCAGATGCTGGAATCCAAGGTAGACAAACAGGAGGCTGGAAGAGCACAGCAAGCCAGGCAGCTTCAGGAGGTGGAGAAATCAACATTTCGGGTGCACCCCTTTTTCAATATTGTTCTGTACTTGGCAAAGATGGAACTTGTCAAAGAGTTGCAGTAAAATGTTCAGTGGGTGTGCGCTATTTTGAGACTCACTCAGCAAAGGCGGCAGCAGTCTTACTCTTCATGTCCAGTCCAGCTACCCTGGGGCTTGGGGGAAGAGGGCATGAACAGGGGCCTCACAGGGGCTGACAGTGAAAGGAGTGTAAGGGGGGGACACACAGGGAGGCCAGGTCGGGCAGGGGGGAAGCAGGAGCATGGATGATGGGTGGGGGCAGATGTGAGAGAGCAGGGTTGCAGGCAGGTGTGGCATGGGGGCAGACAGGGGGAAGGGGGTGCAGGGCCAAATGGGGTCAGACTAGAGGCGGAGGTGGCATGGGGGAGATGGGGGTGGGGGTGAAGTAGGAGCAGACGGGGAATTAGGGGCAGACGGGTTGGATGGGTAAGGGGCATGGGTGAGTGCAGACTGGGTGGGCAGTCAGGGCGCGGGGTTGGGGTTTAGGGTGAGGGTGGGGTGGGGTGAGGTGGATGGAGGGGGGTGGGAATCACGCACAGTGTGCTGCTGTCTAGTCTTCTGAATGGGGAGTGGACTTAACAAGTGCTCACTGTGTCAATCCCATTGAACTGATGGGGCGGGAGGCTTCAGCAACGCTGCAGGTCTCTTACATAAAACTGTGTCTCTGCTCAGAAACAAACTCTGAGACAGAGAGAGGGAGCAAGGCAGGTCGAGTGTGGAAAGAGGGAACTTCAGAAAACTGTGAACCCCAGAGGACAGGCATTGAATCAATTAATCGAATTATCAATTATCCAAACGAAATAATGCCCGCTCACCTCATTCACATAATCAAGGTTCCTCTGTATCTGTATCTCTGGGTGACAATCGCTATTGTGTGATGGTTGGTAGAATCTGGTGAGATGTTCAGTGAGGCCCACTTCGATGTTGAGATCACCTTGCCATATCATGTACAGTTTTCACAAGCAGGATGGGAAGATTCTCACTAGGCTGTGACAAGTTCCCAATTGACTGTTATTATTGCTTGTTTCTCCCCCTGTCTGCTATGTCTTGGACAAATAGCAGGAACTGTGCAGAGAGCTGCAGACTGACTGCATAGCTCTTTTTTTGTCAGTCCAGTTGACTGGGCCATCATTTATTGCCCATCATCAGTTGCCCTTGAGAACGTGGTGGTGAGCTACCTTCTTGAACCACTGCAGTTCATAAACTATGGCTTTTTAAACATAACGTCAGCGCTATGGTTATTGATCAATTCTGGTGAGTAATGACCAGCAGCTATTGAGATGGGACCGAAATTGGATGTGATATTTGCCATCGGGGCTGAAATGCCAATTAATGTGGAGAGTTTGATAAGATATGACAAGAAAATGTATTCAGTTTCACTGTCAGAATCACTCCACCAAATTCGACATGACTTACTCTGAGCCAGGAAACGATATGACTCATCCCAAAGCGATCCGAACTCCTGTAATTCCGGGTTGACCGTCTCCAATATTAAAGGTACAGGGGGAGAAGAAAACTAAAGGCAAAGGAAAGACAAATTGGAAAGGCATAGTGCACCAGGCCAGTCAAAGAATGAAGTAGAATAACAGCATCCAACCCTAAACTGAGTACTTGTCTGTTATTTCTATTCAAGAGATTGGAAGACACTCTATAACTTCTCAACATTTAGTGTTCTTAGTTCAAGACAAAGGAATGTAGATATTACTGCAATTTTCCTGACTATGAATGGCAACATTCACAAATTTTTCTTCATTTTTTTGCTTTAATCAAATGGACTCAAATTCATCGTGAAACACTACGATCCCAATGAAAACAAAAAATGATGGAGATCACAATGGTGAGCTGAAAATGTATTGCTGGTTAAAGCACAGCAGGTCAGGCAGCATCCAAGGAACAGGAAATTCGATGTTTCGGGCCAGAGCCCTTCATCAGGAATGAGGAAAGGGTGCCAGGCAGGCTAAGATAAAAGGTAGGGAGGAGGGACTTGGGGGAGGGGCGATGGAGATGTGATAGGTGGAAGGAGGTCAAGGTGAAGGTGATAGGCCGGAGTGGGGTGGGGGCGGAGAGGTCAGGAAGAAGATTGCAGGTTAGGAGGGCAGTGCTGAGTTCAAGGGAATCGACTGAGACAAGGTGGGGGGAGGGGAAATGAGGAAACTGGAGAAATCTGATGAAGGGCTCTGGCCCGAAACGTCGAATGGCACCCTCTCCTCATTCCTGATGAAGGGCTCTGGCCCGAAACGTTGAATTTCCTGTTCCTTGGATGCTGCCTGACCTGCTGTGCTTTAACCAGCAACACATTTTCAGCTCTGATCTCCAGCATCTGCAGACCTCACTGTTTACTCGGAGATCACAATGGGTCAGGCAACATCCGTGGAGAGCGAGCAAGCTAACATTTTGAGTCTTGATATCTCTTCATCCGAGCTCTAAAGCGGAGTCATCTGGATTGAAACATTAGCTTGCTCTCTCTCCATGGATGCTGCCTGACCTGCTGTGATTTCCAGCAATTTTTAGCTTCAGTACAGATTCCAGCATCTGCAGTAATTTTCTCCGACTATGGTCCCAATCGCTGAAGCAGTGGAAATTTAAAGGGGGGGGGGTCCAGCTCCTAGCATTGATTTATGTGAAATTGGTACTCTCTTTTCCTGCATTGTCAATGCACTTTTGCACTACAAGGGTATGAGGGTTTTAGCACCATGAGATAATTTATATTGTGGATGTAGCTGCTGGGGAGAGAACCTTGTGACTGTCAGCCATGTGAACTACTCCGATACCAAAATACCTTTAAATTCTCAGCATTTATGGATTTTTTTTTAATTCCCACAAATTTGAATGAAATGAAGTAATTTAGCTTGGAATTAAACCCATGAAGTAGAGCAAAATCTTATTATGTGTAATGGCTCAGGGCAGATTCAAAAAGGACAAAAGTTATTTAGCGTCTCTAATTGGATTTGCATCTAATTGGTCATGCAAACACAAAAACTGGGACATGAGGAGTTAATTCCTGATAAACGCACAATTGATCCAAGCATAAAACATTACTGTAGCAGACTAGGCCTTGTTCACTCTCATCCCCTAAATCCCAGCATCATATTGAATATAAAGTCCAGACTGCACTATAAATCTCTAATTCTCTGGATTATAATGTTCATCCTTCTAACTAGTAATTTAATGCACACGTTTCGCTGCAGAAACTGTTGTACTTAATTTCTTGTGAATGTTTTATGTTTGAACTGGATTGTTCAAAAATGTTTTTTACAAACAGCCCCTTCTGGAATCCTTTTTTTTATATAAAAAAACATAATTTTACTTTACTATAATTTCTCCTTTAGGGTTTCTCCTACAGATAAACACTTCCTAGCTAACATCCACAAGAGTACACTTTATAGGAGATGAGGCAAATCTGTCATGAAAAATGATATGAAACAGAAAATTCCAGAAATACCCAGCAGATCAGGCATCATCAGTGCTGGAATAATTGGAGCAAACAGGCAGAATTTTCCTTTCTGGGAGGGGAAGGGGGTGCAGGCTGAGAGTGGTGGGGATGCAAAAAAATAACAGCGAGCCACTTCAAGATGGCTTCCCATGGGAACATAGGAATTGGGAGCAGGAGTAGGCAATTCAGCCCTTCGAGCCGGCTCTGCTATTTAACATGACCATGACTGATATTATCTTGATCTCAACTCCACCTTCTTGCCATCTTCCCAAAGCCCATTGCACCACTTTTCATCAGAAAAGTATCTATTTCTTTCTTGAATCCATTGGTTTGATTCTACCTCCACTGCACTCTGGGGCAGCGTGTTCCACAATCTCTCCAATAGAACTAGATTTTCCTCATCTCAGTTTTGAACCTACCCTCTTTCACTCCATAGTTGTGACCTCTTCTTCCAGACTGTCCCACAGGGGGATCTGCGCAACATCTGCTTTATCAATCCCTTTTGGCATTTTGCATACCTCAGTCAGATCCCACCCTCCTCCGACCCACAATTCTTCTGAACTCCAGCAAGTACAAGCCCAAGCTGTTCTACCGTTTCTCATACGAAAGCCCTTTCATTCCTGGAATCAACGTGGTGAACCTCCTCTGAACTGCCTCCAGTGCCACCACATCCTTCCTCAAGTAAGGAGACTAAAACTGGGTACAATATTCCAGACACTGTCCTATCAGCAGGGAAGGGAACATTTCACAATGTGGGCTGAAGGCAGGGGTCTGCCTGCCAAACAGAAGTGGATAGACTAATTAAAGGGTTAATACACTTATTAGAATCATAGAATCCCCACAGTGTGGAAACAGGCCATTCAACCCAACAAGTCCACACTGACCTTCAGAAGGCTAACCCACCAGACCGATTGCCTTACTCTACATTTACCCCTGACTAATGCACCTAAACACATCCCTGAACACTCTGGGCAATTTAGCATGGCCAGTTTGCCTAATCTGCACATTTTTTGGATTGTGGGAGGAAACCAGAGTTCCTGGAGGAAACCCACACAGACACAGGGAGAATATGCAATGCAACACAGTCCCCGGAGGCTGAAATCGAGCCCAAGTCCCTGGTCCTGTGAGGCAACAGTGCTAACCACTGAGTCACCATTGATTCCTTGGGATCCTCTGGTGGCAGAGTGTGCCCCTGCATTGAGGAGTGGCTGCCAATTTCACAGAGGTGGCCATCATGGAGACTCCATAACACAAAGATTGGATTGGATGTAGGGAAGGCAATAAGGAGGGGCCTGCCTTGTTGACTCAACAGAGTTCTCATTTAAAACTTGTCATTGATCTTGAACCTGGCTTGACTCCCTCCAGGGCTGCTTTTGCTCTAACTGGGCTGCAAGCGTCTACCATCCTCAATTGGACAGCATGCCAGTGGTGGCCTCTTAGCATCCATACTGGAGGTGACCCCAGCAGGTCCCACTTCTGTAATATGCAAACCTTGGACACCATCCCCCCCCTCCCCCCACCCCCCCCACCCGCCATTACATTCTGACATCAGGGTCGCTAAAGTTACAGGAAAATCCTTTCCAATGTTTCAGCTCATTGGTGTTTCATTAGAACTGGAGATCTGGGGAAAAGAAAGGAGCAGCCAGCAGAGGATGGAACACAGGAGTAGATCTGCAATATGTGGAAATTGTGTTGGTTGAAAAACATGACGAATAATGGTATAAGACAAAATGTGATTTTAATTATACAATCAAAGAAACTGAAGATGTGTCAAACAGAGTTTTAAAAGGCGACAGCAGAAAACAAGCAATTCCTGTGAGCAGTGCTTATGACCCAAAATTTATTGAGATCAGTGTTGAGTCCAAAAGGCTGTAAAGTGCCTTGAGATAAGTTAAGTTGGTTAAGTCCCCATTGACTTTCAGTGAAACAGTCTCGGAAGCCAAGACAGAGAATGGAGAATAAAATTGACAAGCAACTAGATATTCAGCATCGAGTTTGTGACCTGAATAAAAGTGTTCAGCCAATGATTATTCAATCTCTATTTAGTTTACTTAAACAGAAGTGGCTGGTTGATGGGCTGCAAATAATGGATAATCTAATTTGGGGATCTTAGAATCTTCTCAAACATGACCGATCTGATAGCCCATCAATTCAGCCTGTTCTTACCTGATCATAAATTAATTTTTGAAGATCTGTTTTGCCTCCTGTTGTCTGGTCTGTGTGGATTTCCATGAGTTGCTCATCCAATGCCCTCTACCATTGTAATAGTTTCTCATTTCCTGGTACAAGCTGTTGCCTTTACATCATATAACATAAGAACTAGGAGCAGGAGTAGGCCACCTGGCCCATTGAGCCTGCTCTGCCATTCAATAAGATCATGGCTGATCTTTTCGTGGCCTCAGCTCCACTTACCCACCCTCTCACCACAACCCTTAATTCCTTTAATAAGACGCTTTGTTTCTGTGCTTGAGGTCCCACTTGTTCTCATCCTCTGCCAGCCTCCTTATTTTGGCTAAAACTGCTATTAAATTAACACTTTTTCCTTTCACTTCCTTCAAATGAAGAATGTTACTATGGGAACTGGTATGGGTCCTAGCTATACCTACTGTTTTGTGGAATATGTGGGACATTCTATGTTCCAGTCCTGCTCGGATTCCCCACTATCATGATTAGAATATCAATGATTGTAATGGAGCCACTTCCTTTTGTTACTCCAAAAACTGAAAAATCGTACCAATTGTGTTCTAATTTCCATTTCTTCTTTACTTATATACGGGCCATCTCCAACTTAGATGTAGGCTGTCAATCAATGCCCACTATAAGCTCCTGCACCTATTGTGATTGCTCTAGGCTACTGTGATGAACTAGTTTTCATTTCAAAGTTCTAGCTTTGTTTTTTTTTTCTTTTCCTACACTGTAGCTGACAGGATCCTCTACCATTTTCTACTGTTCTCTTTTCTCCACATTCACTCCATCTCAGGACCAGAATCGAGTTCCTCTTGTCTTTGCTTCCTCCCCCGGTCCCAAATAGATCATCCTTCCTCATTTTGCCACCTCTAGTGTCAATACATGACCAAAAGCATTTTCCCTTTGTCTCCTGTTTCATAATTTCAAACTAACTATTCTTTCTGCTGCACCCCAATTTATTCTTGAGTCATCCCAATATCTGTTTCCCTTCCCACATCAGTTTCATGTTTGAGTGTAGGACATGCAACTCTTGCCTTATCTTCTCCATTTTCACCTTCCAGGTGAAATAACATTGTGCCTATACCTTTTCAACTCAGTATATTGTTTTCATTGCTAACTTGATGTCCAACATTTGATGTGACTCTGCAATTAGGTAACATTTGCTGGGCACTCCTAAGTGTACAAAGACTTACACTGTCAACCAAATTAGGATTGTAAATTGGGCTTGTAGTGCAGTGCACTTGCTAGTACTGGAAGCTAAGAATGCACTTGACCCTTTCTTTGTCCACGCATTGTACGTGTTGAAGGGTACAAAATAGGTGATAGCCATCTCTGGCTTGTTTCTCAGCGTAATGCACTGCCAATCAAAATAAATCTGCCTTGTTTAAAATGTAAACAAAACCGAGTTATCATCTGTGAATCACTTAATTTCATCGTACTCCATGGCAACACCTCCATCAAACACAGTTCACTTGCCAACCAATCAGCAATCTCTTCTCTTGTAGTATAAAACATTAGTCTTACCTTTGAATTTATATTCTTGCAAATTGTTCTGATGAGTGCAAGATGAAAAGTTTCAACAAAATGTGCCAGTTTTCACAGAAACTCAAGTTCTACACTACCAACTGATTATTACAATTCTCTCGAGTCTATATGTGTGTGTATGTGTGAGACTATGTGTTGGGGACCAAAAACCAGGACTGTTTTTGAATGCAGTGATAAACCCAACTTGACTTTAACCCTGAAGAAGGGCTTACGCCCGAAACGTTGATTCTCCTGCTCCTCGGATGCTGCCTGGCCTGCTGTGTTTTTCCAGCACCACATTTTTCAACTTTAACCCCGAAGAATATGCTTTGGGTCATTTTAGAAGTGGACTTCACAAACAGGGTTCGAGGAAACACCACCACCACGGCCTATGTTTTAAAAATGGAAACAAAAAATAGAAAAGAAGAAATTTAACACTGTCTCTGTGATGAAAAGAAAAAGAGACCAGCGACAATAATTCATCTCTCCCTCTAATCCATGACACTTCCTATCATACACCTTCACTTTCCTTCCTTCTTCCTCTTTTCCTCGTCTCTGTATATTTTTTTTAAAAACCTATTACATCGCTAACAACAAATCATTGACTTGAAATGTCAATTCTGTTTCACTCTGCTTGGATTCCACCACATCTAAGTATTCCTAATGTTTTCAGTTCTTATTTCAGCCTCGCTACATCTGCAGTATATTGAAAATAACTAATATCAGCTGCAACTAAAAGTCCAGAAATGAAATGCACTTCTTTAATTTAGAAATTGCAGTAAATGCAATGAGAAGTCAGTCGGTGTACAGGGGAGTTTGTGTGTGTAGCAAATAAGCTAAATAATGTATCCTGTTCTTGCTTACTTCTTGAGGGAGGGAGAGAGGAAAGATCTAGCACAACAAGGCAATCATCCAACAAACCAACTGAGTACTGAATAAATTGGCTTCCAAGGCGAAGTGAACAGCCAGCCTAGGAACTCACAGCATCGACCATCTGGCTAGCAGTACATTTCTCTGCCCCTTGCGTCCTGCATGGCTTTTAAAGGTAAAAAGAAAATGAGGATTCAAAATCACAATGTATTCTTTTGCTAACTGTTAGCTCAAGGGAATGAAAATATTTCCAGGTCTTGTATCCAGACTAAGCATCAAACAGAAAGAAAACGAATGCTCGGATTGTTCAAAAGGCCTGGCCATATCTAAGGGAAGAGCAACAGTGTTAAAAGGTGGAATGTCGCACTGAGAAACCTCAAAACAGGGAGGCAGCAGGTTGGAAACCTTCAAGATCTAAGAGTGAGATTTGCCGCGGCTCTTTAACTCTGCCAGAGTGATAGCAAGCCCTTTGCGATTTCACAGATAATCAAAGCATCAGCAGATGCTCATCTATTTAAAGGGGCTTTGACAATATTTACAATTCAAAGAACAAAAACTAAGAACAATACAGTACAGGAAACAGGCCCTTCAGCCCTCCAAGTCTGCACCGACACATTTTGCCTTTCCATTTTAAAACTGTCTTTATTTACAGGATGCATATCCCTCTCTCCCCTTCCTATTCATGTATCGTCCAGGTGCTTTTTGAATGCTGCTATTATGTCTGCTTTCACCACCTCTTCTGGCAGTGCATTCCAGGCACTCACCACCCTTTGTGTGAAAAACATGTATCGCACATCTTTTATAAACTTCCCCATCTTCCCCCCTATTCCTGCACCTCATCCCCCATCCCCCAGAAACTTAAACCTGTGTCCCCTAGTAATTGACCTGTCCAACCTGGGAATAAAACCTCATACTTTCCACTCTATCCATGCCATTCACAACCTCATAAGTCTCTATCAGGTTGCCCCTCAACCTCCTGCGTCCCAGTGAAAACAAACCTGGTCTATCCACCCTTTCTTCATAGTTAAAATCCCTCACATCAGGCAACATCCTGGTGAACCTCTTCTGTACCCTCTCCAAAGCATCCACATCCTTCTGGTAGTGTGGTGGTCAGAACTGCACGCAATATTCAAAGTGTAGCCTAACTAAAATTATATAAAGCTATGGCATAACTTGTTTATCCTCATATCCAATGCCCCTTCCAATGAAGGTAAGCATGCCATAAGCCTTTTGTACAACCTTATTTACTTGCGCTGTCACCTTCAATGATCCGTGACCCTGCACTCCCAGATCCCTCTGCATACCCATACCCCTATGCTTGTGCTATTCATTGTGTAATTTTCATCTGTACTTCACCTTCCAAGATGCATCACCTGACATTTGTCTGGATTAAAATCCATCCGTCATCATTCTGCCCATGCCTCCAACTGGTCTATATCCTGCTGTATCCTCTGACAATCCTCCTCACTATCTGCTATCTTTGTATTATCTGCAAACTTCCTGATTAGACCAGCTACGTTTCCTCCAAATGTTTTATGTAGATCATGAACTGCAGAGGTCCCAGCACTGATCCCTGTGGAACACCATTAGTTACAACCTTCCATTTGAAAAGCTTCCACCGCTACCCTCTGTCTCCTATGACTAAGCCCATTCTGTATCCATCTTGCCACTTCATCCCTGATACCATGTGACTTTATCTTTTATACCAGTCTATGAGAAACCTTGTCAAAGGCTTTACTGATGTCCATGCAGACACCATTAACTGCTTATCCCTCATCAATTGTCTTCATCACCTCCTCAAAAAATTTGATCAAGGGACATGACTTCTTCCACACAAAACCATGCTGTCTATCGCTAATAAGTCCATTTGCTACGAAATAGGAAAAGATCTTTTCCCTGAGAATCTTTTACAAAAGCTTCTCTGTCACCAACATGAGGCTCACAAGCCTGTAATTTCCAGGATAATCCCTGCTACTCTTCTTAAATAATGGACAACATTGGCTATTCTCCAGTTCTCTGGGGCCTCACCCGTGGCCAAAGTGGATACAAAGATGTCTGTCAATGCTCTAGGAATTTGTTCTCTTCCCTTCCTCAATATTCTGGGATAGATATACCTAGTAGGTGAACTGGGGTCTTACCTACCTTAATGCATTTTAAGACTCTCTTCCTTTGAAATAGCAACATGGCTTAGAAACTCAACACTCCATTCCCTGAGATCATCATCTACCAATTCCTTCTCTTTGGTTTAGAACCTCACCCACCTCTTCTGGCTCCACCCCCAGATTCCATCCTTTGTCCTTGAGTGATCCAACCCTTTCACTGGCTGCCCTTAACCCTTCTCTAAATATCGTCAGTTAGGCAGGAACCTTTGTGTGCTAAAATGAAAAAGGCGACAACTTCCCCAATCACTATCGAGTTCTTGAATCCATTCTTGGATGTAATACTGTTGGGAATGGGGGTCAGCTGGATCACTTTATCCATTGTGGCAGGGAAGAAGTGCCCAGTATCTGCTAGCACAGAAGTATGGCTGGAAATCATATAGTACTCAAGAGGCCTTCTGACACCTCAAGACTTTACAGCCAAAACTACATTAAATCTAATCTCATCCCACTTTCCAGCACTAACCTTGAATGTTATGATATATCAAGAAGTCACAGAGGAAGTGAGCAGTATACTAGATACAGTACTGCAAGAAGTTTAATGATAGTCAGAGCAGGAAAATCAAGTACAATGACATGTTCAATTGCAGATGTCCCCAGCACTCTCCTCAGCCCGAGATAGTTGATACCTTCACCTCCTTCCTCTTTCTTGAGGATACTCCGCATCTGAAAAGTATTGTCCTTCTATTTCCTTCATATGCTGTTTCCTCCATTCATAACTCACTCTCATTCCATCACGAAGCAGCATGAACTCTAGGAAGTGGCAGATAATGCAGGCAGAATAGTGGCCACCCTCAGCACTGACAAAGAGACACGTAAGAAATCATCTGAGTACTTGCCTCTTGCTGTTGATGAAGAGGTGACACACAGATACTTGTGACTGAATTAGATAACAGACTGATACATGGCATATGAAAACTACTGAAATTAGCATGTTACCATCTGTAACTGACCACCTGTACAATGATGACTTTGAACTCTTTCCTCTTGTCAGTTGCAATTTCTACACTGTTCATTCAAGTGTGTCACAAGAGCTGGTGCAGCAGAAAGCTGAGAGGAACTTACTGGAAGTTGTGCACTCTGTGGAAATGCATTCTTGTGGACTGTCACTTGGCTTGTGCACACCACCTTAAATTAAACTCCAGTGAGACCTCTGAGTTGGTTGTCAATTGCAAGTTGCAAATTGGAAAAAAAACAATTGAGAAAACAATGGATAGTCACTGGCTGAGGGTGCAAGAGTCTCTGAATGATGCTCACCTAGGCACAGATTGTTGGTATAAAGGTCTATCCTGCAACGTTGGCAGAAAAGCGAGAGATTCCAGTAGCATTTCCAGAGGCACTGACAAATATTAAAGGGAGAGTCTTGGGGATTCTGTCAAGGTCTCAAGGACTCCTCTACACTTCACCACCCACTCCACTCCAATCTGAACCCAACATGCTGATTCATATTCCAGTGACTCAGCCTATCTTCACATAGGGTGGTGGGATAGGCTTTGTGAAGCTTTTCACAGGTTGTAAAGCCTAGAGGACATCGGCCAAAGATATCCAGGTATTTAGACCAGGGGAAGAAACCACTTGTTTCCTTTGCTGGAGTCAAGGGGTTTTATATCACATAGACATGACAGTTATGGTTGAAACATGTAGAACCCCAAAGGAATTTGATAGAATGGAGATCAGAAAGGATGTTCCCTATTATCAGGGAGGTGAGAATGATGAATAAACGATCTCAGGCTGAGGAGAATGTGAACACAGTTTAAGGATCAGAAGTTAGATCTCATGGAATACAGGAAGAAGTAGCCATATGGATAGAGAACTGACTTGAAGGTAGAAGACAGAGGGTGGTGGTGGAGAGTTGCTTTTCTGACTGAAGGCCTGTGACCAGTGGTGTGCCAAAAGGATCGGTACCGGGTTCGCTGATGTTCATCATTTATATAAATGATTTGGATGTGAGCTTAGGAACTATAGTTCCTAAGTTGCAGAGGACACCAAAATGGGAGGTGTAATGGACAGTGAAGGAGGTTACCTCAGAGTACTCCGGGATCTTCATTAGGTGAGCCAATGGGCCAAGGAGTGGCAGATAGAGTTTAATTTAGATAAATGTGAGGTACTGCATTTTGGAAAAACAAATCTGTGCAGGACTTATACACTTAAAGGTCAGGTCCTGGGAGTGTTGCTGAACAAAGAGACTTGGGAGTGCAGGTTCACAGTTCCTTGAAAGTGGAGTCACACGTAGATAGGAGAGTGAAGAAGGTGTCTGGTATGCTTTCCTTTATTGGTCAGTGCATTAAGTATGGGAGTACAGGACATTGGTTAGGCCACTTTTGGAATACTGTGCGCAATTCTGATCTCCTTGCTATAGGAAGGATATTGTGAAACTTGAAAGGGTTCAGAAAAGGTTTACAAGGATGTTGCCAGGGTTGGAGGGTTTGGGCTACAGGGAGAGGCTGAATGGGGGGGGGGTGGGGGGGCTCTTTTCACTGAACATTGGAGCCTGAGGGGTGACCTTATAGAGGTTTATAAAATCACGAGCAGTATGGATAGGGTGAATAGACAATGTCTTCTCCCAGGGGTGAAGGAGTCAAAAACTAAAGGGCATGGATTTAAGGTAAAAGGAGAAAGATTCAAAAGAGACCTAAAGGACAACTTTTCCACGCAGAGGGTGGTACATGTATGAAATGAACTGCCAGAGGAAGAGGTGGCAGCTGATACAATTATAATCATTAAAAAGCATCTGGATGGGTACACGAATAGGAAGAGTTTAGAATATGGACCAAATGCTGGCAAATGGGACTAGATTAATTAAGATATCTGGTCAGCATGGACAAGTTGGACCAAAGGGTCTGATTCCATGCTGTACATTTCTATGATTCAATGGCTTATTGCCAAGGACCTCTTGATCCCTGTGATCTTCAACATTCTACAGTCTTTCTCCATTTAAATCAGGTTCAACTCCTCTATTCAGTTTGCTAAAATACATATGCTCACATTTTCCATATTATATTCCATCTGTCAAGTTTCTGCCCACATACTGGACATTAATTGAGTGGTTCCTCTTTTAATAAATAATACTAGTTGACCTAAGGGCATTTTGATTGCACCATTTTCTGAATTGGTAAGAATCCAGCCACCACAACAAATGGGAGCATCCTCTCTTTCTGATTAGGCGTATCTGTGCTGGGGCAGCTTGGCGACTCAGTGGTTAGCACTGCTTCCTCACAGTGCCAGGGAACCGGGTTCAGTTCCAGTCGTTGGGAAATTGTCTGTGCTGAATTTGAATATTCTCCCCGTGACCGCATGGGTATCCTGCAGGTGCTCTCGTTTCCCGCCACAGTTGAAAGATGTTCAGGTTAGGTGGACTCGTCTTGGTAACTGCAGGGTTACTGGGATAGGATAGAGGTGTGGGTCTGGGTGTGATGCTCTTCAGATGGTCAGTGTAGACTTGATGGGCCGAAAGGTCTGCTTCCACACTGTCGGGATTCTGTGAAGTGGATATAAATGATGTCTCTTGCTACCCTGACATTAGTCACATGTGAAATCATCTACATGCCACCAGCAGGTCATTGAAAAGGGTGCCAGTGAAGAAATTCAGTACTGTGGATGGCCCTCATGATCACTGGCAAAATATATCCACCTGTTCCACCAGCAAGAGAGTTTTATTCTCCGAGGCATTGGATGTTATTGAGTGGTACATGTATAAAACAAAATCTGCCCCTCTATGATGAATTTGGACAGCTTGGTCCTATGGCTCAAAGTCCAAAAGTTCTAAGGTTGCAGAGTTAACAACATTGGAAATCAGCTGTGAAGCAGTGAAGGCACATTTTTGGATTGTGACCTTTTCAGCCTATCAGTTTGGCTGTGCCATCAATCCCTGCTGTGCTCTTGCTTTGTTGACCCTGGTGAACTTCACGCACTCTGGGGAACCTAAGTGTTGACAGTGAAAGTTAATTGCATACTCATGTCACCTGTCCAATTCTCCCATGGGAGTTTCTCATATTTCTGCAAAATAATCCTGGGATTTATTGCAGAAATCAGCTAGGTCACGCCAGGTTCCTGATAGGTTTATACCCCAGCTTACAGTTTATCATTATCCCAGTGTTTCAAGCCTTTGTGAGTCCTGTTACTGGCTAGAAACATTGGGCAGAATGGTAACTGCAAATACAGGAGGTTTGTGGCCAAATAATGCTAATGGCTCAAAAATCCGATACAACCCTACCATACCTGGATTTTGCCAGAGCATATTCCTTAGATAAAGGTGACATCCATGGATCTCTCAGTGACTCAGTATCCTAACTGGTTTCTGGATGCATTTGACAAATGAGGACTGGAATTCAAACTAATGCAAACTTTTACTGACCATCAATGTTTAACTTCCATCACCTGGTTACTACACCAGAAACCCTCCATGGACTAAAAAATTACTTTGCAAAAAGGCCAAAGATTGACCTAAAAAAGCTGCAATGATCATCTGACCATAGATTGAGGCATGTCTGAGGAACCTACATCAATAAACAAAACTGGTTCCATTGCAACTATTATGTAGTCTGAAGACTGAAACCAAGCAACTGAGTCAGCATCAAAATATTGACATCTCTCTTTTTTCATGCATACTTGCATGATAAATTCATGCATCTGGAAGTGAAAGATTGCCTTCAGGGAAGATAAACACCTAGTGGTTTTATTGGCAGACTGTTAATCGAGAGATAAGGGGTTCTGGGGTTTCATGTTCAAATCCCACCACAGCAGATGGTAGAATTTGAATCCAATAAAAAAAATCTAATGCTGTTTTGGGAAGGAAACTACCATTGCCTCGTCTGGCTTACAGACTCTGGGCACTTGGGGATGGGTTAATAAATGCTGGCCTAGGTAGCAATGGAAAAAGTGAGGACTGCAGATGCTGGAGATCAGAGCTGAAAATGTGTTGCTGGAAAAGCGCAGCAGGTCAGGCAGCATCCAAGGAGCAGGAGAGTCGACGTTTCAGGCATGAGCCCTTCTTTAGGAAGAAGGGCTCATGCCCGAAACGTCAACTCTCCTGCTCCTTGGATGCTGCCTGACCTGCTGCGCTTTTCCAGCAACACATTTTCAGTTAGGTAGCAATGTCCTAATTGTGTTAATGAATTAAAACAACTGTAGAGCATTCAGTTTGGAAGGACAACTGGAGTACATTCAGGAATGTACAAACTAGACTATATCAAGGGGATTTTTGAGCAACAATGCTGGAAGAAAAAGAAAAAGAAGGACATTGTAAGTCTCTCTTTCCCTGTCTCTCTCAACTCTGAAGTCAGGGTCTACCAAAAGAGTAACGTAGAACAACTATTCACCTAGAACTCAAGATTTTGTTACTGTTGCACAAAAAGAGTGAGCAATTAAACAACGGACCTTGAGTTTATCATATTACATCTTAAGAACTCAACTGCACAGCATATTCGGCCTGTCTGTATCAGAAATTGTCTCCTTTCAAACGTATTCCTGTGTTTATGAACATGTTTAATGGTGCATTTATTATTTTTCACAGAGTTTGCAAGTCTTAAAACATTATTTTCTCCTTCACTCAAGAAAATTTTGGGAATTGGCTCCATCATTTTCTAATTACTATGTTTTGTTGAAGCGTGATGGCTGTGCGCCAACAAAAGGAAATAAAAATATTTGTTGCAGCCAACTGATAGGGGGATTTAAAAAAAGGCAACCAATTTCCGGCTGAAACTAAACAAATCAATATTCATTAACTGCTTGCACTGTTTATAGTCAGGTCACTGATTTAAATATGCAAACCAACACTTAATAGTAGGAAAGATTTAAAAAGCACCCGAAGGGTAATTTTTTTCACGCAGAGGATGGTGCGTGTGTAGAACGAGCTGCCAGAAGATGTGGTGGAGGTGGGTATAATGACAACATTTAAAATGCATCTGAATTGGTACATGAATATGAAAGGTTTAATGTGATATGAGCCAAATGCTGGCAAATGGGGCTAGGTCAAATTGCGATGTCTGATTGGCGTGGACAAGTTGGATTGAAGGGTCTGTTTCCATGCCGTACAGCTCTATGACTTGAATAATTCAGGAGTCTCACTTTGACAGTCAACATATGTGTTTTCTGAGGTGTCCGGAACTTATCAGGGTCAACAAAGGAAGAGAACAGTAGAGAATCATTGATCAATGAAGCTGACAGGCCTGAAAACCTTTAACAAGAAGCTGTACTTGTACTTGGAGCATGATCCTACTGTTTTACAGGTAGTTTCAACTTTTTAAAAGATGTTTTACCGACCTTAGATCTGACCTAAGGTAGGAAAAGATCTGCCATGATGTTATTGAATGGGGGAGATGGCCTACTCCTGTTCCTAGTTGTTATGTCCTAATGATCTGACTTATTGTCAGTCTTCACTGCAGTTTGTGAACAATACATGGGTCACTGATGAAAGGCAAAAGCAGCAGCCACAACACAGGAGGCAGCAGCTCCAGCATTACTAACATCCCCAGCTAGAGAACAAGAACAGCAGTTGCCATTACTGCACAGGACTGAGGGAATGGACATACAGCTCCAGCTGGACAGAGGCGATAGCCTAGCACATTGTTTATTGACAGAGGATGACAGGGTACAGTGACAGCACTTCGAGAATCTCAGGTTTTCAAGGTCGATCCTTGCTGATATTTATAGCCTCTTGGGACAAGAGCTCCTTTCAAGAGGACAAGGTTGGACGTGCGATGCCATTAGCTGTCATAGCCCTAAACATCTTCGCTTCTAGCTTAAAGGTTTCTGCTGATTTTGAAGGAGTGGGTGACAGTACTAAAGCGAGAACCAGTCACAATATCAGCTAGCATGAGGACCAGGGAAGGGAGTTAGCCGTTTCATGGCAATAGAGTTGAGGGAGTAAGGGGTGGGTCTCATGGTCAATTAAACTTAGAATGGACATGAGCGAGTCAGAGGAGAAATTAGACAAATTGACCTAGTGATTCATTGCTAGGTCAATGATGGCACAGGTAGAGGTCCAGTGGACTACAGAGAGGGGGATTGGCAATTGACCTCAACTTCAGTAGCATAAATTTATGAGCTTCCTTATTTCTCATTCACCATCCTGACCTCGAAATGTATCGCCATTCCTTAAGTATCATTGGGTCAAAATTCTGGAGCTCCCTCACTAACAGCATCATGAATGGGCCTACCGCAAATCGACTGCAGCAGTTCAAAAGACAATTCACCTCCACCTTCTCAAGGGCATCCAGAAATGGACAATAAATCTGGCACAACTAGTGATGCCCACATCACACGAATGAATGAAAGAAAACTGACCCATGTGTGCAGGAAATTAGAGGGGAGTTTATAAAGGTGGTTTGTAGTAGAGAACATTTGATGGAGGATTTTGTTGCGTTTCAGAGTGATTGTGGAACTGTTAGCAGTTTTGGTAGATGACATCAAGGTCTGATAGTACTTTATGTGGTCACTTTGATTTGAAGGCACGGGGAGCCTGCCAAATCCATTCAAATCTGAGTCCCTTGGATTTCAGGGATTGAGGATCAGAGCTATAAGAGAAGAAACAGCTCAAATGAGAGAGACTAATAACTTTAATGCGTTCCTGTTGGTTAGCGGAGAGGGCTAGTTTGTAATGTAGGGTGATAGCATGGGGCCCAATTCCCACACCAGCTGAAGGTTTCAAAGGACTGTCCTTTTCAACGTCTCCCCTCATCACAGGCATGCTGACCCTCAGGTTAAACCACCACTCATTGTCTCTGTTTCTATTGAGAGTCCAGTCCTCTGGTCTGTAAGACAATAGCAGCGTTACTTTGCCCACAGGCAGTGAAGACTGAAGAACTTCAATCAAAAAACGTCAGCAGTGATGCTCTTGAAGAAGCATACAGCTGGTATAGGAGGCACGTGACCCATAATGTATTTTGCTAAAATATTTGAAACCTAATTCCATTGCCCACTGCCTTCTCTGAACCAGTACCTTGCACTGCTTTTATATTTCTCGGGTTTTGCCGTGAAAAATGCAATCATCTATTTTTAAAACTAACTCCTGCTTTCAGTATTCCCTGAAGCAACAATGCTCCATGTAAAAGCGTTTCTCCTATTCTTAGAGTATGAGTTCCCTTTATCTCTCTAGCCATTTGTTGGACAGCTGGCATTAAGCAGCACTTTATTATTTAAATACTAGGCAGTTATTCACAGTTGAAGCAAAGCTATTATACACGAGATGTAAGGAAAGAGTTTCCCATGCAGCATTCCCTTACGAACTGTGAAAAGGCCCAACAGTACTGATCTGTTAAATCTTTTGTTCATATTGTTTTACCATGAATGGTTATCACATTCTAATTAAGCACTGAAGTCAAATCCAATAATATGTAAGGAGATACATCTGTCTTTTTATTATTTGCTGAGGGAGCTGGAATAAGAATGTATTGATCTTGATTAGAGGCTTAAAGAAATCACTGCGTAAATAATAGCTTCGTTTAGTGGATGAATTTGTTTAAAATTTTACTGCCTTGGGCATGAAAAGAAAACAGAGAAAAAAATTGAATGAATTTTGTTGAGTGCACTGAAAAAAAACACTGTGAACAAGGGTTGTGCTCCACCCACTTTATACTGTATTGTTTGTAAAAGCCAAAGTAATACTGTGGGCCTTTTAAAACTAAAACAGTGACTCTATTGTTGAGTGACCAGCTGAGATCCACAGCGATCCACAGATTTCCACCTTGTATCATTCACCAAGCTCATTACAGAACACCGTTCTCAATATGCAAAAATTTGGAGTTTGTGTTTTACAGCAAGTTAGCAACAGGCAAATTTTATTTTGCTACTTTTTACAGCTGCATTTATAAAGATTGAAATTAGCTATGGACCCAAAAGTGACTCTTGGAAAGAACAACTTCAAGTTACATTCCAGTCTGCAAAATTTCTTTTGCTTCCTATCATTGAGCCAATTCATGCTGCCGCTCCCCCCTTAACTGAATCAGCTTCCAACATCTTAACAAGTTTCCAGTCTGGTGTGTTCAAAATCTTCCAAAATGTCTGTGTACTGGTATACAATATCTACTGCACCTTGATCAACCTTTTCAGCTACTTCATTAAAGAAAGTAATCAAGTTAGTCAGAAAAATTCCCCTTCAACAAATCTATTCTGATTTGCCTTGATTAGCCCATGTCTTCCATTATGATCTCAGACCAGGTCACCAAATTTATGTTACAATCTGGATAAGAACCAGAAATTTATATTTTTGAAGTGGTTAAAGTGTTAGATCCAGTATACTTACTCAGACAATAAAGGTTTCACCGTTTTTACCAAACGACAATAAACATCACTGTACAAATTAGATCAGTGAAGTTTTTACACCTCATTTTTAACTCTCAGTATTAATGTGGCAAATAGATGTAATAGACTATGAGGGGTTTGAAAGTAGACTATGAACATTAATACTTCAGTGCAGTTGAAAAACTCACAATCAGTACTTGTTTGATGTAACCAAACAAGATTGAAGCTCCCAGGGGAAAATCCCAGGGGCACGACTTGTCTAAGTAAGACTAACTATTGGTGAAGAGCTTGATTTGTAATTGGAATTAGTAAGCAGCTAAGTCATAGAGTTAGAGCAAAGAATGTGTAATTAGACAGATTCCATGGATTTCTCAGCAAATTCTACTCCCCACTCCCCCCCCCCCCCCCCCCCCCCCCTACTTCCCCCCCCCCCCCCCCCCCCCCCCCATCATATTAGTGACACAGTGGGTTATCAAATCGCGTTAAACTTCACAAGACTTTATAACTCTTTAGTTATTCAAATTTGGCCTTAAGACTTCTCAAGGGCTACAGAGTGCCTTGATGACTGTTCCTGTTCTGGTCGATCACACTGCCTTTCTGGGTCTTTACTCTACTGGACTGAAAGCTGCACTCTAGTACTCAGTTCCAACTCTAACTCTATGACTCAGCTGCTTGCTAATTCCAAGTACAAATCAAGCTCTTCACCAATAGTTAGCCTTACTGCGACAAGTCATGCCCCTGGGATTTTACCCTGGGAGCTTCAATCTTGGTTGGTTACATCAAACAAATACTGATCGTGAGCTTTTCAACCTGCACTTTCTCAATTGTATTGAAGGATTAATGTTCATGGGCTACTTTCAAACCCCTTATAGCTTACCTTAACTAGAAACCAGCGACCTTCTCACTAGCTCTGCTCCCCAGGACTTTTCTGATTCCTGACTCCAATTTGTCTTTATTAATCATGGCATAGATTGGGGCGGCACGGTGACTCAGTGGTTAGCTCTCCCGCATCACAGCACCAGTGACGCGGGTTCGACTCTAGCCTTGGGCGATTGTCTGTGTGGAGTTTGCACATTCTCCCCGTATCTGCTTGAGTTTCCTCCAGATTCCTCCCACATTCCAAAAATGTGCAGCTCAGGTGAATTGGTCATGATAAATTGCCCATAGTGTTAGGAGCATTACTCAGAGGTTTAGGTGGGTCACTCTTTGGAGGGTTGGTGTGGACTTGTTGGGCCGAAGGGCCTATTTCCACACTGTAGGGAATCTAATCTAATCATTATAAGAGTCGGGAGGTTGTGTTGAAACTGTTCAAAACTTTGGTTCAGCCACAGCTGCAGTACTGTGTGCAGTTCTCTTTGCCACACTAAAGGAAGGATGTGATTACACTGAAGGGAATGCAGAGGCGATACACCAGGATATTGCCTGGGATGAAGCATCTTAGTTATGAAGAGACTGTGGATAATCTTGGGTTGTCTTCTTTAGAGCAGAGAAGGCCAAGGTGGGGGGAGGGGGTGGTCGGATCCTGATTAAGGTGTATAATATTCTGAGGAGAATGGACAAGATGGATAGGAAGCAGCTGTTCTCCTTAGTTTAAGGGTCAATAACAAGGGGAGATAATTTTACAGTGAAGTTCAGGAGATTTAGAGGGGATTTAAAGACATTTTTCTCACCAGAAGGTAGTGGGAATCTGGAATGTACTGCCTGCAAGGGCAGTAGAGTAGGACAAGCTCACAACTTTTTAAAAAATAAGTAGAAGAACACTTGAAATGTCATAACATTCAAATTCTAGGAAGTGGGATTAGGGTAGATAAGTCAATGCAGACTTGATGAGCCAAAAGGCCTCTTCTATGCTATATGACTCTCTAACTCTATGTCTTAGCTGCTTACTAATTCCTAAAATGTCTTCCTGAGCCATACAACTGCTCTTGACTCCTCTCTGACACCCTTCTTGGAACCATTATAGTTCAGCTGCCTTCCTGCAGTACAACTAACTCCAATACTCCTAGCATGGAGTCTACATTCATAGAACATAGAACAATTTGCACAGAACAGGCCCTTCAGCCCCCGATGTTGCGCGACCTGTGAACTATTCTCAGCTCGTCTCCCTACACTATCCCAAAATCATCCTTGTGCTTATCTAAGGATTGTTTAAATCTCCCTAATGTGGCTGAGTTGACTACATTAGCAGATAGGGCATTCCACGCCCTTACCACTCTCTGCGTAAAGAACCTGCCTCTGACATCAGTCTTAAATCTATCACCCCTCAATTTGTACTTATGCCCTCTCGTACAAGCTGACGTCATTATCTTAGGAAAATGTCTTTCTCTGTCTACCCTATCTAATCCTCTGATCATCTTGTATGTCTCTATCAAATCCCCCCTTAGCCTTCTTCTTTCCAATGAGAACATACCCAAGTCTCTCAGCCTTTCCTCATAAGACCTTCCCTCCAGACCAGGCAACATCCTGGTAAACCTCCGCTGCACCTTTTCCAATGCTTCCACATCTTCCCGTAATGGGGCGACCAGAACTGTACACAATATTCCAAGAGTGGCCGCACTAGCATTTTGTATAGTTGCAGCATGATATTGCAGTTCTGGAACTCAATCCTTCTCCCAATAAAACTTAACACACCGTATGCCTTCTTAACAGCACTATCCACCTGCGTGGCAACTTTCAGGGATCTATGCACATGGACTCCAAGATTCTTCTGCACATCCACACTACCAAGAATCTTTCCATTGACCAAGTACTCTGCCATCCTGCTATTCTTCCCAAAGTGCATCACCTCACATTTAGCTGCATTGAACTCTATTTGCCACCTCTCAACCCAATTCTGCAGTTTATCCAAATCCCCCTGCAACCTGTAACATTCTTCCAAACTGTCCACTACTCCAATGACTTTAGTGTTGTCTGCAAATTTACTAATCCATCCAGCTATGCCTATGTCTAAGTCATTTATAAAAATGACTAATCGCAATGGTCCCAAACCAGATCCTTGTGGAACACCACTAGTAACCGGACTCCAGACTGAATATTTTCCATCAACCCTGGCACCTGGGAGACAACACACCAATGCGAGTCTCATTCGTTCCTTACAGACCTTTTATCTGAGTCTCTAACTATTGAGTCCCCAGTGACTAACACTCTCCTCCTTTCCCTCCTTCCCTTCTGTGCAACAGGGACAGGCTCTGTGCCAGAGACCTGGGCCCCACTGCATCCTCTGGTAAGTAGTCCCCCTCAACAGTATCCAAAACGGTATACATGTTTTTCAGGGGAACAACCACAGGGAATCCCTCCACTGACTGTTTTTTCACCTTTCGAACAATCACCCAGCTTTCTTCTTGCCTCGGAGTAACTACTTCCCTGTAACTCCTATCTGTCACAGCCTCTGCCTCCTGAATGATCCAAAGTTCATCCAGCTCCAGCTCCAGTTCCCTAACATGGTCTTGGAGGAGTGAGAGTTGGGTGCACTTCCTGCAGATGTACTTGGATGGGACACTATTGAAGTCCCTGACCTCCAGCATCATGCAGGAGGAAAGTTGCTCTCCCTGTACTACCATCACTGCTAGTCCCCTTATCACAAAGTAAAAAAGAGACGATTACCAGATATGTCCCTGGTCTTTAAGGTTAGAGGAGGTGGTTGGGTGGGAGGCTTTACAAAGGTAGGGTCTTGGGTTGAGAAGACACTGACTTATATAGCAGGACAGAAATAAAAGTCCCTCCTTTCCCAGAAACCTCTGCTCTCTGACTTCAAATTTAAAAGCACAGATCAGTGACTCACCGCTCCCAGCAGGCCCCTGGTGCAAGCTCCCGCCCTTCGAGTTGCTGCTGCCGCTACTGCTGCTGAAAACAGAAATTCTTTCCCAACATTTGAACACCACTTCAGTGACCAACAAACTTTCCTGAGTGACCTATCGAAAAACTTGCAATAAGTCCATCTCCTGCTACTGGACAGAATCAAATATTACTAACATTGCTAAACATTCAAATGCAGCAGCCATAATATTTGGTGTATTCTGAAATTTACATTTACCTTCCAGTCCTTCAGTAATATTCCTGTAATCAAGGACACTTGACAGATTGCAACCAAGGGTATGTAAACATTTTGAAAGTGAATGCACTGATATCACAATAGGTTTTGATCTGTCAAATTTCATTCATTTTCAATAGAAGCCACTCTTACAGATTTTTTGTTGCTCTTCAATGTTTACAAAGTGTACAGAGCTCAAAAAAGTAACATTTTTTTGGAAGCAGGAAGTAGGCAATATGCCCAATGGCATTAGCTACCTCTTTACACCTTCCAGTTCTGTTCTCTTTCCTCGATGAAGCAATACATTGCCTTCCCAAACATCAATGTTAATTTTATCATGAGTTCTGTATTTTCTGTATTTACTTTCCCCTTCTGGGTTGATCAATAATGTTGAGTAAAATTGGAGATGAAATTTGGCAAAGGAAAAGAAAAGAATTGCTCCATGGGTTTAATGGATAGAAAAATCAGGCAGCGTGGAACAGTTAAGGAGTCATAGAAATATACAGCACAGAAACAGTCCCTTTGATCCAATCCATTCATGCCAACCAGATATCCTAAATTAATCTAATCCCATTTGTCAGTATTTGGCCCATATCCCTCTTAACCCTTCCTATTCATATTCCTATCTAGATGCCTTTTAAATGTTGTAATTGTGCTGAAACTGTGTTAGTGGAAAAGGGCAGCAGGTCAGGCAGCATCCAAGGAGCAGGAGAATCGACGTTTCGGGCATGAGCCCTTCTTCAGGCTCATGCCCGAAACGTCAAATCTCCTGCTCCTTGGTTGCTGCCTGACCTGCTGCCCTTTTCCAGCAACACATTTTCAGCTCTGATCTCCAGCATCTGCAGACCTCACTTTCTCCTAGAAAATGTTGTAATTGTACCAGCCTCCACCACTTCCTCTGACAACTCATTCCATACCCTCACCACCCTCTGTGTGAAAAGTTGTCTCTTAGGTCTCTATTAAATCTTTCCCCTCTCACAGTAAACCTATGCTCTTTGGGTTTTGACCCTTCTACTCTGGGAAAACCGCCTTGGCTGTTCACCCTATCTGCATACCTTATGATTTTATAAACCTCAATAAGGTCACCCCTCAGCCATCATTACTCCAGGGAAAATAGCCCCTGTCTCTTCAGCCTCAAACCGTCCAATCCCAGTAATGTCCTTGTAAATCTTCCTGCATCCTTTCAGGTTTAACAACACCTTTCCTATAGCAGTATTCTAAAAGTAGCCTTAACAATGTCCTGTCCAGCCACAACATGACACCCCAACTCCTACTGGTCAATATACTGACCAATAAAGGCAAGCATGCCAAACACTTTCTTCACCACCCTGTCTACCTGTGACTCCACTTCCAAGGAACTACGAATCTGTTGCCTTCAGTCACTTTGTTCAGCAGCACTCCCCAGGGAGGTTATCCATCACGGGCTGAATTTTCTCTGCATTGTCTCTCTTATGTAGACTAGGTTCTCAATCTATCTATCATGCCCTATGTTGGTGGGAACAGCTTAAAACTTTTAAAAGGAATGAACTTGTCTTCACATAAAAACCTCCATGCTTTCAGTATTTAAGAGAAATGTAATTATTTTTGTATCATACGCAGCCAAAGTCTCCACCTTGTACACAGCAAATTCCTTCAGTTATTGAAATTAATGATCAATAGTCTGCATTGATTTTGGTTGCGAGATCAATGTTGACTCAGAATTTTTAAGGTCTTTGTTGAAAAGCTCCATTGGATCCTTTGCATCCATTGATTGTTTAGTAAATGTAAATGCCCAGAGCTGAAAATGTGTTGCTGGTTAAAGCGCAGCAGGTCAGGCAGCATCCAAGGAACAGGAGATTCCAAGTGATTGCTTTCTCATTTGTTGAATTTAAACTAATTTGTCCACCACATATTCTGTAGAAAGGCCACTCCTCAGTAATGTGCAGCTTTTGTCGGAGTCTTTCCAAAAATGAATAAAGGGCTAGTACTGAAAGTTGGCTGTGTAGGAGCTTTGGATTGTCCTGAAATTATTTAGCAAGAATCACCCTCACTGAGGTAGTTCAAAATCTGCTCTTAAACAGATGGGGTTTGTTACAAATAAATTGTTGGTGTTTCTAATTCCTTAATTCAAAGGGTGTGTGCTTCCAAAATGTTACTCAGGAAGGTTGATCCTTATGAGGTGCCGAGATGGAAGGCAGGTGGTAAATGGATTTAACAGGAGATGGCGCAGCACAGCTAGCTCCAGACACAGATGCAAAACTGGGTGGGAGGGTCAGCTGTGAGGAGGATGCAGAGATGTTGAGTGTGATTTGGGCAAGTTCGATAAATAGGCAACTGCATGGGAAATGTCAGGTTATCCACTTTGGTAGCAAAAAATAGGAAAATAGATTGTTATCTGAAGGGTGATATATTGGGAAAAGGGTGGTGCAATGAAACCTTGGTGTCCTTGTACACCAGTCACTGAGAGTAAGCTTACGGTCGGCAGTGAAGAAGGCAAATTGTACGCTCACCTTCATAGTGAGAGAATTCATGTACAGAAGCAGGGACTGTACAGGGCCTTGGTGAGACTACACCTGAAATATTCTGTGCAGTTTTAGTTTCCTTATCTCAGGAAGGATGGCTATGGAGGGAGTGCAATGAAGATTTGCCAGACTGATTCCTAAGATGGCAGGATTGACTTGGGAGAAGAGAATGAATCAGTTACGACTATCTTCTCTTAAGTTTAGAAGAATGATGAGGGGGAGACTTCACAGAAACTTATAAAATTCTAACAGGGTAAAATTTGGAAGAATGCTCCCAGTGACAGGAGAGTCTGAAACCAGGGATCACAGTCTAAGGAGATGGGGTAGGCCATTTATGAATGAGATGAGGAGAGATTTCTCCATCCAGACAGTGATGAGTGTATGGAATCTCTATCATGGAATGTGGTTGAGGCCAAAACATTGAAAGTTCTCATAAAGAAGTTAGATCATGTTCTTAGAACTAAAGGCATCACAGGATATGGGGAAGAACAGGATATTGAGTTGGATGATCAGCCATGATCTGTATTAGATGGCGGAACAGGCTCGAAGGGCTGAATGGCCTCCTCCCACTCCTGTTTCCCATATTTCTAACCAACCTGTGGCTTTTCGTCAGTTGGTGGGTTTGTGGAGAGGTTATTGTTTATGGGGACAGGAAACCAAGGCAAGGATTTTGAGCAGAGAATTTATGGAGTTTGAACAGGGAGACATGTGGAATGGAGGAACATGGTAGAGACAGCTGATTGCTTGGTCTCATTCTTAGCAACAAGGATGGCCCCCCCACCAGTTCTTTAATGTAAAGTCAGAGGTGAGAATGGAGAGAAGGGGAGAGGAATTTATTAAGCTGGTTTACAGCAAAGAGAAGAAGGGTTATTCTTTACATTGCCAGATGATACTAAAGTAGTGAGCAGGTGGGGGCAGGACCCAAGCATGTTCTAATTGAACAAGCCAGATCTGGCAGTGGATGACTACACCACGTGTCTAACATATCCTTGCAAGTCTGCATCTCATGGATGTAACAGAGCTCATGTGAGGGCCATATGAGACAGAGCATTCAGAATGAGGGAGAATAATGGTTTTATTGGGAAGTAGGATAATAAAGCTGGAGGGGAGAGCACTATTGAGAAAATCACTTGCTGCAAAAGTGTTGTGCCAAATGAAGGCCAAAGGCTAGTCAGTTGGATTTTGTAAGTAAAAACAATTACTGCAGATGCTGGAAAACAGATTCTGGATCAGTGGTGCTGGAAGAGCACAGCAGTTCAGGCAGCATCCAACGAGCAGCGAAATCAACGTTTCGGGCAAAAGCCCTTCATCAGGAATAAAGGTAGTGAGCTGGAAGCATGGAGAGATAAACTAGAGGAGGGTGTGGTGGGGAGAGAGTAGCATAGAGTACAATGGGTGAGTGGGGGAGGAGATGAAGGTGATAGGTCAGGGAGGAGAGGGTGGAGTGGATAGGTGGAAAAGAAGGTAGACAGGTTGGACAAGTCCGGACAAGTCATGGGGAGAGTGCTGAACTGGAAGTTTGAAACTAGGATGAGATGGGGGAAGGGGAAATGAGGAAGCTGTTGAAGTCCACATTGATGCCCTGGGGTTGAAGTGTTCTGAGGCGGAAGATGAGGCCTTCTTCCTCCAGGCGTCTGGTGGTGAGGGAGCGGCGGTGAAGGAGGCCCAGGACCTCCATGTCCTCGGCAGAGTGGGAGGGGGAGTTGAAATGTTGGGCCACGGGGCGGTGTGGTTGATTGGTGCGGGTATCTCGAAGATGTTCCCTAAAGCGCTCTGCTAGGAGGCACCAGTCTCCCCAGTGTAGAGGAGACCGCATCGGGAGCAATGGATACGATAAATGATATTAGTGGATGTGCAGGTAAAACTTTGATGGATGTGGAAGGCTCCATTAGGGCCTTGGATAGAGGTGAGGGAGGAGGTGTGGGCGCAGGTTTTACAGTTCCTGTGGTGGCAGGGGAAAGTGCCAGGATGGGAGGGTGGGTCGTAGGGGGGTGTGGACCTGACCAGGTAGTCACGGAGGGAACGGTCTTTGCGGAAGGCGGAAAGGGGTTGGGAGGGAAATATATTCCTGGTGGTGGGGTCTTTTTGGTGGTGGCGGAAATGTCGGCGGATGATTTGCTTTATGCGAAGGTTGGTAGGATGGAAGGTGGGCACCAGGGGTGTTCTGTCCTTGTTATGGTTGGAGGGGTGTGGTCTGAGGGCGGAGGTGTGGGATGTGGACGACATGCATTGGAGGGCATCTTTAACCACGTGGGAAGGGAAATTGCAGTCTCTAAAGAAGGAGGCCATCTGGTGTGTTCTGTGGTGGAACTGGTCCTCCTTGGAGCAGAAACGGCGGAGGCGGAGGAATTGGGAATATGGGATGGAATTTTTGCAAGAGATAGAGTGGGAACAGGTGTAATCCAGGTAGCTGTGGGAGTCGGTGGGTTTGTAAAAAATGTCAGTGTCAAGTCGGTCATCATTAATGGAGATGGAGAGGTCCAGGAAGGGGAGGGAGGTGTCAGAAATGGTCCAGGTAAATTTAAGGTCAGGGTGGAATGTGTTGGTGAAGTTGATGAATTGCTCAACCTCCTCGCGGGAGCACGAGGTAGCGCCACTGCAGTCATCAATGTAGCGGAGGAAGAGGTGGGGTGTGGTGCCGGTGTAATTACGGAAGATCAACTGTTCTACGTAGCCAACAAAGAGACAGGCATAGCTGGGGCCCATAAGTATGCCTATGGCTACCCCTTTGGTCTGGAGGAAGTGGGAGGATTCAAAGGAGAAATTGTTAAGGGTGAGGACCAGTTCGGCCAAACGAATGAGAGTGTCGATGGAAGGGTACTGTTGGGGACGTCTGGAGAGGAAAAAAACGGAGGGCTTGGAGGCCCTGGTCATGGCGGATGAAGGTGTAGAGGGATTGGATATCCATGGTGAAGATAAGGCATTGTGGGCCGGGGAAAAAGAAGTCTTGGAGGAGGTAGAGGGTGTGGGTGGTGTCTCGAACGTTTGAGTTCAGTGGGGCAGGAGCATGCTGAGACAATGGGTCGGGCAGGGTGGTCAGGCTTGTGGATCTTGTGAAGGAGGTAGAACCGGGCAGTGCGGGGATCCCGGACTATGAGGTTGGAAGCTGTGGGTGGGAGATCCCCTGAGGTGATGAGGTTCTGTATGGTCTGGGAGATGATGGTTTGGTGATGGGGGGTGGGGTCATGGTCTAGGAGGCAGTAGGAAGAGGTGTCCTCGAGTTGGCGTTTAGCTTCAGCGGTGTAGAGGTCAGTGCGCCAGACTACCACTACACCCCCTTTATCCGCTGCTTAATGGTGAGGTTGGGATTGGAGCACAGGGATTGGAGGGCTGCGCGTTGTGAGGGTGAGAGATTAGGAGGGGGGTAGACAGGTTGAGGCAGTCAATGTCCCGGCGGCAGTTGGAAATGAAGAGGTCGAGGACAGGTAATAGGCCAGTGCGGGGTGTCCAGGTGGATGCAGTGTGTTGGAGGTGGGTGAAGGGGTCCTCGGAAGGTGGGCGGGAATCCTGATTGTGAAAGTAAGCTTGGAGGCGGAGGCAATGGAAGAATTGTTCGACGTCACGGCGTGTATTAAATCCATTGATGCGTGGACGGAGGGGGGTGAAGGTGAGTCGTTTGCTGAGGACTGATCGTTCATCCTCAGTGAGGGGGAGGTCTGGAGGGATGATGAAAACTCGGCAGGGCTGGGAGCTGGGATCTGATGTGGGTGTGGAGCTGGGAGTGGGGTTGGAGCCAGTACCTGGAGTGGGTATGATAGTGGGGGGAATGGGGGTGGAATCATGAGCAGGGGTAATGTGCCCCTCAGGGTTCTGGGGGGGTGGGGATAGTGACAGTGGGGTCTGTGGGGGGCGTGTCAGAAGACTGCAGGTGAGTGGCGCTGGTGGGGGCGGAAGTAGTGGCAGACACGGCAGTAGGGATGGCGGAAGTCACTGAGCGTGTGGCATCAGCGATGATGTGAGGGCCGGAAGTGGCTTTGGGAGTGGCCATGATGGGGGCGGAAGTGACATCATCAATCAGCGTGGGGGTGGAAGCTGCATCAGCTGCATGGCTAATTGCGTTTCTGAGGCTGGGGGAATCTTCTGGAATGTTTGAGGAGCGCTGGTTATGGAGGTGGGTGGATAAAAGTTTGTTGTACTTACAGTTTTTGATGTTTGAGATGGAGTTAACGTACTGTTTGTCGAGAGTATGAATTCTCCTGAGGATGTAGTACAGAGTGGGTCCTTTGGACAGAACACCCCTGGTGCTCACCATTCACCCCACCAACCTCCACATAAACCAAATCATCCGCCGACATTTCCGCCACCTCCAAAAGGACTCCACCACCAGGGATATATTTTCCTCCCCACCCCTTTCCGCCTTCCGCAAAGACCGTTCCCTCCGTGACTACCTGGTCAGGTCCACGCCCCCCTACGACCCACCCTCCCACCCTGACACTTTCTCCTGCCACCGCAGGAAGTGTAAAACCTGTGCCCATACCTCCTTCCTCACCTCTATCCAAGGCCCTAAAGGAGCCTTCTACATCCATCAAAGTTTTACCTGCACATCCACTAATATCATTTATCGTATCCATTGCTCCCGATGTGGTCTCCTCTATATTGGGGAGACTGGGCGCCTCCCAGCAGAGCGCTTTAGGGAACATCTCCGAGATACCCGCACCAATCAACCACACCGCCCCATGGCCCAACATTTCAACTCCCCCTCCCACTCTGCCGAGGACATGGAGGTCCTGGGCCTCCTTCACCGCCACTCCCTCACCACCAGACGCCTGGAGGAAGAACGCCTCATCTTCCGCCTCGGAACACTTCAACCCCAGGGCATCAATGTGGACTTCAACAGCTTCCTCATTTCCCCTTCCCCCACCTCATCCTAGTTTCAAACTTCCAGTTCAGCACTCTCCCCATGACTTGTCCGGACTTGTTCGACCTGTCTATCTTCTTTTCCATCTATCCACTCCACCCTCTCCTCCCTGACCTATCACCTTCATCTCCTCCCCCACTCACCCATTGTACTCTATGCTACTCTCTCCCCACCCCACTCTCCTCTAGCTTATCTCTCCATGCTTCCCGCTCACTGCCTTTATTCCTGATGAAGGGCTTTTGCCCGAAACATCGATTTCGCTGCTCGTTGGATGCTGCCTGAACTGCTGTGCTCTTCCAGCACCACTGATGCAGAAGTTGGATTTTGTAATTGGAGTCAAAACTGAATTTCAAGGATAGTTTTTTGTTCTCTCCCGGGGTGGGTACAGCAGGAAATAGTGTTGGGGTATGGAGGGGGTAATGAGTAGTTCAAGGAAGCATGGTCTTTCTTAACTGTAATTGACATTTTAGGACAGTAGCCAGACAATATGTGATGGCAAGGTCAAGAAAGTGGCTATGAGTCAGGGCACTTACATCGTTGGAGAGACTGAGGGAGGACAAGAGATCAGGGAACTCAGAGGAAAGAAATGTGATGAGTGATGATGTAAGTTGAAATATCAAGGATGAGAAGCCAATTGGTGCAGAAGCTAAGGAAGGAAAACAATGGAAGCGGTGATAACACATTTTTCAGACTTTGAAGGGAAGGAGAGAATGATGGTTTTGAAACAATGCCGAGAGGTGTGGAACAGGATGAGATGTTCAAAGGAAAATGAAGTGTCAGATGTGTATGGGATCAGGCCAAGGTGTGATCTTATGATAAGCTCCACTGTGCTAATCATAACAGGGCGAGTGGTGGAAGATGCAATCAAATGGGAAGGCTTCATTACCTTTCAACACGTTTTGCATTAAGGCTGGCAATTGGTTTGCCAATTCACAAGCTTAATATAAATAAAATTAAACAAAGATTTCAACACTGATCTCTTCCAAGATACACTGTCAAGATCTTGCTTCGTTTGGACATGTTGTGATGATTTTCAGTGTGAGTGCCCAATGCAAATGGATAGTTAGCAGCATATTGAAATAGCTCAGCACTCAGAGCTGAACAGCATTACTCAAATGAGACCTGGCCAATGAAATTGCATGGAAATTGGCAATGAAGTCACACCAACTTCCTCCTCCACTCAGAAGGCTGGACAAATTGTAGTCCAACAATTATTTGGAGAAGGAGAAGTAATAAAAGAAGATGTGTTTCTAAAATTAGCAAAGACATTCACTGAAAAACAAATCTACAATGGCTGTATGACCCATGCAACAGATGATTTTAGATGATGAACACTGTTGTGATTATCTGACAATATGGCACTGTAAGGTCACTTAGCAATGAGGGTTTGTTTTACAGGAGAATACGTATTATTTTCTTCAGGATGTGCTGGATGCTAAGTCTCCAACAGATCAGTAAAAATGCTAAGAGAAAAGCCATAGGTTGATTTGCAATTGAGTATGCAATTATTTGTGTGCATTAAGCATGTTCAATTTTATTCTTGTTATTTTATATTACTTCTAGTTGGCAGTTAACTTTTCCTATCTCTTAATGGTGGATATATTTAAGTAAATAATTGTAATTGACATGTTCAGACACGTTATAACATACTTCTCGGACATGTGAGACCAGAACTTGGCTCTTCTGACCCAGAGGCAGAAATACTACCACGGTGCCAGTTATTTATTTCACTTTCCTTTCACTGGCTTCAGAGAGTTTTCTACTAGGAATCTTTCAAACTAATATGCTTAGAGACTAAAGGGATAAGACATTGATTAGCAAATTATTGCTAAGTGCTGCTTGATAGCATTATTGATTAATTGCAGAATCACAAAAGCATTGCAGTAAACCAGGAGGCCATTAGGTCTATGTGCCTGCATCAGCTTGTTCAATGCACGTCATTACCTTGGGTTCATCTCCTGCTTTCTCCCCAAACTTTGTATTTCATTCTTATCCAAAATGGCCATCCGATGCCCTCTTTAATGCTTCAGTTGAATCTGCCTCCACCACACTTCTGGGCAGCACATTCCATAACTAGCTATCGCTGAGTGAAAGCTGTTTTGTTCACTTCACCCTGGCTGATTCTGTAGATAATGTTAAATCTACACCCTTTTTTTTCTGTTCCCTTTATGAACAAGAACAAATTCTCCCTACCTACTCCATATAATCTACTCATGCTTTTGAAAAGCTCTCTCAGATCTCTTCTGTGCAACAGTCCTGAGTTCTTTGATCTTTCCTTATAACTCAAGTTCCTGACTCCTGAAACCATCATTATAAAATGTCCTGTCCAGTGAGTTCACATCATTTCTTTAGCAGCTCACAATATCCCAGTGAGGTCTAACAAGTGTCTTGTACAAGTTCCAAACACCTCCTTGCTCTTGTACTCTATCACCTTATTTATAAAGCCATGGATACCATATGCTTCACTGATTGCTCTATCTACCTGACCTGCCACCTTCAGTGATCTGTGCACATATCTTAAGAGAGTGGTCAGAATTATTTGTATTGGAATTCAGAAAAATAAGGGGAGATCACATAGAAACTTATAACATTCTTACAGGATCAGATTGTGTAAATACAAGAAGCTTTTGGGGCAGCATGGTGGCTCAGTGGTTAGCACTATGGTCTCACAGCATCAGGGACCCAGGTTTGATCCCAGCTTTTTTAGATTAGATTACTTACAGTGTGGAAACAGGCCCTTCAGCCCAACAAGTCCACACCGACCCGCCGAAGCGCAACCCACCCATACCCCTTACCTAACACTACGGGCAATTTAGCATGGCCAATTCACCTGACCCGCACATCTTTGGACTGTGGGAGGAAACCGGAGCACCCGGAGGAAACCCACGCAGACACGAGGAGAACGTGCAAACTCCACACAGTCAGTCGCCTGAGGTGGGAATTGAACCCAGGTCCCTGGCGCTGTGAGGCAGCAGTGCTAACCACTGTGCTTCAGGTGACTGTCTGCGTGGAGTTTGCATATTCTCCCCATGTCTGCGTAGGTTTCCTCCAGGTGCTCCAGTTTCCTCCAACAGTCCAAAGATATGCAGGATAGGGTGGATTGGCCACGCTAAATTGTCCCATTGTGTTCAGGGATGTATAGACCAGGTACATTAGTCTGGGGAAATGTAGAGTAATATGGTAGGGGAATGGGTTTGGATGGGTACTCTTCAGAGGGTTGTTGTGGACTTGTTGGACCAAAGGGCCTGTTTCCACACTGTAGGGATTCTATGATTCTATGTTCTTGATGATTGGATTGTCCAGACCAGAGGTCACAGTCTAGAGATTTGGGAGAGGCCATTTCGGACTGAGCTGAGGAGAGCTGAGCTTGTGGAATTCACTGCCATAAAAAGTAGTGAAGGACAAATCATTGAATGTTTTCAAGAAGGAGTTAGATATAGTTCTTAGGGCTAAGAGGATCAAAGGGTTTGGGAAAAAAAAACAGAAACTGGCTACTAATGGATCGTATTGAGTGTGGAGTACACTCAAGGGCCAAATGGCCTACTACTACTCCTATTTTCAATGTTACATACAACCAGGCCCTTCTGGCCTTGCACATCCTTTAGCATTGTACTCTTTAATTTATATAATATGCTTTCTGCCAAAATACATCATATCACCCTTCTTTGCATTGGACTTCCCCATCACTGATCTGCCCATTCCACCAACCTGTCAATCTCCTCTTGAAGTTCTACAACGTCCTCCTCATAGTTTACAATTCTTTCAAGTTTTATGTTATCTGCAAAATTTGAAATGCACAGCAGGATATAGGTGATTAATATATACCAGAAGAAAAGGAGTTCCACCCAATTCTGACCCCGGGGAAGCTCCATTACAAACCTTCATAGAATGCCAACAGTGTGGAAACAGACTCTTCAGTTCAACAAGTCCTCACCGACCCTCCAAAGAATATTCCACCCAAACGCATTCCCCTACTATTCTACATTTACCCCTGACTAATGGACCTAACCTACACATCCCTGAACACTATGGACTATTGTCTATTGTCTATTGACAATTTGGCATGTCCAATCCACCTGACCTGCACATCTTTCAGTTGTGGAAGGAAACCAGAGCACCCAGAGGAAAACCACACAGACATGGGGAGAATGTGCAAATTCCACACAGACATTCACGTGAGGCTGGAATTGAACTCAGGATCTTGGTGTTGTGAGGTAGCAGTACTAACCACTGAGCCACCATGCTGCCCCTTCCTCCAACCCAAAAAATATCCTTTGACCTTTACTCTGCTTCCGATCACTCAGCTATTGGTTTATTCATGTTGCTACTGACCCTTTTATTCCATGACCTATAACTTTCCTGTTGTAGTAGATAACCTGTGGTGCTGGAAGAAAACACAGCAATTCAGGCAGCATCTGCAGAGCAGGAGAGTCAACATTTCAGGCATAAGCCCTTCATCAGGGAGGAGAAATAAATGGGGGGAGGTAGAGCTAGGGGAAAGGAAGGTGGATGGCAATAGGTGGATAGGGATGATTGTGTTAGGTCAATGTAGGGGATGATTGTGATAGGTCAATGGGAAGGGTGGAGCAAATGGATGGGAAGGAAGATGGACAGGTAGGTCAGCTCAAGAGAGAGATGTAAACTTGAAGAGTTGGATCTGGAATGGGATGGGGGTGGGGGTGGGGAGATTTAGAAAATGGTGAATGTGATGTTGTGATTGTGTGTCTGTTGTATGACTCTTTATCAAGCTTCTTCAATGTGACAACTATCATCACCTTACTGAAAATTCAGAACAGGAATTTTAGGCAATAATTGATTAGTTTGGATTTGTCCTAATGTTTGTGGACACTACATAGTTGGGGACATTTCCACTATTGGATAGATGCCAATGCTTGGATCTTATTCAGTACTACAGTCATGTTGTTGTTGAGGCCCAGTTTCTGTTGTATCTGAGACTCCGTTTGATTATAGAGAAAAATCCACAGCATATCTCAAAGAATGATAGGTGATTCCTTCTGGGCACCCAGGCCTATAGTTATGCCCCATTAAATACAGGTACCTCTGCTTTTTGAATGTTCACTTTACGCCACTTCGCTTTTATGAAAGACTACACTTGTTTCTTGTGAATCCGAAGAGGATTTTCACTTTTAGGGAAAACGGCAAAATTATTCTCATATAAGTCATGCATCTTCGTTTTTTGCCATTTTCAACCAACGAAAGTTTTCCTGGGAATGCTCTACTTCCGGGTAGTAGTGGATACCTGTATCAGATTAACAGATTATCTGGTATTTGTCACATTGCTGTGTATGTGGCGTTTCTATATAAGTATTGGCTCATATGTTTCCCACATAAATTTGGCAGAAGGAATATAACATGGGAAGATATGCTTTTGGCTGGATGAGCAGGAAAGCAGTATGCTATTTAAATGGAGGAAGTTTGCAGGAATTGATGGAGTAGATAGATCTGGGTGTCTTGGTGCATGTATCACAAAGCGTTAGCATGATGATACAGTAAATAATGTTTGTATCATTGCAAGGGGATAAAAAGGCAAATTGGATGCTCGATTAGATTGGTCTTTATTGTCACATAGACTCAGTGAGAATAGTGAAAGGTTTATACATCGCCACTTACAAAACAATTTAGTTACAAAGCTAGCTGGGTACGGTTTCTTTAATTGCAAGATCTTCGAAAATAGAGGAATAGAATGTCAAGCATTACAGAAATACAAGTTCAGAACAATGGTCTTCCAACCCAGACTGCTGGCACCTAGCTTCTGGTCAGCACTGGGACCTGGCTTCAGACTACACTGGGTGTTATGCCAGGCTGAGGAGTCACCTTGCTACACCATGAGGCTGTTACTACAGGTCGCTGCACCCAGGTAGGAGGTTACCATGCCACAAGGTTGCCATGCCAGGCTGGGAGATTGCCATGCCAGGCTGAGAGGTCACCAGGTTGCTGGAGACCAGGAATCATTGCTGGAGTTTGGGAGCAAAGGAGAAAAAATACACGAAGAAGAACAAAAGAAGAAGAAGACAAAGGGGCAGAGCAGGTGGGCTTTGGCTGCAGCGCCCTACTCTGTCACCATCTTGAATCTTGCAAGGGGATGAAAATAGAGAAGGGGAGAAAGTGAGGTCTGCAGATGCTGGAGATCAGAGCTGAAAATGTGTTGCTGGATTCCTGAAGAAGGGCTTATGCCCAAAACGTCGAATCTCCTGTTCGTTGGATGCTGCCTGACCTGCTGCGCTTTTCCAGCAACACATTTTCAGCGATGAAAATAGAGAAGTGGATTGCATGGTGGCTCAATGTTCAGCACTGCTACATCACGGCACCAGGGACCTGGGCTCAATTCCAGCCTTGGGTGACTGTGTGGAGTTGGCACATTGTCCCTGTATCTGGTTGAGGAGATTTCTCTGGTTTCCTCCGACAGTCCAAATGTGTACAGGTTAGGTGGATTGGTTATGCTAAATTATCCCATACTATCCAGGGATGAGTGGATTAGTTACTGGAAATGCAGGGTTATAAAGATTCAGTGGGGTGTTGTGTCTGTGTGGGATGCTTTTTGGAAGGTCAGTGCAGTCTTGATGGGCCAAATGGCCTCTATCTGCCTAGTAGGGATTCTATTTTGCTCAGCTGTGCAGGATCTTATTGAGATCACAGCTTGTAGTTTTGGCCTTGAACCATGCTGGCAGCGTCTGGTGTTGTGGCCTGCTCACTCAGTTCTGGGAGATGAAGATGGTCCTCATTTGCAACTCCCCATCCATCAGCATGTCTAGGTTCCTATCCACAAATCCCATACAAAGCTGTTCTGTAGGAGAGTCACTTGAGGTGAAATGTTAACTCTGCTTTCTCCCCTCTGATGCTGCCAGACCTTCTGAGTTCCTCCAGCAATTTCTGTTCTTTTTTTCTCATTCATTATCCCCTTAATGTCTCATATACAGAATAGCTACTTGAGTAACTGTTGAAGAAATATCTGCACTTGAGGGCCATTTTGACTCTTTCATATGGATGATTTAATAATAATGATTTGCCTTTATGGGAAAGGGAGAATTTGACTTGTTTAAAAAATGCCTTTTCAGATGGTCATCTAAGAGCCAAAGGAATATTTAAGACAGTGTTGTCAATCACATTGCAAGTGTCATTGAAAAGCTATCAGTATACGAATCCTGCTAAACTTTCTCCTCTCTAACCTAAAGAAGCTGATATCAATTGCAGCATTTTTCCTGTCACCTTCATGGAGATCAGCTCATGTCCAACTGATTGAAATTCAACCTGAAAACCTACTCTATGAGGTAACCAGATATTGATTAAACTTATTGCATAATCAAAGAAGTCAGATGTAGCAAACTAAAAATACAATCACTATTTCTGTGATTGTCATTACCCTGAGTTTTTTCAAGATCTCTATGCACTAAAAGAATAGAAGAAGAGCATTCACAGCATAGATACATAGCGAGTCATGGCGAATAATTCAAGAACAATTGCAGCACAAGTTAGGTTAGAACTTGAACAATCCTGTTTTAATTTAATACTAAAATATTATTGCAAAATGGTAGTAGTACTTACAAATTGAAATCAGACAACCAGCAATTATCCAGCATCTTCTGTCAGAGACCCACAGCAGCAGTTATTTGTTGATTTTTCTTTTTGTCAAATTTTAAAGTCACTTTTATTTTGTTTTCTTCCCTTCTGTCTTGAAAGTGGTGCCACACGTAGAGTGCAACTCGCTCTTAAAAGTATTTGATTGAAGATTTTAACATGGAAAATAAAATTTTGGACAAAATGTGGAAGAGACAATTCCCGAATAGTTGCAACAGCTGTAGTGACGACAATTCTAATGTTGATTATATCCTGAGGTACAAAATCCAGTAATAGCCACAATCATTCTGAAGCCAGAAATGTACATAGATTGTGCTACTTGTCAAGACTGTGTATAAAGAAGAGCCCCTATGCCCAAAACATAAAGCTCTCTTTAGATTTTATTAATGGTAACATTAGTATAACGTTAGAGGAGTTTTTTGAGAGGTAGAGTCTTCGCATTATTGGAACACTTCTGATGTCAATAAATCCAGAAGTTAAATTGTAGTGGAGTATTTGATCTTGCGGAGCTTGTCAGGAAACCCAGTCTGATGCTTTATTAAAGCAGTATACAGTCTCTAGGCAGAAGTAAACATGGCGTTGAAATCAAACGATCCTGACTCACTAATCTACTGGAATTCCCTACAGAAGACTCTGAATTTGAATGAAGACTATCCATCCATTAAACAGGATATGATTTGTTCAATATTTGGCGCCTTTTGCAGTAAGTTAAGTTTGAAGAATTAATGAAAATTACACGGACTTAAAATCCGCTTGACAACAGTAAAATTTAAATAGATTGCGCTAAACAGGAAAGGTTTTTTCTAGGAAGCATCGATGACAGGAGTTTGAACAGTTTGTGCTGTGCCCCAAGCTCTTTACTCTATTTATAACTTCTTTCAGAGAAAACTACTTGTAAAATATGAAGAGAATTAATGATGCCAGTCTGTATGACAAGGCGACCAATAAAACAGAGATAAATTACATTCGAAGAGATTGGACAAGTTAAGTAGATAGGCAAAAAAATACCAGATGGAGTGCATTGTGGATAAACGTTTACTTAAAATTAAGCATTGAATTAAGCTGATGTAAATAAGTGAGCTAAATTTAAATGTTATGTGAAAGGACAAATAGGCAGAAGTGGTAAAAACTAATTAGTAAAAGGAGCAAAGAGCTTGACAACATGGGTAATGGCGGGATCAGGGCATTTGAAGTACAATTATGCAAGGTCTGAGTGACAAAACAGACCAATTATTTGGTTCTCCAAGAATTAATTATGCAAATAGAGTGATCAACATCATGATTTTGTTCCTATGAGCTTTGGAACAATGAAAAGAAGGGGATACTATGCCATGACAATATTAAGAGAGGAGGAAATCCTTAGGAATCATAGTCTGACAGATCAAAAACATTTGTGGAACCGTTTTAACCCGTAGACTTACAACCCTCAAGTTAGAATTGTGCATGTGTATGCATTATATTGGTCGATCTGGGGGAGGTAGTCGGAGTGAAATGAAATTCAGAATCTTGTTGTGTTATTGAGCTTCTTACCTGCAGTGAGAGCAGCCAGTAAGAATCCCACACTGCCTCTTCTGTGTGCAGTTCCACCTAGCCATGAATAAATTAGGCTGTGGTGAAGCCATAGGTGGGCCTTCCCTTCGATCGACCAAAAAGACTTGCCTAAAGTGGGCTGCATGCCTGTCAGAGACTGGCAGCTCTGCTGAGGAGGGCATGGCTACGGTAGTAGGATCACCCAAGATTACAGAGTAATCCAGGCTGTGGATAAATAATGTGGGGTAGGGAGGGGGGATGGTCAATGGACCTTGTGGAGTCAATGAGAGGAAAGGGCAGGGAAACAAGGACTGGAGAATTTTTATATACAAACGTACAGCAGGAGTAGGCTATATAGTCCCTTGAGCTGACTGTGTCATTTGGTAAGGCGGCATGGTGGCAAAGGGATTAGCACAGCCACCTCACAGCACTGGGGACATGGGTCCAATTCCAGCATTGGAGAACTGTCTATCTGGAATTTGCGCATTCTCTCCATGTCTGCGTGAGTTTTCTCCGGGTCGTCAGTTTCCTCCCACAGTTGAAAGATGTACAGCTTAGGTGGATTGGCCATGCTAAATTGCCCATAATGTCCAGGGAGATGGATGGATTTACAATGGATTAGGATATTTGCTTGCACATAAATAGACTAATTGATGTTGTATTTTGAACAGGGATAGGGTGGGAGACTGGGCATAGGTGGATTGCTCTTTGGAGGATCAGTGCAGATTTGATAGGTCACATGCCCACTATCTGCACTGTAGGGACTCTATGCTTCTTCTATGAAGATCATAGTTGATTTGGTTGTGGCTTCAACTCCACTTTCTCTGATACCCTTTGTCTCTGCTGTCAGTCAAGAATCTATCGATCGACCCCCTCTCTGGGCAAGAGAATTCTGCAGATTCACAACCCTCTGGAAGAAAAAGAACTACTCCTTATCTCCATCTTAAATGGGAAACTCCTGTTTATTTTTAACAGCGTTCTGCAAGGAAAAACATCCAGTCAGCATCTATCCTGTGAAGTCCCCTCAGAAACATTAGTTTCAGTAGATCTCCACTTATTTTCCTAAACTTAAATGGACAGAAACCTAACGTATCTACCTTTCCTGAAAAGGTAATTCCTCATCCTAGGGATCAGTTGAAAGATCTTTCTCTGCATTGATTAAAATGCAGATATGCCCTTTTCTTAAATAAGGTGACTAAAACTGTACACAGTGCTATAAATATGATCTCACGAATCCCCTATATATTTGTAACAAAACATACAAAGTTTTATATTCCATTCCCTTTGCAATATGCACCAACATCTTGCTTGCCTTGGGACAAATCTATCAACGATACCATTGGTCCCTTGCACCACTTTAAAAATCAAAGATGTTCATTTCAAACAGAAGCAAGCTGATTTATTTTTCGTTCAGTGGGTTGAGAGTCTTTGAAACTCTCTTCCTGAAAAGCTGGTGAAAGCAGAGTCCTTGAATCTTTTGAAGACAGAGATAGATCCCTGTTAAGGGGGTGAAATATTGTTGGGGTAGGCAGGAATATGGATTTAAGGACACACTCAGATCAGTCATGATGTTGTTGAACGACAGAGTGGGCTATGTCTGTGGGATTTGTCTGTTTTTGGGTTTGTCCGTTTCCTAATCACTTGGTGTACCTGTATATTAGTATTTTCTGATTCATATACTGTACCAAAATCCCTCTGTACTTCAGAGTGTATGATTTCACTCTATTTGAACAGTATTCTGCTTGGCTATTCTTACTGCCAAAGTAAACAAGCTTACATTTTCCCACGCTATATTCTATCCGTCAACTTTTTGTCCACTCAATTAACCATTCTACAGCTCTTTTCTAGTTTCCTTATGTCCTGCTCATGAATGACCTTCCTACCTATCTCTGTGTCATCAGCAAATTTACCAACCCTACCTTTAGTCCCTTCATTCAAGTCATTGAACTAGATTGTAAATACTTGAAGTCCTAGCACTGATCCCTGTGGCACACTTTCAACCCAAAGTGACTTATTCATACCCACTTTATGATACCTGGGAGCCGACCTTTTTTTTCATCCTTGCTAATATTTTATCCCCTACACTATGAGCTCTTGGTAAGCTTAGATGTGGCGCCTTGTCAAATGCCTTCTGAATTGCTCTCAGTGCCTCTGTCCAAACCTTTGGAATAAACCAGCAGCAGCAGTAAGGCAAAGCTCTTAGGTGGTCATTAATTGACTGTTGAACAGCCTCAATCAATGCTGGTGTAAAAAGTTTGATCTTCCTGTTGAGAACTTCATTCTGGCAGTGTGATTCTGGCAAGCCACCAACCCAAATATCTTTCCTACCACAGCATGGGTAAACAATTTTGTCCTCAGTCACACCAGCTCCACGACGCATTCTCTCTTCCTCGGATTTCTACAGGATTTGGGATGGAAGCTAGCCTGTTGACCCATTGTTTCTGTTTGATGACTGTTTCAGCTCCTTGAGCATTTATAAATATGAGTACTGTTTTGATACCACTTGAATTTTCGAGCCAGTGGACGGACTGTCCCTTGAGCCAGGAAGAAGCCCATAAAACAGCGGAGTGCTCTCAGCAGCAGTCAGGCAGCCATCAGAACTGGAGACTCCATTCAATGGAAAAGTAATTGAAATAATGAATGTCTACAACTACAGCAGTTCCCATAGCTGTGGGGTCTTCTGTTCGAGGGTTTGATCCCTTCTGGTTCTTCTGGTTCCCAGTTACAGTCTGTGACTGGGATTGGACGCACTCTCACTCATGACAGTAGGACTGCTGATCTTTATGCTAGATCTCTGGGCCACCAATTAGCCCTTCAGACCCACGGCCCACCCAGGGCCCTTGATTGGATGAGGCTCTTTGTGTCAGCTACTTAAGTGACACCTTCTCCAAAATTTCCTTCACCTTCCTATTCCTGGCTTTTCCAGAGTCCTGACCTGCAAATCATCCTAACAGTGGGATCCGAGTTCCGGGAATAAAAATTCTGCCTCATGTATCTCCAGAATGTTTGAATAGATGAGTCAAACTAATCATTCACAGATCGTATAGTCAAAATATCAAAGGTTCCTCTGTGCACTATTTAGAGGAAAGTCATAAATAACTTTATTGGAAATTTGGCTCCAATTTTATTCTGCAAAATTTGCTGATCAAATTAGTTGTTGGACTGTTGAATCTTTATTGGTGAGCGACGATGATGAACCTGGAATTACACACTTAAAAGGATAAACTCAGAAAGCTGAACTCAATTTTGTTATTGAGAAAACAATTGAGGGTGAAAACGTTTTTTTAAAAAATATAGAGATATTTAATTGTGTGTAAAATAGATGAATTCACATGTACTTTTAAGTTACTAATAATGGAAACTAGAACTCACAACTGTGAGTGTGGTTCTGTGCTCAGTTTCCATTATTAGTAACTTAAAAGCTCTTTGCTCTAACTATGGGTGGTAAATTAAAACATACTCACCAAACTGCAGTGCCAGTGACAGGGATGTGACGTAACATCCTGCTGACTAGACCAAACTATTTTGGGGGTACTTGACAAACTGAGCAAGGCCTCCAGGAGAACAGATAATGATTATATATTTCATGTCGACATGGAGAGAAGCTTTAATGCAGGGGTCAAATCTTGCTCTGTTGAATAACAGAACATTTTCAAGGTTTATGCAAATCACAGCATGGATATTACAACAATAATCCCACACTTCGATTTCCATAAGTGTCATATTATCTTTGTTTTCCACAGTCGTTTAGGTATTGCCTGTTCCTCAACCAAGGCCTTCGGTTGCTTTGAGCTTTGATAGTCTGGATGCCTTATCTGTTACTTGCACATTTGCTGTTACTCACTATATGGCTAAAGCATTGCCTCTTAACTAATATAACCCCAATGAAGGGTTTAACATTTAAATTAGGATTTAGCAAATTGAGGATTAGAAAGAATTGTTTATTTTTATTTCTTTATACTTACGATCAACAATGGAATTCATTACAGTTCCTAATTGTCCTTGAAAAGGTGATAGTGAACTGCATTCTTGAGATACGGCAGCCAGTGTAATGCCATATGGTATAGCACCTTGCAGCAAACATTCCTGAAAAAAATTGTCCTACATCCTCCCATTAGAGGTGATCCAGTCATCACTGCTGACTACCAAAGGCCTTACCTCCTTTTGACCTCCAGCCAGGTCTTTCTGTTCCAGAGCAAGGAGTGAGGTATTCACTAAGGATTCTAGGGTGGATGCCACATGAGGTAAAGAACTGGCCATTCTGTCATCTCATGTTACTAGTTCAGGTAACTCCCTGCATGCCCAACATTGCTATTGTGTCATGTGTTCTTTTACGTTATTTTTTTCTTTACAAAGATATCTTTCTAATAGTTAACTATTTATTTGTTATTTGTTTGTGCAAAGATGGGTGCATTTGTCAGGAGGCCTGGTATTATTAGACCTGCCTGAGAACTGTCAGACCCGTAGGGGAGCATTTATTGCCAATTCCCAGTTGCCCTTGAGAAGGTGATCGTGAGCTGCCTTCTTGAACCACTGCAGTCAACCTGCTGTAGGTTGTCCCACAATGCCATTAGGGAGGGAATTCCAGGATTTTGACCCAGTGACAGTGAGGCAATGGCAATATGTTTCCAAGTCAGGATGGTGGGTGGCTTGAAGGGGAACTTGCAGGCCATGGTGTTTCCATGTATCTGCAGCACTTGTCATAGAGTAATTGAATCATTGAGTTGTACAGCATGGAAACAGACTCTTCAGTCCAAATTGTCAGTGCCAACCAGAAATCCTAAACTGATCAATCCCATTTTCTAGCATTTGGACTATATCCCACTAAACCTTTTCTATTCATGTACCCATCCAGATGCCTTTTAAATGTTGTTATTTTACCCACCTCCACCACCTCCTCTGGCAGCTCGTTCCATACACGCACCACCTTCTGTCCCTCAGGTCCCTTTAAATCTTTCACCTCTCACCTTAAATCTATGCCCACTAGTTTTGCACTTGTTAATATTCCTGGTAAAAGTCAAATGAATCAGTGCTTTTTTGTCTCTTTAATAATTATACGATCAGTCTGTTCTTTTTGAAGGGCTCTCCCTTTTTCCTGTCCTCTCTATCCTCACCTCCAACAATAACAAAGGAGTGTCTTTGTCACTAAAACTGAGACAATCCAGTTGACTGCCTTTGTTACTTACCTCCCCTCATTAGTCACAATGCTCAGTTAGGAACACAGGAACATGAGAATGCCATCCAGCCCTTTTCCTTCTTGAAAGTGTTCATGGGTTGGAAAGTGCTGCCTAAGGAGCTTATGTGAATTTCTGCAGTTCATCTTGTAGATAGTACACACTGTTGCTACAGAGTGTTGCTGATGGAGGGAGTGGATGCCTGTGAATATGGTGTCAATCAAGCAACTGCTTTGTCCTGGATGATGTCAAGCTTCTTGATTATTGATGGAACTGCACACATTCAGGCAAGTAGGGAGTATTCCATTACATTCCTGACTTGTGTCTTGCATATGGTGGACAGGCTTTGGGGAGTCAGGGGGTGAGTCACTCATTGCAGTATTCCTAGCCTCTTATCTGCTCTTGTAGCCATGTATTTATATGGCAAGATCAGTTTAGTTTTGGTCAATGGTAACTCCCAGGATGTTGATAATGAGGGATTCAGTGTTGGTAATGCCATTTAATGTCAAAGGGTAGTGGTTAGATTGTCTCTTATTGGGAATAGTCATTGCCTGGCATTTGTGTGGTATGAATGTTACTTACCACCTTTCAGCCCAAGTCTGGAGATTGACTGGATCTGAGTAGTTTGAACATGGACTGCTTCAGTATTTGAGGAGTTGCGAATGGTGCTGACATTGTGCAATCATTGGCAAATATCCCATTTCTGAACTAATGTTGGGCATTGATGAAGCAGCTGAATATGGTTGGGCATAGGTCACATGCCTGTAGAGATATCCTGGAGCTGAGATGATTGACCTCCAATAACAGAACCATCTTCATCTATGTGCTAGGTATGATTCCATCATTAATCATTGATTAACAGCATGGAAAGGTTGGACTAAATTTGTATGTAATTATATAGTATACCTGGGCCAAACCTCCAAAACAAAGGTTGAAGAAGATTTGCAGGACCTGGGCTATATAATTTTACCTATCAAAAGTTATTTCCAGGCATGAACAGCTTAGTACTTTTGCAGGGCCCTGAAGCATAGGGGAGGTTGGTAGGGTCAGAATGTGCATTGTTGGGATGTTGAGAGATGGGTGAGTTAGGTTGAGAGGAGGGTTGGGGGTTGGTGGTTGAACATTGTCAGAAGAGGATGAGTGTCATCAAGGAGCAAAGTGAACTACTGGGGCCTTTGTTGGTCAGTGCATTTTCAGCGTGCATGGTGTGAGTGAGAATTGCCAGGGTGCTTGGGTGGGTCAGTGAGGGTACTAGTGATCACCATTGGATAGTGGAGGAGTTTTGCAGGTGAGAATTATTGGTAAGGGGGAGGAAGAATTTTTAGCATGCATGACAGTTTTGTTGCGGAGTGTGCCTTAAGCTAGTTTGAGTTTGATTTCGACAGCTCAGGCCCAGCTATTTTGGGTTGTAGAATAATTCATATATTTTCCTATAATGTACTGTCTAGGAGTCCATTCCATTTATAGTTTAATGGTTGTGTGAAGCTTTGTTTGGTTTTAGTCCTCAATTTCTCTTTTACTGGTCCAAATTTGTGGTCTTGTATCAAATTCATTTGATTTAATGTAACATAGCTTTCCAGATTACCCTTTTCCATACTGTTTACAATTTGATGTTTCTATAAAGTCACCTTATGAATGTGTTTCTTAAAGGCTGACAACCCAAGTGCCTCCAAATTCAAATTATTAATCCCAGGCCTTTATATTCATCTGTAAATTGGGAAGTGGGTGGAAAGTGATTAATCTCAAAATAAATGTTTCTGGTCTCAATGGTGAATTGAACACTCAAATTATAGTACCATTTCTCCATATGTTTCAAGGAATTCTTTTCCAAATATTGGCTTTGCAAAATATTAATGAAATCTCTGCTAAACATAATTATTTTCAAAAACAGAAGGAGAAATCTCCAGAGAAACTCAGCAGGTCTGGCAGCATTTGTAGACAGAAACCAAAGTAAGTGTTTCAACGTCAGTTACTAAGAAGGGTCACTGGACTTGAAATATTAACTCTGTTTTCTCTCCACAGGTGCAGCTTGAACCGCTGAGTTTCTCTAGCTATTTCTGTTTTTGTTTCAGGTTTCCAGCATCTGAAATTCTTTATTTTATAATTGCATTCACTCCTGGCACTTCAGACATTGAAAGTCTCTTACACAAATAAAGGAGTTAAAAGACTTTTTTTTATTGGAGTCAAACAAGTACATAGATTAATAACATACAGAGCAAACCACAGTCAATCATAACCAGAATCTTCTTTCTGCAGTGAAGATTATATAGATCTCTGAATAAATTACCTCCAGCTGCAGGTCCAACCATTAAATAATACACTCTTTACTAGCAGTTGTGAAGTTCAGAACAACTTCTTAAAAATCAGCATCAAAATTTGTCCAGCACCAAAACTTTTGCAATGTTGTAATGCCTCATTGTTTCCCTTTGAATATAAAGTAAGTCTTCTTGGCATCTGCCTTTCTGAAAATTGGTTTCAGTAGCAGAGAGTTTCCACATTGTAATACACTGAACTTGAGAGAATTGAATACAGGATGCTTATACTTAGTACAAATTCATTTGGGTTGTAAAAAACTCAATGGCAACAGATAGTGACAAAGTGGCCTTGTTATAGAAGACCAGTTAATTGGAGAACTTAGTACCTTCACAGTTTGTATGTAAATGCCATACATACTCAAGTAATAGTTGATCTCATGTGAAAGTCGACCCCGTATTTTTGATCAAATAAGCTGGACTTTTCCATATATCTCATGTAAACATTGACCCTAATTCTTCACAGATAACAAATCAGCATTTATGAGTCAGTGTGCTGGCCGTCATGACCCGCTCCAGCTTTCCAGAATGCCGGTTCTTCTACTCCCCTCCTGGTTTTCCAGTCCACTGGTTGTTGAATTCTGCTCCAGGTTTTCAGAATTACCTTAATTCATTTTTTTAAAAACTTTTTACATTACATTACTTACACTGTGGAAACAGGCCCAACTAGTTCACACCGACCCTCCAAAGAGCAACTCACCCAGACCCATTCCCCTTTATTTACCCCTTTATCTAACACTACGGGCAATTTAGCATGGCCATTTCACCTAACCTGCATATTTTTGGACTGTGGGAAGAAACTGGAGCACCCGGAGGAAACCCACGCAGTCACGGGGAGAATGTGCAAACTCCACAAAGACAGTTGCCTGAGGCGGGAAATAAACGCGGGTCTCTGGCGTTGTGAGGCAGCAGTGCTAACCACGTTGCCACTGTGCCACCCATATTTGTTCAGAGATCATTTGGGTTTCTGCTAATGATACGGTATGAATTTTGACAGGCATGAATTTCAGCCTCTCAAAAGCAGTATCCATGTAATAATTGGCCCCATAAAATTAACCTTAAAAAGTAGTCAAAAAATTTGACTATTACTTGAGTATATATGATACTCAGTATTGGAAATAGGAATTTCAGTGGATTTATTTCCAAACATCCTCAGATGATGTTGGATTATTGGGGAAAGGAACTGGGCATTTCTTCACAGAGATGAAAAACTTGAAATAGCTCCTGGAAACCATCTTTAGACAGGGAGCCAATAACGTAATTAGAACCACAGAGATGTAAAGCACGGAAACAGACCCTTCGGTCCAACCCGTCCATGCCAATCAAATATCCCAACCCAATCTAGTGCCACCTGCCAGCACCCGGCCCATATCCCTCCAAACCCTTCCTATATGTACAGCCAGCCAAATGCCTTTTATATGTTGCAATTGTACTAGCCTCCACCACTTCCTCTGAAACTGGGAAATGGTCAGTGACCATTCTTCTTGACCAGAAAGCATAAGGCAACTGAATGTATGCACAGGATGAAGAGAAGACAGAGGAGCGAGATTTGGATCCAACGTACAGTGGAAATTAAATTAGCACTGGAGGTTTTATAAGTAATTTGATCATCGTGCTGCTATTTGTTATCTGTGACTAATTCAGCAAGTCATTTTAAATATCAGATGAAAACTACTCTATCATAATTTTGGGGAATAAGAATTCAATTCAAGTTATAGCAAAAGCATTGACAGGACAGAATTAATGAAAAATTACTTGGAAATCTTTTTCAGAACCTAGTCCTAAATGTCCCTTTGCAAATCCAAATTTAGTGAAATTATTGGCTATTTTGAAAGTTCGTCACTTTTGGCATTATCACAAAGAGGTGACTGTTTTGACAAGCTTTGTTGAGAATACCCAATAGGCTCTTCCTTCTGAAAACTTATATTAATATGAAATTGGTTAACAGACAAAATTTCATTCCAACGGAGAGCGAGAACGCAAAAGAATTTTGCCAGATTTGGATAATTTGTACAAGAATTGAAAAAAGATCGATCAATGTGACTTGGTGAAGATCTTTTGGAAATAGTTTACACTCAATTGCTGTTGTAATGTTTTAACTTGCCAGATAGTGTCCACAATGCCATCCAAAAATGAAGTGGCTGGAAGGGGCAATGAACAGAGCATTCACATTTTCTTGCCTATCTGCGAATCATTTAGACATGGGCTTGTTGAGACCCACCATTTAATGTGCTACGTTACAATCTTCTGTAAAAGAACAATAAAGCCAAGAATCAGTTAATGAGATCTGTATATAGGTAACACAACTCATGTTGAATAAATGCATTCATTTTTACCATTCTTCTGATGCTGTGATTGTTCTGGCCTTACATTGAACCTACCTATAATACTGCATTTACATTTTAATTACATTTTCATTTATTTATTTAATAAATGATTTTCAGTTTTGCTTTCAAAATTTTCTGAAAAGCCGAACAATGACATTCAGGTAAATTCAACATTTTTGCCATTTAAAGTTCAATGCAACTTTAAATACCAAAACGTGCGCACCATAATCAAAGGATCGCAGACGGGTTAACATTGTGCCCACTGCGTTCCTGACTGTTAGAAGGTGGCAACAAATAGAAACAATCTGCAGATCATGGGGAATTTGCAGCACAAAATCAAAAATCTTAGAGCTGGTGCAGACATGATGGACCAAATGGACTCTTACTGTACTAACTATTTTGTGGGCGACCAAAGTATCACTGATATGAAAATTTAAGTTTGAAAACTGGATTGAAAAATCTTTACTGCGAAATCAGTGAGCTTGGATCTGTATCAATTGGTGATGCATACTCAGCATTTATTTATACTTCTGAAATTATACCAGAATTCCATAGTTACTGCTAATTTTTAATGTTCCAATGGGTGGTTATGCCGTTTATACTCTTGTTTTTAGAACATTTTTTATTCATTTTACTCCCTCAAAATATCTGAGCCATCACCTTCTATAATATTATTAATACCTTCTTCCTGTTTTAGTTTATGGCCCATTTAGTAAAACTAAGATACTGTTGTTCTTTTTATGGCTTTATCTACTAATGCTAACATTAGAATTCTAGGCTATGTGTGAATAAATAGGTTGTTAAAAGTGCTTGTTTCATGTTATGTTGAGACAACATTAAAGCAGGAATAATCTGCTTCTGACAACATTAGACAAAGCCAGACAGCCATATATACAGACTAAACATACACTGTCTCATATGGTAACATATGTGAACACTTACTGTGAGCATTCAAACCAGAATTCACTTTTCTCACCTTGATGAAGAGAATGTTTATACATATTGTTGAATGATGCACAGCTGCATCCCTAACGTGCTCTGATCACGAACCGTAGGGGTGATCAGAAAACTGGTGGAATTTAATCAGGACCTACTCTTAAAGTCTATTGCAGTATAGTGTACCTAAATGTCAGCAGTAGGGTTGGAACATACCAAGTGAATAAGCTTTTCTCTTGCACCCTTTGTTTGTGTTGTGTCAGGCACTCCACTGGAATATATATAAGGAGGAGAGAGTCTGGAGCACATCCTCTTATGTCACACTGGCAAAATTTCCACTCATTTATCTTAGCTTCTTTTTAAGTTCCTAGTGGGACTGTTAGGCACTATTACTTTTCTACCTGCATAATAAATACTTCCTTACATCATTAATGTGAGCCATGTGCTTTAGTTTCCATTAGTTTTACATTTTATTGGCGCATTATTTGGCATGATTTTGTTGCTACCATCTTTTGGGGCCTTAGTCAGGTTTGGCCCGTTCATTTTAAATGGACAGAGGACATGGGAAAAAGGTAGTGATCAATCAACCATTTTGAACAGATTAGATTAGACTTACAGTGTGGAAACAGGCCCTTCGGCCCAACAAGTCCACACCGACCCGCCGAAGCGCAACCCACCCATACCCCTACATTTATCCCTTACCTAACACTACGGGCAATTTAGCATGGCCAATTCACCTGACCCGCACATCTTTGGACTGTGGGAGGAAACCGGAGCACCCGGAGGAAACCCACGCAGACACGGGGAGAACGTGCAAACTCCACACAGTCAGTCGCCTGAGTCGGGAATTGAACCCGGGTCTACAGGTGCTGTGAGGCAGCAGTGCTAACCACTGTGCCACCGTGCCGCCCACCATGAGAGAGAAACAGAAGGATGTGCCACAATCTATTTAAACACTCTTAGCGCATTTAATTCTCTATAAAATCCATCTGTCTATAATTTTAACGTACATTCAAATAAAGGAACTAATGGAGCAATGTTAACCTTACATTCCCCATAAAATTCTCCCTAATTGTACACAATCTCTATCTGAAATTGTAGGTCACACACTTTGATGCTTCTTGTTTTAGGAGGACTTAGCATGATTGACGAAATTCTGATCCACTAACTTGATTAACTGTTCTTCTTAAGTATAAAACAGCAAAGATCAAATCAAATAATATCACATGGAAATATCTATTCTATTAATGTGTGACCCTTTGTAAAGATAATTATTTTATCATTGTGATAACCAGAGTACAGATTTCACATGGCAACTCAGAATTGAAAACACATTTCCATGCAAGGGTTAATGTAACTCGTTTAGCAATATATTATTGAGGCGAACATGTCACCTTACTTGATACATAACAAAACCTCTAGGCCCCAGGCCTCAAACCTCCTCCTGGGTCTTTGACTCAAGAAAAAAAAGTGCTGAATTCTTCTTTAATGTGCTTTGTTGTGTAATGATTCTGGTGATTAGCGAGGATCCTGACATGCTAAACATTACCTACCATTTGCTATTCTCTTATCTCACACAACACAACTCAGCTCCCCTTCGAAATCCCACCAACCCTTCTCATGATAAAAAATAGACAGTTTACTCTTGTGGAGGTGCTCCTGTGTGGTCAAAAGTACTTCCCTCTGACGATTTCAAATGATGACCCAATTGTCAAATTATTAGCTAAAAAGTCGTGAGCTTGGTTATTGTGCTTGGTAACTTGAAAGGTTCTGGTTACTTTGGACCACAATTGAAAACTTCATTTGGGTAGGCACCGTAGTCGTTGGTCTACTGTCTGCATGTGCTACGTTTTATTTGTCCATCTTATATCTGAAAACAGAAGCTTAAACAATTCTTGTGTTTATGGCTACTTCAATTCATGAACTAGTGAGGATTAATTTATATCAGAATTTGCAAGTTCTAGTTGAGTTTGTTTCACCAGGCATTGTTGAAGAAGCTATGGAAATCCTGCTTAAGCTCAGACAGTTGTTTCAATTTTCTCAATAATTTCCACAGTGGATCGGGAAGGAGAAAGTAAACGGCAATCATCCTGATCCCACTGGCTCTCTGGGCTAGAGTCATCATCTGAACTCAATTCATCTTCATCCTCATCTTCCTCTGTGTCTTCATCACCTGATTCTGGGCAGTGCAATCCTAATGCATTTATACCAGAATCCTCTGAGGCAGATGGCGAAGAACAGTGATTCATTTGTGGTGCTGGTACCTTGTCTGCCAGGGTTGGAGCCTTTGGGCTGACAGAGGGATCCTGGTTAAAGTTATCTCCAACCTTTGGATCATGTGGAGTCGGAGCCGGATGAGGCTGGCATTGGACATAGCACATCTTGCCATTGATCCTCTTGACCCGATAGCTGTCAACAAAGAGTTTGGAAATAGTGCAGTACCTTGGTGTATCTGGTGCAAATGGCGGCCTGAGGAAAGAAGCAGTCTTTAGGAAGCGTTTCACCAGGGCTATGGACAACTGGACTGTATCTACATGGCTGCTCGTGCTGACTGGGATTGAAGTGTTTGGTAGAAGTTCGACATGAGTCATGGGCTGGTAAATGTATCTACCTGAAAATGGTCAAACAAATGACAATGATAACGCAAGAAAGCAACATAGCAAAGACTGATATTTAATTTTGCTGATTATTACTAATTGTACTCTTTTTCTGCTACATAAGGTAAACCATTGCAACAAATTATTATATAGCAAGGCCATAAATCTCAGTTTTGCTGATATAAGCTATTTCTATAGCACAGTGCATCATTAATTATTATGCTTTGTCAATTCAGTGTTGTACTTAATTTATCCTGTTACTAACTTGCTTAGCATTCTGGATAAAGCATTAATGATGGAGAACAGGGTAGGATATGTGGCTCCAAAGAAGCATTCCTTCTAAAACTGCAGAGTATAAGGTACAAAATGAATGAATTGCATGCACATATTCAAATCGGAGAATATAACATGACAGCATTACAGAGTCATGGCTAGAACTATGAAATAAATATAGTGTTCCTGATAATAAGATGGGAAAATATGGAAAGTAATAGGAGAGGATATAATTAGGGATAACCAGGCAATAAGGAATTTATGAATAGAGTTAAGAAATAGAAAAGGATTTTGACTGTAATAGATTTATAGGCCCACTCATTGTAGCATTGAAGTGGTATATTTTGTACAAATGCAACGATCATACAAGCATTTAGCAAATGTTAAATGGTTTTAACTGGATAGTTTAACTTACATAGCAATTGAAATAAGTAGACATATAAGAACTGCAGTGAATGTCTTGAGTGAATATGGGCAGTTTTCTACAACAAAGAATGCAGGTCATACTCAATTTACTACTGGGGAATAAGCTAGATTTTGTGAACAAGCCAATTGTGTATATTTATTCAATGGCGATCATAATATTGTAAAAGCTAAATATAATATTTCACGGACAGTAACATGAAACAGCTAGTAACATTCTATCTACTGGCACTATTTAAAGGAATATCAATAGATTTCATGTTGGTTGCTAATTAATTTCAATGGATTATTTCTTCAATTGTGGAAATGTTGTCCAGAGTTGTTAACGGTTGAAGTGCTCAGGTATTGACACAGTACTTGTTAAAGGACTATGTCCTGACTATAATGAAGCTTCACACCCAGAAGAACAAGAACAGTGAATGCAATGGGAAGATCACCATCTCCTTAGTTGCTCTTCAAATCACATATACCACCCTGATGTGTAAATATTTTTAAATTACTATGTCAAAATCCTAGCGCTACTGACCAAATAACATTGTGGGAGCACCTTCACTCCACTAACTGCAACTACTCAAGATGGTCCATCACCACTTCTCAACTGCAAGTGAGGATAGACAATGAATATTGACTTCACCAAGGACCCAAAATCATAATTCTATTAGTTTCAAAATAGTTATGGAAAGGGATAAGCCTTCCATAAAAATTAACATTTTTATTTGGAGAAAGGCAAATTTTAATGGTATGAGACAGGAACTTTCAAAAGTTAATTGGAGTAGACTGTTCACAGGCAAAAGGATGTCTGACAAGTTGGAGGTGTCCAAGAATGTAATGATGAGCATTGAGGCATTATGTTCCTGTTAGGGTGAAGGGTAAAGCTGGTAAGATTAAAGAACAATGGATGGATAAAGATATTGAGGTTCCAGACTAGAATAAAAGAGAACCTTATTTTAGAGAGAGACAGCTTGGTTCAATTGAATCTGTTAATCAATATAAAAAGTGTAGTGGCATTCCTAAAAAAGAAATCAGGAAGGCAAACAGGGGATATGAGATAGCATTGGCAGATAAGGTTAAGGATAAGTAATTCAAAGGTATTTTACAAATATATTAAGAGCAAGGCGGTAAATAGAGATAGGGTAGGGCCTCTTAAAGATCAAGGAGGTTGTCTTTGTGTTGAAGCCCATGAGGTGGGAGAGATACCAAATTAATATTTTGCATAGATTTTTACTGTGGAGAAAGAAATGGAGTCTAGAGAATGTGTAAAAATAAACTTTAATGTTTTAAAAACAGTTCACATTACAGAAGAGGAAGTTGAGGAGGTCTTAAAGAATATAAAGGTTTGTTAAATGTCCAGGACCTGATCTAATGTATCCCAGAACAATGTAGGAAGTAAGGAAGGAAATTGTGAGACCTCTTGCAGAAATATTTGCATCATCTATAACTATGGGTGAGACACCTGATGACTGGAGGGTGGCTAATGTTGTACCTTTGTTTAAGAAAGGTTGTAAGGAGATACCGGGGACTATACACCTGTGAGTCTGACTTTGGCTGTGGGTAAATTGCTGGAGGTGAATGTAAAAGGTAAGGTTCATGGACAATTAGAGAGGCAAAAATTGATTAAGGATAGTCAGCATGGTTTTGTGTGAGGAAAATCATGTCTCACAAACTTGATTGCAATTTTTGAGGGAGAGTTACCAAAAGGATTGATGATGGCATTGCGGTAGATGTTGTTTATTTGGATTTTAGTAAAACCTTTGACAAGGTTCCGCAGATAGACTAATTAGTAAAATTAGGTCCCATGGGATTCAGGGGGAGCTTGCTAATCGGATACATAATTGGCTTAATGGCAGGAGACACTATGTAATGGTGGAAGGTTGCTTTTTGGACCAGCGGTGCCCAACAGGGATTGGTTCTGGGTCCTCTTATGTTTGTCATTTAAATAAATGACTTGGATGAGAATATTTAAGGCATGGTTAGTCAGTTTATGGACAACACAAAATTGGTGGCATAGTAGACAGTAAAGAAAGTTTTCTAAGATTACAAAGGGATCTTGATCAAATGGGTCAATGGGCTAAAAAATGGCAGATGGAGTTCAATCTGATAAACGCGAGGTATTGCATTTTGCTACAACAAACAGAGATATGGCTTGTACAATTAATGCTAGAGCCTTGGGTAGTTTTGTAGAATGGAGGGACCTAGGGGTTCAGGTACATAATTCTTTGAAGTTTGCATCACATGTAGACAGGGTGGTTAAAAAAGTGTTTTGCATGCTTGCGTTCATCACTCAATACAGGAGTTGGAAAGTCATGTTGAGGTTGTACAGGACACTGGTGAGGCCTCCTCTGGAATACTGTGAACAGCTCTGGCCACCCAGTTATAAAAAGGGTATTATCAAGCTGGAGAGGATGCAGAAGAGATTTATCAAAATGTTGCTGGTTATGGAAGGTTTGAGTTACAAAGACAGGCTGGATAGGCTGGGCCTTTTTTGACTGGAGCGTAGGAGGTTGAGAGGTGACCAAATAAAAGGTTATAAAACAATAAGAGGTATCAATAGAATTAATCATAATTGTCAGTTCTCTAGAGTGAGAGATTTCAAGACTCAGGGGCACATTTTTAAGGTGAGAGGAAAGAAATTTAAAAAAGACATGAAAGGCAATTTTTTTTACACACAGGGTGATTCGCATGTGGAATGAACTTCCTGAGGAAATGGTGGATGCAGGTACCATTACAATGTTTAAAAGACATTTTGATAGATACATGAATGGGAAAGGTTGGAGGGATATGGGCTAGGATCAGGCAGTTGGAACTAGTTTAGTTTGGGACTACGTTTGGCATGGACTGGTTGGACCAAAGGGTCTGTTTCCACGCTGTATGACTTATGACTCATCCCAACAAATTGTGGGTGTGAAATACTATCTTTGAACAAAAATCCTTTTCTCTCCATGGATCAGAAACATTTCTCTGACCAATACCCCAACTCCTTTCCAAATAATATGCAATTTTCCCATGCTGGCAAAGACTGGATAATTCTCTTATAAGAGATCCATAACTTAAATGTTACATTGCTGTTCCAACCAGTACTGAGGAGGCTAGCTCTCACGAAGAGATAGTATTTAATGAGAGCAGACAAAGTAAATGGGACTACTGAGAAATAGTTATGTTAACCTTCTGCACATTCCTACTGCTGGTCTGCTTGCTTTTTATACATGTCCACACAAGGCCATTTACTACATGCAGCTCATGCTGTGGGTGGTCAACTGCATTATAATATGTCATTAAGAGAGGTACAGGCATGATCTACTTCTCGACCAATTGTCCTTTTTTTCCTTAGCCTTATCACCTATCAAAATCCAAATGCTGCTGAAATAAAGTTGGGAGCTCAACAGTTTGGGAAATTTCAGGCTTTCAGCCTAACACTTTGTGCACTAGATGTTGGATAGGGGTTATGTATACTTACTTGCTAAAGCTCAGAGAAGGGCAGTTCTCTCGGTTTGTGGTTCAGCAGACTAATTGAGGTTGGCACAAACTGCAACCTGCCTTTAGGTGTTTTTTTTTTGATTTGCCACCTGTTTAAAGTTCCCACTTAAAACCTCAAATTTGCAACTGAGGTGTAAACAATGCAGGAGCAAGAGCCCTTTTCAGCCTGAAAACAATCTTAAGCGATCGAAACTCCAAATATATGCTCTAATTGGCGAAGAGTATTCCAACAGCATCCATTCATACATTCCTGTGCAGGCCTATGCTTTAAGGTTGGAGAATGCAGGAAGGAAAGAGAGATAAACCAAACTGAAGGCTGTAATTAAAGTCTTTTTTGACCTGCCTTTGGCCTTTTTGTGTTGAGAACATGCCACTTTCGCGACTTGATTTCATTTCCTTTGCGGCGGAGGAACTCTGTAATTTAATCTCAATGAGCTACAGGAAATCGATCTGGCTGACATCTGGGAACTGTCCTGTTTCCCCGGTCTGACTTGGCACAGTCCTCAGTCAGTGTTCCTACACTTGGGAATGCTTAGAACCAAACTTCACAAAAACATAACCTGCTGTGAAACAAAGTTGCACTTTGGCAAAATAGGGCCCAAATGAGCTATTGGCAAAGGATGGGATTTCGGTGACTGGATTGAGACCCTGTTGTTGCAATGGCCTAATCCCTCTTCCCTAATGGGAGAACATCAATCCAATGCAACATTTTTGGAAGCAAACCTGCTCATTAATTGGCTATGAAGTTACATACAATCTCTGATTAAACATATACAGGAGAGAGAAAGAACAGAGGTGGGAGTGGGCCTGATTTGAAGGGTGAACAGGGCAGCAATTGCTGAGGCTGTCATTCCTCCATGCATGACCTGCTGCGCTTTAACCAGCAACACATTTTCAGCTCTGATCTCCAGTATCTGCAGACCTCACTTTTTACATGGAGGTTGTGCCAGGGTAGCCCACAGCCAGTTCAGGTCAGGCTGAAATCTGTCACAGTGCATGGGAGTAGTGGTGGAAAGAAAGGCTCCCATGTTAAGGTGAGAGGAAAGAGGTTTAAAAAAGACTTAGGGGCAATTTCCTTACACAAGAGGGTGGTCCGTATGGACTTCCTGAGGAAGTGGTGGATGCGGGTTCAATTATAACATTTCAAAGACATTTGGATGGATACATGACTAGGAAAGGCTTGGAGCATTGTGGGCCAGGAGCAGGCAGGTGCCACTAGTTTAGTTTGGGATGATGTTCGGCATGGACTGGTTGGATCAAAGGGTCTGTTTCTGTGCTGTATGACTCGATGTCATGAGGGCACATTTTTTAAACAAAGGGTGGTTTGCTTGTTGAATGAGCTTCCTGAGGAAGTGGTGGGCGTGGACACAACTACAACACTTAAAAGACATTTGGATAGGTACATGCACAGGAAATGTTTGGAGGGATAAAAGACATTTGGATGGATGCATGACTAGGAAAGGTTTGGAGCGTTATGGGCCAGGAGCAGGCAGGTGCCACCAGTTTAGTTTGGGATAATGTTCGATATGGAACTGGTTGGACGAAAGGTCTATTTCCGTGCTGCATGACTCTATGACAGACAGGGCATGGCTGGAGTTTGACAATGAATAGCAGAGGAGTGGTATGGTGGACCTGGCGCAGCTTTGAACACCCCTCAACAACACATCAGAGTAAGGTGCAGACTATCTGGGACTGAGATTAGAAGAGTGTTCTTGATTCAAATTGTGGTGAATGTTTGTGTTTCTACCCCAGAGGGCTTCAACTCCTGTTCCTTGTTTTTCTTTGTGATTAAGACTGGAAGAGAAAGTGAACAGAGAAACGCAAGGGATATACTACTTCATTAACAATTACCAATGTTTCAGGGCAAGGGCACATAATGGGCTATTGGAAATGGGGTACTCTGTCTTTCCTCATGGACTCATTGACACAGATCATAACTCCGGTGCTTCTGCTCAGTTAAGTATGTTGTGATTGAGTGAGAGACTATAAGGAGAGGGTTTGGGGAAGGACCATTCTTGTCATTGAATAAATTGGGAGATAAACATCGCTGAGATACAGTGGTCATGCCAGGCAGTTGGGGAGCAAGAGCTTGTGGTCCTTACTTACTGCAAGGATCAGGAGCTTCAAGTGGTCAGTGTCCAGCCACATGGGACAGAGAGAAGAGATGAAGATATCTCAACAACTTCAGGTTCAGAGGGGTCATGTCAAAGGTCCCCATGCAATCAGCGGTCATTGTCAAAGCTGTCATCCTCATGATTTTATGTGAGTGGAAGACTTTCTTTCCTCACTATCTTTCCTCACTAACCTCTCGTGTCTCTCAGGCTATTAGGGATGGCCAATACCTACCAGTTTGGCCAGAGACATTCACTTCCTGTGAATGAGTTAAAGCAAATCTGCAACTCTACATGTCCATTGTAGTGCCAACTGCAATCTATGCCTGTGAGACATTGGGAGAGAAGAGCAAAGGTAGCAAGCAAGTTGGGTGTCTTCCTCCAACATTATTACCTCGGATCTTGCTCATAACCTAAAACAGAACATCATCTATGATGAAGTTCTACAAAGGACTGGTCAGTATTGCCTATTCAACATTGTCACAGAGATGACCCCACAGCTGCAGCCCCATGATAGTGTTCTGGCCAATCAGAATCTCTCTGCCGAGACTGAGAATTAAGACTGATAGTTAACAGTTCTTACTACATTGCCACACCAATTATGGACCAATCAGCATCTATTTCTCATGTTATACATAGCGCCTCTTTCTTCAAATCTCTTTCGTGTACCCTAGTTTTGATGAGTGCAAGATGAAAACTTTCAACTTCTAGTTTCCTCTAAGTAATGTTGAAGTTCTGTACTATTGAACATTTATTTATAAACCTAGATTTTATAGTGTAGTTTTTCGGGTTCAAGCAAGCAAAATCAGCTTTTTACAAACATTACAACTTCTAACTGATAAAAATAGCACTCACAGGAATGTTCTATTGTTACAAAAGCAGAAAATGCTGTGAACACTCAGTACCTCTGGCAGCATCAGTGGAGAGAGACAGACAGAAACAGAAGTAATGTTTCATGGCTGCGACAAAAGCATTAACTCAGTTTCTCTCCCTAGATGCTGCCAGACCCACTGAGTGTTTCCATCATTTTCTGTTTTCATTTTAGAGTTATAAAATGTATTCTGTTCCTGGACTCACCCTGGGGAAGCTGCTTTCCAAAGTATTTAATTTCACGTTGTGGTTGAATGAAACAGACGGGACTGCTTCAGAGGCCCTTGATCCATTGCTCGTAAGCATCAAATTTGGTTTAATGAAAACAATGAGATAATCCAGAAACCACTGGAGGAGAAACATCAGCTCCACAGGGTTTTTGTGCACATTGCTTGCTAAAACATGCACAGAACCGCAAACAATGGAAGAGATCCTACGATGCCCTAAAATCTGTCTACAGCCTTTTTTTTAACCAGTTCATCACAGATCTTCAGTACTGACAAGACTGCTCAGAGAAAAAGCCCAAATTTAGAGAATCAATTCAACCACATCTGCAAGTGGCCTTCATTCATCGATGAACAGGTGACCAATAGATTGCGACAGGTCAATCACCCTTCCATGCTGTGAGAAACACAATCAGATTCCTGCCTATTGGCAAAGCCGCAGGAATTGATGCTTTTCCACCTGATGTCTACAAGTCTGAAGGCCAATGCCTGACCCAGAAACTCACTGAACTCTTTTAGTCTAGGGTGCAGCAAGGAACCATCCTGCATGATCCAAGGATGTTTCCATTGTTCGTTTTAACAAGGTGATGGGAATTCACCACAGGGAGAAATTTAATTGCTGTTCCTTGATGGCAAAATTTTTGTTAGAATCAGTTTTAGCTAAATGGATTAGTCATGCTAAATTGGCCATAATATCCAGCGATGTGTGGGCTGGGTGGATGAGGGATGGGATATGTAGCGTTACAGGGATAGGGTAGGGGGGTGTGTCTGGATGGGATACTCTTCAGAAGGTCCTTGTGGACTCAATGGGTCCAATTGCCTGCTTCCACACTGTAGGGACTCGAAGAATCCTTTTGAACTACTCAATGCAACATTCTGACTACAATCAGGAGACTCTGTGTGGATTCAGAAAAGGAACCTCTGATATCATAGATTTCTTACAGTATGGGAGAAGGCCATTTGGCCCTTCGAGTCTACACCAACTCTCCGAAGGACATCCCACCCAGACCCACCCCATCCCTGTAACCCTGTATTTCACATGGCTAATCCATCAAGCCAGCAAATCCCTGGGAACTATGGGCAATTAAGCATGACCAATCTACCTAACTTGTACATCTTTGGACTGAAGAAAGAAACTCATTTTGACATGGGGAGACTGTGCTAAGTCCACAGAGACAGCCCAAGGGTGGATTCGAACCCAGGTCCCTGGCGCTGTAAGGTAGCAGTGCTACCCATGCTGCCCATGGTGGTAGAGTTTAGATAGTGCCATAGAAATGCCATGAACAGAACATGGATCATCTCCAATATTTGATAATGTCTTTAACACAGTCAGTCAAAAGGTATTTGGAAGGTAATGGAGAAAGTAGACCACCCTGAGAAATTAATCACGGTGTTTTCACACTTCCAATGACGATAGTCTGGGTTTGAAGAAAAGCAAGTCTGTCCATCAAACTGAAAGTCTGCAGAGCAATATTCTAGCCCACTCTGCTCCACACGTGAGGCTTGGGCTGAGTATTAACATCACAACAAGAAGGTGAACTATTTTCACTTAAACTGCCTTTCACAGATTCTGCAGATCAAATGACAAGACAAAACATCAGACACTGAGATGTCCTTCTGAGCATGTCAAGCATTCACACCATGTAGAGAAGGTCACAATTTAGTCAGGGTGGTCATGTAGCCAGACTAGCTCACCAAAGCAAAAGTCCACAGGCAGCTTGGGTCTGAAATAGACAGGCAGGAGGCGAACACAGCAAACCAGGCAGCATCAGGAGGGGGAGAAGTCAACCTTTTAGGCATATCCCTTCTTTAGGGCTGGGGGTGGGAGTAGGGGGAGCTTCAGATAAAGGGGGTGGCGGGTGGGGAAGTGGGGAATACATGAAGACAGATGAGTCTGAAGTTTGCTTTCACAATAGTCAAAGGAAACACCTGAAGAACACTCTAAAAGTTTCACTTCAGAATATTGATATTGACTTAGAGTCCTGTGAAGACTGTCCAGGGATCGTCACACTTGATGCAACCAAAATAAAATATTATTAAAGGCAAAGAGAAATCCTGAGTCAGCAACTCATCTAAAATTCAAGTCAGCTGGAGTATCTTGTTCCGCTTGCAGCAGAATCTTGTTGACTCACCTTAAGACCTAGCACTGGAACGCTACCAAACTCTCCAGAAGATGAGCATGGTCCTACTTACTTTAAGGATAAAGAAAACTAGATTGAGATCCTTATTTGTTGCTCAAGCCCTGAAAGACAATTGAACTCAGAACTTTGTGACTAACAGGCAAGAGTGCTAACAACTAGGCTATACAGCTACGTGCAGAAAAGATATCAGAAGTGAGAGCATGGATCTGCTAGTAAAAATTCAAAAGGCTGGGGGTCCTTTCTCTGAAAGAGAGAAAATTATGAAAAGACCTAATAGAGATATTTAAAACTGTGAAAGGGTTGTGAGGAATCTATTATCACTTGTGCATGAATCCAGCACGAAGGGGAGCATAATATAATATAGCCATTAACTTATCAAACAAAAAATTTGAAAGCATTTTTTTCTTGTAGAGAGAACATGAGAGTGGAATTCGCATCCACATGGAGAGGTTGAGTGCAAAATCAGATGGATATGTGGTCATCAGGGATATCAACCGTATTGTGTGAAATAGGCTTACGCATGGAAGCACATTGCAAATGATGCATGTAATGGCTGAGTTGATGTGTACTTGGCATCACAAAGGATAAGTGGCACAGAGACAAGCCATTTGCTCCAAGTACCCTTCCTCTCATCATTCCTCATTTAACTCTTCCAGCATAACAGCCTACTTCATTCCCTTCATACACTTATCTCGGTTTCCCATATATACATTGTCACAATATATGGTTATTCCAAGTTATGTAAAGAAAACTAATCTGTGTTTAAAATGGGTACGAGGAGCTTTTCAAAATAGTTCCCGACAGTCACCTGACTTTCCCTGTGAATTCACCTGCATTTGGAACCAGCCTACTTAACTCAAAAAGGATCAATGAACTTCATTGAACATTTCCGCAGGAAGGAAACTGAAAGTCATGATAATGGCTTCCTGGAGAGGTGAAAGGCTGTTTCTATCTGATCAGAAGTTCCAAGTTCTCACCCCTCTTTGAATAATAATGGTTCTTCTGAATTCCCTGCTGGAAGTATTGCTGGCTCTTTTTAATTTATGCCTTTATTTTTGCTCTTCCCCACAAGTGGCAATATTCTCTTTCTGAACATTCCATCAAAACCTTCCATAATTTTAGAGACCTCTATTAAGTCACTTGTCAGCCTCCTCTCTTCTCTTGAAAAGAAATTTAACTTGTTCAGTTTCTCCTCTCTAGTGGCATTTCTGGAATCACCCTTGGAAATCTTGTTGTATTTTCGCCAGTATCCTTGCATATGACGATGAAGATTGTAAGGAGTCTTCAAAGTGTGGTCTGAACAAACAGAAATAACATTAGTTCGGCCAATGTGTGCAAGTCTGGTTGCCACATGATACAAAGAGCAGGGATAGCTGAGGGAGAGCAAGATTATGAGAGGTACAGATAGGATAAATAGAATGGAACATTTCCTCTTTGCGGAGAGGTCACAAACTAAGGGGATAGGTTTAATGGGGGCATTTAATGGGGAATTTGAGGAAAATGTTAAATCTGTCCTAAAGGGTGATGGAGCTGGAAACCCTCACAACATTTAGGAAGTATTTAGATGAACACTTGAAATGCCATAGCATCCAAGGTTATGGGCCAAGTGCTAGAGAATAGAATTAGAGTCAATAGATTGTTGATGACTGGCACAGGCCCATGCACTGAAGGGCGCCATTCCGTGCTGTAAAACTGTTCCGTGATGTCTTTATTTTCAAATCTACCCCATAGAAATAAACTTTAATGCTTAGTTTGTTTTTGAATGGCCTTATTAAATAGCAACACTGCTTTTAGTTATTACATTCCCAAGATCCTTCACGATCTACACCATTTAGATTCTTATGTACACATTTTGTAACGAAGACTGAACTAAAGGGATGGATCTCTCTGGAACAAACAAAAAACCTGGCATCTATATGATATATATAAAAGAATATAATTTAACATGGCAGGGAGTGTGGGAGGTCTAGGTTAAATATAGATTTCCTTGTAAACTTGGAAAGGTCAGTATGTATGTAATGAACTAATCAGGCCAGTCTTAAGAAGGAAAATGACTTACCAGATAGCAGTAAGTGATAGAATAGTTGAAAATGCGTTAGTAATAACAACCTAGCACTTCTCTAATACAAATTGTGCAGTATAGAACATTCTCACAATAAAGGAGCAAAGAATGAAATGGAGACAGACTCTACTTGTCACCCACTGGTCACCTTTGCAATATTAGCAAAATGGAAGCAGATCATTTCCTGTTGGCTGGTATTTTGGAGACAACAAATGAAAGGGACTCAAATCTAAGAAAAGTCTTTGAAGGGTAGCTAAATATCTGACTTTAAAAAATGATCCTGATATTGTAAAATAAAATATAAATGTGGGTTTCCAGAATTATTGGGTAATGAATTTGATGCTCCTAGGAGTTGCCCTGCGAGATGGAAAGGGTAGACGATTGAGTGGGAGAGTACATGGTGAGAGCAGGTCCATGTTCTGATAAGTCAAGGGATAGTGAAGGTCAAAATTGGCCTTCCCACCCTGTAAGCTAACAGAGGCCCATAAGTGGCCAATTAAAGGTACCAGTAATTTGGGAGGACCCAGTTCCCAGAAAGGCCCACTCCTGCTTAAAGTACCTTTCTTGCCCTTCACACCAATCAACTTACCTCCTTGCGCGGTGTTCCCTGACTGACCTTGGTGATTCTAGCTCTTCTGGCATATGAGTGATGCTTCTGGTGCAGACCCAACTATCGCTTCCAGTGTTGGGATGAAGATGGTTAGCCATTAGCCTGCCTGATGGTAATTTGATTTAATCGAGGCTCCTGGAAATGGTAATAGTGTGGCTGCCCTGGCTTTCTGACCATCACTGGGATCACCATTACAGCATTAAATCCATGCCATTGTGTACAATGCTGCACTATTGTTATTGCATGCTGCAGAGAGTCAATGCAGTCTCTATTTGGTGGTCCCTGCAAGTGTGAGTGGCAATTACAATGAGCAATGAATCTGCAGCTGCTGCTTGCCATGCAGGCTTAAAGCCAACTCTTTGCTTTTGCTGTTCTAAATGTTTTCAAAGTCCAGCCAGCACCTAAATATGATGTTGACTGGCTGTTTGCACCGTGAGTGCTTTCACCAGTTAAAGCTAACCTGTACTGCATAGAGATAACTTGTATCTCTTTAAGGGGATCTGAAGACAAACCATTGGAGTTGAAACTTTAACTCTGCTTTCTCTGCACAGATGCTGCTGAGTTTCTCCAGCGATTTCTGTTCTTGCTTCATAAAAAGGGAGGTGTATTGTGGCAGTTGTGAACCTGACCTGGGAAACAGTGAGGGACAGTATAACATGGGCATGAATGGGCTCTAAGTTCTTCATACAATGCAGTGGGAGCCATGGAGATACGCTGTATTCACAAAGAACCAGTAGGCAATCCAGCTACATGCTCAGGTAGGTAGTGAAAGTTAGCATTGTCAGCTCTCTCATTAGACAGAGGTAACCGATGGTGAGACGACTTTGAGAGCAACCACATCTCAGGCAAAGGATGGAGTTCAGAAGGCCAGGATTCCGTGGCGATCTCAGCCAGCTTGGGAATTGAGCCCATGTCACTGGCATCACTCCACATCACATACCAGCTGCCCAGCCAACCTAGCTAACCAACCTCTACGCTCAGAAGGAAGAGTGAAAAGACACAGTGAAGATCAACAGCAGGAGTCAAACCTGGACGAAATTTCTCAGGGAGACGCTGAGAAACTTCAAGGCTAGCGAAAACATCTTCAAATGTCACATCCCACCAACTGCACCACTAGGCTCACGCCTCGGCTGAATTTACCAACAGCACCACTCCCTATCACTCGCTTATCAATGGTTACTGTCAATCAGGACTATTACCTGACAATGATATGCTCCATCACACGCTTACCTCACATCTATTGGTCTCAGTGTATCCATACTCCCAGCCATCACAGGAACATTACCAAAACACATCTCACTACAGCCACTGAAACATCCCTGCCTCTTACAGGACAAGACGATGCACAACTGGAGACAGCAGGTGCTGACAAATGGGTGTCAGGAACACCTGCAAATCTTAACTACCAGGCAATTACTGGAAACCCCATTCCTATGGTCTTGGTTGGTGGAACTAGTGAAAACATTAAAACTAATCATATGTTTAAATTTAATTCCAGCAGAAGCTGGACACAATGTCGAGTTTAACAACTTTAGTGCATCTTCTTCCAGGAGGTTACCTCCAACCCCCACACACCAGGCTTTGATATCACATGGTCTGCTATTACACACCAGTCATTGTTAGCCACAAATAGTCCCATGAGCAGCTATGCATTCACCTAAGCTGACTGTTATCCTCTCCTTTGTCTGTCCAAGTGTTCTTCTCTTTCTTTGGGCTCTATGTCCATCTATCATTTATCCCTTACCCTCTCCCTCCACCTCTCTTCCATATAAAAAAAACAACATTTTCCTAGCTACCATCAGTTCTAAAGAAGGGTTAGCGGACCTGAAACGTTAACTCTGGGTTGTCTCCACAGATACTGCCAGACCTGCTCTGATTTTCCAGCAATTTCTGTTTGCATTTAAATCTAATTCCCTTCTCATGTCCCCTTCTTTATCCCACACGCTGCTTGATTTGCAAAGCTGCAGATGATCTCAGCATGCACCTTTTTTTTAACGCGCTCTGTCCTCATAGGTTAACCTATAGCTTGCGGTTTCTTTCTTTAAGACACCCAAGAAGTGCAGTGAGGCCTGACAATGGTGATGAAGATGCATCTGCACTCAATTCACGATCGCAGTCACTAGCTCAATTAAAGACACAGCACATATGGTTGGGAACAGCAGAAAGATGGACTCTACAGGTCATGAAACTCTGCTGACTGCTGGCCTATGGCCAGGACTGGGGTCAAGGTCAGTTCAGATGCCATCTGGTTTGTTGCAAGTTTGCACATTAGTCCTCTTACAGAGGGTTTAGCTGAGTACTGCAAAGGAAAGAGACAGATATGCACAAGCAAATGCTTGGTGCATTGCGAAGCCTGAAAATGGTCAGTCAAGAAACAGGAACAAGTTGATTCCACTGAAAGTTGGTGCTGCCACTGAGTCAGTAGTGTATAGGGGCACTGGAACAGGCAAGGACACACCAACTAGACAGGCACAAAGGGAAATGGAGTCCTGATTGAGAGTAATCACTGATTAGTGAGCAATGGGGATGGTAGTGGTAGTAAATTCAGCCATGCGTGAGGCTAGTGGTGCAGTCGGTGGGAGCACAATATGGCACCATTTAATTTATAGCATTCAGTTTGGAATCTTTATTTTGTGGTAGATTTTATTATGATATAGCAATTCGAGCAGCTTCACTAGTGGTCAGCGGCAGAGGGATGGGAAGGGGCAAATGGGAAGTGCTGCACTGTGTTGTGTATGTGAATCAGAGAGGGACTGTCCACTTGCCTTCTCCCTTCTTCTCCCTCATGCTCCCAAGCTGCTAGTGGCAGACCTGTCCCAGTATAGAGTGTGTGTAGCATTCAGCAGACCATGATGAATCTGGAGACCCATTCTTCCCTGTACTCTCTGCAGCACTCCTGGCAATGGGTTCCGTGTGCCAGATTCACCAGCGATGTGGTCAGCACATGTCCTGTCACCTTCTTGGTTCTTCCCGTGGTGGATCAAATCCAGCCGTGACAGTGCCTTGCCACAGTGTGACGGCTCACAAGTGCTCCCAGGGCACTGGCTAATGACCTGCCTTTGGTTATACGCTAGATGGAAGTTGAGGGAATGGAAGGCCTTTCTCTTCTGACATAAAGCCAGAGTAAAACATTTGGCACCCACAGAGTGACATGCGCATTGGTAATGGGGGAGGCCTGAAACCCCAGCCAAGCTAACCTGTTGTTCTGGGCAGATGAAATGCATGTGTTCTCAAGGAATAGAGAACCTCTACTGTCCTCATGTAACAGTGGAAGTGCAGGTGCAAAGCAGTTGAAAACATTAAAGTTCCCAGTCACTTTCAGAGCTGAGGCCAAAACTGCTGCAGCAAGCTATAGATTTAATTGAGAGCCTCCTTATGGAAGCTCAGAAATCTTACACCTTGCTCCTTAGCAAGGCTCAGATGGTGAACGTCTCTTTGCACATCTTAGAATGGCCTTGGTATGCCCATCTCTCTGTTCTCTTGTTCTGCAGCAGTATGTCCTCCATATTGTTTTTTCTCTGATATTTTTTTCCAACAAAATGAGCAATCATAACATTTCTGGGCAAGGGTGGGTTGTGAGAACCAAAGGTAGCCAATGACTGGCATTTTTCTTATAAAACAAAGTAGAAATCCATCCACCATTCTGTTTCTCAGCGAGGAAGTGACACAAAAAACATCTCCCCAACATTTTTTGTTCCTTAGAGTCCAATACAAAATACTGCATTCTTCTCAAATCATTAACAGATGTCAGTTTTTAAAGGGTTAAGCATAACCCATTATACATTGTTTGGATTTTGACAGCTACGTTATTGTGTAGTATGTAGAGCCAGCAGGGTCAGATTTTACATAGGCTACGGGAAATTGCATCCTTTTCTTTTTCAGGCAGTGATTTTTGGTTCCATTCGAGGATGTAATTAACTGTAAAATAAGACGTCATGGGGATGCCTTTCAACTATCTATCATTTAAACTCGTTATAACTTCCAGTGCATGAAATACTTAAATAATATGGCACTACAAACCTAAACATTTTTGCAGGTGTCCCCTCCATGTGAAACTCTGCAGAGATAAAGGGTAGAGTTATACCAGCCACATGGTAACAGATTTGGAGGTGTTGGGGAGGTGCAGAGTTGAAGTTGGTAAAATGGTGAACGAATCTCAATGTCTCCCCATAACTGGGCAAACTTCTGAGGGGCACACATTCAGCGAGCTAGCAGAAAATTGAGGCTGTTGTCAGAGATTTTTGAGGTGCATTTCAAATTTACATTGGGATGCAGACATTCCACAGCGTATCAGTGGCTAACCTGCTGCAAGGAGGTGAGAGATCAACAGCAAATGAATGGTGCTGGAGGCAGGCTGGGATTCATGCAGAGCAAAGAAATGATAAATTAGAGAGATTGCTCAGTCAGGAGCCATACATTAATGATTACAGCCTCTTCAAGGCCCACTTCACATTGTGCAGGTAGTAATAGTGCATGGAGAAGCTGGTATGTGTTCAGACTGCTCTACTGTGGAAGCGAGTAGAAGTTGGAAACAGATTCAATGTCATGAAGCTGGGCTGCAACAACCAAAGAAGCAGTAGCGTCATGAGGGCAAAGGAGGATGCAGGTAAGCAGGGCACATGGAGCGAAGAATTTGAGAATGGCCATCATCGGATTGGAGGTCAGCAAATAATACACGCCTTCTCAAGGAAGATTGGGGAAAAAGGATAGTTGGCTCCAGGACAGTAAGCCTAACATCTGTCACACGGGATTTGCTGGAATCTATTATTGTATTATAATACTTACAGGGCACGAAGAGAGATCCTAAATAGTATATTTTTATAACTATTTTATTTTATTTAACGTTTACTTTATAAAATGAGCTCTGGCTGGATTTTAAAATGCTTGCCAGCCAACAGACAAAGAGCAAGCTGACTGCTTCTGGAAATTTCCAGGACAATGATCAGGACTCATTATCTCCTGGACAGTGACAGTTCTTACATTGTATGAGCATTCAAGTCAAATCAACACAAATTACTGGAAGAGGCGATGTCTGTCTCAGCCTGATCTAAGGCAACATCTATCTCAGCCTGTTCTGAATGAAGGACACCATCAAATCCTATCATTGCTGCACTTAGTGTAACTGATTCCACAGTTATCTGCTGCAAAAAACCCCCCAAAATCAACAATAGTACCAGATAAAGCATGAAGGAGATCCAATTTGTATTTTGTTAACGATGGATCAGAATGACAGTTCACCACCATCTTCTCAAGGTATTTGGGATTTATGGCAATTAGGAAGTAGCAATAAATGCTGGACCAGCCAGCATCACCTACATCCTACAAAAGAATACATTTTTAAGAAACAAAGTCCTGTCAAACATGCTGCTGTGCTGACACCTGTAGCAACCTCCAGCCATGTCTCTTCTGTTTGCCTGACAGACCTCATCCTGCTGTTTCTAGAAACAAATGGTCCTCTCAGTAAAGAGTGCCTTTCTCAAGCCCATTACAGAAGTGACGATGAAGATGCTGCAATCTCAGGTATTTTATGATGACCTTTGGTCCAACTTTCTGTCAACCATCTACACTCCATGACTTAGCATTAGGTCGACACAGCAACATCTCTCTTTAGAGTGTTTTTGTGTGATCTCTTACACCAGTATTATCTAGGTTACTATTTACATATCTGAGTATTAACCCTATACTCCACACAATGACAGACTGCCATGTTGCTGTGCTGAATTCCTTTTTGTTTAGAGTTGGCCCCCTCTAGCTTCTTGTACTTTGAATCCAAGTGGGTTCCCTTTAAGTGGGACCATCTATTTCAGTTTCCCATCTCCTGTTCATCCTGCCATTTATAATTCATGGCTAGTGCCCAGGCAATTAATTGGTCGCTTCTTGCAGAGTATTGATGTTTGGTGCATATTAACCTCCAGTGGGGTTGGAACCTGGAAATGATCCCAATCTTGAGTTCTGAGGAAATCTAGCCTGATGTTTCTCTTTGTTTTCTTCACTGTGCAGCAGGTCACTATGTACCCTTCCCTTTACCTTGTGTCATATGTACGTAGGCAGTTGCTTTCATCAACGCCAAATGTTGCATGATCTCAACTGGGAAAAATGGCAACACGTGCTTGTGTGAGGAGTTGGGTAAAAAATGGGTGCACACTTCCCGGTATTGCACGTCACTACTCAGAAACTATATATGAAAGCTGGTGAAGATCTTGCAGCATGGCAATTGTGTTCTTAACTCTGAGCCAGATTTGGATTCATGTCCCACTTAATCCAGAACTGTATCATACCATGTCTGAACAAGTCGATTGGAAATAATAATAAAGGGTAAAATGATGTCTGTGCAACTAAATCTATCAATCTTCTGACCACAGCATGAGGCCCATAGCCCTTTTCCGGGTTTGCTAGGAATGTGGGACTGTGAGTTTCTAATCTGGGGAGCTCAGTTGTGAAGGCAGCAGCTGGGACCCAGTGCAAACCTAAATGGTGGCTGGCAATCCCAGGAGGGACTTCGCCCAGTGTGGATGAAACCATGCTCCGAATGGGTGGATGGGGGTGAAAGCGAGCTCTCTTGGGGAAAGCCCAGCAACTGCATGCCCATGGCTTCAGAAAGGGCTGTAATAGAGTCATACAGCACAGAAACAGATGCTTCAGTCCAAACAGTCTATGCCGAACACCATCCCAAACTAAACTAGTCTTTTTATTTTTCTACTTTATACTAAAAAATAACTGTAGTGATGAACTTTTTGATTTATTCCTATATTTCTCTGTCTTTATATTTATGATTTTGTACCTAGGTACCTTTGTACCTAAGATTTTGTACCTAGGTATCTTTGTACCTAAGATGGCGCCAGGAATGGCGGCCTTGCACATGTTTCATTGTACTCCTGTATCCCTGCATTTAAGTACACGTGACAATAAAACCTAATTCTAATTCTAAATTTAAACAAGGAAACACAGATACATTTTATTCCATCTAAGCCCACTCAAGACTACTAAGAAGTCCATGGCTTCCTGTGCCGCGTGCAGGAATCATGCAGGGGCATTGTATTAAATCCCTATGCACGGCATTCTCCTTGAACAATATCCCTGACAATCAAGATTTAGCAAACTCAAACGCTGCATGCTGCTCATCTTTTTTACTGAGATGATTATGTCCCAAGTAAACTCGTTCCTGAAATCATTTCAGAATTTGATACATGTTTAATATTACACACATGCTAATTTTTCAGCAGTTTCGAAGGATGCTTCAAGGTCTCAGAACAAAGACTGAAGTCAGTCAGGACTTTATAAGTTTTGAATGATTTCACAAATTATTTACTTTTATTAAAATACTGGATCAAAATTAGTGTAAAAGAATACTGAGGAAAAAGAGGCAAATCAAAGATAATGGGTAGAATAATTAAAACAGCTAACACATTAGAAAATGCAGAAAATAATGAAGGAATATACATAAGCCCAATTTTATCCCTGCCTTCTTGCTGTAAAGTGGCCACAGTGACCTATTCATTCTGGTTCTGTTGCCTTCTTCTGGGTTACAAATTTAACCTGGTGTTTTCAAGCAAGTGAGAGGGCCTTGTTCCAGAAGTCAGCAGGATCCCTCTCTAAATTTCAGATGGTGGCAGCGGCACCCAGTGACAATTTAAATCAAAAGGCCTGTCATGGAATTCTGCCGCAAGGACTGACCTAGTAGCAAGAGGTGAAGAGACAAAAGGCAGACAAAGGAAAAGCGGGGTTGTTTTAGCTCTCTTTTGTTTCCTTTGGGCAGGCAGAAGCAGGAATTGCCTTTGCCTTATTTCTCTATCCTGCACAATGCTCTCCAGATCCTCCTCATTAGCACCAGGCTCATTCTTAGAGACTGCTGCTTTGGTTTCTCCACAGCAGCATCCTGCTGTCTGAAATCTTTCCGGCTTGGCCGGATTTCTGGTCCGGACTCTGCATTACCCTGCACCTGGAGTCAAGCTCGTTCAGACATTCCACCTTTGGTGCTAATCCAGGTTATGTGTTCTCTCCAGTAACTGTATGCTTAGGGCAGAGCTAAACATGCTTGAGCTTTATGGGTGGGGGTGGGGGTTCAACCTCCCTGCTCCCTCTCCCAGTGAACCCCCTCCCAATCTGAGAGATCCCTCACCCCTACCCTCATAACATTTAACATCTATCCTGGGTCACACTGCAATCTTTGGGTTTTGGGGCAATAGGCACAACCTTTTCACTGGCACTGCTGAGTGCCAGAGCTGGGAGCACCTCTCACAAGAGGGGGACATCAGCCTTGATCCCTGGCAAAAGCTCACAGATGGCCTTGGCATGACCTAATTGGCTTGCTCTCACCAAAGAAGGCAAAACCCCCAGTACCCCAACATCTGAAATCTTTGGGAATCAGTCAGAAAATTGAAATAAGCTATTAAAAAAGTGAGGACAAGTGAAAGATCTAATTATTTTAACTCAGCATAAGACTGTAGCTGCGTTGCAGAACATTTTGGGACTTTTTTCCTGCCTCACTGGTTTGGCCTTTCTCCGCGTAATGTTTTCAACCTGAGCTCCAGCCAGCTTTAAAATGGAAACTACCGGAAAATGCAATAATTGCTCAGGTTGTGCTTTTTGCAGATGGTGTATGATTTTTTTACTCATTTTTCTGTCGTATTGCAACAAACGGTAGCCAGGATACTGCACAAATATAATTTACAAAGTAGGAGCAAATTACTGTAGATGCTGAAACCTGTATTGAAAACATCAAATACTGGAGATTACAGTAGGTCAGGGAACATCCATGGAGAGAGAGAGACAGCAAGCTAAGCCTAGATGACTTTGGCGGAGGCATCTTAAAGGTTAATGTAGAGTTAGAGCCAAATGTCGTTCCTACTCTTAGGTGTTAAAAACACAAGGGTTATTTTAGCTTCCAGTAGGAGTTATGCAGATGAAACAAACCTTGGTAGTTCAGGAGATGTGAACTCCTCGGTTGGATTCCCAAATCTCCTGCCTTGCTTGATGGTTTCCTGGACTGAGCACACAACCTGTGCTGCTGCTTATAGAAGCAATCTTTTACTGCCATCTACTACAAAGCCACTATCTCTACCAGGGTTTCAATAGGATACTGGCTGAGTCAGAAGCTGAGATGGGTAATTTTATGAACATCTGTACAGGTCCTGAATAGCATGCTGTATCTGCTATATACATGGCTTCTTTGGGATCACTACCAAAAATAATAACTTTCCAAGTAACTGATTCATTCAAAATGTGAAAAAAAAGGGATAATTTTTGTAGCCTTGCGTTTCCTGCTGTATATTAATCAGCTAGACCTTGGTCTCAAGGCCATAAATGAGATGCGAGGAGGGAGGGTTGATTCTGGAGAAAAAAGAGGCTATGAGGGAGCTGGGAGGTTGGGTATGCTGTAGGAGGGTAGGGCAGGCCAGGGAGGTTGCAACGATGTGGCGAAGGTGAAGAGCTGCAAGGGAGCTGGCAGAGACAGAAGGCTTCATGTGGGCTGGTGCAGACATGGTGGCTACAAGGGGTTGTGGTTGGAACTGAGGGGCCTGAGTGTGTGTAGTGAAGGTAGGGAGACAACAAAGGCTTATAGGAGTTTGGGTAGTTTCAAGGGGGCTGTGGAAGTGGTTTCAGGATTATGTAGAGGCTGTGAAGGAACTGGGGGAGATGGTGGGTATCTATAAGTGAGATCTGTAAGGGAAGGGAGAAGGCAGGAAGCTACTGGAATGTAGACAGAGAGGGAGGCTACAAGGAATGGGAAGACAGGAAGGCTGCAAATAAAAGAGACCATTTCAAACCACTCAGCTAACTGGAAGCTAGGAATAATGAAAATCATTAAGGAACTCAGTTACTTGCAAATGAATGTGGAATCTTTAGCCTAAGGCTGTAAATAAGTAGAAGCTACTGTCTGAGGGAATGTGCAATGGGTGGTGTTAGAGTGAACACTCTGTCAGTTGTTAAATTTAAGTCTTAGATTGAGAACTGACATGTAATAAAAAGGGTAGGGGCAAAGTGCATGTTTAAAATATTCCAGTTTTGTTAATATTATTGTGATGTGTCATTGTATATAGAGTTTGTCTTAGTCACATTGAAAAAAAGGTCATATTGCTCACTTATGTCTGTTATCATATGTCAATTTGTGGCGACTAGGAAATCCATAGCTTTCCTTCAATTCTTGCATTTCTTCTTCTGGCTCAGTCCAAATATTCCACTTTTCAACACACAGCTGTTACTATGTGACTGAATCACATAATGAAACAGTCTGTAGCAATGAAAAAGGAACCCCTGTAAATCCAAATGTAGTTCACCAAAATTAAAAGGTAGCCCCCAAGAATTGGTTTTAATTATTCATTTACAGGACGTTGCTGCTGATGCCCATCCTTAATTACCAAGGGGATCACCCACATTGCTGTGGGTCTGGACTCACATGTAGACCAGGTCAGGGGGGAGGCTTAATTCCCTGCAGGGCATCTTAACAGAAGAACTGGCGAAAAAAATGCTGGACTTTTTGTGCTGGTTCTCACTAAGTGAAAGGATTAAGAATAAGAGGGAATGGATATGAAGTAAATAGTAAATGATACAACAGTAATAGGACAAAAAACATTTTTCACTCAGTGAGTGATTGAGATCTGGAATGCACTAAGATTGTGGTGGAGGCATGTTTGTTCAAAGCATTCAAAAGGGAATTATATTCCTTTGAAAAATAAAACAATTTGCAGGATTACAGCATGAAGGTGGGAGATTGACAGAAGTGAATTGCCCATTTGGTGATGCAGTGTGGACATAATGTGAAAAAATAGCCTCTTTCTGGACTGTGACAATTCCTGATTAAACTGACAGTGCAGCCTGGATGAGACAGTAGCTAGGAGAGAAAGCAAGGATGTCTGGTGAATGTTTCTTTATTCAACTGGAAGGAAGTGTCTTCCAGGGTCACTATTGGCATCATTGCTCCTTTTGATGTAAATTAATGACCAGGTTTGGGTTTAAGAGTTGGAGGTGAAGTTTGGAAGGATGAAGGGGAATCTGATTGAAACTTACAGAATATTGAGAGACCTGGATAGAATGGGCATGGAAAAGATGTTTCCACTCGTAGTAGAGACAAGGACATGAGGGCCCAGCCTCAGAGTGAAGGGATGACCTTTAGACCCTTTAGGGCGGCACGGTGGATCAGTGGTTAGCACTGCTGCCTCACAGCGCCAGGGACCCGGATTCGAGTCCTACCTCAGGTGACTGTCTACGTGGAGTTTGCACATTCTCCCCGTATCAATGTGGGTTTCCTCCTACAATCCAAAGATGTGCAGGTTAGGTGAATTGGCCATGATAAATTGCCTGTAGTGTTAGGTGCGTTAGTCATGGGTAAATATAGGGGAATGGGTCTGGGTGGGTTACTCTTTGGAGGGTTGGTGCAGACTTGTTGGGCCGAAGGGCCTGCTTCCATAATGTAGGGAATCTAATTTAACCTAAACTGAGTTGAGGAGGAATTTCTTTAACCAGAAGGTAATTAGTCTGTGGAACTTTGCCACAGAGGGCTATGGAGACCAAGTCATTGAGTGCATTTAAGACAGAGATAGATAGGTTCTTGATTAGTAAGGGTTATATGAAGAAGGCAGGAGAATGGAGTTGCGAAACACATTAGCCACGAGCGAATGGCAGGGTAGACTCAATAGTCCGAATAGCCTAATTCTGTTCCTATATCTTACCTTAAAAGCACAATTAGTAAATTTGCAGATCACAGAAATTTGAAAATGTGATTGTCAGTGAGAACAATATCTGCAGATTTCAGGAGATCATTGACAGATTAATGAAATAACCACACACATGGCACATGAAATTTAATTTGAAGAAATGTTAAGTAATGCATTTTGGGATTAAAAAGTATGACAGCAATTTCAATAAATTATGCAGTTAGAAAGGGTACAAGAAAACATGGTGGACTCAAAATTCACATACACTGACGGGACTGTTGCTAGTTAAATTTGATTTAAATCACTTCATCTGGTCTAAAGCTACCTCTCACAAGGTAAGCATTTGCACCGTAGTAGTGCAGCTATTTTGATGTTTAATGATATTATTTTAAGGAAAGTTTGGAGGGAAAATTGCAAAGAAATGTCATTTTTAAAAAGTTATTTCATGGGATTTTAGAGTAATTGACTAGTCCACCACTTGCTGCCTCTCCTCAGTTGCCTTGAACTGAATGGCTTGCAACATCATTTCAGGTAGGAGTCAATCATATTGCTGTAGGTTCAATGTCACAGACCAGGTAAGATGTGCTGATTTCCTTTCCTAATGCAGATGACTGAATCAAAAGGCCTTTGATGACAATTAACAGTTTAATAGACACCATTACCGTGACTAGTGAACAGATCTGTTAATTGAAGCTAAAATCTTGCACTTGCCATAGTGGGATTAGAACCTACGTGGTCAGAACATTAGTCTAGGCCTCTAGATTACTCGTCCTGTGACATTCCCATTCCATCATTCTCTCCTCCTAAATGATGAGGAATGAAGTCATTCCTCAAGCTTGGTGCTGCAGAAATGAGTAAGAATTTTAGAGTTAAGGGAACCTTTGTATGAAACCTCACTATACCTGAACGATTTGGGAATACATGATTCTGTCAGTGGGGAATAGATGTTCCACTGTATTGCATCATCGTTTCAATGTAATTTGCCTAAAATGGCAAATGGCAAAACAAAGATGAAGAAAGTTTAAGCAAAGATCGTACCCAGCGCAAATCAAATTGCAACAATCTTCTGTGCTAGTTTAAGTAACACTGTTCTTAAATCTGGTACTACTCTCCAAATCAGCCACGCTCCTGGATCAAATAAATTATTAACAATGGTTACTAATTTTGCCTTTTTACAGGTCTTCTCAGACATTTTTGAAATAAAATGGATTCCTTAGAATATAGAACATTAATAAGCACTGTATATAAGGTATTGAGTATGTTTTTAATCTATTAAGAATCTGCCCACTGACATCAATTTCACCAGCAAATGGTGTGCACTGTTTTTCTTTACATTTTATTTGCTGAAGCTGCACTAAAACTACATAAGACTGACATTCTTAAATATAAACAAAAACGTTCAAAAGTTGTTCTGAAATTATGTCTCACAAACTGGATTGAGTTTTTTTGAAGAAGAAACAACGAGGATTGATGAGGGTAGAGCGGTAGACATGACCTATATGGACTTTAGTAAGGCCTTGAACAAGAAGACTGATTAGCAAAGTTAGATCTCATGGAATACAGGGAGAACTAGCCATTTGGATACAGAACTGGTTCAAAGGTAGAAAACAGAGGGTGTTGGTGGAGGGTTATTTTTCAGACTCAAGGCCTGTGGAGTGGAGTGCCTCAAGGATCGGTGCTGGGTTCACTACTTTTCGACCATTTATAGAAATGATTTGGATGTGAACTTAAGAGGTGTAGTTAGTAAGTTTGCAGATGACACCAAAATTGGAGGTGTAGTAGACAGCAAAGAAGGTTACCTCAGATGACAACAAAATCTTGATCATATGAGCCAATGGGCTGAGGAGTAGCAGATGGAGTTTAATTTAGATAAATGCAACGTGCTGCATTTTGGGAAAGCAAATCTTAACAGGACTTATACATTTAATGGTAAGGTCCTGGGGAGTGTTGCTGAACAAAAAGACCTTAGAATTCGGTTCATAGCTCCTTGAAAGTAGAGTTGCACGTAGATAGGATAGTGAAGAAGGCATTTGATATGCTTTCCTTTATTGGGCAGAGTACTGAGTACAGGTGTTGGGAGGTCATGTTGTGGCTGTACAGACCATTGGTTAGGCCACTTTTGGAATACTGCATGCAATTCTGGTCTCCTTCCTATCGGAAGAATCTTGTGAAACTTAAAAGGGTTCAGAAAAGATTTACAAGGATGTTGCCAGGGTTGGAGGATCTAAGCTATAGAGAAAGGGTGAATAGGCTGTAGCAGTTTTCCCTAGAGCATCGGAGGCTGAGGGGTGACCTTATAGAGGTTGATAAAATCATGAGGGGCATGGACAGGATAAATAGACAAGGTTTTTCCCTGGGGTGGAGGAGTCCAGAACTAGAGGTCATAGGTTTAGGGTGAGAGGGGAAAAATATAAAAAAGACCTAAGGGACAACTTTTTCATGCAGAGGGTGGTACATGTATGGCACGAGCTGCCAGAGGAAGTGGTGGAGGCTGGTACAATTGCAACATTTAAAAGGCATTCGGATGGGTATACGAATAAGAAGGGTTTGGTGGGATATGGGCCGGGTGCTAGCAGGTGGGACTAGATTGAGTTGGGATATCTGGTCGGCATGAACAGGTTGGACCGAACGGTCTGTTTCCATGCTGTACATCTCTATGATTCTAAATACAAGTTCACATTTGATTTTATATTTAGAGTGTTACAGAAAAAAGTTTGAGCAAAGATTTGTATCTCCTCACAATTAGCTCAATTTTGGTTGCAATTTGGGTCCAGACTAACAGTTACTCCCAAAGCAAGAAGTCTACCCTTGGAACTTCTAAATCAAAAGTGCTCATGACTATTCCCATATTTAAAATAAATGCTGTGCTTGTTGATATGACCAGTTTTGAAGTGGAGAATGTGTGGGATTCTGGTTTGACCACAGCATTAATACATGAGGAAATTTTAGGAAGGGTTAGTGGCTGTGCCACTTCTCTGAAGTTATAAAGTTGGGAATAATTTTGGGCAAAGTGCCACTCAGCTATTGATCGGTCATTGCGCCGTTAATTAACTCTAGGTATTTTCTACCTCCTAACCGATTACCTGCAGCTCCATTGAACATAGAATATAGAACATTACAGTGCAGTACAGGCCCTGTGGCCCTCAATGTTGCATCGACCTGCAAAATTAATCTGATGCTCATCCAACCTACACCATTCCATTATTATCCATATGTATGTCCAATGCCCATTTAAATGCCTTTAACATCGGCAAGTCTATTAGTGTTACTACTCAGCAGTGACACCAGCAAACGGCGGCCTTTGCTAGCACTATCCAAATCAGAGACATTATGGATCCAGACCTAAAGCTAAGTACAGTGGGTCAATGAGGTTAGTTGGCAGGTCATTGACTGGGAGGTGGTGGGCCACGTTCCACAGAACAGTGGGTTGTGCAAATACATTGGGTGGTAGTTTTTTATTTAGTTCATTGGATGTGGGCTTCGCTGGCTGGGCCAGCATTTATTGCCCATCCCTAATTGCCTGAGGGCAGCTAAGAGTCAACCGCATTGCTGTGAGTCTACAGTCACATAAAGAACTACAGTTTCCTTCCCTAAAGGACACTGTGGACCAGATGGGTTTTTCCAATAATCAGCAACCACTATTATACACTTAATTCCACCTTTTTTTGATTGAATTCAAATTACACTATCTGCCATGTTGGGATTCAAACCCAGGGCCCCATAGTATTGCCTGGGTCTCTGAATTAACATTCTAGCAATATTATCATTAGGTCAACACCGCTACCCAGTGCTGTGTGACCCTGGCACCAGGAAAGCAATACCTTATCCTGGATTCAAGCCACAGAAATCTCTGTCAGTTTCTGTAGCCACTAAATCTCCATTCAGTATTGCTGTTCCAATCTTCTTTGTACCCCATCCCCCCAGAACAAACCCTAGTAAAACTACCTCATCCCCAGAACAAACCCTAGTAAAACTGAACCAGCTATGGTGTCGTGAACTTGGCTTTACCACACTCTCCAGATGAACCACCACTTCCAGCCATGTTTAGAGCAAAGTAGTGCTTGGAGATTGTGATGTACTCAGGAGAATCCTGCACATCACAGCTATTTCTTCTTGACTGCCTGGTAGTCAGCCATTCACTCTGTCGCTACAGACTCTCAGGCTTAGTGATACCTCAGTCATAGGCAGAAAGTCTATTAATAGTTGAATAGTAATATGACTCAAATTACATTAAACTTCATCAGAGTTCATCAAAAATTAGATGCAGAGCCAATTTTACAATTTCAATATAATGAATGACACATGAAAATCACAACATAAAACAGAAAATGGAACGTCAACTTTTTCAGCTATTTAGTAGCTGAAAGTTCTGGACATATATTGGTTGATTGAGCAATAATGTTATTTTTTCACTCTCATATCAAATTCACAAACTCAGCCCCAAAAGAAAAACACATTGGATATGTGAAGATGCAGACTTGGAAGCAAATAAGTAGGAAGTTCTCATTTTTAAACTCTGGTTATGGAATAATGGTAGCTCTGGGTATATGCACCCTTTCCCCATTTTAAATGCAATGGCTCAGCTTTAAACATGCCCCAATTCCAGCTATCACATGCCTTGCCCTGCTCACGGTGAAGGTCCCAGGAGGATCAAGGACAGAATTTATTTGGCCAGAGTTAAGTTGAAAAAAGTTGTAACTACTTTGCCTGCGGTAGTCACAAATTAGTGGGAACATAATTTTCAAGTCTTCCTTTGACTAAAATGCAGTTCCAGAAGACTGGAGAATTGTAAGTGTTGAAAAGGTTTTTATTGAGTCAGTTAAAATTGATGGTGAGGATGCTCCTGCTAATGATAAATACGGGCAAATTTAATTTTCATTTAAACAAAAATGGGTTAGTTAAGAAAAATCAGCGTGGAATTGTTAAAAGTGAATTATGAATACCTAGATTTTTTGATGAGGTGAGAGATGGTTGGTGAGGATAATGCTGTCGGTGTGGTGTACACAGACTTCCACGAGACATTTGACAGAGCACCACACAACAGATTTCCGAGTAAAGTCACAGCACATGGAATACATGGGATAGTAGCAACATGGATACAGATTTGGCCAAATGACAGGAAAGAGGGTGTAGGAGTTCTGTGACAGGAAGAACATTAATACTGGAGTTCTTTCGAGATCAGTTTTAGGAATTCTGCTCTACCTGATATGTATTAATGATCTAAACCTTGACAAACAATACAAAATTTGAATGTATTGTGAACTGTGAGTAAAGTAATGTTGAATTTCAAAAGGTAAAAAATAGGTTCGGCAGATTGGATGGGCAAGTATCAAATGAAATCCGATAAAGACGAGTGCAAAGTGATAAGATCAGCCATGATTTTCTTGAATGGTGAAGCAGACTCAAAGGGCTAATTGGCCCATTTCTGCTTCAAATTTCTTTGTTGCGTTGTGTTGTTTTGGTAGAAAGAACATCGGAGACAAAACAAAGGGTACAATACTAAGGGTGGTAGAATAGGAGGGACAAGAGTCTATAGGTGCATGCATCATGGAAGACAGCAAGAAAGGTTGAGCAATTAGTTTGAAAAGCACACAGCAACTATGTTATTAAGGGCATCAAGTGACAAAAGCAAGGAATTATGCTAAAACTTGCATAAAACACTGGTTCGGCTTCAACTGGAGTACAGGGGTATTCAAAATCATAAAGGACCTGGATAAAGCAGAGAGACAGAATTTCAATGGGTGAAAGGATTGGGAATCTGAGGGTTCATATATAAGGTAGTTGGCAAAAGAAGTAATGGCGAGGTGAGGAAATACATTCTCACTCAATGAGAGATGAGAAACTGGAACAGAATGAGGATTTGAGAGAGTGGTGGAGGTAGAATCCCTTGCAGGGATTCTTCTTTATTGGGTCAAGCGAAGCATTCAGGAGGGAACTGGACTTTTATCAGAAAAGGAAGAAAACTGAGGTGCAGCAGTGGATTAACTGGTCCTTCAGAAGAACAGCACTGACATGACAGGCTGAATGGTCTCCTTCTGAGCTGTAATCATTCTTTCATTGTTTGGTTCTGTAAGGTGCTTTGGTCTCAGGATTTAACAGGAACCACTGACTGTCAAATACTCCAGTCAAAAGTACCAGATTAAGAAAGTGTTTGTGTGATTCAGCTGTAAGAGTGTAAATTCAGTTCAATTTAGAAGTTCCTCTTTCTTTTCCTTCCTTCCAGTCCATATTAGGTCCCCACACTGAGCAGAGGCTGATGTTGATAGTTTCGGTTTTCTCACATTATGTGTTCCATGAAGTCACTTATGCACTCATTGGCTTTTTGCTGCTCTGGAAACCCCTGGTGAATTTCCACAATCCTTTTGACATCAACCAAAAATGCAAAGAAAATACAGAGAAACCACAAGGCACAAAAAACTGAAATAAAACAGAAAGTACTGCAGGTGCACAGCAGCTTGATCTTGATGAAAGATGGCCTCTTAATACAATCACTTGCCTTTTATCTTCCAAATGCTGACAGACTTTATCTGTGACTTCCGAAAGATCAATTTTGATATAAAATATGGGAGCTGGCTTTGGGAGATTGTCATATCATTGTTTTAATATGGCAATCTAAACTAACATCAGAAGCAAGATTAAAATCCTAATTTCTAGTTATTAGGTTATGTTCTCTTTGAATTTAATCCTCTGAATGAAACCTTCCTCTCCCGAAGGATTCATTGTTGTCCAGACAATAATCATCTGGTGGATTATGCCAATGATCTTTCTCCAATGTCAGGGTGAATAATGTGTGTCAGGAGGCATTTTAACCAAAGACTGGGTGGGGGAGTGAATCCCATTCTCAACCCATATGCTCAAATTCTACTCTTGTCTTAATTCCTCCCAAGTGAAGTGCTATGGGATTACCAGATAGCAAACATGACTAGAAATTTAACAATTCCTTCTCACACTACTGAGGGCAAACGTGTCACCAGAAAAATCACACAACAGACACTCCACAACGACCAGAAAGAAACTACGGGCTTTCAGGATCTATTCACTGCTGTACCACATGATGTGGTGCAATTTTCCAAGGAGCCATTGGGATTATAATGTTGATTCTCAGCTGCCCTGATGCTGCTGAGTCTACAACTGTTAAAAACTCAGGCGTATCATTATTTGTAACTTATCTCAATGCAATACTGAGCTGCTGGAAGTTTGCAAAGGGAAAACAAGATCCGGTGGTCATCCTTGGACGAAGGTCCAAGTGTTAAATGGAGAATGGCACGTTTAAGTGAGGAGGCGCGGTCTCCTTCATGGAACCTGTTAACAGGCCATTTGTAATGGAAATACAGTAGGCTGCATCCTGAAAGGCCAAGCTGTAACAAGATAAGCACAGGAACCGACACAAAATATGTTCTGCAAGCTGTTATTTAAAGTCTGGCCGTACACCAACTCAGAGGGCGGTTGTATGGCTAGACTTTAAATTCGATTCATACCGAGCCCCTCCAGTCAACGCGGTTTCACCAGCAAGTGACACCTTAAGTGACGATAACCCGAGATTCCCCGCAAGTATTTGCTGGGTTATTCGTCCGAATTAGCCAATCGGAGCATCAAAATGGAGCTCAGCATCATTTTCACTGGCATTTTACGCGTACACACACACTTAGACAGACACACAGACACAGACTAACGAGCAGTAATGAATGTTGCTTACAGTGGCACCATCCTAAATGACAGCACCAGTGCCGTTTGAAGCATTTGCCATGGCTGTGGGTGGCACAGATGGAGAGGCTGTCACAGGGCTGGAAATCTGGCCTTCCCGCGCAGTTCCGAGCCATCGCCTGAGCTTCGTCCACCTTGTCGCTCTTCAGAGTCCTCTTCACATCAGAAGCCATCGTCCCCCCGTCTGAGAGCATTGGTGGGTGGGGTGGGCTTAAGAGAAATCCACGCTGGCAAAACTCAACCCAGGAGCAAACTTCAATCAGGCAGAAAAGTTGGATATTTCAGTCGTCTTTGGAGAGTTCTGAGGGGGTGGGATTGGACAGGGATGGATAAAGGGGGGAGCTGGGGTGGAGTGGGAGGGAGGAGAGTGTGGCAGATCACCGTTTTGCAGGAGATTCAGAGGAAGGAGTGAAGGTCTCTCAAGGCCCCAGTGATCCTGACCCAGGGATTTAACTAGAAGCGGGTCCTCCTGGAGCTCTCCGCATCTGCTGCTCCCTCACCAAGTAACCACGGGGGAAGCGCCCCATCGTTTCCTTTTCGGCAGAGTTGGGGGAGGGAGGGGAAAGACGTCTCCAGATGTTACTCCAGTTGTGGAGCACAGGATCGAATCTCTCCACAGTAGAGGGAGGGGGTGGTCTTGAGGATCACAGACTGGGGAAGAGAAGGAAATGGAGAGAGAGAGAGAAAAAAACGCCACGTCAGAACAGAGTTGAGAACCCTCCTCTCTCTCTCTTTTTCCAATGAATGACGCTGAGGTCGGCTCTAGTCCCCTTTTTTTCCACCCCAAGTGCGGTCCCAGAGCAGAAGTCCCGAGCTGCAACTCCCTGAGCCAACGCGATGTGAAGCACCCAAGTCTCCGGTTCGATCCTTCCCGTCCCCAGCAACTGAACTGCAAAGACTTTTTCACCGCATCACCATAATTTGTTGCAGCATTTTTTTTAAAATTAAAAAAAAAACCGCACCGATCTCCTTGCCGAACGCTATAGAGAATGCAAACTTAAATTATGGTCCCCTTCAGAGAAAAATAAACCGCGATGTCCCTTTTTCTTGCGGTGCTGGCGGATCAGCACTTTGCTTTTTTCCAAACTGGGGAGGATTTGCATTCAGTTTTCCGCTTCGCAGGAGAATCCTGCCCAGATCCCGCGCTCTTCTGCTGCAGTTTTTTTAAAAGATATTTTTAAGTCACTTGTTTTAAGCCTCCTTGACTGTCTCGCTATGATGTAAGTGGCACGAAGCAGCAGCAAGCTGTGGAAAGGCAGTCACTTAAAATAATTTTTTTTGTTTGAAAGGAGAGACAAGGCGTTGGGCGCCTTACATAAAATGACTGTCAAAGATTCCATTCTCGATCTTGACAACATCTGGAGCCGCCAGATCCGCCTCACAGCCCTGGCAGCATGACCACTTTCCTCCCATGGTCTGGCTTGCGTCTAAATATCACCTGACCCGTCCCCAATCCCCTCCGAACTTGAGAACCAGAGCTAAACTTCTCCCGACAATGTCAGTGATGGTGACCCGTGCGGCTGTGTTGAGAAATCTGTGCAGGGCAAGAGAGCGGAGTTGATTGTATTTGGTTTCCTGCCAATGTGTGACCCTGTGATCAGCTGTTTCCTTACACTGGATACATTTAAAATCCAACTTTCACAGTACAGGCATGTGGAGGAGAGGGTTGAAATTATTCCCCCGTTCAAGCTCCTCAGCTGTTCATAGTTTAATAGGAAACAAACACAAAACCGAATATGCGTTTCTTCCTTCGTGCACTGAGCACGGATCCACTAAATCAGGTTTGCAGTTTTGCTCTTTCATCTTCGGGAGGCGTTTCTTGTCTCATTGGACGTTTGCAAGTTGCAAATTCATGCAGATTTACAGTCGATTTTCAACGGGAACCGAGTTCCTGGAGGAAGCTGATCGTGGGGATGTCCTCTTATTTCCAGAAATTCCTTACGGACTGGCTTCAGGACTTTCCCAGAATTCTTTTATATCCCTGGATTTGACCTCAGTGTTCTTAACGTTTCCGATTGCCAGGAAATTATGTAACTGCTTGCCTGGATGATACCCCCTGGGGGTCATGATGCTCAGCGGCAGTCTGATTACAGGGGACAGGTTAATCAAGCCGGCAGATCTACTTTACCTGTCTTCCATCGTGTTTGTGTGTATGCCCACACCAGCTTGGATTCCTATGTTTCGTAAAATACCACAAGCACATTAAGGGATAAAATACTGAAACTCTGGAACTTTAAAAACTGTAACCTGAGGAATATATTTAATAATTGCAAACCGTTGTAACAAACCTTGATTGTAATTGGCTTGTGATGCAGAGTGATGCCAACAGATTTTTTTTTTAAAAAACTTCCTGCATCAGTTGAAGTTACCATGAAGGACTCTCCTTCTCGATCTCTCCCCTTGCCTTAGGCCTGGTGACACTCACACTAAACCACCTCACCGGGGGGTCGTCTCTGTCAAGTGAGAGAGCAGCCCCATGGCCAGACGTTGACGACTTTTAATATTTAGCTCTAGTTCTGAACTTAACTTTTAAGATCAACAAATTAAATAGGCAAATCTGGTAAATGAACAACTTACAAACCACAGAGTTCAGAGTTAGTAACTCAAAGGGTTGTGAGTTTCGGGGTTCCAGGTCAGAACTAGCATTGAATATTTTTAAGTTCATCACGAGCCTATAACAAAGTGTGATATCTGAACTGTAGCTACATATGCTGGGTGCAAGGTTTTGAACATCAGACTGCACACAGCAACACTGTATCTGTCTTCACAGATGCTGCCAGGCCTGCTGAGTTTCCCCAGCATCTTCTGTGTTTATTTCAGATATTCAGCGCCTGCAGTATTTGTAATCTACCTCTTTTTATGAACAATTTAAATGCAATGTACAAATTGTATGGCAACTGAGTTTGCAGGGTTGTTGGTGCATTCCTGGTTGAATGTTTAGTGGAGGTGTAGAAGGAAATTAAACCAGGACCTAATGACGTTGGGCTGAATTTTCTGGTAGATGTCAGGATCCCAATTGGCAGAGCTATGTGATGGACCTGAATCTGCTCATGATTTCAGCTCAACCACTGGTGAGACCTTCCAGGATGTCGCTGCCTAGCTAGTTGCCTCTACATTCCTGACCCAATTAAGGACAGGCAGCATGTTCCTAAGGCTGTAGCCCTACCCGCAGGGGTGACACTGCAGGCAGGTGAGTACAAGGGCACCTCAACGTGGAGATGCTGACAAATGCCTGCTGTGGAGTCATCAGATAAAGGGGCCCAAAACTGGCAGAGTAATTGAGGTGGAGGAGAATTCCCTCAGCAGGAGTAATACAGGATTTTGTGGCTGTCCCTCATCCTGTTGGTCAATGGGGCAGGGAATTTCTGGTCTGATAGGATCTTGACCTGTCACTACAAGGCAGCCTTCATGAGCTGGGATCTCTGCCCTTACCAGAATGCCACGTCAGGGTGAAATGGCTCTTAAGTGGTCCTTAATTGGCCACCTATAGGACCAAGCTGTTTTTTCTGGTCCCAACCTCCCTTAAGAAAAGCTACTGGAATTCCTGAAGCCATCCCAATGCCTTGCACTGTCTTTTCAATTTGATTATCTTTATTGCCTCTTCAGCAAAAGGAGAACGAGATAGATATCCTTTTCAGGAAACTGCTCAAGGTGATGCAGAGAATTTGCAGAGAAATGCTTCTCTCATTCAACCAATCATTCCTCATCCCTCGCACTCATGACCGTGACCAGGGGATCAGGAACATTCTAGTCATTATTTTAGAATCCCTAGTTATAACCAGAAAGAAAGCTGCTGTCCACTTTTTTACAAGGTCTGTGAAGTCATAGGGAATGCACCTGTATTGGAATTCATATTCGTTTAGATTAGATTAGGTTCCCTACAGCGTGGAAACAGGCCATTCAGCCCAACCAGTCCACACCGACTCTCCGAAGAGTAACCCACCCCAACCCATTTCCCTCTGACTAATGCACCTAGCACTATGGGCAATTTAGCATGGCCAATTCATCCAACTTGCGCATCTTTGGACTGTGGGAGGAAAGGAGAAAGTGAGGACTGCAGATGCTGGAGATCAGAGCTGAAAATGAGTTGCTGGAAAAGTGCAGCAGGTCAGGCAGCATCCAAGGAGCAGGAGAATCGATGTTTCGGGCATGAGCCTTTCTTCAGGAATCATAGTCTGGAGTCAGTCGGTACCGTAGGCAGATGCTGAGGAAGGAGATGTGGCTGTGGTAGCGAGTCCGTTTGAGAACGTGGCTGAAGAGCTTCTGGGCAGAGGAGATGACCTGGGGGGTGCAGTGAGAGAGGGACTCACTGAAGTCCTTGTAGAGGGAGGAAGAGAGCTTCTTCAAGGAAGGCATCCTTGTAAGAGGATTCGCAGTAGGTTAAAATCTTCTAGGAGAAAGTGAGGACTGCAGATGCTAGAGATCAGAGCTGAAAATGTGTTGCTGGAAAAGCGCAGCAGGTCAGGCAGCATCCAAGGAGCAGGAGAATCGACGTTTCCGGCAAGAGCCCTTCTTCAGGAATCACGTTGGAGGAAACCAGAGCACCCGAAGGAAACCCATGCAGATGCAGGGAGAATGTGCAAACTCACACCGGCAGTTGCCCGAGCCTGGAATCGAACCTGGGACTCTAGTGCTATGAGCCACCACTGAGCCACCGTGCTGCTCCCAACAGACATGTTTAACAGGCATATTTGTTGAATTGGGCCCTTGTCAGCTATAATCCAATAGCAACATAATGAAATGAGTTGCATAAGGGTTCACTTTCATCAAAGACATCAAAACAAAATAGTAAAGGGGGCGAGAAAAATTCACAATTAAAACAGACAGTTTACATACAAGTTGCTGTTTTGACTTGCATACTTGAATCTTGTTTGATTTCAGCTTTAAAAAGGGATTCTAAGGTTGCTGTGGAATATATATTATCTCAGTTCAGTCTGTTAGAATAACAATGTCACACAGGAAGGAGGCTCATCTGCATTAAAAAATGGAACTGCAATGTGAATTGAGCAGGCGACTCACTGTGAGCCATTGCTTTGATAAAGCCACTCATTATGGAAATGAAACAAGCAGGTTTTAACACTGGGAGTGCAGCATATACAGTAACATTTCCCCCTACTCACAGCAAGACAATAATGTTACTGCCAATGCACTTTTCATATGGACTGGAAATTATATCAGGATTGGATATATACAGGGAGGAGTGGTCTAATTGAAATTGATGCCTCATTCTCATATCCATAGGCTCTGTCTCCTGTTCAGATGGGTGAAATTGGAATTGTACATTTTCTGACCTATTTGGGGGTAGCAGGCAAAATTTACATTTTTTGTTGCCATTTTGTGTGACAGTGATTAATTTCCACCCCATAATGCCAACAGCCCATGCTTCTAATCTCTTCCAAAATTTATTTCCGTTGACGCCCAAAGCTATACTTCACTATTATCTGTCCTACACAGATTGTACACATCACTAAACACTTCTGCTAAATGCAAACTCCAGAATAAAAGAAATGCACCAGGAGAGCAACATCGAGCAGAGAGACATGATTCACATTTTACAGTGTGACGAAGACTGGTTATCACTCACTGACCAAAACCTTTGCTGCTATCCTAACAGCTGATGGAAAGAACAAATCACTGAAAATGAAATGATGGACATAAATACTTTGTCAAGCTCCTCAACCGAGATTCCGACATCTCAGCAAATTCTTTGCATCAGCTTGAGCAGTTTCTTGAGAAAAGACATCTATCTCTTTCTCCTTCTACTGAATAGCCAATAAAGATGATAAACTCAAACAGTGTTTGATAAAATCAAGACAGCCCTTCTGTCCTGATGATATTCCAGCCATGATCTCTATTAATACAATACTTGCTAACAAATTTATTGCTGTCTTCAAGATTTTTTGGAGTCAGGGAAGTGTTCCATGGAACCATGAAAATGATAATATAGTCCACATTTGGAAGCAGGAAGAATCCAAAAATGTGTGTGACATTAATTGAGGAGCAAATTTTCATATAGTCAGGAACAATCCACAAGAGTCCTTTGAAGTATCTATTAGATGATGTTCCCTCTGGAATCAATGCTTGGGGTCACCTTTGAACAACTGATGTAATGTTTGGAGAGAGACAGCTACAAGTATAAACAGCAATATCAGAAATTATATATGCTGCTCATAAACCTACCTATGACACTAGGTTTGCATCTCAGAAGTAGAACCAAGCTTGTCAAAATCTTCTGCATACTTCATCATGGCTTGATTAGACTTGTTTGTGCCCATAGAGCTGTAAGCAGCATAAAACAAAGATTTGTCATGACTCCTAAACTCTTTTATCTCTTTGTTGCAATGCTTAAGAAAGCTACCAGAGGTATGTCTGCAAGCATCAGCATTAAGTTCTGTTCACAGAAGATGTTCAACTGACCAATTTCTCCAAACTGTGCAGAATAATTGAATAGTTTCTCTATGCAAATGATTGCCCTCAACAAAGAAGAAATCCAGACTATGGCAAACAAATCCTTGAGTGATATCCAAAACATTGATCTCCAAATGGGTATCTTCAAGAACAAAATTATGGCTCAGACAGTACCAGACACAGGCTATAAAAAGTCACAGACAAAATCAAACTGACACTACAAATCTCAATATTGCAAAAAAAAAATTAGTTGCTTGTTTTTTCGCAGTTTAGGAATACCTTTATTGATGAAGGGGATAAGTGAACACATTCAGAAAGCATGTTCTGCCTTTGGCTGACTCCATGAAGCAGTATTGAACAAAACAAGACTAGAATCAAAATTTACAAGGCCATTGTCCTTGCCATCCTGCTGCATGGCACAGAATTCTGAGTCTTCTTGATGCACCACATCAAAGTTCTGAAACACATCTAACAAAGGTATTTGAGTTCCATCATGAAAGATCAATGGTAGGAAAAAATCCCGAACAATGAGACCCTTCATCACTTAAAGTTCAATTTAGATAGACAGGTCATGTCTTCCACATGGATGATTACAGAATCCCCAAACATATCTTGTGTGGGGAACTGTCTCAGTGAAATATCATTAAGGTGATCAGTACAAACAACATAATAACACCTTAAAAAGGAACCTTGCAAATACTTGGATTATAGACCACTTATATTAGGAAAACATTGCAGCCACCCAGACCATGTGAAGGCAAACACTGAAGCTTGGTTCAGGATACTGCGAGTACCATCTGTACCAAGCTCATCACATTCAGCATACTCAGTAGAAAGTCAGAGGTAGTGCAGCTGCGTATTTGTGCCAAGGACTGATAAGAGCAATGTGTGCTGCCAATTCTGAGGGTGTCCATTGCTGATCCAGTATGGGATACTTCAATTATGAAAGGATGCACTGAAGCTGACAAAGTCACCCATGAGTTGGACATATCCAAGTGATGAGTAGTCTGTCACCAGATGGCAGAAAGCCCATTATGCCCATGTGCAGATGCTTTAATGTAAGAACATATCAATTAAGGGTGGGAGGAGGCCATAAACCTTTAAGATTGCCCTGCCACTTAATATGTCCCTGACTGATCCTAATTCTTAATACCACACCAGATTTTCAAATCCCTTGATTTTCTTAGATTTCAAAAGTTAATCCATCTCAGCTTTGAATGCGTTCAACAAAAGATCATTCACAGATTACAAGGTTTGAGAATTCCAAAGATAGAAAACACTCAGTAGATAAATTTCTTCTCTTCTCCTTCTGAAATATCTGCCCCTTATCCTGAGACTTTGTGACTTGTTCCTGCTGAGGTTGCAGTTAATAAATGTGGCTTAGTTTCTGATTTTTAATTGAGGTATGATTACTAGGTCTTAAAAATGTGTTGCTGGAAAAGCACAGCAGGTCAGGCAGCATCCAAGGAACAGGAGAATCGCGTTTCGGGCATGAGCCCTTCTTCAGGAATGATTACTAGGGTCAGTTATGAATCCTTGAGTGTTCTGGCTTTGCTATTTTCTGTTCCTAAGACAAAGTATGATGGAAAGGAAATACACAATAAATATATCGTTATATATATCTTCAATATATTGGACTTTAAATAAAGTAAAAACTGTATGCACAGTCTCTTTAATGTCCATCAAATATCACTCTATCTAGCAACTGAGTACAGGATTTCAATGTCCACCACTGGTGGCACAACTTCCAGTTATCATACCCTTTAACTTTACAATTCTGGTTCTAAAGTCTTCCACTTTCTACCCCTTTCCAAATCTTCAAAAGTTTCCTTCAAACTTGCTTCAGTCATCATGCCTTGCATTGCCTCAACATCTTACCTTCTCCTCAATGTGTCATCCTCCCATGAGTGCTCTGAGGAATGTGCTGCACAAAATGAAATTGTTGCTAATGGAATGATCAGTAAAGGCTTTCCAATCATAATCCTCTACACATTTCAGTAAGGAAAGGGCAATTCGGATCTATGTGCCTACTCTAGCACTTTGAACGAGTTATCCATTCAGTCCCATAGCCTCTGTCCCAACCATTCATTCCTAAGGAACTGCAAGCTGTCCTTTCCAAGTATATATCCAATTACCTGTTGACAATTAGTATTGAATCTGCTGCTCTCTACCAGGTGGGATTAAGGAGACTGGGCCTATTCCATAGAGTTTGGAAAAACGAGAGATAGTCTAATGAAGCACAGTAAGTTCTTACAGGGTTTCACATGGTAGATACAGGAGGGATGTTTCTCCTGGTTTCGGGTGGGGAGAAGTGGTTATTGAGTCTAGAAGCAAGTGACAGAGTCTCAGAATAAAAGGTAGGCCATTTAAGTCTGAAGTAAGGAGCAATTTCTTCACTCAAAGGTAAAGTCAATCCTTGGAATTCTCCACTCAGAAGAGTTGTGGAGGTTCAGTCATTTAGTACATTCAAGACAGAGATTGATAGTTTTCTACATATCAATGATATCAAGTGATATGGGGTAATGCAGGAAAATTGTTGAGGTTGAAGATCAGCCAAAATCTAGTTGAAAGGCAGAATAGGCTTAAGGGGCCAAGTAGTCTATGCTTGCTCCTGTTTCCTGTGTTCCTACCATCCCTTCAGATAATGGATTGAAGAATACAGGATCTGGGGGAAAAAAATCCTCATATGCGTCCCAGTTATTAAAACACAAATCAAAATGATTTTTGTTAACAGTAAATAAGAAAAGTAGCTGCATTTGCAAAATACCAATTTGATTCTTGTTATATTCATAGCTGAATCAATGTACAGAGGTTGACAGTCTCTTTTGCAGTGAGATTTGAGACCTGATTACGCTGACTGCTTGTTACCAGGTTTCCCAGATAAATGCAGCTTTGTAGGTGATAGTTTACTTGACATAGTGATTCTTGTTCAAATGATATCACACTTACGAGAAATCTTGTTTGTGGATTAGATAAGAGAAGACTTTAGGGATGCTAGCGATTCAATAAGTGAGTAAAAAGCGCCCTCTGTCTTCTGTTCATAGTCATCTCCAGACAGGCGTTGAAATAAAACATTATCACATTCTCCTGACACATGAAAAATATTTATCTATCCTGCTACTTTTCAGGACTTGAACTCCAACCAACTGCCTTGGTATTATGTCCCTTGGTGGCCTTCATTAACAAAAATCTATATGTTTTTGATGTAAGATTGTTAACTGGCTTTAACATACTTTAACTAGCTTCCTGAAACTTAAGGCTCCAAGGATACTTAAAATTGAGGTGAGATCTTCTCTTGTAAGTGATCTGATACCTACAAATAATCAGATGAATTAGGAGCAGGAATAGGCCATTTGGTGGCTCAAGCCTGCTCAGCTATTCAATAACATCATGGTTGAAATGTTTGGGTGGTAAATTCCATATTCCTACCTAACATCCCCTTAAACGTGATAACTTTTGATCCACTTGTCTAACAAGAATCTACTTACCTCAGAAGTTGAATGACCCTGGCAAAGCCTAAACTGAGCATCAGTGATCAGGAGTTGTTTTTTATTTATTCATTTGTGGGATGCATGTGTCACTGGCTGACCAGCATTTATTGCCCATTCCTAGTTCCCCTCGAGAAAGTGGTGGCGAGTTGCCTTCTCGAACCTCTGCAGTCCATTTGCTGTGTGTTGGCCCACAATGCCATTGCGTTATTGTTCAACAATTGCTGCTTGATCACATTGCTGATGTCATCTTCCATAATTTCACTTGTGATCAAGAGCTGGTTATGGGGCAGAAATTGACCAGGTTGGTTTTTGTCCTTCTTTTTGCGTACAAGACATACCTAGGAAATTATTCACATTGCTTGGTTGATGTCAGTGCTGTAACCATTCTGGAACAGGTTGAGTAGGGAAGCGGCAAATTCTGGAGCACAAATCTTTAGTACTATAGCCGGAATGTTGTCTTTGTGGTGCCCAGTACCTCCAGTCATTTCTTGATATCATGTAGAGTGAATTGAATTGGCTGAAGACTGGCAGCTGTGATACTGGGAACCATTGGATGTAGCTGGATCCTGGGATGTAATACCTGATGCATGTTAACTCAGATATATTCGGGTGTGCCTAGTCGTCATCTTTAACAAGCATTAAAACCATCTCCTATGCTACCATAACTTAAGTTTACCTCTGAAAATTGTGAGAGAAACTGACTGAGACAGAAGTGAGAAAGGAATCTTGAAATTCATCACTGGAGGCTGCCAACATAAATGTAAGTCTTTTGCCTTTTCATGCTGCCTTGCACTGGAGCCAGAATGGATAAAAAACCTCTTTTCTTGGTTCCCAACAAAACTGTGAGTTACTGACTCTACTGCAAACGAGTCCAATGAAAAGTAGCAGATTGCCTCAGGCAAATGCAGCTCACTAGAACTACACAGGAGAGGTCAGGCATCTGAATTTAGCCATCCCGCACCTAGAATTCACTATGAAAACAAGTAGACCATTTTGAGCCTAAAAACGGACCTCAAATTTCTCCACTGTATATTCTTCTCTACTGTTCTGACACAATGAAAATTAAAACATAATTATTTTGCCATGTGCAAAAACATAAAACAAAAATCACAGATTGCATTGGAAATTTGCCATTATGCAGGAGCCCTGTGCTAGGTGCTAATTAAATTCTACAAAGCTTTAGTGTGTCTGCAGAACTGAGACAACGTCAGAGTTCCTGTTCATCATTACTAATAGTTTGCATCATTAGGTTGGATCTTTCAGCTGGCAGTATCATTACTGTTGGCAAAATTCAGCTGAAAAAAGTGCTAAAAATAGTTAGATATCACTCCCTGATGGCTCTTGTCTCATTTGCTTTGCAGTTATAGTTCTACTGGGCTTGATATCCGTTCTGTTCATTTTTACTCCTTTGAATGAGATTGGAATTATTTATGCACTCAGCATGTAATGAAGGCAACACGGGTTTTATTCCAGATGAGGGATGATAGTGGATGTGAATCAAACTTATTTGTTCTTCTGTCTATTATAAACTAGTGCCAAAATCACAACTTTAAAATAAAAGCTGAACAGCATCAAATGCAATTTTTCATTTTCCAGATAGTGTTAAATGAGTAATTTCTTAATTAATGCTTCCAGTCCTTTCTTAACATTCAGTTAATGATTAACACAATGTTTTTGTGATTTCTACATCATACCATGGGAGGAACCCTTTGTGCAATTAAATAATTAGCAGAAACAATGAGTGGAATTATCTGTGTTGCAAATTAAATGTGGTATCAGGCCTAAAAATAGGAGCTACTGCTGCTTGGAGGCGGGACAGGTTGTCTCCAACATGATTGCATTCTTCTCAGTTTATTGTGTATGTACGCATGAATCAAACGCAAAATCCTATGGGTTAGGCAAGAAGGATGTTCTGACAACTGTGAGATTCCCCAAGCTTCAAATTCCAGGTACAATATTTAAGAGGCGTGCAGACAGCACTTCATTCTCTGCATGCCAAGGGCATGGCTGAATCTTTGTTCGTGACTCCCACTCACTCTTAGAATCAACACAGAGTACAGCACAAAACCATACCCTTTAGTCCAACTTGGCCATGCCGAATAGAAATCCTGAATAAGTCTAATCCCATTTGCCAGCATTCGGCCCATATCCCTCTAAACCCTTCCTATTCATATACCCATCCAGATGCCTTTTAAATGTTGTTATTGTACCAGCCTCTACCACTTCCTCTGACAGCTCATTCCATACATGCACCACCCTCTGTGTGGAAAGGTTTCCCCTGAGGTCCCTTTTAAATCTTTCCCCTCTCAATCTAAACCTATGCCCTCTAGTTTTGGACTCCCCCTTCCCTGGAAAATGGACCTTAACTAATCACCTTATCCGTGCCCCTCACAATTTTATCAACCTCTATAAGCAGCCCCAGCCTATTCAACCTCTCCCGATAGCTCAAACTCTCTAACTCTGGCAACATCCTAGTAAATGTATTCTCAACCATTTCAAGTTTAACAACATCCTTCCTATAGCAGGGAAACCAGAACTGAATGCAGTATTCTAAAAGTGGCCTAACCAATGTCCTGTACAGCCGCAACATGACCTCCCAATGCCCATATTCATTGCATTGGCCATTAAAGGTAAGCAAACCAAATGCTGCCTTCACTATCCTGTCTACCTGCGATTCCATCTTCAAGGAACTATGAACGTGCTCTCTAAAGTCTCTTTGTTTGCCAACACTCTGCAGGACCTTACCATTAAGTGTTTAAGTTCTGTCCTAATTTGCCTTTTTAAAATGTAGCACCTCACAGTTATCTAAATTAAACTCCATCAGCAGATCCTTAGCTCATCAGCCCATCCCTGAGAGAACCTTCTTCCCTGTCCATTACATGACCAATTTTGGTGTCATCTGCAAACTTGCTAACCATTCCTCCTATGTCCATGTTCAAATCATTTGTATTAATGACAAAAAGCAGTGGACTAAGCAGCGATCCTTGTGGCACACCACTGGTCACAGGCTTCTGTCTGAAAACAATCTTCCACCACCGTCTGTCTTCCACCTTCAAACTAATTTTGTATCCAAATGGCTAGTTCTCCCTGGATTCTATGTGATCTAACCTTGCTAACCAGTCTACTATGGACAACCTTATCGAACATCTTACTGAAGTCCATATAGATGACCTCCATCACTCAGCCTGCATCAATCTTCTTTGCCATTACTTCAAAAAAACTCAATCAAGTTAGTGAGACACAATTTCCCACACACAAAGCCATGTTGACCATTCCTTGTCTTTCCAAATACATGTAACTCCTGTCCGTCAGGGTTCCCTTCAACAACTTGCCCATGTCATAAGGCTCACCAATCTATTGTTCCCTGGCTTATCCTTACCATCTTTCTTAAATATTGGCAATACATCAGCCACCTTCCAGTGTTCTGGCACTTCACCTGTGGCTATTGATGATACCAGTATCTCAGCAAGTGGCCTAGCAATCTCTTCTCTAGCTTCCCAAAACGTACTGGAAACACCTGATCAGGTCCTGGGAATTTATCCTCTTTTATGCCTTTTAAGAAATTCAGCGCCTGTAATACGGAGACTTTTCAAGATATCTCCATTTATTTCTCCAAGTTCTCTAGCTTCTATATCCTTCTCTATGGTAAACACTGATGCAAAATAATGATTTAGTATGTCACCCATCTCCTGCAGTTCCATACATAGATGACCTTGTTGATCTTGAAGGGTCTCTTTCTGAGTTACCCTTTTGCCCTTAATGGAATTGTAAAATCCCTTTGGATTCTCCTTAACCCTTTTGGACAAACCTATTTCATGTCGCCTTTTTGCCCTCCTGCTTTCCTTCTTGAGTATATTTCTACTGCCATTATACTCCTTGAGGGATTCACTCAATCCTAGCTGTCCATATCTGCCATATGCCTCCTTCTTTTTTTTGACCAGAACCTGAGCTTCTCTGTCATCCAACATTCTCTACACCTGCCAAACTTACTCTTCACATTAACAAGAACATATTGCACCAGTCGCCCATTATCTCAATTTTGAAAGCTTCCCATTTTCCAATCACCCCTTCATCTCTGAATAGCCTCTCCTAATCAACTTTTGAAAGTTCTTGCCTAATACCATCAAATTTGTCTTATTCCAGTTTAGAACTTTAACTTTTAGATCAGGTCTATCCTTTTCTATAACTAGTTTAAAACTAATAGAATTATGATCAGTGACCTGAAGGTGTTCCTCCACTGACACCTCAATCACTTGCCCTGCCTTAGTTTTGCTCCTTCTCTAGTAGATACATCCATGTACTGAATAAGAAAATTTTCTTGTACATGCTTAACAAATTCCTCTCTATTCAAGGTCTTAACACTATGGCAGTCCCAGACTATGTTTGGAAAGTTAAAAACCCCGATCATTGTAATTCTTTTTGACAAATATCCAAGATTTCCTTACATATTTGCTTCTCAATTTTCCACTGACTATTGGTGAGCCTAGAGCACAATCCCAACAAGGTTATCCCTTTATTTTTTCTCAGTTCTACTCACTGGACTGTCTCCCAGAAATATCGTCCCTAAATACAGCTGTATTGCTACTCTTAACGAAAAATGCCACTACACCTCTTCTCCTTCCCTTTTTTCTATTCTTCCTTCCAAACTCTATACCATGGAACATAAAGCTGATAGCCCTGGCCTTCCCTGAGTCATGTTTCCTTATTAGCTATGGTATCCCAGTCCCATGTTGAGTACATCTGCTTTACCTGTTTGGCCATTTGCATTGAAATTTATCAGCCTTACCTCATTCTCTGCCTTGCTCTTACCTGCCTTGACTATTTGATTTGCTCCTCTTCTCAACTGTACCTGCCTCAGACATATCTCTTTTCTCAGCATCTCTTTGAGTCCTACTTCCTTACTAGTTTAAAGCCTCCCGAGTAGCACTAGCAAATCTCACTGCCAGGGTATTGGTCCTCTTCCAATTCAGGTGCAACCCGAACTCCTTTCACAGGTCACTTCTACTCCAGAAGGGATTCCAATGATCCAAAAATGTGAATCCTTCTGTCTTGTCTCGGCTCCCCGGCCATGCATTCATCTGCTCTATCCTCCTTTTCCTACTCTCACTAACACATGACGCCAGTAGTAGTCCAGATATTATTCCCTCAACAACCTACATTTTTAACATCCTGGTTAACGTCCTATATTTTCTCTCAGAACCTCATCCCTTTCTCTTCCTATGCCATTGGTCCAATGTGTACAATGACGTCCTGCTGGTCACTCTCCCCTTTCAGAATATTCTGCACCCTCCCCGAAACATCCTTGACCCTGATACCAGGGAGGTAACACACCATCCTGATGTCTTGTTGTTGGCCACAGAAATGTCCGTCTGTGCCCCCAACTACAGAGTCCCTTGTCATAATCGATCACTTGGAACCTGACATACCCCGTATTACAGTAGAGCCAGTCTTGGTACCAGAAATTTGGATGTCAGTGCTACATTCCCCTGAGAGTCCATAATCCCCTAAATTTTCCAGCACTGCACACTTTTTTGAAATGGGGATAGCGACAGGAGACTCCTGAACTACCTACCTCCCTCTCCTACCTTTCCTCGAGGTAACCAATATACCGATCTATTTCTGTGAGTTTTCTACCTTCCTGAAACTGCCATTCATCCCACTCTTGGTTCTTAGAAGTTTTTATTGTCCCTAACTGCCACTCCAGCCAATCCATGTGATCCAATAGCACTTGCAACCAAACACATTATCTGCAGAATAATCATCAGGAACATTGAAATTCTTCCTAACCTGCACAACCGATAGGAAGAGCACATCACTCTACTAAAGGCCATCTCTGCACCTTAACCTACAGAATGAAAAGCTAGCACAGTCATATTGCTCTAAAAACCCCAGTCTATGATAACTTAATACCCATGTTTTACACTAAAAAATTAATCAAGAGACAGATCTCACTAAAACATAAAAGTAAAACCCTCACCATACACATTATTATAGATTTACAAACAAAATAACAGATGAAGATCTATACATTTTCTAAGAGTTAAAAACAAATATTTTGTTGCTTCAGGCTTTGAAATTTGACACTCCCAGCTCTGAGTAGTTCCAATAATGAGTTCTCCAAGGTCAGCTATGAAATTTCACTGCTTGTTTTTCTTGGGCAGAATTCCAATTTCCAGGGATGCTTGTCCTGTCACAGTAATTCATCTGTGAACGTTAAGATTTCTGATGTGGGGGGAGATCCAAGATGGCGGCGACTCAGCAAGTCTGAGTCTACAGAGCCCTTCCCAAAACCTGGGTAAAGTGGGTTTCCTGCCCCCACCACACTTGCCAAACCACCCAAAAAATTTCTTTAATCTTAATTATCTGCTGAATATTATATTTAAATAGTCTAATACTGAGTGGATAATGAGTAAATCAAAGGGACCCCGCAGCTCTCAGAAAACAAAGATCCCTCCCCCACCCTCCTCTCCTCCTGCTGCAGCTGATGTAAAAACAGGCCTTATAGAGATGATTGCTAGACTGGAATCGACACTCGTCAATTTCATTGCAGAATCCCGACAGAGATGGAATGCATTCGAAGAAAAGCTGCAGAAACAGAATCAAACCATGGAGGAGCTGCAGGGCCGAGTGGAGGGGGCGGAACTAAAGGCCACGACCACCGAGGCTGCAGCTCAAACAGCTGCAGAACAGGTGCGAGCTCTGGAGCAGAGAATCAGGGCCTTTGAAATTTACATCGATGATATTGACAACAGAAATCGGAGAAAAAATATTCGGTTGCTGGGCCTTCAAGAGCAAGAAGGGAAAGGACAGTTAGTAGCATTTCTGGAGCGATGGCTGCCCCAGCTTTTAAACCTGGGGGCTGAAACTGACCGGGTAAGGGTGGAGTGGGCCTACCGGGTCGCAGCACGCGGATCTGGCCCAAACCAGCGCCCACGCCCGGTCCTGTTCCGGCTGCAGAGTTATAGGGAGAGGCAGATACTCCTGGATGCCTCCAGAAAGCTTGGAAAGGATCCTAAAGCTATGATCCATGAAGGATCCAAGATTATGTTATTTCAGGACTTCTCCCCGGCTTTGGCACGAAGAAGGAAGGCATTTGATGAGGTGAAGAAATGTTTACGAGACTTAGATATTCAATACACCTTACGCTACCCAGTGACGTTATGCTTTACCCACAAAGGATCCGAGTATAATTTTAGATCATCGGAAGAGGCCAAGAAACTTTTAGACTCGGTTAAATAAATCGTAAGAGACAATTTATGTTGGCTTGCCTTTCCCACACTCCGTGGGGAGAAATGGATACTTCCTTGCTATGTTATTATACTTAACTGTAATCTGTTGGAGTTGTAATTTTATAGTTATGTGTGTTTGTACGTGGCATTGATGCTATTAGATATACTCAGGTATGGGTGGGGAGGGGTGGGGGTGCGGCGCTCACTGTTAACTCTAGCTCGGTATTATATCTAAATCCTATTAAGGAGCGCCCGGGTTGAGGGTGGGACACTGTTTGGGAGAGGATATGGTGGAACGTTGGAAAGGTAGTAAGGCCCCCTGAGAACAAGGGGGAAGATCTCCATTCAAACATGTTTAATTTTTTTTTGTTTGTTCTTATTGTTTGGAAATAGCTTCCTTTTTATCATACTGTTATGAGTGTATTAGAGAACATTTTCTCTTATTTGAAGGATGTAAGCGACTCAACTATACACTCTGGATGATTGTGGATTAGTTGAATTTTGATGATTATATATTTAAGATCTATTTTTATATTAATGTTTGTGCTTGAAAATTCTGCTTATTTTTGTAAATTTGTCAAAATGTTAAATTCCCAATAAAAATATCTATAATAAAAAAAAGATTTCTGATGTGAGACAGAAAGTAGCTCTATGTTCTAGTAATACCTCATTTGGGATTCACCTGCAGGCCACCCAGGAGAGAAGGGATGTACTAACCCTGAGAGATGGCAACAGAGGCCATCCCAATGGACAAGGTCAGCCAAGACTGAGGTCGCTGCAAAGGTCAGTGACAATGGGAAGGTCAAGAGAACCTAGCTTCATGTTGCAATGGGTTGAATGATGTGTAGTGTCCCATCAGGTTAATTGTCTTGGTCAATTCAATGCTAATTCACAGTCCATGGTATGAAACATTGCAAGGTTACGACTACAGAGGACTATCCCATACAAAACTGGGTGCCAGGCATCTCCTCACTATGTTTCATGTGCACTGAATATTTCTCAAATAATGGGAACTATCAATGTTGCATTATTTGTTCAACAGTATCTTAGCTCTCTCACAGTTGCAAGGATACACAGTGAAAATATGAAAAAAGCTATAACTCTCAGCAATCTGTTGCATTAGACAACTCAAAAACCACAAAAGGTGGCTTTGTTCTGAAAACCTCAGAAGTACCTTATTTACACTTGTCACATGGTGCTTTATTGTTTCTCACCTATTCTAAATCTTTGACAAAACAAACCATTCATTCAGAACCCTTAACTCCTCAGGAGCCACATACAAACACAAACACTCATATTCACAGCTCTTTGGATTACCATCTCAGTCAGTATGAGTGAATGCAGGGTAAATACACAAGCTAAGATTTTTAATACTTCTCTTTGTCTTCAGGATAAAACAATGCAAAGACAATGTGGACATATTCAAACGAAGGGGGAATGCCAGACCTAGGGCTCCTCAACCCCTTGGAGTGGCAGGCTGCAGAGCTGATAGGAGATCAAGGGGAAGTGTGCTTGTGCTGAAGCGGAGAATCAATTTAGTGGACAGGTCTCCATGCAACTACTAACGTCTGCACATGAAGCAGACTCACAATGATAACAAATCTGTATGTTTTTCTGTGCAAGCTTTGGGATCATTCTCCTAGCCCAGGAGCAAAAAGGAGATCACCATCCCCCAGGCCCATCTCTACCAGCACTGTCTCTGCAGAGGAAGAGTGGGAATGCTCAGAGCTCAGGAACACAATGGTGTTCCTCCACAGCTTCTACCAGCATGGAGGTATTCACTTCAATGGCTAATGTATCTAAAGTAAGCTCAGTATCATATGCCAGTGTACACAGCAGCAACCCTATAGGAGGAGGAAATGGTTGAGGTCTGTGACATTCAGAGGACTGCTGGAGCACAGGCTCCTGCTAAATTCAGTCCTGACAATGAACCTCCGCTAATGAGCTAACAAAGCTGTGGAGAAATGCAGAGGAATGCCTTATGGAGGGCCATGTGCAACCTGGACTGAAGGGCGAAAATATCTAGCCAAGTTCTCTCCAACATCATGTCTCTGGGTGAATACATTTGGCTGCCTCCACGAAATACAGGCTCAGCAGGTAAGTAGCACACTGGCCTTTACTTCAAAGGGAATAGGGCATAAAAATGGGGAATTCTTGCTAAAATTGTATATACTAGTCAGACCACATCAGGAATACTATGAATAGTTTGGGCTCCTTAACTAAAGAAAGATATATTCACCATGGAGGCAGTCCAGGGAAGGTTAACTAGGTTGATTGTAGGTGTCAGAAGGAATCTTGCTGTTGGTCAAAAAAGTGTGGATCAACCATTAATTTTACTTGTACTTTTAAAGAGTTTTTATGGCAGTCACCATCTGGTATCGAACCTTCAACTGTCAAGTGCTGTCCTTGTCACGCTGTGCCTCTGACCTCTTACTGAGCTGGGTGCCACCGAGTCTGTGTAGCATTGGATCCTGCCCAGCAAGTGAGGAGCAGGGCCTGGGGGCTGAGCCAAGGCTCCATGTCTGCAGCTAGGCCCAGTCACCTGAAGGAGTGGATGCGTCAGCGAAAGGGCTAATCGGGGATGGACTGGTGGCAGCGTGGTTCCAGTTCATTTGCGGCAATGTTGGTGACAGACACACATAACCGACACCTCAGAGCCCATTACAGAGACATAAGAGCCACTTCAGAGACTCTGATTGATTCAAGTAGGCACTGGGAGGAGTAGCAGAGAAGAAACAAGAAGAAGAGAGAAAGATGAGCTAGATTGCAGTAAAGTCTTACATTATATTCAGCATTGCAAGATGGCGCTAAAGTGTAGTGATACCTTGCATATAATACACGAAAAAACATTTTTTACATACCCATGAGAATAAATCTAAACCTAAAAGATTCTTCTAACAAAGCAGTTTCACTGGAGGTGTCAGCAATGGTTTATGCTGAAACAATCATGGCTATTAGTACGTGGCCAGGTAATTCCAGGTCTGTCTGGTTTTGACAGAAAGTTGATTGTCCAAGGCCTGGCTGCATGAGTACTGACTCCTCCAGCTCTGCAGTTTGCAAATTGCAGAGTCTGGCTAGGTTTTTAAATTTGGCTTCCACATTTTGAGTTTTCATCCACACTCATGAGAAAAGGTCAGTATTTCTGTAACAATCTTGGAAGTCATGGGTCACCTGAGTACAATTATCCAATCATATAAGTTCATGTTTGAAAATGAATACATTTGTAACATAATTTCAAAATTATGGTTTTTCAGGAGTGTGTTTTCTACTAATGTTTTTATCTTTCCTTTTCACTTTAAATAATAACTAAAATTTCAAAAACCAGAAGGCAATTCTGGAGCAAGAGGTCAAAACGTAAGGTAATTCTTGATCAGTTGAATTTTCTTTTATGACCGAGGACTATCTATTATAATATAGATTTTCCTATGAGTCTATGCTGTTGACTGTCTGCTGACTAATTAACAGATTATTCGTCAAATCAATAACAGAGATATATTGGTTGCACTGTGGAAACAACTACCACCAGCTACATGTTTGGGATAGAGGATTGCCACAAATTTTCCTTTCTACTCTTTCAAATAATCCTTGAACAAGTTAAATGATAACCCCATAACAAAAACAAAAGTCAAACAGTCAAAACTAAATTAAAATACTATGTGTAGGTTTGTTGATGGGCAGAGACTAGTGATCACTGAGGCTCTTTCTTTCTGCGCTGCATCTATTTGGTTAACAGTGGTAGAGGACGAGCCACTAGTTAGTCGTAACAAAAAGAAACACATATGAACAACATGTAGTCATGCAAAATTAGCTTGGTCATAGAAGGCAGAGGGTAGTTGTGGAGGGGTGTTTTCTTGACTGGACGCTTCTGACCAGCGGTGTTCTGCAAGAACCAGTGCTGGGACCTCCTTTGTTTGTAATATATTCAAATAATTTAGATGAAAATATGTTGTCTGATTGATAAGTTTGCAGATGATGTGAAAATTGATGGGAGTTGTGAATAGTAAGAATGTTAGTCAAAGGATACTACAGAACATAGATCAGTTGGAAAGTTGGGTGGAGAAAGAGCAGATGGGGTAAATGTGAAGAGATGCATTTTAGGAGGTCAAATGCAAGAAGAAAATATCTAGTAAATGGCAGGAACCCCAGGACCATTGATATACAGAGGGATTTTGGGATCCAAGTCCACAGCTCTCTGAAAGTTGGAACGTAATTGGTTAAGGTGGTAAAGAAGGTGTACAGCATGCTCACCTTCATTGGTCAGAGCAGTGAGAATAAAAGTTGGCAAGTCATGTTGCAGCTGTATAAAATGTTAGTTAGGCCATATTTGGAGTGTTGTGTGCAGTTCTGGTCGCCACACTATAGGAAGGGTGTGGAGGCTTTGCATATTGTGCAAAAGAGGTTTACCAGTTTGTCACCTGGATTGGACAAAATTGTATTATTTTTGCTAACATTTCTGAGGTAGTCTGAGACAGAGCTGATAGATGTATATAAAATTGTGAGTGGTATGGATAAGGTGGCCAGTTGGAGTCTTTTTCCAAGAGTGGAAATGTCAATTACTATGGGGCATAGGTTTAAGATGAGCTGGGGGAAAATTTAAAGATGTTGTGTGAGGCAGGCTATTTACACAAAGGGCAGTAGATGCTTGGAACACACTGCCATGGAAGATGGTAGAAGCAGATAGGATAGCAATTTTAAGAGGTGTTTAGACAGACACATGAACAGGCAGGGAATAGAGGGATACAGACCATGGGCAGATAGATGGGATTAGTGTAGAATGACATTGTGGTTGGCACAGATGCGGTGGGCCAAAGGGCATGTTCCTGTTCTATATTCTATGTTCTGTAGGTACACGTTATAGTGGCCATTTTGTCACAAAAACTGAGATTTTTGTGAGACATTGATGGCAAATCTGTCTCATCAAATATTGAGCTAGACTCCTTTGTCCCCAGCCAAATGCTGAGTGACTTCATCAGATTGGGTGAAGCTTAATGGGATCTCCATCACTAACCCTGTTAAATCCAGAGATGTTGTTATATACCCCTGGAGCAGGTGGGACTTAGACCTAAACCTCCTAGCTAAGACACAAGGACACTGACCACTATGACACAAGCCACACTATTAACTCATACAATGATATAGATGACTGATACTTTAAGACCACTGTCCCACGTAACAGAGTCACAGTAATGTGCTATAATTCTGCACATTGAAATTTTGATTATGATACTTAATACTCCAAAAGAGTCTCTCAATTATAGTGTAACAATTGAGTTACATATAATTAATTATAAATCCTTCCTACCAGCAGCAGTAGGTTGGTGTTAAAATATTCATTAGATGTTGCAACTGGAAATTGCAATTATTTTTTAATAGTTAACACATTTTTATGAAATATTTAGTGAGTCTTCTTAGGTATATTGTGATATGTTTGCTGTCTCCTATGTAGGTCATGTTACATGAAGTGGCAAATGAATTGAAATATAATTCTGAGCTTATAATTTTTTAAATCAAACTTCAAGTAACTACTAGTCACTGAAAAATATCATGACTGACAGTAATTTTGCTAGCTTCTACATCTTAAAGATATCCCACAGTTACTAACCTTTCCATTGTCCTTCACTACAGGAAATATGCTTCATTGATATTTTGTCTGTTAAAAATAATTCAGGAATTCTATCCATTGCTTTGAAAGCATGTGAGGGGAAGGGGTGGGAATTATTTTTGGTCTATTGATTGTCTTTCTCAAGTTTGAAACTGTGAAGTCCTTTGCTATCTTATTAGCATTGATTGGTTGTTGCGTGAATCAGTGTGACTGTCTTTAACCCTGATTCAATTACAAGCTGATACCAGGAGCCCATTTCTCAAATGCCACAAATCCTTCCCGCAGCGACTGACTCATGTGACACTTGTTTAAACTGTCATCCATCCTCACATCATTATTCTAGCGTGCTAGAAACACTATCAAATCTCTGTCAACCATCTGAGGGCATTCTTGGCTACAAGGCTATTAAAACTAAATTGCTTTGAGGGATGAGAGTTTTCAAAGCGCAGCTCAGCACAAACCGAATTATCGTATCAGTGGTCTTCTTATTTTAATTTCTCAGTAACACCAATGGCATGACCTGCAATCCTGAGAAAACATATCCAGAGGTCTTTTTTCTCAAAACCGACATCATTTTCCCTGAACTCATTCGATGTTTTCATTATTAGATCAGCTTATCAGGTGCGACATTAGAATTAATGAAACTCCTCTTAAAATTGTGTGAAATGTCACAAAGAAAACTTAGTAATAAGCATGGATATCACTTCTGCAACAGAGCATTAGGGTAAGTAATTGATGAGCCTGAATGAGAGCAAACTTGCTCAGTAAATGAAAGGTACGATTGCATGATCATGGTTAGTGTGACTTTGCCTCATGGCTTTCTCTACTTGTTTGCTAACATTATCTTCTGTACAAGTACATCCAAGTTTCTCTGTGTATCAATATTTAGCAACTCCATGATTTTTCCATTCCATCAACTAAAATGAACCTCACTTTTCTCCGCACTACTCTCTGTATTGAAATATCTGGGTGTCCTTGCTTGAATCACGATAAGTTGCTTTGCAGGTGCAGCAGGTAATTAAGAAAGCAAATGAATATTGTCCTTCATTGCTAGAGGAATGGAGTTTAAATACAGGGAGGTTATGCTGCACTTAAGTAGGGTGTTGGTTAGGCTACATCTGGAGTACTGCACACAGTTTTGGTCTCCTTACTTGAGAAAGGATATAGTGGCATTGGCACTAGAGAAACAGAAGAAGTTTACCAGGTTGATTCAGGAGTTGAGAGTGTTAGGACGGGGCTACCGTCACGTGTTCGTTTGAAGGAGAGAGAGACACAGGATCTGATTCAAAATATAAGCTGATTTAATGAGAGAGCCGTACACAGGACATGCAGTGAAATATTTACTCTTCACCGGAGAAGGCGCGTTCTGATCTATTGTTCTCTTTGTCTAGCTTTTTAGCCCCTCACATCCCAGTGCTACATCCTTATTTGGTAAGAAGCGGTATTCTCTAATAGTATTGGTTCCAGAAGAGATAAGATTCAGTTACCTCAGTATGAGCTACGTGCAATCTAACACGGTTTCAATGTCCTGTTATCTGTTCACCCTCCCTGTGGCCCCATTATGCCATCAGTGTTTCAGTCTGTTCTTAGTGTAACATAATGGCTTACTGTTGTCTAGTGAAGCTAACAGTTTCCAGACTTGCTAGTACTACCTTACGTGAGCACTACCTAACAATAAAGTTTCTGAACACAACCTACCCTTAATAATGCTTCCTAACAAGAGGGATGCTTTATGAGGAGAGATTGAGTAGGCTGCAACTATACTCATTGGAATTTCGAATAATTGGGGGGGGAGGGTGGAGTCTTATAGAAACATATATAAAATTATGACGGGAATAGATACGTTGGAAGCAGGGAGGCTGTTTCCATTGGTGGATGAAACTAGAACTAGGGCATAGTATCAAAATAAGGGGGAGCAGATTTAGCATTGAGTTGAGGAGGAACTTCTTCACCAAAGGGTTGCGAATCTGTGGAATTGCCTGCCCAGTGAAGCAGTTGAGGCTGCCTTGTTGAATATGTTTAAGACAAAGACAAATACATTTTTGAACAGCCAGGAAGGTAAGGGTTATGGTGAGTGGGCAGGTAAGTGGAGCTGAATCCACACAAGAAATAGATCAGCCATGATCTTAATGAATGGTGGAGAAGGCTTGATGGAGCTGCTTCTATTTCTTATATACTCCATCCACCACTTTGATGTCAGCTCACTTAAGCTGTCTATACCTCTTTGCAGCCTTTTTGTACATTTACTTTGAGCTTTGTATCATCAGCAAATTTGGTTACTTATTATTGATGTCTTCAGCCTAATCATTAACATAAATTACAAATAGTTGAAGCCCTAGCCCTTGGATACTTGCAACACTTCACTTGTCATAGACTGCCACCTTAACAATGCCCCATTTTTCCCAAGAGCTCTGCTTCTGCAGTGTCCTTCAGGTACATGTTTATTTCTCCCAGAACTAGTGCAAAGTGATTCTTACTTCCCAAAGCTTTACTTCTGTTCGTTTATAATCTCAGCCCAGGAACTTTTCATCTCAGCTGCACCTTTCTCAGTCGGTTTTTCTTTTCTCCCTATTTTCAACAAATGAAGTCTGCCTGACAGCAGAAGTGATCTGTAGAATTGTACAGAATCCCTACAATGTGGAAGCAGGTCATTCGACCCATCAAGTCAAGACTGACCCTCCAAAGAGCATCCCAGAAGTTCATCCAGAGGAGCAAGCCAAGTGAATCTTTCTGTGTTGTCTCCATTTCTCATGAATATTGTTTTGTCAACCCAAGTGTGAGTTTCCACACACATTCCTGTATGATGAACCACCAAGACTTTTGGCATCTCATTGCTCTCTCAGATCTGAGCAGACTGTTTTTGTGAATCATCTGGGATGTCTTAGAAACCTGCCTTCCCTTCAAGGCCCGTTGCCATGGCAACATGAATCACATGGACTCCCTATCCAGGTAATGATGCAGATTGGTTATCCTGGATATCTGATTTTCATTTATTTTAGAGATTAAACCTCAATTGTTTACAACTTGACAGTTTTTAAAAATTAAATCTAGAGTCTCTTTTGGAGTCTATCGACTGTTAGCACCCAGGCAGCTGCCATTGTCTCCAAGTAAAAATACCTTACACTCTCCACCCAGTAAAATAATTTGGCCCTCGCTTTGGTACTGAGCAATCAAGTGGCACAGTGGCTCAGTGATTAGCACTGCTGCCTCACAGCAGCAAGGACCCAGGTTCAATTGCACTCTAGGGCAACTATCTGCGTGAAGTTTGTACATTCTCCCTGTGTCTGTCTGGGTTTCCTCCGGATGCTCTGGTTTGTTGCCACACTCCAAAGACATGCAGGATAGGTGGATTAGCCAAGGGAAATGCAGGGTTACAAGGATAGAGTAGGTCAGGGTAGGATGTCCTTTGGAGGGTCTGCATTGATTTAATGGGAGGAATGACCTGCTTCCACACTGTGGGGATTCAATAGTTTTCATTTGTTGAAAAAAAAGGTTATGTGACAGAATAAATAATGTGCCGATAAAAGCAAAAAATTGCGAAAGGGTGTTTTTAGATAAAGTGAGTTGGCAAAATTGTGGCAGAATGAGGAAGAGACCTATGTTGGAGTAAAGAAATGTAGATCAGAGTAATTTCTAATTTGAGAGAAAAGGGCCCGAGTACAGAAATCACTAAAGTTAGTGGACATGCATGAAAATATTTAAACAGGAAAGGCTATAACCTCAGGAGGCTGGAAAACTGTGGGATGCAATTATGTTCCAGCAGTACAGAATTCTGGTTAAAGTATAGCTGGAATAATTGTGTTGTTATGGATACCTCAACTCAGGCAGTATATCTTGGCTCTGGACTGGGTCCATTACAAATTCACTGGAACAATACTAAGAATTACATTATAGTCACTAAAACACTAAAAAAAAACCACATTTTGTCAATTTTGTTTTTGTTTTGCCCTCATCAGGATAACTTGTAGCAAAGAGGAACATTTATTTATAAAGTATAAGAATAGGGTGTTGATTGGTTGGTAAGTGACCTCAGATTGGCAGAGATATTGGAACGGAGAACATGGCAGTTGATGATGAATGACAGTTAAATTCTAGACTTTGTTTCAATTTTAAATACACCAGGTTGACTCTGATTAGTCAGAGCATTGCTGTGAAAAATGCATCAGTGAGTAGCTGTTATCAGTTCTGTTGACTTCAAACAGATTCCATGCGTGCACATTTTTTTTTCTGTTTGCAAAGATCAGGTCCCTGATTCTTAATAAATGTAGTTTTTGTTGCATTTAAGTTGTCAGTGCAATTCTCAAGATGATCCGTCAAATGTTTTCTAATAACAGTATTGCACATTTTGCAAACTTGGGCTGATTTGGTGTGGTTCTTCTGAAGAAGGGTCACTGGATTTGACTCTGCTTTCCCTCCATAGATGGTGCCAGACCATCTATGCTGAGTTTCTCCAGCAATTTATGTTTTTGTTTCTGATTTCCAGCATCCGCAGTTCTTTGTTTTTCCTCTAAACAAAAAAAACCTCTGATTTTAAAATCCAGAATGATAGGATAATACCCTTACCTTACAGCTTAGACATTTATGATGAGGAAGAAAGCAATTAGAGTCATAGATTCATACAGCATGGAAACAGACCGTTCAATCCAACTAGTCTGTGATGACCAGAAATCCCTATCTGACCTAGTCCCATTTGCTGATATTTTGTCCATATCCCTCTAAACCTTTCCTCTTCATACATCCAGATGCCTTTTAAAACTTGTAATTGTCTAGCCTATACCACTTCCTTTGGTAGCTCATTCCATACACGCACAACTCTCTATGTGATGAAGCTTGTTATGAAGAGGTGTGTGTACTTTAAGAGAGTTAAAAACAGCAGAACTACCAGACACAACACCAAGTGTTCTCAATAATATAACAATGTAACATTTGGTCGAACAACTCGATTAGCTCGTTGCCTGGAGACAAAACCAAATTCAAATTCGGCCAATCAGTTTAAACTATACCCCGAAAAATACCAAACTCCAATCCAGTTTGAATTTAGTATATTGACAATCTTAAAAGCCAACAACACAATCCGATGCTTTAGGTGTATAAGACCGGGGAAAATTGAACAGCTGAGAGGAGAACTGCCAGGGCCCCAGCAGGTAAAAGACTGCCTGAAAAATAGCTCTCTTAAAAGTAGCTTTATCAATGAGTAACCTGTGAAGCAGAATCCCTAGGAAGATGAAAAGAATACACATGAAGATCCAAATAGAAGAACCAAAAGTTGCCTGGTTTTGCGATAAGAATTGTTGTTTTGTAAATCTTAACTGGGAGTTTTATCCGACTAGTATTATACAAGGGAAGGTAACAGATAGATTAGAGTAAGGACTTGTACATAGTTGTTAGTTAATTATTCTCTGTTACACTTTAAGAGATAAAGTTATTAATTTTTACTTTAAATAGTTCTTGGCTACTCGAATATTTATAGATTACTGCATGGGATAAATCTTTTCTGTGTTGCTAGTTTTAAATTAATCAGAAGAGTTTACCCCGTGTTGTAACAGTTTAGGGGCTCGGGTCCGTGATCTGAACTAGTTTAAACAGATTTGAATAGATTTGGGGGTACAAGAAATCCATACAATTTAAACACTTGCAGATTAGTTTCCTAGATCTTTAAATAAAACATAGATGAAGTAATTTGTTAATATCGGTGACCTGTAGTTGATTAAATTGATAAAAAGTGAGAGAAATAGCTCTTAAAATTGCTAAAGAGGTTCTGGGATTTGAAGATGATTCTCAAATTTGCCAAGAAAGTTTAGAATTAGCAAATAAGTTAGATTTGAGTTTAATCAAGGACAAAAGAAATTGTAAAGGAGTTACCCAAATACTTAGGAGTGTCAGAGAAACAGACAAGTGCAGTAGAGGTATAAAAACTGAATTTAGAATTGAGGAAAATAGAGTTAGAAGATAAAGAGTGAGAGGAAAGAGGGAGGGAGAAAGGGAGAGAGAGAGAAAGAGAAAAAAGAGAGAAAGAGAAGGTTTTTAGCTGAGCAAAGAGAGGGAAGAAAGGGAGAGACCAAAAGAGAGAGAATTTGAATTTGAGAAGTTGCAACTCAGTCAGCAAAGTCAAGTTAACAAGATGGAGATTAAAAGAGAAGGTAGTGATATAAATAAATATGTCAAAACTCTGCCACATTTTGATAAGAAAGATGTTGAAGCCTTCTGTATTTCATTTGAAAAATAGGCTACGCAGATGGAGTGGTCCAAGGATTTATGGGTAATGCTAGTTCAGACAAAACTGGTAGGCGGACCTAGTGAGGTATTTGCTGCACTGTCAGATGAGGGGTCAAGAGATTATGAAGAGGTTAAACAGACTATTTTAAGTGCTTATGAATTGGTGCCAGAAACATAGAGACAGCGGTTCAGAAACACAAAGAACGAACCAGGTCAGACTTATGTTGAGTTCAAAAGAATTAAACTTAGTCATTTTGATCGATGGGTGCGTGTTTTGAAAATAGATAGGACATTTGAGGCTCTGAGAGATTATTCTGCTGGAGGAGTTTGAAAACTCGCTTCCAGAGATGGTAAGAATTCACATGGAGTAGCAGAAAGTTCAGGAAGTGAGAAGGGCAGCAGAATTAGCAGATGAGTACATGTTGGTGCATAAGGCAAGCTTCTGGCCAGAATTTCATCCTGTGAGGTATAGAAGTTGGGAGAAGGGGAGATCCTACACTACTAAACCAAGAGTAGAGAACACTGATATGAATTTATCACAGGATAAAAAAGAAGCTCAAGAAGGTGGAAAGGAAGTGAAAGGCCTCAGGTGTATCCACTGTGGTAAAGTGGGACATGTAAAGTCAGAGTGCTGGACATTAAAGAAAGGTATTGTGGGAAAAGGTGTGGCCAAAGAAGCTCAGTCAGTGGCATTAGTGAAGGTAGTAAAGGAGACCCCAAGAAGAGCCGGGGAGCTGCAGGAGAGTGCACAGCCTTGGCAGGGGCTGGGTATGGAGTTAGTACCTGATCTCTACAAAGAATTCGCCTCTCTGGGTGAAGTTCACTCAGAAAGATCAGGGGAGAAGGACAAGAAGTTAAATTTTTGAGAGATACAGGATCTAACAAGTCACTGATAGTAAGGGATGAGTAAATATGCACTCTTTCTGATCTAATACCTGAGACTGTGATAATTTGTGGGATAGATGGACAGATATTTAGAGTTCCCCTATGTAAGGTCAGGTTGGAGTGCCAACTTAAGATTGGGTAAGTTACAATGGGTGTGCTTGACAGAGTGTCAGTTCCAGGAATTAAGTTTGTTCTTGGGAATGATTTAGTAGGATCCAACGTGGGAGTGACAGTAGGTGTATTGGGTAGCACATGAATTACCTGTAGGAGGTCACCTAGGGGTATGAAAGACTCAGGTTCAGGTACAAAAAGCATTTTTATTGGCCTAGAATGCACAAGGATGTGGTTAATTTTTGCCGTCTGTGTTGTACTTGCCAAATAGTGGGTAAGCCGTAGGCGGTAAGAATAGCATCTTTGTTGCCAATTCCCACATTGAAGAACCTTTCACCTGGGTTATAATTGATTGTGTAGGTGCCCTCCCGAAAACTAAAAGTGCGAACCAGTACTTTTTAACCATTATGGATGAGTCTACCAGATTTCCGGAGGTAATTCCATTATGGAGTATCCAAGCAAAAAGAGTAGTAGAGGAGTTAGTAGCTTTCTTCACATGCTGTGGGCTACCCAAAGAGATTCAGTCGGGCAAGGGACAAATTCTACTGTATGGCTGTTTAAGGAGGTTATGGATAGCTTAGGCATACAGCACTTTAAATCCAGTGCATATCATCCTGAATCCCAGGGAGCTCTAGAAAGGTGGCATGAGACTTTCAAGACCATGCCCTCCTCCAACACGAGTCAGTGCCAGGATAACTCGACACCAATGCTGTCCAAATTCTTCACAGTAAGTAAATAAAGTAAAAGCTGAGTAATACAGAAGAAAAGAGATTGCATATACACCTTCTCTATTGTTATCCAAGCCAGTGCTATTAATAGTGTGCAATCAACATAGTCATAAACTGTAAATTTGATTTCTCCTTCAGGCATCTTAACAACTGTGCAACACTTAACAAGTTCAATCCTGTTGGGTTTATGTTTCCTTGGACTTGCTGAAAGCATGCAGGAGCTATGTCATATTTTATGTTTGAACTGATCATATTGCCAGTTTCCTTTGACCTGTGTCAGGCTCCAGCAGTTACAATCTGTCATTGATGATAGCATAGACATTATCCGACTGTTTCCAAAATTCTCATCATCATTATTCAAGTTAAATTATGTTACTAGGAAAGGTTGGTTCCTCAGCAATTTGGCCTTCCTTACTGTGGATTTTCTGTCTCCTTACAGAATCAGATTACCTTATCTTAATTTATATTTTTGGTGAGCTTTGGATAAACGGAGAGGTATTTTAATCTGGCAATGCATATGGGTTTTGGATAGTCTGAGGTGGCTCAAGCTGACAAAAATGGCAATGTGTGTGGCAGCTGGTTCCAGCACATCCACTTCTGTTTTTAACTTAAGATTGATAGACTGCATTTGTGTAATCTCCTCAGAAAAAAACAAATTGTTCAGATGTTAATTGTTCAGATTAAATAGCATTTGGATAACAAGGACACCTTTGTCATACTCCAATTTACAGGGGAACCTTGATTATCCGAATGAGATGGCTGGGCACTATTTCGTTAGGATAATTGATCATTCAGTTAATTGATTCAGTGCTGTTTCTCTGGAGCTGGCAGCTTTCTATTAAGTCTGCTCCCTATTCAGGAGACTAGCAGCAGCACAGCACGCGTGAGCCCTCATCTGCCTCCTAAACCCCATCCATCATCGCCGCCCCGGCCCGCCCTCAAACCATGTCCAGCACCATTCCCCGGCCAGCCCCAAACACCGTCGAACACCGCCCTCCCATCCGTCCCCAGCCCCACTGCCCCATCCACCCTCCATTCACCCCCCAAACCCCATCCAATACTGCCCCCAACCGCGTACACCCCGAATCCCATCCATCACCGCCCTCAACCTCGCCCACTCCAAAACCCATCCAACACCGTGCCCTGTCCATCCCCAACACCATGCCCCGTCTAGCCCACCCGCACCCCCATCCGCTCGCAACACCGTACCCCCTGCCCTCCCCCCTCTGCTCCCAACACCGGCACCACTCCCAACCCCTTCCGCCCCCACACCCCTCTCCATGGCAGCCAGACTGGACACCAACAACATGACTGCTGCTGCTGCTACTGCCTTTTGGGGGGTGAGGGGGGCAGAGAAGGGGGGTGTGAGTCTCCAAATAGCACACACGTATATATATATATATATATATATATACACACACACACATTCAACCTTTTACTGCAACTTTTTGACAGATTCTACCTTTGCCTTGTTACAGGACAATGTTGGAGAGATTATCTGGGGAAGAGGGGTTTAAGGTACACCCCTGTATAAAACTCCACGGAAAGTGTGGGGAGAGAGAGAGAGAGTGTGGGAAGTCAGTCATTTAGAGACAGTGCCTGTGCTCCCATCAGTCCAGGACTGGATTGTTCTCGACAGCAGTTTTAATCATTGTAAACAAAAGACGCGATTAGTGTTGGACACATGTCTTTGATGTATTGCTTCTGTCAGGACCTCGAGGCCTCCTTCGGATAATCCAATTTTTGGATAATTGGTATTTGGAAATTGAGGTTCCCTGTATTGACTCTAGCTCCACCATCAACGCCATAATTACAACCAAACTCAACTCCAAACTCTGAGACCTCGGACTCTGCCCCCACTTCTGCAACTGGATCTTCAACTTCCTGACCCACAGACCACAATCTGTAAGGATAGACAACTACACCTTCTCCCCAATAACCCTCAACACTGGCGCCCTGCAAGACTGTATACTCAGCCCCTTACTATAGTCCTTATACACTTACAACAGTGTGGCTAAATTCAGCTGTAGCTCCATTTATAAGTTTGCTGATGATGTGAGTAGTGGTCAGATCTCAGATGGTGATTCAGAGTGCAGGAAGATGGACAGCCTTGTGGCATAGTGTAAAGACAACAATCTCTCCCTCATTGTCATCAAAATGAAGAAACTAATCATCAACTTCAGAAAGCAGAGTGGAGGGCATGCTCCTGTCTGCATGGTGCCGAATGCAGATTATTGAGAACTTCAAGTTACTAGGAGTAAATATCATCAACGTCCATCCACATCGACACTGTGGTCAAGACAGTCCACCAATGCTTCTACATCATCAGAAGACTAAGGATGACCACAATGACTCTTACCAATCTTTGCAGATGCACCCTATCCAGATGCAGCTTGGTATGGCAACTGCTCTGCCCAAAACCACAAGAAATTACAGAGAGTTATAAACGCAGTCCAGTTCATCATGCAAACCAGACTTCCTTCCATTGACTCTGTCTACACTTCCCACTGCTTCTGGAAAGCAGCCAATGTCATCAAAGACTCCTCCCACCCCGATTCTATTCTCCTCCACCCTCTTCCATCGGGCAGAAGATACGAAAGTTTGCAAACACGAATCAACAACTTTAAGGCCAGCTTCTTTCCCACTGTTTTCTGACTCATGAATAGACCTTTCATATATGAGAGTTGATCTTTGCCTGTGTCTTCTCTGTCCTGTGACACTACATTCTGCATTCTGTTCTATTCTGTCCTAATGTACTTATGTAAGGTATGATTTGTCTGGTTAACATGCAATACAATACTTTTCACTGCATCTCAGTGTTTGTGACAATAATAAAGAAAATTAGAAAATCAAATCAATGCTGCACCCATGGTTTCCTGACTCTTGTCAGTGAAAAACAAGGCTATTGAAGGCCATGCAAACATTGCACTATACAGTTGCTTTCTCCTCTGGTAGTGGGGAATGATTATTTACAAAACATTTGCTGAGGGGTTATTTTCCATACTTTGGAAGTTTGTTTTTGCGTCATCTCATAATGGATGTCCACCTTAGACTGAAACTGGACAAGAATAAATGTTATCAGCATCAACACCAACACCAGCAGTGACTTGCTGTTAGAAGACCTGTTGATGAGCAGGTATAGAGATATAAGAGAGAGAGAAGCTGCAGAAAATGCGTTGGCAGAGTGGGGAAAATGGGGAGGTGATGGCAGGAAGGGAAATAGTGGCGGAAGATTGACAGAATGAGCTTTATTCTAGTGCTGGGATGAGAATGTTTGGGTAGTTTTACTGCCACCAATCTTTTTTGCTGGTGTTTGTCTCAGCATGTCAAGTGAGCCTCTTAGGCAAAATGCAGGCTCAAGATTAATGAACAGTAAATAGGTTTGTTAGATATGACTGAGCGGTTAGTTATTTTACTTCGAGAATACATTATGATCCTCTTGTGAGACCTCAGCTCAATATAAGCACACATTACTAAAACATTCTGCTACACAATTTAAAGACAACTGAACTTCAACAACTCTTGATGTTGTGACGTAGAGCAACAAATTGTTAGCTCCTCCTGACATATTGTTAGGTACAATCCTTGATATCCTGGTGGGCAGAACGTAGCTTGATAATGTCAGTTAACTCTTTCAGGTTCGAACTGTCGAACACAACATCTCTCCCGTCTCTTTATATGGTGTTTTTGAATAAACAGAGTAGGATAATCAGTAGATTTTCCTTCCCTTGATCTTGAGGATCAAGTACAGCTCATTATTATAGTAAAATCTTGTTGAAACTTTAATTTTTGAACTATCTGCAAAGGGAGTCACTGTCAGATGTCTGTTGCTCTTGGAGGATCTTTCGTTTCCTCTGATTGTGTCAGAGAAGATGATTATATTTCTGGCGGAGGTTGTCTTCCCCCTTTGATATTGTCATGAGGAAACCCACATGTGATCTTTTCATCCTTGCATGCCTGCCTTTGAATTACATTGCCATTTTTATCAGATTCAATCATACTCAGTTAAGCTGACTGTACCATCTTGTTGCTGCTTCTTTAAACTGTTGCATTTCTTGCAACAAGTGGCTTCATGTATCTCTTGGTGAGTTTAATGTCAACGCTATTAGATTATCAGATTTTGAAGATTTGTCCACAGTTGGAAAACAATTGAACAATTTCTCCAAATCTCTGAAATCAGTCATATCACCTAATTTCTCAGTAGCAAGACATTGTCAGACACTGAAATAATTAATCTCAACCAGTGTGCATTTTCTCTTAGGTTCACCAAGCATTCTTCTGAGACCCCTGAAGTTGTCTTCTTGTTGAATAGAGCTACATTGATCACTGGTATTTGGCTTCTGAACTGAATGGAGTTCTTTAGCTCACTATAGAAGTTTAAGAGTAAAGCTTGGTTTTGAAATTCATCACATGACCATTAAGCTGTATGATCTGCATCATCACATGACCATTAAGCTGTATGATCTGCATCATTACATGACCATTAAGTTGTATGATCTGCATCATTACTGGCTCAGAATTCAACCTTAGAAAAAATTGATTCACATCTTGCAAAAGCAGCACGTCCCAGTATAATGAAATGCTCTAATCATGATGTGTCTTGTTATTTTGTATTTTCTTTCAACAGTAGTTGCTGTAATGTGTTAACCTCTTTGTGCATATAAATATTATTTGTTCTGTTGTTTAACAAAAATGTTTGACTCTTACGCCGTCTTTTTCTCCACCTCATCCTCAGATGCCCATCGAAGAATGAGAAATTTCTTCTGTGCTCACTGCTCCTATTTGTATTACATGAGACAGTGATGTCCAGTGCTACCAGCATATTATAACAGAGAACAGAGGACAGAGAAACTTTAGGTGGATACATTACCACCAATCAAATTGCTGGTTATTGGTGCAAGATACGAATATCATGTGGGGAAGGATGCCCATGCAATTTCTTTGGCTCAGTTTGAGGCCAAGTAAATGAAATGGTGATATGGTCAGTAACTTCCACTAATAGGAGACTACCTTCAATGCAAAATGACATTCTGCCTACCACATAATTGAATAATCTTATATGAAGTTCAGTGTCAGCATTATATTAGATCAATAGGCTATAAATCCCATGATTTGCTGATTGAATCAAATAAAATGTTTTTCTGGCTGTTTATATTAGGTAGAATCTAGACTGCACTCAGCTAGCTCATATTTGCAAAATCCCAAACTAAAGATCTACCATCAGATGTGATTTCACGTTTGGGGTGCACTTGTTAATCTATGTGGTGTGTGCTAATAGCTACACAACTACAAATTTAAAATAAAAGCAAAATACTATGGATGCTAGAAACTTGATATTAAAACAGCAATTGCTGAAAAAAAATACTCCAGCAGGCTTGGCAGCGTTCATGGAGAGACAAACAGTTTCTGTTTGTTTTTGCTAGACCTGGCATATTTTTCCAGCACTTCTATTTTTACAACAAACTGAAGATACTCAGTTGAGTTTATAACATGGCAACTATTCATTTACTAGAAGTGATGTACATTCCTAGGCAGGGGCCCGGTCTCTGCAAGCAAAGGGAATTTGTTGAAGCCTTGCACTTCATTTGAGTTATGTGGTAGCATGAGGAGATAGTGATTCCTATAGCTTTCTCCATGAGAATGCATTGGCCTCTCAGACCTGGCTCTGAATCTCATAGAATATGAATTCCCTGATTGGGGATGTTAATCTGGTCCAATCTGGGAATTCATATTCTATGAGATTCAGAAAGATTTCAGTTCTGATTGCAATGGCCCTTTGGTTTCCCCCATCACCACTAGCTGTTTCAGTTTTGCCAGGGCCTGATCTTTCTGCATCAAAGTCTGATATTGTTGGCTGTTGACTGTAAGTGTGTCCTAAAACTTTAAAACCATTCTGACTCTTTCAGTGGCTGTACCACCAGTGGTGTATCTGCCAGCGAGAGGTGGCTCAATGCATTCACATTTGCTCCTTGGCTCCCGGATGATATTCCAACTTGTTATTATAAGCATTTAGTATTAGAGCCCACCACTGAATTTGGCCTGAAACTATGGGTGGCACTGCCTTGTCCTCCTTAAGTAGCCCTAGCAGGGGTTTGTGGTCCATTATTATAATAAATGTACATCAATAAAGGTATTGGTGAAACTTCTTGACTCTTGGTAAGACTGCCCAACCTTCCTTCTCTATCTGGACATAGTTAAGCTCTGCATTAGTCAAAGTACTAGATGCATATGCTATTGTGTGTGCCTCTCCATTGGACCACCTTTGAGCTAATACTACCTCAGTGCTCTACGGGGAGACATTGCAGATCTCACAGTCACATAACTCCACAGAGGGCAGTATCACATCACAAAGTCACCCCTTCTTTTACACGTGGAGAGTCCTGGACACTGGCCTGGCTCCTCAGAGCCAACTCTCACAGTGAACCGAACCCCTTTATATCTGTCAGCCTAACAACCCCAATCAGGAAACTCATATTCTATGAGGTCCACCTGGCTGACCTCATTACAATTACTACACTCCACACAGACAGTCGCCCGAGGCTGGATTCGTACCCAGGTCCCTGGTGCTCAGGCAGCAGTGCTGACCACTTAGCCAGCACGTCATTCATTGAAATTTGAAACTTTGCATTCTTGTGTTTATCCTGAAGAGTACGAGATGAATAGCTTTTGCAATTGGTCTTTCTTTTCAGCAAGATCAAAGATAATTCAGCTTGGGCTTCCAAGGTTCCTGGGAAGTTGCCAGGCTCATTTTTCCTTTACCAGTCAAACTCTCTTTACACTTCGCAAATAAGGTTAAAGGGTAGGTGGTAGGAGATATAGGATACTCACTTCAAATAAAGCTGAAACCCGAAAGAAATTAATAGTGATAAATTGAATGAAAACAAGTAATGATCAAAATCTGTAGAATTAACAACTGAGTCAACATTTCTCCAGACCTTTCTGTAACTAAAGTTTATGAAAATCTTTTCCTGTATTTCCCTGTAGGATGCTGCAGGACAATGATGGAATATGTGCTGCAGCTTCTACGTTTTGTATTGTGGCATGCCAGTATGAGATGAGAGAAAGACATACATAAGGAAGGCAAGATTATTTTACAACCAATAAGAAGCAGTGATGGAGATATACTTATCTCTCAGTAATCACTATTTAGATTATAGTCACCGTGCTCAAAGATATTTATGCATACAATATCTGTTTTTTTAGAGATTATTATGGTCTTGTTCAAGGTCACCTATAATAAACTGTAATATAACGGCCTGTGTGGGAATGAAGGGGAAGAGGAAGTGTTAATAAATGATACAAAGCAAGATGGCTGTCCAGTAAATATTGTAGAATCCCTACAGTGCAGAAGGTGGTGGTGAGCTGCCTTCTTGACCCTTTTGGCCCAACATGTCTGCATCAACCCTCCGAAGAACGTCTCACCCAGACCAAGTCTCCCATCATATCGCTGTAACTGCACATTCAACATAGCTAACCCATCTAGCCTGCACACTATAGGGCAGTTTAGCATGGCCAATGTACCTAACCTGCACAATTTTGGATTGGAGGAGCCAACCAGTGCACTCGACAAAATGAATGAATGAATTAGCTTTATTGTCACTTTAATGTCGACTCTTACGGCACCATCTTAGGTACAAGATATGTCTGCCCAATATGTTATTGAAATCAGCTACATAGAACTCAGTGGGCTTTTCTGACAGGTAATGCAGTACTGACAGTCTCTGGCATGCCACATTTAGTATCATACGATGTACAGTCAGCACCTATCAACTAAAGACAAATGTAATATGATCAAATGTAATTGACAACTCTGAAGTACTATCTGACTAGCTCTGCTATTTTTAGTGGTTTATTTTAGAATGCACAAAATTGCATCTACTACTGACATCCTAAGAACCTGGAGAAAAGCTGAGATATTTTTGGTCCGAACTCCAGTAGTAAAAATGACTTGTGGCTGTTTCATGTTTGCTAATTTCTTGAAACAGGTTAAGGAGATAGAGATCTGCAGATACTTGAACAGTTGCAACCTACGAGGTGTTGCTCATCATGGTATTTATTATTGAAGATAATTACTATTTCCTCTGTGGTTGCTCTGCCCTTGTCACACAGTTGGTATATCTTCTGCTCAGGGTCAGTGCTATTCTTAATAATCTGATTGTGGCTTGTTTGAGTAAAATTGAACTGAAGCATTATTTGATGCATAAATAGCAGTAACTTGCACCAATATTTGTGTTCTAACATTGTGAAGCATCCCAAATCCAATTCACAATGGGAAAAGAAAATGAATACCAAAAGGAGAACTAAGGGACATGATTGAAGAGATGGATTTTGAAGAGTTTTTTGAAGTTGAGGAGAAATCCTGTGACAAAAGGATTTGAAGAGAGTGTTTTAAAATGCAGAGCTTTGATAGCTGAGTCCTTTTGCCACAGTGGAGAACCAGAGTGAAGTTCGTAGATTGTAACAAGTGGGGCACAACAGGTTAAAGCTGAAAGTGAAGAGAGCTTGGGTTGGAGATATGGAAATGGAGGCAGTTGTGATTGAGTGAGGCATAACAGTGAAAAATCTCAACAAAGTCTCAATTTGTAGACTGCAAGATGTAAAAGGAGTAATGTCTTTAAATTAAATGTTTCATTGAAATCCATTAAATGTCATCTGTTAAAATTGTTTATCTTATATTTCATTATGTCCCATATTATTGAATAAAGATAATTCCACACACCCAATTAAACAATTGTCAATTTAAAAAGTAAATATAAAAGCAATGTAAACATTGAGCAAGTTTCATTAATATAGTCATTAACATTATTGATTGATTAAAATCACTTGTAGAAGGATATAAAACATTTTTTAGATTTTGACTTATGACTAAATATTTAAAAATATTTCCTTTGGATTCTTTACATTAAGTATAAAATTTTCCCAGGCCCTTAATGAGATGGGCAGGGAGAGAAATCTGGGAAAATTGTGTCAGAAGTTGAGTGAGGCCTTTCTCAGCGTCAGGAGCAACAAGTCACCTTTTCCAACAGAATTCCAAATGTGGAAGTCAAGATTTTCAACAGGGAATGGCAAGTTGCTGCCTATTCTTGGGAATTAGCACTCATTATGACTCTTGTTAACATTTGGTCTACTCTCATGAATATGCTGCTTGTTATTCTATCACAGGCTGGAGTAAAATCTAGACATCAAGAATTCTCAAGACGAAAGTCAGAGCAGGTATTTATGACTCCATGTTGTTGCTTGTTCTATGGACCTCCGTTTTCGAGATCCGTCACCATTTCAGGCAACGATCCAGACCAGCGGCACTTCATGTCCTTGGATGCTGGTGTCTGACACATACCAGCCTCTTCACAGTCATGATTCATCTCTGATTTATTTATGGTATGTTTCTGCAGCACCATACTGCACTTCGGGCCACACCCCTATCTTTGGAATGCTGCTGGATGGGCACTTTGGGCAATCAGACTGGTACCCAGCTTACAGACTAGACTGGGCTGCTTCTCAGGAAATCCCATTTGCTCTCTTAGTGATCAATCACTTAGGACCTACCACCCAGCTCCTGCCTTGTCTTTTAATGCTTTCCCTCCAGAGCTAACAATACTTCTTTCTAGACATGCCTCTTTGCACAGGCACAGAGCTGGGCAGCTTGTCAAGGTTGTCAGCAGTCTTCAGTCAGGGGAATGGACATCTTGATGTTTGGCATTGTGCTATCTCATCCTCAGTCCTGCACCAAATGCCAGAATTTTGTGCGGCAAAGACACTGCACATGCTTCTCGCAAATGGCCTTGTCTCAACATTTATGGGGAGCAAAAATGTGTCAAGTCAAGAGAGATGTCCCCACCCTATTGGGGATCCTGGGCACAGCAAGTCAAGGGCAGCTTCCAGTGGTTTACATAGAAACATAGAAACATAGAAAAATACAGCGCAGTACAGGCCCTTCGGCCCTCGATGTTGCGCCGACCAAAGTCTACCTAACCTACACTAGCCCACTATCCTCCATATGCCTATCCAATGCCCGCTTAAATGACCATAAAGAGGGAGAGTCCACCACTGCTACTGGCAAGGCATTCCATGAACTCACAACCCGCTGAGTAAAGAATCTACCCCTAACATCTGTCCTATACCTACCACCCCTTAATTTAAAGCTGTGTCCCCTAGTAACAGCTGACTCCATTAACAGAAAAAGGTTCTCAGTGTCTACCCTATCTAAACCCCTAATCATCTTGTACATCTCTATCAAATCTTCCCTAAACCTTCTTTTCTCCAATGAAAACAGCCCCAAGTGCCTCAGCCTTTCCTCATACGATCTTCCTACCATGCCAGGCAACATCCTGGTAAACCTCCTCTGCACTCGTTCCAATGCCTCCACATCCTTCCTATAGTATGGCGACCAAAACTGCACACAATACCCCAGATGAGGCCTCACCAGAGTCTTATACAACTGCAACATGACCTCAGGACTCTGGAACTCAATTCCTCTACCAATAAAGCCCAGTACACCATATGCCTTTTTCATAGCACTATTTACCTGGCTGCCAACTTTCAGAGATCTGTGTACATGGACACCAAGATCCCTCTGCTCATCCACACTACCAAGTAGCCTACCATTAGCCCAGTAATCCATCTTCTTGTTACTCCTACCAAAGTGAATGAATTCACACTTAGCTACATTGAACTCCATTTGTCACCTTTCTGCCCAGCTCTGCAACTTATCTATATCCCGCTGTAACCTGCCACATCCTTCTTTGCTGTCCACAACTCCACCGACTTTTGTGTCATCCGCAAACTTGCTCACCCAGCTTTCAGGCCCCTCCTCTAGATCATTTATAAAGATGACAAACAGTAATGGTCCCAAAACAGACCCTTGTGGAACACCGCTAGTAACTGCACTCCAAGATGAACCTATTCCATCAACTACTACCCTCTGTCTCCTTCCAGCCAGCCAATTCCTAATCCAAACCTCTAATGCACCCTCAATGCCATACCTCCGTAGTTTTTGCATTAGCCTACCATGGGGTACCTTATCGAACGCCTTGCTAAAATCCATATACACCACATCTACTGCTTTACCCTCGTCCACCTCCTTAGTCACCTTCTCAAAGAACTCAATAAGGTTTGTGAGGCACGACCTGCCCTTCACAAAACCATGCTGACTATCCTTGATCACATCATTCCTATCCAGATGTTCATAAATCCTATCCCTTACAATTCTCTCTAAGACTTTGCCCACGACAGAAGTGAGACTCACTGGCCTATAGTTACTCGGGCTATCCCTACTCCCCTTCTTGAACAAAGGGATCACATTCGCTATCCTCCAGTCTTCTGGCACTATTCCCGTAGACAATGATGACATAAAAATCAAGGCCAATGGCTCTGCTATCTCCTCCCTAGCTTCCCAGAGGATCCTAGGATAAATGCCATCAGGCGCAGGGGACTTATCTATTTTCATCCTTTCCAGTATTCCCCAGACCTCTTCCCTACATACCTCAAAGCCATCCATTCTAATCACTTGTGACTCAATATCCACATCAGCAATAGTGTCCTGGCCCTGTGGAAAAAGGAGACCTCTTCTCTCCACCACCCTGTCCAATAGGGCATTCAGTGATGCCAATTTCCCCATTACTGCAATGATCAAGGTTAATGTCACAACTTACACAAGAGACTGCCATTGCTGAATTGAGTGGACAAAAGCCTTTAAATGTTGGCGCCAACACCAAGAATAGCGATCCATTCTGAGTGGAAGGGTCAGGTTAGCGTTGGAAAAGAGAGGTGCCAAAGGGGTTAGGTAGGTAGTTAATAAGATGGTATTAAGATGGGAGCATGAGGCCTCAGGGAGAGAAACCCTCCATGAAACCTACTTAGGATGGCATTTAGTCAAAGCATCAATAGATTTAGCTTTACATTTTATTGTTTTCTTACAACACGGTTTGACTTCATGTTGGCCTGGATGTTGAGGATCCTATGATGTGATCTGAAGATGAAGAGGCCTCATGGTGAACAGTCATAGAATCCCTACAGTGTGGAAACAGGCTATTTGGCCCATCTTGTCCACACTGACTCCTCTGAAGAGCATCCCACCCAGAGTCACCCCCTCTGCTAACACCCCCCCTCCCCCAAACTACCTGAAGTGACTGGAAGCAAGTAGACCTTGTTGACTACAAGGTCGGTGACTGGAGTTGTTAAACTGGGCCAATCGGGAAAGCCCTGGCTGACCAATAGAAACAGGAGATTTAGAATCTCCTCAGTTCAGGGGACTGATTCTGGGCTGGCTGGCCACAGCCAGTGTACTGTGTGCAAGTAAATAAAGGGTGACTTGGTGATGGGATACCGGCCTCTGTGCAGTTATTTCCCAACCTATGCCTGTAGCCCCACATTTTGCATGGCTCATCCAATAAGCCCACACACCCCTTGACGCCATAGACAACTTTGCATGGTAAATTCAACTACGCTAGAGCTCTTTGGCCTGTTGGAGGAAATTGGAGCACACAGAAGAAACCAGCCTAGATACAGGGAGAACTCCACATAGACAGTCACCCAAGATTGGAATCAAACCTGGTACCATGAGGCAGCAGTGCTAACCAGTGAGCCACTGACAAGATTAGAGTGGTGCTGGAAAAACACAGCAAGTCAGGCAGCATCTGAGGAGCAGGAAAATCGATGTTTCGGACAAAGCCCTTAAACAGGAATGAGGCTGGGACCCCTGTGGGTGGAGAGATTAATGGGAGGGGGTGGGGCTGGAGAGAAGGTGGCTGAGAGTGCAATAGGTGGATATAGGTGGGGGTGAAGTTGATAAGTCGGAGAGGAGGGTGGAGCGGAGAGGTGGGAAGGTAGTTTGACAGGTGGGACAGGTCATGAGAATGGTGCTGAGCTGGAAGGTTGGAACTGGGATAAAGTTAGGGGAAGGGAAATGAGGAAACTGGTGAAATCCACATTGATATCATAGGGTTAGAGGGTCCTGAGGTGGAAGATGGTGGTGAGGGAGTGGTAATACTTTCACAAGTGGACAAGTGCACTGAGTGACTGTACTATCCCATTCAATCCTTCAGAAAGGTCACCAACTTACAAGACATTTCAATGGCCATTTTCCTTGGTGACTTTTTTGGAACTTTACTAATGTAGGATGCATTGACATGTACTTGAATAATCACTTTGAAAAAAACGATTGGAGAACTTGGTCCTGTTTGTCTGAGAGATCAGAAGGTTAAAAGAAATTTAAAAGAGCTGCTCAAAATTATGCAGGGTCTAGGCAGAATAGATCAAGAGAATCTGCTCACATGGGTGGAATAATCAAGAAACAGAAAACACATACAAGAAACTGTAGGATTCTTGAATAAGCTGATAATTCTTTTTTGTGAATGGGATGTATGAAAGCTCTTCAACCCAGAATGACATCTATGATTCTGTTACAAGATGAAATATTTTTGGCTTTAGATTAGCGTGGTGCTGGAAAAGCACAGCAGGTCAGGCAGCACCCAAGGAACAGAAAAATCGACGTTTCCGGCATGAAGGCTGAGAGCCTCCGGAGTGGAGAGATAGATTGGAGGGGAGGGGGGCTAGGGAGAAGGGCCAAGAGTACAATAGGTATATGGAGGTGGGGATGAAGGTGATAGGTTCAGGACATGGTTGAAGAGCTTCAGGGCGGAGGAGAGGGTTGCAGTGAGAGAGAGAGACTCATTGAGATTCTTGTAGAGAGAGGAGAAGAACTTCTTCAAGGTAGACATCCTTGCAAGAGGATTCGCAGTAAGGTTAAAATCAAGTGGGCAACAGTTAGGACTGCACATGCTGGAGATCAGAGTCTAGATTAGAGTGGTGCTGGAAAAGCACAGCAGGTCAGGTGAATCCTCTTGCAAGGATGCCTACCTTGAAGAAGTTCTCCTCCTCTCTCTACAAGAATCTCAGTGAGTTTTTCTCTCACTGCAACCCCCAGGTCATGTCCTCTGATCTCCAAAATGTTTAGTCCTCACTTTTGCCCTGTTTTTGGCTTCAGCCAGTTGCCATGTTTTATCTTAACAGATAAAGATGACGGTGATGAGAAACTTCCAGGTGCTCAACAGGATTTTTCAGCCATGAGTGCTCAGAAAATGTTCAGAAAACAAACATATCTGGGCTAATGTCTGACATATATCTGATGTGTGCTCACAGTAACAGTACAAATTCAGAAACTTATCCCCAGTGACATTAAATATTGCATTATGAAATCATAACTTTGTCCAGCAGGCATAGCCTGAGCAATAAAAAAAATCAGTAGAAGTTTTTTTTTCAGTTGCTCCCAAAGTCAGATAATTATTTGAGAGAGTCTCAGAGTCAAACAGCACAGAAACAGGCCTTTTAGTCCAACCAGTCCACACTGACCATAACCCCAAACTAAACTAGTCCCCCCTGCCTGCACTTGGCCTATATCCCTCCAAACATTCCTTATTCAAGTACTTTCTAAATGTCTTTTATATGTTGTAACTCTACCCGAATCCACCATTTATTCTGGAAGTTCATTTCACACACAAAGCACTCTCCGTATAGAAACATTGCCCCCCATATCTTTTTAAAACCTTTCTCCTCTCACCTTAAAATTATGCCCCCCTGATTTGAAATCCCCAACTCCAGGGAAAAGACATCTGCCATTCACCTCATCTATGCCCCTCATGATTTTATAAATATCTTTATAGATACTTTGAGGTCACCCAGCAACCTCCTACGATCCACTGAAATAAGTCCAATCCTAACTAGCCTGTCCTTGTTACTCAAATGCTACACTTCAGATAAGATTCGAACAAATCTTTTCTGAACCCTCTCTAGCTTAATAATATCCTTCCTATAACAGAGTGACCAGAACCAAAGACACTACTCCAGAAGAGGTCTCTCCAATGTTCTGTACAACCTCAACAAGATGCCTGAACTCCTATACTCAAAGATCTGAACAATGAAGCAAACATGCCCAATGCCTTCTTAATTAACCTATCTATATATGATGTAAATTTCAAAGAATTATGGACCTGACCCAAGGTCTCTCTGTTCTATAATACTACCCAAGGCCCTACTTTTAATTGTATAAGTCCTGTCCTTGTTTATTTTACCAAAATGTAATACCTCACGTCTATCCAAATTAAACTCCATCTGCCATTTCTCTGCCCACTGTACCGTTCTATGTTGCATGAATCAATGCTACTCAATAACAACAGATTGAATTTCAAGCACCTACCAAACTGACATGTTCTAGAAGGACAAGGGCAGCAGATAAATAGGAATACTACCACCTGCAAGTTCTCCTCCAAGCTGCTCACTATCCTGACGTGGAAATATATCACTGTCACTGGGTCCAAATCCTGGAATTCCTGCCTTGGTAGCATTGTGGGTCTACCTACAGCACATGGGCTGCAGCAGTTGAGAAAAGCAGCTTATTATCAATTCCTCAAGGCCCACTGGGATGGGCAATAATTGCCAGTCCAGTCAGTGGTACTGACGTCCTAAAAGCGAATGAAGAACACTTACTGACTATGGATTTGAATGAATGTTGAGGGTTCAGTGGCATTTTCAGAAGAAAGGCTGGTGGCTGGTCCACAATTCTATCCACAAGCAGTGGCTTTAAAGTGACACAAATTGGGTTAAGAGCTACTTCTTTATTGTATCTTTTTTTGGGAATCAGGTGTCGTCAGCAAAGCTGGCACCGATTGCTTGTCTCTCTATGACCTTTTGTCTGAGTCACTGCTGTCTGTGTGGTGAAGGCACTCCCACACCAGGAAGCACGAGGATTTTGACCAAGTAATGCTGAAAGGATAAAGATATTCCTGAGTGATGAATATTTGGGACTTGGTGGCGAATTTCCAGTACCACCGTTCCCATACAATAGTCGATGGGAATTACCAAATACAAATTCATCACACTTGTCTGCTCCTTTTCCCTATTCCTGTGACTGTTTCTTCTTTAGGGATTTTTTAAGGCTACTGTGAAATTTATTGTGGTTCTCCTTCCAGGCAATCTATTACTCAATGTGTAAGACCTTTCTCCACAAGCCATCTTTAGTTCATTTGCTAACGACTTTAAATTTTTACTCTTGACTCATCAACCATTTGAAACAGTTTCTCAATGTTTACTCTGTTTAACCCCTCCATTATTTTATACACGTCGGTCAAATCTTTTCTGCCCTCAGAAGAACAACTGGCCTCTTTAATCTATCCATGTAATCGTACCCGTTCATCCCTGGAAGAGTAATGAATGATATACAGATAGGGAGTTTCAATGGATACATATAATGGGACAAATTACCTCTTTTTACTCTATGAAATTTGTCTTTCTATTTCATTTCTATAAAATTTATAGGTCTGTTAAAATGAATAGTGGAGCAGATTATAAACCTGGTAGAGGGAATGGGCTAGACAGGGATTCTCACAGTAATATTTGCAAAGTTGTCCCTGAAATACCACAGCATCAGTGCTCTGAATGCCATCTCAATCTGAAAATAGTGTATTGACCATCTGGACACAAATGCCAGTTGCTGCTAAATCCACAGCAAAGTGAATATGTTCCAGAGTTAATTTTAAACTTTTTGGTAAAGTTGGTAATGCTGAAATGTGCAAGGTTGTATTTATAAAGCAGTAAAAACTGCTACCAAAAGACACAAACACTCTAGCCACAAAGCAAAATTTCTTTCTAAGCAATTGCATTTAGTTTACACTCACAGAATTAAAGTGTTAGCAAAGTACAAATGAGTTTAGCAGAGCTACAGCGTGTCTTTTTATTCTGAGTTTTGTGGTTCCCCGATCCTTCTTCATAAATCAAAATTCACATGCCAACCCTAACAGATTATTGAAGGAGTCTGAGCACCACATGATTCCTGACAAAGGGGTGCAAGTGTTTAATTCATGAGGATGATCAATTTTAACTCAACATCCCATGAGTGATGTGAGCTGTGGCAAGATATGGAGCAGGGCAAGTGTAATGATGCCTACCTCGAACGAGACAATCTCACTTTACCTTTTATACATTTCACTAATGGCATGATGAGATTCTTGCTGGGCAGTGGCAAGATGCCAATTGATGCTTATTATTGATTGTTAAATGCTGCAACATTTAATATTCAGATTCCCATCTTGCCAACCTCACCAAACAACATAAACTTTGGGAAAACTTGACAGATTTCTGACACCTGGCAGATTCAACTCTCTGCTTGTTCTGAATGATCACTGGCATCTCAGGGCACCAGTGAAACATATTCCTCTTCCAAATGCCATCTGCTGACTCATCACGCCCATTCTGGCACTTCAACAGTGCACTGGCTGTGTATCCTGGAAGCACAGAGAGGTGTGTTGCAGGGCGCGCTGAGCAATAGCATCAAAAGGCTGCAACAGGTACACCCAGGCAAGACTGAAAATGAACTGAGCTGGCAGGTTGGATTCGGATAAATTTCAGGGCTGTTCATTTGCTCGCTCAACACCTGTTAACTCAGTGCCTATCAGCTAGCTCATAACATCCCTGAAGTCGCTCAGCTAGGCAGCGTACCTTGTTTGTTGGCAGTTCTCAGTCTAGGGCGTACATGCCTTGCTGTAAGGCAATGTGCCATGCCAATCTCACATCTATGTGTTATCAGCTGAAGCAGCAAACCTGTCTCATGGGCGGCAAATGGTCTCTGTCCAACTGCAAGTGGGTGTATTCCTCAAAGAACCCCAAGGAAAACTCTCAGTAGCAGGTCGCAACACAAAAAGTTAAGAGCAGTCGCTCATACAACTCAAGGGCATTGGTCAGGCATCTGGTGGTTTAAAGTAAGATGAGCATGTTTTTGCAGTCCAGGAAGGGAGGCAATGGCCTAGTGGTATTATCGCTGAATTGTTAGTCCGGAGACCCAGGAAATGTTCTGGGGATCCTGGTTCAAATCCTGCCATGGCTGGGTGGTGGAATTTGAATTCAATGAAACAAATTCTGGAATTAAGAGTCTAACATTGACTTTGAACTCATTGTTGATTGTCGGAAAAACCCATCTGGTTCACTAATGGCCTTTAGGGAAGGAAACTGCCATCCTTACCTGGTCTGGCCTATATGTAAGTCCAGGACACACAGCAATGTGGTTGACTCTGAGCAATTAGGGATGGGCAATAAATGCTGCGCATAGCCAGCAACACCCTCATCCCATGAGTGAATAAAGAAATGAAGTGGGCCACAGACTGTCTATTGGCTCCATAACAGTACTGCTGGGGCATTGGGCTAACAGTCAGGGGGATGTACAGGGGCCAGTCAGACACCTTGGCATATCTTGCCCAGAGCTGAGCATCATCATGTCCACCAAGTTGAATAATAGAATCACAAGTAATTTAATCTAAACCAGATTTGTCTCTGGGTCTTTCAAAATCAATTGTTGAACTGATCTAGTTTTTAATGTGCATGTTATAAATCTCTTGTTATGACTTTGCTTTCGTAACGATTCACATGCTGCTTGGCGTGGTTTTTACCGTCGGCATTTTGGAAAATCATTGAATTTGACAATTTGCTCTGTGTAAATGTTTCATTTTCCGAGAGTATGCAGTATGAGAAACATATAATTTTAAGCTTAGCCTCAGCTTCGAGAGGGTCTGTCAGTGGCTAGAAACCAGATGACACAAGGCATAACGTCAAGCATTGAATTCAATTCACTGCACAACATTTGTGGCAGTGCGCAATTGTTCATATACAGGTCTAAAATTTAAGTAGAATATCACTCAAGTCCCTATATAAAGTAACTGTTGATTTTGAAGTAAACTCATCTCAAAACGACATGACTAAGTGAATGTACAGTCAGGGTTTTCCAGTGCCAGGGTGGCTAGAAAAATGTCAGGAGAGAGATTTTATTCAAGAGAAAGGAACGGCCAAAAAAAAAATCAGATTCTTGCTGTGAGATAGACATCAATGATTGGTTTCTCCCCCCTCAATGGGAGGTGTCCAGGAGCCTCCCTACATGCATTAGCATCTCAGTAAAGCCATACCTCACTGGAATTCAGTTTGCCTTCCCAATTCAGTTGAGAAACTAAATTCTTCAGATGCCCGCCAACATACAGCAAGTGAGCTACACTTCTTCCTCGAATTAAAAGTCAGAGTTTGCTGCCGTCTCGTTATAGCCATACGGCCTTGAGTGAAGTTCACAGTCACTTGTGCTGCCTGTGCTCTGGGGTCATCTCAATGAGCACTGCTGAATGCGTACTGTGTTTTTCCAAGGAATGGGGAATTGAAAACTATTAGGCATAGCTTTAAGGTGAGAGGGAAAAGATTAAAGAAGGACCTGAGGGGTGACTTCTTCACACAGACAGTGATGCATATATGGAATGGGCTGCCAGAGAAAGTGGTTGAGATAGGTACAATAGGTAAAAACACATTTGGATCACGACATGGATGGGAAGGGTTTAGAGCGATATGGACTAAATGCAGGTGATTGAAACTAGCTGAGTGGGCAATTTGGTCAGCATGGACCAATTTGGGCCGAAGTGCCTGTTTCCATGCTGTTACTCTCTGACTCTATAATATCATCATCATCATCATCACCATCATCAGCAGTTCCCTGCAGATGAGGAAGACTCTCTTCTCCTCTCAGGGTGAGTGTGTAGGTGGCTGTGCAGGCTCTGTTACACTTGGGGAGGTGGTGGTGCTGGTAAGGGCTGGTCGTGGTGTTTGTATGGCAGCGCACTCCTTTCGGCGTTTTCACCTGGCTTCCAGTTTCTCCTGATGGCAAGTCTCAAGATGCTTAACCCCTTCCTGGATACTCCTCCTCAACTTGGGCGATGTTGGGCCAGTGATTCACAGGTGTCTTTGAGAATGCCTCGCTTAGCCAGCGAGGCCTTGAGAGGATCCCTGAAGCGTTTTCTCTGTCCACCTGGGGCTCATTGCAGAGCTGGGAGTAAAGCACCTGCCTGGGGAGTCTCATGTCCTTCATGTGAACGATGTGCCCAGCCAAAGAAACCAAACAAGAGTGGTCAGTGCCTCGATGCTGGGGATGTTGGCCTGGCTGCAGAAGCTGGTGTTTTTCTGGAAGAATATTTGGCACATTGCAGACTGGGGGATCTTCTGAGTGAAAGGCTAGCTTTAAGCAAACATCGAAGGAGACTAACCGTATCGCATAGAACCACAAAACTGTGAGGAGTCAGGAATGATAAGGTCAGGCAAAGGTGTGCTCCAGTCAGTTCGGTGGCTGTTAGCCTGCAATCCGTTCATTGGGCAGTAGTCTGAGGTGGCTTGGTCAGCAGTCAGTCTTGGTATGGAGGAGGCTGTGTCCAGAGTGTTGTCTGTGCTGAGGCATGCTTTGTGGGAATCAGTCCAGACGGAACACAGACAGAAGGATCACAGGGTATTGGGCAGTTAGATGTGGTAAGGTAGGATTTGGATGTGGACGGTTGGGGAACATGTAGTGTGTGGGAAGCAAAGTGGTGTCAAGGTTCAGCAGGGGCAAAGGGACCTTGATTGTGAGGGAATCTGGGAGCAGACTGGGACCTCAGTTATGTCAATGATGGGCCCTGCAATAAGCTGAAAATATCTACCCGAGGTTGTGTGAAAATTCAGGGAAGAGACTTTGTGATTTTCAAGGTAGGAATTGAAGCTACAATTAAATTAAACCTGGAGATAAACCCTCTGGTGTATGTACTGTAAAGGAATGCAGTTGGGATTAATCTGATTGTATTTTATCATATATTTTGAAATAGTTAAACTTGTGCAATATAGAAATAATTTGGTTTGTTTTATTTCCTTTTATTATTCATTCATGGGAGCTGGGCGATGCTGGCTGGTGTATATTTATTTGCCCATCCCTAGTTACCATTGAGAAGGTGGTGGTGAGCTGCCTTCTTGACCCTTTGCAATCCACATGTTCTAGGTTGACCCACAATGCCCTTAGGGAGGGAATTCCAGGATTCTGGCACAGCAACATTGAAGGAATAGTGATCTATTTCTAAGTCAGGATGATGAGTGGCTTAGAGGGGAACTCACAGCTGGTGGTGTTCCCAGGTATCTGCTGATCTTATTCTTCTAGATGAAAACAGTTTGGGTTTGGGAGGTGCTGCTTAAAGGATCTTTGGCGAATTTCTGCAGGCAGTGCACACTGCTGGTGCTGAGCATCAGTGATGAAGGGAGTGGATGCTTGTGGATGTAGTGTCAAATAAACAGGTTGGTTTACTGGATATTGTCAACCTTCTTGAGTGTTGTTGGAGCTGGACCCACCCAGATAAGTGGGGAGTACTCCATCACATTCCTGACTTGTGCCTTGTAGATGGTGGACAGGTTTTGGGGAGTCAGGAGGTGAGTTACTCACTTTAGTATTCAAAGCTTCTGAACTTCTCTCATAGCCACTGCATTTATATTGTGAGTCCAATTGAGTTTCTGGTCAAAGGTAATCCCCAGGATGTTCAAAGTGTGGGATTCAGTGATGGTAATGCCATTGAATGTCCGGGGCCATGGTTAGATCGTCTCATATTGAAGATGATCATTACCTGGCATTTGGGTAGTGTGAAAATCATATGTCCCTTCTCAGTCCAAGCCTGGATTTTTCCCAGATCTTGTTTCATTTGAACATGGACTGCTTCAGTATCTGAGGAACTCTGAACAGTCCTGAACACTGTGCAATCATTGGCGAACATTCTCACTTCTGAAGATGGTTGGGCCTAGGACACTATTCTGAAGAACTCCTGCCGCTGAATGTCCTGGAGGTGACTGACTGACCTTTAGTAACCACGAACATTTTCCTTTATGGTATGACTCCAACCAATAGAGTGTTTGCCTCTGATTTCCATTACTCCATTTTTGCAATGGCTCGAGTCAGTCGAATGTGACATTGATGTCAAGGGTTGTCCCTCACCACACCTCTGGAATTTAGTTCTTTTGTCTATTCTTGAATGAAGTCTGGAATGAGGTCAGGAGCTGTGTGGCCCTGGCAGAACCCAAACTGAATATCAATGAGCAGTTTATTGTGAATGAAGTGCTGCTTGATAGCATTGTTGATGACCCCATCCAACATGTTACTGAGGTGGAAGCGTACACTGATGGGAGCCAGTTGGCCCAGTTGTTCTCTTTATTGTGTACAGGACATTTTTGGGCAATTTCCCACATTATTGGTAGATGCTGGTTTCAGCTGTACTGACTTAGGATGTGTCAAGTCCTGATGCAAAATAGACTTCAGTTTTATTGTTAAAACCAATTACAGTCATAGAGTCATAGAAATGTACAGCATGGAAACAGACCCTTTGGTCCAACCTGTCCATGCTGACCAGATATTCCAACCCAATCCTGTCCCACCTGCCAGCACCTGGCCCATAACCCTCCAAACCCTTCCTATTCATATACCCATCCAAATGCCACTTAACTGTTGCAATTGTACCAGCCTCCACCACTTCCTCTGGCAGCTCATTCCATACCCATACCACCTTCTGTGTGAAAAAGTTGCCCCTTAGGTCTCTTTTATATCTTTCCCCTCTCACCCTAAACCTAAGCCCTCTAGTGCTGGACTCCTCAACCCCAGGGAAAAGACTTTGCCTATTTACCCTATCCATGCCCCTCATTATTTTGTAAACCTCTATAAGGGCACCCCTCAGCCTCCGGTGCTCCAGGGAAAACAGCCCCAGCCTGTTTAGCCTCTCCCTATAGCTCGAATCCTCCAACCCTGGCAACATCCTTGAAAATCTTTCTCAACCATTTCAAGTTTCACAACACCTTTCCGATAGGAAGGAGACCAGAATTGCATGCGATGTTCCAACAGTGGCCTAACCAATGTCCAGTCCAGCCGCAACATTACCTGCCAACTCCTGTTCTCAATACTCTGACCAATAAAGGAAAGCTTACCAAACGCCTTCTTCACTATCCTATCTACCTGTGACTCCACTTTCAAGGAGCTATGAACCTGCACTCCAAGGTCTCTTTGTTCAGCAACACTCCCTTACTATTAAGTGTATAAGTCCTGTTAAGATTTGCTTTCCCAAAATGCAGCACCTCGCATTTATCTAAATTAAACTCCATCTGCCCATTGGCCCATCTGATCAAGATCCTGTTGTAATCTGAGGTAACCCTCTTCGCTGTCCACTACCCCTCCAAGGCTTGAGGATTCTGGGTAATCCAAGATGGAGGATGGGAAAAATTTCTGTATGTAACAGCTGCTTCTTTTTTGAGGTATTTTAGGGGCTGGAGATGATTTCCTTGAATTCCAGGAGCAGCAATTACTGTTTCATATGCTGTTGCATTGTTTTGGAACTTTTGGGAAAAAAAATTCTGCAGCATTGCATGCTTATTGTAAGTGAAAGACCACTGTGTTAAAAACAAATCTATCAAAACAGGTTTCGGTCTGGGATCTTACTTAACTACTGGTAACATCAGCTGGGATGTAAGCAATTGGATGTTTTAAATTTAATAGAGGTTTGTGCCTTTTTTTAATGAAGCAGGTACATGTAGGTGCTGAACAGAAATAAACCATATTGTGATGACGTTTATTGCCTGGTCTTTCAAAATGACGTTGAATGTTTTCGGGAAATGGAAGATACAGCTGTGGATTATTTGAAATCTGTAGCAATGCATGTTTATGTTTAAGTGAGAGACCACCTTACAAAAACCAATTTAATAAATGATCTATCAAGTCAGATTTTAGTCTGGGATCTGGTCTGTCCAGTCAAGATCAGCTGGCATTAAAACTGCACAAGGAGCTGTCATTTGAAATCCATACAGGGTGCAGTTTCTCATTGAGCATGTGATGATTGGGATGGACACTCGGCAGGAAATATTGCAATGAAAAGGACTCTTCTAGGGTATGATCAGGTAGACTGGCAATGCAAAAATCTCATTGGAAACTATCTCCATGATATTGCTGTTTCCACAGATCTTCCGAAAGTGATATCAGGATGACATTAACCAACCAAAGCATTCTTCTAGTCAACTTGTTCCTCAAAAGAAACGGCAGCTATCTCACCAGTTGCAATGTCAAATTGCAACTGAGGCTGCAGCAGCAAAAATAAAGCCTGACACTGGCTGTGGGCCAGTCTGCAGAGGCACAACAGCTTGTGCAAAAGTGCTATTGAATGTTAGTGCCAACTTGATCAAGGCACTGCACTGATCAAATGACCAACGCATTACATCCAAAACGGAGTGCTTATTACGATCTGACCCCCTTCCCATTCCAGAGAACCTCCATAGCAAACTGTCCACCCCACAGCCCCAAGCACACCACTGCTGACAAATGTGGCAGGAGGCCTGTCTGTATGTCTGTGCAAAAGAGCACCTCAATATAGCAGGTCTGATAGCCGTTGGTTTGGGCTGAAGCAACAGGGATGGCAAGGCAAGGCAAATGACATGAGGGCTGGCAAGTGTGGGATGCCAATGTCCACAAATGATGGTGTGCCAGTGGCTGATGCTCTGTGATACTGGAGGCTCCTCACAGCCAGTAGCAAGCTGAGGTCACCAAGAGCCCACTCTGATTTCTGTGTAGAGGTGTTTTAACGCCCACCTTGTTTGGCAAGATATGATGCTGAATGTTAAGAGGGCGAGTTTATAATTCATTGATGGGCAGTAATCCTCACTGACTGTGCCAGCTTTGGAGCTACTAACAATGCTTTTCCCAAGCCGTGATCCTACTGGATTACAACACGCCAGTGCCCAATAAGAAGCTCTCCTTGCCACTCAGCAAAAACAAAGATCATGGAGCAAGGTGCTCCCAATGCCGAGATATGCCTTGACTACCATTATCCTTCCTCAAATCTCACCGTAGTCCATGTATGCTCAGATCCCTGTAAGGTTCTGGCCATGGTGTCTCAGATTGAGTACTGGGTGTAGATCGGTGCAGCTATTTAAAGAGGAGAAATGGAATAATCAGAGCTGCTTAAAGCACAGAAAAGGAATCAAGAAGACAAACGAGCCAAATGTCTGTTTGATTCTTCAATGCCATTATATCCCACCACAAGTTTCTTATACTACAGGAGATAGCATAAACATTGCTGCACAAGGTAAAACATAATGTTGAAGATGCACTGACACCAGAACCATTGCCCTACCACAAACAGCAGCAGAAAAAGTGTGTCTAAGGCAACAGTGTACATTAGCAGAATCAGTTTTGTGACAAGTTTGAAATTGAAACAGAGAGCACATCATTCCAACCAGCAGACATTGGAGGGAAAAATAACCTGTCAAAATCCAAGCACTCAAGAAATTATGTGCGCCATGTATATAGGTTGACAAAATTAGTGCAGGACATAGGTAAATCTCAATGACAAATCATAGTGCATGTACATTTTTTAGTTTTGCTGTTAAAAGAGGATGTCTAGATTCAAATCCAATCATGTACCAATGTCCTTCCTGGTTTGCATATACAGGTAGTTATGTGACCTATGCCATAAGGTAAACTCACTGCAGCCAACCATCTTCCATCCGCTTTAACAAAGACAGAGTACAAACCAGCCAGTTGTCTTGTGGGCCTGTATCACAGTCAGGGCTCTGTTCTCTTCTAACAGTTTCCACAGTTCAGCCAAGTTTATGGGATTAGCATTTTCACTCACAGCATCACCTTCCTCAACCTATCTCACCACCTTTAGCATAACGTCTCTGTTAATAGTCTTCCTCAGAGTAACTTCAGGGATTGAATTAGACTGCCATTTAGACATTATCAGGGTTAATTATAATCTGTTGAAACATGCCTGGAATCCATTGAGCATGAGACCAATGATCAATGCCTCCATTATCTCTGCATCTCTGCACTTCCTTTAAAATGCTTGGATGTCTGCCATCAGTTTCTGGTGACTTGCTTGCCTTTAGTCCTATTGGTTTGTCAAACACTTAGTCTCAAAATACTTATTCCAAAGTTATGATATAGAAATGTTCGATGTAAAGCAGATGTTGCTTTATAGGTCATCTGGGACTGGTTAATTTTCATGTTTTTATCTCTCATACTAAATGGATGTGTTTGGCATTGGTTTATGATATCTTGCCAAGACCACAAATATATTTGAAAAAAATTCACCTGACTATTTTGGCAAAGGTTACTCAATGATTAATGACGAATTTTTGTTTTTTTTTGCTTAAAAATAAAATACTGCAGAAGTCTTTTTTCTCACCCGAAGATGTTCATTTGCAATTAGAACCTTTTGCCCATCATTGTAAACCTGGTTCAGTCAGTAAGGCCTGTGAGAAACGTCAGCGTCAGATATTGTAAGATGAAATTGGAATGTTGAATCAATAGAGAAGGAGAAAGATGAATGCAGGTGAAAAGGTTTCTCAAGAGCAAGTGAACGGCACTGCTTTATGGGTTGAGAAAGTCTGGATCAAAGAAAGATTGACTCTCAGTGTTTTGCTGTGGTTTTTCTTGGTTGACATGGTGCTAATTGGGCAGCTGTCTGAAGTGTTCTGAACATTGAGGTTTTCTTATCACCCATGTCTGAACAATCCCACTTCCACAAAGTAGAACTAATTGTTTGTGGCAACATCCTTCTGATTATTACGGTTGGATTTCTGTGAAAAATATGCAGTGAAGCCACAGTAAAAGATGTCCTGAAAGAAAAAAATCAAAGAAAAACGTTTCATTCCCAACACTCTCGGCACATTGTTTATGCTATGTTTCTCCAGCATACTTCCATAAGATCAAGTGATCTAAGAAATGGCAATGGGAGTAGGTCATTGCACCCCTCCATCCTGCTCTACTGTTTGATAAGATCACAACTGATCTGGTTTAGACTTTAACTTAATTTTCCAACATGTCTCCCGTTATCCCTGACCCCTCTGTTGGTCGAAAATCTGTCTAATTCAGCTTTGAATACATTTAATGTCCCTTCTTTTGCTGCCCACTGCAGAAGAGAACCAAAGCTAACCCACCCTCTGAAAGAAGAAATTCCTCCTTATCTCTGTCTAGAATAGTAGCTTCCCATTTTTCAAAAACTGCCTGAGATTTAGATGCCTCAGTGAGAGTAAGTATTGAAGGTGGGGGGTGGGGATGCAGCAGCTAGGAATGATGATGTTGGGTGGGAAATGGGATTGGATCACATCTTGAGATAAAGGTTCAAACTCTATGTTACATTCCACAAACGTAGTTTCAATGTGATTCTTTTTCTTTATTCATTCATGGGATGTGGCTGTCATTGACCAGGCAGCAAAGCAGTTGGAGTCATGTGTAGGCCAGACCAGATAAGGATTGCAATTGCCTTAATGTGCATATGATTAAACACAAAGTAAAATTCACATCCTGCCTCTCCTGATTATGAGGCACAGTTTTTTTTCAATGAGCCAAAGGCTTCCATATCAATTATGGGGAAATGACACACCCACTCATTAAAAGGAAAAGGCAAATTTTAAACCACAGTCATGCCAAACATGGTTGTTGGTCAACATAAATGGCTTGAATGATTCAGCAATTTTCAGACTTGGGGGAAGCAGTGACGTAGTGGTGTTATTGTTAGGCTTTTAATTCAGAAACCCAGGCCATGGTTTCTGGAACCTGAGTTTGAATCCGCCATGACAGGTGGTAGAATTTGAGTTCAATAAAATTCTGGACTTAAGAGTTTAATGATGACCACAAAATCATTGCCAATTGTCAGGAAAAATTCATCTGCTTCACTAACGTCCTTGAGGGAAGGAAGGCCACTGTCCTTACCTAGTCTGGCCTACCTGTGACTCACCAGATCCCACAGCAAAGCATTTAACTCTTGACTATTGTCAGACAGGGAGAGATGGGCAATAACTTCTGGCCTAGCCAGTGACCCCCAAATTCTATGAATTAATTTAAAACAAGACTGCAAATTTGAAATCCATCTCATTCTGTCACATGCTCCCCTTTCATCTGTCCAAGGTGATGCAACCATCATGACTCAGAACTTCTCTTCTTTGTACCACTGTATCTCACTGTGCAGTGCTATATATTTCTATTTATATAGCCTCCTGTAATGTTATTTCAATTTTGAGTCAAAATCTCAGTAAACATGATCAATATTCTTCTATTAGCAATTCAAAGATGATCAATTTTAAACTGCTGAGGATCTTAACTTTGAGAAATAGGCAGATTTATGATTATTTAGATGAACCATGATGAATCGGAAATTAAATTGAGTGAACTAGGGTTTTCCAAATCAGTCGTAATGAGCCAGTGTACCTACAAAGGATGTGTTCTAAATTTAATATCCAAGGGTTTTTTTTCAGTTCAGAGCAGAGCATAGACATATTAAACGAAATTATTAAAGTAACAATATGTATAAGTTAAGAAATTGATACTGACTCTGAAATAAAATAGAGTCATAAACTCATACAGCATGGAAGCAGGTATTTTGGTCCACCCAATCCATGCTGAACATAATCCCAAACTAAACCAGTCCTACCCTCCAAACATTTCCTATTCATGTACTTATCCAAATGCCTTTTAAATGTTATAACTGTACTCACATCTACCACTTCCTCTGAAAGTTCATACTACACACGAGCCACTCGCTTGTGTAAAAAGATTGATATCCATGTCTTTTTTGAAATATTGTAACTATACTCGCACCTGAAAAATGTGTCCTTAGTCTTGAAATTCCGCACCCTAGGTGAAAAGACAGTTGCCATTCACCTTATTTATACGCCTCATGGTTTTATAAATCTCAATAGGGTCATCTCTCAACTTTGTACGCTCCAGTGGATAAATAGAACATAGAACATAGAACATAGAAAAATACAGTGCAGTACAGGCCCTTCGGCCCTCGATGTTGCCCGATCCAAGCCCACCTAACCTACACTAGCCCACTTTCCTCCATATACCTATCCAATGCCCGTTTAAATGCCCATAAAGAGGGAGAGTCCACCAGTGTTACTGGCAGGGCATTCCATGAACTCACGTTTCGCTGAGTAAAGAATCTACCCCATAACATCTGTCCTATACCTACCACCCCTTAATTTAAAGCTATGCCCCCTCGTAATATCTGACTCCATACGTGGAAAAAGGTTCTCATGGTCAACCCTATCCAAACCCCTAATCATCTTGTACATCTCTATCAAGTCACCTCTAAACCTTCTTTTCTCCAATGAAAACAGCCCTAAGTGCCTCAGCCTTTCCTGTAAAGTCCCAGTCTATCCGACCTCTCCTTATAAGTCAAACTTTCTATTCCCAGCAACATCCTGGTAAATCTCTTTTGAACGCTCTCCAGCTTCATAATATCCTTCTTACAACAGGGGCGACTGGGACTGGACACAATACTCCAGAAAAGGCCTCACCAACATCTTACGCACATAACAGTACAATTCCTATACTCAAAGACCTAATCAATGAAGGCAAGCATGAAATGATGGACAAGTGAAAATATTTGTATTCATATAACAGCTAGAACGCTCTCAGAAATTCACAAAGTGTTCCACAATTAATGAAACATGACTGAATTGTAGTCGAGAGAGTAGTGCTAGAATAGCACAGCAGGTCAGGCAGCACCCGAGGAGCAGGAGAATCGATGTTTCAGGCATAAGCCCAATTCCTGATGAAGGGATTATGCCTGACATGTTGACTCTCCTGCTCCTTGGATGCTGCCCGACCTGCTGTGCTTTTCCAGCACCACACTCTCGACTCTGATCTCCAGCTTCTGCAGTCCTCACTTACTCCCATGATTGAACTGTAGTCACGTTTGTTGAGTCATCAAACAGAGCAGCCAATTTATTCACAGCAAGATCCCACAAACAGCAAATCAAGTCATTTTTAATTTATTTGTTGGTGATTGACACACAATGCAATGCTGGTCAGGATAACAAGATATCTCAAAAATGTTGCTTCAAATAGTGGTCTGAGATATTTTGCAACAACCTGAGTAGATGTCTGAGACCTCAGTTTAACACAGCATCCACTCAGGAGTCATTATTCCCAGAAACGCAAGAGCTTTGCAGTGGGCATTGATGACGTTGCAAGAAGAAGAGACCCAAACAAGATAATGACAGCCTCATCCTTCTCAGGGCTTCTAGGCTCTTTTATCAGCAACAGAATCCTGAAACGCAGAGGTGGGGAAGAGAGAGCTTGGACTGGGGTCCAGGTTTTGACATGCGAGCACACATAAGGAAGAGTGGTGTGGCATTGTGAGGAGGTTAGTTTTCCTTGACCTACACAGGGTATAGTGATTGCAATGAGGTCAGCCAAGTGAATCTCATGGAATATGTGTTCCCTGAATGGGATTGTTAATCTGACCAAATCAGGGATCCCTGGCTGACAGATGTAAACAAGAGTCTCAGAGGATCTGTTCACTCTGAAAGCTGACTCTGAGGAATCTGGATCAGTGTCGAGGATTCTCCATGTGAAAATAAAGACTGACTTGATGGTAGCATAGTTGAAAATGTGTTGTTGGTTAAAGCACAGTAGGTCAGGCAGCATCCTTGGATGCTGCCTGACCTGCTGTGCTTTAACCAGCAACACATTTTCAACTGTGATCTCCAGCATCTGCAGACCTCATTTTTTATCTGACTACTTGATGGTAGCATACTTGCCTTGTGGTGCTATTTCCCAGGTACACCCCAAGATAGGGTGACATCCATTCCTTTTTGCCATTGTTCATGGAGGCCTTTAAAAACAGCCTGCTCACTGTCATCTGACTGCCCACACCAATTTTATTTTGGCATGGGCAACATACTCTTAGGGTCCATGGGCAGTACACTTTCCTAAAAACTCAGTTGACCCTCAATTACTTATTTAGACATGGTTGGTGGGCTGTCAATCTCAGCTTGTGTCCATCCATTATGGGAGTGAGCCTGGGAATGCGTGGAAAATTGCCAAGATAGACACCTGATCTATTTTACATGCTCCTTCCCATCTCGGCAAAAATAGCCTAACATTTCTGACAATGAAGCATTTGATTAACACTGTGCTGGATTGTAATTTTTTGAAAGATATATTTTTAATCAAACTGTTCAGCAGTGTTATTACACATTTCTGAATTGATTTGTAATTTGAGAAGTCCTCCGATTCAATTCAGATGAAATCACTTGGTTCAAATTCTTAAGCATTGAGCTTTGAAATTACAGAACCCTAAATCTATTCTCATTAGGAAAAAATAGAAAAGAACATAATACAGATGATTCAGTGATGGGATTTAATTAACAATGTGTATCTCGAAAGCAATTCTCTGTTTAACTCGAAAAACTGAAGTGAGCAGACACACACAGACTACTCAAAGGAATAAACTTCCATATGGTTATTAATGATAAGAGCAATTTCCTACTGCTGTAGGTGACACAATTTAAGCAATCTGATTGCTAATGAGAGGTGAATGGAAAGCTGTGGGGTAGGGACTTGGAACACTTATTGAGTTCTGAAACCATGTTTGGAATATGAAGCATGCTCAACAAAATAAATGATCCATTTTATACTCTTATGATTAAACCAATTCCAATTTTTCCATTGCAATGAGTAGACCTGTGGTATATTCTGTGATCAGCCATAATGATCAATAATCTCTGGTGAGGGGCAATGAAAGAAAGCATACCTGGGATAGCAGAAAGTTGAAACTGTTTCCTCAAAACATTGTTAAGTCAAGGCTCAAAAGTGAATTTGGTAGGTTTTTGTGAGGAAGTAGGATTAAGTGTTGCAAAGAAAGGCAGGTAGATTGAGTTAAATTCAGAGCAGTCATAACCTGACTGAATAGCTGAGCAGGTTTGAAGTTATTCTTATGTTCCTGTATCTGTTGAAACTTATAAATGGATATGCATCAATGTTTTTGTTATTATTGTCCCTTCTCATTTGATACTAGAATATAGACCGAGGTCAAACAATAGGAAAGTGAATGAAGGGTATGACTTCAGATCAAACCACAAATCTCAGAATAAGGGCAAAGAGAGTTGATTAAGAGACAGAAATAAAAACAGAAAATCTTGAAAGATATTTTTAAAGAAGGGAAAAATATCCCTTTGAAATAAACAAAGAAAAAGAAAAAAATGCACTTCTATAACATATCACAACTACTGGTGTTGCAGATGCTTTAAACAATTAAGTACTTTTGTCTCTGTTGTATGAAAGAAAAATGGCAGCTATTCACAATGTGCACAGAAAACACTGAAAAATGTGAAAATCTGCCTTTATGATACTGATGTTCCCTTGCAGTCACTGCTAGGACCAGTGATCTTGTGCTATATAACATTGACCTGGATCTTGGAATACAAAGAGAAAATTCAATATTTGCTATTGATAGCAAATTTTGCGGAATGATGGATTGATGAGCAGATGAAAAGGTAATGGCAAGTAGAATTGAATAAAGAAGTGTTCAGGAAGGATGAATGTGTCCTTAAGAGATGGAGAGGAGATTTGCCAAAAAGGTTCCAAAGATAAAGGATTTTACTTCAAAGGTTAGCTTGGAGATGCTGTGTTTGTTTTCCTTGGAACAAAGGAGAGGAAGGGAGGTTTGTGTTTTGACACGATGGTGATTATAATACTTTGGATAAGATAGGCAACCTTTGAATAAGGCTGCTGTTAGTTGATGGGTTAATGATGAGGATACTTATTTAAATTTTTGAGCCAGAGATACGGGGCATTGTAAGAAAAAACACTTCATGTAGTGAATGGTAATGATCCAGAATTTCACATCCTGAGATTAAAAATCACACAACACCAGGTTATAGTCCAATAGGTTTATTTGGAAGCACTAGCTTTTGGAGCACTGCTCCTTCATCAGGTGGTTGATTAAAGAGCAGCGCTCTGAAAGCTAGTGCTTCCAAATAAACCTGTTGGACTATAACCTGGTGTTGCGTGATTTATAACTTGTACACACCAGTCAAACACCGGCCTTCCAAATCATGTGGTGAGGTGTGTTAGAAATAGGGCAAGCAAATGATTTCAGAAGGAAATTGGATGAGCGCTTGAAGGATATATAGCTGATAGTTTACAGAGGTAGATTGGGAGAGAGGTGACATGAATGTGATAGACCAACTGTTCTCCAAAGCTGCTGCTAAATAACTCCATATCAGTGGATTAGTGAATACAAAATTGAAAAATGCAAAGTAAGTGCAAGTTAAAGAAAAATGCAGGTGATTTTAAGAGTTAGATAAAAGAGTGAAGCAGCCTCTCTGCTGTAAGTGAGCAAGTCTGTACTGATATGGATGCCACAGAAATCAAATATTCGAACTATCAGAATATACCATCAGACATCCCAGCTTTTAAAGTTTTGGAACAGAAACAACACTCATGCAAGTTTAAGATTACTAATTTCAAGAAACAAGTCTCAAATCTGAAGAAGATATTGCATTTTTAATATTTGAAGAAAATACTTGGGGATTTTCTTTTTTACGTTGATATTGCAAAATGATAAACAAGATTATGCAGTGGACTAGAAATCAATCTTTCTGGGGTTTGAGTTGAAATGCAGCCCAGGCAAGGGGATGAAATTCTCACATATTTAACGCTATATGGTCTCCTGAAATAGGTTTTGACTATATCAGCTTTGTGTTATTTGACATCATTCAATAAAAGAAAATATAAAATGCTTACTATGGAAGATGTTAAATTGATACACTTTAGTCCTTAAGAATTTATGTATGTATGGAAGAATAGATAAAGGTCTAATTGTACATATTTAGGCTGGGCATCATTCATGGCAAAAAAAGTTTTAAATCAATCATATTTAGTGCTCATGTTAACCTGTTTAAAATGAATTGGGTGACTCCTGAATTAACATGTTGCAGTTTGAAAAGAATCTCAATCCACAGCTCTAAAATGATTTAGTATTCCACCTCCAAGTGCTAACATTCTTTTAAAAATTCATAAGAAACTGCAATCTTTTTGAAGTTCTGTTGTTGTTCCTTGTGCATGCACCCGTCCTGAGGGAAACACCATAAGTAGCAACACAATCTATAAAGTAATACAAATTCATCATTGTGTTAATAACAGCCCACTTTGAAAAAAACAAGATCTGTCATAACAAATCAGGCCTCAACACAGCTTTGAAACCCTCTCTCAAGAATTTCTTCAAAGATTAAAAATATCCAAAGAAAGGTGCCTCAAGTTTAGGTGGTTTCTATGAAATGATGAAATACGTGACCTCAAGGCATAATTGCAGCAGCAAAACTAGGTTCTAAAGTTATTGTAGTTCAATATAGCTGTAACCTGTACAGAATAAGCCTATACATGTTACTCAGTTTGACTAAATATGTAACCTTATCTTCTATGATAAACCCAAATTCAGTACCAATGCTCATTGATATGTAAGCGGCCATAAAGTATCAAACCTTATACTGCATCATGGGTGAAGTCGCATATTTGATCCATATTAAATTAATTTTACTTTATTTATGGGACAAAGCGAAATTATATTAAGTTTAATTAAACCTAGTTTAGAAACTGTCCATGTTCATCTGTTGTTGGTCCGGATTATAACTATTGTCACCTGTGAGCTTTTCAGTATTTGCTGTTACAAGCTGTGGTAAAGTCTGAAACAAAAACAGAATTCGCTGGAAAATCTCAGCAGGTCTGATAGCATCTGTGGAGAGAAATCAGCGTTAACGTTTTGGGCCCAGTGATCCGCCCTCAGAACTTATGACAGTAAGGATAAGGATGTTTTTTATACAAAAGATGGGTGGGGGAGGGGGGACAATAAACAATAGCTGGAAATAGAGCCCAAAGAGAGAGAAAGGCATTGGACAAAGGAATTATAAAGGTTAGTCTAGGGGAGTGAATAGCTGCTAATAGGTATTATTAATGGCTGCCAACAGGTAGTCTCTGGTAGTACCTCAGATGATGACAGGGCCAAGTGTTTCAGGGTAGGGGAAAGGTGCTCAGGCACTAAAATTGTTGAAATTGTTATTAGATTCAGAAGGCTGCAGAGTTCCCAAGTGGAAAATGAGATGTTATTCTTCCGGCTTGCACTGAGCTTCTCTAGAACACTGCAGCAAGTCTGAGGCAGAGATGTTGACCAGGGAACACAGTGGTGCATTGAAGTGACAGGCAACTGGAAGCTCAGGGTCATCTGTGTAAAGTCTCCTTGATCACTCAACTTTGGACAAGGGAATGCTTGTTATTGATATGCATTTCCAATGACCCTGACTATTCCCCCAACCCCGAGCCTTGCCACATAAATACTATCCCAACGACCTCAAACTGTCTGAGGTCAAACAGTCTGTCTTCAGGAAAGGGCTCAGGTTCATATGCTTCTGCCCCCATTTCAACAAATGCCACCATGCCACGACATGGAGCTCTTCTGCCGCCTCTACCTCCCTGCCTTCTTTGACAAAAACTCCCAACCTCCCTCAGATGACTCCTTCTCTCACCTCCAACTTCCCCCCTCCATTTGGTCACCACCTGAAGGCCTTATACCTGCCCTAGACTTCCTCATTGCAGGCTGCCTCAATTTCTCCATCTCCCTCACGCACTTCAACCTCACCCCGTCCGAACATGCAGCACTCCACTCGCTCCACAACAATCCCTGCTTCACCATTAAACCTGCTGACAAAAGTGGGGTGGCGGCATCTGGAGGATGGACCTCTATATCGCAGAGGCTGAACGCAAACTCTCCAAAGCCATGTTCTATCTCCCCCTTGCTCACGACCCCATCGTGACCCATCAGGCCTAAATACAAGGCAGCGTCAGTGCCCTCATTGCCTCAGGTGATTTCCCCATCCACTGCCTCTAAACTCATAGTCCTCCAGCCCCGCACTGCCCGGTTCTACCCACTCCCCAAAGAGCACAAGCCCAATTACCACAGCTGACCCATCGTCCCGGCATGCCTCTGCCCTACCGAACTCTTCTCGTCTTACTTCAACTCCATCCTCTCCCTTTTAGTTCAGGCTCTTCCCACATACATCCACGAAACCAAACACACCCTCCATCTCTTCAGCAACTTCCAAGTTCCTGGCCCACAGCGCCTTCTCTTCACAATGGCTTTGCACTCCTTATACACATTCATACCACATAAGGATGGCCTTCAGGCCCTCCACTTCTTCCTCCCCAGCACACCCAATCAATCCCCCTCCACAAATACCCTCCACTCACCGAACTGGTCCTCACCATCAATAACTTTTCCTTCAACTCCCCTCCATGTCAACGGGGTGGCCATCAATAACCAGTTGGGCCCCAGCTATGCCTGCAGCTTAGTCAGCTATATTGACCAATCCCTCCTCATGCCTACACAGGCACTGTACCCCAACTCCCTGCTGTTACATTGATTACTACATCGGTGCAGCATCCTGCACCCGGACTGAACTGGAGCAGTTCATCAACTTCGCCCACAACTTCCACCCCACCCTCAAATTCACTTGGTCCAATTGGCCACCTCCCTCCCCTTTCTTGACCTCACCATCTCCATCTCTGGCGACAGTCTCCAGATGGACGTCTACTACGAACCCACGGACTCCCATAACTACCTGGACTACACCTCCTCTCACATAGTATCCTGCAAAACCTCCATCCCATTCTCCCGATTTCTCTGCTTCCGGTGCATCTGCTCAGGCCAGAAAGCATCCCAGGTGTCCATCTATTTTGAACAATGTGCTTTTCCTCCCTCCATCATCCAGACAGCCCCTCTGTCACATCACCTCCATTACCTGTTCCACCGCTCAAACCCACCCCCCCCACACTCTATGCATTAAAGACAGAGACCCCCTTGTCCTCACCTACCATCCCACTAGTCTCCGCATCCAACACATCATCCTCAAACACTTCTGCCAACTCCAAATAGACCCCACCACCAAAAACATCTTCCCCTCCCTACCCCTCTCTGCCTTCCGCAAGGACCATTCCCTCTGACAGTCCTTGATTCACGTGAACCCCACCACCAAACCACCAGGTACTTTCCCTGCAACCAGAAAAGATGCAGAACCTGCCAGTACACCACCCCCCTCACCTCCATCCAGGGCCCCAAACAGTCCTTCCAGGTGAGACAGAGGTTCACCTGACTCTTCTCCAAACTAGTTTTCTGCATCAGGTGCTCCCGATGTGGTCTCCTCTACATCAGGGAGACCAAACGTAAACTTAGGGAACAGCTCACTGAGCATCTCAGCCAGGCCCATAATAATGGCCAACTGAACCTCCCAGTCACTGCCCATTTCAGCTCCCTCAACCACTCCCTTTCCAACATGACCATCCTAGGCCTCCTCCATTGCCAAAATGAACCACAGCTCCTATTGGAGGAACAAAACTTTATCTTCAGCTTGGGCACCCTACAGCCTGGAGGACTCAACACTGAGTTCTCCAGTTTCAAATTACCTCCCTCCCAATCCCCTGCCTTTCTTCCCAGTCCCCCTCCCTCTCCCTTCCATTACTCCCTGCCACCAACCAGATTCATTCCTTCCATTGACCAACCAAGTCGTACCCTCTACCTGTCTTCACCTACCCCCCCACTTCACCACACTGCCCCCGCCACCTCCTTTATCTGCAGCTACCCCCTCCCCCACACCCACCCCCAGTCCTGGAGAAGGGTTACAACCAAAACGTCGACTTCTCCACCTCCTGATGCTGCCTGGCTAGCTGTGTTCTTCCAGCCTCCTGCCTGTCTGCTTGGATTTCAGCATCAGCAGTTTTTTTTTGTCTCTGACTATTCTCATTCCATGTTGAATGTGTACAATTACTAGTCATATGACAGCACATGAGAGACTAAGGACGGAGCTTCTACTGCTTTGGATTAGTTTCTTCTCTGTTTTGACTGTAAAATGTTGGTGCAGCATTTATCTGAAAGTAGTCACTAATTTAGTTTGAAATGTATGATTCTGTGAAATTCCTCCGACTGCAGGAGGTACCCAGTGGGATTGGAGCAGCAAACACAGATGCGTGAGATGACCCCCAGGTCCTGCTGTGATTGAAGCCTGGGCTGGCCAAACAGTACCCAGTAAGTGCCAGTGAATGATGGTTTGTTGGCAGGATGGTTGGAGTCAGTGGGGGTGGTCCAAGATCTGGCTATAGCATCTGGTAATCAGGTGAGAGGGTCATCATTATCTGAAATGGAAGGACTAATAGATGCTACGGCTTCGAGTCTGAAACAGCCTTTAGACTTGTGGTAGCAAAAAAGGGAGAGTTAGGAGTTGAAATCCAACAAAAGATTTGAACATTCCGTAGATTGCCACAGTAAACACAGTTAAACTTAACCTGATGTCCACTTCCACTGTGAAGAAAGCCACCTTGACAGCCATTATCACAATTGGATCAAATATGTGCCCCACTGCAAAAATGCTTAAGACCTTGGCAACCAAACTGTGGTCACAGCAGAGAGTGAAGCCCGGTTGGCCTCACAGTTCAATGATGATTCCCTGCATGCCCTCCTCCAGACCACAGGAGTCAATATCCTCAGGATGAAAGGAAGCAACTTCCTCTATTAGAACAGGTGATGGAGGAAGCTGAGAAACCCTAAAATCACATGCAGTACATAGTTTTAGTGACTCAGAGTGAACAAGTGTTGGGTCAGAGCAAAAGGCTGGAGGAAAGTGGCGCTGTACTGTCAGGTGACATTGCTTGGCATGACATATGGGTGCCTGGCTGCTGTGAGGCAGACCAATGCCAACTTGCAGGAGTTAGGCATCAGATGTTACAGCATATGCACTGAGTGGATGGCCTCTGAGGTCAGACGACTCTGAATTCTGCCATCTTTCTCTGCAGGAGAAGTGGGAGCAGAGTGCCCATGGATAGGTGGCATTGTGAAAAATGTAGCCATCCTTAGAGCCAACGAGAAAGAGACCACGGAGCTACCAGCACACCAAGGAGGGTATCGATTGGTGGATGTGGATTCTGCCCCTCTGCTGAGATGTTGGGTTTGGGACGGGAGATGTGTGCAGTGGCACTGATAGAGTGAATGTGAGGTGCCAGAGAAAAGAGTGTGACCCTTACCCTGGCAGGGGAGAGAAGTCATTGACTTTCTTTTCTGCATTTTGTTGGCTTTTCCTACACATCTGAAGATGGCACTGACCCAGAGAGCAACCACAGACCAAGCTGGCAGTGTTTCTTGGTGTGGGGCCTTCAGGTGGTCCTCCGGGAAGAGAACACCTCTGTGTTGCACCAGTCCATCAACCTGGATCTCATGCCCCCTGTTGGTGGATGGTGGTGGCAACTACGTGTTTTCTGACATTCTGTGCCCATGTTCTGGATTGGGTAGAGTTGGAGAATTTAGCCCAATTAATCAGAAATCACAAACACACAGCTCAGACTGAGAACTGACAAGGATTTGTTTAGCAAACAATAATATCACAGAAGAGATTTGACACCACTGAAACAGTCACTGATAGGGTGTTCAGAAGGAGCCACAGCTTCTTCTCTGAACAGAGAATACAGTGGAGTTTTATGGTCTTACAACGATAAATTGTGATTTATGAGACAACAGTGTTAGTTATACAACAAAGAGAAATAAACTTCATTCATTAAAAAGAATCAACTGTCCAGTGGCTGATAATGAGTTTCTTAATTGACTCATGAGATTCCAAAGTTAGATCAGAGTGGTGCTGGAAAAGCACAACAGGTCAGGCAGCATCCGAGGAGCAGGAAAATCGATGTTTTGGGCAAAAGCCCTTCATCAGACTCTATCCCTGATGAAGGGCTTTTGCCCGAAACATTGATTTTCCTGCTCCTCAGATGTTGCCTGACCTGCTGTACTTTTCCAGCATCACTCTGATCTAAACTCTGGTTTCCAGCATCTGCAGTCCTCACTCTTGCCTCAGGAGATTCCAATCCTTGGTTGGAGTAGGCGTTAATAGATTTTATCCTGGTATCAATATGTTCATATTGTTGAGGGGGCAAGTGATGTACTTTTGGTGCCTCCTTGTCTGGGTACCCTTTGTGAAGGCTTGACTCCTAGTTGGAGCAGCTGTGCCCTAGGGACATCAGAGGTGCTGGGCTATTGTGGCATGGGAGGCTCATTATCAGTTAATCTGAAGGAGTATATTCTCTTGGTCTGGGGCTGGATGAGTCATGTCCTGAGCATTGTGTAATGTCTGGGGCAGCTGGTTTGGCCAATTTGAGGCATTGTGAGTAGGCTCGGTGGCTAAGTGCAGACATTTTGTGTTGTCTGTTTTGCGGCCTTGTCATAGGAAGGCCGGGACTTGTATTTTTCTCCCACAGGTCGGGTTGTTTTGGAATGCCAATGTGTAACCTGTGGTTCTGACATTCTGTGCCCATGTCCTGGATTGTGTAGCGTTGGAGAATTTAGCCCAATTAATTAGAGATCACAGACACAAGCTCAGACTGAGAACTGACAAGGATTTATTTAGCAAACAGCAATATCACAGAAGAGACTTGACACCACTGTAACAGTCACTGATAGGCTGTTCAGAAGGAGTCACAGCTTCTTCCCTGAACAGAGAATACAGTGGAATTCTGTGGTTCAAGAGCTGCCGGTCCATCTGCAGAAATCCTCAGAGTTGCGAATTGTTCTGGAAACAGCACGTGGCAAGATTGGGGTGGAAATGGAATGTGAGAGAGCCATGGTAGGTGATTACTGAGGCAGGTTTGGTAAGATAGGGCAAGAAAACTCACCGCAAGAACCCTGTAAAAAACCCCACACAACTCGTACTTAGCCAAAAAGAAACTCGCCATTATGCCCATTATTTTAGAGTGCCTTTATTAAATGTCATTGTTTATTCCTGGCTGTCTCAATGCAACCATGGTCACAGTCAGGTACATATTATATTCCAGGGCTGCCTACAGCTGATGGAGTGATGTAAGTGTGGATCCGAGGACCTGTTGACAAGATAGTACACACTGAGAGTTCATATGATCTGGGCAGTTAGCAGACAGTTGGTGTTGCAATAATGAGGATTGCTGTTGGAGCAGAGGGAGCTGAATATACCACTGTTCAGGAGAAACGTTTAAGTGCTCAGCCTTAGCCCTTCGATCTTGAAACCCTCCAACTGCCCCCTCAGGCTGGTTTGGATGCTATGGCTCCTTTTCGCCTGTGAAAGTCTGTGAGTTCTTCATCCATAAGGTCTTCTGCAGCCAGGAACTCCCCGCTGTGCGAGTCTGGCTAGTGTGTACCTGTGCCACCCAAACCACTTTGGTGTCTATCCCACACCTTCAGCAAAGTGACAGTCAGGTCGGTTGTTTGAATCAGAGACTCCTCTGCCTTGGTCCGTGGTCTCCTCACTGAAAATGTCATCAGCCAACTCTTCAGTATAGATGTTCCCTGCCACTGAATATCTGTTCTTGAAGGTACACTGGGGGAAGTGGGAGCTGAGAGGAGGGCAATTGAATAACCGAATGGTAAAAACTTGAAGAGAACAATTGAGTTCCTTGAGCCTAAATCTTTCAGATTGCTTATAAATAAGCCTCCTTTTCCCTCAACCACTTTTTTTTTTATTTTACATATTTATGCCTTTCCTTTTGGAAGCATCCATTGAATCTACTTCTAGTGTTCAACGAGCTTGTGGTGAGGCAGTGCATCCAATTCCTAACCACACGTTGGATAAAATGTGTTGTTCCCATTGCATTTAAAGCTGCATTCTCTGGTTATTTATTCCCCAACTGTCAAGGAAACATTTCTCATCATTTATCTGGAGCCACTGTTGATCTTTAGCACTTCAAACTATCTCATGTTAGCCTTTAGCATTGAAAGGCTGTTAGAAACAACATGGGTCATCTGTGAAGCTTTAAAAGCTATGTGATAACTGGCATCATCAGCAAAATGTAATGTGTTTACAGTAAGACAACACAATTTTAAAAATGCTTCCTTGTAATGTCTTCAATAATATGGCTTGAGTTGGTGGCTTGGAAAACTGAATGGATCACTTATTGGCTGTATTTTTGATAATTTTTTGTTATGGGCATATTTAGCAATGTAACCTAAACACAGGTTTGAAGTTAGAAACTTTCTGTTCCCTAATAAAATGGTACTAGTGCCAACTTTTCAATACGTAACAATCTTAGCATCTACTCATTTATGAAATTAGATGTATAGGCTTCTATAGAAGTGAAACGGTGCTGAGCATTAATGGCAGACTTGACTGATAATGAATGAATGAAATATATTCGATTGCCATACTTCCAAAGCACTGTTCCTCAAGTTTGCTGATCAAAATCTTTTCAAAGTCTGAGTTTCAATTGACCTATGCCAATAATTTCCTCAAAAGGTTTCATGACTTCGGTTACACGTGACCAGTCTGTTCCTGAGAGCTGAATGCTCTTTTACAAGGTGTGGAGATGCTGGTGTTGGACTGGGCTGGACAAAGTTAAAAGTCACACACCACCAGGTTATAGTCCAATCGATTTATTTGGAAGTACTAACTTTCAGAGCATTGTTCCTTCATCAGGTAGCTGTGAAGCAGGATCATAAGACACAGAATTTATAGCAAAAGTGATCTTAAGTGACTTGTGTCGAGAGTGTGGTGCTGGAAAAGCACAGTAGGTCAGGCAGCATCCAACGAGCAGGAGAATCAATGTTTTGGGCATAAATCTTTCAGCTTAAACATCGATGCTCCTGCTCTTTGGATGCTGCCTGACCTTCTATGCTTTTCCAGCACCACATTCCCGATTCTGATCTACAACATCCGCAGTCCTCACTTTCTCCTTACGTCACTTATGATCCTGCTCCACAGCTACCTGATGAAGTGCCAGTGCTCCGAAAGCCAATACTTCCAAATAAACCTGTTGGATTATAACTTGGTGTTGTGTGATTTTTAGTTCTTTTACAAGATTATGTTTCTCCATTATTCAGTCGATACATATGTTCACTTTCTTTTACACTTAAAAGGAATTCCCTGTAACCCTTTCATGGAATCCCTACAGTGTGAAATCAGGCCATTCAGCCATTGAGTCCACACTGACCCTTCAAAGAACATCCATCCAGACTCACTTCCAATCCTATCCCTCTAACCCTGCATTTCCCATGGCTAATCCACCTTTGAACTGTGGGAAGAAGCCAGTGCACCCAGAGGAGTCCCACACAGATCGGACAGAACATGCAAACTCCACACAGACAGTTGCATGAGGGTAAAGTTGGACACAGGCCCCTATCACTGTGCCACCTCATTCTTGTAACAATGTTTTTAAGAATGTCTTAAAATTCAATCATCATGAAGATCCAAAAGGGAGCAGAAAGTAGAATGTACAGCCTGTTCCTCCATTCAATAAGATCACAGGCATTTTGAATTACACAATGTTATCAATCCTCAATAACCTTTGATCTCTTTGCTTTAAAACTATTTAATGATTCTACCAACTAATGAATTCCCCCATCTTCTGAGGCAGAATTCCAAAGCTCTACAAACTTTCTGGAAGGAGGAAGTTCTCCGAACTCTGGTCAAAAAGGAATCTCTTGATAAGGTGCCACCACAGAAGGTTTGGGAGCAAAAGTAAAATACAAGAGATAAGTGGCAACATGTTGACATGGACTATTAATGGGCTAACAGTCAGAAAACAAGGAGTAGGAACTAATGGGTCATTCTCCCGTTGGTAGGTGGTGTCCAGTTAAGCACTGTAAGAATGCTTGGGCCCTAACAGTTTACAATACTTATGAATGATTTGGATTTGGGGACTGCATACATTTTTTCCCAATTTGTGGTTGGTTCAAAGCTAAGTGGAAAATGCCTGTTGTGAGGAAGATGCAACACGTTTTCTCGAGGGTTTGGACAAGCCTCGTGCATGGGCAAAAACATGACGGATGGAAGAGCGTACAATGTGAAAAAATGTGAGGTTATCCATATTGGCAGGGTGAACAAATGTGCACAGTGTTTCTTAAACAGTAAGTGTGGATGTAATAAGTTGTCCTTGTGAAAGCATTGCTGAAGACTAACATTCAGGTGCAGCAAGTTATTAGGAATACTAATGGATTGGTAGCCTTTATTGCAATAGGACTAGAGTAACTGAGGAGTGAAATCTTCCTTTAATTGCAGCTCAGTTAGATCAGACCTAAAGTATTGTTTCTCATTTTGATCTTCTTATCTCAGGCTTTATTACCATGTGGGCTGGGGAAGCTCAGTCTTGAAGTATGTTTATAAAATAATTTATACATACATTATATCTCCTTTTTAAAAAAAAAGGGTCATAGAGACAGTTAGACTCTGCTACATCCCCATGCAATACCCTGAGCAATCAAAATCTAATGCCTGGTGTGGAATTGCTGCACCTCCATACTAATTAGAAATAAAATGGATGAGCTTGAGGCTCTTTTGTGAATTGGCAGATACGATATTGTGTGGATAACTGAGATGAGGCTTTAAGTGGACAGGGCCTGGGAAATGAATATTCAAGGTTACACGTGCTTTCGTAAGGACAGACTGATGGGCAGAGGGGGTGGGGTGGCCATGTTGGTAAGGGATGATATTCAGCCCCTTGCACGGGGGGACCTAGAATTAGGGGATGTAGAGTCAGTGTGGATAGAGCTGAGAAATACTAAGGGTAAAAAGACCCTCTTGGGAGTTATCTACAGGCCTCCAAACAGTAGTCTGGATGTCGGATGTAAGTTAAATCAGGAGCTGAAATTGGCCTGTCGCAAAGATGTTACTACAGTTGTTATGGGGAATTTCAACATGCAGGTAGACTGGAAGAATCAGGATGGTATTGGACTTCAAGAAAGAGACTTTGTGGAGTGCCTCAGAAAGCCTTAGAACGGCTGGTGCTGGAGCCGACCAGGGAGAAGGCAATTCTGGATCTGGTATTGTGCAATGAACCAGAATTGGTCAGGGACCTCGAAGTGAATGAGCCATTGGGAAGTAGTGACTATAATACAATAAGCTTCAATCTGCAATTTGAGAGGGGGAGGGTACAATCGGAAGTGACAATATTTTTATTGAATAACGGGAACTATGGAGCTATGAGGGAGGAGCTGGCCAAAGTTCAATTGTGCAATACCTTAGAAGGGATGACAGTGGAGGAACAATGGCAGATATTTCTGTGTATAATGTAGAAGTTGCAGGATCAGTTTATTCCAAAAAGGAAGAAAGATCCTAGGAGGAGGCATGGGTGGCCGTGGCTGATGAGGGAAGTTAAGAAACATATAAAGTTAAAAGAGAAAAAGTATAACATAGCAAAGGTAAGTGGGAAAACGGAGGACTGGGAAGCTTTTAAAGAACAACAAAGGATTACTAAGAAGGACATACGCAGAGAAAAAATGAGGTACAAAGGTAAACTGGACAATAATATAAAGGAGGATAGTAAAAGTTTTTTTAGATATGTGAAAGGCAAAAAAAAAAGGTTAAGACTAAAATTGGGCCCTTGAAGACAGAAACAGGGGAATATGTTACAGGGAACAAAGAAATGGCAGAAGAATTGAATTGGTACTTCAGATCTGTGTTCACTGGGGAAGACACAAGCAATCTCCCTGAGGTAACAATGGCTGAAGGACCTGAACTTAAGGGAATTTATATTTGCCAGGAATTGGTGTTGGAGAGACTGTTAGGCCTGAAGGTTGATAAGTCCCTGGGGCCTGATGGTCTACATCCCAGGGTACTGAAGGAGGTGGCTTGAGAAATCGTGGATGCATTGGTGATTATTTTCCAGAGTTCGATAGATTCGGGATCAGTTCCAGCCGATTGGAGGGTGGCTAATGTTGTACCACCTTTTAAGAAAGGTGGGAGAGAGAAAGCAGGAAATTATAGACCAGTTAGTCTGACCTCAGTGGTGGGAAAGATGCTGGAGTCTATTATAAAGGATGAAATTACGACACATCTGGATAGTAGTAACAGAATAGGTCAGAGTCAGCATGGGTGTATGAAGGGGAAATCATGCTTGACTAATCTTCTGGAATTTATTGAGGATGTAACTCTGAAGATGAACGAGGGAGATCCAGTAGATGTAGTGTACTTGGACTTTCAGAAAGCTTTTGATAAAGTCCCACATAGGAGGTTAGTGAGAAAAATTAGGGTGCATAGTATTGGGGGCAAAGTACTAACTTGGAGTGAAAGTTGGTTGGCTGATAGGAAACAAAGAGTAGTGATAAACAGCTCCATTTCGGAATGGCAGGCAGTGACCAGTGGGTACCGCAGGGATCTGTACTGGGACCGCAGCTTTTTACAATATATGATATAGAAGATGGTATTAGTAATAATATTAGCAAATTTGCTGATGATACTAAGCTGGGTGGCAGGGTGAAATGTGATGAGGATATTAGGAGACAACAGGGTGACCTGGACAAGTTAGGTGAGTGGTCAGATGCCTGGCAGATGCAGTTTAATGTGGATAAATGTATGGCTATCCACTTTGGTGGCAAGAACAGGAAGGCAGATTACTACCTCAATGGAATCAATTTCGGTAAAGGGGCAGTACAGAGAGAGCTGGGTGTTCTTGTACACCAGTCAATGAAGGTAAGCATGCAGGTACAGCAGGTAGTGAAGAAGGCTAATAGCATGCTGGCCTTCATAACAAGAGGGTAAAAAGTAAGGTCTGCAGATGCTGGAGATCAGAGCTGAAAATGTGTTGCTGGTTAAAGCGCAGCAGGTCAGGGAGCATCCAAGGAGCAGGAAATTCGACGTTTCGGGCACAAGTCCTTCATCAGGAATGATGGGGCACAAGCCCTTCATGAAACGTCGAATTTCCTGCTCCTTGGATGCTGCCTGACCTGCTGCGCTTTAACCAGCAACACATTTTCAGCTCTTCATAACAAGAGGGATTGAGTATAGAAGCAAAGAGGTTCTTCTGCATCTGTACAGGGCCCTGGTGAGACCACACCTGGAATACTGTGTGCAGTTCTGGTCTCCAAATTTGAGGAAAGACATTCTGGCTATTGAGGGAGTGCAGCGTAGGTTCACAAGGTCAATTCCTGGAATGGCGGGATTACCTTATACTGAAATACTGGAGCGACTGGGCTTGTATACCCTTGAGTTTAGAAGACTGAGAGGGGATCTGATTGAGACATATAAGATTATTAAAGGATTGAACACTCTGGAGGCAGGAAACATGTTTCTACTGATGAGTGAGTGCCGAACCAGAGGACACAGCTTAAAAGTACGGTGTAGACCACTTAGGACAGAGATGAAGAGAAACTTCTTCACCCAGAGAGTGGTGGCTGTGTGGAATGCTCTGCCCCAGAGGACAGTGGAGGCCCAGTCTCTGGATTCATTTAAGAAAGAGTTAGATAGAGCTCTCAAGGATTGTGGAATCAAGGGTTATGGAGATAAGGCAGGAACAGGATACTGATTAAGGATGATCAGCCATGATCATATTGAATGGTGGTGCAGGCTTGAAGGGCAGAAAGGCCTACTCCTGCACCTATTGTCTATTGTCTAATTATGACCCTATTCTAATGCCATTTAAAATTACATCTCTGTTTCTTGTGTCCTAGTTTCAATGAGTGCAGAATGGAAAGCTCAAGTTCTTTTTTTTAAGTGATATTTAAATGTTACACAGAGAGGAGACCACATACCACAGACTCACCAAACTGATGTCTCCTTTCTTTGCTATAGAGCAAGGATGAATTCCAATTAATCCAATGAATCTGGAGCAGTCTCTGACTGTCTATCTTTGGGGTCTCACCTGGCTTGCTCCTCGAGGTGATGCTGATTGCTGGCTGGTGGTTCCTCACCTCACCCACTCCTCTTGGTAATATTGAGTCACTGCATCACTCACTCACGCCTCCTCATTATTTATTGACATTTTGTATGAAAACTTATTCTCTTAATTGTACCTTGCAATACCAAACAAAGTTTAACAGCGTTTCACGACAATAAGTGTAATCACAACATAAGTCAATATCAAAAGTGATTGCGAAATGCAATATTTTATTAAGGCATTTCCAAGAAATGAAAAAGAGTAGTTAATTATACATATTGGCAATATTTGATTATATAATCTGTGATACCCCTTTGGCAGAAACAAGGAAAGCCTAGCTGGTATGGTTCTATGGTTAAGTTACATCACTGTTCAGTAATTTACTTATTACTTCCATGATTTGAAGTATATAAACATGGAGTACAACACAAAAGCAAAGATGAGGGGGAACCGTTCAGCCGGAACGGACAGAATGAAGATTTCTTTTTCCTCATCCTTGCTGCAATCCAGATTCTCCAATGTTTTGGTAAGCACTGGGTGTTGTGTAAACTAATTATGATCAATTTCTTTTTCCAAAGGTGACCAGCTAGTTAATATGGATTGCAAATGTATTGATGACACATTGCTTTGCTTTAAGATTTGGAACAAATGTGTGGCAACTGCGAGATTCCTGTAGTTTCCAAGGCACTCTGTGCCTCAGTTTAAAAAAAAGAGTGGAGATGTTACAAATAACGTCCTCTTTATTTGTTAATGCTATTAGTGTCACAATATCAGCTCCTCTGATTTGGAAACAAGTATTAAGAGTATAAGTTGTACTGACTTGTTAAATTTGCAAGAATTTTATGGTAGGCAATAATAGAGCAGTAAAATTAATTATATATCGAAAATACAGAACAGAAGAAGCAAAATTTAAAGTCATGAGCTCAAAGAGTAGAGGTAGAGAGAGAGATAGCAACACAAAGACAGATAAGACAAGGGCAATACTCTCAGATTTTTCCAGGGAAACATGCAGGTTATTGATCACTGCAATAATCCTTCTTTTTCCGAAATGTAATGCTTGTGAAATTCTCTTTGAAATGTCACCCATGGATGCCACAAATCTTACACTTTCTTTGCTAGATTGTTCCTATAGGAGAACTCCTGCTCCAGGTAAAATGAGCATTTGATGTCCAGAAAACTGTATGCCATGAAAATGCCAGAAATGACTCAGCAGGATGTCAGCTGAAAAGTCCCCTCGACACTGTAAGTAATAACATTTCTCACATCCTTCTTTGTTGTAATAAAACAGTGGACAAAAGCCTTCAGTTCACTGTTTCTGATAAAAATCATTGACTAGCCACAGGCTTGACTATGATTAATCATTAAGCTAACTGTACTAACTTCAGTGAATACATTTATCTTTCATGTGACAAGGTCACATTACAAACATCTATATGCATCAATATCCAAGGAACTAAAATCCTCCCTCCCACTGAATGAAGGGACCATGGCAAAACCATCTGGAAATTCAGGTGAGTGGTCCATTGAGGACTTTCTTGATGCCGAGACCAAAGCTTTCCATTTTCCAACCAAGTATTTATCGGTGACACGGGGTTCTTTTCTACTGGATCATCACTCATTGTCACCATTATTATTTCCAAATTTTGCCTCATTAATATACAGTTTCCCAGTGGGCCCTGGTCTGTCCTGGGGGTGTCAGTGGGCTGAAAGTCAAGGCGGGGCAGTGTTACCAGGAATATTGCTGTGCTGGTCAAATAGGGAAATTCATGTTGAGGTTTGGGTCAGCAACCTGGAATTGTAGAGAGTTGAGTTCGGCGAAGGTGGAAAATCCAACTTATAAAGTGGGGAGAGACATTAGAGCGCGGGAGGTCATGGGATGAGGAGAGAGTACGGTTGCCATTATCGTGACTTTGATGGTAGAAGTAATGCCTCACAATGGTGGCCAGGATTAAGTTGGGAGTGCCCGTTCTCCCCACTACCTCTGCCCAGTATGCCACAACTTCCTTATTTGTCCTGTTCTGAGCAATTGGAGCAGGTGAGAGGATGTGATGGAGGCTGATGAGCTGGGAGAGCTTGAGCAATTTTCTGAAGAGGAGGATGAGGACACTAAGCAGGAGAGACATCATCTTCAGCATGAGAGGGTGCAGCAGTGTCGGATGCTACAAACTGGACAGGACTTGATTGACATCCAGTTCTGGTAGGTGAGAGTTAGGTTCAGTGATCATTGCTTGACAGCAGCATTGTTGGGGCTGTATAGGCTAGCAGTCCATTTCTATTCGAGAGGCTTATTTTCTGTTGGTTTCTTTTGCTGAAACATTTGTAAGTTTTCTCTGTACTACATTGACCTAAGACACTGGGCTTCAGTAGGCTTTGGAAAAGAGTCCTGGAGAGAGGAACATGGTGAGAGGAGGGGGTAGGGCAATATTGAGGCGAATGGACATGGACAGGGTGGAGGATGGGGAAACAAACACAAAGGCTGCTCTTGGCTTGCAGTGAGAGAATGCCTGTCTGGGCACCCATAAAGTAACGTGATGGCCTACTGGTATTGTTGCTGCATTGTTAACCCAGTGACCCAGATAATGTCCTGAGGACCAGCATCGAATCCAGCATTCGATGTTGGAATTTGAATTCAATGGTAAAAAAGAATCTGGAATTAAGAGTCTCATGATGACCATGAATCTAGTGGCAGAAAATTCAGTCTGGTTTATAATTCCCCTTTAGGGAAGGAAACTGCAATTCTTACCTGCTCTGGCCTACATGTGAGTCCAGACCCACAACAATGTGGATGACTCTTACCTGCATTCTAGGCAATTAGGGACGGGCAATAAATGCTGCCGAGCCTGTGACACCCTCATCCTGAGAATGAATAATTAACTATGGCGCTAGGCATGAGGTGGTAGTGGGGGTGGAACTTAGTTGACAGCTTTCTGCCAGAAATCTAGCTACATGCATATTTAACTTGTTGACAATGACAATTGTCTGGGAAAAGCTGATTACTTTTGAATGGCGATAATTTAAGACCTGTCCTGTTTTGGAACAGTATAACTGAATTCCAGTCTCCCCCCTCAATACTTGTAGAAAGCTGGTACTTGCAGCAGCCTGGTCATGTTTGAAGCTGGTGAGATCTATAGTGTTACAGTAGAATGCAGTGAACCAACAACAGCTAGTCCCACACAAGCACCACCGACAACATCAACTCCAATATCATTATTCACTGCAACATCATCGAAAACTCCAACTTCAACACCAACATCAACACCATCATCATTGAAAAGCAGTCACTCGTCAGATGAAATCTGGAGGGTAATAACTTTGTGTTTTTGATTTTCATATTCATTGTCCCTCACACAATGGTTTGTCATCTTATTTAGCAACCTCCTGTGCAGCACTTTGTCAAAAGCCTTTTGAAAATCCAAACAGATCACGTCCACTGGTTTTCCTTTTGTCTAACTTGCTTGTTATCTCCTCGAAGAATTCCAACAGATTTCTCAGGCATGACTTCCCCTTGAAGAAGCTCATGCTGATGCCACCTTATTTTACCATGCACTTCCTCATACTTCACAATCTCACCTTAATAATTGACTATCATCAATGACCAACATTAGGCTAACAGGCCTAGAGTTTCCTGTCTTCTGCATTCATTAAGGACATTTTTTAATAAGCTGGGATTTTTCCAACATTTGACAATAGTTTCACGGTCATCATTAGATTCTTAATTCAACATTGTTATTGAATTCAAATTCCACCATCTGCTGTGGCAGAATTTGAATCTTGATCCCTAGTGCATTACTTGGGTTTCTGGATTAACAGTCAAGGGTGTGGTGCTGGAAAAGCACAGCAGGCAAGGCAACATCCCAGGATCAGGAAAGTCAATGTTTTGGACAGGAGCCCTTCATCAAGAATGAGGCCTTCATCAGGAAAGAAGGGCTCTTGCTCCTTAGATGCTGCCTGACCTGCTGTGCTTTTCCAGCACCACACTCTCGACTTTGTTCTCCAGCATCTGCAGTCCTCAGTTTCTCCTTTCTGGATTAACAGTCCAGAGATATTACCCTATGCCATTGCCTCCCCTGTTATTCTTGTAAAGTCTTGTGAATATCACCCTAACTGATCCAATCTCTCTTCATATGCCTGCTCTGCCATTCCATATGGTCACTACAGCACTCCTAGAAATGGATCTACACACATTCTTCACCCTTTGATTATATTTTCTTCAACCTCTAATAGGCACAAACGATCTTAAATTGTCAATTGTTTTCAATCTCCATGTTCAAATTGGAATTATGGTTGCAGTGTAAGTTCAGATGGTGCCCAAGTACTGATCTTTGTGGAACCCCACTATTCACTGCCAACCAGGCATAAAGATGGCCCATTTATTCCTACATTGTTTTCTGTCTATTGGCTACTTTTAAGTCTGCAATAGTCTTCCCAAAATTTTGAGTTTTGAAAGATAGCCACCTTATGTGTCCATTATCTTTAATGCTGCTTTCGTCTGGGGTGTAGCTCATTTAGTCCAAGAATTTATCATCTTGCAATCCAGAATGCATTTCATTTACTACCTCTTTAATAATAGTATTTTTGTTTTCATTCCTCAGTTTCACAAGTCCCTTTGTTTGCATAATATTTTCTATATCTTCTTTGATGAAGACAGACAGAAAGTAATTAATTATTTAAGAATATAAAACTGGAGACAACTGCTCACCTTGTTCAGCCTGCCCAACCATTCAATATGATAATGGGTGACCAAAAACTGCCTTTGACTCACTGCATCCCTTTTAAAGCATTGGAAATTAGCAATCTGTCAAACTCTACCTTAAACATACTCAAAAGAATGAGCCTCCACAGCTCTTTGTGGTAGAGAATCCCAAAGTCACACCCTTCTGAGTAAAGCAATTTCTCTTCTTCCCACACATAAATGACATTCCCCTTATTTTAAATTTATTTTTAATTGGTTTTAAACTCTCCAATCAGAGGCAATATCTTACCTGCATTGATTCCTTTATTTGTTTCAATTAGATCACTTCTCACTCTTCAAACCTTTAGAGAATACAGGCCTAGTTCCCTAATCTCTCTTCGTAAGACCATCCCACCATCCCAGGAACAATTCTGATGAATTATCCTTGCACTCCCTCCACAATAAAGATTTGTTTCTAAGATAAAGCGAACAATACTGCACACAGTACTCCAGGGGTGGTCTAACCAAACTATGTTATCTACCTAGACTTCCAAAAGGCCTTTGATAAGGTGCCTCACGGGAGCTTGCTGAGTAAGCTGAGGGTCCATAGTGTTTGAGGTGAGCCACTGGTGTGATTTGAGGATTGGCTGTTTGACAGAAGGCAGAGAGTTGGGATAAAAGGTTTTTTTTGGAATGGCAGCTGGTAACAAGTGGTGTCCCGCAGGGTTCAATTTTGGGGCCCCAGCTGTACACTTTATATTTAGATGATCTGGATGAAGAAACTGGGGACATTCTGGCAAAGTTCGCTGTTGATATGAATTTAGGTGGACATGCAGGTAGTTCTGAGGAGGTTGGGAGGCTGCAGAAAGATTTAGACAGTTTAGGAGAATGGTCCAAGAAATGGCTGATGAAATTCAATGTGAGCAAATGCGAGATCTTGCATTTTGGAAAAAAAAACATAGACAAGAACTATTTTCTAAACGGTGAGAAAATTCATAAAGCCAAAGTAAAAGGGATCTGGGAGAGCTAGTACAGGATTCTCTAAAGGTTGACTTGCAGGTTGAATTGGTGGTTAAGGAAACAAATGAAATATTGTCACTTATATCAAGATGATTGGAACATAAAAGCAGCGAGGTGCTACTAAGACTTTATAAAACTCTGGTTAGACCCTATTTAGGATACTGTGTCCAGTTTTGGGCCCCACACCTCAGGAAGGACATACTGGCATTGGAGCACGTCCAGCAGAGATTCACACAGATGAACTCTGAAATGGTAGGCCTAACATACAATGAATGGCGGAGGATCCTGGGATTGTATTTGTTAGAGTTCAGAATATTGAAGGGAGATCTAATAGAAACTTACAAGATAATGCATGGCTTAGAAAAGCTGGATGCTGGGAAATTGTTTCCCTCAGATGGGGGTACTAGGACTCGTGGGCACAGCCTTAGAATTAGAGGGGGGTCAATTTAGAACAGAAATGAGGAGACATTTCTTCAGCCAGAGAGTGGTGGGCCTGTGGAATTCACTGCCACAGAGCACAGTGGAGGCCTGGATGTTAAATGTTTTTAAGGCAGAGTTTGATAACTTCTTAATTTCGCAAGGAATTAAAGGATACGGGGAGAGTGTGGGTAAGTGGTGTTGACTTGCCCATCAGCCATGATTGAGTAGCAAAGTGGACTCGATGGACTGAATGGCCTTACTTCCACTCATATTCCTTATGGATTTCTGGTTTTAATAATTGAAGCAAGACTTCATAACTCCTGTACTCAAATCTTTTTGCAATAATTTCCATTAGTTTTCCTAATAACTTGCTGTACGTGTATATTAACCTTCAGGGATTCATCACCACGTTCCCTTTGACCATATACGTATCCAAACTGTTTACCTTTGAAAAAATATTCTGCACACCTTTTCTCCTACCAAAGTAGATACCCTCATACTTTTGCATGTTATGTTCCTTCTGCAATGGTCTTGTCCACTCACTAAACCTGTCCAAAATCTTCCGAAGCCATTCACATCATCCTCATAACACACATTCCCAGACAGCTTTGTATCACCTGAAAATTTGGAAATATTACCTTTGGTCTCCACCTCCAAATTTTTTAGTTTTATGTTGTGAACAGATGGCGCTCAAGTACTGATCCTTGTACTAGTCATTGCCTGCCAGGCATAAAAATGGCCCATTTATTCCAGCATTGTTTTCTGTCTGTTGGCTAATCATTAATCTAAACCTGTGTATTACCTCCTATCCTAGTCAGCCTTATGTGGGAGTCTGCATGGAAAACCTTCTGAAAATCAAAATATATCATATCTATTGACTCTCCTTTGCCAATTTTGTTAGTTATGTCTTCATAAAATTCAAGTTTAATAAACATGACGTTTTGTCACAGATCCATGCTGACTACGCCAACTCTGATCGTTATCAACCAGCTATCTATGTATCACATCCTTTATGATAATTTCTAGCATTTTCGCAACTACTGATATGAGGCTAATAGTTCTATAGTTCCCTGTTACTCTCTCACTCCCTTCCTAAATAGTGGACTGACACTTGCCTACCTTCCAATCCACAGGAAACATTATAGGATTATAAAATTTTGGAAGATAATCACCAATGCATTGACAATTTTCTTCAATCTTCGAGGATAAAAATCATCTGATCCTGGGGATTTATCAACTTTCAACCTCTTTAATTTCTCTAGTGCAATATTCTTACCAATGCAAATTTTCTTCAGCCCTTCATCTTCCTCACTACTTGGATCTCTGCTTCTGAGAGATTCCTTGCATCTTTCACAGAGAAAACAGACACAAGGCCATAATTTAGCTTCTCTCCCATTTTTCTTTTCCCCCATTTTAAATTCTCCTGACTGTGTCTTCACCGGAACCACATTTGTTTAAACCAAATATTTCCTTTTTATATACCTATTGTAGCTTTACAGTCATTTTCATATTTTTTACCAGATTTTATTCATATTCTATTCCCATTATATTTATCAATTTCTTTCTCCTGCTCAGTTATACTTACTATCTATTGTGCTCCCAATCCTCAAGAATTGCTGCTATTTCTGGTAACTTTATAAGCCTTTTCTTTTCATATTACACAATCCTGAACTTCCTTTGTTAGCTATGGTTGACTGACCTTCTGGAGTTTTTGCATTTTGAAGGAATGTATGAATGCTATGAATCATTTAATAGCTCTCGTGCAATCATACCTTTTAATGCATTTTTCGCAATTCACCTCAAGCAATTTGTGCCTCATGCCTTCAAAATGTCTTATACAAATTTAACGTCCTTGTTTCAGAATGAACTGCTTCCCTTTCAAACATAATATAATATTCAGATGTATTGTGATCTTTCATTTCTAGATGTTCTTTTACAACAAGATCCTTTCCCTTTTCCTATACATGATACAATTACATATTATGTACTCTATTTGATTTCTGAACAAAGCTGTTTAGAAGACCTTTCCTAAGACAGTCCAGAACCTCTGCTTCCACAGCTTTAATGTTCAGTTGTTTCATTCAGTGTATATGCAGACTGAAGTCACCCATGATTACTGTGTTGCCCATGCTACAAGTTTTTCACAAACTCCTGATTAATACCATGTCCCACACTACTTTTTGGTGCCTTATAAATAACTCTAATCAATGTTTGATATTCCTTTCTATTTGGTAACTTCACCCAAAAAATTCAACATTTTTTTCTTCAAATCTGAGATCCTCCCTTACTAATGTACTGTTCCCAAGCCCTATTATCAGTGCACCTCCTCTTTCCTCCTGTCAGTCCTTCCTAAATATTGAATATCCAGTTCCCAGTCCTGGTCACCATGCAGCTATGTTCCTGTAACCATGATTAGATCATGACTTTGAATCTCTATTTTTGCCTCTTGAGCATTTACATTCTTGCAAATGCTGTGTGCATTCAGGTAGAGCGCTTTTTACTTCGACATTACTCTGCTTTCGAAGCATACTCGATGCTCGACTTTGTTTTACTTGCCTTCCGCTTTCCCTGGCATCTTTTAGACTTCCTGTCGCCAACTTTACTCCTTTCCATTTAGGTTACCTTTCAGGTTCCCATCCCCCTAAACAAGTTAGTTTCAGCCACCCCAACACCACTAGCCAATTTCCTGAAAAAAGATATCAGTCACAGTTCCATTAAGGTGTACCTCATCCAACTTGTATAGGTCCCACCTGTCCCGGGACTGGTCTCAGCTCCTCAGAAATCTGATGCTACCCCTCCTACGCCAGTTCTTCAGCCAAGTATTTAAACTATCAATTATCTTTTTCTTATGCTCACTAGCACCTGGCTTTGGGAGTCATCCAGAGATTACGGCCCCTAAGTTTCTCCTTTTTAATTTCCTTCCTAACCCCCTGAAGTCTGCTTTCGGGACCTGATCTCACTTCCTACCTATGCCATTGGTACGAATATGGACCAAGACTCCTGGCTGATATCCCTCTTTGAGATTACTTTCCTGCTACTGTTCCTTGACGCCCTTGACCCTGGAACCTGGGAAATAGCACATCACCCTGGAATCACATTTATTGCTTATACAGAAACATCTTTCTGATCCCATGGCCATGGGACCCTCTATAATTAGTACTCCTCCATTGTTCTTCCTGTACAGCTGACTCAACCATGATGCAGTGGAATTGGCTGTGGTTGGACTGCCCTGAGGAACTATTGCCTCCACCAGTTTGCAAAAAGGAACCGCATTAGGTTCAAGGACTCCTACACTAATAAGTTGGTTTTCCCAAACTGTTCAGTAGTTATCCATTTCCTCTCCCAGTTGCCATTATAAATTCCCCTATCCTCACTTGCAAAAGCCACATTTGTCCTTGTTAATGTTTTCCTCATCACATACCGAAATAAGATTTTACACTTCACCTTTGTTTCTTACTACCTTGTATTCTTTATTACTTTCCTTTCTCAGTTTCCTTGTCATTCTTTGCAGGGTTCTAAAGTGTCCTCAATGCTCATACTTAACATGTTGTTCTCATATCTGAATGAGTCACTTCCCTTGATATATGCAATCTGTAAATTCTTTTGTGAGCTATTATCAATTCACCTTCTCATGTTAAGGTTTGTATTTTAAAGGAGTGTTTATCTGTTGTAGACCATGTGGTATTTCTTTAAATGCTATCCTTTTCCTGTCAGTCACCAAATCATTTGATGTATTTTCCCAATCCACAGTAGCAAACTTGCCCCCTCATGCACTCATAGCTTCACTTGTTTGGATTTAGTCATAGAAACATACAGCATGGATACAGACATTTTGGTCCAACTCATCCATGCTGACCATACGCCCTAAATTAATCCAGTCCCATTTGCCAGCACTTGACCCACATCTCTCTAAGCCCCTCCTATTCATATACCCACCCAAATGCTTCTTAAATGTTGTAATTGTACCAACTTCCACCACTTCCTCTGGCAGCTCATTCCATACACTCCCCATCCTGTGTATGAAAATGCTGCCCGTAGGTGTTTGTAAATCTTTCCTCTCTCACGTTAAACCAAGCCTTCTAGTTTTGGACTCCCGTACCTTCGGAAAAAGACCAAGCTGTTAACCTTTCCATGCCCCTCATGATTTTATAAACCACTATAAGGGCACCACTCAGCCTCCAACACTCCAGGGAAAATAGCCCCAGCCTATTCAGCCTTTCCCTATTGCTCAAACCCTCCAACCCCAGCAACATCCTTGTAAATCTTTTCTGCACCCTTTCAAGTTTGACAGCATCTTTCCTATAGCAAGGTGACCAGAATGTAATGCAGTATTCCAAAAGTGGCTTAACCAATGTCCTGTACAGCTGCAACATGACATCCCAACTCCTATACTCAATGCACTGACCGATAAAGGAGGAGAAAGTGAGGACTGCAGTTGCTGGAGATCAGAGCTGAAGAAGGGCTTATGCCCAAAACGTCAATTCTCCTGCTCCTTGGGTGCTGCCTGACCTGCTGCGCTTTTCCAGCAAAACATTTTTCAGCACTGACCAATGAAAGTAAGCATACCAAACACCTTCTTCACTACCATGTACATCATGTCTACCTGTGACTTCACCTTCAAGGAACAGTGAAACTGCACCCCAATGCACCACAGAGCCCTATCTTTAAGTGTATAAGTCCTGCTCTGATTTACCTTACCAAGCTGCAGCATCTCACATCTCCCTAAATGACTCCTTGGCCCATTGACCCATCTTATCAAGGTTCCATTGTGCTCTGAGATAACCTTCTTCATTGTCCAATACATCAACAATTATGGTGTCATTTGCAAACTTACTGCTCTGACTCCAATCTTTAGATTATGCCCTTGGTCCCAGCCAGTAGAAATATTTTGTCTCTATCTGTTTATTTTCATGTCTTGGAATTTTTGATCCAATCACACCTTACCCTTTGAAACTCTGGAAAACGCAACCCTAGTTTACATAATCTTTCCTTGTAATTTTCCTCTTGGAGCTCAGATATCTTTCTGCAAAAATCACACTGTTGTCCTTCTGAAACCAATATATCCTTCTTACAGAGTTATGTCCAGAATCGAAAGCAGTATTAAAGGCAGTGGCTAATCGGGCATTTTTACAGTGTGAATATGACTTCCACACCCTTGTATTTTAGTCCTCAGGATATAAAGGCCAAAATTCCATCTACCTTTTTTTGATTATTTTCTGCATCTATTCATGACATTTTAGTTATCTATGTTGCTGGACCAAATAATTTTATTTGGGTCTCACTGTTTCCAGTTTCCTTTGTAGTCCCAAAGTGGATGCCTATATCAAAATCTGTTTGCTGCAGTTTATGCATAACTTAATGTGTAAACAGACATGAGTCTCAGGCACAGTTTGAAATGTTCGGTTAAATAATATGTTCAGCTCTTCAAGTGGGGTTTGGACCTACCATTCTGCAGCTCAGAAAAAGGCAAACTGTGCAACTGAGCTAAGTTGCTCAGTGCTATCCAGGAGTGACTTAAACCTATCCATGTAGGACAGGCTGCAGAAAGCTGAAGCTGGGCAATTCACAGATTTCACCATAACTAAGTCCAGACTGGGGTTGAAGTTTTGGGCTGGGGACACGTGGAAATTAAAACAACTTTACTTCCTCTGGCCTTAAAGAAAATGCATTTTTATGTCAGGAAAACAGAAGCACAGCAGGAAACATTATGGATCAAAAGGAAAAAAACACAGTTGAAACAGAAGAAAGCACAACTCAAAATGGGGAAAGCACAAATCAGGAGGGAGTAGGTCCAACTGGAGATGAGGAAAGGACAATTCCAGGAGAGGAATATATGGCTCTCGGTCTCAAAGAATCTATAACAACAACTCACTAAACTGAAGGCATGGTAAAATGCAGACAAAGTATATGTTACCAAAGATTATTTGTTATTTCTTTGAAGAGTAAATTGTCCTTTTCTCTGCTTAATTTTTGTGTTACAGAATTATAACTTGCAAATAGGTTTGTTCGTGTTTACCATCTGCATGTGTAATAACCTAATCCAATTTCCCACTCAATACCCCTATCTTTTTATGGAGCGTTATCTTTTGGTTTATTCACTCATGTTATGTTGCTATCATTGGTTGAGACAGCATTTATTGCCTGGCCCAAGTGCCCCTGAGAAGATGCTTCTTGAACCGGGGCAGTCTATGTGCTATACGTAGACCCACAATGCCAGTAAGGAGGGGATTCCAGGATTTTGATCCAGCGACACAGAAGAAATGGCGATATATTTCCAAGTCAGAATGGTGGGTGGCTTGGAAACGAACTTACAGCTGATGGTATTTCAATGCATCTGCTGCCCTTGCCTCTCTGTAGTAGCAGTGGTGTGAGTTTGGATGATGTAGTTAGCTTGATTCAGAATGCAAATAGTAGTAGGGGAGTTAATTACAATATTCTGACCAATATTTATTTGTCAATCAACGTATTAGAAATATTGTAGTCAATTTCTTGTCAGTATGAGCTTGCTATGACCACATTAGCTGCAGCATTTCACATGTTACACAGTTCAAAGCACTGTAAAGCACTTTGTAACATCCCAAGGGGCAGTGGATACCTGGGACTCTTTTCCTTATCCATATCCAGTCTGTTATTGAAACCATATTTAAATATTGGTTTGGTCAAATGTAATAGGTTTATATTCAGAGAAAAAATGCACTTGTTATTTTCTGTACTATTTATGATCCGCTATATCTTTGTAAGGTCATTATCAGGTTGAAAAGTCCAAGATTCTTTAATCTATCATTAAAATACAAATATCTGCCACAGGACATAGGCTATAACAATCTGACAGGTGACTGAACCTCATGTAGATGCAAACCCCATGGCTGTTTCCATTTAAAGTGGCAGCAGCTTTGTGCCTCTGGTGAGCAGATATATCACTGTCACATTTCAATGAGATTCCATCCCTGAGAATTGGGTAGCCCTTTAAATGTAACACCAGCCGATCAAGCTCCTTGCGACTCTTGAAACCGTTGGGCCCAGCAGCTAACAGTATTGGTACTGTGGAGCAGTGGGGCAGGAACGCTCCACCCAGTGGATCTATCATCCTCTCATTATCAGAACACAACCACACGTCCCCGCCTACTCCACACCAATGCCCAAACCTGTGGATCCCTCTTGGTCACCCTTTTCCCCCCGAGACATCAGCCCTCCCTCTCCTTCTCACTCTTGACTGTTGGGGTGTTTCCCTACTTCCTTAGTCAAACTCGGAGCCTGATTGGCTGCCACGCAGGACATCGATTTTTTAAAAATCACAACGGTTTCCTGCAATTTAGTTTGGCAGGATCACTGGTCCCATCACAGGTATTATATACTCACAGACGTTGACAACACAGGAGGCCATTCGGCCTATCATGTCCGCAACAGTTTTTACTCGGTGAGCACACTCCCCCCACCATCCCTGAAAATATTGGGGTTACAGAGTGTGATGAAGTGTCACCAGCACATATTGGGGAACTTCAAAAAATCCTTAAGAATGAAATAATCTCCTTTTAACTTCTTTTTCTCACTCAGTTATGTGGGAACAAAGCTAAGGTGTTCCATATACCGTGCTTATTTACTGCAGAAAGAGCAAACGTTTCGAGAACTAAACTTCTAATTCCATAGTGTGACTATAACCACCTCGAGGGAAACATGGAACTTTTCCTGTGTCAGTTCCATATCTATCCAAGGCAGTCACTTTTCCTTTATTGAGAAGAGATTTTTTTCAGCTCATACACTGAAACTATTTCACCAAAAGCCTTTTCAGCAAATGGGAATCTAATATTCCCATGAAGCATTTGGAAACTGTCATTCAATTAACATTGCTTATTAATTTACAGACTTTTTAAGAAGAATGGATGGAGATGTAAAGACAACAGAAACTGATGAACAGGAAGAAAATTCCAATCGGCTTTAATGGCTTAGTTTTAAAGCATTTAATGTGAACTAGATTACTACTTAATTATTAGTGTTTCATAATATAGCTTATTACATTGATACTCAAGATATTGTCACTGCTTTGCAATGCCTGGTATGCGAACTAAATCTAACAACGTGACTTGTACAACATATCAATGTAAATGTGAAGAATAAACAGAACATTGTCTAATTTTGTGTAACTGAAGTTCTTTCAATTCAGTATCACAATAAGAGAAGCAACATTCACTTGTCTGTTGGCTATCTGTGAGATTTCATATGAATCCAGGTGCTGTCACAATGCTCAGCAAGTCAATGAAATTGAATGGAATGTCTTCCTTCATGCACAATTGTCAAAGCTTGCATTGAGTTGCCACAGTTTCCGGCTCCGAATCTGTTCCCTGGTTATTACAAGCTCATGAGGCCAGTTATGATCACACAAACAGTGGAAGAGCTCATGAGCTCCCTGTAATTGTACCCTGCACTGGCACACGTCCCTGCCTTTGTCCTCCTCTTCTCTCTATCTCACTCTGGAGGATAGTAGAGAAAAGAGATGTATCAGAAGGGTGGGTAAGGAAGCTTCATAGATATTTTACGATGGTTGCAGACCCTGAGTTAGAAGTCTTACATTTGCAGTAAGAAAGGTAGAGCTTGTCGGGGGCGGAAGGGGGGTGGCGGTGTTGGATTGTCCCAGGAAACGACCCACATTGACACCTATCGTTCCTACAGAGTACAATGCATAGGGTAGAATAAGAGACATTAGATTAGATTAGATTAGATTACTTACAGTGTGGAAACAGGCCCTTCGGCCCAACAAGTCCGCACCAACCCGCCGAAGCGCAACCCACCCATACCCCTACATTTACCCCTTACCTAACACCACGGGCAATTTAGCATGGCCAATTCACCTGACCCGCACATCTTTGGACTGCGGGAGGAAACCGGAGCACCCGGAGGAAACCCACGCAGACATGGGGAGAACGTGCAAACTCCACACAGTCAGTCGCCTGAGTCAGGAATTGAACCCGGGTCTCTGGCGCTGTGAGGCAGCAGTGCTAACCACTGTGCCACCGTGCCGCCCTGTGAATCATGGAGAGCAAACTGATTAAATGATTCTGACAGCAGTAAGGACGTTGAGGACAGTCAAGAGAGAAGCCATGGAGAGCTCTGAAAAGTTGTATTTGATAACTATCTTTATACAGGGATGCTGTGTTAGGGGGGATGAGGAGTACCATGTAGGTGAAGGGTAGATCAAAATTGGTAGGTGTGACGTGGTGGGCATCATGGAGACATGGCTGCAAGGGGATCAGGATTGGGAGCTGAATATTCAAGGATATATATCCTATTGAAAAGATATACAGTTGGGCTGAGAATGTGGTGTTGCCTTATTAGTAAGAAATGAAATTAGATCAATAGTAAGAAATGAAGTAGAGTCAGATGGTATAGAATCTGTGTAGTTAGAATTGAAGAATGGCAAAGGTTAAAAAAAAACATAACTGGAGTTATGTACAGGCCTCCAAATAGTAGACCAGAGCTGGGGTGCAAGATACAGCAGGAGAGAGAAAGATATGCAGGGAAGGCAAAGTCATAGTGATCATGAGGGAGTACACTGAAAAAATCAGGTTGGTGGTGCATTTCAAGAAAAGGAATTTGTGGAATGTCTACAAGATGGTTTTTTGGAGCAACTCGTGGTGGAGCCCACAAGGGAACAGGCAATACTGGATTTGGTGCTGCACAATGAGGCAGACTTGATAAGGGAGCTTAAGGTGAAGGAACCCTTAGGAGTTTACTTTGAAATTTGAAAGGAAGAAGACAGAATTAGAGGTAACAGTATTACAGCTGAATAAAGGCAACTACAGAGGTGTGAGGGATTTGCTGAGTATAATCAACTGGGAGAGGAGCATAGCTGGAGAGACAGTGGAACAGCAATGACAGGGGCTTTAGGGAATAATTCAGGACAGCAGCAGAGATTCAGCCTGAGGAAGAAGAAGCAAGGTACAGGGAGGATGAGGCACGCCTGGCTGACTAGGGAAGTCAGGGTTAGCATAAAATCAAAAGAGAAAGCATATAGTGTGGCGAAGGGCAATGGGAAACCAGAGGAGTGGGAAGCCTACAAAGACCAACAGAGGGCAACAAAAAAAGAAACAAGGAGGGAGAAGATTAAATATGAAGATAAGCTAACCAGTAATATTAAGGAAGGCTTCAAGAGTTTCTTTAGATATATAAATGGCAAAAGAAAAGCGAAAGTGGACACTGGAGATTTGGGCCATGGGAAAATGATGCTGGAAAGATAGTAGTGGAGAACAAGGAAATGGCTGAGGAACTGAGTAATTACTTTATGTCAGTCTTTACAGTGGGAGACACGGGTAATGTCCCAAAAATGTAAGAGAGTGAGGGGGTACAGCTGTATATGGTGGCCATCACCAAAGATAAGGTGCTAGAAAAACTGAATGACCTGAAAATGGATAAATCACCTGGACCAGATGGACTACATCCCAGAGTTTGAAAGGGGATAGCTGAAGAGATAGTGGAAGTGCTAACGGTATCAGGAATCACTAGAATCAGGGAGGGTCCCGGAGCACTGGAAAATCACTAATGTGACACCTCTGTTTAAAAAGGGAATAAAGCAAAAGACAGAAAATTACAGATCAATTAGTCTAACCTCAGTCATGGGTCAGACCCTGGAATCCATTGTGAAGGATGAGATTTCTGGAAGTGTATGGTAAACCTGGTTTCATCAAGGGAGGTCATGCCTGACAAATCTGATAGGATTCTTTGAAAAAGTAACGGACAGGTTAAAAGAAGGCCTTTGACAAGGTGGGTCACAGGAGGCTACTGGGTAAGAAATGGGCCCATGGTGTCAGAGCAAGGTGGTAGCTTGGATAAAAACTTGGTTGTCTGGCAGAAATCAGGAAGTGGGAATAAAAGAGTCCTTTCTCAGGATAGCAGCTGGTGATAAGTGACGTTCCACAAGGCTCAGTTTTGGGATCACAGCTTTTCATTTTATACATTAACGTTAAAGTTGAAGGAACTGAGAGCATTCTGGTTACATTTGTAGACAATATAGAGATAGGTAGAAGGACAGGTAGCATGGAGGTGGTGGGGAGGCTGCAGAATGATTTGGACAGGTTTGGAGAGTGGGCAAAGAATTGGCAGATGGAATACAAGATGGAAAAGTGTGGGGTCATGCACTTTGGTAGGAAGAATCGAAGTATGAATTGTTTTCTAAATGTGGAGAAAATTCAGAAGTCTGAAGTGCAAAGAAATTTGGGAGGTCTAGTGCAGGATTCTCTCAAGGTAAATTGCAAGTTGAGTCAATAGTTAGGAAGGCAAATGCAATGGTGACATTTATTTTGAGAGGGCTTGAATATAAAAGCAGGCTGTAGTCAGGCCCCATTCGAAGTATTGTGCACAGGTTTGTCCCCGTATTTTAGGAAGGATGACCTAGCCCTCAAGCGTGTTCAGAGGAGGTTCAGGAGAATGGTTACAGGAATGAAGAGCTTAACAAATGAGGAATGTTTGAAGACTCTGGGTTTATATTCAATTGAGTTTAGAAGGATGAGGTGGGGGGGATCTAATTGAAATATACAGAATATTGAATCGCCTGGACAGAGTAAGTTTTTCTGTGTAGGAGAAACAAGGACTCGAGGGCACAGCCTTAGAGTAAAGGGAAGAAAGTTTAGAACAGAGTTAAGGAGAAATTTCTTCAGCCAGAGAGCGGTGAATCTATGGAATTCATTGCCACAAAGGGCTGTGGAAGTCACGTCATTGGGTATATTTAAGATTGAAATTGATAGGTTCTTGCGTACCAGAGTTACGGAGACAAGGCAGGAGAATGGGATTGAGAAACTTATCAGCCATGATTGAACGGTGGAATAGATATGATGGGCTGAATGGCCTAATTTCTGTTTCTATGCCTTATGATCTTATGGGTCATGTGTCAGGTAAATTGATGAGTGCTCAGGATAGAGCTAGGAGTTGGGGTGGCTGTGGTCTTGTTGAATCCAGTTGGATGGGGGATTTTGGATCAGAGGGGAGTGCTGTTGTGTCCGGTGGGGTCAGGATGGGATGTTGTGTTGAGGTGTATCTGGGCTAAGGCATTGTGGTGGATTGGACAGAGTGAGAGCGAGTGGCAAGTCATAGTAAGGGAGTTAGTTTTGGGAAAATGGCCTATCAGATTGGGGCCACTGAGTCACTGGCGATGCCATGATTCAGTTTAATAATTACACAGGAGGGGGAGAAGGCTTTAATCCTCTCATATTTCCTAGTATTAAGCTTGAGAGAGTTGGAACCATCTGAAATCTCTGACTCTAATTTAGATTTGGTGACTTTTCATCAACTTTGTAGGAATTTCTGTGTGGTCCTATTGTGGATCTCTGACCACTTCCCTGTTGATACTTGTGACCAATAAAATTTTACAAATTACATTGAAACAACAGAGTTTTATGTTAAATAACAAATTATGTGTTGATCTACAATAGATGGACTTTTAAGCGAAAGATTCCTATGCTGCCTTTTCACTGTGTTGTTTTTGTTGGCTTCTGGGCTTATACTAATTTTCAGATGGTAATATGAATCACATAAGAGAAGTGTGGGAAGAACTGAACTAAATGTCTCTCACAGAGACTTGATGGGATGTATGACTTTATTTTGCTTTGTTGGAACCATATGATTCTGTAAAGGCTGTGTTCTCTTACAGAAGACCCAGCAGAGATGGTGGCACAGTGGTATACACTTGGGAGAGAGTTGCCCTCAGAGTCATCAACGTTGGCTCTGAATCGACCACCTCGCCACCCCACCTAACACCCCCCACCCCACCCCCCATCTCTCTCCAGTGATACTCATGGCATCAGGTCAATTTTGAGTACAGAACTCTTCTGCTGATTACCCCACACTGACGTGCCTCCCTCGGCTGGTGAATCCATCATCTTCCATGTGGAATACCACTTGCAGGAAATATTAAGGTTGGGAAGGATGCACAATGTACACTTGGTCAGAGACTACATCATTCAGCAGCAGGGTTGCCTTGACAGCACAGAGCTGCTTGAGTCTGAAAGAATTTTGCTGCCGGAATGGGTCAATAGGAGTTGGCAAAGGAGCCAACCAGAAGGAACATGCTTGACATGATCCTTACCAATCTGCTTACCATGAATACATTTATCCATGAGCAGTGTCAGTAAGAGTAGCCACCACATAGTTCTTAGGGATGCAAAGACCTATCTTCACATTGCGATGCCCACCCTAATTTTGTGTGGTGCAATCATTAAGTTAAATGGGGTAGACTTTGAACAGATCTAGCAACTCAAGACCTGGCATTCGTCAGGCACTGTGGGACATCAACAGCAGTAGAATTGTACTCCAACACTATCTGCAACTCTTGGCTTGGCATGTCCCCCACTCTACTACCACTACCTTCACACTATGGATCAAGCGTGGTTCAATGAAGAGAGGAGGAGGCAAAGCCAGGAGCAGCACTGGGCACATCTGAAATGAGGGTCAGCTTGGTGAAGTTACAACACAGGGCTGCGTATGTGCTCAGCAGCATAAGCAAAAAGTGATAGACAGAGCGAAGGAACTCCACAATCAATGGATCTGAGATTTGAGCTCTGCAGGTCTATCACACCCAGATGTGCGTTGCAGTGGATAACAAAACACTCACTGGAGGACGAGGCTCTATAAATGTCACCATTTTAAATATGGGGGAGCCAAGCTCATCAATACAAAAGATAAAGCTGACTATGCTGCGAAGATCTTTGGTCAAAAGTACCAACTGGATGATCCACCTCAGTCTCCTCCAGAGCTACCCAGCATTACATATTGGCCAATTCTATGCACTTCATATAGTATCAAAAGAGAGGCACTGAGTATTTCAAAGGCAATGACCCCTGACAACATTCCAGCAATAATACTGATGACGTGTAGTTTAGAATTTGCTGCAGCCTGAGCCAAACTGTTTCAGTTATCTAAACCACTGGCATCAACCTGACAATGTGGAAAATTGCTCCGCTATGTCCTTGTACACAAAATGCAGGGCAAATCTAGCCCTGTCAATTATCACCCCACCTGTCTACTCGTGATCTTGAATAAAGTGTTGGAACATATCATCAACAGTGTAACCAAGCAACTCATGCTTAGCAATTATATACTCATTGATGCACAGTTTTTGGTTCCACCAGGACCATTCAGCTCCTGACTTCAATACAGCATTATTTTAAACATTGACAAAAGAGCTGAATTCCACTGCTGAGGTGAGAGTGACTGACCTTAATGTCAAGGTTGCATATGAATGAGTGTCATGATTTAGAGATGCCGGTGTTGGAGGGGGTGTGCAAAGTTAAAAATCACACAACACCACGTTATAGTCCAACTGTTATAGTCCAATTGTTGGACTATAACATGGTGTTGTGTGATTTTTAACTATGAAGGAGTGTGGTATTAAAGAAACATAGGAAAACCAGAGTCAATGGGAATTAGGGTGAGAACTGTCTCCTGTATGGTGTTGTATTCAGCAAAAAGGAAGATGACTGTGGTTGTTAGTCAGTCATTTTAGTTCCAGGATATCTCCAAAGGAGATGTTGTGTCCTCAATCCAACCACTTTCATCAATGACCTTCCAGTCATGACAAGGTCAGCAAAGGGATGTTTGCTCATTGTTCAGCACCATTCACAACTCTTCAGGCACTGCAATATTCCACATCCAAATACAGCAAAACTGTTTAATATTCAGGATTGGGCTGTCAGGTAGCAAGTAGCATTCATACCATAATTGACAATCTCCAACAAGAAAGAATCTAACCATTGCTTTCCCCACCCCCACCCCACAGCATTCCTATCACTGAATCCTCTCCTATAAACTTTCTGGGGCTTGTCATAAAGCCATAGAGATGTACAACACAGAAACAGACCCTTCAGTCCAACTTATGCATGCTGACCAGATATCATAACACAATACAGTCCCACCTGCCACCATCTGGTCCATATCCCTCCAAACCCATCCTATTCATATATTCATTCAGATGCCTTTTTAAATGTTGCAACTGTACTCACCTCCACCACTTCATCTGGCAGCTCATTCCATACATGTACCATCCTCTGCATGAAAGAATTGTCCCTTAGATCTCTTTTATATCTTTCCCCTCTTTCCCTAAACCCCTATGCACTCTAGTTCTCGATTCCCCCACACCAGGGAAAATACTTTGTCTATTTATCCTATCCATGCCTCTCATGATTTTATAAACCTCTACAAGGTCACCCCTCAGCCTCTGATGCTCCAGGGAAAACAGCCCCAGCCTGTTCAGCATCTCCCTATAGCTCAAATCCTCCAACCCTGGCAACATCCTTGTAAATCCTTTCTGAACCCTTTCAAGTTTCACCACATCTTTCCAATAGGAAGGAGACCAGAATTGTACACAATAATCCAACAGTGGCCTAACCAATGTCCTGTACAGCTGCAACATGACATCCCAACTCCTGTACTCGATACTCTGACCAATAAAGGAAAGCATACCAAACACTTTCTTCACTATCCTCTCTACCTGTGACTCCACTTTCAAGGAGCTATGAACCTACACTCCAAGGTCTCTTTGTTCGGCAACACTCCCTAGGACCTCACCATTAAGTGTATAAGTCCTGCTAAGATTTGCTTTTCCAAATGCAGCACCTAATCCATCTGCCACTTCTCAGCCCATTGCCCCATCTTATCAAGATCTTGTTGTAATCTGAGGTAACCTTCTTCGCTGTCCACTACACCTGCAATTTTGGTGTCATCTGCAAACTTACTAAGTATATGTCTAATGCTCACACCCAAATCTTTTATAGAAATGATGAATAGTAGTAGACCCAGCATCGATCCTTGTGGTACTCCACTGGTTACAGGCCTCTAGTCTGAAAAACAACCCTCCAAAACAACCCTTTGTCTGCTACGGTTGAGCCAGTTCTGTATCCAAATGGCTAGTTCTCCCTGTATTCCATGAGATCTAACCTTGCTAATCAGTCTCCCATGGGGAACCTTGTCAACCGCCTTACTGAAATCCATATAGATCACATCTACTGCTCTGCCCTGATCAATCATCTTTGTTACTTCTTCAAAATACTCAATCAAGTTTGTGAGAGATGATTTCCCACGCACAAAGCCATATTGCCTTTCTCTAATCAGTCCTTGCCTTTCCAAATGCATGTACATCCTGTCCCTCAGGATTCCCTTCAACATAATTCCCTTGCCCACCACCGACATCAGGCTCACTGGTCTATGGTCCCCTATCTTGTCCTTACCACCTTTCTTAAACAGTGGCATCACGTTAGTAAACCTCCAGTCTTCTGGCTCCTCACCTGTGACTATTGATGATACAAATATCTAAGTAAGAGTTCCAGCAATCACTTCCCTAGCTCCCACAGCGTACTATGGTACACCTGATTGGGTCATGGGGATTTATTCACTTTTATGCGTTTCAAGACACCCAGCACTTCCTCCTCTGTAATATGGACATTTTTCAAGATGCCTGCATCCATTTCCCGACATTCTATATCTTCCATGTCCTTTTCCACAGTAAATACTGATGCAAAATACTCGTTTACTATCTCCCCCATCTCCTGTGGCTCCACACAAAGGCTGCCTTGATGATTTTTGAGGGTTCATATTCTCTCCCTAGTTACCCTTTTGTCCTTAATGTATTTGTGAAGCCCTTTTGATTCTCCAATTGCCAAAGCTATCTTATGTCCCCTTTTTGATGACATAATTCCTCTCTTAAATATACTTCTACTTCCTTCATACGCTTCTAAGGATTCACTCGATCTATCTTGTCTATACTTGACATATGCTTCCTTCTTTTTCTTAACCAAACACTCAATTTCTTTAGTCATCCAGCATTCCCTATCAATACCAGCCTTTCCTTCCACCTGAACAGGATATGCTTTCTCTGGATTTGCGCTGTCTCTTTCTGAAAGATTCCCATTTTCCAGCCATCCCTTTCACTGCGAACATCTGCCCCAATCAGCTTTTGAAAGTTCTTACCTAATTCTGTCAAAATTGGCCTTTCTCCAATTTAGAATTTCAACTTTTAGATCTGATCTTCCTTTTCCATCACTATTTTAAAACTAATAGAATTATGGTCACTGGCCCCAAAGTGCTCCTCCACTGACACCTCAGTCACCTGCCCTGCCTTATTTCACAGGAGTAGGTCGAGTTTTGCACCTTCTCTCATAGGTGCATCCACATACTGAATCAGAAAATTTTCTTGTAAACACTTAACAAATTCCTCTCCATCTAAACCTTTAACACTATGGCAGTCCCAGTCTATGTTTGGAAAGTTAAACTCCCCTACCATAACCATCCTATTATTCTTACAGATAACTGGGATCTCCTTTCATCAGAAAATGCACTGGGCTAGCTTTATGAATAGCATGGCTACAAGAACAGGGCAGAAGCAAGGAAGCATGCAATAAGTATCTCACCTCCTGACTCCATTAAAAAAAAACTGTCCATCATTTACAAGGCCTAAATGTGACAAAATGCTCCTTATCTTTCTGAATGAGTGCAGCTCTAACAATACCGAAGATGATGAAATCATTCAAGACAAAGCCATCTGCTTAATTTACGCCACATCAACAACATTCACACTCTCCCCCACCAATACTCAGTAGCAGTGGTGTGTACCATCTACCCGATGTATAGCAAAAATTCACTAAAGCCTCTGAGATTGCACCTCCAAAGGCCATGACCATGACCACTCAAAGGACGAGGGCAGCAGATACATGAGTGCATTTCCCCTTGCAAGTTTCCCACCCAGTTTTCGGAATAATCGCTGTTCCTTCAGTGTGGCTGGTCAAAGTTCTGGAGTTCCCTTTCAAACAGCTTGATGGGATGATGGGTCTGCCTATATCACATGGACTGCAGCTGTTCAACCAGGCAGCTGTTCAACCAGGCAGCCTTTGCAAGGCCACCTTGAGCTGGGCAAAGGATAGAGGGCCCCTCAGCCAGTCACGTCCAAATCCCATGTATGATTTAAAAAAATATAAATGACACACTTGACATCACTTCGGTAATACAGAGGATGCTCGTGAGGTACAAGTTGAATTATCTAGGGATTTTCTGTTTGGTGAACATACAGTTGGAATAGCATGGAGGAGAACTCTACTCCCACTTTTAAGATATTTTAATCTCGTTACTTCAGGACGTTGATTGCCTTCAAGGCAGAGATTAATAATTACTTGATCTTGCAAGGAATTAAGGGCTACGGGGATAGTGTGGGTAAGTGGAATTGAAACACCCATCAGCCATGATTAAATGGTGGAGTGGACTCGATGGGACGAATGGCCTTGCTTCCACATATATGTCTATGTTTTCTATCTGCTGTTACGTTTAAACGCAGTTCACCAACATGGCTCTCTAAATCATGTGACTTATTCCAAAACAAATACTAGGTTGGGCTGAGTTGTGGCTTTTCATTGTTTGAGAGGTTTGCTTCTTTTCCCCCTTAACAAAAGGTAATTGTTGTTTATAATCTGTTGAGGTTACTTGTGTTAGTTTTAGAACCTGTCTCGAACTGATATTGCTAAAGTCACATGCTTTGTTTCACTCTTTTAAAAGCACAGCTTTAAAATTTGTGTTGTCTTCATACCTGTACTGGGTGTGACTCTGGATCAATTGTTCATCTAATATACGTATTTATGCAACTCCAGTATATGTACTTCCTGCAGTTCTTATTTTAATGATATAGTGCACATACATGAATATGTTAGGAGAAAGTGAAGACTGCAGATGTTGGAGATCAGAGTCGAGACTATAGTGCTGGAAAAGCACAGCAGGTCAGGCATTATCCGAGGAGCAGGAGAATTGACGTTTTGAGCATAAGCCCTTCAGCTGGAATGAGGCTTGTGAGCCGGGGGCTGAAAGATAAATGGGAGGTGGGACGGGGCTGAGGGGAAGGTGATAGGTAGAAAAAGTTGGGGGGTGGAAGATGATAGATTGATGAGGAGAGTGGAGCAGATAGGTGGGAAGGAAAATGGACAGATAAACAGGGTGGTGCCGAGTTGGAAGGTTGGATCTGAATAAGGTGAGGGGCAGGGAAATGATGAAACTGTTAAAATCCACATTGATCCCATGTGGTGACAGGGTCCAAAGGTGGAAGATGAGGCGTTCTTCCTCCAGGTGTTAGGTGGTGAGGGTTTGGCGATGAAGGAGGCCCAGGAACTGCAAATCCTTGGTTGAGTGGGAGAGGGATCTAAAGTGTTTGGTCATGAGAGGGGGGTGTCCCAGAGATATCCTCTGAAACGATCCCCAAATTAGCGTCCTGTTTCACCAATGTAGAGAAGACCATATAGGGTGCAACAGATACAGTAGATGATGTGTGTGAAAGTACAGAAAACCTCTGTCAGATGTGGAAGGATCATTTGGGGCCTTGGGCAGAGGTGAGGGTGGAGGTGTGGGCATGGGTTTTGCGCATCTTGCGATGGAAGGGGAAAGTGCCGCGTATGGGGTATGGGTTGGTGGGAGGCGTGGATCTGACAAGAGTGTCGCAGAGGGAATGGTCTCTCTGAAAGGCAGATGGGGGTGGGGAGGGAAATATATCCCTGGTGGTGGGGTCAGATTGTAGATGGCGGAGGTGGCGGAGGATGATGCGTTGTATGCGGAGGTTTGTGAGGTGGAAGGTGAGGACCAGGAGGATTCTGTCCCTGTTGTGTTTGGATGGGTGGGGTTCATGACTGGAGGTCAGGAAGTGGAGGAGATGTGCTGGAGAGCATTATTGACCGCATGGGAGGGGAAATTGCAGTCCTTGAAGAAGCCGGCAATCTGGGATATTCTATGGTGGAATTGGACCTCCTGGGAACAGATGCGGCTGAGGCAGAGGAATTGGGAATAAGGGATGGCATTATACCACCTATGCATGTAATACTTATTGCCCCATGATGATCTTTCCCTTTCCCCACTATACAGAGAAGTAGGTCCTGAAAGTCCATAGTCAGGTTTAGAACTAATTCAAGAATTGACTGAGTGAGATTAAAACTGGCTTGGGACACTTGGGAGTATCAATGCAGGGCTTGATGTATAAGAAAGATTTCAGATACTTGGTCATTGACACCAATTGTGGAGCATGTGACCCCAAAACAAAAGGATGGAATCCAGCTCAACTGTTTTGAGAAGGTTCACTAAATTGTCATGTACTGGCACGTGCACATAGAAGTAAAAAAAGAGAATTAAGAATTAAGGTGAGTTGCGAGTTTTGGACAATATGGGAGAAGGTACGAGTCATATAGTACATATAGTGGAAGATCAACCATTGTGGATTTAAAGATATTATTATGGTGCATGTTTGTAAATACACAGAGTGTGATGAACAAGCTTGGCGAAACTACAAGCATAATAGTCATGTGCAAATATGATATAGTGAGACAGAGATTAAAAATAGTTCAGAATTGGAAATTAATATTTTGACAAAAAAATCAGGGCAAATTGAGAAGGAGTAAAGGGCATTGGGGCTATAGTGTTGGAAAGAGGGGCTGGCTTTAATAGAGCAAAGGCAAAATCCATTCAGTTCGAGGTGTGAAGCAAGAAGTGTATGTTCAGGCTACAGGTGTACAACATAGTTAAACAATCAAATCTACAGAGAAAGCACAGTGACAGAGCTATAGAATGCTGCTACTGACGGCTAATTACCCAACCAGCCATTGAAATTATGTCACAGTAAAAGGTAAGGAGAGGAATCCAGCTATAAAAATAGATTCTTGCTAAGCAATGCAATCAAATGTTATCAAGGATTAATTAAAATCTGGAAGTTCAAACACAAGCAGGTTAGATCTGATCTTATTGAATGGCTGAGCAGTTTTGAGGGGCAAATGACATACCTATTCCCTGTGTCCTGTGAAAGGGTCACTGGACCTGAGAAGTTAATTCTGATTTCTCTCCATAGATGCTGCCAGTCCAGCTGAGCTTTTCAAGCAATTTCTGTTTTTGATACCTCTGCCCTATTTCCTATGTGCATATAAACATAAGGCATTGCTGCATTTGGTGATTGGGAATGAGGTTGGATGAGTTGACCAAATATTTGTGGCAGAACACTCAGATAAGAGTGATTGTTGTATCATAAGGCTGGACAAGCAAAAAGGAAGAGCAAGGAGCAAGGTAAAATAGAATTTCTAAACTTGGAAAGTGCCAATCGTAATGTGGTAAGAGAGGATCTATCCATTGTCCAACAGTGAAAGCAGTAACAGATCAATGGGTGATCTTCAAGGAGGAGATGCCTTATGTGCAGGCTGGGCACAAAGTAAGAAGAGGAAAAGGTAGGGGAACTAATGACAGGTTGTTTTGGTGACAGGCAAGGTGGGGAATATGATCACATGGAAACAAAGTGTACGTGATGTATATTTGGTGAATTCTTCAAGCAAGAACCAGGCAAAATCAGCAAACTGAGACAGGAAGTGAAGAGGAAAATAGGACCAGCAAACAGAGAATATGAAAACAGGATTGCAGTTAATATAAGGAAATATAAATACCTTCTGCTCATATGTACCTAGTAACTCAGTATTTGGAGGAGAGGTGAGGCCGATTAGAGACAAAGAAATGATACATGCTGAGATAGCCAGTCCAAAATACTTACTGGGTATTTTATGCAGGCAATCATTAAGGAAGAGAAGGCTGCTGATATATCAGTTGTAGTGGAAATGATTAAGATAATCGAAGGGATGCTAATTGAAAGTTTGGATGCACTAGAATGCACTACCTATCGAAATATCCAGTAACCATGCAGTGACCAGTAAGTTTCATGTTTATGAGTTACTTATTTAATCTGATTATTTACCACTTCTTTATTCCATTGAAGTTCATGACAAATAATTAATAAAGTTACCAATTTATGTAGAGCTTGGATTGTTTTGATTATGTAACTGGAAATTGACACACATCACTGCTTATTAAAAATTGTGACACCCAGTGACGCTTTTGAACACACAGTTAACAGGTGGGAAGAATTTGAAGGAAATGAAAGGAGTGAAGTTGTGCATTGTTTGTGGTCAGATTACATCATTGATGCAGAATGTGAGTTGTTTTCCTGATGTATATAAATGTTGAATTGAAACAGGCAGCAGGCAAAGAGAGAAGAACAGAACTGAAGTGTCTATCAACATATCTAAACAGACAAAATGAAAATCATTTTTATCATATTTGCTGTAGCCCAGATCCTCTACTATTCTGGCAAGTATTGAAATATATTAAGGAATGATTTTGCTGTGTAAATTGTTGTTGTAAGCATTGGATGTTAAACCAAAAGGCTATCACTCAAAAATATATTCATCTTTAACTCCCTTTGCTTTTAGATTCTGGGATTCCATGTGATCAGTCGACAAATTCACAGACACCTGAGGCAGTAAATGCTACAATTACACAAGTCAATCAGATGTTTGCAATAAATAATCTCTTCCGTATAGTGAGCTGCCAAGTACTAAATGTAAGTGTCACCAAATCCAATTGATTCCCTTTATTTTTTTCCTTGTAATGAACATTAGCTTTATACATTTTATGGAACATGCTATGAATTTACCGTGAGAAATTTGGTCACAGTCAAGAGATCGACAATATGTTGCAGCATTTTAGGTTGGAATTATTTGGATTAGACCTACATCTTATCAGAAGCACGTGCATGATTGTATCTTTTTATCCAACTCGATTATTTCCTCTTGACACCACCTCTTTTTTAATTGCTTCAATGCGAACGAGTAATCTTGAAGTTCCTTTGTGAAAATCATAATGGGATTTCCCTGCGCAAACATTTGCTAATTGCGATGAGATTGCAGTTTGATTCTAGAGGTGACAATAGGAGGCTCTAGCCATTAGATACTGTTGAAAAGCAAATATTCAGTTGGTTCAAGTCCATCTCTCTCCATCAGAATAGCAAAAGCAAAAGACAGCATATGCTTGAAATCTGAATAAAATATTGCAAATTGAAGGGAGGCCCTTAATACTGCGACTGGATAGGAAACAGAGCCATGCTGAGATCTGTGTCCTGGAAAATCAAGTAACTAGGACTGCAGATAGGGTTTTAAACTAATTAGAGGGGCTGAGGGGGGTTTCGGAGAGGGGGATTATCAGCATATGAAGCAAGAGGATGTGGCAGCATTACAGGGCACGGTACCCAATGATATCCAAGTGAACAGGAAGTGAAAGATGATACAAAAATAGAATAACAGCAATACATAGGGTCAAAAGGGGAAAGAGTGGTAAAAAGACAAAATTAGTGGCTGTTTTCTTGAATATTTATGTATTCAAAGCAAAATAAATGAATTAATGGCATAAGTACAGGTTAATGAGTATGATCCTTTAGATATTATAGAGACATGACTACAAAGAAGCTGGGAGCCAAATATTCAACAAAAGTAATACATTAATCATGGGTGACTTTAATCTTCATGAAAGCCGACTGACCGAAGTTGCCATGAGACAGTATTTATGGACTGCATTTGGGATGTTTTTCAAGAACATTATGGTTCTGGATTCAACCAGTGATCAGGCTACTATGGTGAAAATTTGCCTTAGTCTTTGGAGTGGAAAACAACAACAGTATTCCAAACTTACTGAATATTCAACATGTAAAAGAAAAAGAAGAAAGAAAATATAATAACTATCACTAGAGAAGGGATTAGAGGGAAAGTAATGAGATTAAAGACCAGTAAGTCTCTTTGACTGAAGAAGTTTCACTTTATCTCTGTTATAAAATGTCTTCCCTTTACTCTAAGGCTATGCCCTTGCATCCCAGTGTCTCCTACCAGTGGAAACATCTTTATTCTGTCCACTCTGTCCAGGTCATTCAGTATTCTTTATTAGATATCCTCTGATCCTTCTAAACTCCATCAAGTCATCAAATGTTCCTCATATATTAAGCTTTTCATTCCTAGGGCCATTCTCGTGAACCTCCTTTAGACATGCTCTAGGGCCAGAACATCCTTCCTGAGATATGGGGCCCAAAACTGCACACAGTACTCCAAATGTGGTCTGACCCAAGCCTTGTATAGTCTTAGAGGTACATCACTGCTTTTATATTCAAGTCCTCTCAAAATAAAAGCCACTATTGCATTTGCCTTCCTAACTACTGACTCAACCTGCAAGTTTACCTTGAGAGAATCCTGGACGAGAACTCCAAGTTCCTCTGCATTTCAGACTTCTGAATATTCTCCCCATTTAGAAAATAGTCCATGCCTCGATTCTTCCTACCAAAGTGCGTAGCCTCATACTTTCCAATCTGCAAATGTGTTGCTAGTCAAAGCACAGCAGGCCAGGCAGCATCTCAGGAATAGAGAATTCGACGTTTCGAGCATAAGCCCTTCATCAGGAATAAGCTTATTCCTGATGAAGGGCTTATGCTCGAAACGTCGAATTCTCTATTCCTGAGATGCTGCCTGGCCTGCTGTGCTTTGACCAGCAACACATTTGCAGCTGTGATCTCCAGCATCTGCAGACCTCACATTTTTTACTCATACTTTCCAATGTTGTACTTCATCTGCCACTTCTTTGCCCACTCTCTTAATCTGTCCAAATCCTTCTGCAGCCTCCCCACCTCCTCAATGCTACATGTACCTCTACTTATCTTTGTATCCTCTGCAAACTTAGCCAGAATGCCCTCAGTTCTGTCATCTAGATCATTAATATACGAAGTGTAAAGTTGTGGTGCCAACACTAAGGCTTGAGGAGCACCACTTGTTACTGGTTGCCATCCTGAGAAGGACCCTTTCATTCCCATTCTTTGCTTTCTACCAGACGGTCAAGCTTCTATCTATGTTAGCACCTTGCCTCTAACATTATGGGTCCTTATCTTACCCAGTAGCCTCCAGTGTGGCACCCTTTCATAAGCCTTCTTGAAGTCCAGGTAGGTAACATCTATTGGCTCTCCTTGGTCTAACCTGCTCATTACTTCCTCAAAGAATTCTAGCAGATTTTTTTAGGCATGATTTCCCCTTGATGAAACCATGCTGACTTTGCCCTAGTTTACCATACACTTCCAAGTATTTAGAAATCTCATCCTTCACAATGGATTCCACAATCTTACCTACGAACAAAGTTAGGTTAGGATGTAATTTTCTAACTTTTACTTTACTTCCTTTTTCAACAAGGGTGTCACATGAGCAACTTCCCATTTTTCTGGGACTTTCTCTAATTCTAGTGACACCTGAAAAATCACTAATGCCCCCACTATTTCTTCAGTGACCTCCCTTAGAACTCTGGGGTGTAGTCCATCTGATCCAGGTTATTTATCAACCTTCAGGCCTTTAAGCTTCTGTCCTGGGAGACAGGAATTGGGTTAAAGCATGTACTAAAAGCTAGCTGCTACTCCTGATAGGAGTAAGAATGTTCATCGTCTGCTTGCATAATTATGAAATGTTTGTCCTTTTGTCTTTTAAGCTATTAAATGTTAGTAAAAAAAATTAGACCAATATGCTCTAAATAAGTTAGAAATTGTACCTGTAGTTAATAAAAGAATAAAGGATATTAAACTGATTACGATAACTGGGTTATGAGATTTGTCTATTGTTTGCTGGTGTGAATTTCACTTAAGCACTCTTTGGCTGTTAGTTTCTTAAAGGGGTAACAGTCCAGGTAAAAGGCATTTAACAAGTATATACTAATAAGGGAAAGTGTTTGGTGTTCTGTAATGCATTTGGGTCTGGGAGATAGTTGGCAAAAGCTGATTATAATTAGCATGTTTTGAGGAGACATGATAGTGGGGATGGTCTTGTTCTATGCACGACACTTATTCAGAGGTAGCAGGGACTGATAAGGTGTGAAAATGCAGTAATGGGTTTGAAAGGGTTGTTTTGATTAGAAAGGGTTGTTTTAAATTTGGTTTATCTTATGACAGTAAAATATACTACAGAACCGTAGTTTTATAAATGAATGAATGAGTGAATGAAACGGTGTTATAGTAGGGAGTTATGAGAGGGTTAGAAAAGGAGTTATGAATGAACAAACATAACGCACTTGTGAGTGGGAAATATAAAGTGTTTGTGAGTGAGTTAGTGAAGGGACTTAGAATACAATACCTCACAAGTTGAATATTCATATTATGTTTCAGCTTACTATTTACACTTCTGAAAACAAGCTATTGAAACATGCAATGACTCACATTTATTAAGAATAGAGGATAAAGTACATTGAAAATTGTGTTGCAATTATTTAGTTTTAATATTTGGAACTTAATTTGTTAAATGTCAGACAAATGCTCATTGTCTAGATAAACTGATAATAATTCTGATGTAAATTATGAGGAAAGATGTGTCATTTATAGCTATTAATATCTTTTCTTTAGAGTTTGGATTTCAATAAGTAACATTTGAGTTCTAATTTTCTTTATGGAAGGGTTTAGCCATGAACTAGGTCAGTCTTTTTAAACCATGGTTTTAAGCCAGTTTTAAGCCAGAAAGCACATGACCGAAGGCCTCTTGGAGAATTATGAATTTTATTTTGATGTTGTGAGGCTTTATGACTGGAAAAGAAATAAAACATTGAACCATTTGCTTATCATAAACTGGGATGAGCAAGTTTTTCTTTAAAAAGACAAAATAATTAAAAGCTTGTAAATTCAGTCTGAGGGAGACCTGACTGAAGTCAAATATTCGAATAGCTGATCCCAGGAAAAGGAATTTGTTGAGAACAGTTAAGGCAATAAGCTACCTCTGTGTAATTGTTTTATTTTGTGGGAACTTCCCGACCAGAAAGGTTTGTTTGGTACTCTACAGGTTATTAAAAGTCTGAAGAAGTCTAAGGTATCAGTAATGAGACTATTCATGGGAAAGGTTTTCACAATGTATAATTTCTTTTTGGTAAGGAACTTGAATATTGCAGGAAAACACATCCTGGCAGAGTTTTTCATCTTGCACACTTTGTGACAATTCACAAGAAATTCACAACAACTTTTTTCATACCATATGAGAAGAGATTGTTAATTCTGTGACAAGAGGACTTAGATTGGTAGAGATGTTGTCGTGGACAATGCATCAATTCAATGACAAATGACAATTAACTGCCAATTTGATTAAGTTTAAACCAGGCAGTTTGATTCTGATTAATCAAGGCTTTGCGCTGAAAAATGAGCCAAAGAACCAGGAGATTGAGTCGAGAAGGAAACAAAAGGAATCCATATTAAAGCACTCATTGCCATATCCTCATTATCCTATGCCTTCCAAGGACCTTCAAGTAATGAACACTGAAGTCATCCCTACTTCTCTCTTTAAGCCGAAGGAAAGGCCACTGATAAAGCAGTTAATTATATTTTTGGCTCCGGCATGACCTTGAAGTATTCCTGCAATGAAGTCCTGTGGTATGACCCCAACTGATATTGAAATTGTATGAGTGAGAGCACAGACTAAAATCTGGCTTGATAAATAATATTTTGCCTTTCTTTTGAGGTGGTCAATTACTGACACGCAAGTACATAATGCTCCAGATCTGTTTTTAACAATAAAACAGATATCTATTATGCAAAAAAGTACAAGCTATTCATATGGAGCACAATTCAATGGCTTCAAAACACAGTAAACATACAATTCCTTGAATACAATACAATATCCAACAACATCTCTTTACTGTATTCAATCACCAGACAGAATTCCCTTTTCTATCACATCAGTAGATTTGACCTGCCTGTTACGTCAATTCCTTGTCAAGTTTGATAGCCTCATGCTTATGTATTCTCACGAACGGAATTCTAATTTCTCAACTTTGAATATCGCCTTCAGATTCCTAACCAAATATTTCTGGTTAAGAACTTTGAAACTAAAGCCTTTCCACTAATTTAATCGATTTTCTAACTTTTCCGTTTCCAACATGATTAATGAGGGTAGAGTGGTAGCCATTGTCTACGGGTTAGTAAAGCCTTAGACAAGGCTCCACATGGTATACTGATTCAGAAAGTTAGTTCACATGGGATTCAGGGAGAGCTTGTAAATTGGATACAAAATTGGCTTGATGGCAAGAGACAGAGGGTGATGGGTAGAGGGTTGTTTTTAGGACCAGAGGCTTATGACCAGTAGCGTTCAGCAGGGATCTGCGGTGGGTCAACTATTGTTTGTCATTCATATAAATGATTGGGATGAGAACTTAGGAGGCAAAGTTGGTTAGGTTTTTGGATGACACCAAAATTGGTGGGATAGTTGGGGAGAAGATTATCTAAGATTACAAACAGAACTTGATCTATTGGGCCAATGGGCTGAGGAGTGACAGATGGAGTTTAATTTGGATAAATGTAAGATGTTGCATTTTGGTAAAACAAACAAGGACAGGACTTATACAGTTTTGGTAGAGCCCTGGGTAATGTTGTCGATCAGAGAGACCCAGGGATTCAGGTACATAGCTCTTTAGAATATTGTGTCACAGGTAGACAGGGTGATTAAGAAGGTGTTTAGCATGCTTGCCTTCACTGCTCAGACCATTGAGTATAGGAGTTGGGATGGCATGTTAGGTTGTACAGGATATTGGGGAAGTCACCTTTGGAGTACTGTGTACAGTTCTGGTCACCCTGCTATAAGAAGAATATTATTAAATTAGAGAGGGTTCAGACAGGATTCACTGGGATGTTACTTGGACTGGAGCATTTGAGATATAAGGAGACACTGGATAGGTTGTATAGTTTTTCACAGGAGCATGGAAGATTGAGGGGTGACCTTATAGAGGTTTATAAAATTATGTGGGACATAGATAAGGTGAATAGCAAAGATCTTTTCCTGAGGGTAGAGGAGTTTTCAAATATAGGGGGCATATATTTAAGGTGAAAGGCGAAAGATCTAAAAGAAACTCAAGGGGCAAAGTTTTCATGCAGAGTGTGGTTCATGTGTTGAATGAACTGTCAGAGGAAATGGTAGATGCAGATACAGTTGCAACATTTAAAAGACATTTGGACAGGTAATGGACATCAACGGTTCAGAGGGATATGGGCCAAATACAGGCAAGTGGGACGAGTTCAGTTTGGGAAACTTGATTACCATGGATGTGCTAGTCCATAGAGTCTGTTTGCATGCTGTTAGGCTCTATGACTCTATCCAACTTCAATTGCACCTTTCACAAATTGATAAAAAGTTCCAAACTTTAAGTTTTTCCCAAAACAAACAAACAAAAAAAAACCCTGAGCCTTCTAATTAAAAGCAAGCTCATGCCCGAGAATGATTACTCTGTCCACTTGCTAAACTCTCCCAATGTAAACAGTTCTTTTACCACTGCAGGAAGTCAGTCTCTCTCATATTCATTTGAAAATAATGTGCTTTCAAAATAATGACAATTAATCATTAAATCCTTTCATATACAGAGACCAAAAGCCACATGCCATTGGTTCAAAACTCAAACACTAAAATAAGTTATATTAAAATATAATATATAAATCATACACCTTGTATCATACCTGGGACTTAGTTGGTTGGCCTCTAAAAATCACAAACACATTCATTTGTGCTAATTTGTGTCAATATCTTTTCCTAGATTGGTCGATACTAAGTTCTTTTGCATTCTTTCATGTTATGAATAACTCACATTGAAATAACGTCTTCAATATAGAAAAAATATCCAAAAGAAGCTTCATAGTTGCATGATGAAAATGCATTAATGAACTGAAAAGGATTAATTGGAAGTGATTAACAAAACTCGACTAAATGGTGGAGTTTGAAAAGAACCGAAGGATGTGGACAGATGGCATTATTCAACAACAGAATTTCAGAAGATGGCAACTGGGTGGCTGAAGTTACACTGTCAATGATTGAGTAAGAATGGGAGGAAATTATAGTTTACAGCTGACAGCTAGTTGCAACATTTAAAAGTCATCTGGATAGGCTCATGAACCAGAAGGGTTTAGAGGGATATGGGCCAAATGCTGGCAAATAGAACTAGATTAATTTAGGATATCTGGTTGGTATGGACCAAACTTAATTCAGCTTTGACGCAAAGCACTTGCTATTATCTTAAATTGTAAGCAGGCAGAACTTACACATGGGTCCTCCGAATCTGACTCATCCGAATTTGAGTTAACAGACAATGATCAGAATAACAAATCACACCCTAATCATTCCAGGTTGGTCAACAAGTTGAACCGAAGGCTCTATTTTTGTGCTGTACAACTCAATGACTTGAAGAACCCAACAGGATTTTGGGATATTGCTAAGCTTGATATCAGGATGGGACTCATCTGTAATTATGCTATTGCTACATCCTGAAAGATCCAACATCTGAGGCCAGAACATTTCATACCTCTGAGATTATTTACTTCATTGACGTTATAATAAATAATTGGCAAAGTTACCAAAAATATTTAAGGCTTGGATTGTATTGATTATGAAATTGGAAATTGACGCACATCATTCCTTACAAAATAAATTGCAGCATCCTATGATATTTTGGACACATAGTTAATAAGTGGTAAGAGTATGAATGAAATTAACTAAGTGGAGTGCGATGATTGTGGTCTGATTACATCATTGTTCTATAATGTGCTCTATTGTTTTGCACGGCCTGATGTATGTAAATATTGAAAAGAAACAAACAACAGGCAGAGAGAAAATATGAGTATACAAATAGGAGCAAGGGTAGGATATTAAGGATCTCAACTAGCTTCATCATTGTAAGATCATGGCTAATCTGATTATGAGCTCAACTCGATTTTTCTGTTTGCCAGCTTTAACCATTGATTCCCTCCTTAAACAATACTCTATTTAATTTAGGCTTAAAAATACTCAATGATCCTATCCTCATTACTCATTGAGAAAGAGTCCTTGATTTACTAACATCCCTCTGAAAAAAATAAACAATTTCCTCATCCCCCATATTAACAGATGATCCTTCATTTATAAATTGAGTCCTCAAGTTCTAGTGTCTCCTGGATCGGGTAACATCCTCATGGTACCCACACTACTGAACACCCTCAGGATCTTGCATGCTTCAATAAGATTGCCTTTTGAAGAATGGAATAGAACTAAATGACACAAGGAAAGCAGACAAAATGACATATTTCTCTTCAATTTCACTGTAGACCAGATCTTCTGCTGTTCTGACAAATATTGAGTGAGCTCTGGAATGATTAGGGTGTGATTTGTTATTCTGATCATTGGCTGTTAACTCAACTTCTCATGAGTCAGGTTTAGGGGACCCATGTGTAAGTTCTGCCTTCTTATAATTAAAGAAAATAGTAAGGGCTTTAAGATTTTGCCATTCATAACTTCTTGCTGCAAAATAATAGCTGTAAGTGCCTTGGAATTCCATGGATTTATTGTATTTATTGACTCACAGTTAAAAGAAAATTCTTCTGTTGATTGTGCGAATGTTTTTACTGCGAGAAAAGTACCGTTGAGACATATCATAGTTCAAGTCAGTGTCATCTGTAATCGAACAATTAGTTGTTTAAATCGTATTAAGAACTCATGTATGATGGCATATTCTGCCCAGTAACCTATTATTAATATTTATTTCTTATTCTTCAACAAGAACTATTAGCTTTACATTTATTTTGTTAACATTACAACAATATTTCCCTTTGCAAACACCCGCTGATCTGCAATGGGCCTGAAATTTGAATTCAGAAGATGGTAGAAACAGGCTATTTACCATAGTCACTAGATGTTGCTTATGAGCTTATCTCAATTTGCTTATGTCCAACTCTATTCACCATCACAATTAAAGTAAAATCCTGAAGAATTGGAGGCAGTGATATTTCTAGCTATGCAATGTTATCGCCATTTTCTTTTTAATCAACACATTTGCGTTTGGAATCAATTGAGCCAGGAAAACCGAGCCCTGTGTTATTGTTTGTAAGTGTTATCTGAAATGTATTTCATTACAAGTGTAATTCTGTCCCTTTGTTTAGGCCACTGATTTGGGAGAAGGTGCAACAGATTTCGAAATAGTCATTGATGTCCAGGAAACTGTATGTGCTGTAAATTCTGGATTGGATCCAGCAAATTGTACACTGCTACCTACCCTGGATGCTGTGAGTATTACAATGCTAACCATTTACTGCCTTGTTCTAATTAAACCTTAGAATGGCATATTGACCTGCCATGTAACATATGAAATTTAGTCCTGCATTGGCTGATAATTCACATTGACCCCCACACAGCAGTAGGTAATAAAGCACCCACTTGTGAGTTAGCATTACAGAGATAGCTTTGGAAGGTTCTGTTGTTAACATGGAACAAAGTAGGGTCAGTGACGGGGCAATAGTATAATGAACTACAGCACTAATTTTGATGCAATATGAACTTCCTCCATTATCCAGCTGAATGGGACTGCCCTCAATTGATTCTTTCCTGCATATCCCTTAATAGTTGTGCTAAGGCTATTCCTTCCCATTTCTGAATAGTTACCTTTAGAACACATCCTCAGTTCCCGTCTCTTCCTCATCTATATTGCACCTTCATAACTATGCCACAAGAAACAGTCTTGAACAAAGTGACAGCACCTTGTACACTAAAAGAAAAGGGTGCTGATTTGTTGGGCCATCACTGGCACGGAGATTCAGCAAGAATCTGTTAATCTTAATTCTCAGGAAAGGCAGTTAGATCCTGATAGGTCAGTGCATTGACATGGAAATGCAACAGACTTTAGCTATCTCCATGACAAATGTTTTGAAGAATGTGCAATACCCTTACAAATTCATTTTGTCTCCATAAAATAGAATCATGTGCATTGATGCAAATCGCTTTCAGTACATGTGAATGCATCACACTATGGACTCAGGTGATAATCTTAGATTAGGTTCTAGTGTAGCTCCTAGCATGTCCAGATTGTTTCATAACTGATTTTCTATGTCAGAATCACATTAATGGTGGATAAACTTTCTGGAGGTTTGCAAAAGTGGACTGCTTGAGTTCAAATAGACTAATGTCTACTGTAGGTTTGATCACTGAGCAGGAATGCTCATTTTGAGATGTTTCATCACCATATTAGGTAATATCTTCAGTGAGCCTCTGGACGAAGCACTGGTGGTGTAGCACGCTTTCTATTTATATGTTTGGGTTTTCTTGGGTTGGTGATGTCATTTTCTGTGGTGACATCATCTCCTATGGTAATGCCATTTCCTGTTATTTTTCGCAGGGGGTGATAAATGGGATCCAAGTCAATGAATTTGTTGATCGAGTTTCTCTTGGAAGTGATGCTCCTAGGAATTCTCGTGCACGTCTCTATTTGGCTTGTCGTAGGATGGATGAAAAGGATACAAGATCTTATACAGACAACAAGTAAAACTAATGTCATTTATAAAATACCTTGCAAGAACTGTAACAAACACTACATTGGACAAACAGGCAGAAAACTAGCCACCAGGATACATGAACACCAACTAGCCACAAAATGACATGACCCTCTCTCATTAGTATCTTTACATATGGATGAGGAAGGACACCACTTCAACTGGGACAACATATCCATCCTAGGACAAGCCAAACAGAGACACACATGAGAATTCCTAGAAGCATAGCATTCCAACAGGAACTCAATCAACAAACACATTGACTTGGATCCCATTTACCACCCACTGCGAAAAAGAACACAAAACGATACCACCATAGGAAATGACATCACACAGGAAATAAAATCATCCACCCAAGAAATCCAAACACATAAATAGAAAGTGGGCTACACTATCAGTGCTCCATCCAGAGGCTCACTGATGATGTTACTTAATATGGTGACGGAACATCTGAAAACGAACTTACAGCTCAGCGAGCAAATCTACATCCAGAACCTCAACCTGAGCTACAAATCTTCTCATAACTTGCTAAGACTACTTTCTACTGCATCAAGCTGAGTTGCTGCCTTGGAGCAAAATGGTGCATCGAGAAGATATCACATTTACAACACGAAAAGAATCTGGATCAATGTTAAAAGTGAAAAGAAGTGAAAAAGGAAATATTAGAGGCAAAATAAGATTAGACTGGTGGTCTGCGTAAAGGGAATTCAAAGATCTTCTATAAGAAGATAGATAATGACAGGATTCAAACCAGGTCCCCAGAACATTACCTGGCTCTCTGAATTTTTAGTCTAGTGATAACACCACCAGGGCCATCACCTGCCTCTTCTGTGACATGGCTTATTTGATCCACTGTTGGTCTGTCTGGTTAACTCAGGGCACATTGCTCCGGAGTTGGCCTGTGGGATTTCCTATGAAAACGGTGACTGGTAGAATTCTTTTTGAAGATTTTTGGAAAGCAGTACAATTGAACTATGCATGGATTAGGAATCATGAGACTTGGGAGAAAGAAGCAGGTCAATGATATGTCTGAATACAGTGGTTTTAAGTCAAGGTGGAGTCATGCCTGCGGGGGTTTGGAAAAAAAGGTGAATTGAGTTGGTGTTTAACTGCAATAGGTCTTGGCTTGTACACCAAAGATTATGACTGATGGTTACCATTATCAAATGCTTTTAACCAGAATGGGTGTGGTTCCACAGTCTCAAATATTAAAGCATTCCCTGAGAATATATTCACAACATAAGAAACAGTTAAAGGAAAGGATTCAAATACTGTGGTGCCTCAGCAAAGAGATACATAGACTATATCATGACAGTCAGGGAGGAGCTAGAATGTAGCAAAAGTATCTTTATATAAATATTAAAAAGTGCTTTTCTGAATAGTTTCAGGAATTGCCTACAACCCCGTTGTCTCAGTAGCCTCGCTGATCTGATACAGTCAGATTATCTCTATGATGAACTGCAATAAGATAGGCAACCATTTCAATCTTTGCAAAGTCCTTTGTACTGTTCTGGCAATGCTGGATATCAGAATTATGAATATCAAATATCCAGCTGTCACTCTACTCTGAACCCACCTGGCACTCTATTTACCTAGGCACCAAGCCCGCTCACCATCTGGCAACCTATCTGCCCAGCACTTATCTAATGTTCCTCCTACTTGACAGTAGTTGTCAAAGTGTTTGTGTGGACTCTTGCATTTTTAGAAGACAGCAACTGACTGCTGTGAAATGGGGATATGGTCTGCCTTCCTCTGACAGTTCAACATTGCAAAATAACTGCTTGAGTGGCGCAACATATCTAATGGAGACCTGAGCAGATCATTTCCCAGAAATGTGGAACTCCATTCTTCCATTAAAAAGATTGGAGATTGGAAATCTGCATGGGACTGTCCCTCCCCAGGAATCTGGCCCAACATTCACTGTGTTAATAAAAGGCCTTGATGTTTACAGTACATTTCATGCAGATATGTGACCCTTAGTTCAATATGCCAGTCATTATTACTGTTACTGAATTATAGCCTCAGCCTTTATATTTGTAGAGAACTGCTACTTGCACCAGCCAGGTTCAAGTGAGACGTAATGAAAGTCCAGTTGTTATGGTACAATGCATGAACACAAGCATGACAACACAAACCCCTACGACAACATCAACACCAACACCGACCCCAACATCAACACCAGCCCCAACATCAAACTCAACCCAAACATCAACACCAACACCAACATCAACCCCAACCCCAAACGCAACATCAACCTCAACCCCAACCCCAACCACAACAACATCAACCCCAAACACAACATCAACCTCAACCCCAATCCCAACTACAAACACAACATCAACCCCAACTCCAAACACAACAGCAACCTCAACCCCAACACCAACACCAACCACAACACTAACATCAACCCCAACCCCAACCACAACATCAACCCCAACCCCAACCACAACATCAACCCCAACCCCAACCACAACATCAACCCCAACCCCAACACCAACATCAACCTCAACCCCAACACCAACATCAACATCAACATCGACACCAACATCAACAATGACCACAACAACAACGACAACAACAAGATCACCACGATCGTCGTCATCAGAAAGCAGTGAATCATCTTCATCGGAAAGCAGTGAATCATCTTCATCGGAAAGCAGTGAATCATCAGAAGAATGCAATACAAAGGTAAATTGCAGAACTTTGAAAATTTTATTTCACTAAATAATGGTTTGCAACATCCTGGAAACCTGGTTTGAAGTAGAGTCATAGAAATGGAAACAGACCCTTCACTCCAACCCATCCGTGCCGACCAGATATCCCAACTCAATCTAGTCCCACCTGCCAGCACCCCACCCATTTCCCTCCAAACCCTTCCTATCCATATACCCATCCAAATGCCTTTTAAATGTTGCAATTGTACCAGCCTCCACCACTTCATCTAACAGCTCATTCCAAACATGCACCACCCTCTACGTGAAAAAGTTGCCCCTTAGGTCTCTTTTGTATCTTTCCCCTGTCACCCTAAACCTATGCCCTCTAGTGCTGGACTCCCTGACCCCAGGGAAAAGACTTATTTATCCTATCCATGCCCCTCATGATTTTGTAAACCTCTAATAAGGTCACCCCTCAACCTCCAATGCTCCAGGGAAAACAGGCCCAGTCTGTTCAGCCTCTACCTATAGCTGAAATCCTCCAACCCTGGCAACATCCTTGTAAATCTTTTCTGAACCCTTTCAAGTTTCACAACATCTTTCCGATAGGAAGGAGACCAGAATTGCACAAATTGTCCAAATAAAACCTCGACTTGAAACCATCCAGCATAAGTAGGAAGAAATTGAAGTGAGGTGCGTCATTTGGCTTCTTATTCATGTTCTGCCATTCACAAGATCATGGCTGACCACCTACTCAACCACTTTACTGTGCCTTTTTAAAAAATTCATTGATGGAATGTTGGTGTCGTTGGCTGCCCATTTGCCCTTGAGAAGGCGGTGGTGAACTGCTTCTTGAACTGCTGTAGTCCACCTGCTGTGGGTTGACCTACAAAGCCATTAGGGTGGGATATTGACCAGCGACAGTGAAACAATGGCAATACATTTCCAAGTAAGGACGTTGAGTGGCTTAGAGGGGAACTTGAAGGTAATGGTGTTTCCATGTAACTGCTGCCCTTTCTGAAAGAATATGACATTTCTTTCAGTAAGGAGATTAAATTGATATGCATTTTTCAGGTTGTACTTTCACCAAAGCCCTTGATAATTGCAAAGGGCTCCCTTGCTTTTATGTTTCAACCTTCTTATAATAGACGCAACTTCCACTACTTGCCTTCTTAATTGTTAGCTTTCTGTGATTCATATTCAAGTATACTCCTTGCCCTTTGAATCGCAACACTTACTCATCTCTTACATGAAAAGAAAAGCTGCTTTTCATTTTTCCAACCAAACAGACCCTGTCTGCGCTTTTCCATAATGTAGCTCTGCCCCCATGTAAAAATGAAACTCATGCATATGTCCTGAATTTGCACCTATTCTGATGTGTTTATAATTAACTCTAAACCCCATGCAATTTCATCACATCATGGAACATTTAAGATATTTTTTATACTGATGTCAATGTGTCGAATGAGACAGACTCGGAGATTTAATATGGTTTTATTGTAAATCTATACTTTAGCACAAACCTCAGTTTCCACTTTTCCACTTCTCGACTATTTTCATTTCTAGAAGCCAACCCGACCTCAGAGGAACTTGGCTCCTTTTTTCCGTTGTTAAAGTTTACCATCAAATTTCCCAACTAGAGAACTCAGATTCCTTTGTAAAACTCCACTACCAAACATCAATAAATACTGGCTCAGCCAGCAACACCTCTGTCCAACAAGTGAATAAATTTTAAACATTAGATGCTCACTGTATAGGAGAAGTCCAGGCAACACTGATACGTGTTTTTCAGCTGACTCAGAATGTACTCCAGTATGAAAGTGGTTGATAACACAAAAATCAGATCAGCAATGGCACCACTTATTATCTTCCCAAACCCAATGACATGTGATTGGTTAAACCAACAATACACTCTCTTCCTTTTAGCAAACACAGCAAGCAGCTTATGAGGCCCCACAAATAACAAATGCATAAGAAGAGCAATTCATCCAATTATTGATGGTGCTAGTTGAGCAACCTTTGACCACGAGAGCTTCATTGACTTTGGATAACAACATGGGATCTTCTTTGTTCACTGACATGGACAGACTGTCTTATTTTGGCCTCCCATTTAAAGCTTTGCTCCAGTGCCCATGACACAGTCACTCATCATTGTGCTGCAACCATACTATGTTCTTTCTTTCTACAATGAAAACTTTGTCCTTTGATCATTTGGCTTTAAGGAAAAGAGCTGTGTTATGAAGTTAAGTTAGCACATTGCTATCTGAGGGAGATTTAAACTTGCCTGTGCAGAGATAGGTTACTGAAGTCAAAATCTGGACAATCAATATGCTTGATCATAAAGAAGACCTGATTGATTGATTAAGACAGATTTTTAAGATTTTCTGTTCAAGAAATATCTACACAAAGACCTCTGTATCCTCTGAATTGGAGATATAACTGATACTTCTTATATCAGAGATCTGGCAGAGGTCAAAGATACAGACATTGCAGGAAGAGACATGGTTCAAGATGGTGGTATTGGTGGAGGCGTCGCTGGGGCAGACGAAGGCGTAACAGATGGAATCGCCACAGGTACTACAGAAGATACTGAAAAGGCTGGAAGAACTGGAGAGAGTAAAATCCAAATTTAGTAAGTATCACCAGAGATTTACTTTTGTTTTATTTCATTTTTGTTTTCTCCTGGATTGCATAAAATTATAACCAATTTGCATTGGTTCTTATTTGTTCCCATCTAATCAATTTTGCTATCCAATTCCCAAATCAATTTTCCTCTCCCTCATTCCGCCTCCTCTATAATCTATTGAACTATCGAAACATAGGAATAGGAATAGGCCATTCAGCCCATTGAGCCTACTCTGCCATTTTAGACCTTGGCTGATTATTTACCTCAATGCAATATTCACATGCTATCCCTACATTTCTTGTTGTCATTAATAACTAGAAATTTGTCAATATCTGTCTTGAACTTTCTTAATGACTAGACTTCCATCACCTTCTGAGGTAAAGGATTCAACAGATCCACCATCGTCAAAGCGAAGATATTTCTCCTCTTTTCAGCTTAAATTAGCTTGCCTTTCAGTCTGAGACTGTGCTCCCGTATACCAAGCCCTACTAACCAGTATCTACACTTTAATAATTTTATGGGTCTCTATAAAATCAACTCTCATTCTTCTGAACTGCAGAGAATAGAGTCACTTCAATCTGTCATCACAGGACAATCCCAGCAATCCAGGAATCAGTCCGGTTATAACTCTTTACATTCTCTCTGTGGTCAGAATATCCTTCCTCAGAGCTGCACACATGCTCCAGGTACAGCCCCATCAGTGTCCTGTACAATTGAAGCAGGATCTCTTTGCTCCTACACTCAAATCCTCTTGCAATAGAAGCTAACACAGTGCTGACCTTACAAATTCCTTGCTGCAGCCGCGTGCTAGCTTTTGGTGACTTATGAACACAGACACCTAAGTCCATTTGGATATCAGCACTTTCCAATCTCTCACTATTTTAGAAATATCGTACGCCTGAGTTCCTCCTATGGATGTGGATATTTCACACTTAGCTAAATTATTATTGATCTGATATTTGTTGCCCACTCTAAAGCCTCTTTCTAACCCCCTCACAATTCATATTCCCACAAAGTTTTGCATGATTTGAAAACTTTGAAATCTTGCATTTATTCCTCACATCCAAATCATTGATGTAGACAGTGAATCATGGGTCCCAAGCACTGCAGGACCCCACTCTTTATATCTTGCCAAACTGAGCCCAAGGGGTGATGGAAGTCCAATCATTAAGTAAGTTCAAGAAGCTTTTGACTTCTTCCTCATTATCCTCATTCCCATGCGGATCATTTTCATCTTTAAATGTTTTACATTGTCTGTTGTAGTGGTTTTGTTTAAAATGATATGATGGGATTAATTTTTCACTATTATTTTGATCTTGTGTACTGTATTTGTTCATTGTCACCTCCCAGATGCTACTTTTCAAAGTTGAAAAATCCAACGACCTGCTTTATAACTTATTTGTCTAATACTAGGGATCAGACTTTACTTCTGAATTGCCTCCAGTATTCAAAATTTTCTCCTTTATCTCATGGCGACCAGAACCAGACACAGCACTTAAAGGGCAGCCTGTGCAAAGCACAATATGATTTTGCCAACTGATTAGTACCCAGTACCTTTTTCTTTTATTCATGAGTCACAAGCAATGCTGATAAACCAAGATGATAAACATCCTACAATCACAACCATTTTCCTTTGCCCTGGCATTACTCTAACCAATGGAAAGTCTATTACCTGGTTCCTATTAACTCCAATTTTGCTAGTGCTCCTTGAAGCCACACTTGTTAAAATGGGGCCTTACTGTCAAGGGCAGTCATCCTCTCCTCACATCTTGAGTCTATCTCTTTTGTCCTTGTTTAATTAAGGTTGTAATAATGTCAAGAGCTCAGTGGCCCTGGTAGAACAGACACTGAGAGTTAGTGAGTTGTTTGTTGCTGAGCAAGTACCACTTAATAGCAATGTAGATGGCCTTGTGTCACTCTGCAGATGATTGGGAATAGACCGATAAGGTGGCAATCTCCAAAAGTGGATTTGTCCTGTTTTTTACGCTTAGGACATACCTGGGAAACTTTTCTCATTTCCAGGGAATTGCCAGTCTTGCAGTTGTATTGGAACATGTTGGCCAACAGCATTGTCAACATTGGAGCACAAGTCTTTTGTTTTATTGCTGTCTGGCTTCCTTACCATTGAAGGTGGGAATATTTTTGGAACCTCCTTGTCCTGATTATCATCATTCACAACTGGCCATGACAGGTCTGCAGCGAATGAGATCTGATTTAATGGTTAATTGATCACTTAGCACTGTCAACATCATGTTGCTTCCACTATCTGGCATGTAAGTAGCCCTGGGTTGGAGTTTTATTGACACTCTATTTTTAGATACAGCCAGCACTGTTCCTGCATACCTTCCCTTACTCCTTATTGAATCATGGTTTCTCCTTGGTTTGCTGGCAATGATAGATTTGGGGATATGCAACCACATGAGGTTACAGATTGTTGTTGACTATAATTCTGCTGCATGATGGCCAACAGCTTATCATAGATGTCCAGTTTGAGTTGCTACTTTAGTTCAAAATCTATCCAATTTAGCACAGTGATAGTGCAACACACCACGACCAATATTTTCACTGAGAAGATAGACTTCATCTGGACTACATATATCTTGCCTTGAAGGGCTCCATATGCAGTGTGTATACAATGTTGAAACTCTGTCTGGCTGTTATTTTCCTGGGGGTTTATAAGCTGCACACACAGATATCAGTTGGTTGCTGCAATGTCATAACTAATCATGTGCTCTCCTGTAAAATAACCCATGAAGGTGATCAATCCTAGTTATTGATTACGATACAATTTTTGGTTACATGGCATGGAAAAAAAGTGGAAAACATTGAGACATTACTGAACACAAGCACTGAGTAAGAAAATTATTCTATAGGTAAGGCACATGATTGAAAGTCTTAAATTGCGCTAAAGTGCATGGTATAAATCTTTGATCTTTTTGTTGGTTAAAGCATTGAAGAATGAAAGCACAGCGTGCTAGTGAACAGATAAAATTCCCACCAAGGGATCAGCTCAACTCATTTGACCAGGGAATTGGTCAAATTGACAGCTAATAATGCAAAGTCAAAGGCAAATTGTAAAAAATGTCCACTATATTCCCTAGTTAAAATTGGGACACAGCCCACCTCCTAAAATAATTCAAAGTATTTGAACACCATTCAGAGTGATGGTTTGAGATTCTGGACTGATGCAGAAGATCAAGTTTTAAGGTTTGCTTAGCAATTGGGAATGAAGACTTAAATGACACAGGCTTAAATGATCAGAGATTCAAATGATATAAAGTACATTATAACAATAATTCAGAGTTAGTTTAAACTTGCATCTTCATCAACTCATGTTATTTTGATTAATTCATGTTATTTAGATAGACTTCTCCATAATCCACAGACTCCTTCATGAGCAGATGCTAAGAAAATGGTTCACAGTGTGAGTATTGAATTAGTGATTGCATCCATCCACATGGAAGCTTTCCAGATAGATTTACTACACAAATCGACATATACAGGTATTATCAAAATGTATCTGAGGATGGATGTAAGTGCAGAACAATCCTCACAGGTCATTGAAATGTGAAGGCCCAAAGTACAAACATTCTGGTTTGTATGATCATGATAACCACCAAACACAGCAAGACTTATTAGAAAGCATGGTCTTCTGCAAGCACTAAGAAAAATTCTTGGTTTCACTAACTTCTGCAAGGTATGTGAGAGAGGCAGTGTACTAGAGAAAGAGACTACTGCTACTACCAAGAGTTCTATGCTAACATAAACAGACAGACACAGAATGAACACCTTCAAGCTACAATTAAAGGTAGCTGGAATCCTGCTAGAGGTGGAGAAATGAAGTGATCGACAAACCAAAACCCAATTTTTGTTCCAGCATATAACAGGAAGGGGTGAATGCACCACATGGGCTGAGGACCATCATTTCCCTTTCAAAATCAATTTTGATTTAGTGCCTCTTTCTTTCCTTATTCTTCCTTTTTGGCATTGCTGCGCTGTTTCAGTGCATTGCTGGGCACTCAGATCATTGATATCAACTTTTAAAAATCAATAGCATATCCAGCCAAAATCATCATCACAGGATCTTGGCATAACAGAAACTTACTTATATGTTACAGGGATTTAGAGGGTGACTTCTTACTGTAAGTCATTCAACAATCTTTTAGGAAGAAGGGATATGTGTATGTTAATTTGAAGAGAGTTCACCTTTAATGACACTATGCACATACAATGCTGTGACTCTGCCTGGTAACTACTGTGCTGTGGACCTGCAAGTTTCTGATACATCATTCATTCGGTTGTATCATGTCAGTTTCATAGCTTGTAATTTATTTTGTTTTCAATAAACTAACACAGGAAGTTAATCCATTCAAAATAAAGGATTGCATTTGGGACCATTATTACTGAAATGACAGTTATTATTCCAAATCCTGTCTCGGACAGATGCATCTGTAACAGATAGATCGGTAACAATTAAGTCAAGTAAATTTAACTCTCTTGATGGTTCCCTCATCATCTGCTGCAGACCCAGTCTAGGAGTTTTATCCTATAGCAATTAACTTGCTTGGCCAGTAGTGGTGTTAACAAGCCAATCTGATGATAGACATTGAAGTCCCCCATCAGTGCACATTCAGAAAGTTTGCTACTCTCAGTGCTTCATTCATTTTGTGTTCAACATGGAGGAGTAGTAATGCGTCAACTGTGGGGAAGTGTGATCAGTAGTAATCAGCAGCGCATTTCATTGAATGTTTGACATGAAGACACGATACTTCATAGTATCCAGAAGCAATGTTAAAGATTCCAGCAGTAGCCCCCTCCTGACTGTGTATCATTGTGCTGCCACCTTTCATGGATCTCTCCTATATGTGAAACAATGCATATCCAGGGATGGTGATGATGATGCCTGGGACATTATGTAATATGATTAAGTCAGTATAATTATGTGAATCTGTTGCCTGACTCATTTGTGGGACAGCTCTCCTAAGTTTGGCACAAGCCCCCTGATGTTACTCAGCAGGGTCAACAAGGCTGACTTCACTGGTTCCAGTGCCTAGGCTGATACTGAGTGGTGTGACTTGTTTCATTCTTTTTAGACTTTGTATTGCTGTGACATTGCTGTGGAACATGTTACTGGGTCTTGAAGGCCGAGGAAGGCAAGGACTGCAGATTTGTCCCTAAAGGATTCTAATAAATATTTAAGACAATGGTTTCATGGTCACTATTAGCCGAGCTTTTTATGCCAAATTTAATTGAGCTTAAATTCTATCAATTGCTGTGATAGGATTTGAACCCAGATGATAAGCCTTTGGATTACCAGTCTAGTGATCTTGCCACTACATCATTGCTTCCCTCTATATAAATTGTCAAAATTGTCAAGATAAAGGGTCACGAATATTTGATCATTTTGGAGGATCTGGTAAATATTTGCATCTGAAAGTGAAAATAAACCTTTTAGCTCCATTTCATGCATGTAGCTTTCCGTGAACAGAATCAAAATACTCTATGTATCTGTGCTTGATTACTGTAGAAAGGACTAATGATACTTGTAGAGTTAAACTATTAATAAGATACTGGTACCATCATATCTAGAAGGAAGTAAGCATCCTTTCCAGCATTAGCCCCTTTCTAAGGAGGTATCCACAAGGAAATCAAATTTCCCTTTAACTGGAGAGATTTTTCATGAACTGAAAAGACTCTCCAAAAACACCTTTCAGAAATGATTAACTAATATTCAGCTGAAACAATTGGGCATTTTCACTGAATTAATTTCTCTGATTAATTTGCAGATTTTGGGAGAAAACCAAAGAATGAGAAGAAATGTCACAGTGAAGGAAGATGATCTGCAGGAAGAATATTTGATGATTGAAAATTTAATTTTAAAATATGTGGATCTTTAATTATTAGTAGTTTACTGTGTATTTGCTATTACTGTAATGGTATAAGATAATTCAATATAATTCTTGTTCATTATCACTGCTCAGCACAATCTGAATGAATTAAATATGATATATTCCATCGTAGGTGCTGATATTGAATATTGAATTTTTGTGTCATTGGGACTCTTTCAATTTCATATATGTGTATTTGCCTGTTGGTGTCATGAGAGAATCTATTACACATGATCTGAGTTAATCGTTTCCTGACAATAAATGAGACTGAATCGGAGTCATTTTACCCACACAAAGGTGAACCAGACATATATGTTTTTCAAATAAATGGTTCCCTCTTTCAAATAAAATTAATTATTTATAGTGCATGGAAATGCCTATTTACCCATTGCTGATTTATTCAGCCCTGAAATATGTGTGGTGAACTGATATGAACAGATTCAGTGGCTGTAATACTCTCCTATCTTTAGTGTGCCATTACCACTGCATGAAACGGGATAGGTTTTTAAGCAATCTAGAAACACAAGATTGCACATCCATGAGGTGATGTGCAAAATCAGCAGCAGCAGAGTTGTAGTCAAACTGTAACCTCCTGACCTGGCATAACCATTACCCCTTTTCTATAGTTATGATCAAATTGAGGGATCAACCTTGGTGCGTGTGTTGATACAACAATGCAATCCCATAACCATGGATCAAAAGTCATTCTCTGCATTGTTGCCATATCCAACTGTGAATTGTGGTGGCCAATTAAACAAATAATTGGAAAAAGATTGGCCACAAAATCTCCGTCCTCGATAATGGGGTAGCCAGCAGATCAAAAGACAAATGTGAGGCAATTGCAACACTCTTCAGCCTGAAGGGCGGCACGGTGGCACAGTGGTTAGCACTGCTGCCTCACAGCGCCAGGGACCTGGGTTCAATTCCCGCCTCAGGCGACTAACTGTGTGGAGTTTGCACGTTCTCCCCGTGTCTGCGTGGGTTTCCTCCGGGTGCTCCGGTTTCCTCCCACAGTCCAAAGATGTGTGGGTCAGGTGAATTGGCCATGCTAAATTGCCCGTAGTGTTAGGTAAGGGGTATATGTAGGGGTATGGGTGGGTTGCGCTTCGGCGGGTTGGTGTGGACTTGTTGGGCCGAAGGGCCTGTTTCCACACTGTAAGTAATCTAATCTAAATGTTGAGTGGATAATCCATCTGAGTCTCCTGAAGATCCCAGCATCACAGATGCCAGTTTTCAGGCAATTAGATACGTTCCATGCAAGATCAAGAAACGACCAAAGAAACAAAGGCTGGGTCTTGGCAAACACACTGATGACATTTGTTGCACAGTTCAGCTACCATACTGACATTTACCTGGTAATGTGTAAATTTGTTCAGGTGTGTCATGTCTAAATTTGCAGGACATATCTAACATTAAAGAACAACTCTTTAATCCATTCAAGCGAATGCTGTTTATATTCATTCCATCACAACATTCGATCATACTTCAGAAGTTATCAAAGAGGTTCATTAACCTGAGTTAAGTAAGCTAAGAATGTCCCCACATGGTTTACCATTGCCATTAACCATGAGAGTTTAGTAGTATTCTTGTCCAGTAGAAAGGTCCTGATGGCTTCTATTTTTGTGGATCTGCTATTAGTCCTGTTACTTTTGCAGTATGTCCCAAGAACTTGATAATGGCCTGGAAATAATGGACTTAATATTGAGTATTAAGCCAGCATCCTGTAGCCCATGCAAGAACCTCTGTGTTCCATTCTCATGTTGAGCTTTAGTGGACCAGTGGAGAAGAATGTTGTCCATATAGCATTCAATACCTTCTATTCTTTTCAATATATTGGACATTTGTAGGTCAAAGGGCTGACAGTTAATGCAATAATATTCATAACAGAAATTTATGGGACACTTAGCTGTCCTTTGGGCAATTAGGACTCGGAAATAAATAGAATCATAGAATTCCATAATGTGGAACAAGATTATTCAGCCATTGTGTCTACACCAACCCTCTGAAGAGCATCCTACCCAGACCCTATTCCAGTATCCCTCTATTTAGCATAGTACCAACCCACATAACCTGCACATCCCTCGACACTGCAAGGCGATTTAGTATGGTCAATCCACCTAACCTGCACACCTTATCAGGTTTGTCCCAGAACTTTATGGGATGCTAGTGAAAAGATTGCTGGACCCCTTGCTAATATGTTTGTACCATCAACAGTCATGAGTGAGAGCCAGAAGACTGAAGATTGACTAACATGGTGCCTTTATTTAAGAATGACTGTAAGGAAAAGCCAGGGAGTGACCAAACAGTGAACCTTACATCAGTGGTGGGTAAGTTGTTGGAAGTGATTCTGAGGGATACGATTCTCATGCATTTGGAAAAGCTAGGGCATTTACAAATAATCAACATGGCTTTGTGCATGGAAAATCATGTCTCACTAACTTGATTGAGTTCTTTGAAGAGGTGACAGAGGAGACTAATGAAGGGATAATTGTAGACATTGTCTGCAATTGTATATGGATGTCAACAAAGCGTTCGGCAAGATTCCGCATTGGTAGACTGGTTAGCAAGGTTAGATCACATGGCATCCAAGGGCAGCTAGCCAACTGGCTATAAACTGGTATGAAATAGGAGACAAAGATTAGTGGAGGGTTTCTTTTTGGACTGGAGACCTGTGACCAGTGGTCTGCCACAAGAATCGGTGCTGGGTCCACTGCGTTTTGCCATTTATATAAATGATTTGGATAGGAGCCATGGTTAGTAAATTTGCAGATGACGCCAAAATAGATGATGTAATGGACTTTGAAGAAAATATGACTCAGGGGACAATGAGGCCTTGATCAGATGGGCTAATGGGCTGAGGAGTGGTAGGTGGAGTTCAATTTAGAGAAATGTAGATAATTGCATTTTGAGGGTAAGGCAAATCAGGGCAGGACTTATACAGTTAATGGTAGGGCTCTGGGACTCTGCCAAACAAAGAGACCTAGTGGTGCAGATGCATAGTTCCTTGAAAGTGGAGTCGCAGATAAATAAGGGAGTTAAGAAGGCATTTGACACACTTGCCTTCATTAGTCAAATCATTGAGGAGAGGAGTTGTGACGTCATGTTGCAGGACATTGGGGAGGTCACTTTTGGATCGCTGCACACAATTCTAGTCGCGCTTCTATAGGAAGGATGTTGTTAAGCTAGTGTAGAATAGACTTACAAGGGTGTTGCCAGGACTGGGGGATTTGAGTTATGCGGAGAGGTTGAATAGGCTGGGCTTTTCTGTCTAGAGTGTCAAAGGCTGATGGACAACCTTACAGAGGTTTATAAAATTATGCTGGGCATGGATAAGGGAGTCCGAAACTAGGGGCACAGGTTTAGGGTGAGAGGGAAAAGATTTAAAAGGGACCTGAGGGGTAATGTTTTCACACAGAGGGTGGTGTGTGCATGGAGTGAGCTGCCAAAGGAAGTGATGGAGGCTGATACAATATAACATTTAAAAGGCATCTGAATGGGTATATGAATAGAAGGGATTACAGGGTTATGGGCAAAAAGCTGGCAAATTAGACTAGGTCAGATTGGGATGTTTGGTCAGTGTGGATGAGTTGGATTGAAGGGTCTAATTTCCATGCTGTATGACTATGAATTAATCTTTGGACAGTGGGAGGAAACCAGAGTGCTCAGAGGAAACCCATGCAGACATGGGAAGAAAGTGCAAAATCTATATAGTCACCAAGGCTCGCTTATTCTGCAATGCTCACATCCATGAATTAACTTTAAACAAATTCCAATGGATCATTTTGATTTGGGGACTGGAAACATTGATGAGCTATATACACTCAGCTGCATGACCTTTAAAATAATATTCTTCAGAGCACAACCTCAATCTTCACATCTATCTTGAACTTTAGTCAACGTATGACCTTCCTGGTTCTGAAAAAAACTGATGAGTTTGGCATCTACTTTGAGATTAGATTAGATTCCCTACAGTGTGGGAACAGGCCCTTCAGTCCTACCAGTCCACACCAACCCTCCGAAGAGTAACCCACCCATAGCCATTTCCCTCTGAATGATGCACCTAACACTATGGGCAATTTAGCACGGCCAATTCACCTGACCTGCACATCTTTAGACTGTGGGAGGAAGCCGGAGCACCAGGAAGAAACCCACGCGGACACGAGAAGAATGTGCAAACTCCACACAGACAGTCACCCAAAGCTGGAATCAAGCCTGGGACTCTGGAGCTGTGAGACAGCAGAGATAACCACTGAGCCATCGTGCCGCCCAAAATGTTGCATTGAGGTTCATTAGGGTTGTAAAGAGGCAGAGGAACTGATGACTAAACTCAACTGGTGGTCTTCCAGCTGATAATTTGATAAAATTTAATGATGTGTGTCACAGCTTACCTGGGAGGGTGTGCTGATATCGAGCCCCGCTGTTCCCGGAGTCACTGTAAAAGTGAAAAGTTAATTAAACTACTAAAGTTCAGTTCAGAGGAAATACACTCCAAGTTTTGGCCATTAACAAGGAAATAACTACTTACTGTGATTTTCTTGACCAATAGGAAATAATAGGGAAAATGAATTTCTAATTAATGACTGTACAATTTAAATTTTACCTCTTTTAAATTCACACATATAAATAAGTACACAAAGAGTAAGAAACAACTACTATGAATGGAGATAAACAAAAGGTCAGGGAACATTCTCTTGCATCACCAGTACAAACCGCAATGAACTGCATGGGCTGATTTTTCAACGATGCCACTATTTTCACAGTGATGGCCAATCTTTAGTTCACTTGTATATTAATTTGACACAGAGTCTTTCTTTTCAGCTTGGGTTTTAGAATTATTTCTTTCAGCATCCTTGAATGTGGTTATCTTGCTTTTCTGATAGAAAATTAGAACAACTTTAGTGTGACAGTGGACAGAGAGATATTGATCCAGACAACTTTGGAAGTTTGCCTGCTTCTCTGTGTGCATTTCTCTCACAGACTGTGTGTGGTAGATGCAGCCTGAGGAACCGGGGGTTGTTTACTATGCTGAACCTTCTTGATCCCACAATAAATGGTGAAATTTCATCTGGCTCAATGTTCCCAAAAGAGCAGGATTGTTCCATATGCATCAGCTAGCTTCACCCATCTCTTGCCATTGCCCATAACTCCTCTTTTAAAAACAGTGCCTGTTTTTCTCATTTTTAGTCCACAGTCCAAAAGTAAAAATGATACCTTCTCTTATATGAGGTTGAGGGCTGTATAGGCTCCTTGTTGTGTAGCAAGTACAGTTAATCATACAATATTACACCAAATCGTCAGTCTGGTGCTGTGACACTCATCACACCATTTCTCTGCAATATGTAGAAGTACTGAATTGAAGCAGAAAACAGGCAAAGAGAAAAGTGGAATTGAAGTGTCTTTCAACCTATTTACACAACCAAAATGAAAACCATTCTCTTCCTGTTTGCAGAAGCCCAGGTCGCTTCCTAATCTGGCAAGTGTTGAAATATGCTAAGGAAAAGTTTTTTGCATTATTTATTGTTGAGATGATTAGATGTTAACCCAAAGGACTAATTATCCAAAATATTTCATCTTTAAAATTCTGTGTTTTGATTTAGGGGAAATTTGTGAAAATGCAGCCTTGGTAGCCAGTGGTACGATCGAGGATGCTACAATTACAAAGTTGAATGAAGACTTTGTGATGAATACCCTCTTTGCTGTTGTGGGGTGTGCAGTAACAAATGTAAGTGACACCAAACAAAACTGACTTCATTTTCCTCATAATGAACATTGCCATTATGAATTTCTTCTGCTGACTGTGCAAATATTTTACTATTGAGAGATTAAAAGAAGCCTCTGGCATTTTACATTATTGTTGTTTATGATGGAAGATTTTATTATATTCTATCAAAAGCTAAAATCGAATTGTATTTTCTGTGCATCTAAGTTACTTTCTGTTGTCATCATATTTCACAAATTGCTTTAATTGCTTTGATCAAATGGCAGAGCAGTTTCAATGAAACAATTGGCTGAATTCTGTTCTTTCCCAATATCGACTGGAACCTCCGAAGTGCAGATGGTTATGATGGAGCCGTTTTTGTCAGGTGTGTTCAGGAGGGTTTCCTTACTCAGTATGTAGTCAGACAGATGAGGGGAGAGGCCATTTTGGATTTGGTGTTCAGCAACGAGCCAGGACAGGTGTCAGATCTCACGTGGGAGAGCAGTTTGGTGAAAGTGATCACAACTGCCTCACATTTAGTATAGCTTTGGAGAGTGAAAGGAGCAGTTACCTAGGGAAGATATTTAATTTTGGAAAAGGAAATTATGACACTATCAGACAGGAGTTGGGAAGTATAGACTGGGAACAATTGTGCCACAGAAAGGGCACAGCAGACATGTGGAGACTTTTTAACGGGCAGTTGTTGCAAGTGATGCACAAATGTGTTCCTCTGAGACAGGTAAGAAGGGATAAGATTAAGGAACCTTGGATGACGAGAACAGAGGAACTTTGCGTCAAGAGGAAGAAGGCAACTTACGTAAGGTGGAGGAAGCAAGGATCTAGCACAGCTTTAGAGGATTACAGGCTTGATAGAAAGGAGCTCAGAATTGGACTGAGGAGAGCCAGGAGGGGCATGAAAAAGGCTGGGCAAGAAGGATTAGGGAGAACACAAAGGCATTTTACTCATATGTGAGGAAAAAGAGAATGATCAGGGAGAAGTTAGGGCTGGTCAGGGATAGCGTAGGGAACTTTTGTGCGTGGAGTCTGAGCAGATAGGGGAAGCCCTAAATGAGTTTTTTGCTTCGGTTTTCACCAAGGAAAGGGAACTTGTTGTCAATGAAACATAGAGGAGCTGGGATACAGTCTTGACCAGATCAAGATTGGTGAAGTTGATATGCTGGAAATTTTGGAAAACATTAAGATTGATAAGTCTCCAGGGCCTGACCAGATTTATCCTAGGCTGCTCTGGGAAGTGAGTAAGGAGGTTGCTAAGCCGCTGACGAGAATATTTGCCTCCTCACTCTCCACAGGAGTGGAAGGAGGTGAATGTTGTTCCTCTATTCAAGAAGGGTGATAGGGAAATCCCTGGCAATTACAGACCAGTCAGTCTTACGTCTGTGGTCAGCAAAGTTTTGGAAAGAATTCTGAGTGATAGGATTTATGACTATTTGCTGAAAATGTGTTGCTGGAAAAGTGCAGCAGGCCAGGCAGCATCCAAAGAGCAGGAGAAGCGACATTTCGGGCATGAGTCCTTCTTCAGGAATGAGGAGGGTGTGCCAAGCAGGCTAAGATAAAAGGTAGGGACGAGGGATTTGGGGGAGGGGCATTGGAAATGCGATAGGTGGAAGGAGGTCAAGGTGAGGGTGATAGGCTGGAGTGGGGGTGGGGGGCAGAGAGGTCAGGAAGAAGATTGCAGGTAAAGAAGGTGGTCCTGAGCTCGAGGGATTTGACTGAGACAAGGTGGGGGAGGGGAAATGAGGAAACTGGAGAAATCTGAGCTCATCCCTTGTGGTTGGGGGTTCCTAGGCGGAAGATGATGCGCTTTTCCTCCAGCCTCATGTTGCTATGGTCTGGCGATGGAGGAGTCCAAGGACCTGCATGTCCTTGGTGGAGTGGGAGGGGGAGTGGAAGTGTTGAGCCATGGGGTGGTTGGGTTGGTTAGTCCGGGTGTCCTAGAGGTGTTCTCTGAAACGTTCTGCAAGTAGATGGCCTGTCTTCCCAATATAGAGGCAGCCACATCGGGTGCAGCGGATGCAGTAAATGATGTGTGTGAAGGTGCAGGTGAATTTGTGGCGGATATGGAAGGATCCTTTTGGCCCTTGGAGGGAAGTAAGGGGGAAGTGTGGGCGCAAGTTTTGCATTTCTTGTGGTTGCAGGGGAAGGTGCCAGGAGTGGAGGTTGGGTTGGTGTGGGGTGCGGACCTGCTGAGGGAGTCACGGAGGGAGTGGTCTTTTTGGAACGCTGATAGGGGAGGGGAGGGAAATATATCTCTGGTGATGGGGTCCGTTTGGAGGTGGCGGAAATATGTGGAGGTTGGTGGGGTGGTAGGTGAGGACAAGTGGGGTTCTGTCCTGGTGGCGATTGGAGGGACGGGGCTCAAGGGCAGAGGAGCGGGAAGTGGAGGCGGTGCGGTGGAGGGCATCATCGATCACGTCTGAGGGGAAATTGTGGTCTTTGAAGAAGGAGACCATTTGGGTTGTACGGTATTGGAACTGGTCCTCCTGGGAGCAGATGCAGCGGAGACGAAGGAATTGGGAATATGGGATGGCATTTTTACAGGGGCAGGGTGGGAGGAGGTGTAGTCGAGGTAGCTGTGGGAGTCGGTCGGTTTATAGTAAATGTCCGTGTTGATTTAGTTGCCCGAGATAGAAATGGAAACGTCTAGGAAGGGGAGGGAGTAGTCTGAGACTGTCCAGGTAAATTTGAGGTCGGGGTGGTAGGCGTTGGTAAAGTGGATGAACTGTTCAACCTCCTAGTGGGAGCATGAGGCAGCGCCGATACAGTCATCGATGTAGCGGAGGTAATGGTGGGGGGTGGTGCCAGTGTAGCTGCGGAAGATGGACTGTTCCACATATCCTACGAAGAGGCGGGCATAGCTGGGGCCCATGCGGGTGCCCATGGCTACTCCTTTGATTTGGAGGAAGTGGGAGGATTGGAAAGAGATGTTGTTCAGAATGAGGACCAGTTCTGTCAGTCGAAGGAGGGTGTCAGTGGAAGGGTACTGGTTGGTACGGCGGGAAATGAAGAAGCAGAGGGCTTTGAGTCCTTCGTGATGGGGGATGGAGGTGTACAGGGACTGGATGTCCATGTTGAAGATAAGGCATTGGGGACCGGGGAAACGAAAATCATGGAGGAGGTGGAGGGCGTGGGTGGTGTCTCGAATGTAGGTGTGGAGTTCTTGGACTAAGGGGGACAGGACCGTGTTGAAGTATGCAGAGATGAGTTCTGTGGGGCAGGAGCAGGCTGACACAATGGGACGGCCGGGGCAGGCAGGTTTTTGTGGATTTTGGGCAGGAGGTAGAAACGGGCGGTGCAGGGTTGTGGGACTATGAGGTTGGAGGCTGTGGATGGGAGATCTTCTGTGCTGACGAGGTTATGGATGGTCTGGGAGATGATGGTTTGGTAGTGGGAGGTGTGGTCATGGTCAAGGGGGCAGTAGGAGGAGGTATCCGCGAGCTGGCGTTTAGCCTCAGCGGCCAAACTACTACCGTGCCTCCCCTGTCTGCCGGTTTGATAGTGAAGTTGGGGTTGGAACGGAGGGAGTGGAGGGCTGCACGTTCTGAAGGTGAGAGGTTGCAGTGGCTGAGAGGGATGGAGAGGTTGAGGCGGTTAATGTCGCAGCGACAGTTGGCTATGAAGAGATCGAGGGTGGATAAGAGGCCAGCACGGGGTGTCCAGGTGGATGGGGTGTGTTGGAGGTGGGAGAAGGGGTCGACAGAGGGTGGGCGAGAATACTGGTTGAAGAAGTAGGCACGGAGGCAAAGGGAGCGGAAGAATTGTTCGATGTCTCGTCACGTGTTGAACTCGTTAATTGGAGAGCGTAGGGGAATGAAGGTGAGGCCTCTGCTGAGGACTGATCTTTCATCCTCAGAGAGGGGAAGGTCTGGAGGAATGGTGAAAACACGGTAGGGCTGGGAGCTAGGACCTGGTGTGGGGCTGGAACTGGGAGTGGAGGCAGGGACGGAGATCGGCGTGGGGGCGGGGCTAGGCATGGTGACGGAGATCGGCCTGAGGCGGGGTTAGGCGTGGTGACGGAGATCGGCGTGGGGGCGGGGTTAGGCGTGCGGTCGGAGATTGGAATGGGGCGTGGGTGGGAGCATACCTTTACTATAAACTGACCGACTCCCACAGCTACCTCGACTACACCTCCTCCCACCCTGCCCCCTGTTAAAACGCCATCCCATACTCCCAATTCCTTCGTCTCTGCCGCATCTGCTCCCAGGAGGACCAGTTCCAATACCATACAACCCAGATGGTCTCCTTCTTCAAAGACCGCAATTTCCCCTCAGACGTGATCGATGATGCCCTCCACCGCATTGCCTCCACTTCCCGCTCCTCCGCCCTTGAGCCCCGTCCCTCCAATCACCACCAGGACAGAACCCCACTTGTCCTCACCTACCACCCCACCAACCTCCACATACATCGTATCATCCGTCGTCATTTCCGCCACCTCCAAACGGACCCCATCACCAGAGATATATTTCCCTCCCCTCCCCTATCAGTGTTCCAAAAAGACCACTCCCTCCGTGACTCCCTCAGCAGGTCCGCACCCCACACCAACCCAACCTCCACTCCTGGCACCTTCCCCTGCAACTGCAAGAAATGCAAAACTTGCGCCCACATCTCCCCCCTTACTTCTCTCCAAGGGCCAAAGGGATCCTTCCATATCTGCCACAAATTCACCTGCACCTCCACATACATCATTTACTGCACCCACTGCACCCGATGTGGCCTCCTCTATATTGGGGAGACAGGCCACCTACTTGCAGAACGTTTCAGAGAACACCTCTGGGACATCCGTACCAACCAACCCAACCACCCCATGGCTCAACACTTCCACTCCCCCTCCCACTCCACCAAGGACATGCAGGTCCTTGGACTCCTCCATCGCCAGACCATAGCAACACGAGGCTAGAGGAAGAACGCCTCATTTTCTGCCTAGGGACCCTCCAACCACAAGGGATGAGCTCAGATATCTCCAGTTTCCTCATTTCCCCTCCCCCCACCTTGTCTCAGTCAAATCCCTCGAGCTCAGCACCGCCTTCCTAACCTGCAATTTTCTTCCTGGCCTCTCCACACCCCCACCCCCACTCCAGCCTATCACCCTCACCTTGCCCTCCTTCCACCTATCGCATTTCCAATGCCCCTCCCCAAGTCCCTCCTCCCTACCTTTTATCTTAGCCTGCTTAACACACTCTCCTCATTCCCGAAGAAGGGCTCATGCCCGAAACGTTGATCTCCTGCTCTTTGGATGCTGCCTGACCTGCTGCACTTTTCCAGCAACACATTTTCAGCTCTGATCTCCAGGATCTGCAGTCCTCACTTTCTCCTCCTTTATGACTATTTGGCAAAGCATAGTATGATTAAAGGCAGTCAGCACGGCTTTGCGAGGGGCAGGTCATGCCTCACAAATCTTATTGAATTCTTTGAGGAGGTGTCAAAACAGGTCAACGACGGTCGAGCAGTAGATATGGTTTATATGAACTTCAGCAAGGCATTTGATAGGGTTCCCCATGGTAGGCTCATTCATAAAGTTAGGAAGTATGGGATACAGGGAGAGTTGGCTATCTGGATTCAGAATTGGCTGGCTGACAGAAGGCAGAGAGTGGTCGTAGATGGAAAGTACTCTGCCTGGACGTCAGTGTTGCATGGGATCCCGCAGGGGTCTGTTCTTGGGCCTCTGCTCTTTGTAGTTTTTATAAATGACTTGGATGAGGAGGTTGAGGGGTGGGTTAGTAAATTTGCAGATGACACAAAAGTTAGAGGTGCCATTGATAGTATAGAGGGCTACTATAGACTGCAGCGCAACATAGACAGGATGCAGGGCTGGGCTGAGAAATGGCAGATGGTGTTCAACCTGGATAAGTGCGAAGTGATGCATTTAGGAAGGTCGAACTCGAATGCTGAATATAGGATTAAAGACAGGATTCTTGGCAGTATGGAGGAACAGAGGGATCTAGGTGTGCAAGTACATAGATTCCTCAAAATGGCCACCCAAGTGGATAGGGTTGTTCAGAAAGCATATGGTGTTTTGGCTTTCATTAACAGGGGTATTGAGTTTAAGAGCTCAAGGTTTTGCTGAAGCTCTACAAGTCCCTGGTGAGGCCACACTTGGAATGTTGCGTCCAGTTCTGGTTACATGACTATAGGAAAGATACAGAGGCTTTGGAGATGGTGCAAAGAAGGTTTACCAGGATGCTGCCTGGACTGGAGGGCTTGCCTAATGAAGAAAGGTTGAATAAGCTCAAACTTTTCTCTCTGGAGAGAAGGAGGAAGTGAGGAGACCTGATCGAGGTGTACAAAACAATGAGAGGAATAGATAGAGTCAGTAGCCAGAGACTTTTCCCCAGGGCAGGATTGACTGGTATGAGAAGTCATAGTTTGAAGACATTAGGAGGAAGGTATAAAGGAGACGTCAGAGGTAGGTTCTTTACGCAGAGAGTTGTGAATGCATGGAATGCGTTGCCAGCTGTGGTGGTGGAAGCAGAGTCATTGGGGATATTTAAGCAACTGCTGGACATGCACATGGATAGCAGTGAGTTGAGGGGTGCTTAGGTTAAGTTACTATACTTTACATTAGGATTAAATCTTGGCACAACATCATGGGCCAAAGGGCCTGTTCCATGCTGTAATTTTCTATATTCTATGTTCTATGATATCTTCTGGTTTTAATGTAACAATTAGCCTTTAGTGTGTTTTGTTAATATTGTAATGGGATATTCCTGTGCGAACATCTGCTTAAATTAGTTGTCAATTTGCAGATTGACTCCAGAAGGCAGTAACAACAGGCTCTGGTCACAAGACAAGACCGAACAGCAAATCCCAGTTTGTTCACATTGAATTCTTTCTGCCAGCACAACATTGGCAAAATACTGCAGATGTTGAAAATCCTGCATAAAGAGCAAAAGTGCTGGAGAAGTTGAGCAGGTCAGGTAGCATTTGGGGAGAAAGAAAAAGAAAGTTAATATTTTAGATCGTGGACTGTTCTCTCCATTGTCCTCATCTTCTGGCCCGTTAATTATTTTTCAAACTTCCTTTTTGTTAATGTTATTTTAAAATTGAATTGTTTCTAATGAGGCAATTATCACATCCTCTCCTTTCAGCCTCCACTCAGAGACTGTACAATTCTTATAATTAACAACTGTAGCTTTCATTTCCTTTATGCATGTTTTCTTTTATCTCATAAACATACCTCATCGAAATCCTGTTCAGGAAATATCTGAGCATTTTGTTTAATTAATCTGTACTTGGGAATTAGATTTTAGTTCTTAGTGTTAATCAAATTATTATATGAATCAAACAAAGGGTCAATTTAGTCTATCAATAAACTGGTGCACAAATGAAGAACATCATCATTATTAAATGAGCGTTGTTTTTGTTGAATAAAGATATTCTTTGGGGAATAGCCCCAAAGAATATATTCCCCGATGACAACTCAACAAGACAACGACAAATATGTCATCATGATACTTATGTTAGCCAACCACAGTTTGTTCAGAAACCTGATGTCTTCTTGTGCCATTAGGTTTAAAACATGCTTTTTATGTTGATATTGAACAATGAAACTGCCCCAATTAACACTTAAAAAAGGAATGGAGCTGTAATCATTTCTGTCTAATCAGAAGCTCTCTATCATGGACCATGGATGTTACTGATGCTGTCTCCATTGTGTGTGTCTTTGGTTTCTTCTTTAAGAAAAGAGGCTAAAGACAAAACTTGCATTCTGTGGTTGCACTCTGATTGCTTAACAGTTTCCTAAAAGCAAATGAAATTTTAAAGAGCAATTCCTGTTGGGAAATTACGATGTTGTCCTACTGACAGCAGCTGTACAGCAAGTACATCTGCCACAAGGAGGCAAACTTTACTCTGGTAGCACACCCGCCTTTTGATGCCCTGAATGGTGTTAAACAAGATTGCATTCAGGTATTACCAAGCTCTCAGCACTGATGATGTCAGGCGCAAGTGAGGACTGAAGACGCTGGAGATCAGAGTCAGAGTGGTGCTGGAAAAGTACAGCAGGTCAGGCAGCATCCGAGGAGCAGGAAAATCGACGTTTCGGGCAGGAGCCCTTGTCACACTAACATTCCACATATAGTGAGAATTGGATTGTCTCACACCTGTAAACAGTTTGGTTTGACTATCAGTATCAGGAAAACAAATGTCATGGTTCAGGATGTTACCATACCACCATCTTTGTGCATTATCAATGTGATGCTGGGGATTTCCAATAACCTTACACATCTAGACTCCCACAATTACCAACAGTCTGCCACTTGAATCTGAAACCAATATCCAAATTGCAAAATCTGTGGATGCTATGTCCAAGCTGGACAGGAGAATGTAGAAAAACAGTGAGCTGAGAACACCAAACTGCCTGCATCCTCAGTGCACTCTTCTCCTGGACAACATAGGCTAAGCTGGAGAATAGGTTGAACGGTTTCCACCTTTGCTGTCTCAGACAAATACTGAGCATCTCTTGGCAGGACTAAATCACCTGCCAAAGGTCACAAAAGGTATAATTCCATCAACTTCCAATTATTGCTAAGCCAAAGGTACCCGTGTTGGTTTAATGACATTCAACATATTGATAACGAGCAAGACATTCTGTAAAGTGAACTGGCCACTGAATTGCAACTTCCTGGGCATTCATACCTCTGCTACAGGGTCACCTGCAAGCTAGATATACAACTAGAACCCAATCACTGACAGCTTTATCTAGAGGTTGACTGTTTGGAAAGGAACTGGAAGAGGTGAATAGAAATGGAAAGCTCAGTCGGCTGAGATTGGGGCTGGGAAGGAAATAGAGGCCAGTGAGTATTCTTTATTATTCACTGAATTGCGTTTTGCAGTGTTTATTGCCTATCCTTCATTGCCCTTGAGAGGTTGATGGTGATCTGCCTTCTTGAACCACTTCAGTCCATTTGATGTAGCTATGCCCACAAAGCCAATAGAGAATAGAGAAGAAGTTCCAGGATTTCAGGCAATGACAGTGAAGGAATGGTGATATAATTCCAAGTCAGAATGGTGTGCAACTTGAATGGGAATTCTCAGGTGGAGATATTCCCATGTATCTGCTGCCCTCGCACTTCTAATGGTAGTAATTGTGAATTTGGAAAGTGGTGTCTAAGGAGCCTTCAGCAGTGCATCTTGGAGGGGGCATACACAGCTGTTATTGGACACTGGTGGTGGAGGGACTCAGGGCTTACGAATGTGGTGCCACTCAAATGGCTGTTTTGTCTTGAACAGCGTCAGGATTCTTAATGTTTTTGGAGCTGCATTCATTTAGTGAAGTGAAGTCTGGAATTGTGTCTTGTTGATGGTTTTTGGTAATTGTGGGAGTCTAGATGTGTAAGGTTATTGGAAATCCCCAGCATCACATTGATAATGCACAAAGATGGTGGTATGGTAACATCCTGAACATGACATTTGTTTTCCTGATACTGATAGTCAAACCAAACTCTTTTCAGATATGAGACAATCCATTTCTCACTATATGTGGAATGTTAGTGCAATACCATCAGTGCTTTGGGGAATTGGGAGCTGGGTTATTTGCTGCAGGATACCTAGCCTCTGACTTGCTGTTTTAAGCACAGTACTTTATGATGAGCCCACTTTAGTTTCCAGTCAATTGTAGTCCCCAGGATGTTGCTAGTGGGACTGAGTGATGTTAATGTCATTGAACATCAAGGGGCAATGCTTAGATTCTCTCTTGTTGGAGATGGTCATTGCCTAGCACTTGTGTGGTGGATGCATTACTTACTACTTGTCAGTCTGATCCTGGATATCACCCATGTCATGTTGGGTTTGGGCATGGACAGTTCTGGTATCTGAGGAGTCACAAATGGTGCTGGATGTTTTGCAATCAACATCGAACATCCCTGCTTTTGAATTCATGAAAGAAGCAGCAGGAGATGGTTGTGCCAAGGAACATATACTTATCAGTTTTCCCCTGCAGTCAATGCAGCATTTATTGCCATGCCAGAGTAAGGTTCTTAAAATGGAGGGTTGCCAAAGGCTCACAAAGACTAAAATCTCTGTTAAAGATATTGATCTCATCAACATTTCTTGAGTGATTCTTACCAGTGATTCTTACTGTTCTCTTGGTGTTAGTTTATTTATATTGCCCTCAGATGCTACAACATTGGCAATCATTCTCTGATTCCTGTGGTTTATGCTGGTTTCAGTGAGTGCCATTTTCATAGTGCAATGCTATGGTTTAGAAAACAAACCGTACCACATTTTGTTCTGACTGAAGGTATCAATTTTATTGTGGTATTTTAAAATCTGTGATTTGTAATGATCATATCATCTGACAACTTATTTTTACGTTACATTTTCACCTTAGTCTTTGGGAAGAGCAATGTAAAAATTGCAACGCTATGTATGCCTTGAATACATGTTTTCCAAATGCATTCCTGTGGTGCTGTCATCAGAGGAAATCCAGCACTCATTATTCGTCTCTAATTATCATTGTGAGTCACTTTCTTCGTCAGTGCAGCCTGTGTGGCCAATGTACTCCCACAGCCCTGTCAGAAGGAATTTGAGGATTTTAAACTAGCTAAGCGATCCCAAATTAAGCAGTCAGTCACATTTTTGAGGATCTGGTCTGGTAAGTGGGTAAGATTGGGCAAGTTAAATAAAATTGCCTGTCCAAAACACATTTATCATTCAGATCGGTTTTGCAATAACTCAGTTGTTTCACTGATTACTGATCCTAGATTTAGCCCTCCAGATTTACTTAATTCACTGAGTTTTAAATTCTTCCAGATGCTGCAGTGGGATTTGATCTCACATCCTCAGTTCATAGAATTTATGCTCTGTTAGAGCAATTCCATGAGTTCCACTTCCCTGCCGTCTTACTGTAGACTTACAATGTTTGGAAAGTTAATGTTGTGGGGAAAATCACCAGCCTTGGAGTCAGAGTTGGGGTTCAACAGCAGAGTTTATTGTACAAGGAAACACCGGAGCTCCGGGGAGTGAAAGACACCAACGCACAGTGGTCAGCTGCGAGTCTGCTCTCAACCCGGAGCACATGTCAAGATACTTTTATACGTTTTGTAATACAATAGGATGGGTTATTTTCTTTGTGACATAGTTTATTCATTGTAAATATTGCAGAATCATTGTTAGCTTGGGTTCAGTCATTGTCAGTTCCAGCGTAGTCTTTGTTAATTTCAACGCGCCATTGTCAGTTTCAGCACAGTGTCAATTTCAGCGTTGGTGCAGAAGTCCATTGCCATAGTAATGGGCGCTAATTGCTCTTCCTGAGAAGGATGATTACCGCAGCTCTGGCTATTATCACTCTGTATTGGGTCCATATCAAGCTGTTAGCATTTCTATCAAAGGTGTTGGCTGGTCCCAGGCACTACAGCGGGCAGTATATACTACTCATGTGTATTCTCTCCCCCACCCGCCTTAAACTAACCAACAAGGTTGTGAGTGCATTGTGCTGGCACTCTGGTGGCCCCAGGAAGTATCTGTGTTTTCTCTGCTGTCTCTGTCTCCATAGTCTGGTCCAGTGGCCATCTTATGTATCAAGTGGCCAACTGATGGCTCAGCGGCCATCTTGTGTCTGTGTCACCCTGCCCCATGCTATCTCCCACTTCACTCGCCCCGTTTGTGGTTAAGGAGGTGATTTCGAAGATCTCCTGCAGACCACCCAATTTAGATGTACAGATAGGTCATCTCTAGGAGCTCCTCCTCCTGAAGGGTATCATGGAGTGCCAATTTCGTTGGGGTTCTTCCATGGTGACACTCACTGCTGGCACAGTTTTTGTCAGTGGCGCCTTACAGCAGAGTTTTAAATACCCAAGGCCCACACAGAATACCAGCATGAGTGCAATGAGGAGAAACATCCCGTGTGTCAAATATGGTCCCCAAGATTTACCAATCAATCACTTTAGCCAGCTGTCTGTAATTGTGGCTCTCTGTCAAAAATTATCGAGCAGCTGAACTCGGATATCCTTGATGGCTTCTGTAATGTTATCAGAGTCATCAATTACATGGATAATACAATTGTCACCTTTAATTGTAACTCCCACTTTCAGTACTAATTGATAATCCACCACGTAACGTATCTGCTGTGTGTAGACTCTGAGTTTAGCCAACCCTGTATTAATTGCTTCCACAGCTTTTGTGGTATTATTGCCTAAGATTGCCAGGCAACATCCAAGGTAATTACAATTTTTAGTGCTGATGACCCCTGCTGCGCTCCCTCAAAGATAGAGATCCCAAGAATCCACATCCCAATGAAGACCCCAGAGAGGTGGGGATTTGACAGTCAGCGCAGATGGAGCAGGTCACTATCCTTCTCCAGACATGTCCCCCACTGGGGTATGCTACAGTAAGGGGTGCCGTGAACAGGTTTGCGAGGCCTGGAGTGTCTGTTGCATAAATCCCCAGAAATAGAAATCCTTTCACCGCTCGGTAACATACATTGTCCTGTCCTCCCCTCTATCTGTCCACCCAGATCCCCTGGGTGTTCCCCTCAGCTGGTAAGTATCGAACGGGTATGTCCATGTGGCAGAGCTGACATAAGTGCCATTGCACTGACCACATATGAATTGCCTGTCCACGGTCACATTCAAGTATGCCTGCTCGCTGCAGGTGCAGATAAACTGTCCCCTGGTGACCGTACATTGCTGATAAGTGCACAATGCCTGAATGCATGAGTCATTTTTTGGAACCAGAGCATAAATGCATCCCCATCCCTGCCGTGTGAAACAGAGTGGGTAATTACTGGGTTGAAATGGGTCTTCCCTTCACTGGGCTGGGGGACCCAGCCACATGGGCCAGTGGTCCTGCCCAGCTGTACACATCTACCCTGGAGGTCCCCATTTGTACTTCCCTATCTGCCCCTTACACGGCACTCATGAGGCGTTACTGTATACAGGTCGCAAGGAGTCCACACCGGGGTGGGCACTATAGGGATTCTACTCATTGCGCCAGTGGGTAGCAGTCAGTTCTGTTCCCATACAAGCTTAGGTGGGTTTTATAGAAGAGCTTATCTTCAAATCCTGACATGTTCCCGACAGTCACAACACTTAAACACAGTGAAATACATACAGGTATATACATTTTTACGTTAAATAAGGTTATCAGTCAAAGTCTTTATTTTTGTCAGGAGGTGCAGTCGTGCTTCTGTGTGGTTTGTTCTGTTGTGTTGTCAGTGCTCTCCCCAGGATGACCATCTTGTCCGCCGTTCCTGTCTGCACCTGGGGAATGACATTAGTTTGGCCACAGGAGTCTTTAAACGGTTTTAGTTGGGTCCAGTACTTCCATGTGCCTTTTCCTTTACTGTCTATGTAGGCCCAGGTGTCCCCATTATTACCATGTCGTATGGCCCATTCCATTTTGGGGCACAGCCTGGTTTGACAGGCAATGCTTGCACCAGAACATGGCTTCCTGCTGCTCAGACCTCAGGGAAGGTGGAGCTCTCCTGCCATGCCCTTTTTGTCCTGTTTATCAATTACAGATTTCCACATCCCTTTCAATTGGGCGCTTAATTCTATGACATATCGCTGAATTTTGTCTTTTAGTGGACCCACATCGGTGCCATCTGTGATCATTGTCTCTGGCAATTGCATTGCTCGCCTGGTCATTAATTCATATGGTGTTAGCCCAGTTGCCTGATTCGTGGTGGCTTATAATTTCATTAGTATGGCTGGCAGTACCTCAGCTCACGTTCTGCCTGAGGTTTTTTTGAACGTTCTATTCATTCTTTCTACCATCCCTGAGCTCTGGGGGTAATAGAGAATGTGAAATTTTTATCTAATGCCAAGTAATTAGCAGACAGTCTTCATGACCTTGCCTGTAAAATGCGTCCCTTGGTCGGAGTTGATCTGGAGGGGCATTCCCCCCACCTCGGGCTTACCTCCTCAGCTAATATTCTGGCTACAGTGGTCATAGTGCAGCTTTTGGTTGGGAATGCCTCTACCCACTGGGTGAATCGGTCTATGATGACCAGGCAGTACATTTTCCCACAGGAAGGTGGTAGTGATGCTGTAAAGTCTATCTGAAGGTATTCCCAGGGTCCCCTAGGTCTGGGCTGATGTCCCATCTTAACGTTTATGGGTCTCCCTGGGTTATGTTGTGCACAAACCATGCATCTGCAGCAGTACATGGTCATATCTTTTCCCATTTCTTTTCCACCACCACTCGCTCCCTAGGCTTGCTATCATGGCCTCTCTACCTATATGGGAGAGCCCATAGTACAGTTCAAGCAATGTGTTCTGTATACAGGCTGGTGCTACCACCTTGTCTGCTCACCTCCAGACACCATCCTCCCCTTTGAATACCCCCTGCAGTTCCCATTGCTCTCTTTCTTCCTGCGAGGTAGCCTTCTGTAGCTGCTGAATTTGGATAGCGGCTTTTGCTAAGTCAATAGTGGCTATTGCAGCTTCATAAATGGCTTCTCATTCCAGGGCTTTTGGAGCTGCTTGGTCTCCTTCCTGGTTTCCTTTGAATTTAGCCAACCTGGGCTCTCTTTTTGTTGGCTCCTTTTGCTGGGCTTTTATTTTTATTACTGCAGCCTCTTTTGGCTGTTCACTGGCACACAGTAGTGCCTGAATTCTTAATTAGTGTCTGATAGGGGTTCCCCCTAAGGTAGTGAACCCTCATCTACTCATGCCACCATGTAGTCATGTTCTACACCAAAGGCATATTGACTGTCTGTATGTGTATTCACCATTTTTCCATTTGCTAGTTCCAGTGCTTTGGTGAGCGCTACCAGTTCTGTTTCCTGTATGGACTGACTTCCATCAATCCTCCTGGACATAACTGTTTCTAACTTATTATTTACCAGAGCCCATCCTGTTCGGGGCGATCCTGCTGCATATTTTCGTGATCCGTCCACGAAGAGGGTCTCCTCAGCTGTGTCTAGGGGGATATCCTTTATTGTCCCCCTATCTGCATCCCCATCTCTATCCCCACAGTTGTGTGGTTCCCCAGTGTATAGAATTCCCTCAGCTGGGTTCCTCCCGTATCCCTAACTATTACCACAGACCGATGTGGGGGTAAAAGAACTGCGTCTCACTTTGCCCTTCTCATATTGGAGATGGCCCTCAGTTTCCCTGTGTTTACCATCTCTCCTTGAGTGTGTTTAGTGTGGGGGATGACATTCCCTGTCATTACTATGGGCTTGCTGACCCCTATCGGCCTAAGCAGCACAGTCGAAGGCTGCTGTGCACCTGGGCAACCCAGTGACTACTGGCCCTTCTGTAGTTGAATAGTACCCTACAGGTCTTCTCCTGCTGTCATGGTCTTGGGTCACCACTGCAGAGTAAAATCCTCCCTCATTATTACAGTGGATGTGAAAATCCTTGTTGGGATCTGGCAGCCCTAGCCCAGGGGCTGATATGAGCCGAGCTTTAAGCTGACTGTATGCCTCCTCCGGTTCTGGCCCCCAGGTTACAGGTTCCAAGGTGGGCGTGCCTCCTTTAATTAATCTCTGAATCAGTTCAGCCAATTTTGCGAACTCAGGTATAAAGCTCCAACTGTAGTTGAATAGCCCCATGACATTTCTGATTCCCCTGACAGTGGCAGGTCGTGGCATCTGTTGGATTGCGTTCTTATGATTGTTGGGCATTTCTTTGAGTGCCTTGGCTATGAGGTGTCTCAGGTATAAGACTTGTGTCTTGCCAATTTGTGCCTTTTTGGGACAAACTTTATACCCTGCGGTTATCAATTCCAGTAGTACTAGACATAAAGCTTCCTGGTGTCCTGACTCACAGTTATGGCAGAATAGTTTTATTCTACTCTTGCCTCCATTCCAGTAGGTTGCTTTGTCAGGTTTTGCAAATGTAGGATATCATCTACATTTTGGAAGGCAGTGCTACCCTCTGGTAAATCTATTCTCTTCAGAATGTCGCTCATCGCAATGTGGAAAATGATGGGGCTGTTGTGAAACCCTTGAAGCAGGTGAGTCCACGTATACTCCCTGTTCTTTACTGTAAAAATGAATTTATTCTGAGACTTGGGTGTGTAACGGGATAGACCAGAACCTGTTGGCTGTGCCTAAAACAGTAAAAATCTTGTGTTCGGTGGCCAAGTCATTTACGCTGGTGGAGGGATCCGTTACAACAGGCTGCAATTTGGGTGTAACCTTGTTTAATCCTGTATAATCAATGGAGAGCCTGTAGCTCCCATCAGGCTTTATTACTGACCACATTGGGGAATAAATTGTACTTGTGGTTTCCTTCAGGATTCCCTGTCTCACTAGTCCTGTCCATGTTAACTAAACCTGTATCTAACTTTGTTTCTGCCCAGGGTCCAGGGACAGAGGTGCAGATAGCTCCGAATCTCCCCTTTTCAAGGTTCCAGTCTCTATTGGTGACTGCAGCCACTTTAATAGTTTCAAGGTACCGTGTAAGTTTCCCAATCTCGGTCTTTTGACCCTTTCGCACAATCAATTAGAACATTATATTCTCTCATGAGGTCATTGCCCATTATGGTGCCCTCATTATTTTGGCAAACGTAGAACTTCATGGGGATATATATATATATATATATAGAGTTTATTTCTATGAGGGTATTTTCGCTTAAGTAAGCTGGTGTTTTATCTCCTCCTACCCCGGTGAAGTAAATCATTTTATTTGTGTGGAGTAAGGGTAAGTTTGTGATGGATTCAGCCGCTCTTGTGTCCACTAGTATTTCACATTTCCTCCCTCCTATTACTGCGGGTACAAAACTTCTCCCTTCTCTCTTACCCTCATTAATGGGGGCAGCTGGTTGTCAGCTTTGCTGATCTCGGGACTCCCGTGGTTCCGCAGTGTTCTGGGTGGTGTTTGGGGGTGTCCCATGTTTTTCTCAGCACACTGCTTCTGTGTGTCCTATTCTGTTGCAGTGGCTACAGTATTTTACATTATTCCCTGCTCATGGGGTCCTACATTCCCTAGCAAAGTGTCCCTGTCAGCCACAGTAATGGCAGAATATTTTTATTCTACTCTTGCCTCCATTCCAGTAGGCTGCTTTGTCAGGTTTTTCCTTTATTGCAGGAGCTTCTACCTCCTGGACCCCGTTATCCCACTCAACTAGATCATCATAATCCTGGGACATTATTACTCTCATTTCCAGGATGGCTTGGTGGGGTGCTAGAGAGCCCATCTCTAAAAGCTTGGATGAATGCCCAGACCCTCTGATTCTGGATTTGCTTGACCTGAGCATTGCTGATAGATCCTAAATAATTGTTCCCCATATTCAGAGGCTCCTTCCCATTTAACCTGTTTAGTAGTCATGATTTTGCTCCAGTTCATGGGAGCATTTTCCAACACACTCTGGATATTTTCTTTAAAATTGGCGAAGGGGACCTGCTGGGCATCTGTCTTGGCTGTCAGGGCGATGGCATGTGTCCACCATCCTCTCCTAAAGTCTTGGGCTACTGTGGCATTGGGTCTGCCAGTGACCTGCCTCCATTTGTCTGCTGAGCAAGCTGCCTGGACCAGCTGGTGTATACGTATCATGTGTAGTTGGTGCCTTACCCATACACTATCCAACTCTTCTCAGAACCTGGTCTGTGTGGTCTGAGGCTGTAGTTTGCTCAGGGATGCCATAATTTGCTGTTTATCTATCCACTCTCTCTGTTATGCTAATGTCTGGGATGGATCCCAACCACTTTTCTTCATTTGCTCTGTCAGCCCTTGTCTGTCTGCCTTGTGTTTCTCAACAAGGGAATCTGCAGTATCCCCCTGAAACTTTGATCTGCATCTAGCAGGTTGTGTACTCCCAGATACCACCAACAGTAAAAGGTTCCTAATCAGTGGGGACCCCTCTATCCCCTGGCCAATAATAGTGTCCCAGCACCGTCCGTGCAGACATAGCAGACTCCTAACAAGGTGTGCTCTCTACTGATGGGACTCCTCTATCCTGCCGGCCACCAGTCCTGACCCAACACCTCCTGATAGGTCCAGAAACCTACCTCGAACCTGGTGCGCTCTCTACTGAGGAGACTCTTTACCCTCCTGGCCACCCCCACTGTTCAAGTTCTGTCATTCTACTACAGACTGACAGGGTATCATGGTTACTCACAGGGTCCATGCTTCCCATCTTGGTCATGTGCGCTTCACTGAGGTTTGGCTCTTGGTCAGAGTGATCAGCTCCTCTCCCTCACCAGATTGGAAATTACAAGTACAAACAGCACCCAACTTTTAACTTAAACTCTAACTGGACTCTGCGTTGTTTGTCCCTACAGAGTCCAATGTTATCTGACTTTGCCACTTGTGCTTCCCATCTCCTAGTGTCCTTGGCGCCTCAATTCCCACTTCAAATCCCAACCATTGCATTGGTGGGGGTGGGGTCTGCCAGGTTAGGGCAGGATTTTTGAGACCAGCACTACTTTGTCCTCTGGCCATTTCAACACCAGCAGCAGGTTCTTACAACAGCTAATACAGTTAACACTTATTCTCCACAGACATGCACTTAAATTTTTTATCTCAGTACTGTGGCAAGTTAGACATTATAATCGGTATAACTTTTAAACTGTGTCTTTGGCCTGGTCTGACTCTTCCCGTTTGCAAGTGCAAATTGGTTCTTACCCTGCCTCCCTCCCCCCACCCCGTCCCGATCGTGGCCTTTGACCAGGGCACCAGTAATAAGAATCCTGCCGACTATGCCAATTGTTGTGAGGACAATCACCAGCCTTGGAGTCAGAGTCGGGGCTCAATGACAGAATTTATTGTACAAGGAAATACCGGAGCTCTAGGGAGTGAAAGACACCAACAGCACAGTGATCAGCTGCGAGTCCCCTCTCAACCCGGAGCACATATCAAGATACTTTTATACATTTTGTAACATAATAGGATGGGTTATTGTCTTTGTAACATAATCTGTTTATTGTAAACATTGCAGAATCATTGATAGTTTGGGTGCAGTCATTCTTGTAGAGAGAAGAGGAAAACTTCTACAAGGCAGGCTTTGTCAGTTCCAGCGCAGACATTGTCAATTTCAGTCTCTGTGCAGAAGTCCATTACTGTGGTAATGGGCGCTAATCGTTCTTCCTGAGAAGGATGATTACTACAGCCCTGGCTATTATCACTCTGTATTGAGTCCGTATCAAGCTGTTAGCATTTCTATCAAAGGTGTTGGCTGGTCCCAGGCACTTCAGCGGGCAGTATACACTACTCATGTGTATTCTCTCCCCCACCCATCTTAAACTAACCAACAAGGTTGTGAGTGCATTGTGCTGGCACTCTGGTGGCCCTAGGAAGTATATGTGTTTGCTCTGCTGTCTCTCTCTCCATAGTCTGGTCCGGTTGCCATTTTGTGTGTCAAGTGGCCAACTTATGGCTCAGCGGCCATCTTCTGTGTCTGTGTGCCGAGTGTCACTCTGCTCCGTGCCATCTCCCTCTTCATTATCTACAGAGGACCCTCGATTATCTGAACAAGATGGGCAGGCATTATTTCGTTCAGATAATTGATTATTCGGATAAATAGAGAAAGCCATACTGATCTAACGCTGTGCTCCAACGGAGAATTTGTTTCAATCTATAATTTTAATGAGTCTGCCATTTAAACAAACTAATATTTGTAGTCTGAAAATTACAGGTTAAAATGAGAAGAACAAAACCCTTACTGTAAAATCCCAGCATTAAACAAGGTCCCAAACAACTTCAAGGATCACAAGACCATTTACAGTATCAGTTTCTGGGAAATCAGTCTCGCAATAGAAAGACGGAGGCCCCGCTACTTGGAATTGTATCCTTTATTTCATACTGCCCTTCTATTTTCTTCCTACCTAATTGTACCACTGCACCCCCATTTGGAATCTCAGTGACAATCAGTGCATGGAGGTCCCTTACTCACATTAGTGTCAGTGTACTTGAGACCTTTGCCCCAATTAGAATCAACACTCATGTAACCTTCATTCCAATTACAATCAGTGCATGTGGGACCTTTAGCCCAGTTAGAATCAGTGCACGTGGGATATTTAAACCAATTAGATAACTGGGGAGACAAGCACTGGTCCCTGCAATATCCCACTAGTTGCTGCCTGTCACTCATAAAGTGACTATTATTCCTATTCTTTGTTTATCTGCCAACCAGTTCTCTATCCATGTCAGGACACTACCCTCAGTCCCAGGTGCTCTAATTTCACATGTTAATCTTCTATGTGGAACCTTAACAAAAGTCTTTGGCAGTCCAATGTTCACAAGATCCCCCTTATTAGCACCATTATTTACATCTGTGGGAAATTTGTCAAGCTTGATTTCCCTTTCAGAAGCCCATGCACAGTCAGCCCAATCTTGTCAGTGTTTTCCCTCTGGCATTGGAGATCGGCATTTGAACCTCTCTTTTGATCAATGATCATTTGCAATCTTGGCTTCTTGTAAAACCTTGCTGTGACATGCTATGGGATGGGACACCTGTGATAGGGTAAAGGTTAGAGTTAGGTTTACATTCAATCTACACCAATTTGTGGAGCTAAAAGCATACTCCCCAGACATACTTCTTATACTCTTATGATTTTACATTTTTGTATTTATTTTCTGATTCGTAGGTAATGATGATTCGCCTTCACTCAAGAAAACCTTGAACTAGTTCTCCTTCAATTTTATCTTGTTTATTACATTTAGCATGAAGTGTGACAGCTGCATACTGAAAGAGAAATTATGTTATTTGTTACGACCGACCATGATGTGTTTAAAAAGAGGGGAGCTGATGCTTCCTCTTCACTTACCTGAAATATTTTTTAACTAGTCGAGCTCCTATTGGAATTCCTTTGAAGCAACCTTTATTAAACACAACTCTATTCCTTTGTTTAGATTACAGATTTGGGAGAAGGTATAACTTTTATCAGTTTAGTCTTTGATGCCCAGCAAACTCTGTGTCTTAAAGATTCTGTTTTGGATCCAGCAAACTCTACACTGATCCTTATCCCGGATGCTGGAAGTATTACAATGTTAGCGTTAACTGCTCTGCTGTACTTAAATCTTATTAAACTGGAAACTTCAGTGTGACAACACAATGACCTACCATGGAACAGTTGAAATTTAGTGCTGTGTTGATTGATGTTTCTCATTGGCCCACATACAGCAGATACTGATAAAGCATTTTCCTATGTCTAAGTCTTTGGAAAGCCATCCTGTCAACATAGAGCGATGTCTCCTCCAATATCTTCTCATTCAGTACGAGATGTTGGCTAACCAGTCTCATAATTTAACCACAGTGGAGACAAGGGAGGCTGTGGTCAGGTGGATCTGGGTGCCAACTACATTTTTGAATGGTGTTGCCTAAAAGGCAGCTTACAGATGAGAAATGGGAGGGAACAAAGAATAGACACTTTGGAAATAACAGAGGTAATAGTGCAGGAGCTGGAAGAGAAATCATTGCAAGTGATTCTCTGGTTATTATTAAACAAGCAGATGAGAGCAGTCCCATCGAAATGGATGATGGTGCAGAGGCATTGGAAATTGGATGGTGTGGTCAACTATGTCAAAGACAGCTGGCAGTTTGAGAAGGATGAGAAGGGTCAGTAACTGCCACATAGGAATGTATTCTTCGTTCCCAAGTATACATCGTCTACCTGTCGTCCTTCAGCAACATTATGCATTCCTCAGTGATAAATTCAAACATGTCTGCTGATCACACCCAGTTCTAGATCACTATCATGTCTCGCAACCTATAATTACCTCTGTGCTGTCAACCTACCAGACTAACAGTTGAGCTTGGATGAGCTATCATTTCATTCAGTATCATTGTAGGAGTAAGTAACAAATTTTCAAGAGACAAGCAGAATTCAGGCACGTGGTAATTTATTCAAGCATTACTGTTACAATGCAGGGAGAGGTTAAAGACCACATTGAATCTGGCCTCAAAGTGAGGATTCAATTATCCCTTTAATCTTCAGCTCAGATTGGAAGAAAAGTCGATGATGCTCTGATTTTTAAACAAGTAAGCTTTCTTTTATACATTTTCTTGTTACTTTAACATGGCAGCATATACTCCCTCCCTCTATGCACTATTGGTACATTAGTGTTGGGTTGTCCAAATATGATTGGGTTTTTAATACATTACTCTATATTATTAATTGCTTGTTGCTGTGATCTGATTTTAGCAAGTGAGAAGTTGAACTCTCTGTGGTCACTTGTGACCCTTATCTCTCACTTATGACATCTGTGTCTGTCATCTTGTGCAAGGCTGTAACAAGGCCTTTTTGTGATTTCCTTTCATTCCCACTCTCTTAATCATTGTCCTTGATAAGAGATAGGGAGGTCCCCCTCCATTACTCATAATTAGTTTTTACACCTTTGTTTTGAATGTTTTGTTTACTGATTGATGTGTGAGTTAAATCTATAATTTGTGGTGAAACTATATCAATGATTATCTTGAAGAATCTTAATTAATTAAATATTATAACTGATTGATTAGAGAAAAAACTTAAATGAAGTGGTGTTTAATGTTCTTATCTTCAGGAGAGCAAAGAAAGTTGCACATCCAAGCTCACAAACAGCTATTGTTTTCTGTGCTGAGAACACACATTTTTCCCACACTCTTTAATTTCTGTTAATCGTGTACTGCAAAACTTGTTGGGGCTTTTGTCAGCCATTTTATGCTGTTCTGTCATGAGTATCCCTAACAGTCCCACCTAGTTCGGTGTCATCCAAAACTTACAATCCGTGCCTCTGAAATTCATATCCAAATCACTTCTATAAATTACAAAAACCACTTGACCCAGCACTGATCCATGTGGCATATTGTTGGTCGCAGGCTTCCAGTCCAAACAATAACCCTCCACCACCAACCTCTGTCTCGTACCTTGCAGTCAATTTGTTTCCAAATGGCCAGCTCTCCCTGAATGTCATGTGATCTAACCTTACTAACCAGTCGACCAATGCAGAACCTTGTCGAACGCTTTACTTACGTCCAGATAGAAATGTCTACAGTTATGCCTTCATCAATCTTCTTGGTCACCTCTTCAAAAAACTCAATCAAGTTAATGAGACACAATTTCCCAGCCACAAAACCATGTTGAATATCTTTAATAAATCCTTTCCCTTCCAAATGCATGTAAATCTTAGAGTATTCCCTCCAACAACTTACCCATCACTGACATAAGGCTCACTTGTCTGTAGTTCCGACAGTCTTTCTTAAATAATGGCACAAGAGCCAATCTCCAATCTTCTGGCACCTTATCCCTGGTTGTTGATGATACAAATACCACAGTAAGGGGTCCAGCAATCTCTTCCCTAGCTTCCCATAAAGTTCTGTGAAACAGCTGATTAGGTGTGAAGGTTAGTGTCCTCATAGTGCCCAGGGATGTGCAGGCTAAATGGGGTTAGCTTTGGTAAATGCAGGGTTACTGGGATAGGGTCTGGGTGGCATGCTCTTTGGATGTCCGATGTGGACTTGGTGGGTAGAATGGCCTCTTTCCACACTGCAGGATTCTATGGATCTATTTATTTTCCATCTCTAATTGCCCATAGGGTAGCTAAGTGTCAACCAAAAAAAATGTATTATGAATATTATTATGTTAACTGTCAGCCCATTGACCTACAAATGTCTAATATATTGAAAAGAGTGGAAGGTATTGAATGCTATATGGACAACATTCTCTTCCACTGGTCCACTAAAGCTCAACATGAGAATGGAATACAGAGGTTCTTGCATAGGCTACAGAATACTGGCTTAATACTCAATGTCAAGTGTATGTTTTCCAAGTCCATTATCAAGTTCTTGGGACATACTGCAAAAGTAACAGCACCAATGGTAGATCCACAAAAATAGAAGCCGTCAGCACCTTTCCACTAGCCAAAAATACTACAATACTCTCATGGTTAATGGTAATGGTAAATCATGTGGGTACATTCTTACCTTACTTAACTCAGATTAATGAACCTTTTTGATAACTTCTGAAGTATGATCAAATGTGGTGATGAAATGAATATAAACAGCATTCACTTGAATGCATTAAAGAGTTGGAGAAAGTGAGGACTGCAGATGCTGGAGATCAGAATCGAAAAGTGTGGTGCTGGAAAAGCACAGCAGGTCAGCCAGCTTCTGAGGAGCAGGATAATCGATGTTTTGGGGCATAAGCCCTTCATCAGGAATGGGCTGATGAAGGGCTTATGCCCGAAACATCGATTCGCCTGCTCCTCGGAAGCTGCCTGACCTGCTGTGCTTTTTCAGTGCCACACTTTTCAACTCCTGATTAAAGAGTTGCTCTTTTTGTCTGAGATTCTCTGACACTATGACCCAGATCCCCAAGTACAACAGTAGCAGATGCCTCATCCACAGGTCTGGGTGCGGTCTTATTTCAGATACAATGTGATGGGGTCAGATAGCTGGTCTACTATGCCTCTAATGCCATTTGATGCCAGTGTCACTAGGGCTCTTTCATGCCATATTCAATCATGGGTGGCACAGTGGTTAGCACTGCTGCCTCACAGCGCCAGAGACCCGGGTTTAGTTCCTGCCTCAGGCAACTGACTGTGTGGAGTTTGAACATTCTCCCCGTGTCTGCGTGGGTTTTCTCTGGGTGCTCCGTTTTCCTCCCACAGTCCAAAAATGTGCAGGTCAGGTGAATTGGCCATGCTAAATTGCCTGTAGTGTTAGATGCAGGGGTAAATGTAGTGGAATGGGGCTGGGTGGGTGCGCTTCGGCGGATCGGTGTGGGCTTGTTGGGCTGAAGGGCCTGTTTCCACATTGTAAGTAATCTAATCTAATCTAATCTAATCAAATGCTGCTTGGATGGCCAGGCAGTGACTCTTACCTCGCATCTGGAGTTCAGTTCTTTCATCCATGTTCAACAAAGCTTGGAAAGAGGTCAGGAGCTGAGTGATCTTGGCATAACCCAAACTGAGCATCAGTTAAGCAGGCTATGACTGAGAAAATGCTACTTAGTGGAACCGTTGATGACACATTCTAACATTTTGCTGGTATTGAAATAGGAGTAGGTGGAAGGGGCCATGGGTGTTCATGTTAGATATGACCTGCAAATTTAGACAGGATACACCTGGACAAATTTACATTGTCAGATCAATGCCAATATGGTAGCTGTATTGTATCAGCCTGGCTGGTGGTTCAGGTAATTGTGCAATCAAAATCTTCAGTGCATTTGCCAAGACCCTAGTCTTTGTGTCTTTAGTCATTTCGTAATATTATGTGCAGTATATATAATTGCCTGAAAATGGTATCTGTGATGCTGGGATCCTCAGGAGACTGAGATGGATCATCCACTCAATGTTTCAGGCTGAAGACTGTTGCAGTTGCCTCAACCTTGACTTTTGATGTGCTGGCTGCCCTGTTATTGAGGAAGGAGATTTTGCGGAGTACCCTCTTTCCAGTAGGTTTAGAGTCATATGGTGAGAGAGTTATACAGCACGGACACAGAACGTTTGGTCCAACTAGTCCTTGCTGACTATAATCCCAAAATAGACTAGTCCCACCTGTCTGCTCTTGACCCATAATACACCAAACCTTTCTTATTCATGTACTTATCCAAAACTACCCGCATCCATCACTTCCTCTGGAAGTTCATCCACTCATGAACCATCCCCAGTGTAAACAATTTGCCGCTCATATCTTTTTAAAATCTCTCACCTCTCACCTTAAAAATGTGCCCCCAGTGTTGAAATCCCCCATCCTAAAGGAAAGGGTAACTACCATTAACTGTACCCATACCTTTCATTATTTTATAAACTTCTATCAGATCACCTCTCCACTTCCTACACTGCAGAGAAAGAAGTCCCAGCCTTTCTTTATAACCTAAAACTTCCATATCCAGCTACCTCCTGTTAAATCTCTTCTGAACCATTCACTGTTGGACAGCGACAGCATGAATGAGAATGACTTCTGATCCATTCATTATGGGGTTGCTTTGTTCTATGTATCACATGTGCCATGGTTGATCCCTCAGTTTCAATCATAGTGATGGAAGAAGGGCGGTGGTTATACCAGGCCAGGAGGTTACAGATGAACTACAATTCTGCTGCTTCTGATGTTCCATAGCACCTCTTGAATGGCAATCTTGTGTTTCTAGATTGCCTCAAAATCTCCCCATTTATCACAGTGGCGATAATGCAGTACAGGTTGGAGGGTATTAAGTCACTGAATCTGTTCATAGAAGTTCACCACACATACTTCAGGGATGAATAAAATTGCAATGAGTAAATAGGCATTTCCATGCACTATAAATAGTTAATTTTTTATTTGAAAAAGGGAACCATTTATTTGAAAAACATATATGTCTGGTTCACCTTTATGTGGGTAAAATGATGCAATGTATCATGTGATTCTGATTCAGTCTAATTTACTGTCAGCAAGTTACTAAGATCATGCGTAATAGATTCTCCCATCACACCATTAGGTCAGTACTCAGTCCCATATATGTGTGAAATGTTTTTGTGTTGTGTTCTCAAATTGAAAGAGCCTCAGGGGCTTAAAAATTCAATATTCAATATCAATATCTACTATGGAATATATGGCAGTTAATTAACTGGTTCATTGCTGAACAATGATAATGAACAAGATTATATTGAATTATCTTAAACTATTACAGTAATAGCAACTGAACAGTAAACTATTGATAATTAAAAATCCATAATGTTTTAAAATTAACTTTATTGTCAGATAACGTTTTTTTCCTGCAGATCATCTTCCTTCACTGTGACATCTCTTTTCATTCTTTAGTATTCTTCCAAAATCTGCAAATTAATCAGGAAATTAATTCAGTGAAAATTCTCAATTGTTTCAGCTGAATATTAGTTAATCATTTCTGAAAGGTGTTTTTGGAGAGTCTTTTCAGTTCATGAAAAATCTCTCCAGTTAAAGGGAAATTTGATTTCCTTGCAGATACCTCCTTAGAAAGGGGCTAATGCTGGAAAGGATGCTTACCTCCTACTAGATATGATGGCGCCAGTATCGAGTTAACAGATTAACTCTGGAAGCATCAACAGTCCTTTCTACAGTGACTAAGCACAGATACATGGAGTATTTTAATTCTGTTCATTGGAAGATACATGCATGAAAGGGAGCTAAAAGAAACTGAAAGGACTATTTTCATTTTCAGGTGTAAATATTTACCAGATCCTCTAACGTGACCAAATATTCATGACACTTTATCACACTTGACAATTTTGACAATTTATATAGAGGGAAGTGATGATGTAGTGGCAAGGTCACTGGTAATCCAAAGGCTCATCATCTGGGTTCAAATCCTATCACAGCAATTTGTAGAATTTAAGCTCAACTAAATTTGGCATAAAAAGCTAGTCTAATGGTAACCGTAAAACCATTGCCTTAAATATTCATTAGTGTCCTTTAGGGACAGATCTGCAGTCCTTGCCTTCCCCAGCCTACCAGACCCAGGAATAAGATCCACAGCAATGTCACAGCAATACAAAGTCTAAAAAGAATGAAACTAGTCACACCACTCAGTATCAACCTAGGCACTGGAACCAATGAAGTCAGCCTTGTTGACCCTGCTTAGTAATGTCAGGGGGCTTGTGCCAAACTTAGGAGAGCTGTCCCACAAATGAGTCAGGTAACAGATTGACATAATCATACTGACCAAATCATATTACACAAGGTCCCAGTATGTGCTGTTCCACATACAGGAGAGATTTATGAAAGGTGGTAGAGCAGTGATACACAGTCAGGAGGGGGCTACTGTTGGAATCTTCGTCATTGCCTCCCAACCCTATGAAGTGACATGTTCTCAGGTCAAGCATTCAATGAAATGTCCTGCTGATTACTACTGATTACATTTCCACACAGTTGATGCATTACTACTCCTCCATGTTGAACACCAAATGAATGAAGCACTGAGAGTAGCAAGGTCTCTGAATATGCACTGATGGGGGACTTCAATATCTATCATCAGAATGGGTTGTTAACACCACCACTGGCCAAACTAGTTAATTGCTGCAGGACAAAACTCCTAGACTGGGTCTGCAGCAGATGATGAGGGAACCATCAAAACGGTTAAATTTACTTGACTTAATTGTTACCAATCTATCTGTTACAAATGTATTTGTCCATAACAGGATTTGGAATAATAACTGTCATATGAGTAATAATGGTCCAAAAATCAATCCTTTATTATGAATTGATTAACTTCTTGGATCCACAACCTCCTGCCAGGATCTATTGGAGATGAATTTAGCCAGGTCCAGGAGCAGGCAACCTATTTGTGTTGTCAAGTCTTTCTTGCATGGGGCTGTAGCTGCTGTCACAGAGCTTGTTTAACCTGATCACAACCAAGTTTCATTTGAAGTTAACAACTAACTGAACTTGTCCCTCAGGCGGATTTGTGTGTTACAAATCTTCTTTGCTGTTTTGTTTCCAACATATTTTGAAGCTGCTGTTTTTACACCCTAGATTCTTCTAATTCGATCAAAGTTTTAAGCATTTGTTGGTCCAGTATATTTTCTCCTTTTTAATCTGCTCTAATAATGGACTGGCCTCTCCATCATTTTATTTTTCCCTCTTGATTTCTTTTCCACTTGCTGCTTTCATGGTTGTTTGTTCTTTTAATGTCCTGTTTAAGTTATTTCATTACTAGCACTTATTTCTGAAAAGACTGTATCATGAGTGGTTTCCAACTCTTCAACCATCTGACGAATGAGCAGCGCTCCGAAAGCTAGTGCTTCAAAATAAACCTGTTGGACTATAACCTGGTGTTGTGTGATTTTTAATTAAGTCTGTGCAGACCTTCATTCCCAATTGCTAAGCAAACCTTGCTTGATACTCTGCATCAAACCTGAATCCAGAAACCATACCTTTGAATGGTATTCAAGTATTTTGAATTCTGCGTGTGTCCCAATTTAAATGAGGGAATATTATGGATATTTTTACACTATGTCTTTGGCCTTGCATTATTTGCTGAGAGTTCAACTTATACCCTGATCAAAGAAGTTGAACTGATCTCTTGGGAGGAATTTTGCCGATTTGCCAGCGTTGAAGTGTGATTTCATTCTTCAATGCTTCAACCAACAAAGGCATCAAAGGTTTATTCCATGCACTTTAGTGCAATGTAAGACTTGCAATCATCTGTTTTGCCTATAGAAAAATTTTCTTGCTCAGTGTTCGAATGCAGTATATCTCATTAGCACAATGTTTTCCACCACTTGTTTTTTCCAAACCATTATAACAAAAATTGTATCTTACTCAATAGCTAGGACCTTCATGGATTATTATATTTAAATTAGAAAGACACAATATGAGTTATGACATTACAGCAACCAACTGATATCTGTGTGTGTAGCGTGTAAACCCCCAGCAGAATAACAGCTGAATAGAGTTTCAACATTGTATGCACACTGCATACGGAGCCCTTCAAGGCAAGATACATGTACAACAGTAACCACCACACAAGTCATGTGGATCTGGACATCTGTGACAAGTTGTTGGCCATCATGCAGCAGAATTGTAATCATCCACAATCTGTAACCTCAGGAGCTTTCATATTGTAATGGAAAATAAACATTTATTGTGAAATCTGTAAAAGAATACTTTGCAAAGCCTTGCAGGCAGACAGAAAAGCAAAGTCAGGGAAAAATATAAAGTTAATCCAGACACACAGTAGTCTCACAAGGACAGTAAACTATCATATCAACAATCAAGGAATGAGAAAAACCACTCCATGTGTGGAAAGGAGCTTGAATGTTCCAAGCTCCCAACCTTGAGATGTGATAAGGAAAAGCGAGGTATAGTATAAAGGGAGTATGTGAAAGTCATGAGGAGCCCCTTACATGAGGCATCTTGCCAATGTATTGGCTCGGCTCTGCAGAGTCCAAAATAAACTTTTTCTTTGCTCTTGCTAGCATTTCAGTTGAGTCAATTTAATTTCCACGACACATATCCCCAAATCTATTGTTAGCTGCAAACTGGGTGAAAAACCTTGTTTCAATGAGGAGTTAGGGAAGGTATGCCAGGAACAGTGCTGGCTGTAACTAAAAATAAAGTGTCAATAAAACTACAATCCAGGGCCACTTACGTGCAAGACAATGGAAACAGCATGATGTTGACAGTGCTAAGTGATCAATTAAATAATAAATCAGATCGTTTTCACCACAGTCCTGTCACAGCCAATAGTGAAAGATGGTACGCAGGACAAGGACATTCCAAAAATATCTCCATCTTAAATGGTGGGGGGAGCCAGACATATTAGTGCAAAATGCTGAACTGAAGTATGCTTTTGGTCCTGACAACAATAAGACTGAAGATTTGAGCTCCAAAATCAACTATGCTCTTGACCAAGCTGTTCCAGTCCTGGCAATTCCCTGGAAATATGCAAACATTACCCTGGTATTTCCTATCCCGAAAAAAAAAGACAAATCCAATTTAAGAGAATGCCACTCCATCAGTTTACTTCCAATCATCTGCAGAGCGACCCAGGGCCATCTACAGTGCTATTAAGTGGCACTTGCTCAGCAACAAACTGTTCACTAGCACTCAGTTTGTGTTTGACCAGGGCCACTCAGCTCTTGACATTTTTACAGCCTTAATCAACCAAGGACAAAAGAGATAAACTCAAGATGTGAGGAAAGGGTGCCTGTCTTTGACAGTAAGGTCCCATTTTAACAAGTGTGGTTTCAAGGACAATTAGCAAAACTAGAGTCAATAGGAATCAGGCAATAAGAGAAAGTGAGGACTGCAGATGCTGGATATGAGAATGTAAGAGTGTGGAACAGCACAGCAGGTCAGGCAGCATCCGAGGAGCAGGAGAATCGATGTTTCAGGGAAAAGCCCTTCATCTGGAATGAGATTTTCCTGATGAAGGGCTTTTGCCCAAAACGCCAATTCCCCCGCTCATTGGAATCAGGTAATTGACATTCCATTGGTTAGACTCATCCCAGCACAAAGGATCGACATTGGAGTGCATCTGGGAAAATTATCAAACAATGAAATTCACAAATGATCTTGGAGGAACTGTTGGACAAAGTTCACAGCACAGAATCAGATAAGTGAATTGTTGTTTTTAAGTGTGGCCTACAGAAAGTCAGCATTAGTGAATAAAGTGGGTTCTTTCTTGATTATATGTTTTTGGAGATATGTCTCTTGATTAAACTTAAACACCAATTTTGACGGTATTAGGTAAGAACTTTCAAAAGCTGATTGGAGGCAGATATTCACAGGTAAAGGGATGGCTAGAAAATGGGAAGCCTTCAGAAATGAAATAGTAAGAATCCAGAAGAAATATATTCCTGTCAGGGTGACAGGAAAGGCTGATAGGTACACGGAATGTTGGATGACTGAAGAAATTGAGGGTTTGGTGAAGAAAAAGAAGGAAGCAATAGACAGGATAGATTGAGTGAATCCTTAGAAGAGTATAAAGGCAGTAGGAATACACTTAAGCGGGAAATCAGGAGGGCAAAAAGGGGACATGAGATAGCTTTGGCAAATAGAATTAAGGAGAATCCAAAAGTATTTTACAAATACATGAAGGACAAAAAGGTAACTAGGGAGAGAATAGGGCCTCTCAAAGATCAGCAAGGCGGCCTTTGTGTGGAGCCACAGGAGATAGGAGAGATACTAAACAAGTATTTTTTATCAGTATTTACTGTGGAAACGAATATGGAAGATATAGACTGTAGGGAAATAGATGGTGACACCTTTCAAAATGTCCCATATTACAGAGGAGGAAGTGCTGAATGTCTTGAAACACATAAAGGTAGATAAACCCCCAGAACCTGATCAGGTGTAACCTATAACTCTGTGGGAAGCTACAGTAGTGGTTGCTGGGCCTCTTGCTGAGATATTTGTATCATTGATAGTCACAGGTGAGGTGCCGGGAGACTGGAGGTTGGCTAACATGGTGCCACTATTTAAGAGCGGTAGATGTAATCCAAATGGACTTCACTAAGGCGTTTGGCAAGGTTCCCCAGGAGATACTGGTTAGCAAGGTTATATCTCATGGAATACAGGGGGAACTAGCCATTTGGATACAGAACTGGCTCAAAGGCAGAAGACAGAGGGTTGTGGTGGAGGGTTGTTTTTCAGATTGGACGCCTGTGACCAATGGAGTGCCACAATGATCAGTGCTGGGCCCTCCACGTTTTGTCATTTACATAAATGATTTGGATGCGAGCAGATGAGGTACAGTTAGTAAGTTTATAGGTGAAACCAAAATTGGAAGTGTAGTGGACAGTGAAGATGGTTACAACAGGATCTTGACTAATGGACTGAGAAGTGGCAGATGAAGTTTAATTCAGATAAATGTAAGGTGCTCCATTGCTAAGGTTTGGGAAAGCAAACCTTAGCAAGACTTAATGGTAAGGTCTCAGGGAGTGTTGCTGAACAAAGAGACCTTGCAGACCATGCAGGTTCATAGCTCCTTGAAAATGGAGTCACAGGTAAACAGGATAGGGAAGAAGGCGTTTGATATACTTTCTTTTATTGGTTAGAGTATTGAGTACAGGAGCTGGGACATCATGTTGCTGGTGTACAGAACACTGGTTAGGCCACGGCTGGAATATTGTATGCAATTCTGGTCTCGTTCCTATCGGAAAAATGTTGTGAAACTTGAAAGGGTTCAGAAAAGATTTACAAGGTTGTTGCCAGGATTGGAGGATTTGAGCTATAGGGAGAGGCTGAACAGGCTAGGACTGTTTTCCCTGGAGCATCTGATTTCTTCTCTGCTTATGCTGGATGGTTTCAAGTAGAGGTTTTATTTTGACAGTTTGTGCAATTCTGGTCTCCTTCCTATCGGAAAGATGATGTGAAACTTGAAAGGGTTCAGAAAAGATGTACAAGGATATTGCCAGGTTCGAGGATTTGAGCTATAGGGAGAGGCTGAACAGGCTGGGGCTGTTTCCCATGGAGCATCGAAGGCTCAGGGGTGACCTTATAGAGGTTCACAAAATCTTGAGGGGCATGGATAGGATAAATAGACAAAGTCTTTTCCCTGGGGTTGGGGAGTCCAGAACTAGAGGGCATAGGTTTCGGGTGAGAGGAGAAAGATATAAAAGAGACCTAAGGGGCAACTTTTTCACGCAGAGGGTGGTATGTGTATAGAATGAGCTGCCAGAGGAAGTGGTGGAAGCTGGTACAATTGCAACATTTAAGTGGCATTTGGATGTGTATATGAACAGGAAGGGTTTGGAGTGATATGGGCCAGGTGCTGGCAGGTGGGACTAGATTGGGTTGGGATATCTGATCGGGATGGATGGGTTAGACTGAAGGGTCTGTTTCCATGCTGTACATCTCTATGACTCTTTGACTCTAAGATGGTTGTGGTTGTTGGATGTCAATCATTTTGGTTTACTGGCATTGCTTGCATCTCATGAATAAAATATAAAAGCACCGGGTACCAATCAGACTAACGGTTGGCAAAATCATATTGTGCTTTGTTTAGACTGCCCTTTACGTGCTGTGTCCAGTTCTGGTCACCATGAGATAAAGGAGAATAATTCAAATCCTGGAGGAAGTTCAGAAGGAGAATCTGATCCATAGTATTAGACATGGAAGTTATGAAGAAAGACTTTGGATTTTCATTTTTGAAAGGCAGCATCTGGAAGTTGACAATGAACAAATATACACAATCAAAATACTGCTGAAAAGTCAATCCCATATCGTTACTGCAAACAAAACAATTACAATGGACTATGTAAAACATTTGAAGATGTAAATAAACTACATGGGACTGAGGATGATGAGAACCAAGCAGAAAGCTGAGAGTAGGAAAAAATGGGTCATGCTCAGGTTAACAGAATGTAACCAGTGGGACACTGAAAGCAGCAGTGCTTGGGACCACTTGCTCACTATCTGTATCAATGATTTTGATGTGGGAATTAACTGTAAGATTTCAAAATTGTCAGATAACGCAAAACTTTGTGAGAATGTGAGTTATGAGGAAGATGTAAAGAGTGTTCAAATGATTCAGGTAAGCTGAGTGAGTGGGCAATAAATGTCAGATCAATAATAATGTGGATAATTGTAAAGTTATCCACTTTTGTAGGAGGATATTTCTTAAATAGTGAGAGATTGGAAAATTAATATCTAAAGGGACCTAGGTGTCTTTGTTCACAAATCATTGAAAGCTAGCATGCAGGTGCAACAAGTAATTTGTAAGGTCAACACTACGTTGGATTTTATTGAGGATTGGAATACAGGAGCAAAGAATTCCTGTTTCAATTGTACAGGACACTGATGAAACTGCACTTGGAGCATATGTGCAGCTTTGAGGAAGGATATTCTGACCACAGAGGGAATGTAGAGGGTGTCACAAAGCTAGTCTCTCTTTATTTGAAAAGGTGTTCCTTGACTCAAGGAGACTCTGCCCTTGATTTTATTCAGAGGGGTAATAAACTGGGCTGGGCTCCAATCAGTCTAGTTTGGTACAGAGATGAATAGTATTTTGAGAGGCCTTTTGTTTATATGTAAACAGGTGAGACTTCAGGCCAAAGTGGTAATGTCATAGAAGTGACCTGCATAATGAAAGAGGAGTGGTCAGCTCTCTAACTGGTTGGAAGTTCTTGTGTTGGTTGGAAGTTCAACAGGGAGCTGTGTGGAAACTCTCTCTCTTTCTGCCCTTCAACTTCAACCTGTAAGCGTGTGTTCCATTTATACTGGGCTTTAAAGGGAGTTTATTGGGACTGTTGTGTATATTTGGAACAGTCTAATTAAGTCTATAGGTTGAATTCTGTAGGGGTTCTTTATTCTGTTCTTTGAGTTTCATTGTGTAATTTTGTGAATAATTTTTGTCCGTTTTAAAATCTAGTTGTCAACCCAGCTAACTTAATCTGGGTAATTTTCATTGTAACCTTACCGAAATTATAAAGTCATGATCTGTGCTGCCTGCTTAAGAATGTTTTAATTTGTCTGGCCTAGTCCATAACAGATTGGGGGCTCTTTGTGGGATTTTAAACAGTGAGGGGTAGGTGCTAGTGTCTTTATTTTGGGTATTGGTTTGGATTCGTGGACAAAGTTTGGGATAGAAATGGCTGTTTCAGTCGGCAGAAGTTTTCTGGAGGTGGATGTGGTGATTTTGGAAGTTTTGCAAAAAGACCAAGTTGCAAGAATTAGCAGAGAAGCTGCTTCTGCGAGGAAAGGAGAGATAATTACAGCCGTAGCTCAGCACTTAAACTTGCTGGAGAAACCATCAGAATCTATAGAGATGGCAAGAATTCAATTGCAAATGAAGCAGTGAGAGTTGGAGGAAAGAGATAAGGAAAGGGCAGCAGAAATGAAACAGCTTGAGTTACGATTAAAAGCAGAAGAGAGGGAAAAAGAGAGCAGAGAGAGAAAAAGAGAGAGCTGTTGAGCTTCAAAACTGACACTTAAAAAGGAAAGACAGCTTAAAAGGCTGGAGATAAAGGCTGAGGGTAGGTTTAGTGAGGAAGAGAGTAAGGAGGAGCAAGCCCTTGGTAGTCAGAAGCCTCGTGAGAAACTGTTGAAGTATGTTCAAAGATTGCCTAAATTAGATGAGAAGGATGTGGAAGCCTTTTTCATCTAATTTGAAAAGGTGGCTAAACAAATGCAGTGGCCATTGACAATGTAGGCTTTGTTGATCCAAATAAAACTTGTAGGTAGGGCTGGTGAGGTATTTGCATCACCATCAGAGGAGGTAATTGCGGAGTATGTGGAGGTGAGAAAAGCCATTTTAAGTGCACATGAGCTTGTACCAGAAGTCTATCGACAACTTTGCAGGAATCAAAGGAGGGACCCTGGTCAAACCTATCCTGAGTTTGAAAGGATCAAACAGCGTAATTTCAATAAGTGGATAAGAGCTTTAAAAATAGAGCAAACCTATGATCCCTTTAGAAAGGTAATTCTTTGGAAGAGTTCAAAATTCACTGCTTGAAGTAATGAGAACACATGTGGAAGAGCAGAGAGTTAAAACAGCAAGGTTAGCAGCTAAAGTGGCTGATGATTATGAGCTGGTCCATAAAACTCGGTTTGGCTTCCAGAACCAATTTCAGTCCATGAGGGATAGAAACTGGGGCAAAGAGAAATCCTCACTTGGAAAGGGAAAGGTAGATCAGAGTGAAGCTCATAAGGAAAATTTATCACAGGGTGAAAAAGAAACCTTTGAGGGGGACAAAGAAGTTAAAAAGCTCCAGTGTTTTCACTGTAGTAAAGTGGGCCACATGAACTCACAGTGTTGATGGGCTAGGAGAAAGCCAGATGGAGAGAAGCCAGACAAGCCTGGAATTTTTGTTGGACTAGTATTAAAAAGCACCAGGGAAGTTAGACAACTGTCTCAGAGTGGACAAGATGATCAGAGGTCGATTAAGCAGGAAGTGCCAGATCTGCTTAAAAAATATACATGCAAGGGTAAAGTTTATTCACATAAACCAGGAGTAGTAAGTAACGAGGTTACAATATTAAGGGACACAGGATCCACTCAGTCTGTAATGCTGAAGGATGAGGAGATGTGTACTCCTGAGGGACTATTGCCAGAAAAGGTACTGGTAACAGGAATTCATGGTGAGACAAAAAGTGTTCAGTTGTGTAAAGTGAGGCTAGAGAGTCCAGAAAGAGTAAAGAATTTGTGGTAGGAGTACTGGACAAACTCTCATGTGTTACTTCCAGTAACAGGTGAGACTTTAAAAGCAAGGTTTAGTGGACTATATTAAATTGAGAAGAAATGGAGTGAAGTAAACTACTTGATAAGGACTCCAGACAGGAAGAAATCTCACAGAGTGTGTCATGTGAATATGTTCAAAAGGTATTTTGATAGAGAAGGAAAGCAAGAGGAGAAGGTGGTAATGATTACAGCCCAGAAAAAAGAATCGAGTTCAGACGATTCTGAATTAGACATTCCTCAAATCAAATTGGACAATGAGGAATTTGTCAAAAATTGATATATATTTTTGAGTTACTTTCCACAAGAAAAGCAAAATGACCTGAAAGAGTTATTACAATCACATGGGCGAGATGTGCAGAAATAAACTGGGAAGAACTAACCTAATTGTGCTTGATGTAGATATAGGAGATGCTGTTCCATTTAAGCACCATCCTTGTAGGCATAGCCCTCTAAAGTTGGCACAGGTTCAGAAGAGGATAGGGCGCATGCTCCAAAATAGTATAATCAAAGTGAGTTACAATGACAGGAGCTCACCCATAGTAATGGTGCTAAAGCCAGATGGTACCCAAAAGTTATGTGTGGACTATCGTGAAGCCAATGCCGTTACAAAGACTGATGTATATCCAATTCCATGGTGGGAGGACTGTGTTGAAAAAGTGGGACAATAAACTTACATTTCAAAGTTGGACTTGTCAGACCCTACTGGCAAGTACCTCTGTCAGGGAGAACAAAGGCAATTTCGGCTTTTGTAATACCAAATGGACTATATTAGTTCAAAGTCATGCCATTTGGTATGAAAAACACTCCAGCCACATTTCAGAGACTGACTAATAAGGTCATTGCCGGTTTCTCCAACTGCATGGTGCATATTGATGACCTGGTGATTTTTAATCACTCATGGAAGGAACGTTTACAGCATTTATCGGACTTGTTTGATCGACTTCGGAAGGCAGGCTTGGTGGTAAACCTAACTAAAAGTGAATTTACCAAAGCCCAAGTCACCCTTCTGGGCCATGTTACTGGGCCATGAGATGCTAGAACGAAAGTAATTGAGGAATATCCCACACTGTTGACAAGATAAGATGTTCTACAGTTCCTGGGATTGAGCGGGTTTTATCGAAAGTTTGTGCTGAACTTTAGCAGTATAGCTGCTCCGCTCACTGAATCGTTAAAAAAAGGCAAGATATTTCAGTGGACAGCGGACTGCAAAAACGCATTTGATAGCTGAAAAACTGTGTTAACTATTGCCCCAGTATTAGCCACACCGGATTACACAAAACCTTTCAAGGTGCTATTAATGTCAGTGATGTGGGTGTTGGTGCGGTGCTCATGTAGGAGGATGAAGGGATAGAAAGACTCATCGGGGATTTTTTCAGGAAGTTGAATGTTCAGCAACAGAAATATTCAACAGTGGAAAAAGAGACTTTCAGCTTGGTGTTGGTATTGCAACATTTCCGTGTTTATATTACCAGCAATGCATCTGAGACAATCGTATACACTGGTCACAACCCATTGACATTTGTGGAAAACGTTAAGCACAAAAATGCCAGTCTGTTTAGATGAAGATTGTTGTTTGCGCATCCATTCAATTTGACAATTTTGAATGTGACAGGTTGTTAGAAACGTGATTGCCAATGTGTTGTTGAGACTCGAATGAAATCCAGAGGCATTTGGTGGTAGGTGTACCGCGGTCTGAATTTGCTTGTGGTTGTGCATGTTTGCATGTTTATAGTTAGTATAGTGTATATGTGTATTTAGACTACTAACCAGGTTTTGAAGGGTTAAAAATGAAGCCATCTTTTAGTTTTTTTTAAGGGGGAGGTGTCACAAAGCTAGTCCTTTTTTTTCCGAAAAGCTGTTCCGAAGCTCAAAGAGACTCTGGCCTCGATTTTTTTTCAGAGGGGTAGTAAACTGAGCTGGGCTCTGATCAGTCTGGTTTGGTACAGAGATAAAAAGTATTTTGAGAGGCCTTTTGTTTATATGTAAACAGATGAGACTTCCGGCCAAAGCAGCCATGTTTTAGAAGTGACCTGTATAATTAAAGGGGGGTGGTCAGCTCTCTAACTGAGCTGAGCAGTTTAGTTCAGTCTTGAGCTGGTTCGTATTTCAGCAGGGAGCTGTGTGGAAACCCCTTCTCTTCGTTTCTGCCCTTCAACTTAAACATGTGTTCCATTTATATTGGGTTTTAAAGGGAGTTTGCTTATTGGGACTGTTGTGTGTATTCAGAACAGCATAATTAAGTCTAGTTGGATAGGCTGAGATCTGTAGGGGTTCTTTATTATGTTCTTAGTGTTTCATTGTGTAATTTTGTGAACAAAGTTTTGTCTGTTTCAAAATCTAGTAGTCAACCTAGCGAAATTAATCCGGGTAATTTTCACTGTACACTTCCCGAAACAAATTGCAAAGTTATAGTCTGAGCTGTCTGCTTAAGAACATTTTGAGTGGTTTGACTTAGTCCATAGCAAGGGGCATAACCAGACTGATTCCTGGATTGGTGGGATTTTCCTGTGATGACAGATTGAGGTGACTATATAGTCTGCAATTCAGGAGAATGAGAAGTGATTCTGTAGATACCCACAAAATTATTAAAGGGTAGATACAGGAACGGTATTTCATCTGGTTAGCATGGACTAGAATGAAGGAACATAATCTTAGACTGAAAGACAAGCTAATTTAGACTGAAAAGAAGCAGAATATCTTCGCTTTTTGAATGGTGGATCTGTTGAATCCTTTACCTCAGAACGTGATGGAAGACTAGTCATTAAGTAAGTTCAAGGCAAAGATTGATAGATTTTTAGTTATTAATACAACAAAAAATGTAGCGATAGCACATGACTATTGCATTGAGGTAGATAATCAGCCAAGGTCTAAAATGGCAGAGTAGGCTGAATGGCCTATTCCTGCTCCTATGTTTCAATAGTTCAATAGATTATAGAGGAAACTGAATGAAGGAGAGCTAAATTGATTTGGAAACTGGATAGGCATATTGATTAGATGGGAACAAATAAGAACCAACACAAACTGGTTATAATTTTATGCAATCCAGGAGAAAACATAGATGAAATAAAAACAAAAGTAAATCTCTGGTGGTACTTACTAAATTTGGATTTTACTCTCTCCAGTTCTTCCAGCCTTTTCAGTATCTTCTGTGATACCTGCGGCGATTCCATCTGTTACGCCTTCGTCTGCCCCAGCGACGCCTCCACCAATACCACCATCTTGAACCATGTCTCTTCCTGCAACGTCTGTATCTTTGGCCTCTGCCATATCTCTGACATAAGAAGTATCAGTTATATGTCCAAATCAGAGGATATAGAGGTCTTTGTGTAAATATTTCTTGAACAGAAAATCTTAAAAATCTGTCTTGATCAATCAATCAGGTCTTCTTTATGGTCAAACATATTAATTGCCCAGATTTTGACTTCAGTGACCTATCTCTGCATAGGCAAGTTTAAATCTCCCTCAGATAGCAATGTGCTAACTTAACTTCATAACACAGCTCTTTTCCTTAAAGCCAAATGATCAAAGGACAAAGTTTTCATTGCAGGAAAAAGCTTTAAATGGGAGGTCAAAATAAGACAGTTTGTCCATGTCGGTGAACAAAGAAGATCCCATGTTGTTATCCAAAGACAATGAAGCTCTCGTGGTCAAAGGTTGCTCAACTAGCACCATCAATATTTAGATGAATTGCTCTTCTTTTGCATTTGTTATTTGTGGGACCTCATAAGCTGCTTGCTGTGTTTGCTAAAAGGAAGAGAGTGTATTGTTGGTTTAACCAATCACATGTCATTGGGTTTGGGAAGATAATAAGTGGTGTCATTGCTGATCTGATCTTTGTGTTGTCAATCACTTTCATACTGGAGTACATTCTGAGTCAGCTGAAAAACACATATCAGTGTTGCCTGGACTTCTCCTATACAGCAAGCACCTAATTTTTAAAATTTATTCACTTGTGGGAATAGATAATGCTGGCTGGGCCAGGATACATTGCCAGTTCCTAGGCGCCCTTGAGAAGGTGTTGGTGAACTGGTTCTTGAACCGCTGCATCAGATGGAAAATGTGTAAACTCTCAATGCTGTTGACTGAATCACAGAATGTTATCAATTAGAAAGGCAAATTGTGTATGTTACCACTATTACAAGAAGGTTGAAACATAAAAGCAAGGGAGTCATTTGTAATTATCAGGGACTTTGGTGAAAGTACATCCAGAGAACTGCATATAGGTCTAGACTCCTTATTGAAAGAAATGTTGGAATATCTGTGGGAGTGCAACAAGTATTTGTGAGATTGATTCCTGGAGATGGTGGGTTATTTAATAAAGGGAGTTGAGTAAGATGAACGGATTCTCTCTGAAGTTTTGAAGAGCACATGGTGATGCCACTGAGTTATATGAAGTTCCGCTAGTATTTCAAAGATTAGCTTCCCCATTTGGAGAATCTAGAACATGTGGGTCAAAGATCGATGACAATAGATTGTCCATTTAAGACAGTGATAGGAGAAATTTTTCACTCAGATTGTTGTGAATCTTTGGAAATCTTTCTCACAGAGACCAGGATCCCCATTTGCCTCATATTTAAAGCTATGGTAGATTTGTGCCTAAGGAGATCAAGCATTACGTTCACAAGTATCCACTCCCTCCAACACCAATGCTCAGTAGCCATATTTACAAGATGCACTGCAGAAATTCACCAAAGATCCTTAAACAGCACCTTCTAAACCCACAACCACTTCGATCTAGAAGGACAAGGGCAGCTGTTACACGGTAACACCACTATCTTCAAGCTCCCCTCCAAAACACTCACCATCCTGACTTGGAAATAGATCACTGTTTCTTCACTGTCACTGAGTCAATATCCTGGAATTCCCTCCCAAACGGTATTGTGGGTCAACCCAAAACAGGTGGATTGCAGTGGTTCAAGAGGCAACTGAGAAAGGCTATCGTGAGTACAAGCCAGATACTCCCACATTCTATAAATGAATTTTTTTAAATAAGGGCACAGTAAAGGGGTTGTGTAAATGGTCAACCATGATCTAGTTGACTGGCATGAATAAGATGCCAAATGACTGACCTCCCTCCAATGTCTTTTCTACTTATGCTAGACGGTTTCAAATAGAGGCTTTATCATAACAATTTAGCTCTAACATAAAATAAGACACCACTATTTCAAATCGGATTACAGGATGTCATAAACCAATACTTAGTGAAGTGAATTTTTCAAAGTTCTGCAATTTACCTTTGTATTGCATTCCTCTGATGATTCACTGCTTTCCGATGATGACGATGGTGGTGATTTTGTTGTAGTTGTAGTTGTTGCTGTGGTCAACGTTGGCCTTGATGTTGATGTTGACGGTGATGTCGAAGTTGATGTTGGCATCGATGTTGGTGTTGGTGTTGTGTTTGGGGCAGATGTTGGTGTCGGTGTTGACGTTGCATTCGGTGTTGGTGTTGATGTTGGGGTTGGTGTTGTCATACTTGTGTTCATGCATTGTACCATAACAACTGGACTTTCATTACGTCTCACTTGAACCTGGCTGGTGCAAGTAGCAGTTTTCTACAAATATAATGGCTGAGGTTATAATTCAATAACAGTAATAATGAGAGGCATATTGAACTAAAGATCACCCACCTGACTGAAGTATACTGTAAACAACAAAGGATTTTATTAACACAATGAATATGCGCCAGATTTCCTGGGGAGTGACAGTCTCATGCAAGTTGCCACTCTCATCCTTCTTTTCAATGGAGGAATGGGTTTTTCGGAAGTGATCTGCTTAGGTCTCCCTCAGATATATGGAGCCATTCTTCTACTCTGGCAGGTCTTTTGCAATGTTGAACTATCAGAGGAAGGCAGACTGCATCCCCATTTCACAACAGTCAGCTGCTGTATTCTGAGAATTGAAGAATCCTCACAAACACTTTAACAGTTGCTGTCAGACAATAAGTGCATCATCAAGTATGATGTTCGGGTGTTGGTGGATAGGATGCCAGATGGTCGGGGGCATGGTGCCAGGTAAATAGGGTGACCGATGGGGTCAGAGTTAAGTGACATCTGGATAGTGCCCAATGTGTGTAGGATATCATGAGCAGGGGGTAAAGTGCGATGTGGGTACAGTGCCAGGGTTCAAGATGGCAAGCAGGATGGATAAGTGGTGAGGGTGAGCTGGTGAAATTCGGTCTGGCAGTGGAGTGGTGGGTGGGGTTTGTGGATGTTGTGTCTCGGGATCACATCCAGTGGCAGTGGCAGTGGCAGGGGGTGGGGGGTCAGATCCATCGGAGGGGCTTTGGGTCCCGAGGACTGTCAGATGAGGTCCTGGGTGATGTTAATTGTCGGCGGGTGTGTAGTTAGGGGTATGTAAGGTAAGTATGCAGTCAGTAGGTGTAAGTCTCCAGTTTTAATGGAGATGTTCAGAAGGTTCTGCTGAGCAGATAATTCAATTTCTCAGGCAATTCCTATGAGTGTCTGGCACTGTGAGACAGCAGTGCTAACCACGGGGACTCAGTGGTCAGCACTACTGCCTCACAGCGCCAGGGATCTGGGTTCAAATCCAGCCTCGGGCGACTGTCTGGATGGAGTTTGCACATTCTCCCCGTGTCTGTCTGTGTGTTTCCAACGGGTTCTCGGTTTCCTCCCAAATTCTAAAGATGTGCAGGTTAAGTGAATTGGCCATGTTAAATTGCCCATAGTATTCAGGGATGGGTAGGTTATGTCTATTAGTCAGAGGTAAATGTGGAATAATGGGAGAGGGGTTTGGATGGGATACTCTTTGGATGGTCGGGGTGGACCTGTTGGGCTGAAGCACCTGTTTCCACACTGCAGAGATTTGTGGGAGTGTGCCACAATCAGGATTCCACAGAGTCCACATGCATACCTCCTCTCTACATTGGAGTAATGTCTATCTGACCAGCAGAATATCTGTCCCACTGCAGATATCATGCATTTAGTCTCCTACATTGGTATGGTACCATGACATTGTTCAGTGTGAGAGACTAAATGCATGATATTCCTTTTCAGCTCCCTGAATTTCACTTGCAGGTCCAGAATTTTTCATCATGCCCGACAGAAGGATTGCCCAAGCAAAATTAGGCTGGAGGTGGGACTCCGTTACCTGCCATTTTCCCACTGCTAACACTTTAACAACATTGATATTCAGCAGTCTGATATCCAGCATTGACAGAACAGTGCAATGGGCAGTGCAAAGAATGAAAGGGTTGCATATCTTAATGCAGCTAATCGCAGAATCAATCTGACTGAATCAGATCAGCAAGGTTACTGAGACAACAGGGTTATAGGCAAATCCTGAAACTTTCAGAAAAGTATTTTAAAATATTTTATAAAGATTCCTTTTGCTACATTCTAGCTCCTCCCTGACTGTCATGATATAGTCTATGTATCTCTTTGCTGAGGTACCACTGTGTTTGAATCCTTTCCTTTAACTGTTTCCTATGTTTTGAATATATTCTCAGGGAATGCTTTAATATTTGAGTCTGTGGAACCACACCCATTCTGTTTAAAAGCCTTTAATAATGGTAACCATCAGTCATAATCTTTGGTGTATAAGCCAAGACCTATTGCAGCTAAACAACAACTCGCTTTGCCTTCTGTCTAATACCCCCAGGCGTGACTCTACCTTGACTTAAAACCACTGTATTCAGACGTATCATTGACCTGCTTCTTTCTCCCAAGTCTCATGATTCCCAGTCCATGCAGAGTTCAGTTGTACTGTTTTAATAGGAAGTCCCTCAGGTCCATTCTGGAGCAAGGTGTCCTGAGTTAGCCAGACAGACCAACAGTGGATCAAAAAAGCCATGTCACAAATGGTACAGGCAATGGCCATAGTGGTGCTACCACTAGACTAAAAATCCAGAGAGCCAGGTAATTTTCTGGGGACCTGGCTTGAATCCTTTCACTATCTATCTCCCTACAGAAGATCTTTGAATTCCCTTTGTGCAGACTACCAATCTAATCTTGTTTTGCCCCTTGTATTTCCTTTTTCACTTCTCCTTTGCACTTTTAATATTAATCCAGATTTTATTTATACTATTAGGGTGATATGTTTTCTACACAACATTTTGCTCCAAGGCAAAAAACATCTCTTGATGATGGTTTGCAGTTGACAAATTCAAGCAGTCCACTTTTGCAAGTCTCAAATAAGTTTATCCATCATTTGATATAATTCTGCCATAGGAAATCATTTATGAAGCAATCTGGACATGCTAGGAGCTGCACAAGTAACTAATTTTAGATTATCAGCTAGGTGTACAGTGTGATGCTTTCACATGTACTAAAAGCTAATTGCATTAATGCACTTTTATGGAGACAAATGAATTTGTACATTTATTACAATTTCTTCAAAATATTGGTAATGGAGACAGCTAAATTCTGTTGCAATTCCATGGCAACGCACTGACCTATCAGAATTTAGCTGCCTTACCTAAGAATTAAGATTAAAAGGTAACTTCTTTCTGTGTCTCTATGCCAGTGATGGCCCAACAAATCAGCAGCCTTTTCTCCTTTTGTTCAAGTCTGTTTCTTGTGGCATAGTTATGAAGGTGCAATATAGATAAGGAAGAGACGGGAACTAAGGATGTGTTCTAAAGGTGACAATTCAGAAATGGAAAGTGATCCCATTACTGGCATTGGCACAACTATTAATGGATAAGCAAGAAAAGATTGATTGAGAGCAGTCCCATTCAGCTGGATAATGGAGGAGGTTCATACTGCATCAAAATTAGAGTTTATTATACTATTGCCCTGTCACTGACCCTACTTTGTTCCATGTTAACAACAGAACCTTCCAAAACTATCTCTACAATGCTAACTCACAAGTGGATGCTTTATTACCTACTGCTGTGTGGGGGTGAATATGAATTATCAGCCAATGCAGGACTAAATTTCATATGTTGCATGGGCAGGTCAATATGCCATTTTAAAGGTTTATTAGAACAAGGCAGCAAATGGTTAGCATTGTAATACTCACAGCATCCGGGGTAGGTAGCAGTGTACAATTTGCCGGATCCAATCCAGAATTTACAGCACATACAGTTTCCTGGACATCAATGACTATTTCGAAATCTGTTGCACCTTCTCCCAAATCAGTGGCCTAAACAAAGGGACAGGGTTATATGAATGAGGTATGTTTCAGGTAGCACTTATAAACAATGATATAGGGCTTGATTTTCCTGGCTCAACTGGTTCCAAAAGAAAGTATGCCGGCTAAAAGAAAAATGACTTTGACATGACATGCCGTGCCCAGAAATATTATTGCCTTTCCTCAACTTTCATTATTGCAAAAGACAGTAAAAATCCTTGAGCCAACCCACACAAATTATGAGGCCAATTGAAAAAAACAAACATGTATTCTTTAAAAAGTAAAGGGTACAATTCTAACTGGGTGAAGGAACAAAGAGACATGGATGCATATGTGCATTGGTGGCAGGACAGGATAAGAGTGTGGCAAACACAGAATACAGTTAAGTCCTACTGTTACAATAAAGTTGGATGTCAATAACTAATATGATCTGGGTGATACTTTCTTCTCCAACAGTTACCCAGGCACAAGAATAGATCTACACCTAATGAAGTGTGTTTCAGCTCACACTTATAAATAATGATATTTTAGCAAATAGTGTTTTTTTCCCTAAATCTTATTGTGCTCCTGGAAAATGACTTGGGACATTTTACTATGGTAAAGGAGCTATTCAAATTCCAAATTGTTGCATAGTGATCAGTTAGAAGAACCTCTTAAAAAATGATTGTAGAGAAGATGATATGAGTTATATGAGTCCTAAATTGATTGGTTCGTGGATGAATTACTAACATATTCATATGATCAATTTCATCAGTTGATTTTCCTGGTGCTGAATTTTACAAAAATGCAGGAATGTGATGGTTATGTTCCTGGATTAGTAATCCAAATGTTTGGAAGATGGGGTTCCTCATCTCTGAAAATGATTAACTGCTGGAATCATACAGATGTACAGCACAGGAACAGACCCTTCAGTCCAACTCGTCCTTGCTGACTAGATATTCTAGGTTATTCTAGTCCTATTTGCCAGAATTTGGTCCATATCCTGCTAAACTCTTCCTATTTGTATACCATTCAAACTCCTTTAAAATGTTGTAATTTTACTAGTCTCCACCTCTACCTCTGGCAGCTCACTCCATACTCACACCACCCACTGGTAAATTCTGTTGCTTTTATTAAATAACATAAAGAAATAAAATATGAATCTGCTAAAAAGTACAAATTAAATCAGAGACTCAGATGTACATTGAAGATGATTTCACTAAAACAAGTGAAATTTGTATCATCGATAGTCACAGGTGAAGTGCCGGAAGGCTGGAGGTTGGCAAACATGATGCCACTGTTTAAGAAGGGTGGTAAGGACAAGCCAGGGAACTATAGACCAGTGAACCTGACCTCAGTGTTGGGCAAGTTGTTGGAGGGAATCCTGAGGGACAAGATGTACATGTATTTGGAAAGGCAAGGACTGATTTGGGATAGTCAACATGGCTTTGTGCGAGGGAAATCACGTCTCACAAACTTGATTGAGTTTTTTGCGGAGGTAACAAAGAAGATTGATGAGGGCAGAGCAGTAGATGTGATCTAAATGGACTTCACAGCAACAAGTCAGGAATTGCAAAATCTTAATTCAGCTTCGATGCAAAGCACTTACTATTTTCTTTAATTGTAAGAAGGCAGACTTTACACATGGGTCCCCTAAACCTGACTCATGAGAATTTGAGTTAACACCCAATGTTCAGAATACAAATCAGACCCTAATCACTCCAGAGCGCACCTCACTATTTGCCAGAACAGCAGAAAAATCTGGTCTACAGTAAACTTGAAGAGAAATATTTCACTTGTGTCGTAAATACTTCTATTCCATTCTTCAAAAAGCAATCTAATTGCAAGTTCCTGAGGGTGTTCAGTAGTGTGGATGCTACCCCTTCCAGGAAACACTGGAACTTGAGGACTCAATTTATGAATAAAGGATCATCTGTTGAGATCGGGGATGAGGAAATTGTTTATTATTTTTGCAGAGGCTTGTTAGTATATCGAGGACTCTTTCCCAACGAGTAATGAAAACAGGATCATTGAATATTTTAAAATCTAAATTAAATAGAGTCTTGTTTAAGGAGGGAATCAATGGTTAAAGCTGGTAAACAGAAAAATCGAGTTGAGGCCATAATCAGATTAGCCATGATCTTACAAATGATGAAGCTTGTTTTGAGATCCCCAATATCCTGCTCATACTCCTGTTCATATATTCTCTGCCTGTCTTTTGTTTCTTTTTAATGTTTACAGTCATCAGGCCATGCAAACAAATACAGCATTTTACAGAACAATGATGCAATCGGACCACGATCATTGCACTCCACTCGGTTCATTTCATTCATAATCTTACCACTTATTAACTATGTGTCCTAACTTATCACAGAATGTTGCAATTTATTTTGGAAGGAATGGCATACGTCAATTTCCAGTTTCGTAATCAATACACTCCAAACTCTAAATTCTTTTGGTAACTTACCCAACTATCTATTATAATGTCAATGGAATAAATAAGTGGTGAATTATCAAATTAAGTAAACAAATTCAGAGGTATGAAATGTTCTGGCTTCTGTTACCAGATCTTTTAAGATGTAGCACAATGACAGATCATTCCCATCTTAATATCAAGCTCAGCAATATTCCAGAATCCTGTTTACTGCTTTGAGATATAGAGTCATACAGTTACACAGCACAGAAATAGATCCTCTGGTCTGAAGCCTGCATGCTGATCAGTTATCCAAATTGATTCAGTCCCATTTGCCAGCATTTGGCCCATATTCCTCTAAACCCTTACCATTCAGGAACCAATCCAGATGCCATTTAAATGTTGTAACTTGCTGTCAGCTGTAAACTGAAATTTCCTCCCATTTTTACTCAGTCATTGACAACATAACTTCAGCCAGCTGGTTCCCATCTTCTGAAATTCTGTTCTTGAATTATGCTTCCTCCCCCCAATTCTTTTAAACTCCACCATTTAGTCAAGTTTTGTCGACCACTTCTAATTAGTCCTTTTCCGTTCAGTAATGCATTTTCAACATGCATTTGTGAAGCTTCTTTGGATATTTTTTCTGCATTAAAGATATTGTTTTATTTGTGAGTTATTCATCTTGTGAAAAGGTGTAAAAGTGTAGACCAATATAGGAAAAGGCATTGTCATAAATTAATACAAAGGAATGTGGTTGTGATTCTTGAAGGCTAACCAACTAGTTCTGGGTATGATGCAAGGTGTGTGATTTATATATTATATTTTAATGTACTTATTTTAGACTTTGGGCTTTGGATCAAAGACATGTGGCTTTTGGTCTCCGTATGTGAAAAGGTTTAATGAGTAATTGTCAATATTGGAAGCATACCATTTTTAAATGAGTGTGTGAGAGAGGGACTTCCTGGAGTAGTAATGGGAAACTGTTTGCATTGGGAGAGTTTTGCAAGTGGGCAGAGTAAACGTTGAGAGATATTAGCTTGCTTTCAATTAGAAGGATCAGGGGATTTTTTTGGTTTGTTTGTTCAGGGAAAAACCAAAAGTTTGAATTTTTTTGTTTCAATTTATAGAAGGCCTGGTTGGAGATAAAACTTGTTTAAAAGCCAAACACGAAAGAAAACATATTAATATATCAAAATAACACCCCTTTCCTCATAACTTAAATCAGAGTTATCAGCTTATCAACACAATGTCCATTTGACTTAGGTTTAACAATTTAAGTTCAAGCAATTAAAACTAAATATTTGTAACACAATTTTTAATATACTGCATCCTCTATTCTTAGTAATTGAGACTCATTGTATGTTTTAATAGCTAGTTTTCAGGAGTGTAAATAATAAGATTAAACATAATATGACACTCACCTTCACCAGTAATGCTACTAAACATCCTATCTGTTGTCAGAAATTAACAAAACACTCAAGTCATATACAATGAAATAAAAGATTAGTTCACTGTCTGAAGAGAGCTCATTTCATAACATAATCACTCAAATCATCTTGTTGCATGAGGAGGATACCTTCCAACATCAGGTATGATCCCTGTTTTATCCCAATCTTCAACTGAGATGTTAAAATTGGAAAAATGATCAATGTTTACTAACAAGGTTTTCAAGAGCTTTGAAGAAGGCCAGGTTTCCTGTGATCATTAATTTTTTTGGTTATGTCCCAGCAAATCACTGGGTGGCAGTCACGATCGAATGACAGAGCAGACTTATTGGGCCAAATAGCCTAATTGCACCAATAGCTTAGGGTCTCATGATCTAACGACACTGTCTTTAAAACTAATGCAACTGAAACAATTCAAGCCACAGAACTCACAACAATTTTTCATATTTTGCAAAGCAGTGAAATAGTTTCATGAGATGAGTATTTTTCATGATCCAACATCAATTTATTGATCAGAACTTTCTGGAAATAGACATGCTATAAATGATAGATTCCATTGCTCTGGGATGGATGTGCTCTTTTTGAATCCATATTAATCCTAATTAGAATGATTGCTCTCTCCACTCCTAGTCTTTATACACACCTTTCTAGATCTGCATGGTATTAATTAAGGGCAGCCATTAAGTTGGAGTGAGAGTGATGCAGAGGTAGTGCTGCAGCTGGGGGCACTACGTGATCGGGGGTTTCTGATGTTTTAAGACTAAGATGTATAAGCAGAAGTATACCATTCAGCCCATCAAGTCTACTCCATCATTCAATTAGATTATGGCTGATCTGTGATCCTCAACTCAAGCACTGATTTTTGAGGCACGCTGTGGATTACAGATTGCCATCCAGAAAATGCCCCACTTATCTCAACTCTCTGTCTCCTCTTAGTAAGTTAACTCTGTATTCATGCCAACATGGACTCATCTTATTAAGTAGTGGAATGTGTGGTACCTCATCAAATGCCTTCTGAAAATCCGAACATATTATATCCATTGTTGTTCATTTATCTATCCAGCCTGTTACCTCCTCAAAGAATTCTTGTAAATCTATCAGGCCTGATGGCTCCTTCATGACATTATGCTGATTCTGCTTGAAAATATTATGTTTTTCTAAAGGGTCTGAAAAATTACTCCATGTTCTTCGTGACCTGCAACACATTATCAATGAGGATGAGCACCTCACCAAGACCTTCCCCACACCTCCACTACTTGCCTTTAAACAATCGCCAAACCTCAAACAGATCATTGTTCATAGCAAACTGCCCGGCTCTCAGGACAACTCCATAAAACCGTGTCATGGTGGACGCTGCAAGATGTGTCAGAGTGTGGACATAGATATCACTATTACGCATGGGAACACCTCCCACCTGTACATGGCAGGTACTCATGTGACTCAGCCAATGTTGTCTATCTTATACGTTGCAGGCAAGGATGCCCGGAGGCATGGTACATTGGGGAAACCGAGCAAAGGCGATGACAACAGATGAATGGGCACCGCACAACAATCAACAGACAGGAGGGTTCCCTCCCAGTTGGGGAACACTTCAGTGGTCCAGGACATTCAGCCTCGGACCTTCGGGCGACCATTCTCCAAGGTAGACTTCAGGACAGGCAGCAGAGAAAGGTGGCCAAGCAGAGGCTGATAGTTAAGTTCGGTACCCATAACCCTTAACTGGGACCTTGGGTTCATGTCACATTACAGGTGATCACCATTGCACCACACACACACAGATATTCCTACACACACACACACACACTCTCACATACACATGGACACAGGTACACATAGACACGCACACAGACACCCACACATACCCTTATAGACACACACACTCCCACACTCACACAAGCACCCCCTCACAGACATAAGACACTCTGCACTCACTACACACACACTTTCTCACTTCACAACCCCCACCCCAGACAGACACAAACACACACACACAGACAGACAAAGACCCACATGCACACATATATTTTGTGGGGTGAATTTGTACTTGCAGTTGCATTGTACTTTGCTCAAAAACTGCATGCATTCGTGTAGAACTCTGAGCTCAAAAACTGCATGAATTTATGTAAAACTCTGTTATCTCACTTTTTAGATTAGAATCAATCTAAACATCATGGCATAGACAGAGAACACAGGAGGCCAACACTTTCAACATAATGTTTAGCTATCACCCATTGTTAACAGCTAACCTGAGAATGCAACTTTTAAAAAATGGTTTTGTGATTTACACATGAAAGAAGTGAAACTATCACTGTATTCTAACACATGAAAGACTTAACAGACAATCAATTTTTCAATGTATAATTTCAGTTACATCACACTGTAAATTTTTGCTATAAATTCTGTGTTATGATCGAGCCCTCCACTATCACCTGGTTAAGGAGTGTCGCTCTGAAAGCTAGTGTGCTTCCAATTAAACCTGTTGGACTATAACCTGGTGTTGTGTGATTTTTAACTTTGTACACCCCAGTCCAACACCGGCATCTCCAAATCATTATTATTTCCAGTCTTGTTCTCTCAGGGGCTTATGTTCATTTTGGTTTCTGTCCTCTTTTTTATATATTTAAAGATACTCTTGCTGTCTGTTGTCATATTATTTGCAAGTTGAGACTAAAAGTTTGCATTCTATCTCTTTATAATTTTTTGGTCACCTTTTGTCAGATTTTAAAACTTTCCCAATCACTTGGCTTACCACTAATCCTTGCAACATCAATTTGATGCTTTTTGGTTATATTCTGGCTTATCACCTTCTTCTTCATGAGCTGTGATATACTTTTACTGTGAGCCATGAATTATTTTCTTCAATGTCGATGTTTTTCCTTGACCGGCCTTGCTTATAAATTCCTTTCCTGGTCTACTCCAGCCAGTTCTATGCTCATTCGTTTGTAATTACCTTTATTAAAGCCTAGCACAGTTGACTCTAAAGAAAGTTCCTCCCTCTCAAACTGATTGTTAAATTCTATCATGTTATGTACACTGTTTCCGAGGATATCTTTAAGTTGATATCTTTTATTATATCTGCCTCATTGTACATCACCACATCCCAAGGAGCCTGATCCCTGGTTGAATCCAGAACATAATGTTCCAGGAAATCATCCCAAATACAATCCATGAATTCTCTGTCAGTCTGATTTCATGAATATTAATCATAAATACCCATGATTAATGTACTACCTTTGTGGAATCAAGATTAGAGTGGTGCTGGAAAAACACAGCATGTCAGGCAGCATCCGAGGAGCAGAAGGATTGACGTTTTGAGCAAAAGTCCTTCGTTAGGTTCTGATGAATGGCTTTTGCCTAAAACGTTGATTTTCCTGCTCCTCAGATGCTGCCTGACCTGCTGTGCTTTTCCAGCACCACTGTAATCTTGATTCTAGTTTCCAGCATCTGCAGTACCCACTTTTGCCGACCTTTGGTGAATCCTTATACTCATGTCTCTGTAATGTCTATAAGATCACATCCATTAACTTATATTTGTTAATTCATGTCTTTTGCTTTGAGTACCATGAGCATTCAAGAAAAGAGTAATTAATTTTGTCTTTTTACCAATATTTCCCCTTTTGACCCTTTGTATGGCTGGTTTTCTATTTTTGTACCTTCTTTCTCTTCTTGTCTACTTGGGGATCTTTACCCAAATACCTGCCCTGTTAATGCTGTCAAATCCACTTACTTCATATGCCTGCATTACCCCTCTCCAAAACCCCGCAGCCCACTAATTATTTTAAAACTCTATCTGCAGTCCTAGTTTTTTTTTACTTTCCAAGACACAGATCTCAGGATGGTTTGGATTCCAATCTAATTGCAATATTCAGGGCTTCCTTTCATTTGCAATACTTTATTCAGATTTTATTCAAATTTCATGCAGCATTTTGCTTTTGCTATGACGACAGAGAGGGATGGACTTGAACCAACTGAATATTTGCTTTTCAACAGTACCTAATGGCTAGAGCCTCCTACCGTCACCTCTAGAATGAAATTGCAATCTCATCACAGGTACGCAAATCTTTGAGCAGGGGAATCCCATTATGATATTCACGGAGGAATTTCAAGATTACTGGTTCACATCGAAGCAATTAGTAAAGAAGTGGTGTCAAGAGGAAATAATAGATTTGGACAAAAAGAAATACAGTCATATATTTTCTTTTATTAAGATGTAGATCTAATACAAACAATTCCAACCTAAAATGTTGTAATTTATTGTCTATCTCTTGACTGTGACCAAATTTCTCACTCTAAATTCATAGCACGTTCCATAAAATGTGTAAAGCTAATGTTCATTACAAGGAAAAAACTAAAATAAATCAATTGGATTTGGTGACACTTACATTTAGTACTTGGCAGCTCACAATACGGAAGAGATTATTCATTGCAAACATCTGATTCACTTGTATAATTGTAGCATTTACTGCCTCGGGTGTCTGTGAATTTGTCGACTGATCACATGGAATCCCAGAATCTAAAAGCAAAGGGAGTTAAAGATGAATACATTTGTGACTGTTAGCATACAACAACAATTTACACAGCAAAATCACTCCTCAATATATTTCAATACTTGCCAGAATAGTAGAGGATCTGGGCTACAGCAAATATGATAAAAATGATTTTCATTTTGTCTGTTTGGATATGTTGATAGACACTTCAGTTCTGTTCTTCTCTCTTTGCCTGCTGCCTGTTTCTATTCAACATTTATATACATCAGGAAAAACAACTCACATTCTGCATCAGTGATGTAATCTGACCACAAGTAATGCACACCTTCACTCATTTCGTTTCCTTCAAATTCTTCCCACTTGTTAACTATATGTTCAAAAGCGTCACTGGGTGTTGCAATTTTTCATAAGCAGTGATGTGTGTCAATTTCCAGTTTTGTAATCAAAACAATCCAAAGTTAAAAATCACACTACACCTGGATATAGCCCAACAGGTTTATTTGGAAGCACTCGCTTTCAGAGTGCTGCTCCTTCATCAAGTGGTTGTGCAGGATAAGCTCTGAAGACACAGAATTTATAGAAAAAGTTTACAGTGTGATGGAACTGAAATTATATATTGAAAAAGACCTGGGTTGTTTATTTAGTCCCTTATCCTTTAGAATGACCATTTTGCTTTTAGTTCATTCATTTGTAAATGAGCCTCACACAGGACATCTCACACCTTCAATTCATTACCCAAAAATGTAACTTCAAGAAAGTTTTGGGATTTACATATGGAGGCCCTGAAACCATCATGATCATTCTGTAAGATGAGAGACTTAACAAACAATCTATGTCTTTTTCAATATATAATTTCAGTTACATCACACCGTGAACTTTTGCTATAATATCTGTGTTTTATGATCTGATACTTCACAATCGCCTGATGAAGGAGCAGCGTTCTGAAAGCTAGTGCTTCCAAATAAACCCGTTGGACTATAACCTGGTGTTGTGCAATTTTCAACTTTGTACATCCCAGTCCAACACCAGCACCTCCAAATCAAAATAATCTGAGTTCTACATAACTTGGTAACTTTAGAAATGATTTATGATGAACTTCAATAAAGTAAAGAAGTGATAAATTATCAAATTAAACAAGTAACTCATGAACATGAAACTTATTGGTCACTTTGAAGTTACTGGATGCCTCGATAGGTAGCCAGCCATTCGAGCACATCCCATTTCTCAATTAGCATCCCTTCTATTAACTTATTCATTTCCACTACAACTGATACTTTGGCAACCTTCTCTTCCTTAGTTGTTGCCAGCATAAAATACCCAGTAAGTATTTTGGACTGATCCTGCTATCTCAACATATATAATTTCTTTGTCTATAATAGGCCTCACCTCTCCTCCAAATATTGAGTTATTAGGTATATTTGATGAGAAGACATTTATGTTCCCTTTTATTAACTGCAGTTCTGTTTTCATATTCTGTGTTTGCTGGTCCTTTATTCCTCTTCATTTCCTGTCTCAATTTACTGATTTTGCCTGGTTCTTGCTTAAAGAATTCACCGAATATACATCACGTACACTTCATTTGCGTCTGATCATATTCTCCACCTTGCTTGTCATCCAAAATAACTTGTCTTTCATAACTCTACCTTTTGCTCTTCTTACTTTGTGCCCAGCCCATTCTGAAAGCATCTTCTCCTTGAAGATCACCCATTGATCTATTACTGCTTTCACTGTTGGACACTGGATAGATCCTCTCTTATCACATTACAATTGGCCCTTTCCAAGTTTAGAAATTCTATTTTACATTGCTCCTTGCTCTTCCTTCTTGCTTCATATACAACAATCACTCTTATCTGAGTGTTCTGCCACAAACTTGGTCAACTCACCTAACTTCATTCCCAATCACCAAATGCAGCAATGCCTTATGTTCATAAGAAATAGGGCAGAGGTATCAAAACTGAAATTGCTTGAAAAGCTCACCTGGTCCGGCAGCATTTATGGAGAGAAATCAGAATTAACTTCTCAGGTCCAGTGACCCTTCCTTAGGACAGGGAATAGGTATGTAATTTGCCCCTCAAAATTGCTCCATCAGATCTAATCTGCTTGTGTTTTGATTCTCACATTTTATTCAATCCTTGATAAGATTTGATTCAATTGCCTGTCAAGAAACTATTTATTTTAGTTGAATGTGAACATGCTGATCAAGGAAGTGTTCATAAGTGCATTTTAGAAATTCCTTCCTCTCTATACCCTTTACTCTGTCATAATACCTATGGATGATTGGGTAATTAACACAATTCTATAGCTGTGATCTCCCCATGAATTTGATCCTTTGATTCTTGCTTCTTGCTTCACACCTCAAACTGAATGGATCTTGCCTTTGCTCTGTCAAAGCCAGCCCCTCTTTCCAACACTATAGCCCCAAGACCTTTACTTCTTCTCTGTCTGCCCTGAATTTTTGTCAAAATGCTAGCTTCCAATTCTGAACTGTTTTTAATCCATGTCTCTCTATAACATACTCTGACATGACTATTGTACTTTTAGTTCACCAACCTTGTCCACCACACTCATGTTTTGCAATAATATCTCTACATCCTTGATTGTTGTTCTTCATCTGTTATTATTGACTATGTTCTTCATCTGTTGTTATCTACACCCTCTCTTGTATTGTCCGACACTCACTATTCACCATATTTATCCTTTTTATTTCTATATGCTATTGCCAGAATGTACCAATTTTAATTGAATCCTCTATAACCATACCAGTGAACCTCCCAAAAGGAAGTGTTCCCACTGTGTTGAGTTGGAAGCCATCCTTTTGTTTCAGCATCTCCTGCCACATATTTGGTCCCAATGGCCAAGTGTCTGAAACCTTTCCGATTCCTCAAGTCCTGCATTGATCCTTCAGAGCTGCCAGTTCAATTCTCAATGACTCTTAATTCGCACATTTACCCTAAATCTGACCATGACTTCCAATACTTGCTGTCTCTTATAACGGGGAAAGGGAAAGACTATTGTTGGAGAACCAACATTTTATGTGTAGGTGATATCTTCAGGTTTGTAAATTATATCAGTAATATAGGGACTGCAGGAAGTACATAAGCTGCATTTGCACCAATGCAGATTTAAACTGAAAATTGATCCATACTCACAGACAGTACTGGTGTGAAGGCAAAGCAACTTTTAAAGCTGTGTTTTTAAAATAGTGAAATATTTTAAAACAGCAGACAAATCAGTTCCAGACAAGTCCTGAAACTAATGCAAGTACCTCAATAGATTATGAGCAATAATTGCCTTTTTGTTAAGGGGGAAAACAAGCAAATGTCCATGCTGTCTCAAACCTCACAACAAATGAAAAGCTCCATCTCAGCCCAACCCATTATGAGTCCAACCTTGGATTCATAATGAGTCATGTGACCGAGCGAGCCATATTTGTGACCTGCGTTTAAAAGTAACAGCAGAGATTTCTTGAATTAGAGAGAGAAACGCCAAAGAGATACCATCCGTAAATGTATTAAAGTAACAATGAGACAAAAATACCTTGTAAGTAGGAGTGGAGCTCTCCTCCATGCTATTCCACCTGTATATTTACCAAACAGAAAATCCCTGGATAATTCAATCCCTGTGATAAACTTTATAGCTCATAAGCATCCTCTCTATTCACCGATGTGATGTCAAGTCTGTCATTTATATATTTTTTAATCATACATAAGATTTGGACATGACTGGATAAAGAGACTTGCATTTATTGCCCAACTCAAGATGGTGACAAGCTGCCTGGTTGAACTGCTACAGTCCATGTGTTATAGGCAGATCCATCATCCCATCATACCGTTTGAAAGGGAACTCAAGGATTTTGACCAAGCCACATTGAAGGAGCAGTGATACATTTCCAAGATTGGATCATGAGTGGCTGGGAGGGAAACTTACAATGGCCTGTGTTTCCATGTCTCTGCTACCCTTGTCGTTTTGGGTGGTAGTGGTCATGGTCATTTCCTTGGGAGATGCTTTCTAAGGAGCATTGGTGAATTTCTGTCGTACATATAGATGGTGCACACCACTGCTACCGAGCATTGGTGGGGAGAGTGTGGATGTTGTGAATATGGTGTAAGGCAAGCAGATGGCTTTGATTTGAACAGTGTCATCATCTTGTGAATCGTCAGAGCTGCACCCATCCAGGAAAGTAAGGAGCATTTTGTCACATTCCCATCATATGCCTTGTAAATGATGGACACATTTTTTTTATGGAATCAGACGATGAGATACTTGCTGCATGATTCCCAGTATCTGTCCTGTTCTTGTAGCCATGTTATTTATACAGCTAGCCCAGTTCATTTTCTGATCAATGACAAGCCCCAGAAAGTTGATAGGAGAGGGATCAGTGATAGGAATGCCATCGAAAGTCAAGGGGGTGACGGTTAGATTCTTTCTTGTTGGAGATGGTCATTTCCTGGCACTTTTCTGGCTTGATTGCTACTTGCTACTCATTGGTTGAATCCTGAATATTAAACATGTTTTGCTGTATTTGGGCATGGAATGTTTCAGTGTCTGAAGAGTTGTGAATGGTACTGAACAACGAGCAGTCATCAGCAAACATCCCATTGCTGACCTTATCATGGCTGGAAGGTCATTGACGAAAATGGTTGGACTGAGGACTCAAATCTCCTTTAGAGATATCCTGGAGCTAAAATGACTGACCAACAGCCACAGTCATCTTCCTTTTTGCTGAATATAGCACCAAACAGGAGACAATTCTCACCCTGATTCCCATTGCTTCTGGTTTTACTCGGGCTCTTTAATGCCACACTCAGTGTTAGGGTCAGATACTCTCACCTCAGCTCATCAGCTCTTCGGGAATTTAGCTCTTTTGTTCATGTTTGAACCAAGGCTGTAATGTGATCAGGAGCTGAGTGGCCTTGGTGGTACACATATTGTGCACCAATGAGTATGTTGTTGTGAAGCAAGAGCTACTTGATTATACTCTTGATGACATGTTCCAACACTTTACTTAATATCACGAGTAGACAGATGGTAATTGCCAGGGTTAGATTTGCCCTGTGTTTTGTGTACAAGGACACTGCGGAGCAATTTTCCTCATTGTGGGGTTGATGCCAGTATTATAGCTTACTGAAACAACTTATTTAGGGCTGCAGCAAATTCTAAATTACACGTCATCAGTACTATTGCTGGAATGTTGTCAGGGCTCATTGTATTTGAAGCGCCTCCAGTTTTTTCTTGATACCATGGGGAGTACACGGAAGTGGCTGAAGGTTGGTGTCTGTGATCCTGGGAAGTTCTGAAGGAGACTGAGCTGGATCATCCATTTGGTAATTTTAACCAGAGATCTTTGCAACTGCTTCAGCTTTATCTTTTGCATTGATGTGCTTGGTTCTCCTGTGTTTAAAATGGTGACACTGATGGAGCCTCCTCCTCCTCCAGTGAGTGTTTTGTTATCCAGTACAACTCAGATCTGGGTGTGACAGGTCTGCAGAGCTCAAATCTCAGATCCATTGCTTGTGGAGTTCCTTAGTTCTGTCTATCACTTGCTGCTTATGCTGCTGAGCACATACATAGCCCTGTGTTGTAACTTCATCAGGCTGACCCTTATTTCAGATAGGCCTAGTGGTGCTCCTGGCTTTGCCTCCTCCACTCTTCATTGAACTAAGCTTGATCCACTAGTGTGAAGGTAGTGATAGTAGAGTGGAGGACAGGAAAAGCCATGAGGTTGCAGATAGTGTTGGAGTACAATTCTACTGCTGTTGATGTCCAGGTCTTGAGTTGCCAGATCTGTTCAAAGTCCACCCCATTTACCACAGTGATTGTGCCAACACAAAATGAGGGTGAGCATTCTCAATGTGAAGACAGGACTTTGTATCCATAAGAACTATGTGGTGGCTACTCTTAGTGATACTGGTTATGGGCAAATGTATCCACAGTAGGCAGATTGGTACTGATCGCACCAAGCACATTTCCTCTGGTTGGCTCCTTTGCCAACTCCTATTGACCCATTCCGGCAGCAAAGTTCTTTCAAACTCAAGCAGCTCGGTCTATACTGGTGCTGTCAAGGCAACCCTGCTGCTGAATGATGTAGTCTCTGACCAAGTGTACATTGTGCATTCTTCCCAACCTAAATATTCCCTGCAAGTGGTATTCCACATGGAGAATAATGGATTCCCCAGCTGAGGGAGGCACGTCAGTGTGTGGTAATCAGATTTCTGTATTCAAAGTTGATCTGATGTCATGAGTACCAGTGGGGAGGTTCAGAGCCAACATTGGTGACTCTGAGGGCAACTCCCTCCCAAGTATATACCACTGTGCCACCACCTCTGTTGGATCTTCTGTAAGAAAACTCAGCTCTTACAGAATTCCAACAAAGGGGGAAAAAGTTCATATATCCCATCAAGTCTCTGTGAGAGACATTCAGTTAAGTTCTTCCCACACTACTCCTTTGTGATTCATGTTACCATTTGAAAATTAATATAAGCCCAGAAGCCAACAAAAACAACACAGTGAAATGGCAGCATAGGAATCTTTCGCTTAAAAGTCCATGCATTGTAGATCAACACGTAATTTGTTAGTTAACATGAAAATCTGTGGTTTCAATGTAATTTGGAAAATGTTATTGGTCAGAAATATCAACAGGGAAGTGATCAGAGATCCACAATAGGACCACACAGAAATTCCTACAAAGTTAGTGAAAAGTCACCCAATCGAAATTAGAGTCAGAGATTTCAGATGGCTCCAACTCTCTCAAGCTTAATATTAGGAATTATGAGAGGATCAAAGCCTGCTCTCCCTCCTGTGTAATTATTACACTGAATCATGGTATCACCGCCCTTAATCTGACAGCCCACTCTCACAAAGCTAACTCCCACAACATGACTTACTCACGACCCTACTCTGTCTGATCTATTACAACCCCTTTACCCAGACACAACATAACTCAACATCCCATCCCCGACCCAATCAGACACAACAGCACCCCCTTGTGATCCAAAATCCCCCATCTGACTGGATTCAATAAGATCCCACAGCCACACCAACTCCTGGCTCTAGCCTGAGCGCTCATCCACTTACCTGATTCCCTACCCCTAACCTATACATGACCCCTCATCCCCCTGACACCTTACACACGTCTCCCCAACACCCACCGGCTTCCCTCCTCCCTCACCCACCTAGGACCCAACATCCCTTCCGACTCACCCCACCCATGTAACTCTCTAACCCAATTCTTTCTTTCTCTTAATAGCATTCAAAGGGGCTATAGCACTTTTAAATCACAGAATGATGCACTCACTGCCGCGGAAGGCAGTATGGTTTCCATGCTGATTCCCTCCACTCCTGTGTGCACAGATTCCTGGATTCACCTACATTGTTTTGGAAGAGAAGACTCCTGTCCAGCAAATTTGTGATGAGAATTCATCTGAAAGCAAGTATTAGGATCAGGATCACAAATAAGGGGTCAGGCCCTTATTTCACCTATTTATGTTTGTTCCAGCCAAGCTCTCCACATTCCTCAATGACAGAACAGTGAGGGAGACCCATCTCCTCCTGCTCATTGAATCCAGGATAGCCATGTATGACCCCCTACTACACATTTCCCCATATAACACAGAAGGGAAAAATGGTAATGTTTGGAAATGAATGTATTGTTCATTCTAATTATACAAGATGAGCCAGAATGCCAGTGCATGATTAGAACATCAAACGTAGAATGGTACAGCACAGGAACAGGCCCTCTGGTCCACGATGTTGAGCCAAAAATGACGAACATTGTTTTAACTTTTATTGGTTGTCAATACAGAAATCAGTCTGAAATATCTCAGGTTCTGGGTTTTTCACACATGCTCTGTCCCTGTTGATGCCTTCTCCTTCTCATTAAATTAATCTCTTCAATTCTTTACATACTGTCACACCTCTATGTTGACACCTTGTACTGTTAGAGTCGAAGTGTGGTGCTGGAAAAGTACAGAAGGTCATGCAGCAGTCGAGGAGCAGGATTGTCAATGATTCTCAGCCCACTTCCCCCAGACATTCCTGATGAAGAGCTTCAGCCCAAAACATCACCCCTCCTGCTCTTCAGATGCTGCCTGACCTGCTATGCTTTTCCAGTGCCACACATTTCGGGTCTGACTCTCCAGCATCTGCAGCCCTCACATTCTTCACCTTGTACCGTTAGGTTGAACATACCTAACAGAGTTCTTTAAGACCTGATCGAAATTAATGGAAGAAGACACGCACACTTTAATATGAAGCAAATTCATGATCGTGTTCTACTTTTGACATATATTACAAGTGAATATCCCACTGCCTGTCGATCCATTGGGCACTTTGGACATGGTGTCACTCAGACCTCCATCTTAGAATCTGTGGCACCGATTTCGTGAACCCCAGCCTGAAGGTGAAATAAACAAAACACCGATGGGGACAGCTCCTGATATCAATACCATCTTGGAATTGATAAATCAGGTCTGTTTCTCATGCGCTCACCCACTTTACTTCAATTGTTCGTTGTCATGTCCAATTAACCATGTTCAATGTCAGAATGATAGCTGTTAATGTGCGTCCTTTCCTGGGAGAACCTTCCCCATCACACCTCTAGCTCTACCTTTCTTAGTGCAAGCACAAGGCTTCTAATTCAGGGCCTGCAGCTATCATAAAATATTTATGAAGCTTCCTCACCCACCCGTCAAATCTAACTCTTTTCTCTCCTGTACTTCAGAGTGAGACAGAGAGAAGAGGAGGACAAAGCCAGGGACTCGTGTTGCCTGGGTCTTGGTGCCAGTGCAGGGTACAATTACAGAGAGCTTGTGAGCTCATTGTGTGATCAGCAATGGCCTCATGACCTCCTAATGAACTTAGAAAATCGATCAGCAGCTGGAAACTGTGGCAACTCAACACATGATGGAAGACATTCCACTCAACTTTATAGACTTGTAGTCCAGTGTTACTGCTCCAGGATTCATGTGAGATCTCTCAGAAAACTAACCAACTAGAGAACCTTAAGTCTGTAATACTTTTCCTGAACTGCAAGAGCTTCTGAGACACAAAATTGGACAACAATATTTTGTTTATTCTTTGTGTTTACATTGATATATTGCACAAATCACTTTGCTCGATTTACTCCACATACAAGACACTACTGAGTTTTGACAATATCTTGAACATCAATGTAAGAAGCTATATTATGAATTTCTAATAATTAAGTAGCAAGCTAGCTCTCATTAAATGCTTTAAAATTAAGCAATTAAAGCCGATTGGAATTTTCTTCCTGTTCATCAGTTCCTCTTGCCTTTACATTTCCATCCATTCTTCTTAAAAGTCTGTAAATTAATAAGCAATGTTAATTGAATGACAGTTTCCAAATGCTTCATGGGGATATTAGATTCCCATTTATTGAAAAGGCTTTTATTGAAACCTTTTCAATCAGTGTATGAGCTGAAAAATCTCTTCTCAATAAAGGAAAAGCGATTGTCTTGGGTAGACATGGAACTGACAAAGGAAAGGTTCCATGTTTCCCTCGCGGTGGTTATGGTCACACTATGGAATTAGGTGATTAGTTCTCAAAATGTTTGCTTTTTCTGCAGTAAATAAGCAGTTAATGCAACACCTTAATTTTGTTCCCACATAATTGAGTGTGGGAAATAAGTTAAAAAGAGATTATTTCATTCTTAAGGATTTTTTGAAGTCCCCCAATATGAGCTGGTGACACACTCTGTGGCCCCAATATTTTCAGGGATGCGGTGAGTGTTCTCACCGAGTAAAAACTGTTGCAGACACGATGGGCCGAATGTCCTCCTGTGTTGTCAACGTCTGTGAGTATATAAAACCTGGGAATGTTATGGGAGCAGAGTTCCTGCCAAATTAAATTGCAGGAACCTGTTATAATTTTTAAAAATTCAATGCCCAGCGTGGCAGCCAATCAGGCTCCAAGGTTGACCAGTTGGCTTTGGAATTAGGAAAACACCCCAACAGTCAAGAGTTTGAAGGAGAGGAAGGAAGGATTCTGGGTAATCCAAGATGGAGGACAGGAAAAATTTCTGGCTGGAACAGGCTGCTCCTCATTGATGTATTTTAGGTGTTGGAGGTGATTTCCTCAAATTCCAGGAGCAGCAATTGCTTTTTATCTGCTGTTGCATTGTTTTGGAACTTTGGAGAAAAAAAGTCAATACAACAGCACTTTTAAAAGGGAGAGGAATAGACAAAGACAGCACATGGTCAGCCAGTGCAAGAGAGAGAGAGAGAGAGAAAGAAAGAGAGAAAGAAACCCACACTGTTCCCTGACACAGCAGTGAATCTGCGTAGTTTCTGCCTTTGCTGTTAGAATTAATGTATTGCTGGACATTGGAGTATGTATGCGAAAATGAACAAATAGTGAAATTCACAGCTGATCTTGGAGGAAGTTGTTTGGGAGAGGTCACAGCACAGAATCAGATAAGTGAATATTTTTAAGTGTGCTCTTGCTGTAAGTCTGCAATAGTGAGTAGAGAGGGTTCATTCTTGATTATATTTTTTACTGAGATATATCTCGTGATTAAACTTTAAAATATAAGCCATAAGTATTAAATTAGCCTGGAGCAGTGTTTTCTAGAAAAATAAGACTGTGCTATTTTCTGGGTCTGTAGATTGGAAGAAAGAAAAATAGCTCTTAGTAGAGTGATATGCTCTTCTTGTCGGATATGGGAGTTTAGGGAGAGTTTATGGGTTACTGAGGATTATATCAGCAATAAATTATGTTGTTTGCAAATCCTATCAGATCGAATGAATTGATTGGAGAGACAGTTAGAGGCACTGAGGAAGTTACAAGAGCAAGGAGGTGTGATGGATGGCAGTTATAGGAAGGGAGAAAAGTTGCAGATACAGTCACGTAGATGGGTTTACTCCAGAAAAGGTAAGGGAGGTAGGTAGGTAGTGTAGGAATCTTATGTAGCTATCCTAATTCCAAACAAGGATGCCATTTTGAAAAATGGAGGGGTTGATGGATTCTCAGGGGAATGTAGCACGAACAGGCAAGTTTCTGGTATCGAGATTGGCTCTCTTGGTACATCGGGTTCCAAGAGATCAATTGTGTTTGTGGACTCCCTAGTCCAAGGCACAGACAGATATTTTTGTGGCCAGCAGCGAAAAATCAGAATGGTGTGTTGCCTCCATGGTGCCAGGATCAAGGATATTTCAGAGAAGGTGCAGAATGTTCTCAAAGGGGAGAGGGACCAGCAGGAGGTCATTGTACACATTAGAACCAATGACATTGGAATTAAAAAGGATGAGATTCTGAAAGTAGAATATAGAAAGTTAGGCAGCACTATAAAAAGGAAATCCTTGAAAGTAATAATATTTGGAGACGTCTACAAAATTCCATGCAAGGACTGCCAGAAACACTATGTAGGACAAAGAGGAAGAAACTTAGCCACCAGGATACACGAACACCAGCTAGCCACAAAAAGACACGACTCTCTCTCCCTCGTAGCCCTACACACTGAGGAAAAAAAAACCACCATTTCGGCTGGAACAACACATCTATCCTGGGACAGGCTAAGCAAAGACATGTCAGAGAATTCCTAGAGGCCTGGCACTCCAACCACAATGCCATAAACAAGCACATAGATCTAGATACCATCTATCAACACCTCAGAAAATGAACAGGAAATGACATCACCACAAACCCCAGAAACCCCATCCTGGAGAAAGATGTAAACAGAAAGCAGGAGACAACAGCTTCGCTTCAGTTGGAGGTCACCACTGATGATGTCACCTAGCCAGGTAATGAAACATCTGGATATCAAACCTACAGCTCAGCGAGCAAACCTACACCCTAAACTTCAGTAACATGTTTGACAAGGTTCCCCATGAGAGTCTGGTTAGTAAGATTATATCTCATGGAATACAAGGAGCACAAGCCATTTGGATACAGAGCTGGCTCAAAGGTAGAGGACAGAGGGTGGTGGTGGAGGGTTGTTTTTCAGACTGGAGGCCTGTGACCAGTGGAATGCCACAAGGATCGGTGCTGGGTCCTTGGAGTGCAGTTCAGAGCTCTTTGAAAGTGCAGTCACAGCTAGGTAGAATAGTGAAGAAGGCTTTTGGTATGCTTTCCTTTATTGGTCAGAGTATTGAATATCCTAATTTGGTAGGTCATGTTGCAGCTGTACAGGACATTGGTTAGGCCACTTTTATAATATTGTGTGCAATTCTGGTCTCCTTCCTATCGGAAGGATGTTGTGAAACTTGAAAATGTTCAGAAAAGGTTTAGAAGGATGTTGCCAGGGTTGGAGGATTGGAGCTATAGGGAGAGGTTGAATAGGGTAGGGCTGTTTTCCCTGGAGCGTCAGAGATTGAGGGGTGACCTTTTAGAGGTTTACAAAATCATGAGGGACATGGATAGGATAAATAGACAAAGTTTTTTTTCCCCTGGGGGAGGGGAGTCTAAAACTAGAGAGCATAGGTTTGGGGTGAGAAGGGAAAGACATACAAGAGACCAAAGGGGCAACTTTTTCATGCAGAGTGTGGTACATGTGTAGGATGAGCTGCCAGAGGAAATAGTGGAGGCTAGGACAATTGCAACATTTAAAAGGCATCCGGATGGGTATATTAATAGGAAAGGATGGAGGGATATGGGCCGGGTGCTGACAAGTGGGACTAGATTGGGTTGGGATATCTGGTCGGCATGGACGGGTTGGACGGAATATTCTGTTTCCATGCTTTACATCTCAATGACTCTGTGACTGACTTCTGGGGAGAAAAGGGTGACCAAGGGGGATCCACAGGTTTGGGCATTGGTGTGGGGGAGGTGGGGAAGTGTACACGTGGTCTGATTATGAGAAGATGATAGAGCCACTGGATGGAGCGCTCCTGCCCACTGCTCCACAGTACCAATACTGTTAGCTGCTGGGTCTAATTGTTTCAAGAGTCCCAGGGAACCTGATTGGCAGGTGTTACATTTAAAGGGCTACCCAATTCTCAGGGGTGTAATCTCATTGAAATGTGACAGTGATATATCTGCTCACCAGAGGCACAAAGCTGCTGCCATTTAAAATGGAACAGCCAGCAGATTTGGAGTTTGGATCTGCACGAAGATCAGCAACCTGATGTGGACTTCTTATATACAGTGAACATCTAATTTTGAAAATGTATTCACTTGTGGGACATAGCTCACATTGGCTGGGCCAGGATACATTGCCTGTCCCTAGTTGCCCTTAAGAACTTTGGGGTTAACTGCCATCTTGAACCACTGTATGACATGGACAATGTGCAAATTCACAATGCTGTTGGGAGTGAATTCCAGGAATTTGAACTGTAAGCTCCCCTCCAAGCCACTCAGCACTCTGACTTGAAAATATATCGCTGTTCCTTCAGTGTCAATAGTTCAACACACTGGCAGTCCCTCCATTAAAGTCATTGTGGGTCTGTCTACAGCACCTGGAATGCAGCAGTTCAAGAAGACAGCTCCCACCCTTTCTCAAGAGCAATTAAGCCTGGGCAATACATGCTGGTCCAGACAGTGAGTGAATTACCGAAAAAATATTTGGTGGTAAATTTATAAAAAAGGGAGACCTTAGTTCTGGCTTTAAAAAACAGCTATGTTCATGCTCAGATGTCCTTGGAAAGGTGTATGCAATACAATATTCTCTGCAAGGCTGTTAGAGGGAGGTGTGCACAGCAGGGCTTGAGTGCATTAGCTCTCCTGCCTACTCCATTTTGATTCAGGACACTCCCTTTGTTTTCCACACACATTTTTGTTTGTTTCCTTACTCAGTTATTGCTCCTGGTTGGTATTAGTTTGCTATTAATTAGTTAACTGTGTGCTTTGTTAGTGGGCTTTTCAAAATCGCCAAAAGAATCTGAGTTCTTTACTTGGGTGATTTGATGATAGTTTATAACACTAGGAAAAAGGAGCAGAGATCCTCTCAAGATGGGATTGGCATCTAGAAAGGGAAAGGGAAAGGGCAAAGTGGAAGCTGATGTTTCTGCTTGAAGTATAGATTTATAAATATATCCTGCTAAATTTCTGAGTCTGTCTGTTTGTCTAATTCAACGCATTGACATCGGTATACAAAACATCCTTATTCATGTTGGACCTGAGGCCATGAAACCTCATGGGGTTTGGAATCAACTATAGACCTATCAGAAATGAGTGCAAATTCAAGAAATGTGCATGAGTTTCACTTTTACATAGGGGCGGAGCTACGTCATGGAGAAGCACAAAATTACCAACTTTGTTAGGAAGAATGAAAAGCAGGCTTTCTTTTTCATATAAAACATGATGAAGTGTTGTGATTCAGAGGTGAACAGTATATTTGAATAAGAATCACAGAAAGCTGTCAATTCGAAAGGCAAATTGTGTATGTTACCACTATTACGAGAAGGTTGAAACATAAAAGCAAGGGAGTCCTTTGTAATTATCAAGGTGAAAGTACATCCAGCGAACTGCATATAGGTCTAGACTCCTTATTGAAATAAATGTTATATTGGAACGTTTGATGGACAAGTATTCACTAGATTGATTCCTGGAAGGGGTGTGCCGATAATAAAGGAGGATAAGTAAGATGAATTGATGCTCTATGAAGTTTTGGAGAACACATGCCAATGTCACTGAGTTATATAAATTTCCTCTAGGATTTCAAAGATTGGCTTGCCCATTTGGAGAATCCAGAACATGTGGATCAAAGATCGATGCCAATATGTTGTCCATTTAAGACAGTGAGAAGGAGAAATTTTTCACTCAGACTGTTGTGAATCTTTGGAAATCTTTCTCACAGAGACCTGGATCCTCACTTGACAATATATTTAAAGCTGTGATAGATTTTTGGCCATTAAGGAGATCAAGAGGCATGCTTGATTGGCATTACATTCACAAGCATCCACTCCCTCCAACACCACTGCTCAGTAGCAGTATTTACAAGATGCACTGCAGAAATTCACCAAAGATCCTCAAACAGCACCTTCTAAACCCACAACCACTTCGATCTAGAAGGACAAGGGCAGCTGTTACATGGGATCACCACTACCTTCAAGCTCCCCTCCAAGACACTCACCATCCTGACTTGGAAGTATGTTCCTTCATTGTCGCTGGGTCAATATCCTGGAATTCCCTCTATAATGGCATTGTGGGTCAACCCAAAGCAGGTGGACTGCTAAGGTTCAAGAGTCAGTTCAGTACCGCCTCTCAAGGGCAACTAGGGACGGGCTATATTGAGTACAAACCAGTGACACCTACATTCTATAAATGATTTTTTTTTATAATAAGGGTACAGTAAATGGTTTGAGTAGATGGTCAACCATGATCTAGTTTAATGGCAGAACATGAATAAGAAGCCAAATGATTCACCTCCCTCCAATTTCTTCTGTGCTTATGCTAGACGGTTTCAAATAGATGCTTTATCATAACAATTTAGCTCTAACATAAAATAAGACACCACTATTTCAAATCAGATTGCAGGATGTTATAAACCAATACTTAGAGAAGTGAATTTTTCAAAGTTCTGCAATTTACTTTTTTATTGTGTTCCTCTGATGATTCACTGCTTTTCTGATGATGACGACGATGATGATTTTATTGTTGTTGTTACAGTTGTTGTTGTTGTAGTTGTTACAGTTGTTGTTGTTGTAGTTGTATTTGTTGTCGTTGTTGTTGTGGTCGATGTTGGCCTTGATGTTGATGTTGAGTTAATTGTTGACGTTGGTGTTGGTATTGATGTTGAGTTTGAGCTTGATGTTGGCGTTGATGTTGTCATGCTCAAGTTCATGCATTGCACCATAACAACTGGACTTTCATTACGACGCACTTGAACCTGGCTGGTGCAAGTAGCAGTTTTCTGCAAATATAGCGACTGAGGTTATAATTCAATAACAGTAATAATGAGAGGCATATTGAACTAAAGATCACACACCTGCATGAAATATACTGTAAACATCAAGGGATTTAATTAACACAGTGAATGTTGGGCCATATTTCCTGGGGAGTGACAGTCTCATGCAGATTTTCACTCTCTTCGCTCTTTTTAATGGAAGGTTAGGCTTCTGGGAATTGATCTCCTTAGGTCTCCCTCAGATATATGGAGCCATTCTTCCATTTCGGCAGGTCTTTTGCAATGTTGAACTGTCAGAGGAAGGCAGACTGCATCCCCATTTCACAACAGTCAGTTGCTGTATTTTGAGAATTCAAGTTTCCACACAAACACTTGAACAGCTGCTGTCAGACAATAAATGCATCATCAAGTATCCACCTGGGTGGATAGGATGCCAGATGGCCGGGGGCATGGTGCCAGGTAAATAGGGTGACCGATGAGGTCAGAGTTGATTGCCAGCTGGGTAGTGTCCAATGTGTGTAGGGTATCATGAGCAGGGGTTAAAGTGTCATGTGGGGATGGTGCCAGGGTTCAAGGTGGCAAGCAGGGCAGACAAGTGGTGAGGGTGAGCTGGTGAAATTCAGTCTGGCAGTGGAGTGGTGGGTGGGGTGTGTGGATGTTGTGTCTCGGGATCACATCCAGTGGCAGTGGCAGGGGGTGGAGGTCAGATCCATCAGAGGGGCTTTGGGTTCTGAGGACTGTCAGATGAGGTTCTGGGTGATGTTAATTGTCGGCGGGTGTGTAGTTAGGGGTATGTAAGGTAAGTATGCACTCAGTAGGTGTAAGTCTCCAGTTTTAATGGAAATGTTCAGAAGGTTCTGCCGAGCAGAAAATTCAATTTCTCAGGCAATTCCTATGAGTGTCTGGCACTGTGAGACAGCAGTGCTAACCACGGGGACTCATTGGTCAGCACTACTGCCTCACAGCGCTAGGCATCTGGATTCAAATCCAGCCTCGGGCGACTGTCTGTGTGAAGTTTTCATGTTCTCCCCTTGTCTGCATGGGTTTCCTCCCACAATCCAATGATATGCAGGTTAGCTAAATTGGCCATGCTAAAATGCCCATAGTGTTCAGGGATGTGTAGGTTAGGTGCATTAGTCAGGGGTAAATGTAGCGTACTAAAGTAAGGGGTTTGAATGGGATACTCTTCAGAGGGTCAGTGTGGACTTGTGTAGGCCGAAGGGCCTGTTTCCACACTGCTGGGATTCTATGGGTGTGTGCTAAAATCAGGATTCCACAGGGTCCACCTGCATACCTCTTCTTTACACTGGAATAATGTCTATCTGGTCAGCAGAATATCTGTCCCACTGCATATTGATTTGGTACTGTGATATTGTTCAGTGTGGGAGATTGAATGCATGATGTTCCTTTTCAGCTCCTTGAATTTCACTGCCAGGTCTTGGATTTTTCATCACAGCCGACAGAAGGATTGCTCAAGGAAAATTAGGCTGGAGGTGGGACTTCATTACCTGCCATTTTCTAATACTTTAACAACATTGATATTCAGCACTCTGATATCCAGCATTGCCAGAACAGTGCAAAGGGTTATGCAAAGAATGAAAGTGTTGCCTATCTTAATGCAGCTAATGGCAGAAACAATCTGACTGGATCAGCTCAGTGAGGTTACTGAGACAACAGGGTTATAGGCAAATCCTGAAGCTATTCAGAAAAGTATTTTCTAAGGTTTATATAAAGATTCCTTTGCTACATTTTAACTCTTGCCTGAATATCACTCTAGAGTCTGTGTATCTCTATCTTGTCATACCACAGAGCTTGAATACTTTCTTTTAAATGTTTCTTACTTTTTGAACATATTGTCAGAGAACGCTTTAATATTTGACACCATAAAACAGCACCCATTCTGCTTAAAAGCTTGTGATAATGGTAACCATCATTCATTATTTTGGTGTACAAACCTTGACTTATTGAGGCTAAACACCAACTCTCTCCCACCTCTTTCTAATTGCCCTTGGAATGGGAGTCTCACTTTTACCTAAAACCACTGTATTCAGATGTATCATTGGCTTGCTCCTTTCTTCCAAGTCTCATGTTTCCCAGTCCATGCACAGTTCAGTTGCACTGCTTTCCAAAGATCCTCAAAAAGAATTGTGCTGGTCTTTTTCTTCATAGGCAGTTCCTCAGATCCGATAATTATTTATTTTTACCATTCCAGGGTGATAGAATCCTGAGTTTACTAGCCAGCCCAACACTGGATCTACCAATCATACCACAAGTGGGGCAGGTGATGGCCTTGTGGCATTGTCACTTTTATGAGTCTAGAGAGTCAGATAATTTTTGACCTGGGTTTGAATCCTGCTATAGCAGTTGAATAGAATTTGAATCCAATTAAAATCTGGAATAAAGAGCTGTCTAATGATGAACATGAAATTACTGCTAATTGTTGGAACACATCTGGTTCACTAATGTGCCTTCAGGAAGGAAACAGGGCTGACATATGACTCCAGACCCACAGCAATGTGGTTGGCTCTTAACTACCCTTGTGCATTTAGGTATGGGCAGTAAATGCTGGCCTAGCCAGCAATGCCCACACTTAAGAAAAACAACTTAATACATGAAGAGCTGGGTGGGATGCTTGAGGGTTTTTGCGTAATCTATTTGGTGTTTGTGTTTGGGTCTATCTGGATCTCTTGGAGATGCTCAAGGTGTTTGGCACATTTGCAAATAATTCTTCTCCAGTTTGTATAGTCTGGGGCAAGATATTTGCATGGGTCAGTGAGGAAATTGCATCTTCTCTGAGTGATTGAGAGGATACGCTTGGTGCATTTTCTCTGCCGTCTTGCTAACTAATTGTGCTGATTGGATTTAACGTGCAGGGCTTTCGCCAGGAAATGTTGACAATTTGTGATTGCTGGGTAGGGGGCAGGGAGTGGAACAGAAACTCAAAAGGTTCTGTCCACATAATTTAGCTCAGGGATTGCCATTCTCATAACGCAATTATGGCAGAAACGGCCAAATGAAGTTCTGCGTGATGTGAAGAGCATATATGTTTTTGCCATGACGATTGTTGTCAATCAGACACTGGATGCTGGGGATGTTCACCTGATGGAGGATCCTGATGTTGGAGCTTTTGAGTGTGGCTGATGTGATGAGACCTTATAGTTCTTATATTCCCTTTGAGGAAACAATGGATGTCAGCTCATTGTGACCAGGCCATGTTCATAGAATTTTATCAGGAGAAGGAGCAAGGATCCATTGGTGTTTGCTTTCCCCATACCTTCATTGCCAATTACACCTTTCCAAATGTTTGTTTTAGCTCCTAATGCAGACATTGAAATTACAAAGAAGCAACAGCTTGTCTGCCTCTTGGGTACAGGACAATCATTGATCAATGCTAAAGCAGAATACCACTTTGGCTCAATCTGGAGCTGCGGCATGTACTCTGATCATAATGGTGCACTGCTTCTAGGTTAGCGAGAGCCAAACAACCATGTGGCATTCATTAGCCCAAAGGGAGGGCTGACGCTGATGGTTACATATCTGACCCATTCATTCAATGAATCAAACTTCATTCATTAGCCCTAAAGGAGGGCTGACTGTGTTGGTGAGTGTCTGACTTGTCATTACCCAGTTTATCTTTCTCCCTGTTTTTGAAGAATGCTGTACCACTTAGAATGCTCCAGCCCTTCAGATACCATCACTGTGGTCAGAAATTTCGGTCCTTCTTACTGAAGATGAGGAAATAGTTGATCACCACTAATTACTGCCAGCCTTTCTAGTATTTCCCCTTTATCAATCTTACCCAGCATACTGAAAACCCCATTGTTTGATGTAGCCTTAAAGATTTTCCTTTTTTGGTGAACAATGATGCAAAGTATTCATTTAGTATTTCAGTCCTGGCTTTCTGTCTCCCACAAAACAATAGCATTTTGGTCACAACTCAATCCTTTCATGATTTATATCCCTGTAGAAGACCTTTGAATTCCCTTTATGCAGACCCTAGTCTAATCTTGTATTGTCTCTTTGCCTCTTTCCTTTTTCACTTCTCCTTTGCACTTTTAATATTGATCCTGATGTTGCTTGTACTGTCAAGGTGATATCTCTTCTATGCACCATTTTGTTCCAAGACAAACAACATGTCTCAATGACAGTATGCAGTAGACAAAATCAAGCAGTCTACTTTTGCAAGTCTTGGAAAAGTTTATCCATCATTTGATGTGATTCTGCCATTGGAAATCATTTATGAAACAAATGATTAAAGTATCAGCTGGGTGCACAGTGTGATGTATTCATCCATACTAAAAGCTAATTACATTAATGCACAGGATTCTCTTTTATGGAGTCAAAATGAATTTGTATATATATTACAATTTATTCAAAAAAACGGTCATGGAGACAACTAATGTCTTAGCAACTTTTGAGAAGATGTGTAGTTCAGGTTGATGAAAGCTACGTAAGTTAGCTCACTGAGCTGGAAAGTTTGTTTTCAGTCATTTCGTCACCATACTACGTAACACCATCGGTGAGAGTCTTCGGTGAAGGGCTGGTGGTATGTCCCACGTCTCTATTTATTGGTCTTGGTTTCTGAAGTTAGGTGATGTCATTTCCGGCTCTTTTTTTCAAGAGAAGGGAGATAAGGTCTAAATCGATCGGTTTACTGATGGCGTTCTGTCTAATGTCTGCTGCGGTTTCCATGGCAACGCATTAACCTATCAAAATCTAGCTGCCTTACCTGAGAATTAAGATGAACAGGTAACTGTTCTTGCTGTATCTCCATGCCAGAGATGGCCCAACAAATCAGCACCCCTTTCAGTAGAAGGTACTGACACTTTGTTCAAGACTATTTTTTGTGGCATAGTTATAAGGTGCAATATAGATGAGGAAGAGACTGGAACTGAGGATGTGTTCTAAAGGTAACTATTCAGAAATGGGAAGGAATAGCCTTAGCACAACTATTAAGGGATATGCAGGAAAAGATCAATTGAGGGCAGTCCCATTCAGCTGGATAATGGAGAAAGTCCATATTGCATCAAATTTAGAGCTGTAGTTTATTATACTATTGCACGATCACTGATCATACTTTGTTCCATGTTAACAACAGAACCTTCCAAAGCTATCTCTGTAATGCTAACTCACAGGTGGATGCTTTATTACCTACTGCTGTGTGGGGTTCAATGTGAATTATCAACCAATGCAGGACTAAAATTCAAATGTTGCATGGTAGGTCAATATGGTTTGTGGTTTAATTAGATCAGAGCAGAAAATGGCTAACATGGTAATACTCACAGCATCCGGGGTAGGTAGCAGTGTACAATTTGCTGGATGCAATCCAGAATTCACAGCACATACAGTTTCCTGGACATCAATGACTATTTCAAAATCCGTTGCACCTTCTCCCAAATCAGTGGCCTAAGCAAAGGGACAGGGTTACATGAATGAAGTATGTTTCAGGTCACACTTACAAACAATGATACAGGGCTTGGTTTTCCTGGCTCAAAAGAAAGTATGCTGGCTAAAAGAAAAATGACTTTGACGTGACATGCCATGCCCAGAAATATCACCCCTCCAAGTTTGCCTTTCCTCAACTTTCATTATTGCAAAAGACAGTAAAAATCCTTGAGCCAACCAACACAAATTATGATGCCAATTGAAAATAAACTTTAGGCCATAAAAAGTAAAGGGCACAATTCTAAACTGGTGAAGAAACAAAGGGACATGGATGCATAGTGGCAGGACAGGATCAGAGAATGGCACACACACAGAATACAGTAAGTCCGTACTGTTACAGTAAAGTTGGTGAATAGAGTTGGTCAGGAGCAATGTCGAGTGACTGGAGTCTGAAATGCACTCCATTTATATCTGTTATAATATTTACAAAATGAATTGCAAAGCTAAGAGTTCTTGTTAAAGAATGAGAAAGAAATAATGATAACAAGATGTTGGACAGAAAATGTAATCATCCATGAGTTCTTAATATGATATAAAGAGTTGATTGTTCCATTTCAGATGATATTGACCAAAATATGATATGCCTTGACAATATTTTTCTCACACCAAAAACCTTCACGCATTCAGCAGATTTTTTTTTTAAAATCGCAAGTCAGTGAATACAATAAATCCATGAAATTTAGAGGCATTTACAACGGCAACAAGTTATAGATTGTAAAATCTTAATTCAGTTTCGATGCAAAGCCCTTACTATTTTCTTTAATTGTAAGAAGGCAGAACTTACACATGGGTCCCCTAAACCTGACTCATGAGAATTTGAGTTGACACCCAATGTTCAGAATAAAAAATCAGACTCTAATCATTCCACAGCTCACCTCACTATTTGCCAGAACAGTGGAAGAGCTGGTCTACAGTCAACTTGAAGAGAAATAATTCACTTGTGTTGTGAATATTTCTATTCCATTCTTCAAAAGGCAATCTTTTTGAAACATGCAAGATCCTGAGGGTGTTCGATGGTGTGGGTACCATGAGGATGTTACCTCATCCAGGAAATACTGGAACTTGAGGACTCAATTTATAAATGAAGGATCGTCTGTTAAGATGAGGGATGAGGAAATTGTTTATTTTTTTTCATATATCAAGGGTTTTTGTTCGCATATAAAGGGTTGTTTCCCAACAAGGAATGACAACAAGTTCATCGAATATTTTTAAGCTTAATTAAGTAGAGTCTTGTTTAAGGAAGGAATCAATGGTTAAAGCTGGTGAACAGAAAAATCGAGTTGAGGCCATAATCAGATTAGCCATGATCTTACAAATGATGAAGCTTGTTTTGAGATCCCCAATATCCTGCTCATACCCCTGTTCATATATTCTCTGCCTGTCTTTTGTTTCTTTTTAATGTTTACAGTCATCAGGCCATGCAAATCAATACAGCACTTTATTGAACAGTGATGCAATTGGACCGCAATCATTGCACTCCATTCGTTTCATTTCATTCATAATCTTACCACTTATTAACTATGTGTCCTAACGTATCACAGAATGTTGCAATTTATTTTGTAAGGAATGATGTGCATCAATTTTCAGTTTAATAATCAATACAATCCCAAATCTAAATATTTTTGGTAACTTTTTCAACTATTTATTATAACGTCAGTGGAATAAAGAAATGGTAAATTATCAAATTAAGTAAACAAATTCAGAGATATGAAATGTTCTGGCCGCTGTTACCAGATTCTTTTAGGATGTAGCAAAAGCACAATGACAGATCATTCCCATCCTAATATCAAGTTTAGCAATTTTCCTGAATCATGTTTACTGCTTTGAGACATAGAATCATACAGTTACGCAGCATGGAAACAGACCCTCCAGTCCAACACCTGCATGCTGACCAGATAACCTAAATTGATCTCGTCTCATTTGATCCATATCCCTCTAAGCCCTTCCTATTCATGAACCAATGCAGATGCCTTTTAAATGTTATAATTAGCTGTCAGCTGTAAACTAGAATTTCCTCCCATTTTTACTCAATCATTGACAGCATAACTTCAGCCGCCCAGTTCCCATCTTTCGAAATTCTTTTCTTGAATTATGTTGTCTGTCCACTTCCCCCAATTCTTCCAAACTCCACCATTTAACTAAGTTTTGTTGACCACTTCCAATTAATCATTTTCAGTTCATGAATGCATTTTCAACATGCAGTTGTGAAGCTTCTTTGGATATTTTTCTGGATTATGGATGTTGCTTTATTTGTGAGTTACTCGCAAGGTGTAAATGTATTGACGTATAGACCAATCCAGGAAAAGCCATTGGCACAAATTAACACAGAGGAATGTGGTTGTGATTCTTGAAGGCTAACCAGCTAAGTCCCGGTGTAATGCAAGCTGTGTGATTTATATGCCACATTTTAATAGAACTTATTTTCGACTTTGAGCTTTGAACCAAAGACATGTGGCTTTTGGTCTCCGTAAATGAAATGATTTAATGAGTAACTGTCAATATTGGAAGCATATTATTTTTAAGTGAATGCATGAGAGAGGAACTCCTTGGAATAGTAATGGGAAACTGTTTGCATTGGGAGAGTTTTGCAAGTGGGCAGAGTAAACGTTGAAAGGCATTAGCTTGCTTTTAATTAGATGGATCAGGAGATATTTTGGTTTGTTTGTTGAGGGAAAAACTGAAAGTTTGAATTTTTTGTTTCAATTTGTAGCAGACCTGGTTGAAGTGAGATAGAACTTGTTTGAAATCCAAACTTGAAAGAAAAAATATTAATATATCGAAATGACACACCTTACCTCATAACTTACATCAGAATTATCAGTTTATCAACACAATGTCCATATGTCTTACATTTAACAATTAATATTCAAGCAATTAAAGCTAAATACTTGGAATTTTCAATGTCCTACACCACTCTATTCTTAGTAAATGAGAGTCATCGTATGTTATAAAAGCTTGTTTTCAGAAGTGAAAATAATAAGCTTCAACATAATATGATCATTCAACTTCACCAGTAATGCTACTAAATTTCGTGTCTTTTGTCATAATTTAACAAAACACTCTAGTCATATGCAATGAAATAAAAGATTAGTTCACTGTCTGAAGCAGCTCATTTCATAACAGAATGACTTGAATCATCTTGTTGCATGAGGAGGATACCATCCAACATCAGGGATGATCCCTCTTAGATCCCAATCTCCAACTGAGATGTTAAAATTGGAGACTGGGTCAATGTTTACTCACAAGGTTTTCAAGAGCTTTGAAGAAGGGCAGGTTTCCTGTGATCATTAATTCTTTCGGTTATGTCCCAGCAAATCACTGGGTGGCAGTCACAATCGAATGGCAGAGCAGACTCAATGGGCCAAATGGCCTAATTAGACCGATAGCTTAGGGTCTCATGATCTAAAGACACTGTTTTTAGGACTAGTGCAACTGAAACAATTCAAGCCACAGAACTCACAACAATTTTTCATATTTTGCAAAGCAGTGAAATAGTTTCACGAGATGAACATTTTTCATGATCCAACATCAATTTATTGATCAGAACATTTTGGAAGTTGACATGCTATAAGTGATCAATTCCATTGCTCTGGGATGGATGTGCTCTTCTTGAATTCATGTTAATCCTAATTATTATGATTCATCTTTCCCCTCCCAGTCTTTATGTGCACCTTTCTAAATCTGTCTGATGTTCATTAAGGGCAGCCACTAAGCTGGAGTGGGAACGATGCAGAGGTAGAGGCTGCAGCTTGAGACATGTTATGATCTGGGAGTTTCTGATGTTGTCAGACTAAGAAGTAGGCCTTTCAGCCCATCAAGTCTGTTCTGTGGTTCAATTAGATTGTGGCTGATCTGGTGATCCTCAACTCGAGCACTGATCCCTGAGGCACACAATGGATTACAAATTGCTATCTAGAAAATGTCCCGCTTATCCCAACTGTCCATCTCCTTTTAGTCAGTCAATCCTCTATTCATGCCAAAATACTACCTCGTGGACTCTTATCTTATTAAGTATTGTAACGTGTGGTACCTCATCAAATGCCTTCTGAAAATCCAAATATATTACATCCACTGTTCCTCATTTATCTGTCCTGCTTGTTACCTTCTCAAAGAATTCTTGTAAATTTGTCAGGCATAATTTCCCTTTCATGACATCATGCTGACTCTGCTTGAAAATATTGTTTATCTAAATGGTCTGCTATTACATTTGTTATAATAGATTAACATTTTCCCAACAACAAATATTAAACTATCTGATATCCAGCTACCTGTTTTGCATCTCCTTCTGTCTTTTTTTAAAAAGGTGTTACCTTGGCAGATGTCCAATCATTTGGGAATTTTTCAGAATCTAAGGATTCTTGGAAGATCACTATCAATGCATTGAGTATTTGTTGTAGCTACTTTGTTGAATATGCTTGAATGCAATCCCATCAGATTCAGGGAATTTATCAATCTTTAGCCTCATTAGTTTCCCTGGCACTTTTTCTCTCGTGATAATTATTGTATTTAATTCCTACTTTTTGTGCCCCTTGAATTTTGGAATACTACTCTGAAGACTGAGGCAAAGTATTTACTCAACTTCTTTGCCATTTTCTAATCTGCCATTATTATTTTCAGTCTTGTTCTCTCAGGGGTTTATGTTCATTTTGGATTCTGTCCTTCTTTTTATATGTTTAAAGATGCTGTTGCTGTCTGTTTTCATATTATTTGCAAGTTGAGACTAAAAGTCTATATTCTCTCTCTTTATAATTTTTTGGTCATCTTTTGTCAGATTTTAAAACTTTCCCAATCATTTGGTTTACCACTAATCCTTGCAACATTGTATGTTTTCTCATCAATTTGATGCTTCCTGATTACATTCAGGTTCATCGTCTTCTTCTTCATGAGCTGTGATATGCTTTTGCTGTGAGCCATGAATTATTTTCATCGAGGTCGGCCATTTTTTCTCAACCAGCTTTGCTAAATTCCTTTCCTGGTCTACTCCAGCCAGCTCTTTGCTCATTCCTTTGTAATTACCTTGATTAAAGCCTAGCACAGTCGACTCTATACAAACTTCCTCTCTCACAAACTGATTGCTAAATTCCATTATGTTATGCGCACTGATTCCGAGGTTATTTTGACTTTGATAACTTTTTATTAAATCTGCCTCATTACACATCACCAGATCCAAAATAGCTTGCTCCCTAGTTGAATGCAGAACATAGTGTTCCAGGAAATCATCCCAAACACCATGCATGAATTCTCTGTCAATCTGATTTCATGAAGATTAAAGTCATCCGCGACTAATGTACTACCTTTGTTGAATCAAGACTAGAATGGTGCTAGCAGGTCAGGCAGCATCCGAGGAGCAGGAAAATCAATGTTTCAGGCAAAACCCCTTCATCAGGTCCAGCACCACTCTAATCTTGACTCTAATCTCCAGCATCTGCAGTCCCCACTTCTGCCGACCTTTTTTGAATACTTAGTTACCAGCTACTATGTAGTCATGTCTCCGTAATGTCTATAAGATCACATCCATTAACCTATATTAGTGCTGGTAATTCATGCCTTTTGCATTGAATACCATAAGCATTCAAGAAAAGAGCCATTAATTTTGTTTTTTTTTACCATTCTTACCCCTTTTGGCCCTATGTATGGCTGTTGTACTTGTACTTTTCTGTTTTGTATCTTCTTTCTCTACCTGACCACTTGGGTATCTTTACCCAAATACCTGCCCTGTTAATGCTGTCACATCTATTTGCTTCATATGTCCGCACTTCCACTCTCCAAAACCCCCCAGCCCCTCTAATTATTTTAAAACCCTGTCTGCAGTCCTAGTTTTTTTTTAACTTTCCAGGACACAGGTCTCAGGATAGTTCAGTTTCCGATCCAATTGCAAATTTCAGGGCTTCTCTTTGTTTGCAATATTCAAATTTCATGCAGCATTTTGTGTGCTAGTGGAGAGAGATGGAGTTGAACCGACTGAATGTTTGCTTTTCAACAGTACCTAATGGCTAGAGCCTCCTATTGTCACCTCTAGAATCGAACTGCAATCTCATCGCAGGTAAGTAAATGTGCAGGGAAATCCCATTATGATGTTCACAAAGGAATTTCAAGATTATTTGTTCACAATGAAGCAATTAATAAAGAGTGGTGACAAGAGGAAACAATAGAGTTGGACAAAAAAAAGCAGTCATACTTTTTTAAAAATAAGATGTAGGTCTAATCCAAACAATTCCAACCCAAAATGCTAAAATTTAATGTTAATCTCTTGGCTGTGACCAAATTCCTCAAAATTCATAGCATATTCCATAAAATGTATAAATCTAATGTTCATTAACAGAAAAATGCTAAAAGGATTCAACTGGATTTGGTGAGACTTACATTTAGTACTTGGCAGCTGACAATACGGAAGAGATTATTCATTGCAAACATCTGATTCACTTGTGCAATTGTAGCATTTACTGCTTCAGATGCCTGGAAATTGTTCGACTGATCACATGGAGTCCCAGAATCTAAAGCAAAGGGAGTTAAAGATGAATACATTTGTGACTGTTAGCATACAACAACAATTTACACAGCAAAATCACTCCTCAATATATTTCAATACTTGCCAGAATAGTAGAGGATCTGGGCTACGGCAAGTATGATAAAAATGATTTTCATTTTGTCTATTTGGATATGTTGGTTGGCACTTCAGTTCTGTTTTACTTTCTGCCAGCTGCTGTTTCTATTCAACATTTATATACATCAGGCAAAATAACTCACATTCTGCATCAGTGATGTAATCTGACCACAGACAATGCCCAATTCACTCCTTTTATTTCCTTTAAATTCTTCCCACTTGTTAACTATGTGTTCAAAAGCATCACTGGGTGTTCCAGTTTTTCATTAGGAGTGACGTGTGCCAATTTCCAGTCTCATAATCAAGTCAATCCAAGCTCTACATAACTTGGTACCTTGAGAAATTATTTATGATGAACCTCAGTGGAGTAAAGAAGTGATAAATTATCGAGTTAAACAAGTAACTCAAACGTGAAACTTACTGGTCACTGTGAGTTACTGGATGCCTCAATAGGTAGTCAGCCTTTCGAGCACATCCAATCTCTCAATTAGCATCCCTTCCATTAACTTAAATCATTTCCACTACAACTGATAGTTTGGCAACCTTCTCTTCCTTTGTTATTGCCAGCACTAAATACCCAGGACTGACCCTGCTGTCTCAGCATATATTGTTTTTTTGTCTCTTATAGGCCTCACCACTTCGCCAAATATCTTGTTATTAGGTACATTTGAGGAGAAGACATTTATGTTCCCTTTTTTAACTACAATTCTGTTTTCATATTCTCTGTTTGCTGGTCCTATTTTCCACTTCATTTTAGTCTCAACTTATTGATTTTGCCTGGTTCTTGCTTGAAGAATTCACCGAATATACATCATGTACACTTTGTTTCCATCTGGTCATATTCTCCACTTTGCTTGACATCCAAAATAACTTGTCTTTAGGTACACTATCTTTTCCTCTACTTACTTTGTGTCCAGCCTGTAATGAAAGGAACTCCTCTTTGATGATCACCCATTGTTCTGTTACTGCTTTCACTGTTTGACACTGGATAGATCCTCTCTTATCCTATTAAGGTTGGCCCTCCCCATGAATTTGATCCTTTGCTTCTTGCTTCTTGCTTCACATCTCTAACTGAATGGGTCTTGCCTTTGATCTGTCAAAGCCAGTCCCTCTTCTAACACTATAGCCCCAGGACCTTTATTCCATCTCTATCTGCCCTGAATTTTTGTCTAAATGCTAACTTCGAATTCTGAACTGTTTTTAATCCATGTCTCACTGTAACATACTCTGACATGACTACTATGCTTTAGTTCACCAACCTTGTCCACCACACTCTGTGCATTTACATGCATGCATTGCAATAATACCGTTACACCCTTGATTGTTGTTCTTCATCTGTTATTATCGACTATGTTCTTCATCTGTTGTTATCCACACCCTCTCTTGTATTGTCCAACACTCACTATTCACCATATTCCTCTTTTTTATTTCTATATGCTATTGCCAGAATGTGCCAATTTTAATTGAATCCACTATAACCACACCAGTGAACTTCCCAAAAGGAAGTGTTCCCACTGTGTTGAGTTGGAAGCCATCCTTTTGTTTCAGCATCTCCTGCCACATATTTGGTCCCAGTGGCCAAGTATCTGAAACCTTTCCTATTCCTCAAGCCCTGCATTGATCCTTCAGAGCTGCCAGTTCAATTCTCAATGACTCTTAATTCTCAAATTAATCTTAAATCTGACCATGGACTACCAATACTTGCTGTCTCTTATAATGGGGAAGGGGAAAGACTATCGTTGGAGAACCAACATTTTATGTGTAGGTGGTATATTCATGTATGCAGAAAGTACATATGCTGCATTTGCACCAATGCAGATTTAAACTGAACAATTGATCCAGAGTCACTGGTATGAATGCAAATTTTAAAACTGTGTTTGAAAATAGTGAAATATTTCAAAACAGCAGACAAGAAATCATGTGACTTTCACAATATCAGTTCCAGACAAGTCCTGAAACTAATGCACATACTCAATGGATTATGAGCAATAATTAACTTTTAGTTAAGGGGGAAAACAAGCAAATGTCCATGCTGCCTCAAACCTCTCAAAAACTGAAAAGCCACATCTCAGCCCAACCTATTATGAGTCCAACCAGGATTATCAATGTTTCTCAGCCACTTCCCCCAAACATTCCTGATGAAGAGCTTCGGCCCAAAACATCACCCCTCCTGCTCTTCAGATGCTGCCTGACCTGCTGTGCTTTTCCAGTGCCACACATTTTGACTCTGAGTCTCCAGCATCTACAGACCCCATATTCTCCATCTTGTACCGTTAGGTGAATGGAACTAGCAGGGTTCTTTAAGACCTGATCAAAATTAATGGAGGAAGGCACACGCACTTTTACATGAAGCAAATTCATGATCGTGTTCTAATTTTGATATATATTACAAGTGAATCTCCCACTGCCTGTCGATCCATTGGGCACATTGGACACAGTGGCAATCAGACCTCCATCTTAGAATCTGTGGAACCGATCTCGTGAACCCCAGCCTGAAGGTGAAATAAACAAAACCTCGATGGGGACAGTTCCTGATATCAATACCATCTTGGAATTGATAAATCAGGCCTGTTTCTCATGCGCTTACCCACTTTACTTCAATTGTTCATTGTTATGTCCAATTAACCATGTTTATAGAGTCATAGAGATGTACAGCATGGAAACAGACCCTTCAGTCCAACCCATCCATGCCGACCAGATATCCCAACCAATCTAGTCCCACCTGCCAGCGCCTGGCCCATATCCCTCCAAACCCTTCCTATTCATATACCCATCCAAATGCCTTTTAAATGTTGCAATTGTACCAGCCTCCACCACTTCCTCTGGCAGCTCATTCCATATACGTACCATCCTCTGCGTGAAAACACTGCCCCTTAGGTCTCTTTTATATCTTTCCCCTCTCACCCTAAGCCTATGCCCTCTAGTTCTGGACTCCCCAACCCCAGAGAAAAGACTTTGTCTATTTATCCTATCCATGCCCCTCATAATTTTGTAAACCTCTGTAAGGTCACCCCTCAGCCTCAGGGGTCAGGGAAAACCCGCCTGTTTAGCCTCTCCCTGTAGCTTAGATCCTTCAATCCTGGCAACATCCTTGTAGATCTTTTCTGAACCCTTTCAAGTTCCACAATATCTTTCTGATAGGAAGGAGACCAGAATTGCACGCAATATTCCAACAGTGGCCTAACCAAAGTCCTGTACAGCCACAACATGACCTCCCAACTTCTGTACTCAATACTCTCACCAATAAAGGAAAGCATACCAAACACCTTCTTCGCCATCCTATGTACCTGCAACTCCACTTTCAAGGAGCTATGAACCTGCACTCCAAGGTCTCTTTGTTCAGCAACACTCCCTAGGACCTTACCATTAAGTGTATAAGTCCTGCTAAGATTGGCTTTCCCAAAATACAGCACCTCACATTTATCTGAATTAAACTCCATCTGCCACTTCTCAGCCCATTGGCCTATCTGGTCCAGATCCTGTTGTAATCTGAGGTAACCCTCTTCGCTGTCCACTGCACCTCCAATTTTTTTGTCATCTGCAAACTTACTAACTGTACCTCTTATGCTCACATCCAAATCACTTATGTCAGAATGATAGCTGTTAATGTGAGTCCTTTCCTGGAAGAACCTTTCCCAACACATCCCTAGCTCTACCTTTCTTAGTGCAAGCATATGGCTTCTAACTCAGGGCCTGCAGCTATCGTAAAATATTTATGAAGCTTCCTCACCCACCTGTCAGATCTATCCTTTTTCTCTCCTGTACTTCAGAGTGAGACAGAGAGAAGAGGAGGACAAAGCCAGGGACTCGTGTTGCCTGAGTCTCAGTGCCAGTGCAGGGTACAATTACAGAGAGCTTGTGAGCTCATCCACTGTTTGTGTGAACATCATGAACAAGGAACATATCAGCAGCTGGAAACTGAGGCAACTCAATACATGATGGAAGACATTCCACTCAATTTTATAAACTTGTTGCCCATTGTGACCGCTCAAAGATTCATGTGAGATCTCTCAGAAAACTAACCAACTAGAGAACCTTGAGTCTGTAATACTTTTACTGAACTGCAAGGGCTTCTGAGACACAAAATTGGACAACAGTATTTTGTTTATTCTTTGTGTTTACATTGATATGTTGTATGACTCATTTTGTTAAATTTACTCCACATACCAGACATTGCTGAGCAGTGACAATGTAAGAAGCTAAATTATGAATTACTAATAATTAAGTAGCAAGCCACTTCTCATTAAATGCTTTAAAATTAAGCAGTTAAAGTCGATTGGAATTTTCTTCCTGTTCATCAGTTCCTCTTGCCTTTACATCTCCATCCATTCTTCTTAAAAGTCTGTAAATTAATAAGCAATGTTAATTGAATGACAGTTTCCAAATGCTTCATGGGGATATTAGATTCCCATTTATTGAAAAGACTTTAGTGAAACGTTTTCAATCAGGGTATGAGCTGAAAAATCTCTTCTCAATAAAGAAAAAGTGACTGTCTTGGGTAGACATGGAACTGACATAGGAAAGGTGCCATGTTTCCCTCGAGGTAGTTATGGTCGCACTATGCAATTAGGTGATTAGTTCTCAAAACATTTGCTCTTTCTGTAGTAAATAAGTACAGTTTACAGAACACCTTACAGAACTGAGTGAGACAGAGAAGTTAAAAAGATTATTTCATTCTTAAGGATTTTTTGAAGTTCCCCAATATGAGCTGGTGACACTTCATCACACTCTGTGGCCCCAATATTTTCAGGGATGGGGGGGAGAGTGCTCACCGAGTTAAAGCTGTTGTGGACACGATGGCCGAATGTCCTCCTGTGTTGTCAAAATCTGTGAATATATAAAACCTGGGAATGGTGTGGGAGCAGTGGTCCTGCCAAATTAATTTGAAGGAACAATTTTCATTTTTTCAAAATTAATGCCCTGCGTTGCAGCCAATCAGGTTCCAAGTTTGACCAGTTGACCAAGGAAGTAGGGAAACACCCCAACAGTCAAGAGTTATAAGAAGAGGGAGGGCTGATGTCTGGGGAGAAACGAGTGACCAAGAGGGATCCACAGGTTTGGGCATTGGTGTGGGGAAGGTGGGGACGTGTGGTTGTGTTCTGATAATGAGAGGATGATAGATCCACTGGGTGGAGTGTTCCTGCCCCACTGCTCCACAGTACCAATACTGTTAGCTGCTGGGTCCAACTGTTTCAAGAGTCGCAAGGAGCTTGATCGGCTAGTGTTACATTTAAAGGGCTACCCAATTCTCAGGGATGGAATCTCATTGAAATGTGACAGTGATATATCTGCTACCAGAGGCACAAACCTGCTGCCATTTAAAATGGAAACATCCATGGGGTTTGCATCTACACAAGGATCAGTCACCTGTCAGATTGTTGCAGCCCATATTCTGTGGCAGAGAATTGCATTTTAATGATAGATTAGAGAATCTTGGATTTTTCAACCTGAAAAGTGACCTTACAGCGATACAGGAGATCACAAATAGTACAGAAAATAACAAGTGCATTGGATATGGAAAAGAGTTCCAGGTATCAACTGGCCCTTGGGATGTTACAAAGTGCTTTACAGTGCTTTGAACTGTGTAACATGTGAAATGCAGCAGCCAATGTGGTCATAGCAAGCTCATACTGACTACAATTGACTACAACTTTACTAATATGTTGATTGACAAATAGGTATTGGTCAGAATTTTGGAATTAACTTCCCTACCACTATTATGCAGGCTGAATCAAGCTCACTATACTTCCCAAACTCATGATGTTTACCATTCTAAGAAGACAAGGGCAGCAGATGTATGGAAACACCACCTGTTACAAGTTCCCCTCCAAGCCACTCACCGTCCTGTCTTGGAAATATATCACCATGCCGGGATGTTACTGGATCAAAATCCAAGCATTCCCTCCCTAATGGCATTGTGGCTTTATCTATAGTACATGGACAGTGATGGTTCGTGAAGATTGCTCACCAGCGTATTCTTATGGGCAACTAAGGCCAGGCAACAAATGCTGGCCTGGCCAATGACAGCAACATTACATGAGTAAATGGACCAAAGAATAACACTCAATGAAAAGGTAATGGTGCTTGGGAATATGGATTATGGTATGGCTCATGTCGATGATAAACATGAGCAAGCCCATTTGCATGTTGCAATTTTACGTAATTCTGCGACACAAAAATTACGCAGAAGAATGGACAACTTATTCTTCAAAGAAGTAACAAATAATCACTAGTTTCAATTACTGTGTCTGCATTTTGCCATGCCTTCAGCTTTTTGATCGATGGGTGTTCCTGCACTGCTTGGGTTTTCCCTAAATAAAAATGCATTTCCTTTAGGCCAGAGAAAGTATAAATGTTTTAATATATGCTTTTCTTAATTACAGTGAAATCTGTGAATTGCCCAGTGTTAGGTTTCTGCATCCTGTCCCAGATGGATGGGTTTAAGTCTTGCCTGGATAGCAGTGTGCCAATTAGTCTGTCGTACAGTTCCCTTTTTGTGAACCCCACTTTAAGAGCTGAACATCTCATTAAATTTAATGTTTCAAAATACGTCTGAGACTCATTTTTGTTTATACGTCAAGTTATGTGTAAACTGCAGCAAACAGACTGCAATGTAGGCATTCATTTTGAGACTAGACAGTACTTCCCACATGTTGGAAAACTGGAAACAGTGATGGCTAAAGAAACATTTGGTCCAGCAACATAGATCATTAACATATCATGAACAGATGCAGAAAATATTCAAGGGAAGGCCTTTATATCTTGAAGACTAAAATAGAAGAGGGGGGGGGGATTCTTATTCAAGCTATAAGAAGGCCTGATTAGCCCATGCCTTTAGGATTGTGTTCAATTCTGGATACAACACCTTGGGAAGGATATGTTCATTTGAGGAAGAGCAGTGTGAGTTCACCAGAATTATATCTGAACTCCGAGGGGAAAATTACAAGGAGAGATTATGTAAGCTACAGTTGTGTTTCCCAGAGTTTCAAAGGGTAAGGTGTGATTGAATCAAAAATTTCCAGCTCCCTCTTGGAAGAAGAATTATTTTTAATCCTCTTTAACATTGCTAACTTTTACTTGAATTTCTCATTGTAGATTCTTCACTGAAGGTTAACAGAGTTTTTCACGCCATTTTATCCAGAAACTATATTATTTTACTTACTTCATAAGGCCATCAGTATTTTGAACATTTGGTCAGAGCTGTAAAAGTACAGTGGTGTCTTCTAAGAGGGCTAAGGGGAGGGAGCAGAAACAGGGTCATCCTAGGACAATGGCCAATGGATATCAGAGGGCAGTTGTAGATTAGTTCGTGGGTGTGTGAGGATATTGAAACAAAGACAACCGTGACATACAGCACATCTCCGGTTGGATACACACAGCAGTGATGGTAATGAGGTCTCCCTCGCATCACATAACCCCCACCACCTCTGTTCCAGAGAAAATAGCCTGAACCTTTCCAATCTTACCCCATAATAAATCCCCCAGTCCAAGCAACACCTTCACAAATCGACAGCAATATTCCCTGATGATAGAACACTTGCTTTGAGGAGACCCCATGGTACAGGCTCATTGTGATTTAAGTTTAATAACACAGGGAGCATTGGTAGCACAGGTCACAACAGATTTGAGGAGAATGTCATAGATCATAGAGAAAAGAGTATGTTGCAATGTGCATATTAAATTAATTGTGTGAGGAATCAGACAGTAAATGTTAATGGATATTTTTCAGGCTGGAAGCAAGTTTGTAATGGAGTTACCCAGTGGTTGGATTTGGGACCCTTAATTTTCCTGATGTATGTTAAGGATCTATATCTTGGTATCCAGAGGGCAATTTCAAAGTTTGCAGATGATACAAAACGTGGAAGAATTGTAGAATGTGAGGGGGGCAGTGTGGACCTCCAGAAGGACATTGACAAGTTGGTGGAGTGGGTAGGTAGGGAGCAGATGAGTTCCAGCGCAGAGAAGTGTAAGGTGATGCATTTTCATTGGAAGAACATTGGAAGGCAATATAAATAAAGGAATTAAACATCATGAGTAGGCTGGGTAGACTAGATAGAGAAAAACTGCTCCTGAACATAAACAGAATAAATGGACATTCAATGTGATTTAAAGTGAATATTAAGAGGTTTGATATGATCTGCAAATGAATCCACAGTGAAGTGAGGAAAAGAATGTTTCAGATATGGAATGCCCTGTCTGGAAGTGTGATGGACAAAGGTCCAATTGAGGCTTTAATGATGGGATTGGATGATTATTTGGATAGCAATAATGTGCAAGGCTTGGGAATAAAGCAGGAGATTGGCTCCCTGATGTTACTCATTTGATAAGCAAGCACGATGGCCTGAATGGATCCGTCTGTACTGTAATACTTTCTTTATAGAATCCCCACTGAGTCCACACTGACCTATGAAGAACATCCCATCCAGACCTAGCCCCCTACCCTATTCCTGTAATTCTGTGATTAGTACAGTCAAGCAAAACTCATTTTACAATTGCAATGCTGTGAATGAGTTTGGTTGCAGTTGGTTTGTCGCTTGACATATTTTATATCTGTAGGAACAACATCTGTGTGAGGTTGTGGTCAACTATGAAAGTTTGTGAACTCAAAAGCATTGAGATTAAAGTATGCAATGGTTTTCTGCCTGATGATACTTCAGCATCCTTCCAACATAATCTCACTTGACTCAGATGAAACTGAAAAGCAAGATGAGAAAACTGAGGTAACTAGACAATAGTCCATAGACAATAGGTGCAGGAGTAGGCCATTCAGCCCTTCGAGCCTGCACCGCCATTCAATATGATCATGGCTGATCATTCCTATTTAGTATCCTCTTCCTGCCTTATCTCCATAACCCTTGATTCCACTATTTTTGAGAGCTCTATCCAACTCTTTCTTAAATGAAACCAGAGACTGGGCCTCCACTGCCCTCTGGGGCAGAGCATCCCACACAGCCACCACTCTCTGGGTGAAGAAGTTTCTCCTCATCTCTGTCCTAATTGGTCTACCCTGTATTTTTAAGTTGTGTCCTCTGGTTCGGCACTCACCCATCAGCGGAAACATGTTTCCTGCTGCCAGAGTGTCCAATTCTTTCATAATCTTATATGTCTCAATCAGATCCCCTCTCAGTCTTCTAAACTCAAGGGTATACAAGCCCAATCGCTTCAGTCTTTCAGTGTAATGTAATCCCGCCATTCTAGGAATTGACCTCGTGAACCTACGTTGCACTCCCTCAATAGCCAGAATGTCTTTCCTCAAATTTGGAGTCCAGAACTGCACACAGTACTCCAGGTGTGGTCTCACCAGGGCCCTGTACAGCTGCAGAAGCACCTCTTTCCTTCTATTTTCAATTCCTCTTGTTATGAAGGCCAGCATGCTATTAGCCTTCTTCACTACCTGCTGTACCTGCATGCTTGCCTTCATTGACTGGTGTACAAGAACACCCAGATCTCTCTGTACTGCCCCTTTACCTAAATTGATTCCATTAAGGTAGTAATCTGCCTTCCTGTTCTTACCACCAAAGTGGATAACCTTACATTTATCCACATTAAACTGCATCTGCCATGCATCTGCCCACTCACCTAACTTGTCCAGGTCACCCTGTAATCTCCTAACATCCTCATCACATTTCACCCTGCCACCCAGCTTTGCATCATCAGCAAATTTGCTAATGTTATTGCTGATACCATCTTCTATATCATTAACATATATTGTAAAAAGCTGCGGTCCCAGCACGGATCCCTGCGGTACCCCACTGGTCACTGCCTGCCATTACGAAATGGAGCCGTTTATCACTACCCTTTGTTTCCTATCAGCCAAACAATTTTTAATCCAAGTCAGTACTTTGCCCCCAATACCATGCGCCCTAATTTTACTCACTACCCTTCTGTGTGGGACTTTATCAAAAGCTTTCTGAAAGTCCAGGTACACTACATCTACTGGATCTCCCTCATCCATCTTAAGAGTTACATCCTCAAAAAATTTAAGAAGTTTAAAATCTGATTGAAGATTTGTAGCTCGGGTATCCGTTGTTGTGGTTCTGCTCGCCGAGCTGGAAGTTTTTGCTGCAAACGTTTCGTTCCCTGGCTAGGGAACATCATCAGTGCTGTTGGAGCCTCGTGTGAAGCGCTGCTTTGATGTTTCTTCCGGTATTTATATTGGTTTGTTCTTGCCGCTTCCGGGTGTCAGTTTCAGCTGCAGTGATTTGTATGTGGGGTCCAGGTCGATGTGTCTGTTGATGGATGTTCTTGCCGTTTCCGGGTGTCAGTTTCAGCTGTAGTGGTTTGTATATGGTGTCCAGGTCAATGTGTCTGTTGATGGAGTTTGGGGATGAATGCCATGCTTCTAGGAATTCTCTGGCTGTTCTCTGTCTGGCTTGTCCTATGATAGTGGTGTTTTCCCAATCAAATTCATGTTGCTGGTTGTCTGAGTGTATGGCTACTAGAGATAGCTGGTCGTGTCGTTTTGTGGCTAGCTGATGTTCATGGATGCGGATTGGTAGCTGTCTTCCTGTTTGTCCTATATAGTGTTTTGTGCAGTCCTTGCATGGTATTTTGTAAACTACGTTAGTTTGGCTCATGCTGGGTATTGGGTCCTTTGTTCTAGTGAGTTGTTGTCTGAGCGTGGATGTTGGCTTGTGTGCTGTTATGAGTCCTAAGGGTCGCAGTAGTCTGGCTGTCAGTTCTGAGACGCTCCTGACGTATGGTAGAGTGGCTAGTCCTTTTGGTTGTGGCATGTCCTCGTTCCTCAGTCTATCTCTTAGGCATCTGGTGATAAAGTTGATAGAGAATTCCTAGAAGCATGGCATTCATCCCCAAACTCCATCAACAGACACATCGACCTGGACCCCACATACAAATCACTGCAGCTGAAACTGACACCCGGAAGCGGCAAGAACAAACCAATATAAATACCGGAAGAAACATCAAAGCAGCGCTTCACACGAGGCTCCAACAGCACTGATGATGTTCCCTAGCCAGGGAACGAAATGTTTGCAGCAAAAACTTCCAGCTCGGCGAGCAGAACCACAACAAATTTAAGAAGATTAGTCAAGCATGATTTCACCTTCATAAATCCATGCTGACTCTGTCCTATCCTGTTACTACTACCCAGATGTGCCGTAATTTCATCCTTTATAATAGACTCCAGCATCTTTCCCACCACTGAGGTCAGACTAACCGCCTGATCTGCTGTGCTTTTCCAGCAACATACTCTCAAACAGGAGTCTCAGAGTCTGGCGTGCTCACTCCTTGAGGTACACCTCCACCCCACTGACCCCTCACCCACCTCTGTTGTCCCTTCCCCATCTCCACTAATTCAAGCTGAGGGTGAGGAAGCCAAGCAGGGCTTCTTTGAAATGGGAGCTTCTTGGGAGTGAGGCTGATTATAAGAGAGACTCTAAATCCTCCCAAACTACATTCAGGACTGCACAAGCAATGCCACTTCCTGAAGAAATCCTCAACTCTTTCCAGCAGTGGGGATTTCAAAGTACTGTGAAATCCAACTGCAAAGGGTGGAATCTATCGGGCAGTTTAACTACAGGGCTTGGTGACTCACTAGAGTATTGTTGACATGCCTCTGTTAAATCGAGAAGTGATTGGGTTTAATGTGTGTGATATCTTTCAATTGTAACATCTATCCTGACGCTAACGCTCTCATTTTCTGTGTGATAAATTTCAGTCTAAATTATCTTTCATGCATCAATTTTAATGAAAGCTATTGGTAATGTCAGCATTTGTTGCCCATCCCCAACTACCCTTGATGTGGTAGTGATAATCAACCTTCTTGAACTGTTATAGTTTGTGCTATAAGTAGGAGTGCATTAACGGAAGAACGTGGAAAATATTTCCCCAGTACAGGGTACATTCAAGTATTTTCTAATCAAAATCCCTCCACATATTGGGTGCAGGCACTTTCAGGATTGAACAATTATTGATAGTTGCATCATAAACACCTGAGGCAAATAATTGAACTCTTTGATAAATTGCCTTTCAAGTAGTAACTAAATTTTCTTGATGACTTTACCTGCTAGAATGTTTGACCTGATGTTTAGCTGAGACACCGAGAAAGATTTATCTTATTCTTCTTTTAGTTGCAGGATTCTCAAGTTTAACAAGAAAGCTGGAAAAGGAAGGCAAAACCAAACACAAACCAGAAATAGAATTTCCACAACGCATCATTTTCAATTCCCAATATTGCTTTAATATAACAAGGAAGTAACTTGTTTCTCAACAGCTAACATTTCCTGACTATACCTTAACATACTGGTGTGAAATCTTCATTATTTCTTTGAGCAAGGTGTTACTTCTCTCCCATTAATTCTTCACCCGTGAATTGTTGAGTTGTCATGAACATCAGCCCTGAATCTATTCAGATCTGGCATAGGCTACTGTGGGTCTCTGATGAAAGTTGCAAGGCACATTGGAGTCCTGTCCAATTGGTCACAAATGATCTCTGGCCTTGAAATGGACTAACAGACCACTGCATCCCCTTCCCCTGACCTCCCAAATGGGGGAGTTCATGAACAGCAAATCCTTCCACTCCAACCAGGTGCGTGTGCTGCAGATTTTGGTCATAGTGGATGAGATACCCCAGCTGAAACAATTTATCAGGAAGTAGCGATAGAGTGGAGGCAACCAGCTCTGCAGAACTCGCCTTCTACAGAACTCCTTGTAGACCAGGAGGAGAAGAAGTGCTTTGTCCATGTATTCAGGAGTAGGCTCTTCATCAGGAATTCCTGGTGGGGGGCGCTTGTGCTCCAAGCATCAGCTCTCCTGCTTGTCGGATGCTGCCTGGCTAGCTGTGCTTACCTAGCACCACACTTTTTGATTATGTCTTTCCTATAACAGGGTGACCAGAACTGTATATAGTACTCCAAGTGCAACCTCACCAACAACTTGTACAGCTGTAACATGCTGTCCCAACTCCCATACTCAGCATACTCCCTAGTTATAGCACAAACTATAACAGTTCAAGAAGGTTGATTATCACTACCACATCAAGGATAGTTGGGGATGGGCAACAAATGCTGACCAATGGGGACGGTATGCTAGATGCCTTCTTTGCCACCCTGTCTACCTATGACACTGCTTTCGGGGAGCTGTGTTCTTGTACTCTGGGGTCCCTCTGTTCCACAGCACTCCTCAGGACCATACCATTTGCTGTGTAGTTCCAGCCTTGGTTTGACTTTCCATGGTGCAGCTCCTCATATTTGTTTGAGTTTGCCAAACCTCGGCCCACTTCCCCATCTGATCAAGATCCCTCTGTAATATTTGATGGCCTTTCTCCCTGTCAATGATGCCTCCTAATTTTGTGTCATCCGCAAACTTGCACATTCACATCCAGATCACTTATGTCCCTGTGGCACACAGGGCTACCAGTCCAGGAAGCCGCATTGAGCTAATTTTGAATCCAATTGGTTGGCTCTCCCTGGATCCCATGTGACCTGGCCTTCATGACTAGCCTGCTGTGTGGGATTTTGTCAAAGGTCTTACTAAAATCCATACAGACACCATCCACAGTCCTGCCCTCACCTATCCTCTTGGTCACCTCTTCAAAAAAACTCTAAAAGATTTGTCAGACATGATTTCCCGTACACGGATCCATGCTAACCTTCTCTAGTCGGACCTTGACTATCCTGGTGTTAGTTGATCCTGTCCCTCGGTATCCTCTCCGGTACCTTGCGTACCGCTGATGTCGGGCTCGCTGACTTGTAGTTCCATGACTTATCTTCGCTACCTTTCTTAGGCAGTGGAACAACATTGACCACTTTCGAGTGTTCTGAAGCTTTTCTAGTGGCAAAGATGAGGCAGAAACCTCTGCAGGGGCCACTTCAGTTTCTTCCCTGGACTCCCACAATGTCCGGGAATGAACTTGGTTAGGTGCTTTAAGGCTGCAAGCACCTCCTCTCGGTTAATGTGTATGTGGTCTAAAACATCTCGACTTGCTTCCTTTATTTCCTTACCATTCATGATTCTCTCCTCAGTAAACACTGATTAAAAGTATTGAGTAAAAATCTCCTCTGTCTCCTGTGGCTCCTGCTGATCTTTAAGGGGACCTATTCTCTTCCTAGCTACACTTTTACTCTTAATACAGCAATAGAACCTCTTGGAATTATCTGTAATCTTACCTGCCAGATCCATCTCGTGCCCTCTTTTGTTTCTTCTGGTTTCTCCCGACACTTTTTGTAGTCATCTGGGGATTCACTTGAGTCTGGTGGGTTGGGCCCAGTGTGTGCCTTTATTTTTTTTTCCCTGACTGGACCCTTGGTATTCAGCAGAGGGTTGGAGCAGATTTGTGGGGGGGGGAGGGAGGGGGGGGGAGCGGGTGTCTCGGTTGTCTGTGGGAGTGGCAGGGTGGTTATGGTGGGGGATTTTAGCTTTCTGGGCACGCACTGGGACTGCTGTGGTGTCAGGGCTTGGATGGAGAGGGGTTTGTTGGGTGTGCGCTGGAAGGTTTTCTGGTTCAGTGTATGGATGGGGGGGGGAATGTGGGGCTTGGCGTACTCTTGGAAGGTAGGGCAGGGTGGGAGGGTGGAGTGTCGGTGGGGCCGGTGACCATAATTCTACTGATTTTAAGGTGGTGATGGAAAAGGCTAGACAGGATCTGGGGGTTGGGGTTCTGAGTTGGAGGAGGGCCAATTTTGGCGATGTTAGGCAGGAACTTTCGGGAGTTGATTGATGGCGGCAGATGTTCACAGGTGAAAGGGTGACTGCACCATGGGAAGCCTTCAAAGATGAGAGAACAAGAATCCAGAGACAGTATGTTACTGTTACAATGAAGCTCAAAGCTGGTAGGTGTTGGGAATGCCTATTGATGAGAGAAATTGAGGTTTGGGTCAAAAATAAGAAGGAAGCATATGTCAGAAGTATAAAAGTAATAGTAATATACTTAAGAGGGAAATCAGAAGGGCAAAATGAGATAGCTTTGGCAAATAGGGTTAAAGAGAATCTAAAGAGATTCTACAAATACATTTAGGACAAATGGGTAACTGGGGAGAGAATAGGGCCCATCAAAGATCAGCAAGGCAGCCTATGTGTGGAATCGCAGAGGATGGGGGAGATACCAAACAATTATTTTGTATCAGTGTTTACGGTGGAGAAGGATATAGAGGATATACAATGTGGGGAAATAAATAGCAACATCTTGAAAAATGTTGATATTACAGAGAAGGTTGGAAGCTAGAGTTTAGAAGTTGAAGGGAGATCTATTATAAACTTATAAGAATGCATGGCTTAGAAAGGGTGGAGGCTCGGATGTTGTTTCCATTAGGTTGGGAGACTAGAACCCATGGGCACACCCTTAGAATTAGAGGGGGTCAATTTAGAATGGAAATGAGGAAACATTTCTTCATCCAGAGAGTGGTGGGCCTGTGGAATTCATTGCCACAGAGTGCAGTGGAGGCTGGGATATTAAATGTCTTCAAGGCAGAGATTGATAAATTCATGATTTCACAAGGAATTAAGGGCTACAGGTAGGTGGCGTTTAAATGCCCATCAGCCATGATTAGAAGGCAGAGTGGACTCGATGGGCCGAATGGCCTGACTTCCATGCCTATGTCTTATGGTCTGAGGAGGTGGTTCTAGACATCTTATAACATCTTGCGTTCATCCCCGCTATCGGCTTTTAGGGGTTCTTGCGTGGTAATGTTGGGGTTGGCCTTCCGCCAGTTTGCAACTTTGGCTTTTGGATCTTGTCTATCCTTTTCCATCGCTATTTTGGGAATGGTGGGGTTATGATCATTGGTCCCACTGATGCACCAGTCACCTGACCTGCATTTTTTTCTCAGGAGTCGGTCGGGTTTTTGCGCCTCCTCTGGTGAGTGCATCCATGTGCTGAATTGGAGGGTTTTCTTCTACACACTTGGCAGGTTCCTCTCCATCCAGGCCTTAGCACTGTGGCGGTTCAAGTCTATGTTTGGAAGGTTGAGGTCCCCTGCCATGACCACCCTGTTGTTCTTGCAGATGGCTGGGATCTCCTTGCAGGTTTGTTTCTTGGTTTCCCGCTGACTGTTGGGACTCTGGTTGAGGCAAGCATTGGGCTTGAGTTGTTGGGCTCGGTTAGATCCCTGGATGACTGTGGAGTGTGCGGGAGCACACTTAGGAGGAGGAGTAAGTATCGGAAGGACCACGGGAGGATATGAGATGGATAGCATGGAGGTGGATGAGTTCATCAGGAACTACACGGTCATACCCCGGAATTCTGTGGGTGGCTGGGAAGTGATGTTTGGGCCTCTTGCCGAGATGCTTGTATTATCGATGGCCACAGATGAGGTGCTGGCAGACTGAAGGTCAGCCAACTTGGTGCTACTGTTTGGGGGAAGGTATTGGGAAAAGCCGGGGAGCTATAAGCCAGTGGGCCTGACGTCGGTGATGGACATGTTGTTGGGAGAGATCCTAAGGGACAGGATTTCCATGAATTTGGAGAGGCATGGACTGATTGAGGATGGTCAACATGGCTTTGTTTGTGGGAAGTCGTATCTCACTGATTTGATTGGGTTTTTTGAGGAGGTGCCGCTGAGGATTGATGAGAGCTGAGGACAAAAGATAGGCAAAAGTGGACATTGGGCCACTGGAAAGTAATGCTGGAGAAGGAGTAATGTGGAGCAAAGAAATGACCGAGGAACAGAATAAGTACTTTGTGTCGGTCTTCACAATGGAGGACACGAATAATATCCCAAACATTCAAGAGATTTAGGGGTCAGAGATGAGTATGGTAGCCATCACCAAGGAGAAGGTGCTAGAAAAACTGAAAGGTCTGAAAGTGGATAAATCATCTGAACCAGATGAGCTACATCCTAGAGTTCTGGAGGAGAAAGCAGAAGAGATAGTAGAGGCTTTAGTAGTGATCTTTCAGGTATTACTGGAATCAGAGAGCATCCCAGAGGACTGGAAAATCACTAATGTAGCCCACCCGTTTAAGAAGGCAGCAAGGCAAAATTATAGACCGATTAGCCTGACCTCATTCGTTGGTAAGATTTTCAAGTCCATTGCGAAGGTAGAGATTTCTGAATACTTGGAAGGCCACATCCTCAGTCCATTCTCTGCTGAATCTAAAACCTTACGGCCAAGCACCTATCTCCTCACAAACTGCAGCTGAAAACCTCTGCAGTTCTGAGTTTGTTACTCCTAGTGTTACAATTTAGCATTAACTCTAGTTCATCCTCCTTTAAACCCGCCCAAACAGCTCCAGCAAATCTTCCCAACAGGATATTCCTCCCCCTCCAGTTCAGGTACAACCTAAACCTTTTGTACAGGTCATGTTTGCACCAGGAAAGACTAGCACTGTGACAGAGCAGCTATCAGTAAGTCATATTTCCACTATTGCAAGAATGGGAAATTAGGCACAAGCACAATTAAAGGGTCATTCTTCATTTTAAGCGAGTTTACTGTGCAAGCTAAGTGCTGACCTTCACTGTGTTAACAAAGTACCAGCAAAGCAATTCTGTCTTCGAATTTTATTTTTATTCTTTCAACTGTAGCTCTTTTCAAAAGCATCAGCCAAAGGTTAATACTTCAGTCTGAAGAATGACCCTTTCATTGTACTTGTGTCTAATTTCCCATTCTTGCAACAGTGGAAATATGACTTACTGATAGCTGCTCTGTCACAGTGCTAGTCTCTCCTGGTGCAAACGTGACCTGTATAAAAGGTTTATGTTGTATCTGAACTGGAGGGGGAGGAATATCCTGTTGGGAAGATTTGCTGAAGCTGTTTGGGAGGGTTTAAAGTAGTCTGGCATGGGAATGGGACTCAAAGCAGTAGTGTGACAAGGGAGAAGGTTGAGGCTGGTACAAAAATCAAAGGGAGCAAGTTAAACAGACAAGGCAGGAAATAAAATTGCCTTTATTTAAATGCAAGAGGCCTGCCAGGTAAGGCATATGAACTCAGGGCACAGATCGGAACATGAGAATGGGATATCCTAGCTATTAGGGAAATATGCCTATTGAGGGACAGGAGTGCACGGTGGCTCAGTGGTTAGCACTTTGCTTCACAGCATCAGAGACCCGGGTTCAATTCCAGCCTTGGGTGACTGACTGTGTGAAATTTGCACATTCTCTTTGTGTCTGGGTTTCCTCTCGATGCTCTGGTTTCCTCCTACAATCAAAAAGATATGCAGGTTAGGTGAACTGGACATGCTAAATCGCCCATAATATTCAGGGATAAGATTAAGTGCATTAGTCAGGGGTAAATATAGAGTATAGGAATGCATCTGGATGGTCGGTGTGGTCTTGTTGGGCTGAAGTGCCTGTTTCCATGGATTCTATGATTCTATGGCTGGCAGCTCAACGTAGTGCGATACAGATGCAACAGAAAGGATGGCAAGGGAAGCGAGGTGTGGTAGTTTTGATTAGGGAAAACAGTACTGAGAGTAGATATTCCTAATGAAATGTCCAGTGAAGCTGTATATGTGGAACTGAGAAATAAGAAGTAGGTGATGAATTTGATGGGATTATTCTCTAGGCCTCACAGTAGTCAGCAGGGAACTTGAAAGGCGAATATGTACAGAGATTGCAGATAGCTGTAAGATTAGTAGGGTTCTAATAGTAGGGAATTTCCAGACATAGACTGGGACTCTCATAATGTTAAGGGCTTGGATGGGGACGAATTTGTTTAGTGTGCTCAAGAAAACTTTCTTGATGAATATGTACATGGCCCTACTAGAGAAGGGCAAACCTCACCTATCTCTTGGGGAAAAGGCAGGTTAGGTGACTCAGTGGGGGAGCACTTTAGAACTAGTGACCATAACTTGACTAGTCTTACATTGTTATGGAAAAGCTAAACCTGGTCCACAAGTTAAAGTTCTAAACTAGGAAAGGGACAATTTTATTGTATTAGACTGGAACTTCCAAAAGATGATTGGGGTAGGTTGTTTGTAGATAAAGGGACACCTGACAAGTGGGAGGCTTTCAAAACTGAGATAACAAGAGTTCAGGGACAGCATGTTCCTGTTAGTTTGAAAGACAAAGCTGGCAGAAGTAAGGAACACTGGATGACTACAGGTATTGAGGATCTGGTCAAGAAAATGGTGGAGGCATTTGTTAGATATAGACAGCTGGGATCCAGTCAATCTCTTGAGGAGTATAGGAGTACACTTATGATGGAAATCAAGAAGGCCAAAAAAAAAGATCATGAGATAGCTTATGCAGATAAGGTAAAGTAAAATCCAAAGTAAAGGCAAAAGAGTAACTAGGGAGAGAATAGGGCCCCTTAAAGATCAACAAACCAGTCTATGTGTAGAACCACAGGAGATGGATGAGATCCGAAATGATTATTTCATGTCAGTATTTGTCATGAAGAAAGACATGGAAGCTGGGAAACTCGGAAAGTAAATAGTGATCTCTTGATAAGAGTCCGCATTACTGAGAGGAGGCGCTGGAGGTCTTAAAACACGAAGTTAAAAATCACACAACACCAGGTTATAAGCCAACACGTTTATTTGGAAGCACTAACTTTCAGAGTGCTGCTCCTTCATAAGGTCATTGTGCGCATAAAACTCTAAATAAACCTATTGGACTGTAACCTGGTGTTGTGTGATTTTTAACTTGGTACACCCCAGCCCAACACCGGCACTTCCACATCACTAAAACACATAAAGCTAAATAAATTCCTGGGACCAAGTCAAGTGTATTCCAGAAGCTAGAGAAGAAATCACAGGTACCCTGACAGAGATGTGTTTATCACTCCCAGCGTTGGTGAGGTGCTAGAAGCTGGAGAGTAGCTAATGTTGTGAATTGTTATGAAGGAAAGGCTGCAAGGAAAAGCTAACAAGCTACCAGGAAGTAATGGTGAGCCTAATGTCAATGTTGGGTAAGTTGTTGGAGGAGACTTTGAGAGACAGGATCCACTTGCATTTGGAAAGGCAAGGATTGATTAGAGATAGTCAGCATTGTTTTTGCGTGGGACATAATGGTGGACAAATTTGATTGAATTTTTCAAAGAAGTGACCAAGAAGATAGACGAAGGCAGAGCAGGAAACCTGTCTACATGGATTTTAGCAAAGCCTTCGACAAGGTTCTGCATGGTAGACTAGGTGTTAATAAGGTTAGATCACATGGGATCCAGGTAGAGCTAGACAATTGGATGCAAAATTGGCTTGATGGTAGTGCGGTGGTAGACGGTTGTTGTTCAGACTGGAGGTTCGTGACCAGTGGTGTGCTGCAAGGATTGGTGCTGGGTCCACTGTTATTCATCATTTATATGAGTGATTTTGATGACAATATAGGAGGCATTGTAAGTATGTTTATGGATGATACCAAAATTGGTGGTATAGTGGACAGTGAAGAAGGTTATCTCAGAGTACAAGGTAATCTTGACCAACTGGGCCAGTGGGCTGAAGAGTGGCCGATGAAATTTAATTCCAATAAACATGAGGTGTTGTATTTTAGTAAGGGAGCGAGGGCTGGACTGACACAATTTAATGTCAAGATTGTAGTGGCGCTGGAAAAGCACGACTCTAACCTTGACTCTAATCTCCAGCATCTGTAGTCCTCACTTTTGCCTTCTGACATAATGTAATGGTAGTCCCTGGGGAATGTTGTCTAACAGAAGAATCTAGGGGTGCATGTGCATAGTTCCTTGAAAGTGGCATCACAGCTAAACAGGGTGGTGAAGCAGGCATTTGGCATACTTGACTTCATTGGTCACAGTATGGAGTACAGAAGTTGGGGCATCATTTTATGACTGTACATGACCTTGTTAAGGCCACATTTGGAGTACTGCGTACAATTCTGGTCGCCTTGTGATGGGAATGATGTTATGAACTGGAAAGGGTGCAACAAAGATTTACAAGGATGTTACCACAGCTGGAAGGTTTGAGTTATAAGGAGAGGCTGAATAGGCTGCGTCTATTTTTCCTGGATTATAAGAGGGTTATGGTAGACCTGATAGTGTTTTATAAAATTAAGAGGGGCATAGATAAGGTGAATAGCCAAGATCTTCTCCCCAGGGTAGAAGTGGCAGAATGAGAGGGCATAGGCTCAGGGTAAGAGGGGAAAGTTTTAAAAGGAAGTCGAGGGTCAGCTTTTTCATATAGAGGGTAGTGAGTGTATGGAATGAGGTGCCAAGGAAATAGTAGAGGTGAGTACAGATTCATGAATAAGAAAGGTTTAGAGAGACATGGGCCAAATGGGACGAGTTCAGTATAGGAAACCATAAGACCATAAGACATAGGAGCAGGCAAATTGGACCATTCAGCCCATTGAGTCTTACCTGCCATTCAATTATGGCTGATAATTTTCTCAACACCATTTTCACGCTTTCTTCCCGAACTCTTCATGCCCTTGACCATCAAGAACATATCTATTTCAGTCTGAAATACTGTACACTCAATGATCTGGCCTCCACAGCCTTCTGTGGCAATGAATTCCATAGATTCACTACTCTCTGGCTGAAGAAATTTCTCCTTATCTAAAAGGGCTTCCCTTTTCTCTAAGGCTGTGACCTCAGGTCCTAATCTCTCCTAACAATGGAAACATCCTCCCAACATTCATTCTCTCAAATGTTCCTCATACGTTAAGCATTTCATTCCTGGGACCAATCTCGTGAACCTCCTCTGAACACACTTCAGGGCTTAAACATCCTTCCTAAGATATAGGGCCCAAAACTGCACACAATACTCAAATTGTGGTCTGACCAGAGCCTTACAGAGCCTCAGAAGTACATCCCTGCTTTTATGTTCAGGTCCTCGCAAAATAAATGCCAATATTGCATTTGCCTTTCTAATTATTGCAAGTTTACCCTGAGAGAATCCTGGATTGGAACTCCCAAGTCTCTTTACACTTCAGACTTCTGAATTTTTCTCCCCATTTAGAAAACAGTCCATGCCTCTATTCTTATTACTAAAGTGCATGACCTCACACTTTCCCACGTTGTACTCCATCTGCAACCTCTTTGCCCGCTCTCCTAAAACCTGGTCAGCATGAATGAGTTGGGCCAAAGGGCCTGTCTCCATGCTGTATGACTCTATGACTCCAGTGTTGTGTAACCATAGATGAAATATTTATTGCAATCAGCGTGTGATCTGCAAATTAGCCATCATCACGCAGATGCAAATGTTTAACGCTGTGGAATCCCTGGAATTCTTGAGCATGTTAATATGTCATGTTGTGGCTGTACAGGACATTGGTTAGGCCACTTTTGGAATATTATGTGCAATTCTGGCCTCCGAAGAATGTTGTGAACACTCGAAAGCATTCAGAAAAGATTTACAAGGATGATGCCAGGGTTGGAGGGTTTAAACTAAACAGAGAGGCTGAACAGGCTGGGGCTGTTTTCCCTGGAGCATCAGAGGCTGAGAGGTGACCTTATAGAGGTTTATAAATCATGGATAGGGTAAATAGACAAGGTCTTTTCTCTGGGGTGAGGGAGTCCAGAATTAGAGGGCATTGATTTAGGGTGTGAGGGAAAAGATTTAAAAGGGACCTAAGGGGCATTCTTTTCACACAGAGGGTGCTGCACGTATGGAATGAGCTGCCAGAGGAAGTGGTGGAAGTTGGTACAATTACAGCATTTAAAAGGCATCTGGATGGGTATATGAATAGGAAGGTGATAGAGGGATATTGGCCGGGTGCTGGCAATTGGGGCTAGATTAGTTTAGGCTATCTGGTCGGCATGGACGAATTGGACCAATGGATCTGTTTCTGTCGTGTACATCTCTATGACTCCATGACTTTAAGTGGAAGATTTAACCTTGAGAATTTAATTTTTAAGTGCCCAGCCAGGTCTGTAATCTACTAGGCAGTTTCACTCCTCAAAATACTCCAGATGTGATCTCACCAATGCCCTGTACAGTTACAGTAAAATTACCTACCTTGACATTCCATTCCCTTTGCAATAAAAACCAATAACATTCCATTGTCCCACCGAATCTCTTGCTGCTCGAGTGCATGTTAATGGATGTGAATCATATATCAGAACATCCAGAACTCTCTGTACAAGCAGTTTCTAATACTTCCATTTGAATTGGATGGTACTTTTCTATTCTTCCTACTAAACTGACAAAGTTCACATTTACCCACTTCATCTTCCATCTGCCAAACCTTTGTCCACTCCCTAAGCCTATCTGTAGAGCTTTACTGATTCACTGCCTCCTCTCGACAAGTTACCTTCTTGTCTATCTCATTGTCATTGACAAATTTGCCTCCCATTCATTCAACACCCTCATCCAAATCATTGATAAAAATTATACATAGTTGAAACTGAAACACTGAATCCCCATGGAGTTCCACTCGCTATATCTTGCCAATTTGGGAAATTTATCTCTTTATCCTATTTAATCCCTCTTATCCCAGTCTCTACTTCCTATTATGCAATTAATCCTTGATCTGTGCTAATATTTTTACCCCCTACACTGTGTACTCTTACCTTATGAAGCAATGTTGTAATACTAGAGGGCATTCATTGAAGGTATGAGAGGGGGAAAATTCAACGGAGATGTAAGGAGCAAGGTTTTTACACAGAGAGTGGTCAGATTCTGGAACACACTGCCAGGGATGGTGATGGAGGCTGATATGATAGGAGTATTTCAGGGACTTTTAGATAAGCTCATGAGTATGCAAGGAATGGAGGGATATGGACCAAGGGCAGACAGAGGAATTAGTTTAATTTGGCATCATGTTCGACACAACATCGTGATCCAAAGGCCTGTTCTATGTTCTAAGTGGCACCTTATCAAATGCCTTCTGAACAACCAAGTCAGATAAAAGATTAGATTTCTTATTATTTGCTACCAAGGATTCCCAAAATTAATCTAGTGGATCTACCCAATTTGAATTGCACTGTGTACATTATATATTCTTCTTTACTAAGTCATATTTCACTTTCAATGAACTCCTCAGATTAACTACATAGTTTGGTTTACCCTGTGGTTCTAAATTTTGTTTGAGCCATAAAGATCTGAAGATTTAGTTGGCGAGGATACATATTCTTCTAGTATGTTATTAGAATTCTGTCAAAGACTGAAAAGTTATTTCAGAAGTCAGAGCAAGCTTTCTATGGTCAATATTGCCATCTAGTGGCAAAATATAGTATGGAGCAAGTTCTTATCTGTTTGGAAACACAGCACACCTTGTTGTAAATTATTCAGTTTTGAACCCTGAACAAACTCCCTAGCGTTTTATTCTGATTTTATGAATACTGCAGGAGAGAGCTGGTTAATATTTTGTTCGCAATTTTTTCTCCCATTACATGTATCACCGAGGTCTTGCGCAGCAACGATGTGCCTGAGTGTGTGGAAGTCAATGCATTAGCACACTGTGTGCAGACCCTCCCAGTGCTGCCACACAGTTTAAAGGGAATGTTGGTTCTGACATGCCTCAATCCATTCCCCACAAGTGATTGCGGGGCCAGCTTCACTCTGACAATTTGAAGGCAGCTGATTACCAGAAGGAAGAAGCGGTAATTAGCATGGCTGCCTCACAGCATCAGGGACTCCAGTTTGATTCTAGCCTTGGGCAATTGTTTGTGTGGAGTTTGGGTGTTCTCCCCATGTCTGCATGGGTGCTCTGGTTTCCTCCCACAGTTCAAAGGTATGCAGGTTAAGCGGATTGGCCATGTTGGCTGTGGGTCTGGGTGGGTCCCTTTAGAGGATTGGTGTAGACTCGATGGGCCAAATGGTCTCTCCCTGCACTGTAGGGATTAGTTAAATATTAAACTATGCAAATTATAAACACTGATTAATTGCTTCAAAATAGAACTCCAGCAATCCCAGTGGATTTGTTTCCAAGTGTTGCTGTTGTTTCTTATTGGTCTGTCCCTCTTGCACAAGAAGTAGAGCAAGCCTTTTGGTATCATCCATATAGCACTCACAGGGTTTGAGAGTTAAAACCAGCCAATGGAAGTTTTCTGGGAGACTATATTCTAGCAGGTTGGTCACTGTCACACTCACTGAAAATATTCACCAGAGACTTGCCAATATTATTTTAAACAAAGAAGGAGCATCAAAATTTATTACACAGAAATGGAAAGAACATAATTATATGAAATAATACTAGAACTGTTTGGAACATTTCTATTTCAAATACCAGAAATAAAATCAACCATTTTACAGCCCCCCAATAACCTTGCAAATACTTAAACCTCAGTGAGGGCTCGCCCCATTTCTTCTTTAACGTTTCCTGTTCAGCTTTACCTGTAAAGCTGGCAAATTTCTGCTTTTTCTTAACACTAGCTTTGTTAGTTAACATCTTTTCACCAGATCATTTCAAAAAGACTGATAACACAGCTCAGGTCTTCCTTAACAAATTCCTTACAATCATGCATTCAACAACCTGAAAAGATATCTTACTGGAGGATACTTTAATATCTTCTGTTCCTTGAAGCTAATCAGGACGTCTTTTCAGCCCAAACTTTTTTTGAAGTCTTTTTAAAATTTTAATTTTTAAATTTTATTTTGAATTTTTAAATTTGTGTTTTTTTCTAAATTGTACCACTGTTTTCAACAGGCCTTCTCTTTCTCGCTGTTCTGCTTGTCCCTGAAATAAGCTTAACTATTCTAATCTAATCAGACTGCAGCATTTAAAGCAAAACTGCCTCCACTCCAGTCACAGCTAGTTTTCTCTCTTCTATTCACTAGTTCTCTCTTTCTAAGAAGAAGCTTGTTTCTGTCTCTGTCTCACTGTGCAATAGAGCACTTTGCAGAAATTGCCAGGATCCATATGCAATTGACATATTCTCCTGTGATGAATGAGTGCAGACCTTACAATTGAAAAGAAAACTCTTAAGAGAAGGAAATGTAAATCCTCATTCAACATTGCAGAAAGAATATCCATGAATACTTCTCCTCATGTGCACTGATGAGATCTCTTGGAATCTCATATGTTTCAAGATAGTCACCTCTCACTCATCTGAATTTCAGTGAGTACATATCCAATCTACTCAACCTCTCCTCATAAGACAATACCACTCTAACCAGAATTAACCTTGTAAAGCCCTATCTGGGCTGTCTCTAATGCCATGGGAATGTGTTCTTACAGAACCAGCATATCCAGGGAAAGATGAACAGTTTCTTTTGTGCTGAAAGCATGCTACAGTTGTATGATCTTATTTGCAATTGCATTGTTCTAATATTTGGACATGAGATGATCTGGTAGAACAGAGAGGATAGAGTATTAGCGCGAGCAAGTAGGACAGATAACGAACGCCTGGAAAGAGTTCAACAGCGAACTTCAGTTAGGAGGATAGACTGAAGAGAGAGAGAGAGAAGAAGGCTGAGAGGAGATTTGATGAGATGCAATAGATAGAGAAACGTAATGCTTGCTCATGAAAGATAAAAAAAGAACAAGACAGTATAGACTTAAAGTCCTGTGCAGATGAAACAAGAGTGATGAGAGAAAAACTTTTTCACACAGCAAGGAGTTAGTTAGGTAGGTTGAACTGCCTAGAATAGTGGTGGAGGCAGGCTCATTTGAAGCGACCACAAGGGCATTGGGTGGTTATTTGGACAGAAATGGTGTCCAGGGATATGAGAAAAAGGCACGTGATTGGCTCTATTTAATAGGACAACTGCAGGCATGATGGGCTGAAAAGCCTCCTTCTATGTTATGATCACTTGTAATTCTGTACAAAACATGTACTCGTTCATGCAGCATGGGGTTGTTGGGAATAAAACGCCCCTTGAGAGGGTGGTAATTGGACAATAACCCATTATATTAGTCAACTATGGGAAAAGGGAGGAGTGTAAGAGAAAGATCTGTCAAAATTCTCAAATCTGTAATAAGTACATCAAGGTTCCTCACAAGAACAGAAAAGCCTCATGTCTCAGATTGTTCTAAGTATATTACTACAGTTTCAGTGTTATTAGGAACTTGTGAAATATGGTATGATTATCATATTCATGGCCTCTTCTGCTACTTTGACCTTCTAACCCTTGGATCTTTTACATTTAACAAATTAAAATTGTTATTGTTACATTTCAGTAAAGTCATGCGGATGTTCAAGATGGCTGTGGAATTAAAGGTTTAATTTGTATGGAATAAAGCATCATACAACGTCAGACTGTTGAACAGTTTTATTGTTTACAGCATTGTTTACAATTTGTGTCCGTCATTTCTCATACTGTTTTGCAGAACTTAAAGGGTCTCAGAAATACAAAATTCAATATTCTATTTATTATGTAACCTTACATTCATGTGGAGTATAGCATATGATTTAATTAATTGGCACATTGATGAGCAGTGATCAAACTATGCAAATGTATTATGAACTACATTAAACCTGAAACAATGTTTAAAATTGAACATTTTACTCTATGCAGAATATTCTTCCTACCAATCATTTTCCTTTGCTCTGACGTTTCCTTCCATGCTTCGGGTTTTAATCGTAAACTTGTAAATTAATAAGTACATTTAATTCAGTGAGAATTTCCAATAGTTCCAGCTGAATATTGGATAATCAATTTTAAGGAGGTTTTTGGGGTTTTTTTCAGTGAATATCTCTCCTCAGATAAACACAGGGGACTTTCTTGTAGCTACCTGTGTGCAAAAGGGCTAATGCTGGAAATTATGTGTCTGTTCCGAGAGTTAGTGATGGTAACAGTATTGTTTAGTTCTTCAGAAGAAGGGAATTGGGGGAGGAATGATGAGCGCAAGAGGCAGTGGTCAGGGAGGAGAGAGAGAAGCTAGTGAAGAGGGTGGTCTGGGCAGAGAAAGGATGTAGTCAAGTGTGAGGGGGACATGTGGGAGGTGAAAGAGTTACGGGACAACATGGAGAGTAAGGAAGGAGGACGGGTGACGTGAGGGCCCAAGCACAGAAGAGAGGAGGAAGGACAGAGAATAGAGTGGAAGGGAGAATGAGTGAAGGATAGAGAAAAAGGGGAACTAGAGGACAAGGGAACCTGGGGAGAGGAGAGGGAATGAAGGCAAGGAGCACAGGAAGGGGGCAACAATGGGGAAAAGAGGAAATAATGATGGGGCAACAACAGATACCTAATTCAAAGAAAGCATAGAGTGTGCTACTATATGTTCCTGGATACAGGATTTTCAGGAAAGATAGAGAAAGGAACAAAAATGTGTTGGTGACATTAATTATACAACAATTCACATTTCAACCACCATGTTTTTACATTATCCGTTTCCATTCCCCTTATCTCCAGTGGCGTCTTCCAGATGCCGTTAGTTTTGAAAAAGTCAGGTGCCAGACTGGAACATGGCAGAATAGATTATATTTTGTTTTGTTTTTGTTTTCGGAAAGTGGGTCTGTCACTGAAACATAGGCACCCGAAACTGCAGATTTTGTTTTACAAGAAAACATAAGCTTATTAACTAAAGACATGAAGATAAAATAGAATAAACCAAACAAATTTGGCTTTAGTAAACACACACAGTAAAACTGTAAGCCTGGTAATCGCAAAACACTACTTATATAGTGAAAAGATAAACAGTAGCTTTTATATGGGATCCAAAGCACACTCCAGTATAGTCCTTCAAAGCATAATTCATACAGTGCTCATGCCAAAGTCTCTGCCTCTAACACCTCAACAGGTTTAAACTGCTTGTGACTTTTACTTATCAATTGAACATACTGATAGCTTCTTCCTGGAGCTATAATGCGTCTGAACCTAAACATGCACAGCTGGAAGTAAACTTATCAGGGTTTTATCCCAACGTTTTTGGTCTGGGACAACACAAACTCTTTATCTAAGATAAACTATATTCATTTCTTATAAGGAGCATTGGTCTACGTTGCTACTTTCATCAAAAAATTTCATAAAACTGTCTCAAAAGAGTGCAGTAAGACTGAAAAGAATTTTGTTTTTCTATGCTACGGGTGCTTCCCTCAAACCAAGGGTTCTACAAAATTTGACGCTCCATTGTTTACTCTGCTGGGTCACAAAACAATCTAAAATAAACAAAATCTATTAATGGTGCACAAATACCTCAAATAAACTGTTTTTACAGAAATCACCATGGCGACATGAATTCTTATAAGTTAATTATTAATTTCAGAACAAATCCCATGTCTCTGATAAACCCAATATCCAAAAACCCAAACATGCCACAATGAATATTAAAAGCATATATAAATCACACAGTTTTTGTTGCATCTGTATCATGAAAACTTCTTATAATTTAATCTCTTTGTTCTTCACCCTATCACAAACCTTCCACACATAGTCTTTCCCCTTATATTTTCTCAAAATGTGATCAAGGAGCATCTTCAATCTGAAAGACAGTGTGTACACAAATTAATTAAGGTCACAGGGCAAGTTTAGAAAGAGTGTAATGAAGTAAACAGGATCCTGGGCTTGGTTAATAGACATGATTTGGAGATGCTAGTGTTGGGCTGGGCTGGACAAAGTTAAAAATCATACAACACCAGGTTATAGTCCCACAGGTTTATTTGGAAGCACTAGCTTTTGGAGCACTGCTCCTTCATCAGTGCTCCTTCAATTACAGCAAACAGTAATTGAAGCAAACATGGTCCTGCACACACTTGGAGATCTAGTGGAAAACCAAAATCACTTTTTCAAGTAAGTCTATTGCTATTTCCACACAAACAGATGCTTTCCTGGAGAGTGTCTAGATTCCCACATTTTCAGGTCTGCAGTTGTTGGAAATTTGCTCCATAAGAGCAGACAGCAATCAGACGTCCATAGTGTACTCTGGATGGGAGACTTAAATGTCCAGAAACAAGAATGGCTCATTTGCACTACAATTGATGGGGCTGGCTGAGTCCTAAAGGACATATCTGCTAGGCTAGGTCTTGAGCAGGATGCTGAGGGAACCTACAAGAGGCAAAACCCTGCTGGATCTTACCCTCACCAAGCCAAATATTGCAAGTACATCCATCATGATAATATCTGGGATTGGCCAATGTATAATCAGTAGGAAGACCAAGTTTCATCTTCATGTTGAGGACACCCTTGCTCATGTTGAATGGCTTGACCGTTGTGTGAAATGGGAAGGAACTTGAACAGTATTGTGCATCTATGAGCTACTTTGTGTAACCAGTAGCGTTGTACACAACCACAAACTATAACCTCACGGCCTTGTGTATACCTCACTCTACCATTATCATCAAACTAGAGACAATCCTTGGTTAAATGAACAGTGCAGGAAAACACTCCAAAAGAAACACCATGCATATTTAAAATAAAGTGTTAATTCATGAAGCTACAACACAGGACTATTTTATATCTCTTCTCAATGATGGGGAAGCCAAAGTCATCAGTGCAAATGTTAGAAGTTGAAACATTTGAACCATCTTCAGCCAGAAATACGAAATGCATGTCCCTGTCAGATCCTTCCTGAGCAGATGATATAATGGGCACAAAGGATTAGGTTACTCCCCACGATGGGATAAATGCCAGAAAGACCAGATGTAATTTTATGTGATACAAGGATAAAGTATAAGTGAAGCATGACAATAATCTCTGCTGATACTTATTAAGTCTTTATCCTACTCTCTCCAGTTCCTTTGTTTTTCTGAGTTGTAAGTGTAGTTCCTCCTGTGTGTGATAACCATATGTTCCTCTCTTGTGCCTGTTATGATTCCATCCCTTATGCCTTCTTCTGCCCCAGTGATGTCTCCACCAACGCCTCTAATATCATCTCTTCCTGCAATTTCTGTATCTTCGACCTCTGCCGTATCTCTAAAAAGGAATGATATTTTCTCATTATCTATTACAGTTCTCTGGGTTATACATTGTATATTCATTTAGTAATACTCCCAAAAATTACTTAGGCATTAGTAAGATTCCAATGGTTTGGAAAGTTGGAAATATAATATCTATGTTTTGAGAAAGTAAGGAGTCTGAAAGCAAGAAACTATAGGCCAGCTAAATTAATGTATTCCAGAGTCTATTATTGAAGAGACAGGAACAGGACATTTAGAAAATCATAATACAGTTTTGGCAGAGTCAGTGTGGTTTTGTTGAATGGAAATGGTGTTTGACAAATTTATTACAGATCTTTGAGTATGTAACAAGCAAGATGGTTATGTAGGAATCTGGCGATGTTGTATAATTTGATTTCCAAAACGGCATGTGATAAGAAGCCACAGAATGGGTAACTGAACAAAACAAGAGATAATGGTGTTGATGGTGATATATTAACATGAATAGAGAACTGGCTATCAAGCAGCAATCAGACACGTTGTAAACCGGATTGGCAACCAGTAATTACTGGAGTGCCACAGTTATCAATGCTGGGCTGCCAACTATTTATGATCCAAATTCATGACTTGGTAGGAGGAACTGAAGATGTTGTAGACAAATTTGCAAACTGTACAAAGAAACATAGGAAAGAAAGTTTGTAGAGTATACAAAGAGTCAGCAAAGCAATATAGACAGGTTAATTATATTTTCAGAAACAAAAGGTTGGTATTTAACAAGGGAAGCCTTGAGGATGTTTTGTTCTCTTTATTTAAGCAGGGATATTGTATTGGAAACAGTTCAGAGGAGAATCCTGAGAGGAATTATGAGGAAATTATGTCTTAGGAGGCAAGATTGAGCAAGTTGGAGTGAACAGTTGGAATTTTGAAGAATTGAGAGGAGTCTTGACATAATAGACATTCATAGGATAACATAATACAGAGAAACCTCGATTATCCGAAAATTGGATTATCCTAAGGAAATCTCGCGGTCCTGATAGAAACATTACATCAAAGACGTGTTTCCAGCAATGATTGCTTCTTTTGTTTACAGTCATTAAACAGGCACCGTCTCCAAATGACTGACCTCCCGCCCTCTCACTCATCCCACACTTTCACCGGAGTTTTACAGAGGGGTGAACCCAACACGCCCCCCTTCCAATAATCTTTCCAACATTGTCCTGTACAGGGAAAAGGTGGAACCTGTCAAAAAGGTGCAGTAAAAAGTTGTGTGTGTGTGTGTGTGTGTGCGCGCGTATGCACTTGCTATTTGGAGACTTACCCCACAAAGGCAGCAGCAGAAGTCTTGTTGTAGGTGTCCAGTCTCGCTGCCCCAGAGAGGAGGAGGAGGTGGTCCGCACCGGGGCACGGTGGAGAGAGGGCAGTATCAGACAGGGTTGAGGCCGGTGTTGGGGGGAGGGGCGGTGTTGGATGGGGAGGAGGGCGGTGTTGTGCAGGGTGGGGGCCTTGTTGGACAGGGTTGAGGGCGGTGTTGGGGGGGAGGGGCGGTGTTGGATGGGGAGGGGGGCGGTATTGGACGAGTTGGGATTGGGGAGGTGTTGGATAGGGTGGGGGTGTTGTTTGTCGGGGCGGGGGCATTGTTAGGGCAGGGACGGGGTTTGGGTCGAGGGCGGTGTTTGGCAGGATGGGAGCTGTGTTGGGGTCAGGGGGCGGTGTTGGATGGGGTTGGGTGCAGGGTTGGGGGGGTGCGGGAGCTCACGTGCTGTGTGCTGCTGCAGTCTCCTGAACGGGGGGGGGGGAGGGGCAGTCTTTAAAAACTCCGAGCCCCAGATGAAAAGCATTTAATCGGTTAATCGAATAATCAATTATCCGAACGAAATAGTGCCTGCCCATCTCGTTCAAATAATCAAGATTCCCCTGTAATTGGATCACCGATGAGAGGACTCCTAAGGGAGTTAAAGATGAAACGCATATAAGAGCTGAGGAAAATATTCTTCTCTTAAAGTGTAATGGAGGATTGTTCGTTGAATAGATTCAAGGCTGATTTAGACAGAGTTTTGTTTCTCATGGAGTAACGGGTCATGGGGACAGACAAGATAGTGGATTAGAGGCCACAGTCAGAAATAACCATGATCTTAATGAGTAGTAGAGCAGACTCAGAGGGCTGAATGGCCTACACTGCCCCTATTTTTACGTTTGTATATCTTCAGACTACACAAACTAATGTTTTTTAATACAGAGATTTCGAGAATAAAATCCATCTTGATTAACCAATCAGGGCTGAATTGTGGACAAACCTATTAATTGGCCAGTTTTAGATTTCAATCTCCATTTCTGCACACACACATTTTAATTTACTTCCTTCCCTGGAGCTTTAGGATTAGTCCCATTGCAGGAACAAAGTGCACAATGTAGTTTCAGTGTGGTACTGAGGGATTGCTGTTTGGTAAATGGAGCAGATTGTCAAAAACGTACTGGTCATGTAGGTGAACAGAGAAGATGGGGCTTGTTCTCCTGGTCAACAGCCACTCCTTCAACCAACATCGCCAAAACCAGATTATTTTGCTCATTTATTTATTTTGAGGGGTCTCACTGTGAGGAGGGTGTTTGTTTGATTAAAGGAGGATTGTGTATTATAGGTTTGATCAGTCACAGACATCAGGTATGGGAAGATGCCAAGTGCTATCATCAGTGATTCATTTATTGTGCTACCTGCCAGTTTTCATAGAGTCATGGAATCATAGAGATGTACAGCATGGAAACCCTTCGGTCCAACTCATCCGTGCTGACCAGATATCATATAAGAACCCACCCTGAATCTCTCCGAGGCAACACTACCGATGCCTCTTGATGTTTCCTAAGGGCCTCTTATATGTAAGTGAGCAGCTAATTGCAACATTGTCTATTCTCTGCCTACAATAATGGGCTGTATGTTATGCAATAAATATGCAGATAGAGAGAGAGAGCAAAATATCCTACCAGAGGGTGTTTGATTGGTTTGGGAACCTGATTCAATTTCGCAAACACTAAACAAATGGTTATTCAGGAAATCCTCTCATGTTTTGAGAAAGCTATTAAAATTTAAATTTCCAAGATGCAAATTGAACTGATTTAACACAACTTTCGGGATTTTTGAAGTCATGCACAAGCAACACAGATGAACAGAGTCCCAGCAAAGACAGCAATGGAGTAGAATGTCAGGCTTTGAAATTACCACGAGTTACTTCATTCTCAATGGGCAACGATGTAGTTATATTTGAGGCCCACTTCAAGGAGTCATTCTTTCTGTCAGGTAGCTGCCTGAAGGAGGGATAGAAAGGGACATCAACTGCTGAATATTTCGATGTGCAATTATCATGGCAGTGCTGAAATGGAAAAGTCATTTCCTTCTGCCCATCCCTCTTCATCCAGGATAACAATTTGAGGTGGCCTGCCTGGAACTGTAATAATATGGGAGACCTTATGCGGGCTCCTATTATAATACTGCTGCCCTCTCAGCTGGACATGTCAGATCCAATAGCTTAAAGATGATGAGGAGATCGCCACAGAACCCTGGCCATTTCTGATTTGTAAATGAACATCACAAAAGCATATTAATGGATGTTATAGATGTTTGTGATATCTCACTGTGTGCAAACCTGTTGCAATATTTCCTATGTGAATATGGTCACTACTTTCTAACATCATTCATTGGCTGCAAAACACTTAGAGATGTCCAGTAGCTGTGAAAGATACTTTATGAATTCAGTCCTTTTGTGATATTAAAGATAAAATTGATATACATCAGTGCACTATATGAATCAAAGATTGTGGGTATTGGTGGCACCCAAGTAAAAGATCAGTCATATCGTGTTCAATGTTCCAGCAAGAAGGCCCATATGACCCACTCCTGATTTGAAGCACTGAGTTCTCATGAGCAGCAAGTGATGTCATCAGAGTTTACATAGAAGTACCACACAAAATATTCAGAAGTAATCTTTTGAACTGAAAATCAGCAATTGTAACACAAGTTTCACACATATATTCAGGGCTTTGCAAGTCATTACTTCCTTTAACAATGAATTCCAAAAAACTTCCTGTGATTTTTCTTTGTACAGCATTCCTCTGAAGATTCATTGCTTTCTGATGATGATTCACTGCTTTCTGATGATGAGGATGGTGGTGCAAATGAGGCATTGATGTAATTTCCAATAAGCCAGTGTTGGTCACCAGGCTTGATTGTGATGGAGGATTGAAGCACAAATATAATTCTATTGGTTCTCACTGTGACTCCATTTTAAAAGAAGCCTTGCACTGAGTGCTGATGACAACTATTCATTTCAAGCAGCTGTTCACTCTTTATATGGAAATCAGTCTCCACTGAGTGAATAGGACCTTAAAATTCATTGAAAGCAGAAGTATGGCCATAGCCTACATGCTCAGTTTACGATCATTGGTCAATGGAAGAGAAGAAAAAGGATAAAGGCCAGTCTTGAATTACTTAGGGCTGCAGCTGCCCAGGATCTTCAGTCTCTGGAATACCTAACCCTTGACCTACCTTGCAATGTTTCTTGCTTTAAGAAGCTGTATCCCATTCTCCAGAGGTCAAACTAGTGAGATATCGTAGGCCAAGTGTTTGACTCGCTCTACATGCCTGGCTGCATCACAATCAGAAGTTATTGTCCTTACACAGCTCTGGTCACCTAACTCCTCCCTTACTCAGTGTTAGATTGCATCTATACTGGTTGGCAAACTTTGATCCAGTAAAGCGATAAATGTGGAACCATCTGCAAGATGGTGTGATGGAAATATATGAAGACAGAGACATGGGGGTAGGGACATTCAGTCATTCCTATGGGTGGGGGGGATTATTAACATGGGGGCACAGGTGGAATTAGGAGCAGGTGATATTTTAGTTCATCCTTGGGTTGCAGCCAATCATGGGTTTTCATTTTTAATATCTAACTAGAGTGGAAAGCTCAGGTTTAACCTGATTTGGACCCATTTGTTGGAAATGCCTACAGCTTCACAGAGTAATAAGATAACTTCACGGATCCCACATCGACAAATCTCTTTCCCACTCCCAGTAGGTTTGGGGAGACGAAGAATGTCAATGGTTAATAAATGGAACTTAGTCAGAGGTGGATGGCAGATGGTGATTACAGAGCGTGGTGGAAATCAGAAAATCATTAGCTTTGAGGATAGAAAAACTGACAACAGATAATTATTACAGAGAGAGAGTATGCAAAGAGAGATGACACCCAGGAATTATTACTGTGTGGGAGAGACAGAAACTGACAACAGTTAATTATTAGAGAAAGGGAGTGAGATTGATACTGAGTAATTATTAGAGGGCAAGAGAATGAGAGAGAGAGAGAGAGAGAGAGAGAGAGCGCAAGATGGACACAAGGGCCCAGAGTTTTGCTTTGTTACAGAGCCTATCCATTGCCAAAATCATGGGAGTTTCTGAAAATCGTAAGACCTGCAATTGCATCACCACGCAGCACTTCCATTTTTGGGAGGGCTGAAACAGAGGTTGGGCACATTTTGTGCATATCTTTTGTTAGAGGCAGCTATCCATTTAATTCATCAGCTGCAGCTTTGATAACCTTGAGGTATGAAACTCAAAGCATGTAACCTAATTCTGGTAAGAGCAAATCTGAACTCTGATCATTTCATAATATTCCTTTGTTAAGGTAAGGTACCACTTTGGACATAGTCGTAGACATCTTTGGTGATGATATTAGTTCTTTGGATTCATGCAAAATACACCTGAATGTGTATTACAAGTGAACCAACTCACTATCAAGCTCATTGGAACTTTTAACACAAACTCTAGATCAGAGTCATGCTGGAAAAGCACAGCAGGTCAGGCAGCATCCGAGGAGCAGGAAAATCGACGTTTCGGGCAAAAGCCCTTCATCAGGCTTTTTACCTAGTTGATCTTAACACAAACTGTCAACATAAACAGTCTAATGTATTAAAAGCACTTGTCCAAAGGATCATTCAGAGACCTTACAAAGGAAACTGGCAAATGTACCAAGATGATCTTCAAGACAGAACTGTCAACTTTTCAGTGTTACATATCCTGTCAATTAAATATTTGAAAAAAGTAACTTGCTAAAATGATTTCTTCCCCTCTCATTCCATCTGTTGAATTTGTCTCAGGACTTTCGTTACTAAATCAGTGCTGTGTGTCTGATTTCACAATGTCCATTGTCACAGTGGGGTGACTGAAGTTACACAGCTGATTGATAGATACAGGTGGTTATAAACTCTCTGAAATGGAATTATGAATGCAATTCAGTGTGCATTATTATAAGGGATTCAGCACGCGAATGAATATTTGTTGGTATAAAGCAATGTTAAGATAGTAAGAACTTTCTTTTTAATACAGCAAATCTGCATTCTAAAGTTAGAGCCCAATTATCTAACTTCTGCATGGGTCTGATGTCTGCCCATGCAAGACACTGGCTGTATTGACATGATGTGTAATAGCAAAGCATAGTGGATGGAGGGGCTGGCTTTATTATGAGTTGGCATGAAGTTGAAATAGGGGATACAAAAGGTCATGTTGAAGGAATGGAGGGGCATAGGTTGGTCTTCAGTATGTGATGAGCCATGGGAGTAGCAAGAATGGTCTGCGATGGTGCGAAGGTAATGAAGAGCAATGGGTGGGTAGAAAGACAAAGGTTTGCATGAGGGTATGTGGGTCCAAGCAAACTGGGTAGATGATGTGGTTGGAATAGAGTGTATGAGGGACAATTGGGGTGGCATCAAAGTTTGATATGGGACAAATGGAGGGCCATGGGGCTGGGTAGAATCATAAGGTGGCATGGTTTGACATGAATGGAGTTTATGTTACGAGGGACGATATAGATTATTTGTTTTTTTTATTAAACTTCACTGCAGGACCAGTACTCCAGATCTTTCACCCAGCCCACCAGCGCACCTCCACTCTTATTCAAGAGTCACCTGGTCCACCTCCCAGGGACACATGCACCTAGAACAAAAAGCCAACTTTCCCAGCCATTAATTCCCGAGTCAGATTATGGAACCAGATATCCTGACTCTGTTCTCTCAGGTTGGGAGGAAATATCCTAATCCAGATATTTATTATAGGGAGGGAGAGGACTGACAACTAACATTCACTACATAGGGAGAGTGACTGATATCAGGTTATAATTACAGAAAGAGAGAGGGATAATGTGTGACTTAGAAAGAGATGGATAAAAGGGAGAGAAAAACAGTGGTACTGGGTATTCATTACATAGGGAGAGGAGCTGACAACAGGTAAGTATTATAATTATTAGCTTTGGATTATTACAGGCAGAGGGAGAGCGACTGACACCAGGAAATTATTACAGAAAGAAACAGAGTGAGAGTGAGAGAGAAACAGAGAGAGAGAGAGAGAGACTGACACGAGATAATCATTACAGAGTGAGACACTGATGCCAATTGTAACTGAGAGAAAAAAAGAAAGTGAGTGTAAAAGAGATTAGCATGAGGTAATTATTACAGAGAGAAAGACTCTTTGATTGACACCGACTGAAAATACTCATTCAGCATCATGGATTTTGATTCCATCATTGTATCTCTACTTCAGTTTCTACTAAGCTCGACTTCTTTCCCAGACAATCTTTTCACTGTTTGTATGACTACAAGAAGTCTTTTAGATTCGCATTTCTGTTAGCTGTTCATCTAGTCTTGCATTGCTTTCTTGCCCCTATGATTTCCTTTATCACTTCACCACACTTTTTATATTCAGCCTGATCCTCACTTTTAACATCAAGATGATATCTTTTCTATGTATCCTTTTACTGTTTCATCCTCCACTCTAATCCTAAAATCTGTTTCCATCTTGACTCCCTTACACCAGACACTGAAACCTTTCTCAATTCACTGTGAGTAGCCATCCCCCAGAAATTTTATCCATAATCATTGTAAACCTCCTGACAGTATGATCACTGTTCCTGAGATGCCCCAAAACACTACTTTCATTCCACAATATTAAGTCCAGCAATGCCTCACTTGTCAAGAAAGACATTGTTTAAATTCTCCCATCTATCAGCATCCCAATTTTAATAACGCTTAGCAACTTCATTATAAATCTGTTCCTCTTCTTCCTCCCCACCAACTCGTGCATTTGCTCCTTTCCATTTTTTAAATTCCCAGTCAAATATATTTTGCGTTTGACCCTTAAGGACATTAATGTTTCCAAACTTCTTTAATCAAAACTGCCATCATCGTCCTGTTATGATTTCCTGGAATATTTTGTACCCAGGAAAATTGAGGATCAGTTCCCCCTTTTATTGAGCCAAGTCTCAGTTATAAACACTACATCTTGGTTGCACATCACTACTTATACCTACACTCTTCAATCTTATGGTTCACATCATGTGCATTGACGCAGATTTACTTCAAGTTCGGCCTCATTGTACTTTCTATTTCATCTAATTCTGTCTTATCTCAACTCCAATGCCTCTGCACCATCATCCATTTCAATGGGACTGCTCTCCTCTGATTGTTTAATAACAACCAGAGAATCACTTCTCTTCCAGCTCCTGCACCATTGCCTCTATTCTTTGTCCGCTCCTATTTCTCATCTGTGCACTGCCCTTCAGGTAACACCATTCAAAAGTGCAGTTTTGATTTTCACAAGTTCACTGATGGCACCCAGAACCACCTGACCACAACCTCCCTCGTCTCAACTGCTGTTAAATTATGAGACTGGTTATCCAACGTCTCGTATTGGATGAGAAGATATTTGGAGGAGGCATCACTCCATGATGATAGCATGGCTTTCCAAATCTCTCTCTATAAAACTTAGACATAGGAAATACTTCATCAGTAACTGCTGTATGTGGGCCAATGAGAAACATCAATCAACACAGCACTAAATTTCAACTGCTCCAGTGTAATAAGGTTTAAGTACAACAGAGCAGCTAACGCTACCATTGTAAAACTCCCAGCATCTGGGATAGGGATCAGTGTACAGTTTGCTGGATCCATACCAGAATCTTTAAGACACAGAGTTTGCTGGGCATCAAAAACTAGATTGATAAAGGTTATATCTTCTCCCAAATCTGTAATCTAAACAAAGGAATAGACAACACATTTATCCTGGGACAGTCTAAGCAAAGACATGCCAGAGAATTTCTAGAAGCCTGGCACTCCAACCACAACGCCATAAACAAACACATAGATCTAGGTACCATCTATCAACGCCTCAGAAAACGAACAGGAAATGACATCACCACAAACCCCAGGAACTCCATCCAGGACAAATAAATAGAAAGCAGGAGACAACAGCTTCGCTTCACTTGGAGGTCATCACTGATGATGTTACCTAGCCAGGTAATGAAACGTCTGGATATCACACCTACAGCTCAGTGAGCAAACCTGCACCTTAAACCTCATCCTGAGCTACAAATCTTCACAAACCTTGCAATAACAAATAAGATAATTTCTCTTTCAGTATGCAGCTGTCACACTTCATGCCAAACGTAATAAACTAGATAAAATTGAAGGAGAACTAACTCAAGGTTTTCTTGAGTGAATCATCATTACTTATTAATCAGAAAATAAATAAGATCATAAGAACATCAGAAGTATGTCTGGGGAGTATGCTTTTAGCTCCACAAATTGGTGTAGATTGAATATAACCCTAACTCTAACCTTAACCCTATCACAGGTGTCCCATCTCATAGCATGTCACAGCAAGTTTTTCCAGGAAGCCAGGATTGCAAGCGATCATTGATCAAAGAGAGGATCAACTACAGAACTCCAAGGTCAGAGGGAAAACACTGACAGGGTTGGACAGTCTCTGTATGGGTTTCTCAAAGGGAAATCAAGCTTGACAAATTTCCTGCAGATGTAAATAATTAAGTTGATAAGGGGGAACCCGTGGATGTGGTTTAAATGGACTGTCAACAGACTTTCGGTAAGGTCCTATATAAGAGATTAGCATATGAAATTAGAGTGCATGGGATTGAGGGTAGTGTCCTGACATGGATAGAGAATTGGTTGGCAGATAAACAAAGAGTAGGCATAATGGTCACTTTATGAGGAGCAGGCAGCAACTAGTGGGATATTGCAGTGACCAGTGCTTGTACTGATCCACATTGTAAAACACCACCCTGCTCCACTGGGTCCGAAGCAGACCCTCTGCAAAAATACACTAAACTGCAACCTACCTGCTCCAGAGGGTCCTAGGAAGGATCCTGGAAGCAGTCACAATCCACTCCACCAGACCACCGGACCACTCATCACCACTCAAATGTAAGAAACCTGTGTGGAAGCAGGGTAAGCATGCTGGCCTGCTCGTAAGACTGAGACTCCGCGGTTTCAAGCCCCCCCTTCGTAGCTTACTCCTAGCAATTGTACAATCTCTGGAGAACGAGATGGATGAATTCAGATCACGGCTCAGCTTCCATGGTGAACTGCGGGACTGCTGCGCACTCTGCTTCACAGAAACCTGGCTCAACCCATCCATTCTCAACTGCGCACTTCAGACTGATAGTTTTTCTATCCATCGTAAGGAGCGTACAGTGTCCTCGGGTAAGACAAAGGGTGGAGGGGTTTGCTTTTTAATCAACAACTCGTAGTGCATGGACATTGCAAGCCTGGGCTGCCATTGCTCCCCAAACCTTGAATTTCTCACCATCAAATGACACCCCTTCTATCTACCAAGGGAATTTCCCGCAGTATATTAACTGCTGTGTACATACCACCAAGAACAAAGGTTGAGGATGTGCTGTACGCCCCCACTAACACCCTGGAGATGGAACACCGTGAGGCCCTGTTTATTGTAACTGGTGACTTCAATCAAACCAATCTAAGGAAGGTGTTGCCCAAGTTCCACCAGAACATTAGCTGTCCCACTAAGGGCCCGAACGTTTTAGACCACTGCTCTACCACTGTGAAGGATGCCTACCGCACCAATCCCTGTCCTCACTTCAGGAACTCCAACCACAATGCCGTGCTTCCTCTGCCGAAGGTAATCCAAGATGGTGGACGGGAAAAATTTCTGGCTGTAAGAGCTGCTCCTTTTTTTGAGGTATTTTAGGTGTTGGAGGTGATTTCCTCGAATTCCAGGAGCAGCAATTACTGTTTATGTGTTGTTGCATTGTTTTGGAACTTTGGAAAAAAAAGTCAAAACAACAGCAGTTTAAAAGGGAAAAGAGCAGACAAAGGAAGCACATGGTGAGGACACTGCAGGGGAGAGAGAGAGAACCTGCACAGTTACCGTCTTTGCTGTTTGAATTCGTGTATCACTGGAAATTAGAGTGCATCTGGGAAAATTAACGAACAGTGAAATTCACAACTAATCTTGGAGTAACTGTTGGACAAAGTTCACGACACAGAATCAGATAAGTTAATTGTTGTTTTAAGTCTGACCAATAGAAAGGCTGCACTAGTGGGTACAGTGGATTCTTTCTTGATTATATGTTTTTTGGAGATAAGTCTCTTGATTAACCTTAAACTATAAGCCATACCAATAATTAAACCTGAGGCAGTGTTTGCAGAGGAATAAGACAGTGTTATTTTCTGGGTCTGTAGATTGTGAAAGAGCAAAAATGGCCTTTGCAGTGATATGTACATCTTGTGGGAGTTTAAAGGGAGTTTAAGGGTTACTGCGGATTATGTCTGCCATAAATGCTGTTGGATGTGAATCTGATCAGATCGAGTGGATCGGTTGAAGAGACAAATAGAAGTGATGAGGAATTTGCAACAGCTATAGTATTTGATGGATGGCAGTTACAGAAAGGGGGGCAATTCTCAGATACAGTCTCATAGGTGGATTAACTCCAGGAAGGGTAAGAGAGGTAGGCAGCTAGAGCAGGAGTCTTTTGTGGATATACCCATTTCAAACAGGTATGCTGTTTTGGAAAATGTAGGGGGTGATGGATTCTCAGGGGAATGTAGCACAAACAGCCAAGTTTCTGGTATTGAGACTGGCTCTAATGCAACGAGGGGTACATCGGCTTCCAAGAGATCAATTGTGTTAGAGGATTCTGTAGTCCAAGGTACAGACAGACATTTCTGTGGCCAGCAGAGAAAAAGCAGAATGGTGTGTTGTTTCCCTGGTGCCAGGATCAAGGATGTCTCAGAGAGGGTGCAGAATGTTCTCATGGGGGAGAGAGGCCAGCAGGAGGTCATTGTCCACATTGGAACCAATGACATTTGAAGGGAAAAGGTTGAGATTCTGAAGGGAGATTACAGAGAGTTAGGTAGAATTTTAAAAAGGAGATCCTCAAGGGTAGTAATATCTGGATTACTCCCAGTGCTACGAGCTAGTGAGGGCAGGAATAGGAGGATAGAGCAGATGAATGCATGGCTGAGGAGCTGGTGTATGGGAGAAGGATTCACATTTTTGGATCATTGAAATCTCTTTTGGGGTAGAAGTGACCTGTACAAGAAGGACGGATTGCACCTAAATTGGAAGGGGGCTAATCTACTGGCAGGGAAATTTGCTAGAACTGCTTAGGAGGATTTAAACTAGTAAGGTGGGAGGTTGGGACCCAGGGAGATAGTGAGGAAACAGATCAATCTGAGACTGATACAGTTGAGAACAGAAGTGAGTCAAACTGTCAGGGCAGGCAGGGACAAGGTAGGACTAATAAATTAAACTGCATTTATTTCAATGCAAGGGGCCTAACAGGGAAGGCAGATGAACTCAGGGCATGGTTAGGAACATGGGACTGGGATATCATAGCAATTACAGAAACATGGCTCAGGGATGGGCAGGACTGGCAGCTGAATGTTCCAGGATACAAATGCTACAGGAAGGATAGAAAGAGAGGCAAAAGAGGAGGGGGAGTGGCATTTTTGATAAGGGATAGCATTACAGCTGTACTGAGGTAGGATATTCCCGGAAATACATCCAGGGAAGTTATTTGGGTGGAACTGAGAAATAAGAAAGGGATGATCACCTTATTGGAATTGTATTATAGACCCCCCCAAATAGTCAGAGGGAAATTGAGAAACAAATTTGTAAGGAGATCTCAGCTATCTGTAAGAAGAATAGGGTGGTTATGGTAGGGCATTTTAACTTTCCAAACATCAACTGGGACTGCCATATTGTTAAAGGTTTAGATGGAGAGGAATTTCTTAATTGTGTACAAGACAATTTTCTGATGTACCTACTAGAGAAGGTGCAAAACTTGACCTACTATTGGGAAATAAGGCAGGACAGGTGACTGAGGTGTCAGTGGGGGAGCACTTTGGGGCCAGTGACCATAATTCTATTCGTTTTCCAATAGTGATGGAAAAAGATAGACCAGATCTAAAAGTTGAAGTTCTAAATTGGAGAAAGGCCAATTTTTACGGTATTAGTCAAGAGCTTTCAAAAGCTGATTGGAGGCAGATGTTCGCAGGTAAAGGGACGGCTGGAAAATGGGAAGCCTTCAGAAATGAGACAACAAGAATCCAGAGAAAGTATATTCCTGTCAGGGTGAAAGCGAAGGCTGGAAATGCTGGATGACTAAAGAAATTGAGGGTTTGGTTAAGAAAAAGTAGGAAGCATATGTCAGGTACAGTCAGGATAGATCGAGTGAATACTTAGAAGAGTATAAAGAAAGTAGGAGTATACTTAAGAGGGAAATCAGGAGGGCAAAACGGGGACATGAGATAGCTTTGGCAAATAGAATTAAGGAGAATCCAAAGGACAAAAGGGTAACTAGGGAGAGAATAGGGCCCCTCGAGGATCAGCAAGGCGGCCTTTGTGTGGAGCCACAGAAAATGGGGGAGATACTAAATGAATATTTTGCATCAGTATTTACTGTGAAAAAGGATATGGAAGGTATAGACTGTAGGGAAATAGATGGTGACATCTTGCAAAATGTCCAGATTATAGAGGAGGAAGTGCTGGATGTCTTGAAATGGTTAAAGGTGGATAAATCCCCAGGACCTGATCAGGTGTACCCGAGAACTCTATAGGAACCTAGAGAAGTGATTGCTGGACCTCTTGCTGAGATATTTGTATCATCGATAGTCACAGGTGAGATGCCGGAAGACTGGAGGTTGGCAAACGTGGTGCCACTGTTTAAGAAGGGTGGTAAGGACAAGCCAGGGAACTATAGACCAGTGAGCCTGACCTCGGTGGGTGGGCAAGTTGTTGGAGGGAATCCTGAGGGACAGGATGTACATGTATTTGGAAAGGCAAGGACTGATTTGAGATAGTCAACATGGCTTTGTGAGTGGGAAATCATGTCTCACAAACTTGGTTGAGTTTTTTTGATGAAGTAACAAAGAAGATTGATGAGGGCAGAGCAGTAGATGTGATCTATATGGACTTCAGTAATGCATTCGACAAGGTTCCCCATGGGAGATTGATTAGCAAGGTTAGATCTCATGGAATACAGGGAGCACTAGCCATTTGGATACAGAACTAGCTCAAAGGTAGAAGACAGAGGGTGGTGGTGGAGGGTTGTTTTTCAGACTGGAGGCCTGTGACCAGTGGAGTGGCGCAAGGATCAGTGCTGGGCCCTCTACTTTTTGTCATTTACATAAATGATTTGGATGCGAGCATAAGAGTTACAGTTAGTAAGTTTGCAGGTGACACCAAAATTGGAGGTATAGTGGACAGCGAAGAGGGTTACCTCAGATTATAACAGGATCTTGACCAGATGGGCCAATGGGCTGAGAAGTGGCAGATGGAGTTTAATTCAAATAAATGCGAGGTGCTGCATTTTGGGAAAGCAAATCTTAACAGGACTTATACACTTAATGGTAAGGTCCGAGGGAGTGTTGCTGAACAAAGAGTGCAGGTTCATAGCTCCTTGAAAGTGGAGTCGCAGGTAGATAAGATAGTGAAGAAGGAGTTTGATATGCTTTCTTTTATTGGTCAGAGTATTGAGTACAGGAGTTGGGAGGTCATCTTGCGGCTGTACAGGACATTGGTTAGGCCACTGTTGGAATATTGCATGCAATTCTGGCCTCCTTCCTATCAGAAAGATGTTGTGAAACTTGAAAGGGTTTAGAAAAGATTTACAGGGATGTTGCCAGGTTGGAGGATCTGAGCTAAAGAGAGAGGCTCAACAGGCTGGGGCTGTTTTCCCTGGAACATCGGAGGCTGAGGGGTGACCTTATAGATGTTTACAAAATTATGAGGGGCATGGATAGGATAAATAGACAAAGTCTTTTCCCTGGGATCGGGGAGTCCAGAACTAGAGGGCATAGGTTTAGGATGAGAGGGGAAAGATATAAAAGAGACCTAAGGGGCAACTTTTTCATGCAGTGGGCGGTACTTGTATGGGATGAGCTGCTAGAGGATGTGGTGGAGGCTGGTACAATTGCAACATTTAAGAGGCATTTGGATGGGTATATGAATATGAAGGGTTTGGGGGGATATGGGCCCGGTGCTGACAGATGGGAATAGATTGGGTAGGGATGTCTGGTCGGCATGGACGGGTTGGACCGAAGGGTCTGTTTCCATGCTGTACATCTCTATGACTCTATGACTTACAGGGAAAAGCTCAAGCAGGAGACCCCCTCGTGGATACAGGTCCAGTGCTGGTCGAAGGAGGCAGAGGATCAACTGTGGTGCTGTCTGGAATCAGCCGATTGACAAAATGTTCAAACAGTCCATAGCTACCTTGGACGAGTACACCACCACCCTCACAGACTTTATCAGCAAGTGTGTGGAGGACTGCATACCGAGGCAGTCAGTTCGGGTGTTCCCCAACAGGAAACCTTCAATGAATCAGGACATACAGAACCTGCTAAAAACCAGGCGTGAGGCCTTCAGATTAGGAGACCCACTCAAATACAAGGAGTCCAAATATGACCTTCACAGAGTCATTAAGGCAGCCAAGGACCAATATCGATCCAAACTAGGCACCCAGCGACTATGGCAAGGACTGAATGACATCACAGGTTCTAAAAAGAGACGGTGCAAGATAGCAGACAATGCCTTCTATGCTCGCTTTGAGCAGAATTTTGGCAGAGAAGTAACACCCATTCTGACAAGTCCTGATGAACCTATCCTCACAGTCACTGCATCAGAGGTCAGATCAGTTTTCCTTCGTGTGAATCCAAGGAAAGCGATGGGACCAGATGGAGTACCAGGCCGTGCACTCAGAGTAAGCGTAGATCAACTGGCAGAGGTCTTCTTGGACATCTTCAACCTCTCCCTGCAGCAGGCCATTGTCCCTGCCTGTTTCAAGAAGGCCAACATCATCCCTGTGCCTAAGAAGCTTCATGCAGCATGTCTCAATGACTACTGCCCAGTGGCCCTAACGTTATTGGTTATGAATTGCTTTGAAAGGCTGGTCATGGCTTTAATCAACTCCAGCCTCCCCACTACTCTTGACCCACTCAATTTGTCTATCGAATCAACAAATCCATGTCACATGCCATATCACTTGCCCTTCACTCCTCCCTAGAACATAGAACATAGACCATAGAACATAGAAAAATACAGTGCAGTACAGGCCCTTTGGCCCTCGATGTTGCGCCGATCCAAGCCCACCTAATCTACACTAGCCCACTATCCTCCATATGCCTATCCAATGCCCGTTTAAATGCCCATAAAGAGGGAGAGTCTACCACTGCTACTGGCAGAGCATTCCATGAACTCACGACTCGCTGAGTAAAGAATCTACCCCTAACATCTGTCCTATACCTACCACCCCTTAATTTAAAGCTATGCCCCCTCGCAATAGCTGACTCCATACGTGGAAAAAGGTTTTCATGGTCAACCCTATCTAAACCCTTAATCATCTTGTACACCTCTATCAAGTCACCCCTAAACCTTCTTTTCTCCAATGAAAACAGCCCCAAGTGCCTCAGCCTTTCTTCATACGATCTTCCTACCATACCAGGCAACATCGTGGTAAACCTCCTTTGCACCCATTCTAGTGCCTCCACATCCTTCCTATAGTATGGGACCAAAACTGCACACAATGCTCCAGATGCAGCCGCACCAGAGTCTTATACAACTGCAACATGACCTCAGGACTCCGGAACTCAATTTCTCTACCAATAAAAGCCAGTACGCCATATGCCTTCTTCACAGCACTATTTACCTGGGTGGCAACTTTCAGAGATCTGTGTACATGGACACCAAGATCTCTCTGCTCATCCACACTACTAAGTATCCGATCATTAGCCCAATACCCCATCTTCTTGTTACTCTTACCAAAGTGAATCACTTCACACTTACCTACATTGAACTCTATTTGCCACCTTTCTGCCCAGCTCTGCAGCTTATCTATATCCCGCTGTAACCTGCCACATCCTTCCTCACTGTCAACAACTCCACCGACTTTCGTATCATTAGCAAACTTGCTCACCCAACCTTCAGCCCCTCCTTCAGGTCATTTATAAAAATGACAAACAGTAATGGTCCCAAAACAGATCCTTGTGGAGCACCACTAGTAACTGCACTCCAAGATGAACCTTTACCATCAACTACTACCCTCTGTCTTCTTCCAGCCAGCCAATTCCTAATCCAAACCTCCAACTCACCCTCAATGCCATACCTCCGTATTTTTTTGCAGTTGTCTACCATGGGGAACCTTATCAAACGCCTTACTCAAGTTTGAGAGAAGATTTGTAGCTCGGGTGCTCGTTGGTGTGGTTCTGTTCGCCAAGCTGGGAGTTTTTCTTGCAAACGTTTCGTCCCCTTTCTAGGTGACATCTTCAGTGCTTGGGAGCCTCCAGTGAAGCGCTTATGTGCTGATTCCTCCGGCATTTATACTAGTTTGAATCTGCCGCTTCCTGTTGTCAGTACAGCCAGGGAATTCCTAGAAGCATGGCACTCATCCATGAATTCGATTAACAGACACATCGACCTAGACCCTATATACCGGCCACTGCAGCGGACAGCTACTGACAACCGGAAGCGGCAGATTCAAACCAGTATAAATGCCAGAGGAATCAGCACAGAAGCGCTTCACTGGAGGCTCCCAAGCACTGAAGATGTCACCTAGAAAGGGGACAAAACGTTTGCAAGAAAAACTCCCAGCTTGGCAAACAGAAGCCTTACTGAAATCCATATACACCACATCTACCACTTTACCCTCATCCATCTCATTAGTCACCTTCTCAAAGAATTCAATAAGGTTTGTTAGGCACGACTGGCCCTTCGCAAAACCATGCTGACTATCCTTGATCACATTATTCCTATCCAAATGTTCATAAATCCTATCCCTTACAATTCTTTCTAAGACTTTGCCCACAACAGAAGTGAGACTCACCGGCCTATAGTTACTAGGGTTATCCTTACTCCCCTTCTTGAACAAGGGAACCACATTTGCTATCCTCCAATCTTCTGGCATTATTCCCATAGACAACGAGAACATAAAAATCAAGGCCAATAGCTCTGCAATCTCCTCCCTTGCTTCCCAGAGAATCCTAGATAAATGCCATCAGGCTCAGGGGTCTTATCTATTTTCACCCTTTCCGGAATTTCCAACACCTCTTCCCTACATACCTCAAAGCCATCCATTCTAATTAATTGTGACTCAATATTTACATCGGCAACAATGTCCTGTTCCTCCGTGAATACAGACGAAAAGTATTCATTCAGTGTCTCCCCAATCTCTTCAGCCTCCACACGCAACTTCCCACTACTATCCTTGACTGGACCTATTCCTACCCTAGTCATTCTTTTATACCTGACATTCCTATAGAAAGCCTTTGGATTTTTCCTAATCCTAAAAACCAAGGACTTTTCATGTCCCCTCCTTGCTGCTCTTAGCTCTCTCCTTAGATCCTTCCTGGCTACCTTATAACTCTCAATCGCCCCAATTGAACCTTCACGCCTATCTTTACATAGGCTGCCCTCTTCCCTTTAACAAGGGATTCCAATTCCTTATTAAACCACGGCTCCCTTACACAATCCTTTCCTCCCTGCCTGACAGGTACATACTTATCAAGGACACTCAAAAGTTGCTCCTTGAACAAGCTCCACATATCAATTGCGCCCTTCCCTTGAAGCCTACGTTTCCAAGCCACGCATCCTAAGTCATGCCTCGCCGCATCATAATTTCCCTGCCCCCAGCTATAACTCTTGCCCTGCAGTGCACACTTATCCCTCTCCATCTCTAGAGTAAAAGTCACCGAGTTGTGGTCACTGTCCCCAAAGTGCTCACCTACCTCCAAGTCTAACACCTGGCCTGGTTTGTTACCCAGAACCAAATCCAGTATGGCCTCACCTCTTGTAGGCCTGTCTACATATTATGTCAGGAAACCCTCCTGCACACATTGGATTTACTCCAACCCATCTAATGTACTCGACCTATAGCTTTCCCAGTCAATATCTGGAAAGTTAAAGTCCCCCATAACAACCACCCTATTACTTTCAATCTTCTCCTGAATCATCCTCACAAACCTTTCTTCTACGTCTCTAGGACTATTAGGAGGCCTGTAGAAAACTCCTAACAGGGTGACCTCACCTTTCCTATTTCTAACCTCAGCCCAAATTACCTCAGGTGATGAGTCTTCATCCATCGCCCTTTCCACCGCTGTAATACTATCTTTGACAAGAAATGCCACACCTCCTCCTCTTTTACCCCCACCTCTGACCCTACTAAAACATTTAAACCCTGGAATCTACAACAGCCAATCCTGTCCCTGTTCTACCCATGTCTCCGTAATAGCCACAACATCGAAATCCCAGGTACCAACCCACACTGCAAGTTCACCTACTTTATTTCGTATACTTCTCGCATTTAAGTATATACACTTCAAGCCACCTTCCTGTTTACAGGCACCCTCCTTCGAGATTGATGCCGTATTCCTAACCTCCCTACACTCCAGGTCCTGCACCCTAAAGCTATAGTCAAAGTTCCCATGCCCCTGCAGAGTTAGTTTAAACCCCCCCAAAGAGCACTAGCAAACCTCCCCCCAAGGATACTGGTGCCCCTCAGGTTCAGGTGTAGACCATCCTGTTTATAGAGGTCTCATCTTCCCTAGAAAGAACCCCAGTTATCCAGATACCAGAATCCCTCCCTCCTGCACCATCCCTGTAGCCATGCATTTAACTGTTCTCTCTCCCTATTCCTCGACTCTCTATCACATGGCACGGGTAACAAACCAGAGACAACAACTCTGTTTGTTCTAACTCTGAGCTTCCAACCTAGCTCCCTGAAAGCCTGCCTAACATCCTCATCCCTCTTCCTACCTATGTCGTTGGTGCCAATGTGGACCACAACTTCGGGCTGCTCCCCCTCCCCCTTAAGGACCCGGAAAACACGATCAGAGACGTCACTTATCCTTGCACTTGGGAGGCAACATACCAAACGTGAGTCTCTCTCGCCCCCACAAAACCGCCTATCTGTGCCCCGAACTATCGAGTCTCCAATAACTATTGCTCTGCTGTTCTCCACCCTTCCCTTCTGAGCAACGGGGACAGGCTCCGTGCCAGAGGCCTGAACCCCATTGCTTACCCCTGGTAAGTCGTCCCCCCCACAAGTATCCAAAACGGCATATTTGTTCTTGAGGGGAACGGCCACAAGGGGTCTCTGCACTGGCTGCTTCCTCCCAATCCCCCTCACTGACACCCATCTGTCTGCAATCTTTGGAGTTACTACTTCCCTAAAGCTCCGATCTGTGACCCCCTCTGCCTCCCGAAAGATCCTAAGTTCATCCAACTCCAGCTCCAGTTCCCTAACACGGTCTTGGAGGAGCTGGGGATGGGTGCACTTCCTGCAAGTGTAATCAGCAGGGACGACCATGTAGTCCCTCACCTCAAACATGTTGCAAGAGGAACATTGCACTGCCTTCACTGCCATCTCTCTAAAAGTAACCTTTAAAAAATAACTAGGTCTAAACACAAGAATAAGCAAAATGCAGCACTTACCTTCTTACCACAACGGGTCTTATTATTAGGTTAGAGGAGGAGGGCAGGTGGGAGGCACTACCCCTGTAGTGCCTCGGGTACCTCTCCTGCGCGCCTTTATAGGAAAAAAAAACCTATCGAGGTAAGCTTGTACTACACCAGCTTCCGGGTCTGCTCCGCGCTTTTTTAAAAAAACTTTCAAATTTAAACCATTAAACAAACGTCACCGAGCCTTCAAGCAGCCAGTGCCAAATAGCCCTTACCTACTCCGCTGAGAGAGTGAGGCCTAGGCATCCTGACACCAAGAACAGATAGTAAGAATCCTACTCATTGACTACAACACTACAACAGCCTTTAACACTACTATCCCCTCAAGACTGATTACTAAACTTAGTAATCTCGGACTAAGCCCCACTCTCTGCCACAGGATCCTCAGTTTCCTGACCCACAGGCCACAATCAGTGAAGATTGGGGACAATATTTCATCCTCACTAACACTCAACACCTGAGCCCCCCGGGGTGCATACTCAGCCCCTACTGTACTCACTGTATACCCATGACTGCATCGCCAAGTACCAGACTAATGCCATTTACAAGTTCACTGATGACATCACCATAATCAGTCAAATCTCAGATGGCGACGAAACAGACTACAGACAGGAGGTGGCAGACCTGGAAAAATGATGCACTGAGAACAACCTAGCTCTGAATGGTGGCAAAACCAAGAAACTCATTGTTGACTTTTGGCAGGATGTTACTCATGCCCCCCTACACATTAACAGCACAGAAGTGGAACAAGTGGAGAGTGTCACACTCCTGGGAGTGGTCATCCACAACAAGCTTTCTTGGATTCTTCATGTGGAAGCACTGGTTACAAAGGCCCAACAACATCTCTTCTTCCTCAGGCAGCTGAGGAAATTTGACATGACGGTGAATACCCTTGCCAACTTTTATAGGTGTGCTATCAATAGCATTCTGTTTGGATGCAACACTACCTGGTATGGCAACTGTACCATTCAAGTTCAGAGATGGTTACAGAGAGTGGTGAACTCAGCCCAGACAATCACAAAGGCCAACCTCCCATCTATAGAATCCATCCACCAGGCCCGCTGTCAAGGAAAGGCTGCCGGCATTCTCAAAGATCCATCCCACCCTGGCAACGTTTTTCTACAACCTCTACCATTGGGGAGAAGGTGCAGAAGCCTGAACACACACACCAGCCGGTTTCAAAACTGTTGTTAGAATACTGAGTGGACTCACAAACTCTTAATATTCACCTGGACCTGTGTTTTTGTTTTTGCCACTGTTTGCCTATTACTTACAATCTATGCTACTTAACTCTGTGATCTGCCTGTATTGCTCACAAGACAAAGCTTTTCACTGTGCCTCGGTACACGTGATAATAAATTCAGTTCAATTCAATTCAATTCAATTGTACTCCAGTTATCTAATTGGTTTAAATGTCCCAGATGTATTGATTCTAACTGGGTTAAAGGTCCCACATGCACTGATTGTAATTGGAGTGAAAGTTCCATGAGTTTTGATTCTAACTGGGGCAAAGGTCTCAAATACACTGACACTAACGTGAGTAAGGATCCTCCATGCACTGATTGTCACTGAGATTCCAAATGGGGGTGCAGTGATACAATTAGGTAGGCAGAAAATAGAAGGGTAGTATGAAATAAAGGATACTATTCCAAATGGAGTACACCAGAGCAGAGGGCCATGCATTGGATCTGGTGCTTGGTAATGAACTAGACCAGGTGTTTGATTTAGTTGTACGTCAGAGCAGAGGACCACGTATTCCACAAATCATTAAACCCATCACTTCAGCGGTGGCAGTGAATACAAACAGAAGGAAGCTATGATGATCCTATATAATTAGCACGAGTCTGGTGTCAATTAGGTATTTTTCCAATTCTGGGCACTATACCTTAGGAAAAATATAAAGGTATGGGAAAGATTGCAGTAACAATTCACCAGAATGGTCCTGAGAGGGGTGAGGAACTACAGTTATCAGGATTGATTAAAGAAGCGGGGACTGTTCGCCTCAGGCAAGAAATGGCCAAGAGGAGATTTGTTCAAGGCTTAAACACAATCATGCAAGGGCGGAGGAGATAGAGAAAAATGCATCCCACAGCTGGGGGCAAGCTCAAGATCCAGAGGGCACTAATCTAAGATGATTGACAAACTATGCAAAACCAACGTGAAGAAAACCTTTTTATAGCAACTGATTAGAATCTGCAATGCACTGCCTAAGAATGTGGAGGAGGCAGATTCAATTGTGGTTTTCAAGAGAGAGTTAGATAACTTTCCAAACACAGAAACATTGTAGGGCTATGGTAAGAGGGCACGGCTGTGGAACTAGGGGAATTGTTCAAACAGAGAGTCTGCACATATGACAACATGTAACCATAAATACTATGATCTGAGGATGTGAGATCAAATCCCACTGCAGCATCTGAATGAATTTAAAACTCAGTGAATTAAATAAATCTGGAAGGTTAAATCTAGGATCAGTAAATCAGTGAAACATCTGGGTTATTGCAAAACCCATCTAAATGACTAATGTGATTTAGGAAGGCAATTTACCCAACATGCTCAATCTTATCCACTTACCAGACCAGATCCTCAAAAATGTGATTGACTGTTTAATTTGGAATGACCTAGCTAATTTAAAATCCTCAAATTCCTTCTGAAAGCCCTGTGGGAGTACATTGGCCACAAAGGCTGCACAAATAAAGAAAGTGACTCACAATGTTAATTAAGGATGTACAATGAAGGAGCAAATTACTGCAGATGCTGTAATCTGCACAGAAAACAACAAATTCTGGAGATCGCAGTGGATCAGGCAGGATCCATATTGCTGGCCCCTTCACACTTCATGGCAGTTCAGATACAAAACATCGAGCACTATTCATCACTCCTCCGATACTGAAACCGTCCATGCCCAAACCCAGCAAGACATGGGCAATATTCAGGTTTGGACTGACAATTGGCAAGTAATGCTTGGACCACACAAGTGCCAGGCAATAACCACCTCTGACAAGAAAGACCATCATCCCTTGATGCTCAATGACATCAACATCACTCAATCCCCTACTATCACCATCCTGTGTTTTACTACTAACCAGAAACTCAAGTTGGCTAATCGTAAAAATAATGTGGCTAAAAGAGCAGGCCAAAGGCTAGGAATCCTGCAGCAAATAATTCACCTCCCAACTCCCCAAAACCTTTCCACCATCTACAAAGCATAATTCCCGAGTTAAAAATCACACAACACCAGGTTATAGTCCAACAGGTTCAATTGGAAGCACACTAGCTTTCGGAGCAACACTCCTTCATCCAATTAAACCTGTTGGACTATAACCTAGTGTTGAGTGATTTTTAATTTTGTACACCCCAGTCCAACACCGGCATCTCCAACTCATAATGCCAGAGTGTGATAGAGTGCTGCCCACTCCCCTAGATGAATACAATTCCAAAAACACTCAAGAAGCCTGATACATTTGCAAGCCCTGAGACCCTCCACTGTCCAATAGCAGCTGTGTGTGACCCCTACAAGATGCACTGCTGAAGCTTCCTTAGACTACACTTTCCAAACCCTCAATTACTACCACTAGAAGGGCGAGGTGAGCAGATATATGGGAATATGTCTACCTGACAGTTCCTTACTAAGTCACACACCCTTCTGACTTGGACTTATATCACTGTTGCTTCAGTGTCACTGCATCAAATCCTGGAACTCCTTCTCTATTGGATTTGTGGATACAGTTACATCAAATGGATGAAAAGATTTAAAAAGGCAAATCACCACCAGCCTCTCAAGGGCAATGAAGGATAGGCAATAAACACTGGCTCTGCCTGCAACACGCAAATCAGTGAATAATAAAGAATACTCACTGGCCTCAATTTCCTTCCCAGCCCCAACCTCAGCCGACTGAGCTTTCCATTTCTATTCACCTCTTCCAGTGCCTTTCCAAACAGTCAACCTCTAGATAAAGCTGTCAGTGATTGGGTTCTAGTTGTATATCTAACTTGCAGGTGACCCAGTAGCAGAGGTATGAATGCCCAGGAAGTTGCAATTCAGTGGCCAGTTCACTTTGCAGAATGTCTTTGTGTATATGCTCGTTATCAATATGTTGAATGTCATTAAACCAACACCGGTATCTTTGGCTTAGCAATAATTGGAAGTTAATGGAATTATACCTTTTGTGACCTTTAAGCAAATGATTTAGTCCTGCCAAGAGATGCTCAGTATTTGTCTGAGACAGCAAAGGTGGAAACCGTTCAACCTATTCTCCAGCTTAGCCTATGTTGTCCAGGAGAAGAGTGCACTGAGGATGCAGGCAGTTTGGTGTTCTCAGCTCACTGTTTTTCTACGTTCTCCTATCCAGCTTGGACATAGCATCCACAGCTTTTGCAATTTGGACATTGGTTTCAGATTCAAGTGGCAGACTGTTGATAATTGTGGAAGTCTAGATGTGTAAGGTTATTGGAAATCCCCAGCATCACATTGATAATGCACAAAGATGGTGGTATAGTAACACCCTGAACCATGACATTTGTTTTCCTGATACTGATAGTCAAACCAAACTGTTTACAGGTGTGAGACAATCCAATTCTCACAGTATGTGAAATGTTAGTGTGACATCATCAGTGCTGAGAGCTTGGTAATACCTGAATGCAATCTTGTTTAACACCATTCAGGGCATCAAAGATTGGGTGTGCTACCAGAGTAAAGTTTGTCTCGTTGTGGCAGATGTACTTGCTGTACAGCTGCTGTAAGTAGGACAACATCGTAATTTCCCAACAGGAATTGCACTTTAATATTTCATTTGCTTTAAGGAAACTGTTAAGCAATCAGAGTGCAACCACAGAGTACAAGTTTTGTCTTTAGTCTCTTTTCTTAAAAAAGAAAGCAAAGACACACACAATGGAGACAACGTCTGGCGCATTCATGGTCCATAGAACACAGAACATAGAACGATATTGTGCCGAACATTTGTCCTCGCTTAAGCACCTATCCATGTACCTATCCAATTTCTGTTTCAAGGTCACCAATGATTCGGACACTGCCACTCCCACAGGCAGTGCATTCCATGCCCCCACCACTCTCTGGGTAAAAAACCTACCCCTGACATCCCTCCTATACCTTCCACTCTTCACCTTAAATTTATGTCCCCTTGTAACATTCTGTTGTACCCGGGGAAAAAGTCTCTGACTGTCTACTTTATCTATTCCCCTGATCATCTTATAAACCTCTATCAAGTCACCCCTCATCCTTCGCCGTTCCAATGAGAAAAGGCCTAGCACTCTCAACCTATCCTCATACGATCTATTCTCCATTCCAGGCAACATCCTGGTAAATCTCCTCTGCACCCTCTCCAAAGCATCCACACCTTTTCTAAAATGAGGCGACCAGAACTGCACACAGTACTCCAAATGTGGCCTTACCAAGGTCCTATACAGCTGCAACACCATCGCACGAGTCTTAAAATCAATCCCTCTGCTAATGAACGCTAATACACCATAGGCCTTCTTACAAGCTCTATCCACTTGAGTGGCAACTTTCAAAGAGCTATGAACATAGACCCCAAGATCCCTCTGCTCCTCCACCTTACTAAGAACCTTACCGTTAACCCTGTATTCCGCATTCTTATTTGTCCTTCCAAAATGGATAACCTCACTCTTTACAGGGTTGAACTCCATCTGCCACTCCTCAGTCCAGCTCTGCATCATATCTAAGTCCCTTTGCAGCCGACAACAGCCCTCCTCACTATCCACTGATCAATGATAGTCCATTGATAGAGAGCTCCAATTTAGGCAGAAATGATTACACATCCACCCCCTTTTTAAGTGTTAACTGAGACAGTTTCATTGTTCAACATCAACATAAAAAGCATGTTTTAAACATAATGGCACAAGAAGACATTAGGTTTCTGAACAAATCGTGGTTGGCTAACATAAGTATCATGATGACATATTTGTCGTTGTCCTGTTGAGTTGTCATCGGGGAATATTGGCAATAGGGCTATTCCCCAAAGAATATCTTTATTCAATTAAAGCAATGCTCATTTAATAGTGATGATGTTCTTCATCTGTACACCAATTTATTGATAGACTAAATAACCCTTCGTTTGATTCAAATAAAAATTTGATTAAAATTAAGAGCTAAAATGTAATTCCCAAGTACAGATTAATTAAATAAATGGCTCAAATATTTACTGAATCGGATTTCAATGAAGTATATTTTTGAGGTAAAAGGAATGAAAACATTTCTCCCTAATGCGTAAAAGAAATGAAAGCTCCAACTGTTAATACAGTCTCTGAGTGGAGGCTGCAAGTAAGGACGTGAATGAGATCATTGTCTTGCCAGAAAGAGTTAAGTGTAAAAATAACATTAACAAAGGGAAAGTTTGAAAATAAAAGTAAGTGGACAAGAAGATGAGGACAATGGAGAGAATGGTCCTTGATCTGAAATATTAATTTTGTTTTTCTCTCTGCCTAAATGCTACCTGACCTGCTCAGTTTCAGCACCTTTGTCTTTACACCAGATTTTCAACATCTGCAGTTTTTTGCCATTGTTGTGCTGGCAGATAGAATTCAATGTGAACAAACTGGGATTTGCTGTTCAGTAGTGTCTTGTGACCAGAACCTGTTATTACTGCCTTCTGGAGTCAAACTGCAGGTTCACAACTAATTTAAATAGGTGTTTGCACAGGATATCCCATTATAATATTAACAAAACACACTTAAGGCTCATTGTTACATTAAAACCATAAGAAATAGGAACAGAATTAGAGCAATTGATCCATTGAAACTACTCTGCTATTCGATCATGGCAATTAAAGCAATTTGTGAAATATGATGACAACAGAAAGTAACTTAGATGCACAGAAAATACAATCAGATATTAATTTTTGATAAAATATAATAAAATCTCCCATCATAAACAACAATTATGTCATATGCCATAGGACTTTTTTTTATCTCTTGACAGTAATATAGTTGCGCAGTCAACAGAAGGAATTCACCATGGTAATTCTTATTATGAGGAAAAAGACCGAAAAGGAGTCAGTTTTGTTGGTGTAGCTTACATTTGTTACTGCACACCTCACAATAGCAAAAATTCATCGCAAAGTCTTCATTCAACTTTGTAATTGTTGCAACTTTGATTATACCAATGGCTGCAAAGGTAGTATTTTCACATATTTCCCCTAAATCAAAACACACCGGATTTTAAGGATGAAAATATTTTGGATAATTAGCCTTTGAGTTAACATCTAATCATGTCAACAACAAATAATGCAAAAAAAACCTGTTCCTTAGAATATTTCAACACTTGCCAGAAAAGTAGAAAATCTGGGCTGCTGCAAACAGGAAGAGAATTGCTTTCATTTTGTCTGTGTAAATAAGTTGAAAGACACTTCAATTCCACTTTTCTCTCTGCCTGTTGTCTGCTTCGATTCAGTATTTCTATATATTGCAAAGAAATAGTGCACATTACAAAGCAATGATGCAATTCCACCATAATCACAGCAATAATTCTGATCCTTCCAATTCCTTCAAAGTCTTGGGAATTATACATCCAATAGCTTCACACGGCGTGCTGCAATGTGTTTTGCATAGAGTGATGTATGTCAATTTCCAGTGTCATAAAATAAACCAGGCTACAATATTGATTACTTTGTCAATTATTTATGGTGAATGTCAGTGTGTAAAGAGGTGGTGAATTGTCACATTAAATAAATGGGCTGAGAGACATGAAGCTTGATGTATGTCACCGTGACCTGATTATTCAGTATGTAGCAATATCATTAATCTATCTCTAATTCCCGTCCTGGTGTCAAACTCAGCATCAGTCCAAACAGAAGCTGTTAGTCAGCTCTAAACAACAATTGTCTTGCACCTTTATTCAGTCATTGCTGGCAGTAACCTCAGCCACCCCATTCCTATCCTCTGGAATTCTATCCCTGAATTGTCCTGTCTGTCCACTTCCTCAACATCATCAAGCCCCACTAATTAACAATGTTTCACTGACCACTTACAACATATCATTTTCAGCTCAATGTTAGTTCCTGTCAAGCATCTGTGAAGCTCATTTACTCACTTTTTGTTTACATTGGAGGTGTCATAGCAATGTGAGTTATATTGATATCATCATTGGAACTTAGTTTAGACCAATATAGGAAAGACATATTGGCCTGAATTGCACACTTTGGTATTTGGAGCAAATGGAAGCTGAAAGCATTATTCAGGCAAGTGGGAAGATAGTTTCAATATGCTGATCAGCAAAGTAAACATTCTTCAATCCATTCCTCAACGTTAGTGCCTATGTGTTGTCTGTAGAGTCAGTTCACACAGAAGGAAACCATACTGGCTCTCTTTAGAGCATTCAATGCTGCCCCATTCTCAGACTCTATCCCAGTGAATCTACAAGCTTATTATCCATCAAGTGCTTATCAAATTTCCTTTCGAAATTATTGATTATCCCTGCTTCCACTGCCCTTCTGGACAGTGAGTCCTGGATAATTAACATCTACTATGTGGCAAAAACTTTCCTCGCATCCACCTTCTCAACGGTATCTCTCACCCACAGCCTTAAACCTATCACTGTATGACCAGCCTTTTTTGGCTAATTTAAATTAAATAGCCTGGAATGTACCAGAAAGAGCCTTGCATTAAGAGCTTTCCTTGAGTAACGATACCATGATTGCCACTTTTCAATCCTCTGATATCTCTCTGACAGCTGAACCATGCTGCCTTGAACAAGGTTACAATGGTGGCGAGAAGATAATCATCCCTGTTCTTAGTGCAATGAATGCAGAAACTGATGCTACGAAGGACATGAGCAAGTAACTGCAAATTTGATACAGCTTCCGGTTTATAGAAAAAGAAGACCTTTGAGCTAAAGGGTGCTGTGGGATTGAGAGGCTTTGGGGTAAATCTTGCTAAATCTAAATTTTGACTAATTGTGAGTTACGTAGAGTTTTTAGGAGCGTTGTTCATCTCCCAGGATTTCTCACCATGTCGTACAAAACTCACCTTATTAACCACCTACCCCACCCTCTGTCATTCTCCACATCCAATTTCATCCCCAAATTATCATGCGCTATTCCCAGAACAACTCACCACTCAGCAAATATTCACCAAATGACCAGATCCCTTGAGCCTGTGCCATCTTTGAAAGGTTACTGTGCACCTGGCAAAGTGTTGGCAATCCAGCAACATAATGCCACAAAAGCCATAAAGCCATGCAAACCATGGCACATAATCTAGCTGACAATCCTCACACGTACAACTCCATTCCCCCACCCTTGACACTGTTTAACCAGCAGATCAGTCTGTAGCTACAATTTATCTGAACACCCTGTGAGTCACTGCTACTCTTCCCAATGCCCTTAGCTTGTGTTTTCTTCAGTAGATGAACATCATTTCTCAGCAACCATTCAGACAATTCCTAACACAAACTTTTATTTACTCTCAGCAAAGATGAACACAAACTAAACAGAGGCTGCAGGTTGCCTTGACAATGTACTGGCAAGATGACTGTTCTATCATCCATGATGGTCTGCTGCACCCAGCTCTTATCACTGTCCACTACACCTCAATTTTGGTGTCATCTGCAAACTTACTAACTGTACCTCATATGCTCACATCCAAATCATTTATGTAAATGACAAAAAGTAGAGGACCCAGCACCGATCCTTGTGGCACTCCACTGGTCACAGGCCTCCAGTCTGAAAAACAACCCACCACCACCACCCTCTGTCTTCCATCTTTGAGCCTGTTCTGTATCTAAATGGCTAGTTCTCTCTGTATTCCATGAGATCTAACCTTGCTAATCAGTCTCCCATGGGAAACCTTGTTGAACACCTTACTTGAAGTCCATATAGATCACATCTACCACTCTGCCCTTATCAATCCTCTTTGTTACTTCCTCAAAAACCTCAAGTTTGTGAAACATGATTTCCCACGCACAAAACCATGTTGACTATCCCGATTCCTTCCAGCAACTTGCCCACCACCAACATCAGGCTCAGTGGTCTATAGTTTCCTGGTTTGTCCTCACCACCCTTCTTAAACAGTGGCACTACTTTTGCCAACCTCCAGTCTCCCAGCATCTCACCTGTGCCTATCAATGATACAAATAAATATATCAGCAAGAGGCCCAGCAATCACTTCTCTAGCTTCCCATAGAGTTCTAGGGTACACCAGATCAGGTCCTGGGGATTTATCCACTTTTATGCGTTTCAAGACATCCAGCACTTCCTCCTCTGTAATATGGACATTTTGCAAGATATCACCATCTATTTCCCTATGGTCTATATTTTCACAGTAAATATTGATGCAAAGTACTCATTTAGTATCTACCCCATTTTCTGCGGCTTCATACAAAGGCCACCTTGCTGATCTTTGAAGGGTACTATTCTCTCCCTAGTTACCCTTTTGTCCTCAATGTATTTGTAAAAACTCTTTGGATTCTCCTTAATTCTATTTGCCAAAGCTATCTCATGTCCCCTTTTTGCCCTCCTGATTTCCCTCTAAAGTGTATTCCTACTGCTTTTATACTCTATGAAGGATTCACTCGATCTATCCTGTCTATACTTACATATGCTTCCTTCTTTTTCTTAACCAAACCCTCAATTACTTTAGTCATCTAGCATTCCCTACCAGTCTTTCCTTTCACCCTAATGAGAATATAACTTCTCTGGACCCTCGTTATCTCATTTCTGAAGGCTTCCTATTTTCCAGCTGTCTCTTTACCTGCGAACCTCTGCCCCCAATCAGCATTCGAAACTTCTTGCCTAATACCATCAAAATTGGCCTTTCTCCAGTTTAGAACTTCAACTATGAGATCTGGTCTATCCTTTTCCATCATTATTTTAAATCTAATAGAATTATGGTCGCTGGCCCCAAAGTGCTCCCCCACTGACACCTCCCCCACTGACGCCCTGCCTTATTTCCCAAGATTAAGTCAAGTTTTGCACCTTCCCTAGTAGGTACATTCACATATTGAATCAGAAAATTGTCTTGTACACACTTAACAAATTCCTCTTCACCTAAACCCTTAATGATATGGCAGCCCCAGTCTATGTTTGAAAAGTTAAAATCCTCTACCATAACCACCCTATCTTTCTTCCAGATAGCTGAGATCTCCTTACAAGTTTGTTTCTCAATTTCCCTCTGACTGTTAGATTTGCATTTGCTTCTATCTTTCTGCTGGAAGTTTGAATCAGAAATATTTCTCATGGGACCTTTCATTTCCCATCAATCCCCTCAGGCCGCAAGAATACAGGTGCTTCATTCAAATATAAGAAGTCTTTAAAACGTCTTTGGATTTAATATTCAGTTGTTTGATGATTTCTTCCATTTCTTTGCTATGCTTGATCCAGACTTCTCCAGTAACGATGGTGGTATTGGCTTGTTCTTGTTGCTCATTCCTTCATACACGTAGAAATGTGTAGGTCATAATCAAACTGCTCTGCCAGACTTTAGTAACTGCCGTAAGCAACACTTAACCATTGTGACAGCAAAGTAACAAATAAGGATGTTAACAACCAAGACCACTATTCCTTGTTCCAAGGGTGTTCCCAGGGATCCCAGCCACCCTGTGGCCCAACTCCATAGGTTCGAGACTGGGGTTGTTTAAGCATGATTACTTCATTTTGAATGTGATCAGCCAAATCAGAAATTTTCTTGAAGTTGTCTGGGATATATGTGCAGCACTCTTTGGCAATGAGTACATATGTACTTCCTTTTTCGGCTAGTAGCGAGTCAAGTGTCATTCTGTTCTATAATGCAGTGGTTCATATGGTGCCCATTTCAGCATTAATCTTATTGAGGGCCTGAGAGGTGTCATATGCTACCTGTTCTATGAAAGCTGCCATATTGATAGATTCTCTAGCAAGGCTACAAGGAAACACAATGGCAAAGAACCCTTGATGTTTTTGTAAAGGCATATTTGTGCTGTCTTTCCAGGAGGGATGATGTATGGCATATAAATAGCACCACGTAACCTAGGTAACATGACCCTGTCCAAGATGGCAGTAGCCACGCACATGCTTTGTGTCCACGCACAAAATAAGTACCATTGTACGGGATAAAATGAATTATATATTCAGAAAACCAGATGGATTAAAAGTTCCTATTGATGAGAGGTTGGTAAAATTAGGTTTAGATGTGGGCTAAGTGACATAAATATCCTGAATGCACAACTATTCTGACCTGCAGACCAACTCCCTGGCTCAGATCGAATAAGACAAATAGAAGCCTTGATGTGTTGACAATAGTAACAAATGATGGTATGTGGGAGGTATTAAATTGGGGTTGGTACCAGCTTTCAAAAGCAGAAAAGCTGTACCCTGCTGATTCAGGTACCATTGATGTCCACCCAACATGACCCAGTCTCTGCAGAAGATTTGTCAGCCATGTGAATCCTAGCCATTAGGGATTTGTTCTGGTGAGTGATCGGTTCTGCCATTTCAGATGGATTAAGAGGAATAGGTCTCAGTTAGATACCATCATTTAAATGTAGGGGAATTTATGAACAAACCCAGCAACTGCAGCCATTAGTACATTTGGCATAAGTATATGATAACAATAAGTCTTGTTTTATCACATGCCTATCTGTTCCCACTTGGATCAAAATCGGGAGGATCCCACAGAGGAGTAATATTTTCATGATTATGCTACTATCAGTGTTACAATTATTACTGCGCAACCTGGTCACAATGTTTCTCGATGTCTTTGGAATTATGCTGATTGTTGGTGGCGTTCTAAGATGATGTTGTTGGAGGGCATTCAGGATCTATAAAACAGAGAGAGAGAGAGAGAGAGAGAGAGAGACCTTACCAGACTTCCTGAGGTGTTCATTCTCATATACTTTTAACTGAACAGAATGTCTCTATTTACTAATTTCATTTTCATTAACAAGCCTGCTTCTATTAATATTGCTAATATTATCTCTTGAGGTCCATCCCATCGAGAGTAATGTGCTCTCTTGCTGGAAATTACTTCAACCAGGACCTTTGATCCTAGGGATGGCCTTCCTGTTTGTCCCGTGCCTCCCTCAGACTCCCAATCCCTGACAACCTTCTTGGGTCTCCCGCTTGCCCATAAAGTATGTGCAAATGCTTACAGAGGGATTTTATGTAATCCCAGACTTGTCCCTTGCTGTAAACGAGTTCTGCTCCCCCAGTGATCAGGTCCTGGGGAAGTGACATTGTCCATCCTGTCATGAGCTCAAAGTGGGTTAGTCCAGTAATCCTTGAGGTTGTTGCTCTCTGGGCTATTAAAATAGCTGATAGGGATAGGATCCATTTAACCCTTCTCCTATCGTTGCTTTAATTAGGGCATTTTTCAAAGATCTATTCATTCTGGCTATTAAACCTGAGCTTTGCCGATGGTAGGGGATTTGATATTTGTGTTACTCGCAAGAGTTTGCATTGTTTTTTTTCTGGCAACTGCCAATAAAATGGGTCTCTTGGTCTGAGTCCAATTGGAGGAGAACTCCCCAAGTGGCTATTATTTCTGTGGTAATTATTCTACCTACTGTGGCTGCTGTACAGTCTCTTGTGGAGAAAGCCTATACCCATCTGGTGAACTGGTTAACCAAGGCCAAGCAGATTGTTTTTATTATGACTTTGTGGAAGCGGTCCTATAAAGTCCATTTTGGATGTAATTCTATTGTCCCATAGATGGGGCTGGTGGATCATTTTAATTTTAATTCCTGCCCTGGTTCTGTCTGCACACATGTAGTACATCTCTGACAAAATTTAGCTCCATCTCTTGCCATTCCTCTCCACGGCCAGCAGTTGGGTATCAGTTGTATCATTTTATTCCTCCCTGCATATGATAGTCCATGATCAATATTGTATTGCATCTGTTGACAGTATGTGGGAGCTATTACCTTACTTTCCTTCCTCCAAGTATCATCTGCTCCTAACACTGCCCCATCTTTTATTCATTCTGGTTTTTTTTCCTTTTGAAGTAACTGCTGCTTATAAATTGAAAATTTTCCATGTATAATCTTTGGCTATTTGTTATTTCACAGTTGCTACTGTTAGCACTTCCTGTTCTAACATTGCTACTACTGTGCTATCTGTGTATTTGTTTCATCTCTGTTCTGGTGTTTGGGTCTTTCTGTGTGCTTTAATTTTAACTACAACCGCCTCTTTTGGTTCAGCTTCCACTAGGCCCTTGAGTAGGGTCTAATGTTGAATTGTATTAGCATTCGAGGTAATATAATCTTGCCTTGCCCATACCATCAAGTAGCTGTGGACCACCCCAAATGCATATCCACTGCCTATGTAGATGTTAACCCATTGTCCTTTACCTAGCTGGATGGTTGCAGTAAGTGCTTTTAGTTTGGCTACCTGGGCAAAATGAAACCCATCTATCCTTTCTCCAGCTAAAAGCTCCTCTTTCAAATTAACCTATGGCCCATCCCATTCAGGCCTATTACAGACTTCATCTCCATTTTACATCTGTCCCCTCTAATGGCTCCTCCCTTAACCCAATCCTCTCCCTTTTCTTCCTGTTCCATGAGGAGAATACAATCATGTGTCTCTCCTTCCTGATTCAGTCGGCTTGCTGGGCCTTCTATTATCTTTAACGACTTCCACATGCTTATCTCCTGGCAACTGTGCAGCCTCCCATTGGTCTCACGCCCGCCTGTAACACCTCAGTCTGCCAGCATCCAATAACTGGACTACACAATACGAGGATCGTAATATCTCCTTCCCCAGTTGTGTTAGGAGAGGATGTTCATCAGTGCCCAGGTAGCACACTGGCTGGCTTGAAAACACAAGTGTTGACCCATCATCACCGGGTCCATTTTGCCTGAACACTATCCCACAGGTCAGAATTTGTCTCAGTAACTCTGTAGTATCAGCGCAGACCGATTGCCATTGATTTCACTGCAAAATAAGGAGAAAAGCCTTCTCAGGTCAGGGAGCCCTTGTGATAGTGTGGAGGCGAGTGTCTGTATGATTTTGACAAAGGTCATCTCCTGCTTGTGGCTTCCTTAAATCGCTCACCCTCTACTTTTGTAAGGGTTTGTCAGGGTCTGGCTGGTTCACTATAATTTTCTACAAAGTTCCTGCAGTAACTAAATAGTTCTAAGATATGTCTCACCCCCTCTAACAGTAACATATGGTTTCATTTCCAATACTACTGTTTTCCTTTCCAGTGGAATGTTACAGCTGCCTTGCGTCAGTCACTATCTGTCCGAGGTAAGACACTTCTGGTTTTTTAAGGAAGTGACTAATAGGTATTGGAATGAGAATGCTAATAAATGGGAGTCTTTAAACGATGAAGGAGTTATGCCCGAAACATTGATTTTCCTGCTCCTCAGATTGAATTGAATTGAATTGAATTAAATTTATTGCCAAGTGTACCAAGACACAGTGAAAAGCTTTGTCTTGTGAGCAATACAGGCAGATCACAGAGTTAAATAGCATAGATAAGTAAATAATAGGTAAACCGCTACAAAACAAAACACAGGTACAAGTAAATGTTAAGAGTTTGTGAGTCCATTCAGTATTCTAACAACAGTAGGGTAGAAAATGTTTCGAAGCTGGCTGGTGCATGTGTTCAGGCTTCTGTACCTTCTCCCTGATGGTAGAGGTTGTAGAAAAACATTGCCAGGTTGGGATGGATCTTTGAGCATGCTGGCAGCCATACCTTGACAGCGGGCCTGGTAGATGGATTGTTTATAAGGGAGGTTGGCCTTTGTGATTTTCTGGGCCAAGTTCACCACTCTCTGTAACTGTCTCCAATCTCAAATGGTAAAGTTGCCATACCAGGTAACTACCAGGTAGTTTGGGAATTTGATTCAATTCCACAAGCACTAAACAAAAGGCCATTCATGGGAATCATCTCATGTTTTGAGAAGGAGCTATTAAAATTTAAATTGCCAAAATGCAAACTGAACTGATTTAACACAAATGTGAGGTGCTGCATTTTGAGATTGCAAATCTTAGCAGGATTTATACACTTAATAGTAAGGTCCTGGGGAGTGTTGCTGAACAAAGAGACCTTGGAGTGCAGATTTATAGTTCATTGAAAGTGGAGTCACAGGTAGATAGGATAGTGAAGAAGGTATTTGATATGCTTTCCTTTATTGGTCAGAGTATTGAGTACAGTAGTTGGGAGGTCATGTCTATAACTGATCAAGCCCACAATACACAATCCTCCTTTAACCAAACAAATAACCTCCTCACAGTGAGACCCCACAAATTTGAAAATAATCTGGTTTTGGTGATGTTGGTTGAAGGAGGTTGATGTTGACCAGGAGAGCTTGCTACTTACTTTTTAGATAACAAGATGGGATCTTCTCTGTTCACCTTCATGACCAGTACGTTTTTGACAATCTGCTCCATTTACCAAGCAGCAATCCCTCAGTACCACACTGAAACTACATTATGTACTTTGTTCCTGCAATGGGGCTAATCCTAAAGCTCCAGGGAAGGAAATAAATTAAAATGTGTGTGTATGTGCAGAAATGGAGATTGAAATCTAAAACTGGCCAATTAATAGGTCTGTCCACAAGTCAGCCCTGATTGGTTAATCAAGATGGATTTTATTCCAGTAATCTCTGTATTAAAAATATTAATTTGTGTGGTCTGAAGATATAAGAGCATGAAATAGAGGCAGTGTAGGCCATTCAGCCCACTGAGTCTGCTCTACTACTCATTAAGATCATGGTTATTTCTGACCGTGACCTCTAATCCACTTTCCTGTCCATCCCCATGACCCTTTACCCCATGAGAAACAAAACTCTGTCTGAACTGGATTTGAATGTAATCAATGAACAATCCTCCAATACACTTTAAGGTAGACTTTTCCATAGGCTAATGACATCAAAAGAAGAAATTCTTCCTCATCTCTTACATGCCGTTTATCTTTAATTCCGTAGGAGAGGAAATATTATCTTGGTATTTATTATGCTGAAAATGTGTTGCTGGTTAAAGCACAGCAGGTTAGGCAGCATCCAAGGAATAGGAAATTCGACGTTTCGGGCATAAGCCCTTCATCAGCCTAATCTGCTGTGCTTTAACCAGCAACACATTTTCAGCTCTGATCTCCAGCATCTGCAGACCTCATTTTTTACACTCAGTATTTATTATGTCAAGACTCCTCTCAATTCTTTAATATTCCAAACTATCCACTCCAACCTGCTTAATCTTTCCTCTCATGACATAATTTCCTCATAATTCATCTCAGGTACCTTCTCTGAATTGTTTCCAATACAATGATATCCCTGCTTAAATAAAGAGGACAAAACTTCCTCAAAGTTTCCCTTGTTAAATACCAATTTCCTCTTTTTGGAAAATATAATTAACCCATCTATATTGCCTTGCTGACTCTTTGAAGAGTTTCCAAAGTTTCTTTCTATTTTTCTATAAGCCATTCTTGTTAAGTTACCGTACGCTGTTGAAGTGCATGAATTACTATCTATAATGGGAATTTCAAACCATTGGTCTCCTCAGGTAGTTAGACTGCTTCAACTATCACTTATTAGTGAACTGTTCAAGCTCTTTTGTTGCTCAATCTTAAGATTCTCCGAGCTTATCCTCAACTCTGCAAGCTCTAAAGTTCGGAATCTACATTTTGAAAATAAGACGTTGATAGCATCCATGGCTTGTAATGAACATTAATACTATTTCGAAGTTCAGTTTCTAAAATGGACAGAGATTTGTATAGCTGTAAGATTGATCTATATTTCTATATTGTGCCTGTTCAGAAGGGAAGGACATCGTTTTAGTTCCATGTTAGACTAGTTCTGTGAGTGGTTCCAGGTGGTCTCATTTTTCAATTAGATCTTTCAAAAGAAATCTTGAGGCGAATTGTTCAGTACTTTAGAAAATAAAGTGTACAAGAAGGCAACAAAATAGGCTGCTATCGCACAGTGAGACAGAGACAGAACCAAGTTCCTTTTTAGAAAGTGAGAGCTAGTGAATAGATAGGCTTATTTCAGGAACACGCAGAACATCTGGGAAGGAAAGGCCTGTAAAAGCAGGGGTATAATTGAGAAAAAAACATAAATTTAAAAATAGAAATTTAAAATTCAAATTTAAAAATTCAAATTTTAAAAAAACTCCAAAGCAGTTTGGGCTAAAACAAATTCATAATTGGCTTACAAGTTATCAAGAGATAAAACTCAAGAAACAGAAGATATTAAAGTATCTTGCAAGAAGACATCTTATAGGGCTGTTGAATGCTTGGTTGTAAGGAATTTGTTAAGGAAGACCTGAGCTGGGTTATCTGTTCTTTTGAAGTGATCTGGTGATGAGCTGTTAACTAACGAAGCTAGCGTTAAGTAAAAGTCAAATTTTGCCAGAAAGAAACCATGTAAAGTTCAATAAGAAACTTTAAAGTAGAAGCAGGGTGACCCTCACCGAGGTTTAAGTATTTGCAAGGTTATTGACGGGGGGGGGTAAAATGGTTGATTTTATTTCTGGTATCTGGAATAGAAATGTTCCAAATAGTTCTGGTATAGTTAAATACAGTTGTTTTCTTTCCATTTTTATGTAATAAATTTTGATGTTCCTTCTCTGTTTAAAATATCATTATGAATACGACAACAGAGACCAAGCTGCAGGAATATAATCTCCCTGAAAACTTTATTTGGCTGGTTTCAACTCTCAACCTCTCTGAGCGCTATATGGATCATACCAAAAGGCTTGCTCTACTTTTTGCGCAAAAAGGACAGACCAGTAAGAGACAACACCAACACTGGAGAACAAATCCATTGGGATTGCTGCAGTTCTATTTTGAAGTAATCAATGAGTATTTATAATTTGCATATTTTAATGTTAATCGAATCCCTACAGTGCAAGTAGAGGCCATTTGGCCCATCGAGTCTACACCAACCCTCTGAAGGGCATCCCACCCAGACCCACAACCAAATTGGCCAATTCACCTTAACTTACATGCCTGTGGGCTGCAGGAGGAAATGAGAGCACCCAGGACAAAACCCAAACAGACACGGGGAGAACATGCAAATTCCCCAGACACTGTTGGCCAAGGCTAGAATTGAACTAAAGTCCCCGATGCTATGAGGCAGCCATGCTAACCACTGTTGTCATTACTTCTTTCTGGTGGCTAGCTGTATTCATGTTGTCAGAGTGAAGAAGGCCCTTAAAACACTCGTGGGGAATGGATTGCGAAATGCCAGAACCAACATTCCCTTTAAACTGTGTGGCAGCACTGGGAGCCAATGCATAGACTTCCACAGGCGCAGCCACATCGCTGATGTGCAGCACCTCAGTGATGCAAAAAGTTAAAAATCACACAACACCAGGTTATAGTCCAACAGGTTTATTTGGAACCACTAGCTTTCGGCATGTTACTCCTTCATCAGGTGGTTGTGGAGTGTAAGATTGCAGGACACAGAATTTATAATAGGAAAAAAATGTAGAGGAAAATACTAACCAGCTCTTTCCTGCAGTGCTCATGAAATCAGAGTAGAACGTTAAGGGATTTGTTCAGGGTTCCAACTGAATAATCTACAGTGTGCTGTGTTTCCAATCAGGTAAGAACTTGTCCCATACTGTGTTTTGCCACTAGATGGCAATGTTGGCCATGGAAGCTTTGACTTGTGAAATTCTTTCTAATAAGATACCGTAACCTCGCCAACTAAATCTCCAGATCTTTATGGCTCAAACAAAACTGAGATCCACAGAGTTAAACCAAACTGCTTAGTTAGTTCTAAGGAGTTCATTGAAAGTGAAATATGACTTAGTACAGAAGAATATATAATGTAATGTATAATGCAGTGCAATTCAACTTGAGTAGATCCATTAGATTAATATTGGGAATCCCTGGTAGCAAATAATAAGAAATCTAATCCTTTATCCCACTTGGTTGTTCAGAAGGCATTTGATAAGATGCCACTTAGAACATAGAACAGTACAACACAGGAACAGGCCCTTTGGCCCATTATGTTGTGTCGAACATGATGCCAAATTAAACTAATCCCTCTGTCTGTCCTTGATCCATAACCCTCCATTCCTTGCATATTCATGAGGTTATCTAAAAGTCCCTGAAATACTTCTATCATATCAGCCTTCATCACCATCCCTGGCAGTGTGTTCCAGAATCTAACCACTCTCTGTGTAAAAACATTGCCTCTCACATTTCCTTTGAACTTTCCCCTCTCACCTTAAATGTGTGCCCTCTAGTATTACGGCATTATTGCATTAGATAAGAGCATATAATGTAAAGGATTAAAATATCAGCACAGATAGAAGATTAATTGCATAATAGGAAGTAGAGAGTGGGGATAAAAGGGATTAAATAGAATAAAGGGATAAATGTTTTAAATTGGTCAGCTGTCATTAGCGGAACTCCATGGGGATTTAGTGTTACAGCCTCAACTATTTATAATTTTTATCAATGATTTGGATGAGGGGATTGAATGAATGGGAGCCAAATTTGCCAATGACACTGAGATAGACAAGAAGGTAACTTGTCGAGAAGAGGAAGTGAATCAATAAAGCTCTATAGATAGGCTTAGGGAGTGGACAAAAGGTTTGGCAGATGGAAGATGAAGTGGGTAAATGTCAACTTTGTCAGTTTGGTAGGAAGAATAGAAAAGTACCATCCAATTCAAATGAAGGTATTAGAAACTGCTTGTACAGAGTTCTGGATGTTCTGATACATGATTCACATCCGTTAACATATACTCGAGCAGCAAGAGATTCAGTGGGACAATGAAATGCTATTGGTTTTTATTGCAAAGGGAATGGAATGTCAAAGTAGGTAACTTTTGCTGTAACTGTACAGGGCATTGGTGAGATCACATTCAGAGTCCTATGGACAGTCGTGGTTTTCTTATTTGAAAGAGATATATTGAGAAGCAGCTCAGAGATGGTTCACTAAATACAACTCTGGATGAAAGGGTTATCTTTTAAAGAAAGGTTGAACAGTTTGAGTGAATATCCAAAGCACGTTAGAAGAATGAGAAATGATCTTCGTGATATATGCAAGATCCTCAAGGGTTTTGATAGAGTAGCTATCTGGAGATTGTTTCCTCTTGTCGTGGGGACAAAAATTAATGGAAATAGCTTAACAAGAGGTACCTATTTTAAGACAGAGGTAAAGAAAAATGTTTTTCTCTCAGATGGGTTGCTAATGCATAAGCCTCTTTACTCGAATGTAATTGAAACTGAGTCTACAAAATAACTCAAGGTTGAGTGAGACAGATGTTTGATCGACAAGAAAGTCAATTGTCAAGCAGGGAAGATAGGAATATGGAGATGCGATCTCAACCCAATCAGCCATGACCTTGGTGATTGGTGGAGCAGGATCGAAGAGCCAAATGATCTATTCCAGCTCCTAAATCTTATCAATCTATGTTCCTATGATACACATCCTCACCTCTGGTAATTTGGGTCAGGATGATATGAGGTTATGTAGTAAATTGAAAGTGAGGAACAAAATTCTAATTTTGACACATTGATGAATAATGTTGGTCAACAAGAACATGGGTGGCTTATGTCACAGGTCAGTCTCTTCCTCTTTAATAACTAACTGAATCCTTTGTTAAATTGTTCAGGCAATGTGAGTATTGCAATAAAGCTAACATTTATTGTCCATCCCCAGTTGTCCCTCAGTAGATGATGTGGAATTCTCTTCTCAATGCAATGTTCCCTGTGTTGCAGAGAAACACCCATCATGAGACAGACATTCAAGAAGTCATGTTTAAAAGCAGAATGAGGCTAGTCACACAATGAGCTTACTGGATCTGCTCAGGCATCCCTGGCATTGACATAACAAACCAGGAAGGAATGGTGAGTTCTCCTTCAATGATTGTGAGCGATCTCGGATAGGCCAAGATTTCTGAATCCGAACATGAAAATTTCCAACCCAGTATCCCAAAATGAGCAGTCCACATCACATGCTGAGAGACAGTGGTTGCTCGATCTATAGGGAATATATCCATTGCAAAAGCTATGAAACAAAACAATTAATACTTTCATAATGCCTCCTGTGATCTCAGGATTCCAAAATATTTCCAATGTTTGGGGTCTAGCAAAAGAGACAGGACAGACAGCAAAGACGTATTTTGATGCAGTCTTTTGAGCTAATGAGACTGATGTCGAGTTCCTAACTTGACCAGGAACTCATGGTTTCTGACATAAATCAGCTTTTTTGTAGCACATGACAAGGCGGGATTATATTTTATTGCTGCACTTTGGAACCTGGTAGCATTATATGATCTGATCAGTTTTAAACAAGTGGCCTAATTGGAAATCCCATAGGTTGCTCCCCTTTGGAGTAACCCGTAAGAAGGATTCCCTTTGGGACACCCTGGTCCACTCCTCCTTCGCTCTCAACATACCCCTCACAGCCTCACTGCACCATCCTCTGCAAGTGCAGAAGATATGGCACCTGTCTTTTTCCTCCCTCCTCCATATCCAAGAGCCCAAACACCTCCCACATGAATCAGTGCTTTAACTGCACTTCACTCAATTAAATGTAATGCCATTTGCTGCTCACAATGTGTTCTCCTTACATTGGAGAAATGAAGTGTAGACTGGGTGACCATCTATGTTCTGTCCACAAAAAGGACCCTGAGCATCCAGTTGCCTGCCACTTCAACACACCACCCCGTTCTCTGGCCAATATCTCTGTTTCAGGGGTGCTGCAGTGCTCCAACGAGGCTCAGCACAAGCTGGAAGAGCAACACCTCTTTTCCCTCTTGCGAATGCTACAGCCTTCTGGACTTAATGTTGAGTTCAGTAATTTTATGGCTTAAGCTGTTTCCCCATGCTTTCCCCTACCCCCACACACGAGGCCTTGTCATCACATGTTCTGCTCCTACACTAAACCAACTGTAAGCTACAAATAATCCCAAATAACAGCCTTTCATTCTCCTAGATTTGAGTGGTGCTGGAAAAGCACAGTAGGTCATCTGAGGAGCAGGAAAATTGATGTTTCGGGCAAAAGCCCTTCATTCTCCTAGGCTAACTGCTGTCCACTCCTTTGTCTGTTAACCATTCTTCTCTCTTTGGGCTCTATCTCTACCTATTGTTTGCTCCTTACCCCGTCCCTCCACTACATCTTATGTGTAAAACCCAACTTTTTTCCTAGCTTCTATCAGTTCTGAGGAAGGGCCACTGATCCAAAAAGTTAATTCCGACTTCTCTCCACAGATGCTGCCAGACCTGCTGAGTTTTTCCAGCAATTTTTGTTTTGTTATTAACTTCTAGTTCTCCTTCAATGATTGTGAATAACCTTGGATCTGCCAAGAATTCTGTATCCTGAGGGACAGTGGTTGCTGGATCTTCAGAGAATATATCCATTCCAAAAGCCATGAAATAAAGTAAAATTATATTTTTTATGTTGCCTCTTGTGATCTCTAGATCTTCAAAAAGGAGTTTCCAGTGACTGAGTTCTACAAGAACAGAGACAGGAGAGAGGCATTTTCATACAGAGTGTTGTAGGCTAATGAGACTGAACTAGAGATCACAACAACAATTTTAACCCTAACATGACCTGGTGCTGATAGTTTCAGATGTGCAACAACTTTATGTAGCAAGTGACAAGGCAGGGTTATATTTTGTTGCTGCACTTTGGGACCTGGCAACATTTTTTTGACCTGATCAATTTTACACCAATTGACCTGACTGGGAATCCACTGGTTGTTCCCCGTGGAGTAACCTAGCTGGGAAAACCATCCAAGGTTTGAAAGACTTAGTTTTTCTAATATCTTGTGAAATGGAAGCAGTAATTGTCCCAACAATAAAGGTTAGCTCTCCTCTGCCGAGACACCAGCCTCCCACACAAGATCCTCCTGAATCTCACTGGCCATGATGTTGCTTCTTGCTGGTAACCTCTCCTCAGGGGCTGCCTGAGCATTGCCAGACACCCTCAGATTTTATTCCAAGTCAGGAGTGAAACTGACCAGTAGATTACAGATCTGGAGTTAAAGGTCAACTTCTCCAAGTTAAAATTTCCACTATTCACATCCTGAAGAATTCCAATGATTCTACAGAGTGAGACACTCTTGTCTGTCTGACGATGGCTAATTTGCTGATCGCACGCTGCTTATAATAGATGATATATTTATGATAAACATTATGTTAAACATTAACATCTGCCTGTTGATGGCTGATTTGCAGATCCCATGCTAAGTGTAATAAAATTTCATCTCTGATCACACAACACTAGAGTTGTAGAGACATACAGCATGGAAACAGGCCCTTCAGCCCAACTCATCCATGTCAACCAAATTTCCTAAACCAAACTTGTCTCATTTGGCCCAAATCTCTCTCAACCTTTCATATCTGCGAACCTGTGCAATGTCTTTTGAATGTTGCAATTGTACCCGCCTCTACTATTTCCTCTGGCAGCTTGTTCCTTATGTTCAGCACCGTCTATGTGAAAAGTTGATCCTCAAGTCTCTTTTAAACCTTTCCCCTCTTACCGTGAGCCTTTGCTATCTCGTTCTGGCTTCCCTACTTTAGGGAAAAAAACCGTGGCTATTCACCTTATCTATGCCCTCTTATTTTTTTTAATCTCTATAAAGTCATCCGTAACCCTCCAATGCTCCAGAAATAAAGACACCTATCCAGCCTCTCCTTATGACTCAAACCTCCCAGTCATGGTAACACCACTGTAAATCTTTGCACCCTTTCCAGTTTCATAACATCCTTCCATCGCAGGGTGACCAGAATTGCAGAGTTAAGTACTCCAAATGTGGCCTTAACAATGTCTTGTACAGCCATACAATGATGCCCCAACTCCTGTACTCCATGCTGTGACTGATGAAGGCAAGTATGCCAAATGTCACCTTCATCACCCTGTTTAGCTGCAAAGCCACTTTCAAGGAACAATGCACCTGCACCCCCTAAATCTCTCTGTTAGACAACACTCCCCAGGAACTACCATTGCCAGTCCAGCCCTGGTTTGTCTTACCAAAATAAAACACCTCAGAGTTATTGGAATAAAATTCCATCTGCCACTCCTCAGCCTGCTAGCCCAATTGACCAAGATTAACTTGTACTCTTTGATACTGTTCTTCACTGTCCACTCTATCACCAATTTTGGTGTCTTCTGCAAACTTACTAGCCATGCCTCCTATATTGTCAACAAAATTGCTTATACAAATGATGAACAACAGTGGAACTGGGACCAGTCCTTGCAGTGCACCACTGGTCACAGGCCTCCAGTCAAAACAACAACTCTCAGCCATCTCCATCTGTCTTATACCATCAACCCAATTTTGTATCCAACACAGAAGTTGTTGGAAAAACAGTGTCTGTGAAGAGAAATCAGAGTTAACATTTCTGGTCTGGTGACCCTTCTTCAGAACATCAGTCACCAGATGCTGACTATTCCTGGTCAATTCTTGCCTTTAAAGCACAGCAGGTTAGGCAGCATCCAAGGAACAGGAAATTCGACGTTTCGGGCCAGAGCCCTTCATCAGGAAGGGCTCTGGCCCGAAACGTCGAATTTCCTGTTCCTTGGATGCTGCCTAACCTGCTGTGCTTTAACCAGCAACACATTTTCAGCTCTGATCTCCAGCTTCTGCAGACCTCACTTTTTACTCAATTCTTGCCTTTCCAAATGTATGTAGTTCCTGTCCCTCAGAATCCCCTCCAACAACTTACCCCTGTAACATTAGGCTCACCATTACTTTCTGATAGTTTTCTAGCTTTTCCTTTCAGCCTTTCTTTAATAATGGCACAATATTAGCTACCCTCCAGCTTCCGGTACCTCATCTGTGGCTTTCAGCGATACAAATATCTATGTTTTCTTCCCTAGGTTCTGGGATATACTTAATAAGGTCCCATGAATTTATCTAACTTTATGTATTTTAAGACCTGCAACACCTCCTCTTCAGTAATATGGGCTCTTGTCAAGCCATCACTATTTACTTCCATGACTTCCCTAGCTTCCCGATCTTTCTCCATGGTAAATAATGATACAAAATATTCATTTAGGATCTCACCCAACTCCTATGGTTCAACACATTGTCAGTAGTATCAATCTTTAGGGGACTCTATTCTCACCCTAGCCACTCATTTGCCCTTAAAGTATTTAAATAATCTCTTAGTTTTGGCAGAGGAGATAAAGGATAATACAATCTCAGGTTCTCAGTTTGTCTTCCTGATTTACATCTTAAGTGTACTCCTATCCTCCCTAAACTCCTCAAGGGATTCACTGGATCCCAGCTGTCTATATCTGACATATGACTCCACTAGTCTCTTGAGTAGATCCACAATGTCTCTAGTCATTCAGTGTTCCCTCCTTCTGCCAGCTTTACCTTTCAAACTTATAGGAATGTGCTGTCTCTGAACTCTTGTTATCTCATTTTGAAAGCTTCCCACTTGGCAGATATCCCCTTACCTAAAAACAGCCTACCCCCATTAACTTTTGAAACTCCCCATCTAATGCCAATAGAAGTATCACTGTCCCAGTTTAGAACTTTAACTTGTGTACCAGGCCTAGCTTTTCTATAGCTATTTAAAACTATTCAACTTATGTTCATTAGTGCTCCCCCACCGACACCTACCCTGCCTATTTCCCAAGAGGGGTTTGAGTTTTGCCCTTCTCCAGTAGGGCCATCCACATATTGAATGAGAAAGTTTGCTTCAACACACCAGGCAAATTCCTCCCCATCCCAAGCCCTTAATACATTGGCCATCCCAGTCTATGTTTGGAAAGTTACAATCTCCTACAATTACAATGCCATTATTCTTAGAGCTATCTGTAATCACTCTATATATTTGATCCTCAATTTCCCATTGACCATTACAGGGCCTATAGCACAATCTCACCAAAGTTATCACCTCCTTATTTCTCAGTTCCATCTATATAGCTTCACTGAAGGATTCTGCAGGAATATAGTCTTTTAATACAGCAGTGACATTTTTCCTAATTAAAAACACCACTCCCTTCCTCTCTTGTCTCCATTTCAATTCTTCTTGTAGTATTTGTACCCTGGACCATTGAGCCTTCATACTGTCCCTCATTAAGCCCTTTTTCTATAATATCTGTGATATCTCAGTCCCATTTTTCCATCCATGCCCTGAGTTCATCTGCCTCCCTGTCAGGCCTCTTGCATTTAAAAGAAAACAATTTATTTCCCCCATTCCCTGCCATGCTGTTCCCTGCCTTGTCTGTTTAACTTACTCCCTTTAACTTTTATATTAGCCTCAACCTTCTCCCTTGTCTCACTACTTTTTTGGGTCCCACACCCATGCCAGACTAATTCAAGCCCTCCCAAGTAGATCCACCCAATCTCCCTGACAGGATATTGCTCCCCCTCCAGTTCAGGTGCAACCTGTCTCTTTTATACAGGCCATGTTTGCACCAGGAGAGACTAGCACTGTGACAGAGCAGCTATCAGTAAGTCATATTTCCACTGTTAGATTAGATTAGACTTACAGATTAGATTAGACTTACAGTATGGAAACAGGCCCTTCGGCCCAACAAGTCCACACCGACCCGCCGAAGCGCAACCCACCCATACCCCTTACCTAACACTACGGGGAATTTAGCATGGCCAATTCACCTGACCCGCACATCTTTGGACTGTGGGAGGAAACCGGAGCACCCGGAGGAAACCCACGCAGACACGGGGAGAATGTGCAAACTCCACACAGTCAGTTGCCTGAGGGTTGCAAGAATGGGAAATTAGACACAAGAAAGGGTCATTCTTCATACTGAAGTATTGACTTCTGGTTGATGCCTTTGAAAAGAGCTACAGGTGGGAGAATGAAAATAAAATTCTAAGACAGAATTGCTTTGCAGGTACTTTATTAATGCAGTGAAGGTCAGCACTTAGCTTGCACAGTAAACTTGCTTAAGGATGAACTAGAGTGAATGTTAAATAGTAACACTCAGAGAGGTTTACAGCTGTAGTTTGTGAGGAGTCAGGTGCTTGATCTTGATGTTTAAGACTCAGCAGAGAATGAACAGAGGATATGGCCTTTCTGCTAAATGTACAGCGGGACTTCATTCTCATTTTTCTGGCTATTGCACAGCAGGCTACCCTGACAACATGACACCCGGAAATTCAATGAAGGGACTCCAGGAACACTTCCCGTTAATCAGGAGCAGGACAGATCAGGGTTTTACAAGGGAGGGAGAAGCCAATTGTATTTTCCAGAAGAGAGAGGCTGTGTTTGAGATGGGGGGAGACTGAAGGGTTCATTTAGGAGGTGGGAATAGTGACCAATGGAGCTGGAGAGGGAGCAAGGAATTCTGTAGAAGGCAAGTTCCTGCCTCCAGTCTGCTGCTAAGCTTTCTGATAAATTGTTCCAGCCCTCCAAGTCTGCTGGGGCATCTTATCCACTATGACCAAAATCTGCAGCACACGTACTAGTTGAAGGGGAAGGAATCGCTGTTTGTAAACTCCCCCACTTGGGAGGTCAGGGGAGGGGGGAGATGGTGGTCTGCTGGTCCATTTCAAGGCCAGAGATCATTTGTGACCAATTGGACAGGACTCCTATGCCTCACAACTTTGAAAACTTTCATCAGAGACCCACAGTAGCCTATGCCAGATCTGAATAGATTCAGGGCTGATGTTCATGACAACTCAACAATTCATGGGTGAAGAATTAATGGGAGAGAAGTAACACCTTGCTCAAAGAAATAATGAAGATTTCACACCAGTATGTTAAGGTATAGTCAGGAAATGTTAACTGTTGAGAAACAAGTTACTTCCTTGTTGTATTAAAGCAATATTGGGAAATGAAAATGATGCGTTGCGGAAATTCCATTTCTGGTTTGTGTTTGGTTTTGCCTTCCTTTTCCAGCTTTCTTGATAAACTTTAGAATCCTGCAACTGAAAGAAGAATAAGGTAAATCTTCCATGGTGTCTCAGTTAAATATTAGCTCAATCAGTCTAACTGGTAAAGTCATCAAAAAAATTTAGTTATTACTTGAAAGGCAATTTATCAAAGAGTTCAATTATTTGCCTCAGGTGTATATGACGCAACTATCAATAATTATTCAATCCTGGAAGTGCCTGCACCCAATACCCTGAAGGACTTTGATTAAAAAATGCTCAAACATATCCTGTACTGGGAAAATATTTTCCACATTCTTCCCTTAATGCACTCCTACTTGCAGCACAAAGGCTACTCAAAGTTTGTGAGAAGATTTGTAACTTGGGTGCTCGTTGTTGTGGTTTTGTTCGCCGAGCTGGGAATTTGTGTTGCAGACGTTTCGCCCCCTGTCTAGGTGACATCCTCAGTGCTTGAGAGCCTCCTGTGAAGCGCTTCTGTGATGTTTCCTCCGGCATTTATAGTGGTTTCTCTCTGCCGTTTCCGGTTGTCAGTTGCTGTCCGCTGCAGTGGCCGGTATATTGGGTCCAGGTCGATGTGTTTGTTGATAGAATCAGTGGATGAGTGCCATGCCTCTAGGAATTCCATGGCTGTTCTTTGTTTGGCTTGTCATATAATAGTAGTGTTGTCCCAGTCAAACTCATGTTGCTTGTCATCTGCGTGTGTGGCTACTAAGGATAGCTGGTTGTGTTGTTTCGTGGCTAGTTGGTGTTCATGGATACGGATCGTTAACTGTCTTCCTGTTTGTCCTAAGTAGTGTTTTGTGCAGTCCTTGCATGGGATTTTGTGTACCTAGACAGGGGACAAAACGTCTGCAACACAAATTCCCAGCTCGGCAAACAGAACCACAACAAAGGCTACAACAGTTCAAGAAAGTCACTTATCACTACCACATCAAGGATAGTTGGGGATTGGCAGCAATTGCTGACATTACCAATAACTTGTATTAAAATTGATGCATGCAATATAATTTAGGCTGAAAATTTATCCCAAAGAAAACAAGAGGGTTAGAATCAGGACAGATGTTACAATTGAAATAGATCACACACGTCAAACCCAGTCACTTCTGGGTTTAGCAGAGGCATGTCAACAATACTGTAGTGAGTCAGCAAACCGTGTAGTTAAACTGCCCGATAGAATCCATCCTTGATAGTCGAATCTCACAGTCCTTTGGAATCCCCACTGCTGGAGAGAGTTGAGGACTTTTTCAGAGAAGTGGCAATGTCTGTGCAGTCCTTGCTGTGGGTTCTGAGGATTTAGAATGTTTCCTAAGACCAACCACACTCCCAAGAAGCTCCCATTTCAAATCGGCCCAGCCTGGATTCCTCACCCTCAGCCTGGATTAGTAAAGATGGGGAGGGGAGATCAGCCCCTTTGCTGCAGTGAGACGAATCAGAGTGACCTGGTCTTGAAAGCTCCAGAGCTTTCACTGCGAGACTGCAGTGAGCTGATCTGTCAGGTCCAGCTGATTCCCAGATGGAGTCAATAATGAAAGATGCCAGTGTGTGTGGGCAGACTAGGTGGAGTGAGGGGTGGGGGGTGGGGTTGGGGGGAGGGGGAATGTTCTTCACAGATTGGGAACACCAGATTTAGAGATTCCTGTGCACAGTAACCCCCTGTATTTATTGCCAGGAAATAATAACCCACGCCCATCAATACCAGGGACTAATCAAACCATACTACAGTAACCTTAAGAACAGTTTCTCACCTTGGTTTTCAATCTGACATGGAGCTCGTGCTTACTGAACTATTTGAGGACATGTTGAGAGGATCAAGAATTGACTCTTCAACTTCATCAGGCAGCAAATCCATACACTTTTCAATGTCAATGCTTTTAAGTACACAATTTTCATAGTTGACCACAAACTCACAATCATGTTTACTCTACGGATAGAAAATACGTCAAGAAATAAACCAACTGCAATCAAATTTATTCACAGCTTTTCATTTATAAAATAAGTTTTGCTTGACATTACTAATCTTCGAATCACAGACATTAAGATTACAAGGACAGGGCAGGGTGCTGGGTGGGATGTTCTTTGGAGGGTTGGTGTAGACTCGATGGGCCAAATGGCCTGCCTCCACACTGTGGGGATTCTATAAAGAAAGAATTACAGCACAGATGGATCTATTCAGGCCATAACACCCACTCCAGCTTATTAAATGAGGATTCATTAGAGTGCCAATCTCCTGATTTATCCCCATCCCATTGCACATTATTTTTATCCAAATAATTATCCAATTCCCTCTTTAAAGCCTTAATTAAACATTTCCAGACAGGGAATTCCATATCTGAAACACTCTCTACCTCATTCTCTACCCTGGATTCTTTTGCAGATCATTTCAAAGCTCTTATATTCTCTTTAAATCACATTGAATGTCCATTTGTTCCTTTTATATGCAAGGACAGTTTTTTTCTATCTCATCTACCCAGCTTACTCATGATGTTTAAGTCCTTCATTTATATTGCCTTCCAATGTTCTTCCAATGAAAATGCAGCACCTTACACTTCTCTGCGCTGGAACTCATCTGCTCCCTACCTACCCAATCCACCAACTTGTCAATGTCCTTCTGAAGGTCCACACTGCCCTCCTCACATTCTACAATTCTTCCACATTTTGTATCATCTGCAAACTTTGAAATTGCCCTCTGGATACCAAGATACAGATCCTTAACATACATCAGGAAAATCAAGGGTCCCAAATCCAACCACTGGGTAACTCCATTACAAACTTGCTTCCAACTTGAAAAATATCCATTAACATTTACTGTCTGATTCCTCACACAATTAATTTAGTATGCACATTGCAACATACCCTTTTCTCTATGATTTATGACACTCTTCTCAAATCTGTTGTGACCTGTGCTACCAATGCTCCCTGTGTTATTAAACTTAAATCACAATGAGCCTGGACCATGGGGACTCCTCAAAGCAAGTGTTCTATCATCAGGGAATATTGCTGTCGATTTGTGAAGGTGTTGCTTGGACTGGGGGATTTATTATGGGGTAAGATTGGAAAGGTTCAGGCTATTTTCTCTGGAACAGAGGTGGTGGGGGTTATGTGATGCGAGGGAGACCTCATTACCATCACTGCTGTGTGTATCCAACCGGAGATGTGCTGTATGTCACGGTTGTCTTTGTTTCGATATCCTCACACACCCACGAACTAATCTACAACTGCCCTCTGACATCCATTGGCCATTGTCCTAGGATGACCCTGTTTCTGCTCCCTCCCCTTAGCCCTCTTAGAAGACACCACTGTACTTTTACAGCTCTGACCAAATGTTCAAAATACTGATGGCCTTATGAAGTAAGTAAAATAATATAGTTTCTAAATAGAGTGACTTGAAAAACTCTATTAACCCTGACTGAATAATCTACAATGAGAAGTTTCAAGTAAAAGTTAGCAAGAATAAGGGGGATTAAAGGGAATTCTTTTCCCCAAAGAGGGAGATGGGAATTGAGATTTCTCTGTCTGAAAGTGTGTTTGGGGTATGATGCATCATAAAATATAAAATGGTTTGGATGTGCACTTAAATATTATAGCCTACAATGCTATGGACCATGAGCTGAATAGAGGATTAGGCTGGACGGTTATCCGGTGGCTAATCTGAAATCAAATAGCCTTCTTCTATGTTACAGATTTCTCCAATTTTATGGTTCATCTCTCCAGCGTGGCCAGACTTTACCCCAACTCTTCCAATGCAGAAAGTCTCATCTATTCCCTCACTCCCTAGGGACTTAACTATTCCAACACACTCCTGGCTGATCTCACTATTGCACCATCTCGTACCCAAGATTATCCGAAGTTTCACTGCTCTTGTCTTCGCTTGCACCAAATCCTCTTGTGCTTCCTGATCTAAAGTAATTCACGGGGAGGGGTTTGGTGGAGGCAGGGTGGTTTGGTTTATGAAGATCCTGTTCATTCTAATACATAGGTAGTTTTGCTGAACAGGTTGTCTTTCAAAGCTCCTTGTTGAATGGTGAATGACATAGAAATCCTTTTGCTTTGCTCTGAGTTTTCACACACTTTTTCCTCGAGAGAAGAGTGAGGAATATTAAATTGAATGGAAGGCTGATTAGCAAGCTGGTAACCCAAGCAACGAGTCCTGTCCTTTGCTAAGAAACAAGTCCTGGAGGGGGTCTTGAACCTCTGGCTCAGAGGGAGTGATGCAGCCACAAGGCAGCAGCACCTCTCCAATGACTCTCTAACCGAAACAAACTGAGTCAAGCCTTTTGAATCTGAGTTGGATATTAGCAGAGGAACTGATTCGAAACATTTAAATACCCCCTGACAAAATTAATTGTGGTTTAAATGGCCCCACAGAGTGAGTGTATACCCTGCCCTGGGATTTTGCTGTTAACTTATGACTTTCATGTTTTCATCATCCAAAAAAAAGCCTCGTTCCAGGTGAGAGACACCCTCTCACTTGCATTGTCTATCACGCTCACCTAGACATAAAAGAATTAGAAGCAAACAGGTATACCTGAGTAAATTATCATAAATGTCATACTTACAGTTTCAGGTGTTGGCACACAAATTGAGAAAAGGTCTGTGGTTTCCTTTGAGCAGTTAGTTTCCTGGACCTGCAACTTCAATTTTACCATCAGACCTTGCTTCTTAAGAGTTACCTGGCCAAAAGAATAGGATTAGAAGGGAAGAATCAGTGTTGAATATGTAAACAATGTTGAACATTTAACAGGAGGGACATGACAGATACTGAGTCAGTGGGAGCATTAATAGAATGGGCATGGTTGTAAGCAAAGGGAAATGACAGGTCTTTATAATAACTTGTTACCATTGTGCATATTTCAGACCACCTCTCCCCAACTGTAAAAATACAACACACTCTCAAGAGGAAGAATTAAATTGCTTAGATACCAACAAAAAAGAAGAAATGTCACAATTACTAGAAGATTTCACTTCTGTAATTGGAATAAAGGAACGTGGGTTATAACAATATTTGATGTGACTCACTTTTACACAGATCTGTTTGACCACAGCAACAAGATTGTCGATTATCGAGTCTTCATTCAGCTGATCAATTGCATCATCTACAGCCTGCTCAAGTGATTGCCCTGAATGAAACAGCAAAGTGGTGAAATATCCAGACCTTTTAACCACATTTTCAATCAATGTCAGTGCTCCCCAACTTAACAATTTACTGACTAACATCTAATGTTGCTGTATTGTGAATATTTTCTGACCCAATTTTCACTTTTCCAGGCATAGCATTCCAAGGGCTGCTGCTATGGATCTGCCAGTATACATCTTGCCCAGTTGTCCTCTAGCATCATTGATATTTACCCAAAAGCAGGCAAAATGAGAGAGGAAAATCTGCATTGGTGCATTTTAAAGTGTAATTTGATGAGGGAAGAGGAACCGTGTTCAGTACTTGGGATACATTTAGTTAGAAATGCAAAACACAAGTTATTTTCACCTGTTTGGACTTTTGCATGTTATACTGACTGTGCGCTTAGCTCTAACAGCTAGCTGCAGCCCATTGTCTGTGAGGGCTGTAATATGAAACATTTTAAACAAGTTGAACAAGTACCATTAAATTACATTCTGACATTGTGTGAACTCCAGCAACAGTTCAAATCCTACCTGAGCCACAAATTTCTTGGGGAAGATTTAAAAATTGCAGGGGGCAAAAGTTTCTCAGTCAGTCAAAAACATTCCTTTCCCATACCTCAAAGTCATTAAATCAGTACCAGGAAACTATGGTGTGTGTTTTATAAATTCTAGCTATTCATCACTCTGAGGAATTAATACAGCTCTCTTTTGGAATTTGTATACTCGGTGTGTTTTAATAAATTCTCAAACTCATTCTCAAAAAAAAGTGATAACTGAATATTTAACCTAGCTCCTTCCATGCATTGTGACAAAACTTCATATAATGTTCCTCTGTCATCACTCATATATTTAACTCAGACAGGCCAGGCAGTATCCGAGGAGCAGGAATATCGATGTTTGGGCAAAAGCCCTTCATCAGAAATACAGCTTGGAGCCTCGGGGTGGGGGTGGGGGTGGGGGTGGGGGTGGTGGTGGTGGTGGAGAGATAATTGAGAGGGGGGGTGGGGCTGGGAGGAGGTAGCTGAGAGTGCAATAGGTGGATGGAGGTGGGATGAAGGTGATAGGTCAGAGGGGAGAGTGGAGGAGATAGTGGGATGGGAGATTGACAGATGGGATAGGTCATGAGGACGGTGCTGAGCTCCACTCAACACCTGGATGAAGAATGCCTTATCTTCCACCTCGAGACCCTTCAACCCCAGGGCATCAATGTGCACTTCACCAGTTTCCTCATTTCCCCTCCACCCACCTTACCCTAGTTCCAACCTTCCAACTCAGCACTGTCCTCATGACCTGTCCCACCTGTCAATCTTCCTTCCCACCTATCCACTCCACCCTCCCCTTTCACCTATCACCTTCATCCCCACCTCCATCCACCTCTTGCACTCACAGCTAACTTCCCCCCAGCCCCACTGCACCCCCTCCTCCACCCCCATTTATCTGTCCACCCCTGAGGCTTCCAGCTTCATTCCTGATGAAGGGCTTTTGCCTGAAACGTTGATTTTCCTGCTCCTCGGATGCTGCCTGACCTGCAGTGCTTTTCCAGCACCACCCTAATCTTGACACTGATCTCCAGCATCTTCAGTACTCATTTTCTCCTATTTAACTCAGATAGTCTAGTCCCTTGAGACAAGTCAAATAATATTGATGCTTGCCATCATATCTTCTTTAATTTGACATTTTTCTCAAGGAAAAATTCTCTGCCCTGGTAACTGTGGGAGAGATATCAATCGCTTGGCCCTCTTTTAAATGATTTCCAAGGCCATTCGTCTCTGCCAGGGTAGAGGCTGGCACTATGGTGCGAGATGAACAATGGTTGGCAGAATTCTGAAACACATGGAGATTGCTAAATTAAAATGATTTTAGAGGCATGTGTAACATAATATCAGTGCTTACCGTAGGAGTAGGCAATCTGGACTGCAACAAGGATGAAGATAATGGCCTTCATTCTGTCTGTGTACAGTGGCAGTGGATGCGATTCCTTTGTTTACCTTTCTGCTGCTCTTGTCCCTGCACTTTGGGCTTATATAGATCTATGCATGTACACACCATAAATTATTGAGCAATGATTAATCAGACTACTTTCAGCACTTGCTAATTACCTGGGAGCATACCATTAGTTAAAATAATGATTTCCCAAAACACTCATGCTCTGTGATCATTTTTATGAAGCATATTTTGCAATGTGTGACGTGTTCTCAATGTCCAGTTTCATCATGTGTTCTAAGGTAATTTCTGCAGTTGAGAAACGTCCCTCGTGGTGAGTTTAAACAAATGTGGGCTGTTGAATTCTCAGAAAGACAATCAGCCCCAAGTCATTAATGTGGTGCAACTGGAGCTGTCAGTCTTTGGCATGACTCTGACTGAGTGTTGCGTATGCCACAATCGATGGCAAGAGCACCTTCATAACCCACCTTCACATATCCCACTGCTCTATCCACAATCTCTTGTGTGTTTCAAGTTACAGAGTGTGTAAACATGAACCTCTCACCTTCTCTATTTACCTTGGCATCACCGTACATCTGTGCCTTTGTCTTTCAGATTTTCAGCAACTGTCCCTGTTCGGGCTGACAAAGGACTGTGATGGAGCTATGTGCAACAAAGGTTGTTGGGCATCTATGCTGAAAAGCTTTATGCGTTGTCAGGTACATCACAGAGTCCCTGTCACAACCTTCAAGCAGCATGGAGCTGTCTGACTCCAACTTGGCAAAAGGCTTCATGCTGAACTTGTCGTTTGATCTTTCCAGGGTGAAAGTACTGGTCAACTCCATGACAGAACTTGCAGACTCTGCCATGGTACGGTAACTGATAGTCACAATCTCCACTGCAGGAGCCTCATTATGTCAGAGGGTTGCAGTGAAAGCTCAGGCCGAGGTCATTAATTACCAGCCGACAGATATATAGATTGAGATCGCAATTTATTTTAATTTCACTGGCTATTGGCTGGTATCATTTATTGCCCATCCCTAATGCCTCTAGAGAAGGTGATGGCAAGCTGCCTTCTTGAACCATTTCCAGTCTGTGTATTGTGGGTACAGTGCCATCAACCATTCTGCAGCTGTTTTGCACAACTGAGTACTTACTGGGCCTTATCAAGAGGCATTTAAGAGTCAACTACATCGCTGTGGATCTGCAGTCACGTGTAGGCCAGACCAGACAATCAGTTCACATAAGGAAAGAGTTACAAGCACAGATTTAAAGCAAACCTAAAACAGAAATGTTTGGAGAGATTCAGCAGGTCTGGCAGCACCTGTAAAAAGAAAACAGAAGAAGCTTTGAATCAAGTGACCCTTTTTCATAACAGATTGAAGGCAAAGGGAGCAATGGCAAGGTGTCTGAACCCTTTTCTTCAACACAGCAATACATTCCTGTAAAGGAATACACTGCCCGAGAGGACAGTGGAAGTAGATTCAATCATAGTATTGGAAAAGGATTTGCGTCATTATCTAAAAGAAGAAAAACATGCTGACACAAGGGCCAAAGCTGGAGGAATGGGATTTCTGCAAAAGGTTGGCATGGACTTGAAGGGCAGAAGGGCCTCAATCTTCACTATAAATTCCCTCCGATTTAAGACGCTATATGATCAGATAGTTAGTGAAAAGACATTATTTTGGATAAAGTAAGGATGGGAGGATTTTCTTGGTGTGCCATTTATTTCAGGACCATAATTCCAAACTGAGCTGGTCCAACCTGCCTGCACTTGGCTCATATTCCTCCAAACCTTTCTTTTTTTCATGTACTTGTTCAAATGTATATTAAACATTGTGACTGTATCCACATCCGCCACTTCCTCTGGAAGTTCATTCGACATATGGACCACTTAAAAATATGCCCCCTACTCTTGAAATCCCTCACCCAAAGGAAATGTTATTCACATCAGATTTTATAAACCTCAACCTCCTACACTCCAGTGAAAAAAGGTCTTGAGAAAGAAAGTGTAAAACTGCAACAATTTAATAATTGAATAAGAATGTTTATTATAAGAAGCAATTCTGGATTTCATTGTAGTAATCAGTGCTATAGCATTGATTATATAGTATTTAAGCATAGTCAATTCATTTACATAGACTGAGAGCATATAGCATGGAAACAGACCCTATGGTCCAACTGATCCTTGCCAACCAAATTTCCCAATTTAAACTAATCCCATTTGTCTGCATTCGGCCAATATCCCTCTGAAGCTTTCCTATCCACATACCTGTACAAATGTCTTTGAAATGTTGTAATTGTACTCGCCACTATCATTTCCAATGTCAGTTCGCTCTATACACAAAGCACTCTTTGAAAACGTTGCCTCTCAAGTCCCTTTTAAATCTTTCCCTTCTCTCCTCGAACTTATGTCCTCTAGTTTTGCACTCCACTACCCAAAAATAACAAATATACCTTTGTTATTCACCTACTCTGTGTCCCTCTTGAAATTATAAACTTCGATAAGGTCACCCCTCGGTCAGCTACAATCCACCGAAAGAAGACTCAGTCTATTCAGCCTCTTTTTGTAACTCAAACCCTCCAGTCCTGCCAACATCCTTGCAAACCCTTTCTGCACCCTTTCCAATTTAATAATATAATTCTTATAGCATGGTGACCAGAACTGCACTCAGTACTCCAGAGTGACCTCACCAACGTTCTGTACAGCTGCTGCAAGATGTCCAACTCCAAGACTCAATGCTCTGATCAATGAAGGCAAGCATGCCAAATGCCGCCTTCATCACCCTGTCTACCTGTGACACCATTTTCAAGGAATTATGTACCTGAACCCCTTCGTCTCTCTGCTTGACAACATTTCCCAGGGCACTATCATTGACTATGTAAATCCTGCCCTGGTTTATCTTCCCAAAATGCAACACCTCATCTTTATCTCAATCAAACTCTATCATTCCTCAGCCCACTGACTTAGTTGATCAAGATCCCACTGTACTCTATCATAATCTTCTTCACTCTCCACAATGCCACCAATTTTGCTGTTATTTTCAAACCTATCAACCATGCCTCTGATATTCTCATCCAAATGATGTTTGCAAATGACAAACAACAGTGGACTGAGCACTCATCCCTGTGAAACATTGCTGGTCACAGGCCTCCAGTCTAAAAAACATCCCTTTAACATCTTCCTCTGTCTCCTGACAACAAGCCAATTTTGTATCCAATTGGCTAGGTCTCCCTGGATCCAATGTGATATACCTTTACGAAGCAGCACCATGCAGAACCTTGTCAAAAGCATTAGTGAGGTCCATGTGAACAAAACCCGTTACACTACCCTCCTCTATCCTCTTGGTAACGCTTCGGGTCCTGTGACCCTCCATCAGAACTAATGGTGGCTAGGAAAATGTTGGTTTACATGCAGAAGATAGGGTGGGGGGGAGGGAAAATGAGAAAATGATAGGTGGGGTTAGAGCCCAAAGAGAGAGAAGAACAGTCTGACCGACAAAGGAGCGGATGACAATCTGGCCAGGAGGGTAAATAGCCATTAATGGGAATGGTTAGAGGCTAAGAATGGGTTGTGTTTAATAGAAGATTAGGTGATAAAAGACCTGGTGTATGGGAGTTGGGGTAAAGTCATGGGAGGGCACAAGCCCCTAAAGTTATTGAAATCCATGTTGAGGCCTGAATGCTACAGGGTCCCCAAACAGAAAACGAGATGCTGTTTTTCCAACTTATGCTGAGCTTCGGTGGAGCACTGCAACAAACCTGAGACAAAGATGTTAGCCAGGGAACAGGGTGGTGTGTTGAAGTTTCAGGTGAGTGGAAGCTCAGGGTCAGTAGGTGTTCTGTGAAGCAGTCAGCCAGTCTGCACACTGTTTCTCAAATGTAAAGGAGACCACATTGTGAATAACAAATGCAGCAGACCAGATTCTGTAGAAAAACTGTTAGTCCATCTAGAAGGTGCATTGGGACCTTGGATCCTGAGGAGGGAGGGAGTAAATGGGAAGCTTTTACACCTTCTGTGGTTTTGGGAAAGGTGCTGTGGAGGTGTGTTGGGAGGAGGCTAGGGAGTCCTGAAGCTCATCGTCTCTACAGAAGACTGACATTGAGGAGAGGGGCATGTGTATCTGGAGATGGCAGAAATAGCAGCTGTAGCACTGAAGTGACAGGTTCTAAGAGAGCAAACCTCTCTGGTATCATCACATGACCTCTCTGAAACTGGGGAGCAACAGAAATGTGTCAGAATTAGGAGTGTTGTGTCAGCTGCCCTTCGCTTTTTTTTGGTTTCCAGTCTTTAACAGAGGGCAGTGAATGGTGCCAGTGTGCCCCAAGATGAATGGTGAGAATGTTACTGTTTCTTTTGTCTGTGTCTATGATTCTGTACAATGTTGTGGGATAATTGAGCTCTGATGTAAGAGGTTCAATTTTTAAACTTAACTTCCTGCCAAACTTTGTAATCTTCATTCTAAGCCACACATGCAAAACCAAAGTTAAGCAAAGGTGTAACAGAAATAAGCTCCGGCACTTTACCAATATGAAGCAACACCACATCAGGGTGTGCCCAACAATAGCTCGAGATGCCTCTCTGCAATTTTCTAATTGTTGCTAGCAAGAACTTGTTCATCCTCAGCTTTGTGTGTTTAAGGTATTGTTGCTGTCAAAAACTGATTCCCACATTTGTTGGTGTCAGGAGTTTCTGTTCTCCTTTGACTGTCCATCATGACTCTTATATTCTGAAAACTGTCTACAAATTCTCAGAGATGTGTACATAGATAAAACGGGGTAGGTATAGCATCTGTTGGCTTTTAACTTCTCCCTTCTGGTTATCTAAGAGCCCATGCTCAGTTTCAAGTGAAAAAGCAATTTATTTGTACTTTTCCCATTTGTTATACTCCTCCTGCTTCTCACAGTGTGATCTTCTCCACACAAATTAGTGTCACTTTCCTGAGCTCCACCAATCAGACTACAAGGTGACCTTTAGTTTCTTTAGATTTTAATCCCCTGCCCTACTTCCATTCCCACTCACTGTCCTCGGATTTGAACACTAAGGGCTGAATCTTTCGATATTTTGGCAAACTGTCATTTTAGTTGAGCATTTCTTGGAAGCCTTCCTGTCTCCAGTGCTCTTCCTTGATTATGCACACTACCCCAATGGTGCCCCCTTGTCCAATGCTAGGCAGATTCTACCACTTGTAGCTGGGACTACTCGCCGCTGCCCTGACACCTTACCGTTGGAGCTGTATTTGTGTGTCTGGACAACGGCTGGTATTCCGGAGTTAGAGGCAGCTCAATTTTGCCATGGACGTGAAAGGAATATTGAGACTGGGTTTCACAGACAGTGACCTCGAGGTTCAGAGCGGTGCCAAGGAAGGGCTGCCCCGTTCCCTGAAGAGAGACAGACAATGCCACACCACCAGACTGTTATCAGCCTGGTCTGAGATTGACACCCCATGTCAATGTTGTCCCCACAGCACAGTGTAATGCCCAATGTGTCGTAAGAAGGACAATTATCATTCCCACCCCATCAGGGTGAGTACCACCACAACTGCTACTGCACACTCACGCTACCTCTCCTCTTACACCCACCTCTCAATAAGGCACACACTCTACAACTCTTAGTATTGTAGGCAGCATCTTCTCTCAACCACCCCAGCTCCCCACACAACACTACTAATCCTGAATGCTCTCTGTGCTGCCTATTCACTCACTTATCATCTTTCCCCAAACTGTACCAGCACTAACAGCTGTGCCATTGCATTTCACTCAGTCCCTCCCTTTCTCTCATCCCAGGAGAAAATGGCCCAGAAGACGGAGGAAGGATCCAGGATGGGTAGTAGAATGCCTGACATCCATTTCCTTACTCCCTATTAAGGGTGTTTCTTGGCACTGGGACAATTCCTGCTGAACGATCCAGGTCTCACTAACTGTGTAAGAAGCGATGTTCATTGTGGTGCAACTCTCTCATTAACCTTACCATCAATGTTGTTTTCACCTTCTACAATGTATAACCCCTGGCCGCGCGCACCTTCCTTCTCTTTTGTGCCATGCAGGTACCAGCGGGATGTCTGCAATCAAGAGGACAGTGCTCAGGACTGTCCCCTCTTCCACCTCACAGCGTGAAGCTACAGATCCCTCAGAGGAAGCACTGGCAAGGCTGGCTGTGGTACCCTCCTCCAGCTCAGAGACTGACAGCTGATTAGACACATCTTTTCGACTCGAATCAGGAACACGTGGTGGTTAGACTTTCACCATAACCTCTCTGCAGCCGGTCAAGGTAGGAATGCCTAGGCCATACAGTCATAGAGTCATACAGCAGGAAACAGACCCTTTGGCCCAGTTCCTCCTTGCTGACCAAATTTCCCAAACTGAACTTGTCCTATTTGCCTATGTTTGCCCCATATCCGATTAAATCTTTCCTGTCCATGTACCTGTCCAAATTTTGTTTAAATGTTCCGATTGTACTCGCCTCAACCAATTCCTGTGTCAGTTCATTCAATGTACACACTCCCCTCTGAGTGAAAACATTGTCTCTTGAGTCCCTTTTAAATCATTGCTCTCACACATTAAACGTATGCCCTTTAGTTTTGGACTCTCCTACCCCAGGGAGAAGATCTTTGCTCTTCACCTTATCTATGTCCTCTATTTTATAATCCTTTATAACATCACTGCTTGGTCTCCTATGCACCAAGGAAAACATCCCAGCTTTATAACTCAAACCCTCCAGTGCCAATGACATCCTTGTAATTCTTTTCTGCATCCTTTCCAATTTAATAATAATCTTTCTATAGTAAAGCGACTAGAATTGTGCACGGTACTTCAGAACAGTCTCACCAATGTCCAGTCCCATTGCAACATGACATCCCAACTCCTGTCCTCAATAATCTGGCCAATGAAAGCAAGCATGCCAAACACCTTCTTCACCACCCTGTCTTCTTGGGACAATACTTTCTAGGAACTGTGCGCCTGAACCCCTAGGTCTCTCTGCTTGACAATACTCCTCAGTGCCCTTTCATTAACTGTGTAAATTCTGCCTTGGTTTGTCTTCGCAAAATGCAACACCTCACATTTACCTAAATTGAACTCCATTTGTCACTCTGCAGCCTATTGACTTAGTTGATCAAGATCTCACTGTGCTTTCTGATAGCCTTCTTCATTGTCTACTCTGCCACCAGTTTTGGTGTCATCCACAAACCTACCTACCATGCATCCTATATTCTCATCCAAGTTATTTTTGTAAATGACAAACAACAGTGGACTCAGCACTCATCCCTATGGAATACTGCTGGTCACAGGCATACAGTCTGTAAAGCAACGCCCACCACCATCCTCTGTTACCTACTGTCAAGCTAATTTGATTAAATGCTTTTTGGGATATATGTCTTGATTAAATTTAAAATACAAGCCATAATTATTAATTTAACCTGGGGCAGTGTTTTGTAGAGGAATATGACGGTGTTATTTTCTGGGTCTGTAGATTGTGAAGGAGCAGAAATGGCCTTTAGTAGAGTGATATGCGCTTCTTGTCAGATGTGGGAGTTTAAAGAGAGTTTAAAGGCTACTTCAGATTATATCTGCAATAAATGCTGTTGGTTGTGAATCTTATCAGATCGAATGGATCGGTTGGGGAGACAGTTAGAAGCAATGAGGAATTTGCAACAGCAACAGTATGTGATGGATGGCAGTTATAGGAAGGGGGGAAAAGTCTCAGATAAAGAGAGATAGGTGGGTTAATTCCAGGAAAGATAAGAGTGGTAGGCAGCTAGAGATTAGATTGCTTACAATGTGAAAACAGGCCCTTTGGCCAAACAAGTCCACACCAACCCTCCGAAGAGCAACCACCCAGGCCCATTCCCCTACATTTGCCCCTTCACCTAACACTACGGGCAATTTAGCATGGCCAATTCACCTAACCTGCACATTTTTGGACTGTGGGAGGAAACCTGAGCACCCGGAGGAAACCCACGCAGACACGGGGAGAATGTGCAAACTCCACACAGACAACTGCCTGAGGTGGGAATTGAACCCGGGTCTCTGGTGTTGTGAGGCAGAAGTGCTAACCACTGTGCCACTGTGCCGCAGGAGCCTTCTGTGGGTTTTCCCATTTCAAACAAGTATGCTGTTTTGGAAAATGTAGGGGGTTATGGATTCTCAGGAGGACATAGTACGAACAGCCAAGTTTATGGTATTGAGACTGGCTCTAATGCAACGAGGCGTATATCGGGTTCCAAGAGATCAATTGTGTTAGGGTTCTATAGTCAGAGGTACAGACACATGTTTCTGTGGCCAGTAGTGAAAAATCAGAATGGTGTGTTGCTTCCCTGGTGCCAGGATCAAGGATGTCTCAGAGAGGGTGCAGAATGTTCTCAAGGGGAAGAAGGGCCAGCAAGAGGTCATTGTACACATTGGAACCAATGACATAGGAAGGGAAAAGGTTGAGATTCTGAAGGGAGATTACAGAGAGTTAGGCAGGAATTTAAAAAGGAGGTCCTCGAGAGTAGTAATATCTGGATTACTCCCAGTGCTATGAGCCAGTGAGGGCAGGAATAGGAGGAGAGAGCAGATGAATGCATGGCTCAGGAGGTGGTGTATGGGAGAAGGATTCACATTTTTGGATCATTGGAATCTCTTCTAGAGTAGAAGTGACCTGTACAAGGAGGATGGTTTGCATCTAAATTGGAAGGGGACTAATATACTGGCAGGGAAATTTGCTAGAGCTGCTTGGGAGGATTCAAACTAGTCGGGTGGGGGTGGGTGGGTGGGACCCAGGGAGATAGTGAGGAAAGAAGTCAATCTGAGACTGATAAAGTTGAGAACAGAAGCGAGTCAAACTGTCAGGGCAGGCAGGGACAAGGTAGGACTAATAAATTAAACTGCATTTATCTCGATGCAAGGGGCATAACAGGGAAGGCAGATGAACTTAGGGTATTGTTAGGAACATGGGACTGGGATATCATAGCAATTACAGAAACATGGCTCAAGATGGGCAGGACTGGCAGCTTCATGTTCCAGGATACAGCAAGGATAGAAAGGGAGGCAAGAGAGGAGGGGGAGTGGCGTTTTTGATAAGGGATAGCATTACAGCAGTGGTGAGGGAGGATAATCCTGAAAATACATCCAGGGAAGTTATTTGAGTGGAACTGAGAAATAAGAAAGAGATGATCACCTTATTGGAATTGTATTATAGACCTCCTAATAGTCAGATGGAAATTGAGAAACAAACTTGTATGGAGAGTCCTTATTCAGTGAGTAGTAAGGGTATGGAATGCTTTGCCTGCAACGGTAATAGATTCACCAACTTTACGTATTTTAAGTTGTCATCAGACAAGCATATGGACGTACATGGAATAGTGTATGTTAGATGGGCTTCAGGTTGGTATGACAGGTCGGCCCAACATCGAGGGCTGAAGGGCCTCTACTGTGCTGTAATGTTCTATATTCTATGAGATCTCAGCTATCCGTAAAAATAATAGGGTGGTTATGGTAGGGAATTTTAACTATCCAAACATAGACCGGGACTGCCATAGTGTTAAGGGTTTAGATGGAAAGGAATTTGTTAAGTGTGTACAAGACAATTTTCTGATTCAGTATGTGGATGTACCTACTAGAGAAGGTGCAAAACTTGAATTACTCTTGGGAAATAAGGCAGGGCAGGTGACTGAGGTGTCAGTGTGGGAGCACTTTGGGGCCAGCAACTATTATTCTATTAGATTTAAAATAATGATAGAAAAGGATAGACCAGATCTAAAAGTTGAAGTTCTAAATTAGAGAAAGGCCAATTTTGATGGTATTAGGCAAGAACTTTCAAAAGCTGATTGGAGGCAGATGTTCGCAGGTAAAGGGACAGCTGGAAAATGGGAAGATTTCAGAAATGAGATAACGAGATTCCAGAGACAGTATATTCCTGTTAGGGTGAAAGGAAAGGCTGGTAGGTATAGGGAATGCTGGATGACTAAAGAATTTGAGGGTTTGGTAAAGAATAAGAAGGAAGCATATGTAAGGTTTAGACAGGATAGATCGAGTGAATCCTTGGAAGAGTATAAAGGCAGTAGGAATATACTAAAGAGGGAAATCAGGAGGGCAAAAAGGGGACATGAGATAGCTTTGGCAATTAGAATTAAGGAGAATCCAAAGGGTTTTTACAAATACATTAAGAACAAAAGGGTAACTAGGGAGAGAATAGGGCCCCTCAAAGATCAGCAAGGCAGTCTTTGTGTGGAGCTGCAGAATATGGGGAAGATACTAAATGAGTATTTACTGTGGAAAAGGATATGGAAGATATAGAATGTAGCGAAATAGATGGTGACACCTTGCAAAATGTCCATATTACAGAGGAGGAAGTGCTGGATGTGTTGAAATGCATAAAGGTGGATAAACCCCCAGGACCTGATCAGGTGTACCCTAGAACTCTGTGGGAAGCTAGAGAAGTGATTGCTGGGCCTCTTGCTGAGATATTTGTATCATCGATATTCACAGGAAGACTGGAGGTTGGCTAACGTGCTAGTGTTTAAGAAGGGTGGTAAGGACAAGCCAGGGAACTATAGACCAGTGAGCCTGAAGTCGGTGGTGGGCAAGTTGCTGGAGGGAATCCTGAGGGACGGGATCTACATGTATTTGGAAAAGCAAGGACTGATTAGGGATAGTCAACATGGCTTTGTGCGTGGGAAATCATGTCTCACAAACATGATTGATATTTTTTGAAGAAGTAACCAAGAGGGCAGAGCGGTAGATGTGATCTATATGGATCTATAAGGCGTTCGACAAAGTTCCCCATTGGGAGACTGGTTAGCAAGGTTAGGTCTCACAGGATAAAGGGAAAACTAGCCATTTGGATACAGAACTGGCTCAAAGGCAGAAGACAGAGAGTGGTGGTAGAGGGTTGTTTTTCAGACTGGAGGCCTGTGACCAGTGGAGTGCCAAAAGGATCGGTGCTGGCTCCTCTACTTTTTGTCAATTACATAAATGATTTGGATGCGAGCATAAGAGGTACAGTTAGTAAGTTTGCAGATGACACCAAAATTGGAGGTGTAATGGACAGTGAAGAGGGTTACCTCAGATTACAACAGGATCTTGATCAGATGGGCCAATGGGCTGAGAAGTGGCAGATGGAGTTTAATTCAGTTAAATGTAGAGTGCTGCATTTTGGGAAAGCAAATCTTAGCAGGACTTATACACTTAACGGTAAGGTTCTAGGGAGCGTTGCTGAACAAAGAGACCTTGGAGTGCAGGTTCATAGCTCCTTGAAAGTGGAGTCGCAGGTAGGTAGGATAGTGAAGAAGGTGTTTGGTGTGCTTTCTTTTATCGGTCAGTGTATTGAGTACAGGAGTTGGAAGGTCATGTTGTGGCTGTACAGGGCATTGGTTAGGCCACTGTTGGAAGATTGCGTGCAGTTCTGGTCTCCTTCCTATCGGAAAGATGTTGTGAACCTTGAAAGGGTTCAGAAAAGATTTGCAAGGATGTTGCCAGGGTTGGAGGATCTGAGCGATAGGGAGAAGGTGAACAGGCTGTGGCTGTTTTCCTTGGATCATCAGAGGCTGAGGGGTGACCTTATAGAGGTTTACAAAATTATGAGGGACATGGATAGGATAAATAGACAAAGCCTTTTCCCTGGGATCAGGGAGTCCAGAACTAGAGGGCAAGGGTTTAGGGTGAGAGGGGAAAGATATAAAAGAGACCTAAGGGGCAATCTTTTCACACAAAGGGTAGTATGTGTATGGAATGTGCTGCCAGAGGAAGTGGTGGAGGTTGGTAAAATTGCAACATTTAAAAGGCATTTGGATGGGTATATGAATAGGAAAGATTTTGAGGAATGTGGGCTGGGTGCTGGCAGGTGGGACCAAATTCGGTTGGGATATCTGGTCGGCATGGCCGGGTTGGACCGAAGAGTCTGTTTCCATGCTGTACATCTCCATGACTCTATGACTCTACATGTTGGACTACTCTATCACTGAGGATGGGAATATTTAAGACCTTTAATTGTCCACTACCATTCATGATGCCTGAGGAGTGTTGGACATCATGGAGATACCTGTGATCCTGGGTGGATTCAAAACACACCTTCAATACATTTCTTTGGTGATGCCTGCTCAGCCAGAGGCCTCTGAAATGTCCACCTTCTTTCTCAACTGAGGATTCCCTGCCATCATGGTTGACAGGGCCCATATCAGCGATAGGGACCTCCGTGTCCTCACTTACCATACCACCACCATCCACAATTAGCTATATTTCCACCACCTCCAGGGGGATGTCACTGCCATATTCCCCTCCCCTCCCTTGTCAGCAGGGACTGTTCCCTCTGGAACACTCTGGTCCACTCCTCCTTCACTCCCAACAGCCCTCCGTAGCCCCATGTCATCCTCCCCTACAACCGCCTAGGTACATTCTCCCTCTTCACCATCCAAAGCCCCAAACACATCATCCAGGTGAATGGACTGCTTCACAGAATCTAGTTGACTGTATTCACTGCTCACAGTCTGGTCACCTCTACATTGGGGAAACAAAACGTAGACTAGGTGCAGAACACCTACTTTCTACTCCCAAAAAATTGACCTTGAGCTTCCAGTTGCCTGCCATTTCAACACACCACAGTGAACAACATCGCTGTCTCAGGCTTGCTACAGTGCTTCAGCGAAGCTCAGCACAAACTGGAAAAACAGCACCTCATTTTTAAACATTTTACTGCCTTCTGGACTTATTATCGAGTTCAATAATTTTCGGGTTTGAGGTACCTTTATCCCATGTCCTTACCCCAACCTCATACACCAGGCCTTGTCATCACATGGGTTGCTTACCACATACAACCCATTGTCAGCCATTAATTGTCTCCATTGGCAGCTGTTCATTCTCCCAGACTGCCCTTTCCCCATTCCATCATCTGTCCAACTGCCGTTCCTCTCTCACTCTGGGTTTCATCTCCATCTACTATTTATTCCCCACCATCTCCGCAGCCCATCTTCAGCATGAATACTAACCTTTTCCTGGTTACAATCAGCTCTCAGGAAAGGTCATTGGACCTGAAACATTCACTCTGCTTTCTTTCCATGGATGCTGCCAGACCTGTTGTGTTTTTCCAGCAATATTTGGTTTTATTTCTGGCCTCTGTCTCTTATTGGGCCAAGCAGATAGCAACTATGATTAGTGCCAGCAGCTTAGCCATTACAACTGGAGATGCAGTGCTAAAGCAATTTGATGATCTGTGATGAACCAAGGTCTCTTTAGAGCCAAAATTAAATTAAACCAAAAATATTTCTGGAAATGGGGTAGTGGTGGTAGGGGGAATAGCCTTGTGTAATACATTATTTCTATGATGTTCAACTATGGTTGTGGTTACTATAGGGATGAAGCTTCAATATTGGAGCTATGTTCCTTTATTCATATAGACGATAGGCCTGAAATTCCTTCAGACAGTAGTTTCTCCATATCCAATTTCCACACATCTTTAAAAAGTGAATCTTTCCCAGCTTTCAGTCTCAGCGCTGAGGATTTTGGTCTCCTTCGCATGCTGTGCTATGATCTCCCACATCGGGTGTCTTACAGCGAATTCTCAAAGTTTAGATTAGATTAGATTACTTACAGTGTGGAAACTGGCACTCCGGGCCAACAAGTCCACACCAACCCGCTGAAGCGCAACCCACCCAAACCCGTTTCCCGACACTCTGCCCCTTCACCTAACACTACGGGCAATTTAGCATGGCCAATATCTTTATTCTAGAAGAGTCTGTCGACTTGAAACATTCATACTGATTTATCTTCAGATATACTGCCAGACTTGCTGAGTTTCTAGGCAATTGCTGTCTGCCTACCAGGTATGTGTTAACAACTCTGAAAATTTGTACAGTTTCCAAACAAAAAGGATCATAATGGACAATTTATCAATCAAAGGAGAACAGAAGCTTCTGTCACATTCAAGAATAAAAGCCAGTTCCAAGCAGTCACAATGCCTTAATCACAGAATGTTGAAAATGACCAAATATTTCCTAATCACAATTAGAAACTTGCAGAGAGGGATCTGCCAGCTCAGTTATGTCAACATCAGTTAAAACATTGCTTTCATATTTGGGACTACAATGCCCATGAAAACAAACAATCATGAAGAAATAATTACATTTTAGGCAGTTAATCAATGACAGAGAGTGGTAATTACAATAACCAAAATTTTTTCTCATTCATTAATGGGATGCCTGTGTTCCTGGCAATGCTGACATCGGTCGCTCATCCCTAATTACATTTGGACTGAATGAAATGTTAGGTATTTTCACAGGGGCATTTCAGAGTCACATTGCTGCAGATCTGGAGTCATATGTGGGCCAGGCCAGGCCAGGTAATAAAGACAGAATTCTGACCATTATTATTCCATACTGTCTCCATATCTTCTTGCTACAAAATAAAATCACTTCATACATACTAAATTTCATCTGCCACTTGTCTTTCCATTTCATGAATTTGTCTGTAACCTCAGGTCCTCCTCACATTTCACCATGTTTCCAAATGTTGTATTATCTACAAAGTTTGAAATTTTACTCTGTACAACACGGTCTAGGTCATTTATATATGTCAGGAGAAGGAATACCACTACCTTCGAACTCAACTACAAACTTTCACCTGTCCGAGAAAAATCTGTTCACTAGCACTGTTTCTTGTCGCTCAGTCAATTTCATACAGACTTTACCGCTGTCCTTTTCACTGAATGAGATATAACTTAATTAAGACATCTGTCCTGCAGCACTTTATAAAATGCTTTATAGAAGTCTACACTCTACACACTTCCATCAACAGCATTGCTCACTTCAATCATCTCTGTTAATTCACCAAGAACCTCAAGAAAATTAGTTTAACAAATGTGTCCTTAACAATTCCTCATTGGTTGCTTCAATTTTGCTGCACTTGTTTCAGTGATTATTAATTTTGTCCCCAAATTATCATGTCTCGAGTCACAGCCACCAGTTAAGCAAAACTGATTGGCCTGTTGTTAACAGGTTTATTTTTGCAGCCTTTGCTCATCAAGGGGGTGATATTTGTAATCCTCCAATCCTCTGACATTACTGCTATATTTGAAGAAGATTGGAAAGTTATGGCCAGTGTCTCTGTAATTGCGACTCTTGTTTCTCTCAATAATTTTGAATGCGTCTCAACCAGTCTTGGTGCGTTCTCAACGTACAGGCAATTCAATACTTCCTTATCGATTTTAAATCTTCAAATGATCTCTTTTACTATTTTCTGCACATTGTCTTATTCCTTGGTAAAGGCAGATATAAACTATTTATTTAGTAGTTCAGTCATGACCCCCTGTTCCTAATTGTAAATCCCTTTTTACTGCACCAATGAAGCTGGTACAATGTTTTTTTAGTCATGTGGAAGTGTCAGTACACTCACATCAAAATTGTTAGCTGCTGGATGGGAACCAGTCAGAAAAATGAGAATGAAATCCTGCTGTTAAATTTTAGCACAACCTCCACAGACCTGAGCAGTCACCAGTTGTTCCATATCGGAGATAAGCTTTGGACTATTATATACCACAGCTGAAAACTCCAGAGGTTCTGCGTTTGCTACTTTTAGTGGTATGAGTTTACATTCATTTTGTTTCCTCATGGTTATTTTAAGTGGGTTTGCTGTTTAAACTGACTGCTGATTTTCACTGCACTGATAAAGTACCCACACACAAACTTGTGTTAGAATTAGACCTTCACTCATCCAACAGAAGCTCTCTAAACAGGTGGCATCCACAAGTTATACAACAACATTAAGAATAATCCTTTCTATATTATATCTAACTTTCCATTCTGAAAATAGTGGAAATGTGATTTTCTGATAGTGGGGTGTGTGATCATAAATATATCTATTATAATGAGTGTGGGATCAGCAAATTAGCCATCGTCAGAGAGACAAGAGTGTCTCACTCTGTGGAATCATTGGAATTCTTCAGGATGTGAATAGTGGGAATTTTAACTTGGAGAAGTTGATCTTTAACTCCCCAGCCAGATCTGTAATCTACTGGTCAGTTTCACTCCTGACTTGGAATAAAATCTGAGGGTGTCTGGCAATGCTCAGGCAGCCCCTGAGGAGAGGTTACCAGCAAGAAGCAACATCATGGCCAGTGCGATTCAGGAGGATCTTGTGGGGAGGCTGGTGTCTCGGCAGAGGAGAGCTAACCTTTATTGTTGGGACAATTACTGCTTCCATTCCAGAAGACATTAGAAAAACTAAGTCTTTCAAACTTTGGATGTTTTCCCAGCTAGGTTACTCCACGGGGAACAACCAGTGGATTCCCAGTCAGGTCAATTGTTGTAAAATTGATCAGGTCAAAAAATGTTACCAAAGTGCAGCAACAAAATATAACCCTGCCTTGTCACTTGCTACATAAAGTTGTTGCACATCTGAAACTATCAGCACCAGGTCATGTTAGGGTTAAAATTGTTGTTGTGATCTCTAGTTCAGTCTCATTAGCCTACAACACTCTGTATGAAAATGCCTCTCTCCTGTCTCTGCTCTTGTAGAACTCAGTCACTGAAAATTCCTTTTTTGAAGATCCAGATATCACAAGAGGCAACATAAAAAATATAATTTTACTTTATTTCATGGCTTTTGGAATAGATATATTCTCTGTAGATCCAGCAACCACTGTCCCTCAGTATGTGACAATGGTAGTATACAGAATCTATATTAGAATACAGAATTCTTGGCAGATCTAAGATTATTCACAATCATTGAAAGAGAACTAGAAGTTAGTAACAAAAACAAAAATTGCTGGAAAAACTCAGCAGGTCTGGCAGCATCTATGGAGAGAAATTGGAGTTAACTTTTTGGATCCAGTGGCCCTTCCTCAGAACTGATAGAAGCTAGGAAAAAAGTTGAGTCTTATGCATAAGATGTAGTGGAGGGACAGGGTAAGGAGCAAACAATAGGTAGAGATAGAGCCCAAAGAGAGAAGAATGGTTAACAGACGAAGGAGTGGATAGCGGTTAGCCTAGGAGAATGAAGGGCTTTTGCCCGAAACATCAATTTTCCTACTCCTCAGATGACCTACTGTGCTTTTCCAGCACCACTCTAATCTAGGAGAATGAAAGGCTGTTAACAGGGGCAATATATGGCTTATGGTCGGTATAGTATAGGAGCAGAACATGTGATGACAAAGCCTTGTTTATGGGGGTAGGGGAAAGCATGGGGAAAGAGCTTAAGCCATATAATTGCTGATCTCAATATTAAGTTCAGAAGGCTGTAGCATTCGCAAGAGGGAAAAGAGGTGTTGTTCTTCCAGCTTGTGCTGAGCCTCACTGGGGAGCACTGCAGCACCCCTGAAACAAAGATACTGGCCAGGGAACAGGGGGCTTGTTGAAGTGGCAGGCAACTAGAAGCTCAGGGTCATTTTTGTGAACAGAACATAGATGGTCACCCAGTCTACACTTCATTTCTCCACATTGTGAGCAGCAAGTGGCATTACATTAGATTGAGCGAAGTACAGATAAAGCACTGCTACATCTGGAAGGTGTGTTTGGGCTCTTGGATACAGAGGAGGGAGGAAGTAAACAGGCCCTTGCAGGGGAAGGTGTGGTGAGGCTGTAGGGAATACGCTGAGAGTGAAGGAGGAGTGAACCAGGGTGTCCCAAAGGGAATGCTCCTTATGGAAGGCTGACAAGAGAGGCGAGGTGAATGCGTGTCTAGTGGTGATACCCCACTGGACGTGGCTGAAATGGCACCTAATGCTCCTTTCAATGTGGGTGTTGATGGGATGGTAGGTGAGGACAACCCTATCACTGTTGTCGGAGGGAAAAGGGGATGTGGGCCAAAGAGCTGGAGATGGGTCAGATCTAGTTGAGGGCCCTGTTGACCACAATGCTGGGGAATCCTCAGTTGAGGAAGAAGGTGGACATTTCAGAGTCTCCCTCCTCAACGTTGGCTATGACCTTGAAGTGAGATATGAGCCAGGTACCAGGATCACATCAGACACACTGGGCAGATTATCAACCCACACGCTAAGAGCAAGATATTTCTCTTGATTTACACGTGGACGTTCGATACAGTGAAGCTGAAGGTGTTCTTGAGGTTGATCTGTTACACTTTAGCCAGAGCCAGTGTGAGCAGGTTGCAATCAGCATCTCCTGAAAATGCACAACTACAGGAGTTGTCAAAGATAATCATTCAGGAGATGGATTGATAGCATTAAAGAAGTACTTGGAAGATTAGTTCAGAGTCAAACTTGGTGTATCACAGTAAGTCATTTTTAAGTGCAATCAAGTTCTAATACCAAAAGCACCACTCCAAAGTATTACATCCACATTATACCATATATTGATGGGTATTGAACACACATGATGGCTAGCTGGTTATTCTGTGTATGAGTCAGTGAAAAGATAGGATGTGAGGTGTGTCATCAACAGCAGGGGGAGTCTACATCCACACAATGTTCCATCGGCTCTTGGATGAAAGTAGCAAAAGACCTATTCACAGTTCACAGAGCAGATTATAGTCCTGTGATGGACTGGTTCTCTAAACATCCCTTCTTCAACAAGCCAGCAAATTAAAAAAAAGGATGTGACTGACGTTGACGCAATGTGCACTATTTTCAGATTATCTGGTGCTCAAAATCAGGTAAGACCTGATAATGGGCTGCAGTCAATCAATAAACTATTTAAAGTGACATACTGAATTGGGGAGTGATCCATGTCACATAATCACCCCAGTATCCATGCTCAAATGGTCCATCAGAACAAATGTCAAATCAGTTTTCATTATTTGTGGAACAACAAGGCATGATTTTCACACTGCATTGCTGAATTTCAGAACCACATCAATGCAGAAGGAATTAGCATCCCCAGCACAAATTATACTCAGATGGCAAGTGCAAACACCCTTATCCAGCAACCAATTGTTTAACTATTTGGTGATACAGGACATTCTACTTCAAAGACAGAGGAGGATGGAAGAGACAACCATCAGTGAGCAGGTAAAGAATGACCAAAACTATACACTGGGCACAGAATGAGAGTTGGAAATACAATTGCAAATACTTGGACACCAGTAAAGTTTTCAAATATATGCAACCAGTCCCAATCATAGGAGCTCATTACTGATCAATGTATGACACATCAGTAGTGTGTTGGAGAGAGTAAAGAAGCCTGGTCCAATGACAATGATTGTGCAGTGTGCTAAGTGACAGCAGGAAGACAATCAAGTTGCCAAACAAGTGTAACAAATATCAAAGCATAACTCTCCACTCAGCCAGACAATCAGCAAACCTTCAAGGTGTTACAATGAAGTATGAAATATTAGTCTTGTAAACACTGTTTTACCAGTTTGCATAATTATTAAATATCCTGTAATTATTTACACCATGTGTATATGTTTGGGATACATGTATCTTTGGAAAAAGGGGGTTGTCATGTTATGTCTCACAGTTAATATGTCAGTCTCCTTTAAAAGACAATATTACTGTATTGTAACATGGCTGTTTTCCCTGAAGCGTCGGAGGCTGAGAGGTTTACAAAATCATGAGGGGCATGGATAGGATAAATAGGCAAAGTCTTTTCCCTGGGGTCAGGGAGTCCAGAACTAGAGGGCATAGGTTTAGGGTGAGAGGGAAAAGATATAAAAGAGACCTCAGGGGCAACATTTTTGCACAGAGGGTGGTACTTGTATGGAATGAGCTGCCACAGGAAATGGTGGAGGCTGGTACAATTGCAATATTTAAGAGGCATTTGGATGGGTATATGAATAGGAAGGGTTTGGAGGGATATGGGCTGGGTGCTGGCAGGTGGGACTAGATTGGGTTGGGATATCTGGTCGGCGTGGACAGGTTGGACCGAAGGATCTGTTTCCATGCTGTACATTTCTATGACTCTGTGTGACCTGACAGAATAAAGCCTTTCATGATACGATCATTGCATTGTAACATGTGACCTGACAGAATCAAGCCTTCCCAAGCATGATTGCAATTGAAAGCATGTTGGCCTGGGCAAATTAATAGCTTCATATTAGCAAGAACGTTTATATGCCTATGAATATTATGGTTGAACAGAATAGTTGTAATAAACGTCTGTTGGCTTCTCAAATACATTGATATTCATTCTCAGTTTTGTTTTAATGTTACAGAAGATAACATGAGCATTGCTGCACCAGGAGAAGCACACTGCTAGAGGTAAAGTCACGCCAAATCCCTCCTGGAAACAGCTTTGTATTCCCTGTCGTTAGAAGGTGAAGTATACAAATAAATTTGCTGATGGTTTTGGGGAGATCCTACACACACATTGGGTTGCACCTTTCTGGAGAAGTTGGAAGATGGATTTGATTGGGTGGCGTACGTGTTTCCTTTGTGAAACTGGATCTGGCATCAGTTTTCCTCCCGAGTCTGGACCTTAATTGGATAAAGACCAGGTCTACTATCCAATGAGGCTGTAAGAGAGTAAGCTGCTGACAGAATGAGCAGGATAAATAGGAGTATGTCAGCAGCCATTGCTGTAGCTGCTGATGAGAACTTTGGTTGAATTGCTGTCCCTTTTGAGGCAGGTGACTGTAAATATTTGTCAGGTATATTTGGAAGAGAACAAACTCTGAACAATCATCTCTCCAAATGGCTGAAAAGTTCAAAGGAAAAGATTTTGTCATATTCATTTGTTTAGATTCCCTACAGTGTGGAAACAGGCCCTTCAGCCCAACAGGTCCACACCAACCCTCCTAAGAGTAACCCACCCAGACCCATTTCCCTCTCACTAATGCACCTAACACTAAGGGCAATTTAGCATGGCCAATCCAACTAACCTGCACATCTTTGGACTGTGGGAGGAAACCAGAGCACCCGGAAGAAACCCACACAGACACAGAGATAATGTGCAAACTCCATACAGTCACCTGAGGCTGGAACTGAACTCAGGTCCCTGGTGCTGTTAGGTTGCAGTGCTAACCAATGAGCCACTGCACCTTCACCTTGCTTTGTCAGAAAGAATGCACTTTCAAACATGTGGATGGACAGTGACGAGCAGACTGCTGCTTTTTGCCTTTTCTTTTGCATTTTAGTACAGCCTGCAATACAGAAATAACACACATGGAAGCAAAGTAGTGAATAGAGAGGAGCCATTTTGAGGGAGCCTCTGGGGATGTGAATTATTTGGCATTTTCCCAATAGCACCATGTGAAGACTTTATAGATAAAAATATTCCAAATAATCCAGGCACCTCTGACTCCACACCATCCCTTTGTAGCTAACAGCCCAACTAGTTCAACTGTTTTAGGTCAACCAATAACCTTGCCACACAGTGGGAAACTTTTCCATATTGGCCCCCATATATTAATGCTGAAGCAATGTCACAGTGCCCTATTATGGGACTGACACCCTTTCAACTGGTTAAATTTGGTTTGATTTGGCTTATTTAATTTCACTTTTAAGTGGCTTAAACGCTGAGGCAACTAATCCTACACATGAGGCATCTGTCACTTGTCTGTTACTTGGTTCTGAATACCTGCTCAGATTCCTACCATCTTCCCTCTGGAGAAAACCAAAAACACATCTGACCTCTGTTCAGTCTTCCACACCAATTCTCGAGTATCACGACAGGGGAGTAGACAGGAAAGTTGGGTCAGGTGAACCTCCAGTCCCCAACTCCAAGTCCTGGTTGTTGCATGAGGGGGAAGTGGGATATCCTTTGAGGGAAAAATATCATACTGAGTGGCTGAAGAATTAAGTTAATAATTGGGATACAATACCATGGCCATAGACTTCCGTACAATAGGTTCTGGTCCTCAACATAAAAAAAATTAACAAGAAGTATAATTACCAATGCAGAAAACACATTCAGCATGGGAATAACTAGGTTACACTCAGCGGTCTAGATTAGTCTGTCAAGAAACTGTTAGAAATAGATTAAAGTGGATATGGGCAGGATAAATAGTATCGATTACAGAAAGTTTTTTTAAGGATCACATATGATAATCAATTTACAATACATAATAGAATTGCTCAAAACATATGCCAAACAGATGATCAAGATCTTGATAGAGGATAAAGGAACCTGGTGGGTAATAGATGTACATCTCAGGATCAGGTCCATTTATGAATGCCATACCAGCCATACATCTAGGAATCTAGTACAGGTTTATCCAGTTAAACATGTTATTTAGGAGAATGCAGGGAAAGTAGTCAGACTGGTAGTATTTCACTTTATGCTGGGAGATCATGAAAACCCAATCCTCTGTTCAGCATTGAGAATACTGGAGTAGAGATTTTGACTTGATTTGAGTTATTGTAGTCAGGCGTACCTTAGTACAAGCTATTTTGTGAACAGTACAGGCAGATCAGTGCAAACAGGGAAATATAGATCATAGGGGGCTAAGACAGAGCAACATATGAAGGTTATAGCTGCACAGGAGGTATGCAAAGCCAGATCAACATCAACAGGATCAACATGAACAGGATCAACATTGTTTGAAGTTAGAGAATCTATTCATTAGTCCAATAAGGGTCGGGAAGAAGCTGTTCTTGAACCTGCTGGTGCGTGTGTTCAAGCTTTTGTACCTTCTGCCTGACGGAAGAGATTGTAAGAGAGCATTACTGGAGTGGGAGGGGTCTTTGATGATGTTGACAACCTTTCCACAGGAAGTGTGAATGGAATGGGATGGATGGATGGTTGGCTTCTGTGATAGTCTGGGCTGTGCACACAATCTTCTGTAGTTTCTTACAATCCTGGGCAGAGCAGTTGCTGTAATAGGCTGTTAAGCATCTGGACAGTATGCATTCTATGGTGCATCGGTAAAAGTTAGTGAGGGCCCTTATGGACATGCCTCAAGGTAGTGTTCTCCAATTCCAAAATAATCCAGAATATAGATCCTCAATTAATGGAGTCACTTTGATAGCACCAAATCTAAAGGTTGCACACAAAGAGGAAGGGCAAAGGTTCCGCTCTCTTGAATGATGTGGGCAATGACACGAAAGTTGCGGAAATACATAAAGATTGCAAACATTATAATCTCAACATTGAGAAGGTAATTTCTATCGTTCCCCTTAGGGTTCAGAATCTCATTCAAGCTGTTTTTCATGCACTTGCATCTCATTATTAGACCAACTCATCTCATCTCTTTAAATAAAAGCAAAACACTGTGGGTACTGGAAATCTGAAAGAGACACAGAAAATGCAGGAGAAATTCAACATCACCTGTGGAGAGGGAAACAGAGTGAATGTTTCGAGTCTGATATGACTCTACTTCAGAACTCTTTGTTCAAGCAATTTGTCATTGTGAAAAAACAACTTCACCAGACCATCATGGATGCTTTTATTTCAATTCTGACAGCATTCCAGCCCTTCAGAATTACACTTCGCAGCTCAGAGACACTGATGACTTGAATGCATCTGTCTTCTGCACGGATAGGTGCATCCCCTGCAACTACACAGGATACATCTCATGACTCAACGCTAATTTGCAGCATTTACTCACTTTGCATTGACATGCAGGCTTCCAGCCTCTGCAGCTTGCACTGTTCTTCAGTGAAGTGGGAGAGGCAGAGAGCTTACCAGGGCTTACAGGACTGAATAGTCATTGGGGTGGAATGTTCCTGGGTGGTACATCAGTGTTAAATCTATAGCATGAGGCAACAGATTATGTGGCAACCACACTGCATATGCTTCCATTACATAAGCATGTATAAAATTCCAAGGGGAGCAGTCCTTAGTGGAGTTAAAGAGGACTACAGTCAGTTAAAGGCCGAGTTTGATTCCAGTCTAGGGATGCGGCTCCTTGCCATCTGTCATGCAGATAAAGTGTAAGCAGCTTGGGGATTACAGGTAGATGAGTCAGGAGGCTGTGGAGATATTAGTCCTGGAGCCAGCCTGACCTGTCCATCAATGATACAAAAGGAAGGAGTGAGTATGCTAAGCATGGATGGAAGAGTTGCTTGTGATGTTGTACAAACAGGAGAAGTATGTGCAGGTTAGGTGGATTGGCCACGGCAAATTGTCCGTAGTGTCCAGGGATATGCAGGCTAGGTGTATTGGCCATGGCAAATTGTCTGTAGTGTCCAGGGATATGCAGGCTAGGTAGATTAGCCATGGGAAATGCAGGAATACTTGGATAGAATGGGTCTGGGTGAAACATTGAAACATAGACATAGAAACATAGAAGAAAGGACAGGAGGAGGCCATTCAGCCTGTTGAGCCTACTTTGCCATGCAGCATGGTCATGGCTGATTGTCGAACTCAATACTTTAATCCTGCTTTCTCCCCATAACCCCATAGTCCCATTTGTCCCAAGTGCTATATCTAGCCACCTCTTGAATACATTCAATGTTTTGGCATCAACTACTTCCTGTAGCAATGAATTCCACAGGCTCACCACTCTTTGGGTGAAGAAATATCTTCTTATCTCCATCTTAAATGGTTCTGAACACACCCACCATTGGGAAATGCTCCCTGCATTTACCCTTAGAATTTTATAAATCTCTATGGGATCCCACCTCACTCGTCTGAACTCCAGCAGAAACAATCCTGACCTAGTTAATCTCCTCATATGTCAGTCTCGCCATCCCCAGAATTAGCCTCGTAAACCTTCGCTGCACTCCCTCAAGAGCAAGAGCATCCTTCCGCAGAAAAGGAGACCAAAGCTGCATGGGTGGGATGCTCTTTGGAGGGTTAGTGAAAACTCGATGGGCCGAATAGTCTCTTCCGTACTGTAGGTATTCTATGATAAACGATAAGGAAGTTGAATGTGTTTTTGTTTTATTCCGAGGATAACGCGAACAAGGAAAGATAACATGAATCAAGTCAGTGCTAAGAAACAGATAAGTGAGTGAGCAGAAAATGCAGAGGGCAGGATGGATTGGTACTTTGGGATGATGTGGTGGGGGAGATGATATGTGCAATAGTGAGAGCCTTGGTCTGAGGCAAGTGCAGTGGCAGTTAGAATGGGTGGGTGCCCTGGGAGTGTGAGGCAGCAGAGAGAAGATAACAGTAGTCACTATTGCAGAGTGTAGAAGACCACTGACCTTCTTCCTGCATTTCATCCTGGACGCAGCACTGACCCGTGCCACTGTCTGGGTCCATGTTAGTTGGGGCTAGTGGCACGGCCTTCTTTGCCAGTCAGCAGGATACAGCAGTGACTGAACACACTAATCCAGCCAGTTCTGGACTCGAAATGTTAACTGTTTCTCCTCTCCCCATCAATGCTGCCAGACCGGCTGTATTTCCACAGCACTTTCTGATTATGGAGGCTTATTTGAAATTGAGCAAAACATAATTAATGATGGCCACAAGGGGAGCAAATCACCTACAGACCTGACCGACTAGCAGATTATTCTGTTGCTAGTCCTCATTTGTGAGTTTCAAATATTTTTATTTAATTTGTCACGTCAACTCAGGAACCTTCGCTTCGCCCCTGTTAAATTGGCCTAGATAGAAACAGGAGCTCTACATGACCTTCCCTCTGTCGTAAGGTCAGAAGTGGGAATATTCACTGATGATTGCATAATGTTCAGCACCACTGGTGACTCCTCCAATACAATGCAGGTCATGTCCAAATGCTGCAAGACCTGGACAATATCCAGGCTTGGACTGCTAAGTGTCACATAACATTCAAACCACAAATGCCAGTTAATGATTATTTCCAGTAAGAGAGAAACTAACCATTGCCTCTTGGCCATGCTAAATTGCCCATAGTGTTAGGTGCATTAGTCAGAGTGAAATGGGTCTGGTGGATTACTCTTTGGAGGGTTGGTATGGACTTGTTGGACCAATGGGCCTGTTTCCACACAGTAGGGAATCTAATCTAATCTAATCAATATCCAATAAAATTAGCATCACTGTATTCTCCACAATCAACATCCTAGGGCTTCCCATTGACCACAAACTAAACTGGACTAGCTTTATAAGTACTGTAGTTAAAAGAGGATGTCAGAGGCTAGGAATTCAGCACTAAGTAACTGACCTGCTGTGTTCTCTATACCTGCCCATTCTTTACCATTCACAAATCTTGGAATACTCCCCACCTGCCTGGATGAGTTCAGCTCCACTAACAATTCAGAAACTTGACATCACCAAGGCCAAAACCGACCACTTGATTAGAACCCAATCTTTAAACATTCCCTCCTTCCACCTCAGTCAGACAATGACAGCAGTCTGTACAATCCACATGATCCATTGCAGTAACTTATCTGGATCCTCCACCAGTACCTTCCAAACCCATGACTTCTACTACTAGTAGAACAAGGACAGCAGATGCATGGGAACACCGCCACCTCCAAGATTCCTTCCATGTCACACACTACTCTGAACTAGAACTATATGTTTTATATTCATTCATTCTTTCACGGATGCAGGTGTCACTGGCTAGGCCCAGCATTTATTGCCAATCCCTAATTACTCAGAGTTCCAACCACGTTCCTGTGGGTCTGGAGCCACATATAGGCTCGACCAAGGACAGCAGTTTCCTTCCTTAAAGGACATTGGTGAACCAGATGGGCTTTTCTGACAATCTACAATGGTTTCATGGTCATCATTAGACTCCCAATTCCAGATATTTATTGAACTCAAACTCCACAAACTGCCATAGCAGGAGTTGAACCCAGGTCCCCAGAACACTATAAGGATCTCTGAATTAATAGTCTCATTATAATACCACTAGGCCATCACCTTCCCTCACTATGCTCTTGCTGTCACTGGGCCAAAAGCCTGGAAGTCCCTCCTGAACAGCACTGTGGATCTACCAGCATCCAACGGATTGCAGCAGTTCAAGAAAGCAACTCACCACCATCTTCTCAAAGGTAATTTGGACAGGCAATAAAAACTGGCCTAGCTTGAGATACCCATATTCTGTGAACGAATGAATCAAAAAGAATTACAATCAACAACAATTAAAGATCAGAGTTAAAATGACTTAAAGGAATGGTGACATTAATGTGTTAGCAGATTCAGATATGTTATCATTCCATTGCCTGAGTATCTGACAGGCTTGATGTGAAGGACTGAGTCTTCTAATTGACACTTTTCTGTCGTACAACACCAAACAAAAATGTTAAACCTCCAGTTGGAGTTAAGAAACATTAAAACAATTTTTCATGAACTATTTGGATATAATCAAACTAGGATTCTATATGAGGTTACAAGTGGGCGGCACAGTGGCACAGTGGTTAGCACTGTTGCCTCACAGCGCCAGAGACCCGGGTTCAGTTCCCGTCTCAGGCGACTGACTGTGTGGAGTTTGCACGTTCTGCCCGTGTCTACGTGGGTTTCCTCCGGGTGCTCTGGTTTCCTCCCACAGCCCAAAGATGTGCAGGTCAGGTGAATTGGCCATGCTAAATTGCCCGTAGTGTTGGGTAAGGGGTAAATGTAGGGGTGTGGGTGGGTTGCGCTTCGGCGGGTCGGTGTGGACTTGTTGGGCCGAAGGGCCTGTTTCCACACTGTAAGTAATCTAATCTAAAAAAACTCTATTCATTACTTTAAATCACAAAATTTGTAGCCTTTATCTGAGTTGAGATTATTAAATAACAAAACAATTCATTTTCACATATATGTAGATTGAAGATAGAAGCTAAACATTGCTAATATATTTCAACATCAATTAAAGGATTTCTAAATTAATTCTTGATGAGGGACTTCTGTCCAAAAGGTCAATTCTTCTGCTCCTCGGATACTGCCTGACCTGCTGTGCTTTACCAGCACCACACTCTCGATTCTCAATTAAATGAATAAAAGTAAGGTAAGATGCTGATTTTTAGTTATAACAGAATAAATTCTCCAAATAGACATATGGAATAAGCTAACATGCCCCAGGGAGCCACCTTGGAAGCAATCTGTGAATATTGGTCGTCAGCCATTTCATAAAGTTATAATGACAATGAGTAAGGCAAGCCAGGGACAAAGGGGTGACCTTATAGAGGTCTGAAAAATCACGAGAAGCATAAATAAGGTAAATAGTCAACAGTTTTTTTTCCCTGTGGTAGGAGTCTCAAACTAGATGGTTAGGCTTAAGGTGAGAGACGAGATTTACAAAAGCATCCACAGGGGCAATGTTTTCACACAGAGGGTGCTCTGGAAGGGACTGCCAGAGGTAGTGGCAAGTACAATTTAATTATTTAAAAAACATTTAGACAGGTACATGGATGGGATAAGTATAGAGGAATATGGACCAAATAGGAAAATTAGACTACTTTAAATTGTGAAAACTGGGCAGCATAGACAAGTTGGGCTGAAGGGACTGTTTCCATGCTATAAACCTCTTTGATTATGAAATTATTTCAAGAGAGTGAATCTCAACAAATTTTAATTGAAGATCTTAGATATTTGAATCAATAGTTACTCTAAAAGGGTTGGCTAAATTAAAACTCCTCAAAGAATCTTCTGTTAAAATATTTGTGTTACTATAATTTAAAAAAGTTAGAAACTGCTCTCAAGTTCAGCAAGACATACTCACTGCTGGGGTTAAAGGTCAGAAGTCACACAACACCAGATTATAGTCCTTCAGGTTTATGTCAAATCACAAGCTTTCAGAATGCTGCTGTGACGAAGGGTCAGCACTCCAAAAGCTTGTGATTTCCAATAAACCCATTGGACAATAACCTGATGTCATGTGACTTCTGACCTTGCCCACCCCAGTCCAACACCGGCACCTCCACATCGGGGTTACAATGAATTACGAGCAAATGACTGACAGTTTCCTAATGAAGTTAGTTAGGTACTAGCTGAGATACATATAATTCACTATACTTTTAGCTTCAGTTATATTTGTATAGCTGAACGATTAATAATAATAATTTGTTCTATTTTAAGGACTGGCTTTAAGATCACACATTTATACTAGATGTGTTTATGTATAGTGTTTCTGGTAAAGGCTAATCTAAAACTTTTTTTCATGTACTTTAAGCTAGAATCAAATTTTATAATTGGAAAACACAAAATTGTTGCAAGGAAATGTAACATGATTCAACAAAATGCAACTTACCAGTCTTGAGACTAACATTTATAAAACTAATAAGAAGATGTGTGCTCAAAATCAGTCTAAGGAGACATTGAACAGACTATTACCCTATCATTAAGGTCAATTTTGCAAAGAGGCCAAAAGCCAATTCAGCTAAACTACATCAATTAACCGTGAAGTAACAAACATGCCTTTAACAAATGGACAGAAGGGATCTTGTTCCTTTCAGGGGGATACAAATTCCAATTATGATCTATAATCTATCAACTACAAAGTTACATGTTTAAACAAATGTCCAGGATCTGATTAATCCATAGCATCCCCTACAGTGTGGATAGAGGCCATTCAGCCCAACAAGTCAACACCAACTCTCTGAAAAGCATTCCGGCCAGGCTCTCCCCCTCCGGTACCCTAAACCTGCAACCCCACTGCTAATCCAGCTAACATACACATCTTTGGACTGTGAGAGAAAATCCATGCAGACATGAGAAGAATGTGCAAACTCCACACAGACAGTCATGCGAGGTTGAAACTGAACCCAGGTGCCTGGTGTCCCAACCAGGACAACCTGTACCTACAACAAATCCTCCACTCCACCCTTGCAGCCATGCGTCGCCACCTACATTCCCTGCAATTAGACCTACCCCAGCTCAGGACAACACTCTCACAGACTTGCAAAGGACCTCTACTGTTCTTCATCTACAGTAGAATCCATACACTAAACAAACAGTTCTTCCTAGCCATATCAAAAATTAAAGACAGTAAGTACCAAAAACTTTCACGTACTTACTCCCACACTCCGGGTTCCTCAACTGTTCCAGAATCTTCCATCGGCCTCCGTAATCAGTCGGGCGCCATTAACCACGCGGCCGCTACAGCACCTGTGGCACCAACCGCCGCCGCCGACCGTGATGTCACTTCCGCCCCCACTGACCTCGCAGCCTCCGCGATCGCCGCCCAGACAACCACCTCCACGATCACCAGGAAGACCATCGCCGACAGATTTGTGACCCCCGCGGCTATCGGGAATAATAGCGTTTCTTTCATCGCCACAGCCATTTCCGCCCCTTCGGTTGCCATCGCCGCAGCCACTTCCGCCCACAGTGACATCACTAACCTGCACGACTACAACGCCTCACGTGTCTCCGCGCCCACGCCGACCTCCGTCACCACGCGTAACCCCCCTCCCACGTTGACCTCCGTCACCACGCTTAACCCCAACTCCACGCTGATCTCTGTCACCATGCCTAACCCCCCACATGCCGATCTCCGTCACCACGTCTAACCCCGCCCCCACGCCGATCTCTGTCCCTGCCCCGCGCCTAAACCCGCCCCCACTCCCAGCTCCAGTCCCACAGCAGGTCCTAGCTCCCAGTCCTGCTGTGTCTTCACCATCCCTCCAGACCTCCCCCTCTCTGAGGTTGAAAGTTCAGTCCTCAGCAGAGGCCTCACCTTCATTCCCCTACGCCCTCGGATTAACGAGTTCAACATGCGGCAAGACATTGAACAATTCTTCCGCCGCCTTTGCCTCCGTGCCTATTTTTTCAACCAAGACTCTCGCCCAGCCTCTGACAACCCCTTTTCCCGCCTCCAACACACCCCATCCACCTGGACACCCCGTGCTGGCCTCTTATCCGCCCTCGATCTCTTTATAGCCAACTGCCGCCGCGACATTAACCGACTCAACCTGTCCACCCCTCTTACCCACTCCAACCTCTCACCCTTGGAACGTGCAGCCCTCCACTCCCTCCGTTCCAACCCCAACCTCACCATCAAACCGGCAGACAAGGGAGGCGCGGTAGTAGTTTGGCGCACCGACCTTTATACCGCTGAGGCCAAATGCCAGCTCGCGGACACCTCCTCCTACTGCCCCCTTGACCATGATCCCACCTCCCACCACCAAACCATCATCTCCCAGACCATCCATAACCTCATCACCTCAGGGGATCTCCCATCCACTGCCTCCAACCTCATAGTCCCACAACCCCGCACCGCCCGTTTCTACCTCCTGCCCAAAATCCACAAACCTGACTGCCCCGGCCGACCCATTGTCTCAGCCTGCTCCTGCCCCACCGAACCCATCTCCTCATACCTCGACACGGTCCTGTCCCCCTTAGTCCAAGAACTCCCCACCTACGTTTGGGACACCACCCACGCCCTCCACCTCCTCCATGATTTTCGTTTCCCCGGAGCCCAACGCCTTACCTTCACGATGGACATCCAGTCCCTGTACACCACCATCCCCCATCACGAAGGACTCAAAGCCCTCCGCTTCTTCCTTTCCCGCCGCATCAACCAGTACCCTTCCACTGACACCCTCCTTCGACTGACTGAACTGGTCCTGACCCTGAACAACTTCTCTTTCCAATCCTGCCGCTTCCTCCAAACCAAAGGAGTTGCCATGGGCACCCGCATGGGCCCCAGCTATGCCTGCCTCTTCGTAGGATATGTGGAACAGTCCATCTTCCACAACTACACTGGCATCACCTCCCACCTCTTACTCCGCTACATCGATGACTGTATTGGCGCTGCCTCGTGCACCCACGAGGAGGTTGAACAGTTCATCCACTTTACTGACACCTTCCACCCCGACCTCAAATTCACCTGGACCGTCTCAGACTCCTCCCTCCCCTTCCTAGACCTTTCCATTTCTATCTCGGGCAACCGAATCAACACAGACATCTACTATAAACCGACTGACTCCCACAGCTACCTAGACTACACCTCCTCCCACCCTGCCCCCTGTAAAAACGCCATCCCATATTCCCAATTCCTTAGTCTCCGCCGCATCTGCTCCCAGGAGAATCAGTTCCAATATCTCTCAGCCCAGATGGCCTCCTTCTTCAAGGACCGCAGATTCCCCCAGACGTGATCGACGATGCCCTCCATCGCATCTCCTCCACTTCCCGCTCCTCCGCCCTTGAGCCCCGCCCCTCCAACCGCCACCAGGACAGAACCCCACTGGTTCTCACCTACCACCCCACCAACTTCCATATACAGCATATCATCCGCCGTCATTTTCGCCACCTCCAAACGGACCCCACCACCAGGGATATATTTCCCTCCCATCCCCTATCAGCGTTCTGAAAGGACCATTCCCTCCGTGACTCCCTCGTCAGTGCCACACCCCCCACCAACCCAACCTCCACTCCCGGCACCTTCCCCTGCAACCGCAAGAAATGCAAAACTTGCGCCCACACCTCCTCCCTTACTTCTCTCCAAGGCCCCAAGGGATCCTTCCCTATCTGCCACAAATTCACCTGCACCTCCACACATCATATATTGCATCCGCTGCACCCGATGTGGCCTCCTCTATATTGGGGAGACAGGCCGCCTACTTGCGGAACGTTTCAGAGAACACCTGTGGGACACCTGGACCAAGCAACCCAACCACCCTGTATCTCAACACTTTAACTCCCCTTCCCATTCCACCAAGGACGTGCAGGTCCTTGGACTCCTTCATCGCCAGACCATAACAACACGACGGTTGGAGGAAGAGCGCCTCATCTTCCGCCTGGGAACCCTCCAACCACAAGGGATGAACTCAGATTTCTCCAGTTTCCTCATTTCCCCTCCCCCCACCTTGTCTCAGTCGAATCCCTCGAACTCAGCACCGCCTTCCTAACCTGCAATCTTCTTCCTGACCTCTCCGCCCCCACCCCACTCCGGCCTATTACCCTCACCTTGACCTCGTTCCACCTATCACATCTCCATCGCTCCCCCCCCAAGTCCCTCCTCCCTACCTTTTATCTTGACCTGCTGGACACACTTTCCTCATTCTTGATGAAGGGCTTATGCCCAAAACGACGAATTTCCTGTTCTTTGGATGTTGCCTGACCTGCTGCGCTTTTCCAGCAACACATTTTCAGCCTGGCACTGTGAGGCAGTAGTGCTAACCACAGAGCCACTGTGCCACCCCAAACGGCCAAAGTTGCAAAGGTCTGTTGAATGTGGTGAGAATATTTAGGTTTTTGAACAATTTTGTAAAAAACTGTATTGAAATTAGCAAACTAATCTTGGTAATGGAACCGTGTATTTGAACCTGGGTTTAAAAAGTCTGTTCTTTACATACACTTCCAACTCCATGGATATTAAAACTCTACTAAATATACTTCTCTTTCAATGAAACTGTTTGGTTTGACTCTGTGGTTCTAAATCTGATCTGAACCATCAATATTTGAAGTTTTACATTATTAGATCACATTTTCTTATGATAGAACTTTTACTTAGATTGAAAAACTAGCTTAAAAAGTCAGAGCAAATGATTTGTGATCAACACCACCATCTTTAGGTAAAACATGTTATAAAACCTGGAGGAACAACCTCTGACTTATTGAAAAATAGAATATATCAGGCAGTAAATTACTCAGTTCAGGATCCATTTAACACATTCACAAAATAAATTAACTAACTGTTTAACTGGAAACAAAACCAATGATGAAAGTGCCAACCATTATTCAGACAGAGACCATAGGAATACAACACAACCAGCAGAGAGTTTCTTTTGCATCTGTATCATGGTCTAAAAAAAATACTGACAATCTGATGGAGAATCTGTGATATTTTACTGAGAGTAATATGCCTCATTAAAAAGTGTTAGTGTAAATTCTAACCACATTATTTTAGAAATTCCTTGACCATGCATCATTAGCAATGATTCAGAAATTCAATGATTTTTGTCAAACCAATATTTCAAATTTATTTTTATTAACATAATATACACCACCTTAGCATCACAAAAAGATGAACTGAGTCATTTCCTCACAACTACAGCTGCCATTTGGTAGAATTCACGCCATGCTTTCTGCTCCTAAGAAAATCACAAGCTTTTGCTGTTATTTCCAAAGTTAATGGTTGCAGGAAATGACATCATACAATTGTGCATTGCGAATGATTTAATTATGTTGATTGAAAGGGAACTATTTAGTGCCGTAACCATTACTGTTCTTTTGATTAACTTAATTATAATCGGCACTCTCAAAACCTGTCTCAATACTTACAACTGACTGAATTCAATATAAATATACACCTGACTTCAAGAACTTCAATATTTTGCTATTTTTTCTTCTTTCCTTTTTTCTTTTCTTTCTTTCCCTTTTTCCCCTTCTCTTTTCCTTTATCGCTTCCTTGTTCCTTTGCAGCTTTGGCTCTCTTCTTGCCCAGCGGTGTTTTGGCATACCAATCCTAGAGTAAAACAGACAAGCAGTTATGCCTGAGGTGTATTGTGCTGCTTCATACAGGTTTCAATGTTTAAATATCACATATCCCTGGTCACAGCTGATCCATCTGTTTTCACTTCCATTGAGAGCTGAATATTGGATGGAGTGTAATGTGAGTGGGTCATGTCATAATAACCAGTTCAACTAATTGGTTAAGATGAACGTCCACCCTTTACACTTCATGAGACTGACAATCCAACAAAATTCAGCCTGGTCTTATTCTCAAACTGAAGATCACACATAAGTGGCCCAGGACCTGTTACTCAGTGATGCCTCTTATCTCAGAATCAGGACTTCACAGATTCAAGATCTGGTTTAAAGACTTAAGTCTGTAACCTAGCAATACTTCTGCACATGCTAAGGGAGTGCTGCACTGCCAAAAATGCAGTTTTCTGAATAAGTCACAAAACCTAGGCTCAGTCAACCCACAAGGTAGATGTAATGGATCATATGCTACAACTATCAGAGCAGAAAGCAGAGATATGTTTAATGACTATGCAGAGGCCCTAAGGCAACCTGTGTTGTAGCTGTGACTTCAGTAGTCATGTGTTAGTACCCTGCTAGAAAGTTGGAATGTGTACAGTACAAAGTATAAAAATGGAAACCTTACTTTTACATACAATCAATTAACAGATTTTTTTTTAAATTAACTCAGAAATCTAGCCTGAGCTAGTATAAAAATTCAAAAAGCCCATAACAGAACATCAAGAAAGTCTTCCAATGACTTCAACCAATACCACCAAAACTGAGGAAATGACTGTTTGTGACGCATGAGTGTCCGTATGATTGCTGTCAAATTTACCTGAACTCTACAGCCGTGACTATTATTACCTATTTAGTCATTGCATAACAGTGTTGTATGGTACTTATTTACCTATGGTATAGCTGTGACTAATATTATAACATACTTATGTTATAACATTGACTATTAGCTGTGCAGTACCATGGAATGGTTTGAGAGTACGAATGGAACTTGATGGATTCAATCTTGTGGAGATAGCAGGGATCCTATCAGCTGGAGAACATGATCCCTATGTCACCTACTTTACAGAAAGCTAGCTGTATCTTTTTCCAAATTAGTATTGAATAAGCTGACAGCAGACTTCTCCTTGGATCAAGGACCCCAGGGACAGAAGACTACCTCTTCATAGTTTCTGTGAACAATTTATTAGCCAATACTGATTTTGAGGCTTTTTTCCTTGAGAGACGGCCATCGAAGCATGGTAGTAGCGGGTGCCAAAGTAAATCAAGGTGTTGAAAAGAGGAGACAATTTCGCTGCTGTGAGAGTTTGGGTTGAGAGTATGGTGCTGGAAAAGCACAGCCGGTCAGGCAGCATCCTAGGAGCAGGAGAATTGAGGCCTCATTCCTGATGAAGGGCTTATGCCCAAAACATTGATTCTCCTGCTCCTCGGATGCTTTTCCAGCACCACACTCTTGACTTTGATCTCCAGCATCTGTAGTCCTCACTTTCTCCTGTTCGAGAAAAGGCCTTAGTACGGTCCTGTCTAAACATAGGAATTTAAGATTTATGAGCAGGAGTTGGCCTTTTGACCTTCAAGCCTGCTCCACCATTCAATAAGTTCATGACTAATCTGGTTGAGGTCTCAACTCCACTTTCTGGACCCTTAACCCTTGACTCCCTTGTTGACCAAGCATCCCTTATGGAATGCCCCGACAGTTTGCCTAGATTGCATAAGGCTGATGGGAAACTGACAGGTTGGAACGTAACACCTGGAACAATTTGACTTCCCAGTGATGATGACTGTGTGAACTGTCAAGCCAGCAGTCTGACTGATCCCCAAAGAGTTTGGTTAAAATTGCTCCTCAAATACTTAATAAGTGAAATTGTCCTAGAATTACATAACATCCCCATAGAGCTGCCGGGAAAAAAAAAACAACTGGAACTTTGTTTTTGTACCTTCAAAGTTTTACCGGTGCCAAGGTTAAACTAATAGCAAGCTTGAGTAGACCACCAGAAATTGCACAGACTTGGTGAGGCTGATTTGTGTTTATGTGGAAAATTAACAAATGTCTGTTTCAAATCTCTCCCATTACGACGAGGCAGAGTTTGGAGAGTAAAACATTATCCTCTTCCCTGGCAAACTGACCAAAGCTTGTTATTGCTTAGTAACTTACACGGGATAGGCTTCTCTCTGAAAGCACCAACACATCCTTTTGATCACTTCAGTTATCAAGTGGATATCAACTGTGCCCTTTTGAAAAGTTGCTCCTTACCTTGAATGTTTCCTCCTCCTCCTTAAATACAGGATCTAGCCTGGCCAAAGGAGTAATAAACTCCACTGCGGTTAGGGGTTTGGTGTGTAGCTGCTTTATGCGTTGCTCGGTTAGAATATATTTTGCCGCTTGGCTAAGATGCCCCTGGGTATAACCATCAGTGACCTTAGCTAGGGAACTCAAGTCCAACGAACGGGTCAGAATCCCACCATTTTGTTGAATGAAGTTCCGCCATAACACTGAAAGGTGAGAGTTTTAATTAGTTTCTCACTGAAAATAACATTGTAAAGCACAACGTGAAGGTTTAAATTTACTGTTGGTGATATCAGAAGAATACATATTTGCACTGTGTTTAGTTGACTGTTATTTTACCAAAGATGTTAAATGCGAATTGTTAAAATTAGGATATGCTTGAAGTTTGTGAAAATGCCTTAGTATTCACCTGCTAATATTTAAATTAGTAATTTTTGGATTGAAGCAACATGCTCAAAAAGTCAATGGCACCCGGTAAATTTTACTTCTGTTTAACCAGGTAGGCATAGGGTTTTCAACATTTGCAAACTGGCATAATCAAATGACATGGTGTAAAAGATTGTGGGATTTTGGGCGTAGCATTGTAAAAATGCAGACTTATAGAAATCTATAACACAGAAGGAGGCCATGCAGTTTGTCATATCCATGCAAGCAGAACATTGAGTCCCACTGCCCTTTCCCTGTAGCCCAGCACTTTGTTTTCTCTTCAGTGCTTATCCAGTTTCCTTCTGCAAGCTCCAACTGAACCAACGTCAGATCCCTTCAGGCAATCCAATCCAGATCTGAACTGCAACTCACTGTATGAATGTGTGCTTCCTCATATTGTTGATGCTTCTGTGAGGCGCTGGCGGGAGGTGTTCAAAACAAGTCATGGTCACACAGGCCTTGAAATGATGTGGATGCAGTGCAGAGTCAGAAAAGGTACATCAATGGTCTGAGGTTCCAGGGTAAAGCAGGGACGTTCATGCTCAGGTTAAAGGGGCTCTACCGAAATGGAGGGGCTGGGAAGGTGAAGGCTTGTCAGGGGCACAAAACAAGAGCAGACTCAAAGAAGCCATAAGCAGAGCCTGCAAGTAACTGCAGAGAACACAAAACTGAAACCACATTCTATTGATCCAAAAGTCAGCGTTGCAATAGGGTTTTGATATTAAAGAAATAGCACCGAATATATTACTGATTTTGTCAAAAAAAAGCAGACAGCTACTTCACGCTAAAGCCATGTAATCCTTTTTCTTCGGCCATGCTGCAAATACTCAGGATGACTAATGTGCATGTTCAGGGGTATTGTCAGGCTGGAAGGAAATGCTGCTGCAGTAACTACCTGCAAGCTCCTGTAAGGGTCATGGCACAATGTTGTCCTCTCACAGGATTGAATGGAGCACATGTTTGGGACCTTGTCCCGGTGGAACACTCCCCTTTGTAAGGTCACAAACTGAAGACTCTTCGGGAAGGATGTCAGGGATGAGGATGTCCTTGAGCTTGCAGAAGATTTCAGGTTGAGGTTCTGAATGTAAGTTTACTCGCATAGGTGGAAGGTTCAATTTCAGACCTTTCATCACCACACTCGGTAGCATTATCAGTGAGCCTCCAGTGAAGCACTTGTGTTAATAACCCACTTTGTATTTATGCACATAAATAGAAAGTGGGTCACTAACACAAGTGCTTCACCAGAGGGTCTCTGATGATGTTACTTAGTGTGGTGACGAAACATTTGAAAACAAAACTTCCAGCTCAGCGAGCAAACTTACTTCCTGAAGGTGTAGTCTTACTAAGGCCGTGTATTTTCTCTTACTGTTGCCTGTTGCAAGTTAAGACAGAATGGCAGAGCTGAGTCCTGCAGTAGTAAGACTGCAAAGGATCCTCCTCAGAAGACAGCACAGCCAATTCAGTTTGCAACAAAACAGACACCATTAGCCATTGCATAAGCTTCAGAGGAAGATGCAGCAGAGTAAGATCAATCACAGCAGAGGACAGCTGTGGCACAGAACGGGATTTATTACCTTAGGTATAGCTATCTGCAAATGACTGACGGCCAGTGCAGGAAGATTGAGCAATTGTGTCAGATCAATGCCAATTGATAAACACTTGCAATCAGAAAGCTTACATGGCAATCCCAGCCTGGTAGCCAGAAATCTTTTGCCAGAGGATTGTCTCAGGGACCTCTGTGGCATTTCATAGTCACCAACTCATCGGTGCATCGAGGATGTCTTTGATGCTTTTCTCACAGGGGCTGACTTTATTCTGGCTTGACGTAGCGAGTTATACAGCAAGAGCAACAAGCCAATGGAGCCACTCCTGATCTCCCACAGGTTCAGGCTGTCATCGATTATATCCAGCTAGCTTCCAGAGCACTCAACATGAATCAGCAGCCTTTATGAACAGAAAGGAATTCCACTCCCTCAATGCTTAGATTATTTGTAACCACAATGATGAGATTTTGGCTGTTCGGCACTAGAAATCATGGGAACTGCTTTAATCTGTTCATCCTGGGCTGTGCACATTTGCCAGCCGCCTTTAAAGACCCTGGACCAGACAAGGATTCTTGATGGACTGATGACACCCGCTAAGTAATTTTCACTCTGTTGTCATAGAGCCATGCAGCACGGGAACAGACTCTTCAGTCCAACTTATTGATGCCAGCCAGGTTTCCCAAATTAGTTTAGTTTGGTCCATATCCCTCAAAACCCTTCCACTTCATGTACCTGTCCAAATATCTTCTAAATATTGTAACTGCCTGCATCTATCACTTCCTCAGACAGTTCATTCAATACATAAATGATTGCTTGTATGAAAAAGTTACCCCTTAAGTCTCTTTTAAACCTTTCCCCTCTCACCTTAAACCTTGCTCTCTAGTTTTAGACTCCCCTACCCTAGAGAAAGGACTTTTGCTATAAGGGCTTTTGCCCGAAACATCGATTTTCCTGCTCCTCGGATGCTGCCTAAACGGCTGTGCTTTTCCAGCACCACTCTAATGTAGAATCTTATCTATACTTCTTATGATTTTATAAACCTATATAAGGTCACCCCTCAGCCTCCTACTGAAAAAGGAACAGATATCACCTGCTGCAGCTAAGGTTCCAATGTGTGGACCAGTCAGGCAGTGTGATACAGAAAACGAGAGACAGGCTGTCCCACATCATGGTGGGGCACTGCACTCTCCACAGTCTTAATCACTAAAATGGGGATGAAATTTGTAAGATGATCAAGAAAACTGGCAGTGAGAGGAAACCTCTGAGGGAGAAGATGAGGTTTAGAATCCTGATTTGGACCAGATGACCTGTCAAAGAGAGGAAAACAGGGTAATGATCCAGAGAGACCTTGAGAGGCCAGAGGGAACCTTATAATCACCCACTTCCAGGATGACTGAGCTCTGTTGAGAATTGTCTGTTCAGGTTATTATTTCATTTGTGCAATTTGCTGTCAGCCCTCCCCTTGATGTATACAATGTTCCCCAGGGATTGACTAGTTGACTTTTGCTTTCAGCTAATTGTGAAATCCTCATGTCTGTAAAAGCTACAGTACGTGTGCAAAACTTGATCTGGACTGAGATTAGTGCTGAAACAGCTCTGATGCAGAGAACAGTTTCAGTATTAGGCACTCCTGGATCTTTCTTCAAAAGTGGTCACCAAAGTCATGAGTCACATCAGGCAGTTTACTGTCTCATGAGGGCGACGAGCTTGTACCTTGACCTGAGACTCATCGTTATGCATCTTTATTTCTTGCAGTATTTCAGAAAGTAATGAACTTATAGTGCATCCTTTCAATGCTGAGTGTCCCCTCTGACAACACATCCTGTACTATTAGCTGCCAAATGTGCATTTACTCCTTGAATCACACTCTGCCATTATATTAATTGAATATGCGAGCTGCCCACTGGCCTCCTCACAGAGTTAAATGTTGTAGTGTGGCTTTAAGGATTCCAGACTTGAGTCAGGGCTTTCCCTCCTGGAGCTTATAGACACATGACAGATTCTGCCATCACTCCCTTAAAGCCTGGCTTCTTCCAACAGTACTCAACATTCGCCCCAGTATCCTCAGGATTCATCAGCTGTGCCTAGTCACCTATAACGCACAGGGCTGCAGCTCCCTGACAGATGAGGCTAGCGCCAGTCACCCATCTTGCTGATTATGAGAGAGGAGCCAAGGTATGGTGACTGCAACACAATGCATCCTTTCGTCAGTTGAAGATGCTCCACATTTTTCACATTTGATAATTTACTGTAGTCCAGTTGAGGCAATAAAACTACAGTAAGTTCTAGAACAACACCAATGAGTACTTATTTCCCAAAGTGCACATTATGTACAATGGCTGAAAACCCATGCCACCAATGTGTCTTCAGAAGGTTATTTGTTCCCTCTGTTTTCACTGTATCTCGGTGCAGACGAGATTGTTTCAGTTGGGATGGAGGGAGCATGCTGCATTGTGTGTCCTGATGACCTTGAAGATTTGGCCGGTTGCTCTTGTGGGCTTTGGGCTTGCTGAGAGTCTCCTGCACAGGGGCAGGATCACCTTCCTCAGCCTGAACTCCTAGAACTAAGGCATGCAGAGGCAGCAGGGAGGTTGGGAAGGGTTGGACACCGTTAGAGTATACTGAAATGAAGCACATGGGATGCTTATGTCTCACTCCTCCTCCCACTTGGTGCCAGTAGGTACCACCCTGTCTCCTAGAGGTCACCTGGAGTGAGGCTGAGGTGCCTCACACCCTGTCCCTTCTCGCTGATGCTCAGAACCTATGACCAGAGCAATGGACGACAGGACTTAGCACAGATCCGACAGCCACTTAGCGTTCTACTGGAGCTGGGTCTCCAAGATGACTGCCACTCCTTCTGCTGAGTGAGCTGCACACCAGCACCATGACAATGAGAATGTGGATAGACTCCTTCCTCTTTCATTTCAGCAAATCTGCCTAATGTCCCTCAGCCTTTCTCTGCAGGTCGACTATGTCCCTTATGACTAAGTACAAAGATACGCCTTCAGCACGGTGGAGCGCAGGTGCCTGGTCTTAGACCTCAGCTATTTCTTCCTTCACTTGCTGCAGACACACATCAGTGGTGTTACTGCCAGACCTGTGTCACCAGATTGTTTGTGATGTTAAGGCTTGTAGAGGATGAGGCTTTGTGAGATGCCTGTGCAGTAACAGAGTTAGCTATACCCGTGTAAGAGTGGGATAGCAGAGAGAAGAAGATGTCACTTCTCCTAATGGACTGCAGAAAATACTTGATGCTGAGCCAACTCTTCTTGCATCAAGAAGATCTCTGTGATCTCTGCCCAGGCTTTACAGGTCTTTTGTGACATCGTTCTGGCATAGTCACACAGGAAAATGATGACTTTTCTGCTGAAGGCCCCATCTGTAGTGGTGACTGCAGGGCAGCTCAGAAAACTGGGGAACCATCTTAGCCTTCTTGGCTGTCATCCCTGGGCTTGTGGGAGTGATCTCACAGGCTGTGGGGAAATTCCTGGCCTGCAGCATCTCAAGTTGTGTTCAACTGGCTTGATAACATATTGCCAGAACCTTCAACCCCATTCACCGAGTAACCTGCCATGATAAAGAAGTGAGATATATGTGATCACCCGAGATAACTCACACTGGGCATTGACAGTCATAGCACCATCCAATACAAAGAGTAAAGGTGAAAGACATGTGTGAACACCCTACGATGGATGGTAGCCTTGGACATTAATGAACTGTGTGAACTACAAATTCTGAAAGTTGCGTCCTAGCTCTCCGAACTAAATTCCTCAGAATTTTGTACACCTCATTTAGGTCCCCCCTTAGCCTTCTCTGCTCTAAGCAAACCAAACCCAGTATACTGAATCACTGCAGCCAAGGCAACATCCTGGTGAATCTCCCTGCATCCTCTCAAGTTCAATCACATCCTTCATACGATGTGATGACCAGAACTGTACACAATACTCCAGCTGTGGCCTAACTAGAGCTCCATCATAACCTGAAAACGTGTTGCTGGTTAAAGCACAGCAGGTCAGGCAGCATCCAAGGAACAGGAAATTCAACGTTTCGGGCCAGAGCCCTTCATCAGGAATCCTGATGAAGGGCTCTGGCCCGAAACGTCGAATTTCCTGTTCCTTGGATGCTGCCTGACCTGCTGTGCTTTAACCAGCAACACATTTTCAGCTCTGATCTCCAGCATCTGCAGACCTCACTTTTTACTCCATCATAACCTCCCTGCTCTTGTATTCAATGCCTCAACCAATAAAGACAAATATCCCATATGCTGACTTAACCACCTTACCAATTTGTCCAGCTTTCTTCAAGAATCTATGGACATGCACACTAAGGTCTCTCTGATCCTTGGCACTTCCTAGAGTCCTACTCTTCAACATGTACTCCCTTACCTCGTTAGTCTTCCAAGAATGGATCACTTTTCACCTTTCAGGATTAATTCCATCTACCATTACTCAGCCCATCTATGACATCCTATAATCCAAAGCTCTCTTCATTGTTATTTCCAAACCACCAATGTTTCTGACATCTGTGAAGTTAGTGATCATACCTCCTGCATTCATATCTAGGCCATTAACATATACTACAAATAGTAAGGGAATCAGCCCCAAACATTGTGCTTTGTGATTGGACTCAGGTTTCCAGTCATGAAAATGCTCTTTGGCCATCACTCTCTGCCTCCTGCCACAAAGTCGAGTTTGGATTCAATTTGCCAAATTGCATTCGATCCCACGAGCTCCGACATGGCAATCTGTGTATTGAGCCAGATACAGAGCTGAGATCTTAGATGAATACTTTGTATCTAATTTCACAATAGAGAAGGTTCGTGTAGGCCTCAAATCAGGGAGAAAGACTGTGATCGGTATTGAGAGAGAGATTAACAGTTTTAGCAGACTTGCAAATGGATAAATCCCCAGGTCCAGATGAGATATATCCCAGCCAAAAGTGAGGACTACGGATGGACTGCGAAAGGCTTTTGCCCAAAACGTCGATTCTCTTGCTCCTCGGATGCTGCCTGACCTGTTGTGCTTTTCCAGCACCACACTGTCGACAGAGATATATCCCTGGCTACTGTGGGAGTCAACGGAGAAGATTGCAGGTGCTCTGACATGAATTTTCAAATCCTCAAGGCCATAGTAGGGGTACCGGATGATTGGATTCAGCTAATGTGATACCAATTTTCAAGATACTGGGGATAAACCAGAAACTACAGGCCATTATGCCTGACATCAGTTGTTGGGAAACTACGAGAAAAAATTCCAAAGGACAAAATTAATCCCCACTTAGAGAGGCAACTATTAATTAAAGACAATCAGCATGGTTTTATCAGAGGAAGATCATGTCCAACAAATTTGATATTCTTTGAGGAGTTGACTAAGTGTGTACATGAAGGTAGCGTAGTTGACGGAGTCTACATGGGTTTTTGACAAAGTCTTGCATGGGAGACTGTTCGAGAAGGCAGGAGCACATGTCAATGATTGTGGTGGTCTGCTGCACACTGTAAAATTCTGTCATCACGAGGACACAGTGCTTCCTTAAATGGTGACCCGTTCAGGAGCAGGATTAAGGGAAGAGAATATGCAACACATCCCCTTTCTGGACCAGCCATCTGTGGTCAACTTATCCATCTGCAATATCAGTAAAGGCAATCACCCTCCAGCATTCAACTCCAACTCTACACATTACTGAACTCCCATTAATGACAATCATGATTATTTCTTGGCCACAATACAAAAACAAAATCCATCATAAAACAAACATTTCAGTCCCATGAACTGTCCCATTATCATAGTTAAATGTTAACTAATCATTCTGGGAATTTCCCTGACTGAGTAGCTGTTTTTCCTGTGTCTTTGCCTGTCCTAGTGCTCCTCTGCAGTACCACCCCACTGGCTGCAAGATATTGACTTTTAGCAAGGACTGTACATGGTAATTTCAAATTCACTGTTGGAATCTCCCACTTTGCACCAAGATTTCCACTTGCTGATCTTTCTGTCTCCAAGCATTTTGACTTTCGCACAGGTTTAGCCAAACTTACTGGGTTTGAACTGACTTTCACAGAGAACTTGATCACAATGGCTTGCATGTGATTGTATGTGCTAAATCTACCCCAGTTGGTTTGCATAGTCTACAACAAGCATGAGTTTGGCTAACCCAGAATGAAGGATCCCGAACATCGGCTTTTGATGGGCATGCTTCTATTGGACTTCCTATTTTGCTGGTGGGAATGGCTGACAACCTGGACAAAAACCAGAGATTCATTTTATTAGAATTTGTCTCTATTGTAAAGTGACGAGGCTTGTTTCATGAAAATGCCAGAAGGAGTGTACGGGCACAGAAACTCTACCTGACAGTGCTATGTCAAAGCCAAACAATGGGCACAGTTGCCTTCCAATGAGAAACATTTAAGTAGATGCTAGTGTACAGTGAGTTAGTGATGGCTACTGCAAGGTTGGAGTAAGTTCTTAGCAACAACCATGCTTCTTTGTGACTTTTGTCCTCTCTCATGGTCTATCTCCCTGCTCCCAGCATTTGCCCCTGCTCCAGTACTTTGCCCTCATCTTTGGAACTTCAGCTCAGTAAGGCCAAATATACAGGAGCATTTGGTTCGACTTTATTACGCAGGGGACATAGTGAGAAAGGCAGTGCTCATACATGTTGTTTCTGGCTTTAGGAAGTCTGTTGTCACCATGCCCTTTTCCACATTCACAGGTGGCCATTTTGATGACCAGTTTTACCAATCGTTCCATGTACAGAAATATTGGGCCTACTTCTTTTGGCTAATTTGGAGTTGAATCTTTTTGGCAGCATTTCCACCTTGAGACCAAACTAGTTTTCTTACTGTGTCTTACCAAACACACATTATTATTTCCTATCATGCCCCTTTGGCATCCATTGCATCAACTGCAGCTCCAGCTAACCACCCACTGTTCCCAAACAACTTACCATTCAGCCATATTTCACCAGAAGACCAGCATCTCTTGATCCCAGGCCATCTTTGTGTACCAGGACGAGCCCTGTCAACCAAAAACTAATCTTCTTGATCTGACTGAGGCATGTTGACAACGTCGACAAGCCTCCCGTGCTGAGCTCGCTTCTCTGCTAAACAGAAATGGCGCAAGGTGCACTGGATCACCTTGACACAGCAAGCAGTAGACAACTGAGCTAGTTCAGGCACTCACCTGAATTTCCTTCCAATTATTCAAACAGATGCAGATAATCTTTTTTTTTGCCCGCAGCCATGACTTTTGGTCCAATAGATTTTCAATATCCACTGGACCGCAGCAAGCCAATAAAAGTGGGGCATAGATCCAAAAACATTTCTTCTACAACAGGATCACTGTAACCTATACTCACCAAATCGAGAGGTATAATCTGGCCTAGGGATGAGCACAATTTTCTGGAAACCTCGACAAAAAGTCTTCAATTCTGCATCGAATGGTCGTCGCGATGTGCCCACAATCAGAACACGATCTTCTGCTTTAATGGACTTGAGTATTTGTGGGAAAGATTTCTTTAACCGCTTCGGTTCCAGCTGTACAAGGAGAGACAAGGAGAAATGTGATGTTCCAGGTATTGGACAGATGGCTAGCACGAATCGACTGAATTTCCCACAAACCTTTTTTGGAAACTGATAAAATGTACATCCCTTGCTTTAAAAGGATTGTCAGGGACGGTTTGATAATTTACCAAGCACTTTATTCCATAACTGAAAATAGGTAGATGGATTATTTGTCGGGCACAGAAGTTTTTTTCATAATGCTACAGTGGAACATTTGCAGTGGATGAATAAGATTTGCTATCAATCTGTACCTATATATAGCCTTCCACTTGGTAAATTCAACATACTTGAAAGGGACACAAATTAAATTTCTATCAGACTGCATCAGATAATTGGATAGAGCAGAGACAGGAATAGTTGTTGCAGGTTCCAGGATTTAGATGTTTCAGTAAGAACAGAGATGGTAAAAGTCGGGGGGGAGGGGGTGGTATTGTTGGTCAAGAACAGTATTACAGTTGCAGAAAGGATGTTTGGGGACTCATCAACTGAGGTAATATGGGCTGAGGTTAGCAACAGGAAAGGAGAGGTCACCCTGTTGGGAGTTTTCTATAGGCCTCCGAATAACTCCAGAGACGTAGAGGAAAGGATATCAAAGATGATTCTCGATTGGAGTAAGAAAGACAGGGTAGTTGTCATGGGGGACTTCAACTTTCCAAATATTGACTGGCAACACCATAGTACGAGTACTATAGGTGGGTCAGTTTTTGTTGAGTGTGCGCAGGAGGGCCTCCTGACACTATTTGTAGACAGGCCAACAAGGGGCCACGTTAGATTTAGATTAGATTAGATTAGATTACTTACAGTGTGGAAACAGGCCCTTCGGTCCAACGAGTCCACACTGACCTGCCGAAGCGCAACTCACCCATACCCCTACATTTATCCCTTCTACTTATTTAGATTAGATTAGATTTGATTTGGTACTGGGTAATGAGCACGGCCAGGTGTTAGACTTGGAAGTCGGTGAGCACTTTGGTGATAGCGATCATAATTCTGTTATGTTTACTTTAGTGATAAAAAGGGATAGCTGTATACTACTGGACAAGAGTTACAGCTGGGGGAAAGGCAATTACGAAGCGATTAGGCAAGATTTAGGAAGCATAGGGGAAGGGAACTGCCAGGGATGGGCATGTTAGAAATGTGGAGCTTATTCAAGGAAACATTCCTGTGTGTCCTAGATAAGTATGTACCTGTCAGGCTGGGAGGAAGCTGTGGGTTACAAGGTATCCAGGAAAGGTTTAAAGAGAGAGCTCAGAACAGCCAGGAGGAGACATGAGAAGTTGTTGGCGGATAGGATTAGAGTAAACCCTTTCTATATGTATTTAAGGAATAAAAGAATGACGAGAGTAAGTTTAGGGCCAATCAAGGATAGTTGTGGGAAATTGTGTGTGGAGTCAGAGGAAATAGAGGAAGCACTAAATGAATATTTTTTGACAGTATTCACTCTAAAAAATGACAATGTTGTCGAGGAGAATACCAAGATACAGGCTACTAGACTAGGTGTGATTGAGGTTCACAAGGAAGAAGTATTAGAAATCTTGCAGAGTGTGAAAATAGATAAGTCCCCTGAGCCGGATAGGATTTATCCTAGGATCCTCTAGGAATCCAAGGAGGAGATTGCCGAGCCTTTGGCATTGATATTTAAATCATCATTGTCTACAGGAATAGTGCCAGAAGACTGGAAGATAGCAAGTGTGGTTCCCTGTTCAAGAAGGGGAGTAGAGACACTCCTGGTAATTATAGACCAATGTGCCTTACTTCAGTTGTTGGTAAAGTGTTGGAAAAGGTTATAAGAGATAGGATTTATAATCATCGAGAAAAGAATAGTTTGATTAGGGACAGTCAGCACGGTTTTGTGAAGGGTAGGTCATGTCTCACAAACCTTATTGAGTTCTTTGAGAAGGTGACCAAATAGGTAGATGAGAGTAAATTGGTTGATGTGGTGTATATGGATTTCAACAAGGCATTCGATAAGGTTCCCCACAGTAGGCTATTGTACAAAATCGGGAGGCATGGGATTGTGGGAGATATAGCAATTTGGATCAGTAATTGGCTTGCTAAAAGAAGACAGAGGGTGGTGGTTGATGGGAAATGTTCATCCTGGAGTCCAGTTACCAGTGATGTACCGCAAGGGTCAGTGTTGGGTCCACTGCTGTTCATCATTTTTATAAACGACCTGGATGAGGGCGTAGAAGGGTGGGTTAGTAAATTTGCAGACAACACTAAGGTCGGTGGGGTTGTGGATAGTGAAAAAGGATGTTGTATGTCACAGAAAACATAGATAAGCTGCACAGCTGGGCTGAGAAGTGGCAAATGGAGTTTAATGCAGACAAGTGTGAGGTGATTCAGTTTGGTCGGAGTAACCAGAATGCGAAGTACTGGGCTAATGTAAGATTCTTGGTCGTGTAGATGAGCAGAGAGATCTTGGTGTCCAGGTATACAGATCCTTGAAAGTTGCCACCCAGGTTGACAGGGTTGTTAAGAAGGCATACAGTATTTTAGCTTTTATTAATAGAGGGATCGAGTTCTGAACCATGAGGTTATGCTACAGCTGTACAAAACTCTGGTGCGGCTGCACTTGGAGTATTGTGTACAGTTCTGGTCACCACATTATAAGAAGGATGTGGAAGCTTTGGAAATGGTGCAGAGGAGATTTACTGGTATGAAGGGAAGGTCTTACGAGGAAAGGCTGAGGCTGTTTTTGTTAGAGAGAAGAAGGTTGAGAAGTGACTTAATAGAGGTATATAAAATAATCAGAGGGTTAGATAGTGTGGACAGGGAGAGCCTTTTTCCAAGTATGGTGACAGTGAACACGAGGGGGCACAGCTTTAAATTGAGGGTTGTTAGATATAGGACAAATGTCAGAGGTAGTTTCTTTTCTCAGAGAGTAGTAAGGGTATGGAATGCTTTGCCTGCAACGATAGTAGATTCGCCAATTTTAAGTACATTTAAGTCATCATTGGACAAGCATATGGACGTATATGGAATAGTGTACGTTAGATGGGCTTCAGATTGTTATGACAGGTCGCCACAACATCGAGGGCCGAAGGGCCTGTACTGCGCTGTAATGTTCTATGTTTTATGTAATTTATGACATGGAGCTTGCTAACACCGTCTCAAGGGCAACTGAGTAACAAATGGTGGTCCTGGTAATGATGTCCACATCCCATAAAAGAAGTTTTAAAATGTATGCGCATTCATGAAACAACAACAAAAAATAACAACTGAACCAAGCCTATAACAAATACTGACTTCATAACCTGGGTCAGCTAACTGCCTCAATACCATTGAACAAAACTACTTTGCTCCTACCTCTTTCTCCATCTTTGGAACCTTCTTGTAGAAGACTTTCTCTGCATTGTCAATCCATACAACAGAAGGCTGTAACATACGAGCAACCTAGGTAAATCACAACCATCAGTAGGGTTAAAGTTAGAACAGATAAATACACACATTAGAGAAATTTTAAAAATATAGAAAATAGGAGCAGTGAGTCTATCAAGCCTGCTCTGCTATTTATCGTGATTGTAGATGATCCTCTATCTTCTTCATAGCACTTGGCACCTTTAGAAATCCATGTTTTTTAAAAAAATATCTTCAGTAATTTGGTTTCCAAAGCCACTCTCTGAATGAAGAAATTTCTCACCTCAGTCTAGCACAGGAAACAGTTTGGTGAACAATCATGGCATTATCTCTATAGCAAGTATGGCCTTTCTTAAGTAAGGAAACAAAAACAGCACACAATATTTCTGCTGTGGTATCACCAAAGCCCTGTACAGCTGCAGGAAGACTTTGTTGCTCCTGTACTAATTCCCTCTTGCAATGAAGGTCAACATACCTGCAAGTATGTTAAAACCTGCAAGTTCCCCTCCAACCAACTTGGAAATATGTCACCATTCCTTCACTATCATTGGATCAAAATCCTGGAACTTCTTTGATAATATTACTGTGGCTGTATTTGCATTGGGTGGACTGCTGGAAAGGGCTCGCCATCACTTCCTCAAAGGAAATTAAGATGGGAAACAAGTGCCAGCTTATTAAAAATCAATATGACATTGCTGTTTGCCAGAGCTTGCTGTGTGTAACTGAGCTGCCACATAGCCTACATTACTACACTGTAGTGCACTTTGAGATGTCTTGAGATCATGAAAATGGCAAATAAATGCTATATTGCCTTTTTATCTCTTGGGTAGTCAGTTTGTCATAAATATATGCTTGGCTGACTGAAATTTCAGAGCATTACAGCACAGTAATGCCCTTTGGCCCTCGATGTTGCACGAACCATTGAAACCAATCTGAAGTCCATCTAATCTACACTATTCTATTCTCGTCCACATGCCTATCTAATGACCATTTAAATGCCTTTAAAGTTGGCTAGTCTACTACTGTCGCAGGCAGTGTGTTCCATGCCCCTACTATTCTGAGTAAAGAAACTACCTCTGACATTGGCCTGTATCTATCACCCCTCAATTTAAAGCTATGTCCCCTTGTGCTAGCCATCACCATCTGAGGAAAAAGGCCATCAATGTCCAACCTGTCTAAGCCTCTGATTTTCTTATATGTCTCAATTAAGTCACCATTCAACCTTATTCTAATGAAAACAGCCTCAAGTCCCTCAGCCTTTTCTTGTAAGACTTTCCCTCCATAATAGGCAACATTCTAGTAAATCTCCTCTGAACCCTTTCAAAAGCTTCCACATCCTTCCGATAATTATAAAGTCAGGTGACATCCCTGATCCTGTACACATTGGCAGTATGAAGGGTGACATTTTGAGCCATATTTTTTTTTCAATAAATTTGTATTAGTGCCATTATGATTTTTTTCAACCCAAACTCCTCACAGAATGTCAAATTTCTGGATTAGCTGCAAACGTGATGCCTGTGATCAGGTCACGTATTACCAAATAGTGTTATCAGGGAATACGTGTTTGGCCTAGAAATGAGAATTTCCAGCATTTCAAATCACTTCTGCTGTGTACTACCTACAGGACCATTGTAAACAATGATCAAATATATTGTGCACTTAAGTATTTTTCTATGCTTTGCACTATATTCAGGAAAATTGTAAACAATTGTAGAATACAGTATATTGTGCCTTTAAGTATTTGCCTATTTTCCAATTTTCTTCAACTAGCAGATTGCTACTAGAATAGAGTTCCATAAATAGCAGCTAGAACATGAAATTGTAAGAAATAACTGCAGGAGTAGACCAATTCAGCCTGTTCTGCCATTTATTAATATCATAGCTGATTTGATTGCTTCTTTTACTCCACTTTTTGCCCGACCCCTCCCCCCCACCCCCCACAACACTTGAATGAATTAGGTGAATGATAAAATATAATACAGACAGTTGTGAATGATCCATTTTGATTGTGTAGTGATTGTAACAAGGTCAGCAAGCTGGACCTCAGAAAATTAGTTGCCTGATTGGAGCTGTTAATCTGGTCCAATCAGGGAGCCCTGGCTGACAAAAGAAAAGGAGAATGCCAGAGACTCTGATTGAGGCAGTATTAAAGTCAAGGACTGTTCATGTGTAAATAAAGGGCAACTAGGGGAGGAATACCAGCCTCTCTGGAGATATTTCTGTTGGAAGTAAAGGGAACAACATTATAAGCTGAAGGCGTAATTTTGAAAGAGGTATAGGAATGGAGAGGCCAAAGGTACATGTGCACACAACCAATGAAGGTCGCCAAATGGAGAGTGGAGAAAGCAATTCTAAAAATTACTCAAGATCCGGGGCTTTGTACATAGAGGTGTGCAGCATGAAAGCAAGGAAATCATGACGAACCTTTATAAAACACTGTTTCAGTCACAACTGGGCACTTCCGGGCACTGTTGGAGAAGGTATGAGAGAATGTGTGGAAAGATTTGCTGGAATGGGTCCAAGGATGAGGGGCTACACTTACGTTGTTGAAGAAGCTTGGGTTGTTCTCCTGAGAGCAGAGAATGTTGACAGGAGAATTTGACAGAATCACAGAAACCTTATGGTGCAGGAGGAGACAGTTCACCCTACTGTATCTGCACTGGCTCTCCACATGAGCATTATGTCTTTGTGCTATTCCCTAGCTGGTGTCTATATCTTTGTATCTATTTTCTCATCAAATAATCATCTAATGCTCTCTTCAGTTCCACAATGACCCTGCTCTACCACATTTCTAGATAGCGCATTCCAGACCTGGACCACACATCGTGTGAAAAGTTTTCTCAAATCACATTCGCTACTTTTGCAAATCATTTTAAATCATTTTATGCTCTCTCGCTATTCACCCTTTTACGAGTGAGAACATTTTCTCCCTGTTGATCTAATCAAGACCTCCAGTGCTTTTGAAAGCCTCTACCAAATTTTCTCTTTTGGAGGCTTTCAACATCAATAGAGATCTTGACAGAGTACATCTAAAGAAATTGCTCCTTTTATCAGAAGGACTCAGCACCAGAGGGCTGTCAATTTGTAAAATATTCACAGGTGAAGAAAGGTTGCTTTGGACAGTGTGTGGCTAGGAACTGGAGTATTTTTTTCCTGAAAAGATGGTGAATTTAAAATCAAACATGGCTTTGAAAATTAAATCAGATAAGCATTTAGTATGGAAACATTTGGAAGGCAATGGGAAAAAAAATAGTAGGACAAGCTATGTTATCTTTGCAGACAACTGGCATGGAATTAACAGTCTGAATGGCCTACTCCCATGTTGCAATCATTCTGTGATTTTAAGTACCTGCTATATTCCAGACCCTGATCCAAGTGGCCACTCTGTGGTGTCAGCAGGAGACCTGGAGTTAAAGTATGACAGCTAGCTGCTTTACAGGGCAATGTGATTCCCTGAATAGTATCAATAAGTGGGAACCCTGTCTGGTGCAACCAACTCAGTGTGAACCAGTGTTTACTTTCTGGGACGACTGCCCAATAACATTTAATAATCAAAAGCTGATGTTGAGAAGTTTGGCTTTTGACTTTGGCTTTGAATGAAGATCACTTTTCCCTTCGCAGTTAGAAAAGTTGACACACACAGAATCAGATCTTTGGACATAAATCAGATCTTTACTATTCTTAAATGCTCCACCCTACCAGGCCTTGTGTTGGTCATCCTTAAACCTAGAGTAGTCGAGCAATCATTCTATTCTACAATTGCCTTGCTGGGATCAGGTACAAACTCTGATGTAAATATGGGACCTCCCTGTAAATATCTATTATTTGAAAAACTAACATGTTTAACATTCTTTGACACTGCCCAGTAGAACATGAATTATGCACCTTTGTCTCCAGATAGCATGCTTCTTTATTGTGGTTAGGCTTTTACATAGAATTTGTGGCATGTGCCTCAAGAATGGAGGAGTTGATCTAATACAGTTTTCTACAGTTACTTCTGATCACTTTTAGAACAGTAATGACAGAGGCATACAAACAGACTGCTTGAATTTTTCCGTCAAAAATAATTGGAAAAGGGGAAGGAAAAGAACCTTTAGAATGCCTATTAAAAGCTGAGAGGCATGGGAAGATTGGAAGAAAACTTAGTTTGCCACATGCAGGGGATCTGAAAGTGAAGTTTCTATTTCCAGTAACCTGTGTAAAAAAAAAGCTATGAAAACATTCCTTTGCAATGAAGGAAAGGTGGTGACCTTCCACAATTCTTTTCCCGTTAAGTGATGTTATCTCTCATAAACCTTACTGTGTCCATTTATGGATAGGATTTCAGAAGAGCAAAGACAGATCGGAAGAACGACAAACAATCAAAAACCTTGAGGCTCCGTTGAATTCTACAAATCTGATTATACCATTTTCAACAAGCACTAAGTTTATAATTTATTATTCTGTTCTTGACATACTTCAAATTGACATTTTAAACCAAAACAAGTTATTAAAAAAAACTCCATTGTGATTTGAGTCTATTCTAATATTTTGGACTCACTGCTAACAATGCCACAGAAGTCCTTCTCATTCACAATCAGACTCTAACATGATGCTCACTTACAGATATTTAGTCATATATTTTACATAAAACCATTTGAATTGTTCAATTGAATTTCAAGCTTATAAAATTCTAAAAGTATTAGACAGAGGAAATGCAGAAAGGATATTTCCGCTGCTGTGAGATTTAGAACAACGGGACACAATTTCAGACTGTAAAAAAGCCATTTTAGACTAAGGTGAGGAGAAATTTCTTCGCTCAAAGGGTGGTGAATCTTTAAAATTCTCTATCTCAGAGGGTTGTGGAAGCTCAGTTGTTGGACACAATCTGCCAGGCCCAGAGGTGGTGACCTTACAGCCAGCAGAAAGATTATTTAAGATGGTACATCTGCCACCTTCCTGCTTCTGCTCCATTTTTGCGCCCCACCACAAATTAAGGCCACTTGGAGGTAAATTAATGAGCACTTCAGGTAGTCATCCTTCCTGGGCTGCCATCATTTCAGTTTGTTACAGTTATTAGTTGTTTTGTATATCGAGCCAAAAATATCCACCCTGCCACCCCCCCCATCCCCCCACCCCCACCCCCCGCCCCAACCCCCATATCAAGTCCAAGGATGTAGGCTTGGTCTTTCTCATGTAGCTTTTCCTGCGATGTTTTGGTGTCAGACCCAGTTCCGCTGACTTGGGCTCAGACATGGGCAGCATAATGTTATCCAGGCTGCATCCATCTTGGACTCTGAGGTCTTCTTATCATGAGACAGAGGGAGAAAACCTACAGTTTCTGCTGTTCTGAGGGACCTGGTATGTTTTACTCCTGCCTCGTTTGCGAGGTAACAGCTTTCAGGTGATCCACGTGTTTGTTCAGGACTCGATCACCTACCCAAACTGTGTAAGTCACATCAACCTTGCATCGTATCCATACAAGGCTATTTCCATGGTTCTGGCACCAAACTTCATCCCACAAATTAAATTGTCTCTTTTGCTTAGAGAAGGCCTGTGGCCTGCATTGACATTCCTGCTGCCATTCCATCCCCTCCCACTAAGTGTGGAAATATCAGTTTAAATTGGTTAGAATCTTCTCCCCATCAGCAACTCTGCTGGAACTATCCCTGTTGTTGCGTGTGGGGTGGTCCTATAATCGAACAGGGACTGGGACACCTTTGTATCAAGTGACACAGTAGACTGCTTCTTTAAGCCTGCCTTCAGCATTTGGGCTGCTCTTTCCACTAGACCACTGACTGGTGGATGGTATGGAGCTGTCCTTATGTGCTGAATGTCACTTGACTTAAGGGAATATTTTAATTCCCTGCTGGTAAATGACATCCGTGGCCAATACGTCCTGGAGCATTGTAAACAATGTTCACACCTTCTCAATTGTCATCCCTGAGTTTGCTGAACAAACTTTATGCATGTCCAACGGCTTTGAATGGGTGCCCAGGACCATTGATCCCATGAAAAGACTGACATAGTTGACAGGGTTTACCTGGCCGTTCCCATAAATGTGTGGGTGCTATTATGGCAATATTTGTCCTTGTGTGGGTGCTACTATGGCAATATTTGTCCTTGTTGGCACTCTGGGCACGGCTCCACGAATGCAACTATGTTGGCATCCTACTCTGGCCGCCAGACATAGCTTCCTGCAAGCATCTTCATCTTGAAACCCTTGGGTGATCCTGGTGGAGTTTGGTATTTAGTTCACCTATGACTGCTATTTAGCTTAACAAATGTTCACAAGATATGGCAGGAAAGCAAGCATGATTTGTCTTGAGTGACACAGCGCGCGAGCCCACGCCCAACACCACCGCTGCCCAAACCGCAAACCGTCCAATACCACCCACTGGCCCCACACCGCCCCCACACACCGCACCTCCCCCTCTGTCTCCCATCCTCCATAACCAGCGCCCCCGCCCAAAAATTCACCCCAACCTGCCCCCGTCCAACATTGATCCCTGTCCACCCCCTACCCATCCAGCACTGTCCCAGCCCCCTCATCAACGTCCAACACTGTCCCAGCCTCCTCACTCTGTCCAGCACTGCCCCAGCACCCTAATCCCCATCCAGCACTGTCCCGGCCCCCTCATCCCCCGTCCAGCACTGTCCCTACCCTGTCAGCCCTGTCCAACACTGCCCCTGCACCCTCATCCTCGTTCAGCACTGTCCCAGTCCCCTCATCCCCGTCCAACACTGCCCCCTGCCCCCTCATCCCCATCCAGCACTGACCCTGCCCCCTCATCCCCATCCGACACTGACCCTGCCCCTTCATCCCCATCCAGCACTGACCCTGCCCCCTCATCCCCATCCGACACTGACCCTGCCCCCTCATCTCCATCCAGCACTGCCCCAGCCCCCTCATCCCCGTCCAGCACTGCCGCTGCCCCTTCATCCCCTTCCAACACTGCCTCAGCCCTCTCATCCCCGTCCAGCTCTGCCCCTGCCTCCCATCCATATCCAGCACTGCCCCTGCCCCCTCATCCCAGTCCAGCACTGCCCATGGCCCCTCATCCCCATCCAACCCTTCCCCTGCCCCCTCATCCCCATCCAGCCCTTCCCCTGCCCCCCATCCCAGTCCAGCACAGTCCCCACCCCCTCATCCCCGTCCAGCACTGACCCTGCCCCCTCATCCCCGTCCAACACTGCCCCCAGCCCCCTCATCCCCGTCCAGCACTGCCCCAGCCCCCTCATCCCCGTCCAACACTGCTCCACACCCCCATCCCCGTCCAGCACTGACCCTGCCCCCTCATCCCCGTCCAACACTGCCCCCAGCCCCCTCATCCCCGTGTTAAGATCAGGTGTAATTACAGTAGCTACTGCTCAGACACCCACAGAAATAAATACTTCTCTATTCTGCCGGCAACAGTAAAAGACTACTGTTTTGTTTCAAACACATTGACTGATGCCTGTTTTAAAATTTAAAAAATGTGAATCTAATGTGTTAAATACTCACTAAGTATATCAGGAACTATATTCAATAGTGCAATAACATCCTTTGATCATATCAGCCATTGTTGTGGTCTCCAAATGCGAATTGCTAAATTGTCGAATTAGAGCCAGTTTAAGGATCAATTATAACTTGTGAATTTGAGATCATCAAGAATTGTGCTGAGATGACTACAAATTTTAAACAAAACTCTGATTACTGTATTAATCTCAATACGGAATCCCAATAATTCCATTTGATATGAGAGACTGGACACCGCACCAATACAAATGAATGAACATTTACACCTCAGGCACAGATATTAACAAAAATCCTGCCAAATTTTCTTCCCCTCGTTCCATTTCATTGGGATCTGACACCTCCAGTGAGGGATTCTAGCTATCTGTATAACAGCTATTAACTCCTTATGTTACAACTAGTGGGTCTCTTGATGCAGAGGTAGAGTGAGAGGTTTAGGTTCAAGTCTCACCTGCTCCAGAGATATATAATAACATCTCTGATCAGAATCATTCGGGAAAATAGGTTAATTTTTAAAAATATTACAATTACTGAAAAGACTAAATAAAAATAACTTTCAATTGCTGAGGCAGTATCAATCTTTGTATTTGTCAGCTTGGTTTATAAATGTTTTCTCTTGCAACAATTTAGGTGCTTCAACATTGTTAAAAAAAAGATATTACTCTAGCAAGAATTATGGTCATTACCTACAAAGAAACAATACAGACAGCCTATTGCAATATTTAGCAGAAATGGTGCGATGGTTTCTACCTTACTAATGAGAAAGTATGTTATTATAGTTATTAAGAACACTATTGATATTTGCCCTCTAAAATTGAAGATTAATTCAGTCCAGTTTGATTGAATACAAGGATACTGTACTCTATTTGCTGACTATGGAGTTTTCATGTGCTTATGGGCAAGGTCTCATCACGGTTGCAATTTCAAACATATCACATCTAACACAGGAATGTTAATAATACTGGCTATACCACTGTGAATTCTCCTATCCCCAGCCCAAACAGTCTGACCTCAGTAAGATCACAGCATAAGATACACATAAAAAGAAGTACAGAAAAAAAAACACAAGACAGAAATAAGTGCAATTGTGAAGATAACAATAATCTATCCTGCCAAGAAGTTATGAAACCTATAACATTAGATTAACTTCTGAAGTGAATTATGAGCTTTATAAATTGAAATTTGATTCTCTGTTAGTGTGGGGGAAATAAATGCCTAATATCTGTGTTCCATCCAGGAAAGTCTTTGACTGGATGGATGAGTGGATTTTCCTTGAACTGTTCACTTTTCAGATAGCTTTTTAAATTTGACTGATTTCACATAACGTAGGCATTTATTAGTACTAACTGTATTAATTAAGAGTTCACATATAAACAGATTAAAGGCCAGATAATCAATAACCATGTTATTAAGATAAAATGAATAAGGAGAAGAACTTATACCTGAAGGTCAACAGAGAGAGTTAAACTCCTTCATTTTAGAAGATTGAAAACATTTTATATTAATTTCCTGCACTATATGACTTTGACATTCTAACCTTTATGCATGGAATTTCTGTGGAGTTTGGGTCAAAAGGAAGTGTGCTTGGAGTCTATTCTTAACCATTTCCTCTTATGGAGGGTGAGATTAGTGGCAAAAAAACATGCCTGTTCACATCTTGGGATGGCGTCACAATTGACTTGCCAACAAGGCAAACGCAAACTGAAAAATTGAGTACCAAACTGTGAATCATATTTTAGTCAGAAAGTTGTATTGTTTATCTGCACCATGTACATTAATGGCATGAGCCACACAACACATTGTCTTGGGGAGAACGGTAGAACAGACGTTGACAATGTTCTCCAAAAGTATGCAGTGTTGACAAATTCTAATGTCAGTCAGAGCTTAAAGCAGATTTAATTGTAGTGTTCCCATTTTTAATCTTGCTGCTCCATCTAATGCTCTATCTTTTACAAGCAATGCTGAATGTTGTTTAGCAGCTAAAGGCATGGCTCTGATCACTACAACTGGACTGCATCATCAGTGCGATCAAACTACATGGGACAGCGATCTGATAGAGACTGATTCTAGTGAATTCCAGCTCAATCATACCTTTGTAAAAGTAGAAATGATTAATAAATGTTCATCAGTTTATGTACGATGTTTAATCCTTATCTGTCTGAGGCTCTACTTGTGATAATTGTGCTCTACTTATCCTACTTGTGATAATTGTGCATGAAAGGGAGTAGGTGTAGATGCAGTAAAGGACAAGCTACACAGAGGGAGGAGAGCATGGAACAGGGAGAAGAGAGAGTAGATCAGAGAGAAAAGGGCTCACTGCAGAAGGCCTATCGATGCTGTGGCTTCGGGAAGCATTTTCCTTCTCTCTGCCTAAATCAAGAGCATTGAATGCCTTTTGGGCACTTGTGCGAAGGAAGTGCTGATGGAACTCTGGCACCCCTTGCAACCAGACCTGCAATCTCAAAGACGGTGGCGCCAGAGGCTGTAATGATGACCATAACCCCCAACTTCTTTGGGCTGGGATCTTTTCAGACCTGGGTAGATGGCACATGTAGCATCTCCCAGTTCACCATCCACTGCAGCATCAGAGAGGTGAAAGGTTTTCTTTTTGCCAAGATAAGGGAGCTCATTGTGTTCTCCCTGAACAAATGAAAGCAGTGGTGTGTCCTTCCGTATATTACAGGGTGCTATCAACTGGACACACATCTAAATGCTGAAATCTACCACAATATAACAGTTCATATTTGATGAACATGCAGTTAGTGTATGATTATTCCACTGTACCTCAGGAATTCTACCAGCCAGTTTCCTGCTCCTTTAGTGTTTCAGCAACGTCAAACACAGAGATAGGTTGCTAAATGGGAACTATATAACAGGTGAGGTGATGGCCTAGTGATATTATTGCTGGACATAGAACATAGAACATAGAAGGATACAGCGCAGTACAGGCCCTTCGGCCCTCGATGTTGCGCCGACCGAATCCTACCTAACCTATACTAGCCCAATAACTTCCAAATGCCTATCCAATGCCCGCTTAAATGACCATAAAGAAGGAGAGTTCACCACTGATACGGGCAGGGCATTCCATGAACTCACAACCCGCTGTGTGAAGAATCTACCCCTAACATCTGTCCTAAACCTACCACCCCTTAATTTAAAGCTATGTCCCCTAGTAACACCTGACTCCATTAGCGGTAAAAGGTTCTTAGTATCTACCCTATCTAAACCCCTAATCATCTTATACACTTCTATCAGATCTCCCCTAAACCTTCTCTTCTCCAATGAGAACAGCCCCAAGTGCCTCAGCCTTTCCTCATAAGATTTTCCTACCATTCCAGGCAACATCCTGGTAAACCTCCTCTGCACTCATTCTAAAGCTTCCACATCCTTCCTATAGTATGGCGACCAAAACTGCACACAATACTCCAGATGAGGCCTCACCAGAGTCTTATACAACTGCAACATGACCTCAGGACTCCGGAACTCAATTCCTCTGCCAATAAAGCCCAGTACACCATATGCCTTCCTCACAGCACTATTTACCTGGGTGGCAACTTTCAGAGATCTGTGTACATGGACACCAAGATCCCTCTGCTCATCCACACTACCAAGTAGCCTACCATTAGCCCAGTAATCCATCATCTTGTTATTCCTACCAAAGTGAACGACTTCGCACTTAGCTACATTGAATTCCATTTGCCACATTTCCGCCCAGCTCTGCAACTTATCTATATCCCGCTGTAACCTACCACTTCCTTCCTCACTATCCACAACTCCACCGACTTTTGTGTCATCCGCAAACTTGCTTACCCAGCTTTCAAGTCCTTCCTCTAGATCATTTATAAAGATAACAAAAAGCAATGGTCCCAAAACAGATCCTTGTGGTACACCGCTAGTAACTGCGCTCCAAGATGAACATAATCCATCAACTACTACCCTCTGTCTCCTTCCAGCCAGCCAATTCCTAATCCAAACCTCTAATGTATCCTCAATGCCATACCTCCGTAGTTTTAGCATTAGCCTACCATGGGGAACCTTATCGAACGCCTTACTAAAATCCATATACACAACATCTACTGCTTTACCCTCGTCCACTTCCTTAGTCACCTTCTCAAAGAACTCAATAAGGTTTGTGAGGCACGACCTGCCCTTCACAAAACCATGCTGGCTATCCCTGATCACGTTATTCCTACCCAGATGTTCATAAATCTTATCCCTTACCATTCTCTCTAAGACTTTGCCCACCACTGAAGTCAGACTCACTGGCCTATAGTTACTAGGGCTATCCCTACTCCCTTTCTTGAACAATGGGACCACATTCGCTATCCTCCAGTCCTCTGGTACTATTCCCGTTGACAATGACGACATAAAAATCCAGGCCAATGGCTCTGCTATCTCCTCCCTAGCTTCCCATAGGATCCTGGGGTAAATGCCATCAGGCCCAGGAGACTTATCTATATTCATCCTTTCCAATATTCCCAAAACCTCTTCCCTGCATATTTCCAGGGCATCCATTCTAATTATTTGTGATTCCATATTCACATCAGCAACAGTGTCCTGTTCCTGAGTGAATACTGATGAAAAGTACTGATTTAATGTCTCTCCAATCTCCTCCGCCTCCACACACAACTTCCCACTACTATCCTTGACTGGACCGATACCTACCCTAGTCATCCTTTTATTCTTGACATACCTATAGAAAGCCTTTGGGTCTTCCCTAATCCTACCAGCTAAAGACTTTTCATGTCCCGTTCTCGCTTCTCTTAGCTCCCTCTTTAGCTCCTTCCTGGCTACCTTATAACTCTCAATCGCCCCTACTGAACCTTCACGCCTCATCTTTACATATGCCGCCTTCTTCCCTTTCACAAGGGACTCCAATTCCTTACTAAACCACGGCTGCCTCACAAGGCCCTTTACACCATGCCTGACTGGTACATACCTATCGAGGACACGCAGTAGCTGCTCCTTGAACAATCCCCACATCTCATTAGTGTTCTTCTCTTGAAGCCTGTTTTTCCAATCCACACATCCTAAGTCATGCCTCACTGCATCATAATTTCCCTGCCCCCAGCTATAACTCTTTGCCCTGCGGCGCACGATTATCCCTCTCCATCACTAAAGTAAAAGTCACCGAGTTGTGGTCACTGTCCCCGAAGTGCTCACCTACCTCCAAGTCTAACACCTGGCCTGGTTCATTACCTAGAACCAAATCCAATATAGCCTCCCCTCTTGTTGGTCTGTCGACATATTGTGTCAGGAAACCCTCCTGCACACATTGTACAAACACCGACCCATCTAATGAACTCGAGCTATAGCTCTCCCAGTCAATATCTGGGAAGTTAAAGTCCCCCATAACAACCACCCTGCTACCTTCACTCTTTTCCTGAATCATCCTCGCAATATTATCCTCTACTTCTCTAGGACTATTAGGAGGCCTGTAGAAAACACCTAACAGGGTGACCTCACCTTTCCTATTTCTAACCTCAGCCCAAACTACCTCAGATGGCAAGTCCTCTTCCATCGTCCATTCCACTGCTGTGATACTATCTTTGACAAGTAATGCCACACCTCCCCCTTTTTTACCCCCATGTCTGATCCTACTAAAACATTTGAACCCTGGAACGTGCAACAGCCATTCTTGTCCCTGTTCTACCCACGTCTCTGTAATGGCCACAACATCGAAGTCCCAGGTACCAACCCACGCTGCAAGTTCACCTACCTTATTCCTTATACTTCTGGCATTGAAGTATACACACTTCAATCCACCCTTCTGGTTACAGGCACCCTCCTTAGAGATCCTGGAGTGTTAATCCAAAATCCCAAGTAATGTTCTGGGAACGTTGGTTCAAATCCTATCACAGGATTTGATATCACAGGATGGTAGAATTTGACTTCAATAAAAATCTGGAACTCCGGGCCTAATAATGACTGTGAATCCATTGCTAATTGTTGAAAAAACCCCATCTAGTTCACTAATGCTCTTACGGGAAGGAAACTGCCTTCCATACCTGGTCTGGCCTTGAGAACCACAGCAATGTAGTTGACTCTTAACTGCCCCTGGGCAATAAAGGTTAGGCAATAAATGCTGGCCTAGCTGGTGATGTCCTCATCCAATGAAAGACTTGCAGTTTGAAATGTAGTCACTGCTAGAATATTAATGTTTAGCTCATGATTCAGCTTGGGAACTCAATCTCATGTGGCTTAGTACGTATGATGTGAGCAATTCTGGCATATGAAACAATCTCAAGCAAATCACTGGGGTGAGTATACAGCAGCCCTTCAGCTCTCACCAAAGTGGGTTCATGGTGTATCTTCCATAAAGTGGTCATCATGATAGCACAACCCATGTCACTATGGAGCTCAGGAGCAGGAAAAGGAGAGAATGTAGGAAAGTTATTAAGGAACAAAGGAGATTACAGAGACATGCATGAATTCTAGAGTTGTTATAATGGGGAACTTTAATCATCCGAATTAAAGGCTGTCACAGTAGTCATATAAAGGGCAGAGAGGAACCCAAGTTCCTAGAATATGTTCAGGAGAATTTTCTACAGCAGCATGTTGCCAGTTCGCTGACCATTGGTTCATGGAAATGAGGGTGGAAAAAGTAGAACAGTGTAGGTAGGGGACATTTCGGGACAGTGATCATTAAAGCATAAGGTTTGGATCGGTTATGGAAAAGGTACAGAGAATAACGCAGAGAAAGAAAAAGTAACTGGAATGAAATCTACTTCAATGGGCTCAGAATGGTCTTGGGCCTGAGAACTGCAATCAGTGATTGGTGTGAAAAACAGGAACTGACCAATGTGTTACATTTAAGAGGAAATTTGCTGATGCATATTCCAGGAGCAATCCTGCAAAGATGAATGATAGGACAAACAAATTTGTAACTTCCTGGAAGACAAGATACAGAAATTAAGATAAAGTAGAAAAAGCGTTAAAACAGATGTGATGTGGATAATACAACTGAGAACCAGGCTATTTATAGAAAGTACAGAGGAGCGTTGAATAAACAAGAGATACTGACATAAAAAGGTATTCCTGCAGTGTTCTTCTGGCATACAAAAAGCAAAAGGAGGAGTGGGTTCAAAAAGGAGCTAGATGAAGTGTATGCATGAAGTGGATGGAATGAAACCATAAGACCACAAGACATAGGAGTAGAAGTAAAGGTATTCGGCCCATTGAGTCCACTCTGCCATTTAATCATGGATGATCAGCATTTCAACTTCACTTATCCGCACTCTCCTCATAGCCCTTAATTCCGAATAACTGGTAGTATTAAATTGAGGTTTTTAAATTTGCTCTTATCAAGAAAGTAGCTTCTGCCCAGTTCATGGTTTGAAAGGGATGGAATTCAGACCTGTCTGTTTGGCTGTCTGTCCTTAAAAGTGATATAGCACCAAAACTAAATAAGACATATTCAAGGATACTGAAGGAAACTAATGAGGTGGGGGATGGGAACCAAATGAGGAGGTTAGTGGACAGTAAGGAAATTGTAACTAAAACCTGTAAGGAACTAGATACTGAAGTTAACGTGACTAAGGGAATAGTAGGCAAGGAGCAGATGATGAACGCAAAGGAACAGGTGGTCTGAGATACATTTGTTTTAATGCAAGAAGTGTAGTAGGTAAAGCAGATGAACTTAGGGTTTGGATTAGTACCTGAGAGTTTGATGTTATTGCTATCACTGAGACTTTGGTTGAGGGAAGGACATGACTGGCAACTAAATATCCCAGGATATAGTTGCTTCAGGCAGGATAGAGAGGGAGGTAAAAGAGGTGGAGGAGTTGCATTGCTGGTCAGAGAGGATATCACAGCTGTGCTGAAGGAGGACATTATGGGAGACTTGAGCAGTGAGGCAATATCGAGTTTTGAGAAGATTTGTAACCCAGGTTGAGGTTTTGGATGTAGGTTTGCTCGCTGAGCTGGAAGGTTCTTACCAGATGTTTCGTCACCCTGCTAGGTAACATCTTCAGTGGCCTCAGGCAAAGCACTGCTGAAAATTCCTGCTGTGTATTAATATGTTTGGATTTCTTTGGGTTGGTGATGTCATTTCCTGTGGTGAAGTCACTTCTTGTTCCTTTTCTCAGGGGGTGGTAGATGGGGTCTAACTAGATGTGTTTGTCGATAGAGTTCTGGTTGGAATGCCATGCTTCTAGGAATTCTCGTGCATGTCTTTGTTTGGCGTCCTAGGATGGGTGTGTTGTCCCAGTCGAAGTGGCGTTCTTCCTCATTCATATGATTAGATTCGATTAGATTAGATTCCTTACAGTGTGGAAGCAGGCTCTTTGGCCCAACAAGTCCACGCCAACCCGCCGAAGCGCAACCCACCCAGACCTACTCCCCTACATTTACCCCTTCACCTAACACTAGGGGCAATTGAGCCAATTCACCTAACCTGCATATTTTTGGACTGTGGGAGGAAACTGGAGCACTGGAGGAAACCCACGCAGAGACGGGGATAATGTGCAAACTCCACGCAGTGAGTCACCTGAGGCGGGAATTGAACCCGGGTCTCTGGCGCTGTGAGGCAGCAGTGCTAACCACTGTGCCACCGTGCTGCCCAATGTAAGGATACGAGTGAAAGAGGGTCATGTCTTTTTGTGGCGAGTTGGTGTTCATGTATCCTGGTGGCTAGTTTTCTGCCTTTTGTCCAATGTAGTTTTGTTCCAGTTCTTGCACTATATTTTGTAAATGACATTAGTTTTGCTTGTTGTCTGTATAGGGTCTTTCAAGTTCATTAGCTGCTGTTTTAGAATGGTGGTGGGTTTGTAGGCTACCATGATGCCAAGGGGTCTGAGTAGTCTGGCAGTCGTTTCTGAGATGTCTTTGATGTAGGGGAGAGTGGCTAGGGTTTCTGGACGTGCTTTGTCTGCTTGTTTGGGTTTGTTGCTGAGAAATCGGCGGATTGCGTTCATTGGGTACCCATTCTTTTTGAACACAGTCTGGCGATTTCTTACCAACAAACCCAAACAAGCAGACAAAACACGTCCAGAAACCCTAGCCACTCTCCCCTACATCAAAGTCTTCTCCGAAATGACTACCAGACTACTCAGACCCCTTGGCATCATGGTAGCTCACAAACTCACCAACACACTAAAACAGCAGCTAATGAACTTGAAAGACCCTATACAGACAACAAGCAACACTAATGTCATTTACAAAATGCCATGCAAGGACTGTAACAAACATTACATTGGACAAACATGCAGAAAACTAGCCACCAGGATACATGAACACCAACTAGCCACAAAAAGACATGACCATCTCTCACTAGTATCCTTACATATGGATTAGGAAGGACACCACTTCGACTGGGACAACATATCCATCTTAGGACAAGCCAAACAAAGACATGCACGAGAATTCCTAGAAGCATGGCATTCCAACTGGAACTCTATCAACAAACATATTGAGTTAGATCCCATCTACCACCCCCTGAGAAAAGGAACAAGAAGTGACTTCACCACAGGAAATAACATCACCACTGGAAATGACATCACCAACCCAAATAAACCCAAACATGTGAATACAAAGCAGGAATTTTCAGCATTGCTTTGCCTGAGGTCCACTGAAGATGTTACCTAGTAAGGTGACAAAACATCTTGAAATGAACCTTCCAGCTCAGCGAGCAAACCTCCATGTACGTGAGGCAATATGGTAGAAGTCAGAAATAGGAAGGCTGTGGTAACAATGTTGGGGCTGGACTACAGACCTCCCAACAACAAGTGTGAGATAGAGGTTCCGATAGGTAAACAGATTTTAGAAAGATGTAGGAGATGGTGGTGATAGGAGATTTTAATTTGCCCAACATTGATTGGGATTCACTTAGTGTTAGAGGTCTAGATGAAGCAGGGAGCATTCAGGAGGCTTTTATAGAGTATTATGTATATAACTGAAGAGTGTGGTACTGGAAAAGCACAGCTGGTTAGGCAGCATTTGAGGAGCAGGAGAGATGCGTTTCGAGCATAAGCTCTTCATCAGAAAGAACTGATGCTCGAAATGTCAATTCTCATGCTTTTCGGATGCTGCCTGACCAGCTGTGCTTTTCCAGCATCACACTCTTCGACTCTGATCTCCAGCGTCTGCAGTCCTCACTTTCTCCCAGTATGTAAATAGTCCAACTCGGGAAGAGGCCATATTGGACCTGGTGGGGAATGAGCCTGCCCTGGTAGTTGAGGTTTCAGTAGGGGATTACTTTGGGAATAGTGATCACAATTCCATAACTTTTAGAATACTCATGAACAAAGATGAGAGTGGTCCTAAAGGAAGATTCCTAACATGGGAGAAGGCCAATGATAACAAAATTCAGCAGGAACTGGGGAATGTGGATTGGGAGCAGCTGTTTGAAGGTAAATCCACATTCAATATGTGGGAGGCTTTTAAAGGGAGTGATGGACAGACATTTTCTGTGAAAATGAGGGATAGAAATGGCAAGATTAGAGAACCATGGATGACAGGTGAAATTATAAGACTAGCTAAGAGAAAAAAGGAAGCATACATAAGGTCTAGGTGACTGAAAGCAGAGGAAGCTTTGGAAGAATATCGGGAATGTAGGACCAATCTGAATCGAGGTATTAAGAGGACTAAAAAGATCATTAAATATCTTTAGCAAACAGGGTTAAGAAAAATCCCAAAGCCCTTTATTCATATATAAGGAGAAGGAGGGTAACGAGAGAAAGGGTTTGCCCACTCAAGGACAAAGGAGGAAAGTTATGCATGGATTCAGAGAAAATAGGTGAGATTCTTAATGAGTATTTTGCGTCAGTATTCACCGAGGAAAGGGACACGATGGATGTTGAGGTTAGGGATAGATGTTTGATTACTCCAGGTTAACTCGACACAAGAAGGAAGGAAGTTTTGGATATTCTAATAGGTATTAAGGTGGACAAGTCCTCAGGTCCGGATGGGATCTATCCAGGTTACTGAGGGAAGTGAGAGAGGAAATAGCTGGGGCTTTAACAGATATCTTTGCAGCATCCTTTAACATGGGTAAGGTCCCAGAGAATTGCTAATGTTGTCCCCTTGTTTAAGAAGGGTAGCAGGGATAATCCAGGTAATTATAGACCAGTGAGCCCAACATCAGTGGTAGGAAGCTGCTGGAGAAGTTACTGAGGGATAGAATCTATTTACATTTGGAAGAGGGAAGACATTATTTGAGGAAGTGACAAAGTTGACTGATGAGCGAAGGGCTGTAGATGTCATATACATGGATTTCAGTAAGGTGTTTGGTAAGGTCCCCTTGGTAGGCTGATGAAGAAAGTGAAGTTGCATGGGGTCCAGGGTGTACTAGCTAGATGAATAGAGAACTGGCTGGGCAGAAGGAGACAAAGAGTAGTAGAGGAAGGAAGTTTCTTAAAATGGAGAACTGTGACCAGTGGTGTTCCACAAGGAACCTGTTGTTTGTGATATACATAAGAGATCTGGAGGAAGATATAGGTGGCCTGATTGCAGATGACACTAAGGTTGGTGTAGTAGCAGATGCTGAAAGGTACTGTCAAAGAATGCAGTGGAATATAGATAGATTGGAGAATTGGGCAGGAAATAACAGATGGAATTCAACTGGACAAATGTGATGTGATGCATATGGAAGATACAAATCAAAAGCAAACTATACGGTAAATGAAAAAAAACCCAGGAAAATTGATGTAGAGGGAGATCTGGTTCATTGTATCCTGAAGATGGTAACACAAGTCGATAGAGGGGTCAAGAAGGCATATGGCATGCTTTCCTTCATCGGATGGGGCACTGAGTACAAGAGTTGGCTGGTCATGTTACAGTTGTACTAGACTTTGGTTTGGCCACATTTGAAATACTGTATACAGTTCTGATTGCCTCACTACCAAAAAGGATCTGTATGCTTTGGAAAGGGTGAAAGGAGGTTCAAAAGAATGTTGCCTGGTATGGAGGGCACTAGCTATGAAGAGAGGGTGAGTGGATTAGAATTATTTTCATTAGAAAGACAGAGGTTGACGGGGGACCTGATTGAGTTCTGTAAAATCATGAGAGGTATAGTCAGGGTGGATAGCAAGAGGCTTTTTCCTACAATGGGGGACTCAATTACTAGGGGTCATGAGTTCACGGTGAGAGGGGAAAAGTTTAAGGGAGATATGCGTGAAACGTGGGTGGTGAATGCCTGAAATGTGTTGCCAGCGAAGGTGCTGGAGACAGGCACAATAATGTCACTTAAGATGTATCTAGACTGATACATGAATGGGCAGGGAGCAGTGGAATACAGATCCTTAGAGAATAGGTGACAGGTTCAGATAGAGGATCTGGATCAGCACAGGCTTGGAGGGCTGAAGGGCCTATTCCTGTGCTGTAATTTTCTTTGTTCTTTTATTTTAAGTGACAATGGATGTTGCAAATACTCAGACCAAAATATGCCATTCTTTCTCAGACTCAGGATTAGTGCCAGAAGATTGGAGAATTGCAAAAGTGACAATCCTGTTCAAAACAAAAGCATAAACAAAAGACCAGCAACGACGGCTTCCTTGGTCCATGCCAAAATGCTTCATTAAATCTCCGTAGGCTTGCATATAACCACTTTGATAATGAATAAGGAGGCAATTGAGATAAAAAGGAAGGATTAGAATGAGCAGCATTAGTTATTGTAAAGTTAATAAGGCATCTGGACTAGATGAAATGCATCTGACTATACAGAAGGAAATAAGGCAGGAATTGTGGATGTATTGACCATAAGTTTTCAATCCACATAAATACAGGATGATGCAAGAAGATGGGAAAAGTGCTGTGGTACACATTTGTGTACAAGGATCAACTAGCAGTGTAGTGGTCGTGTCATTTCTCTGGGTCAGAAGGTCTGGATTGAGACCATCCAGACGGTCCTCCAGCGATTGGTTGGGATCTGAAATGTGCTTGAGAGAGTTGAGGGCAGATTCAGCTGTGACTTCTGAAAAAGGATTAAGTGAGCTTGGGAAATAAAATGTCTGAAGTGGTACAGGGAAACCTTAAGAATGCAACTGGATGAATTGCTCTTGCAGAAGAGCTGGGACAAACTCGAAGAACTGAAATTACCTACTTATGTGCTCTCACCATTCCATAATTCTCTGCAATATTTACACTTTGAATGAAATAAACTAGCTGTTGTAGAATGATGGAACACTGTCAAAGGGCAGAGTAGCCTACTCCTGTTCCTAGTTTCTCAGTCCATATGTGCATTTGGACACAGGGAAAGAATTTGGTTAATTTCTCCTATAGTTGGCACATCCATTCACTTCATAAATAAAAGAAACACCTGCAATTCAAACCACAAAGCACTTTGCAGCCAATAAAATAGTTCTGCACTATAGTCACTGTTATGTAGAAAATGAAGCAGCAGATCTCTCAAAAGCAATAACATAATATCAACTAGATATTCAATTTGTGATTTTACATTAAGGAATAGATGTATAACGGCACTACAGGTTAGGTTCAATGCTCTTATTTGAAACAGTACCACAGATCTCTTATATCCACATGAGAGGACAGCTACAGAGCGCTTTAGTTTGCTATCACATTCAAAAGAATGCCTCCAGCAGTGAGCATTCCTTCAGTATTGCACTGGAATGTCAACATTGATTTTTATCCTCAAGGCTGGAGTGGTACTTGAACTTAAAACCTTCTGACCCAAAGTGACACTTCTACCCACTGAGTCATAGCAGATACTCAAAGATAAATACTCAACAAGACCCACGCTTAGGTTCATTGATCTTTATGCAAACTGCTCCAGCTCCTTTATTCACAAAGGAGTCTGATGGATTCCAAGAAATAAGTGCCTCTGACTCTTCTGAGCTATTTCTTTTATAGTTTTAGTAAGACCTTTGTAAAATCTCCTGACTCAACACATTCTACATTTCTTCCAGAATCTTCTAATTCCAACGGTCAAAGAAATTCACAGCACTGCATCTCTCTGCAACATTTTAAGCATGTAGAGTTGGGGAAGTCAGGACCCTCCTCCTATTTACGACACTTGCTGCCATATTGTGGTAAATATTTTAAAGGTCCAGTGCCAGTGAGTGTTAGTGAGTGGATGAGAGTGTAGGCAAGTGGCTGAATGGATGAGTGGGTGAATGAGAGGAGAGCTAAGTAGGTGAGGTGCATTGATGGGTGAGGGTTGATAGGAGGGTCAGTGAGTGAGATAGGTAGGTAGATGAATGGGTGGGTGGGGTGGGTCGTTGAGTTTAGTCAGAGCAGTAGCTGAGTCAGGGGTTAGTGAAGTCAAATAGCAATTGGTTAAGGTCGGTATGGGACACATTGCATCAAGGGGCAGTCACGTCAGGGTGGAAAGAGTGGTGGTATATTTGGATCTGGTCAGAGGCTAAAAGAAAGCTAGCTAGAAATATAAAAACAGATAGCAAGATTTTCTACAGATACATTAAAGAGAAAAGAGATAAATTCATCATTAGTCCTGTAGAAAGTGAGTCTGGAGGATTAATGGAAAATAAGAAGGTGGCAGATGAATTGAATAGGTATTTTGCATAGTCTTCACTATAGATATTACAAGTAATATCACAAACAAGTTGTAAATCAGGAAATGAAAGGGAACATTGAACTCAGAAAGATTGAGATCTCCAGGGAAGTGTTACTAAACAACCTGTTGGAGCTGCAGCTGACAATTCATAGAATCCTTATAGTCCAGATAGAGACCATTTGGCCCATCAAGTCTTCATCAACACTCTGCCCAGACCCAGCCACTGACCCTATCCCCACATTTACCATTGCTAACCCACCTAACCTGAAAATCCCTGCACACTATGGGCGATTTTAGTGTGGCCAAACCATCTAATTTGCACACCTTTGGATTGCAGGAGGGAACCAGAGGACCCAATGGAACCCACATAAAAACACAAGGAGAATGTGCAAACTCCACATAGTCGCCTAGGGCTGGAATTGACATCAGGTCCCTGGTACTGTGAGGCAGCAGTGCTAACCACTGTGTCACCATGCACAAGTCCTTAATCCTGATGTATTTCATCCAAGGATCTTAAAATAAGTGAATTGTGATATGGATGCGGCATTGATTACACTTCTCTAAAATTTCCTAGATTGGTGAAAGTTATATCTCAAGTTATATCCCATTAGTGTTGAAGACTGCAAAATATAACTGTTTTCTTCAAAAAGGGAGGGAAATAAAACACAGGAAACTACAGGCCAGTTAGCTTAACATTTGTCATTGGTAAGATATTTAGAGCTTTTATTTAAAGACGTCATAAAGGGCACTTATAAAAGTTTAAGGTAATCAAGTAGAGTCAACAAGATTTTGTTAAAGGAAATTATGTTTAACCAATTTACCAGAGTTCTTTGAGTAAGTAATGTGCTGCAGATAAGGAGGAAGCAATGACTGTATGGAACTTGATTTTCATTAGGTACTTGTTAAATTGTCACAAAGCTTATTGACGTTGTTATTGATTAAACAATATAGGTGTAGGGATAACATAATGGACAGAAAATTGGCTGGCTGTAAGAAAAATGAAAAATAGGCACAAATGGGTTATTTTCTGGTTGGTAAGATGTAATAAATGGTGTGACACCAAGATTAGTGCTGGGACCTCAACTGCTGCTTCACAGTGCCAACGGCCCAAGCTTAATTCCAGGCTCAGGCGACTGTCTGTGTGGAGTTTGTACATTCTTCCTGTGCCCGTGTGGGCTTCCTCCGGGTGCTCTGGTTTCCTTCCAGAGTCCAAAGATGTGCAAATTAGGTGGATTGGCCATGTTAAATTGTCCTGTCGTGTCCAGGGGTTTACAGGCTAGTTGGATTAGCCATGGGAAATGTAGGGTTACAAGGATAGGGTGGAGAGGCTGGGTGGGGGGGGGGGGGCTGTATGGGCTCAATTGGCTGAATGGCCTGTTTCTACACTATCAGGATTCTATGAAAACCAACCATGCCGGAAAAATGCAGCGACACTGAAGTGTTTCAACATTTACCATCGTTTGTGCATCTAATATAATCTGATTGTCCTATCAGACAGTCTACCTTGAATACCATGTGGATCATCATTTTGAGACCAATCTTGCCCGGATATTTTCCTGCAGTGTTATGAGGTGACAAATTAAACAGGTTGGCTCCGGTTTCCGTACAGAGAGCGTGGACCAGCATTTTCTTTCCAACTCCAGATGGTCCTGCCAACAGCAAAGATTTCACCAATGGAGCTTTCTCATGGACAGCTTGAGAACCTGCAACAAGAATACAGGGAATCAATCTGGGACTCCCACAGGAATTTACTTGTGATACAAAACCAAATCCTGCTTTCTAAAAGGTAAAGGTCTGGTGAAAGCTGAAAAAGACTGTTATTTTACAGCATTGTTGGTGAGAATCTGTACTGTTGGCAGGTGAAATCTGGAACAAGAGACCATAATCTTGAAAGTGGAACTAAACTGAAATCAGAAGTGCACAGGAGCTTCTCACAAAAGATAATAGATGCCTTGACAATTCATAGTGTTTCAAGACTGGGGTTAATTGATATTTGATGAATTTATATAAGACTGCAACTATATCACAGATAAATAATAGATGCAGTTTGGTTGCCTTAGTATAGAAAGGATGATAAAGCCATGAAAATGAACTGTCGGCTCCCCAGGATGAAGTTAAGGATAGGAAACAAGTTATGAGGACAGGGTTGGTGTACCTTGTCCACTGTCTGGAAAGAAAAGAATGTTGATCAGAGATATAGGAGAGGTTTGACAACATTTGATAAACGAAATAACAAAAGGTTACCATGTACAGCCCCCTAGCTGATGAATTAGTACACCTCATATCCAACAGCACTTGGAGGAAGCACTGAGGTTGAAAAGTGAACAAAATGTACTCTGCGCGGGGACTTCAAAGTCTCCTCTATGTTGCATACACATACATGGAAGTGTAATTTTCACTCTGTTGTGGAGTCACGGGGCTTGATTGTGTATTGCTGTTTGATGGTTTTGGAAATATAATCGGTGATCTTGCATGCCATCCTTGGGCCTATTAACTTATTAATAGCTATATATGGGGAATGTGATGGCCATGGTGTGGGGTGGGGTGAGGGGGAAGGTTGCACAGTTAACATCCTTTACAGATCTTGTAAATCCATCTAAAGTGCTCCACCCTCTAAAAAATCATTCTTCCTTTAACCCACCCTGCAAAGCCTCTGGAACCCAGTCCAGGACCCCCACCACTGAGAAGTCAATTATCGGGCCTCCTTGGGAATGCCTGTAGTTCCAAAAATGGCCAGCTGACTTTACTGGTATTAATAGCGTGCCAGCCATCAGATTAGCTGACAACTCTTAAGGGAGGCCTTCCTCCTGACAGAGGGAAGAAGTCCCATCTTAAAGCAATTATTACTGCTACCAAATCAGGACAATGGGGGAGTTCTCTTCCCTGCAAGCCCCCAGCTCCTGAGTTTTTATTGTCTCTTAGAACCTGAAGGTCTTGATGTCCATCTTAGATTTTTGTCCACATTCCTATCTTCATCAAAAGATCCTGTCGGTTGATTAAAGTGTATCAGATGAACCCATGCTGAATTAACCTGTACAACAGTGCAGTATTGCAATGGAATTGCACAACTATTAAAATTTTGAACAGTGGTGGACTAAATCTGTATATAGTACACCAGATGCTGCAGCACTATTTATCAGGGATGCTTTGGGAGTTCACATGAGACTACTTCTTGAATCTCAGCTGAGATAGCAGTTCACAGGCTACAATTGGATTTGATGAGGAAAAGTAACTATTGTCAACACATTTAGATTTTGGGAGATAATGCAATTAGCTATGGCTGTGATGTCCTCGCACATGAAACAATGTTACATGGAGTGTTTTACATCGTCTTAATATTTCATGTAAGATTGTAATAATTGAGATCACATTTGATACGTTTTCTTATCTTTAGAAGTGTTCCATTGTTGGAAAGACTTAGCAACGGTCGGACTAAACATGAAGTAAAATGTCAGGCATCTCAGATATTTAATTGGCTTTTTAAATATAACAATCAATGAGCATGAGAACTCTGTCTTCTTCCATTTGAGATAGCTGGCATTCCCACTGGAAACAGCAGGAAGTTCGACTTTGAATTCTGAATGATTTAATAAATGGTCTTTTCCCAGGCCGCTCTGTCTCCCAAGGGACTCAACTGTGTTGCTACGTCGAAAATACAAGCTTCCTGTTCTCGTGGTAAACTGGTTTACCTTAGCAAATACTTATTGAATGCTCAGCAAACAACAGTCTCATTAAATAAAATGCTTTGTTAATAATGTGAGATTAAAACAGAACGAAATTCCCTTTCCTTAAAAATCTAAGATTATGTGGAGCGACAAACTATGTTTTGTGCTGGATGGAGTTGAACTCCTTTACTTTTGTTAGAGCTACCTTCCAGAGAAGCTGCTTTTTTTTTTCATCACACTCCTGCTTTCTGGCTTCAAATAGGTGGGCAGGCTTTCCTGAGTCAGGAATTAAGATGCTTACCACAGAATTCCTAGCCTCTGTTAACGCCATAGCAATTAAATGTGGATTCAGCTTAGCCAGCAGTCAGTGGTAACTGCCAGGACATTGATGCAGATGGTTTCGGCAATGCTGTTCAATGTTAAGGGGAGATGGTTGGGTTGTTTCTTATTGGGGATGCTATTTTTGGTTCATCTGCCAAGTGTTGATGTTGTCTATGTCTTGCTGCATGTGGGCATGGACTGTTTCAGCATCTAAGCCATACACTGTGCAATCATCAGCGATTTTATTAATTGTACTAATCAAATGCACTTCAGTTTTCCAATTCCATTGTTTATTCAAATTCTCTCTCCCTTCTACCACACTATTTATCATACTTTTTGGATTGCCTGATGTAATTTTTTTTCAAATTCGCCAATCAGCTTCTACTCCATAGAATGTTCCCTCCCCTAACATTTTATTTATTCTCTATTCATGTCCCTTTGATTATACTCATGACTTTCCTGCCTCAGAATGTTGGCTTATATTAACGGGGGGGTTGAGTTTAAGAGCCGTGAGGTTATGCTGCAGCTCCACAAAGCCCTGGTTAGACCACAATTGGAATATTATGTTCAGTTCTGGCCGTCTCAGTATTGGAAGGATGTGGAAGCTTAAGAGAAGGTGCAGAGGAGATTTACCAGGATGCTGCCTAGACTGGAGGGCATGTCTTATGAAGAAAGGTTGAGGAAGCTCGGGCTTTTCTCATTGCAGCAAAGAAGGATGAGAGGCGATTTGGTAGAGAATTACAAGATGATGAGAAGCATGGATAGAGAGGTTAGCCAGAGATTTTAGGATAAAGGGCCGGCACAACATCAAGGGCCAAAAGACCTCTACTGTGCTACGTTCTATGTTCTAAGCCCTTCACTATCCTGACTTGAAAACGTGTCAAAATCTTGAAATTCCCTTCCTAAGGGTATTGTGGGTCAGCCTACAGCACATGAATGGCAGCTGTTCAGGAAGTTAGCTCATCACCACCTTCTCAAGGGCAAATAGGGACAGGGAATAAATGCTGGCAAGCCATATCCCATTAGTGACTAAAATAAAATCTATCCACTATAGTTTACCCATTCAACTAGTCTATCAATATCTCTATAATTACATGGGGTAAACCCTCCTGCTTAATTTAAACCAGCAACACAGAAAAGATTTATCCTGTGCAACAATCTGTGAAAATTCAAGAGGCCAAGAACTATTTAAAGTAAACATTAACAACCTTATTTCTTAAAGTATAACAGGGAATAATTAACTCACAACTATTTACACCTCCTTTCTCTAACCTATCTTTACCTTCCCTTCTATAATACTAGTCTGACAAAACTCCCAATTAAGATTTGCAGGAAAATTCAAATTTAAAAACCAGCCAGTGGTCGAATCATCTCTTTATCTTTGTCAGTAGATTGGCTCTCCAGGTCAATCTTGAGGCTTTTTTTCTGTGCAAACTCCTTCTCTAGACAGGTACCTCTCAGGGTTCTGACTAGCAGTCTGCAGCTGTTGGTCTGATGGCAGTTCTCCTCCCAACTGTGCCATGGGTATTTGTGTCATCAATGCAACATAATGCTGTCTGTTGAGCATGCCCATCTACTACCGGCTAAACTGAAAGAATTTCTTTTCAATTTGCACCTGAATCACTCAATTTCCCAAGAAAATTGGAAGAAAAATTGATGTTCAAAAAGCTAACCCTGCTTTCATAGCTCACAGAATGATCCTGGCTGTATAAATATATCATCTTTTTGAGGCATTGAGAGAAAATAGGAAGATGGATTATTTTTTTAAATGGCGTATTGTTTCCTTTGCTTCAATGGGCAAGCCATAATGGTTGACTGTTCCTTAAATAATTAAGAACAGATGACAAATAGTGATCTGGACAATGAAAATGATACTCATACCCCCTGCTGCACCTTTAATGTAATTTAATACTGAGTGACTCTTAAAAGTGAAGGTTGACAATTTGACATGCATAAGAGGCTAGATTGCCGAATGTTGAACATATTAGTTAACACTGCTCTCCAGGGAGTTGGGATAGCCTGTAGTCCAAAAGGCACCTTCTGTGCCATAATGACTCTGTAACTCTATTTTATTTTGTTTTGTGCACAAGCATCTGACGACAGTCGTTCAGTTGGAAGCACTCTTGACTCTGAGTCAGAAAATTTCAGATTTAAGTCCCATTCTTGAATCTGAGCACAAACTTTAAGGCTAACATTCCATGTGCTACCAACGGAGTACTGCATTGTCAAAGTACCATATTTTAGATGAGACTGCCCTCTCAGGAGGGTATGAAATGGAACTATTTCAAAGAAGAGCAGGTGAGTTATTTATCTGTCACTGACTATCTACCACCTCTCCCAAAACAAATCAGCCATTTTCACATTGTTGTGTAGGAGAATGACTATTTACAAATTAGCTGCTGCATTTCCTCCACTAAAACAGTTACTACATCAGAGAAAGACTTAATTGGCAATAGAGCACTTCGAGAGGACCTGTGACTATGAAAGGTGTTGCAAAACCTTTTTCTCTTCCTTTTCAACAGATTAGAAACACAATGGAAGTTTTCTCCATTTAAAAATGGAGTATATTGTTCCAATTCTCGTGTCTAGGCTCTTACCCAATGGCAGAATCCCATAGAGTGAAATCAGCTGCCTCACATCTGAGAGGGAAGGCATTGGCTCGATATCAGTTTGCCGTAGTGTGGTTCCCAGATAGTTGTACTCACCTGTGTAAGAAAAGCAAAAGTAATCAAACATTAAAATCAAGCAAGTCAATCTTTATTTTTTCATTTTTATGAGGGTACTAATCTCCGCTTAATTTCTAGATTGACGGATTTGATGGTTTTGTTTCATAGTATAGTTGGACCTACATTAAAGTTTAGTTCAGATTGATGGAATAAACATCTCTTTCTCTGTTGGCTCATGTAATAACAGAGTTAAGTAACATTCTCAGGCAAACAGAAAGAACTTGATTGTGTCTAAAACATTGTGTTCCTTGAAGACAGCAACTTCAAGAGAGATTTATTCTGTATCAGATCAAGATAGACTTGAACTGAGAATTCTTGACTGGATAGAATTGAAATGGTTTTATTCTCTGACCACTCAAATACATCCTTTCAGTGGATTTGTTCCATCATTATAGAGATTGCTTTACATTGCTTTTAAACAATGATACATCTGACTTGGGCATGCTTGACAGGGCCTTGGAGAGGAAATTTCTCTTATACCTCAGTCAAACTGGGTTTTGAAATACATATTGCTGAAAATAATGATTTTTTAAAAAATGGACAAGTGCTCTGTACAGGTATTCATCACCTAAATGAATGTCAATTGTGTGTATAATACAGTAAACTCAAAATCGAGGTGATGTAATTTGATCATATTATTAAGATGTGATTTCTCACAGGGAGCAACAAGAGTTGCAAATAATCCACTTCTGGTAGTGAAGCAATGCATTATCACAAATTCGATTTCTCTACAACACAGCAACAAATAAAACATTTGCCCTTGGATCAAGATAGATTAGGGGTGGAAATACATAATGTGGCTTTCATTGAGGAACTAATCGAATCCGGCAATCTCTTTCTTGCGCCAATTTCTAAATCCACACAAGTTGTGATCTCGTCAGTAATTTTATTTCTTCAATGCTTTTTTCAATTAAGTACTCAGCCAGGCCAAGGAAAGTTAAAAATCACACAACACCAGGTTATAGTCCAACAGGTTTAATTGGAAGCACACTAGCTTCCAGAGTGTCGCTCCTTCATCAGGTGATAGTGGAGGGCTCAATCCTAACACACAGAATTTATAGCAAAAATTTACAGTGTGATGTAACTGAAATTGTATATTGACCAATTGATTGTCTGTTTCTCTGGGGGTGACAGGCAGCAGCGAAAAGTGGCCGAGCAGAGGCTGATAGCTAAGTTTGATACCCATAGGGTGGGCCTCAACTGGGACCTTGGGTTCATGTCACATTACAGGTGACCACCATTGCACTATACACATACACAGCCACTCCTACACACACACATACTCATGTATACACATACACACGGACACATATATACACAGACAAGCGCACACACCTTTACAGACACACACACCCTTACAGATTCACAGCTGAAAATGTGTTGCTGGAAAAGCGCAGCAGGTCAGGCAGCATCCAAGGAACAGGAAACTCAACATTTCGGGCATAAGCCCTCACACACTCCCACACTCACACATGCACCCCCTCACAGACTTAAGACACTCTACACACTACACACACACTTTCTCACACTCACAACCCCCAACCCAGACAGACAGACAGACACACACAAAGATCCACATGCACACATATATTTTGTGGGGTGAATTTGCACTTGCAGGGTTACATTGGACTTTGCTCAAAAACTGCATGAATTCATGTAAAACTCTTATCACACTTTTTAGATTAGAATCAATCTAAACATCATGGCATAGACAGAGAACACAGGGGGTTAACACCTTCAACATATTGTCTAGCTATCACCATTGTAAACAGCTAACCTGAGAAGGTTTTGTGATTTACACATGAAAGAAGTGAAACTATCATGGTATTCAAACAGATGAAAGACTCAACAGACAATCAATTTTTCAATGTATAATTTCAGTTACATCACACTGTAAATTTTTGTGATAAATTCTGTGTGTTAGGATTGAGCCCTCCACTACCACCTGATGAAGGAGTGACGCTCTGAAAGCTAGTGTGCTTCCAATTAAACCTGTTGGACTATAACCTGGTGTTGTGTGATTTTTAACTTTGTACACCCCAGTCCAACACCAGCATCTCCAAATCAGGCCAAGGAAACAATGACTACTAGTTCTTTGGCAGTTCAGTGACGAATATTAAATGGTACAGAAGTCAAGACAAAATTTTAAGAGCAGTAAATATTACCAACTGAATCATTTTGACCAATTATTTGTTTTAAAAAAAACATATTGCCTCTGTGCCATCTAAAAATGTTTCTCAGAAATGTTATTTAAAGTTGTTCTGAGTCTAATGTTTTTTTTCCATTCAAAATACAGCCCAGAATTTTGTTTCCATTCTAAATCACTGATCTAAAATGTACTTGCATGTAAAATTGTGACATCCTTTTCTGATGATAAAGTAAATTGCTTCTACCGATTTTCCAACTCAGAACTGGGCCTTCCCCAAATTTCTATGCACGAGTTCGCTCTTTCCTCAGTCTCTTGCCATCTCTAGTTCCTTCATCATTTTATACATTAATATCCTTATTTGTAAAGCAATGTCAAATTTCCTGGATTTAAGTAAAGGTGCACTAAGGATGAATTAGAAATATAAGGTCCAGTGATGACAGGATCAGCTGAGATAGGTAGAACACAAGAGATTTTGAGCCTGAAAACTACAAATAATTTGAGATAATGTTGCCCAGAAGGGGTCATTTGAAGTCTTTAGTATCTCCTTATTAACTATAGAATTAACACTTATCTTCAACATGATGGAAGAGTGAGATGGATTAAAGTATGTGAACATTCTTGATATTGTACGTATTCTGAAAGTATCTGGCAAAGTAATCGCTACCTGTATGATCCAAGACTTCGGATGGAATCTAGGCCTGGAAGTAAGTGGGAATTCCCCGTGGATGTGTGGTGGCCAGTAATTAGCAACACACACAATTGAGAGGCCTAGCCAGTTGTGAGGAGGGGCAGGCAGACAGTCACTGACTGTGCCATTGCCTCAAAATAGCCTATTGTCCAGACACATTTAAATGGCACTGAGACAACATGCACTCTCTTCGAGCCAGCAATGCCATTTTGCCTGTCTGAAAGGAGGAATTTAAACTTGAACCGTTCCAGCCCTCTTCCCAACAACTACATTTGAAAGCCCCCATTACAACTCTTATCTCTCTTTGTACATGCCCCCACACCCACCGCAGGCCAGGAGAAAAGAGTATAAAATTTATGTACCTTCTTTTTGTTGGATCCCCAGTTCTATAGACCGTGATTGTGAGGCATTAGGACTACAGACAGTCCTGGCCTCTGGAGCTGCAAGCATCATCCCACATCCTCTTTCAGTCATACCCAACCTTCCATCAATTATCTTTGACTCACCCTTCAGCAGCCTTGATTCAACTTTGGTTCCCTCAGTTCTTCCAGAATCACTATTGAAATACTCCCAATTATCCTTGATCAATCCTTCTCAAGTTTATTCTGCCTTCAGTAAAGACTGACTCTCTCTACAATCTAACTCCTTTCACTGTCACACATGACCTGCTTTCAGTCCCTTGGACAACCATTCCCCAGCTAACGGACAGAAACCACCTAAGCTCCCTGCAACATCTCAGCCTATTTTTCCTGGGCCCAACAAGGATTTCCATGGAAGAAAAACAGTCCCTACTCACTCCAAATTCACCAGGAAGACTACCTTGCTTGCTGCATATCATTTTTAACCAGCCATCAATCTGAAAGTCTATGTTGCATATTTTCTGGCAAATTAATTGCAAAGGTACAATTTAATCTGGCGTGTATGACATTTTAATATTTTGGAAAATCACAATCTGCCACCAAAATATTTCCCAAGTTTTATCTAACTGGTGGGAAGTTGATCTTTCGCTTCTCACAGGGTTAAATGCCCCATTTGCCGAACTTTCTGCTCCCAGGAACTTTACTAGATTCCAGCCCTTGAGAATGTTTGGAATGTAGCTTCATAAGGCTTCCTCTTCCTTCAAGGTACTGATTAATACATTAAAATATGTTTAAAAATTGGTTACAACCTATGAAAGATGCAATAAATATATATTAAAAAAGATTCCTGAGCTATCCATAGGCTGCCCTGAATCTGCTTGAACAGATCAACGTATTCAGTTTATATATATCAATTGCAAAAGTAGAAAGATTTTCTCCATACCTATAAAATCAGAGAGTCGCACATTTCTTGGTCGTATCAGTAGACCTTCACGTATTAATTCTTCATAGAGGGAATTAATTGTCCTATGTAAATTCAAGATTAACTTTTAGTATATACAGTCTCTGTTTCTACTATGATTCAGGTCTCTGTGTTCATTGATCACATATTGGCCATTGCTCCCCTGATGTTTTATGTACTCAGGAAAGTGCAACTTGACCAATTTACAGGGTATACATGTTGATATGATGTGCTGAATGGTTTCGTTCTGTACACTGCCATTCTTTAATGCGGTTACAGCTCTTTTCCCATACTGGCTATGTACATACATTCATAACATAAAATCAAAGATCATAAAATAATCATAACAAACAGGGTCATCATGAACTTCTTTTTATATATTGCAGACTCATCTTGCCAAGAAATGACCTCATGCACAGGTCCTTTCAGGTTAGGATAAAGCTGTGTTTATAGCAGTTTGGCTGCATCCAGCCACTTGGCTTGCCCGGTATTTTTTCACCCTTTTTGTTTACGTATGTCTCCTGGACAAGAAATGCAAAGCCATTGGCAGAGGTCTGAGAATTCACTGACCTTGCACAAGTCAGCCAGAATCAATATAAGCTGAAAAGTTGAATAAATGAACCCAACTAGCCAGTGCAAATGTGACAGAAACTCTCACTCAGGATGCTTTAACAAACTTACATGGATATGAATCCTGTTTTTTTTTTCCTTTTCTCTTTTTAACTGCCTGGGATGGATCTTTGATTTTTATGATATTTCAGTTGCGTAGCAATTTTTAATTTAATTGATTTAGGGTGAACAGAGTTATCCAGAGCACTCCAGAAACATCTCAACCGAAAAAAAACTCATTCCAATAAATTAATAATATTATCTTGAGACATTTTGCAATGATTTCAACCCATTGTAAGTGTGCTGTTTGCAAGAGGATTGTGAGAATCTCATTTATCTGGTTTCCCCCATGCCTTTTAAATACATAGCCTTGTTTTCAAGGCAGAAACTTCCAGCTGCTCTCTGTTTATTCGATGTCTGATACTCACTCCATTGGATGTTTAGTATTTAGTGTGACGTTTGACCCTGAGAAAGCAGCACTTTGTAAATGTCCATACAAGTCAGTGTGATATACAGCCTGTTCAATGTTTACTGCTGTTGTTTTGATTGAGCCTGATGTTAGAAACTATGGGTTGACTGTTTTAAACCTATGGTGTATAATAACTCTGGGCAAATCAAAAGGTTTAATATAAAAATGCTCTCTCCAGATTATGTTTCTTTGAATGAAGTGAGAGGTAACATCCATGTCCTTTCAGTTGTATGATTAGCTTAGTTAAAAGTGAACTCCAAATATTAAAGGGCAGAAAGTAAGTCTTTGAGCCACAGATCATTTACACCATACTAGCATGCATAATTCACACACTTAATCATGCAAAGATACACTTCACTTTATTAGTAACCAATTAGCAGGTGGGATTTCCAGGTATTGGACACTGGGATTGGTTCTGAGTTTTAATCCCAGTCCCAGAAAGAAAGTCATAACGTCGATTTTCATGCGATGGATTATTGATTGACGAGATGGGATGGGTGGGTGGACACTGAGAAGGCGTGGAGGTAGGAATGGTGGAAAGGAAGAGAGCAGGCTTGATTTCAATCCACCAAGGCTGCCATTTCACTGCATTCATTCCTGGCATGAGACGGAACCAAACTGGCAGTGGCTCAGAACCTGGGGCAGGACAGGTTCTCATTTTGCCGATGCCAAACCAGAGGTTCTGGACACAGTGAGGGAGGGAGAAAGCCATCGTTCCAAACCAAACAGGTTTAGGCAGAGGTCAGAGCCACAATGAGCAGACAGGGTGTCACCCAGGGGAACGTCATCCAATGCAGGAAAAGGTTCAATGGCCTTATTAGCTCCGTTAAGGTAAGTGTCACACAGTAACCTTAGGACAGGTCTCTGTGTACTTATTGCTCTCCAGACACACCAACTGCTGCACCTAAGGATGCATGATGTTCCTAAACATAGGAAGGGAATGTGCTCAGCTGTAGAGACATCAACCTTTCCTATGTTAGTTCGTTTGATCTTCTCGTGTCTCCCCAGGTGTTGATATCAACATGATGCAGATCTATCACTATTACTATGCTATATACGACCAGAGCCAAGCTCTAACCAAACACCATGACATCTTAGAAGTGCATTCTCCATCAACGTGGAGGACTTGCTGGGCAGGCTGGTGCAGATGCAGGATGTCCTCTTTTCTTTTGATTAGATTAGATTACTTACAGTGTGGAAACAGGCCCTTTGGCCCAACAAGTCCACACCGACCCTCCGAAGAGCAACCCACCCAGACCAATTCCTCCAAGGCCAGCACTAGTGGCTACAACGTCAGATCATACCAGCCTGATACGAGGTTGACAGGTCAGTGCAGTGTCAGCTAACTTAGGGATGACCAGTCATGTGGACAGAACATCAATGCTCCTCTCTACTCTGCCGATGTAAATGCCACCATCATCCCTTCACATACTCAGGCATTCACTCCCTGCTTCTGTATTCACCTCCCAACAATGCTCATGCTCCACTACTCTCATTACTGCCTGCAACTTCTTCACTCCTTTACTGTCACCCACCCCAATCCCTCATATTTCCATCACTGCATGCCATATCTGCTGTCTATCCACCCACTCAGGACACATTTTCACCTACAACAACAGGGACAGATTTTCTAAATTCTTTCTATGTCTTTAATTTCTGTCTTACTCTCATTCCAGGAGGGAGTCCACAATAAGGCAGAAAGAGTCAGGGCAGGGTGGTGTGCTGCCCAACAATCCACATCTCACTCTTATGAAGAGGGGACCCTAACTCTGACTGCCTGTGTCCAACTCCTGGATAGGTGCTGGAGGCTGTGTGCCAAGATCCCAAGTACAGCCAATCTCCCTTAACTTGTCTAAAAGACTGACTCAGAGCTCCATAACATTCTGTCCTTACAGTCTGTCGTGGTCTGTTTTCAGCTATTGATCCAGGCCTGAAATGGTCTCTCTTCTGCACTCCCTTTTCTTTCATTCATTCACGGGATAGCCGCACCAAGGCTTTCGTATTCACCCCTCATTGCTCAGAGAGCAGTTACGAGTCGACCACATTGCTGTGGGTCTAAAATCATATCGCCATTTTATGACAGTGATTGTGCAGTCACCATTGATCATTGATTTTAGATTTTTATGGAATTCAAACATTATAATTTGCCATGATGAGATTTGAACTCCTATCCTCAGAACACGCAGCATGGTGGCTCAACAGTTAGCACTGTTGCCTCACACTGGCAGTGACTCAGGGCAATTCCACCCTTGGGTGACTTCTGGGTGGAGTTTGCACATTCTCCCCTTATCTGCATGTGTTTCTGCCGGGTGCTCTGGTTTCTTCCCACAGTCCAAAGCTGTGCAGGTTAGGTGGATTGCCCATGATAAGTGTGGGGTTTTGGGGATTGGTCAGGTTGGATGGGGTGCCCTTCAGATGGTCAGTGTAGACTCGATGAGGAACATGAATCTGGGGTTCTGGATTATCAGTCCAATTTACTCCGGTGACATTACCATTACGTCACTGCCTCCCTCTTGACTCTCTGTAACACAGAGTGTATAATGCTCCCATCAGTTGGGTCCTGTAATTGCAGAGACTAGGACTGGTTTGTCCCCTTGCTTTCTAGTCCACTTATATCTACCTACCCACTATACTGTGGGTTGAACATAGGAATGCGTAGAAAGATGGTGGACCGTGCACTCACCCTATTCTATATGATCCCCACTAAACAAAACACACTGGGTGCTGAATGTAATATCCAGTCAATTACTTACAATTTTGTCGAGATGAAAGTCTAATTAATTTGCAAAATATTGAATCACAATATGGCTCTTTCCAAGTTTGATTGCTACCTGTGCAATGTCAAATCTTTTTCTTTTTTCTTCTTTTTTCCTTTCTTGGCTTTTTTCTGTGTTGAACCCAGAAACACAATGCATTAATAGAATTCAAAATACTAACATTATTTCTATGCAAATAATTCAATGTGCAAACATCTGTTTTAAAAAAATATGTCTTATTAACTACCGAAATAAAGGTTAAATCTGTAGAATTTATTTACAAAGCCATCAATATCTGGGGTACAATTGTGCAAGTTTATGACACCAGGGAGCAATGAGTCCAGATTCTATCCAAATGTTATAAATATTCACCTTGAAAGTTGCCAAATGGTCATAAAAAGAACTCAAATTATTTATTACATGTCCTTAATGAAAAATAATGTGCCAATTAGAACTGTAGTTCAGACCACTCTACATGAATGACTATTAATGCCCCAAAGGAAACTACACATAAGCCAAACTCTGCTTTGCACCATCACCCAAGAACCAAAACAAATAAAATATCCTGTTGATTTATTCCTGGGGTTTTCCCATTATAAAAGCTTACATAAGTTATCAGCAGATCATTAAATTGCAGAAAATGTTTCAGTACAATTTAATCCTGTTCGGAGTCATCACCCAGCCAAACATTTCTCAAAATCAACTGGGAATGGAAATACTAGATAATTTTCTGGGCATAATTAGCTCAACTGTACCAAAGCTAATGATAGAGCTCTATCAGCTAACACCTCACAAATCATAAGACTTACATCAGGAAAGCCATTGACTTGGCTGAATCAACCCCACTATTGTGCAGTTAGCCAGCTTTTGTTGCTGCTGTTCAGAAATCTGCCCGGTAACATGGGGAGGTTTATTCCAGAGCAGCAATAGGCAAAAGAAGCAGAATCACTTTCTTTTAAATCGGTTTGCGTGATATACAAAGTGATTATTTTAGAATGGTTTCCCAGCTCGGCGAACAGAACCACAACAGTAACTCATTTCCTGACTCCCACTGTCTCAAGGCTCAAGTGTGATGTAATATTCCCCACCTACCTGAATGATTGCAATTCCTGAAGAAGGGTTTATGCCCGAAACGTCGATTCTCCTGTTCCTTTGACGCTGCCTGACCTGCTGTGCTTTTCCAGCAACACATTTTTAAGCTCTGATCTCCAGCATCTGCAGTCCTCACTCCCTCCTGATTGCAATTCCAGCAATGCTCAAGATTTTCAAAACCATCTAAGCCAAAGCAGCCTCCTTGGTGACACCATGTAAGTCACCTTCAACATTCATTCCTTTTGCTACTGATGCAGGGTGGCAATTCACTCAGAATCGTTCAACAACACTTTCCTAAGCTTTGATCTTTATTACCTGGGAGGTCAGGCACAGCAGAGGTTTAAAAACTCAATCACTCCAGCCACATAATAACTGTATTAATGTTCTTTCAAGGTTACGGCATCAAAATTCTTGGACTCTCATCCGAACAGCACTGTGGGTGTATCTAAACTCCATGGACTACAACAGTTCAAGACAGTTCACCACCACATTCTCCAGGAAAATTAAAGATGGGCTATAAATGCTTGCGTGAGCAAATAAGTAAAGGTAAATGTCATGGGTGTGGATTTTCTGTTTGTAGAGCTGTTGCAAAAAATGCCATGGAAGTTGAACTTGTGTGTGCTGTGCTACCAGCAGCATCCAGCATGGGCTGTATGGTGCATTACTTTGCAACAGGGGCACTGTCACAATGTCACAAGGTCTAACTTATTGAGATGATGCCTACCAAATGCCCAAAACTACATTGTTTCCCTCTATGCTGTAAAAGCTTTGCTTCCCCATTTCAAACGTGGACCATAATGGTTCGTTAAATAAATTTGCATGCCTTTCAAAGTTCAGGTTTTCAGCTGTGAGATTGTCCCTGCATCAGTGCTATTTAAAAGATCCCTCAATACAATTCAGTAGGTTAATGTTTGACACATAATCCCACACAGACAGAGCTTGTGAAAATATTGTGCTGCTTTTTTTTTGGTAGTTTGTGTTGACAGAGTGGACCTGACCCAACTGTGGCTGGAAACATGACCAGGAAAGAAAGCAGATGATCGAGAGAGGTATTTTTCTGGGAAGAGGGTGTGGTTTTTTTTAAAGCAGACTGCAGCCACAGAAGTGCGGCTAAATTGAAGCACTTTAATTGCATAAAAATCAATTGGAATAAAGTTAGAGAAGGGGAGGAGTTTCTGAAAAATGTTTATGAGAACGTCTTTCACCAGTATTTTCTAAGTCCAACAAGGAAGGGAAAATTGCGAGATCTGTTTCTGGGGGATAAAGTAAGCCAAGTGCACAAAGTGTCTGTGCTTCAATTCTGAGAGGGCTAATAGCCAGGGTAAAATGGAACCAAAAACTGACCAGAAAAATGGTAACAATGGGTGATCCTTAAAAGGATATCTTTTAAATACAAGCCACACACAGTTCAAGAAGGATTCAAGATTTAAACCCCAAAGCCAGTATTCTTGCATGGTCAGGGAGAAAGAGAATACAATGAGACAAGAAAAAAAACATGACAAATATCATGTAAATTATTCAAGCAAGAACCAGACCAAATACAGTAAGCACAAAAAATGGCCCTTTGGCCCCTCAAAAACAATTACCCTACTATCCTAATACCATTCTCTAGCAATTAATCAATAGCCTTGTTTGCATTGACATTATAAGTGCAAATTTAAATACTTCTGAAATGTTCTGAAGGTTCTTGCTTTTAACAGCCTTACAGACAGTGAATTCCAGATTCCCTCCACCCTCTGAGGGAAGTTGAGAGGGAGTGTCAAGGGTAAAATAAGACGGGCAAAGAGTGACTACAGACTGTATGTGTAAATGTGGCTCCAAACCACCTGGCACAAAGGTCTGTGGTGAGCCTGCACCATCCACCCCCACAGTGATGGCTGCTGCTCAGAGCAACCATAATGGCTTTAAGGGAGATTTCTGCCCCATTCTGGGAGGGGAGGCAGTGGAGTAAGACTCCTGCCATGGAGAATTGTTGGCCAATAAATTACCTGGCAATTCCATTCACCCAGCAGCACTGGTTGGCAATGACAGCCAATGCTGGGACTCTAGGCAGTTCTGGCAAGGAGGAGCACTGGCGGTTCCTGATGAGGTCTGGTTGAGGATGGCTGGAGTTCAGGTTGAAGAGACTGATGGAGCAGGTGAATGGAGACAATTGATATTGGGAGGTGAACTTCCAAAGGTACAAGGGATCAGGGCAGGTTGTCACCTCCCCCCTTGTCAGATGCCAGCCTACATAGCTAACATTATCAGGCTTCCCACATGGTTTAGGCCTTCCTTTAGTGATGATTAACAAATTACTAAAGGGCTCAATATTCCCAAAGCTGGTGGGCCAACTTGAAGGTTCCACCACTCCCCATAAAATTGAGAGTCAGTTCCAGGGCAGGCAGGCATGCAGACAGTGGGCAAGCCACTCTCTGAATTTTATAAGCCCCTTCATCATCAAGGATGCAAGAAGGGGAGCATAAAGTCCAGCCCAATGAGAATAGAATGACAGCTAACATAAAAATGAACCAAAATATTCTATTAGCATTTACATAGCAAACATTGTAGGGGTTGGGATTGAACCCATCAGGGACAAAGTACAGGTAAAAAGGCTAGAAAGGAAATAAATGCCAGCTGGATTAACTGCATGTTAGTATGAGTAACTGAATTTACCAAATTGTGAACTAGTTAATCTGAAGTGACTGTCAACAAAGTGATGTATACTCTTCCTTACCTGATGAATTACAACCCTAGGTTCATAGCCCACATGCTCCAGAGGTGTAATAACATCGCTGAACAGGTTGATTTATAATAGCCAATAAGATTATTGGGAGATTTAAATGATGAATCTGTTGCCTTCAAACCCCTGACTTGTTCTATCTCATCCCCAATCAAGCCTATATTTCGCCATTTGATTGAATAGATTTTCATGCAGTTTACACATTAATCCTTTCAGGTCCAAGATCTTATATACCAAATATCAGCATGATCTGAGCATATTCAAATGGAAAAATGCAAATGTTCAAAGAATTTTAAACACAAACATAACCCACAACCTCTTTGGAGCACACATAACTTTTCATGCTTTTGCAAACATCCAGTCATGTGGAACAATCCTTGCCCACAAAACCGGTAACACCTCTAGGTCAGACAGATGAGCATATTAGGTTAGATTCCCTACAGTGTGGAAACAGGCCCTTCGGCCCAACAAGTCCACACCAACCCTCCGAAAATAGTAACTCACCCAGAAGTATATGACTGTTAAGTATGTATGGGTGTAGCAGGGATGGTGACTATTTCATTGCAGACAGATATCCATAACTACATGAATCCACTGCTAACAAATTGCTATTGGCCAGCATTCAATAGAGAGTGATTTCCCTCCAGATGCTGTTGCAAACTATGAAATTCAGTTTAAATCAGCCAAATTCAGTCAATTTAGAGGTATAGAAGGCCCGTGATTAGCAGTCAATTAAAGCCAAATGAAAAAGCGATCAAGATTGCAAAATGGCCAACTGAAAAAGAGCTCACGTCTTGGAAATTCCACTGCTTTTTGTTCATTTTTTCCCCCATTGCTTCTGGAGACTGCCCTGCTTCAGTCACAAACTGTTTACAATGTATAATGTTGCTCAGTTCTCTTGGTTTATAAGACAGTTTATACTTGGGCTTATAGTTCTTCATAGAAACTTTATTGCAGCTTAATTTTGGTATCTCATGCATGTAGGTACTGGGACACTTACAGTCATAGAGTCATAGAGATATACAACATGGAAATAGACCCTTCGGTCCAACTTGCGCATGCCGCCCAGATGTCCCAACCCACTCTAGTCCCACCTGCCAGTACCCAGCCCATATCCCTCCAAACCCTTCCTATTAATATACCCATGCAGATGCCTTTGAAATGATATAAATGTACTAGCCTCCACCACTTCCTCTGGCAGCTCATTCACCACCCTTTGCGTGAAAAGGTTACGCCTTAGATCTCTTTTATATCTTTCCCCTCTCACCCTAAACCTATGCCATCTAGTTCTGGACTCCCCCACCCCAGGGAAAAGACCTTGTCAATTTACCCTTTCCATGCCCCTGTAAGGTCACCCCTCAGCCTCTGACACTCCAGGGAAAACAGCCCCAGCCTATTTAACATCTCCCTATAGCTCAAATCCTCCAACCCGGGAAACATCCTTGTAAATCTTTTCTGAACCCTTTCAATTTCCACAACATCCTTCCAACAGAAAGGAGACCACAATTGCACGCAATATTCTAAAAGTGGCCTAACTAATGTCCTGTACAGCCGCAACATGACCTCCCAACTCCTGTACTCTGACCAATAAAGGAATGCATAGCAAACACTCTCTTCACTATCTGATCCATCTGCGACTCCACTTTCAAGGAGCTCTGAACCTGCACTCCAAAGTCTCTTTGTTCAGCAACACTCCCTTACCTTCTTCCCACCTTTCTTCTTCGAACCTTTATCCCTGTCCACTGCTAGTTTTAAATTCTTCAGTTCCTGTCTCATTAGCTCATCTACCTGTAATATGAAAGAGCATATATGGTATTAATTAAAACTTTCACCTGATCACTGGGTCTTCATACATAAGTCCTGATTGAGCTGCTTCAGAGTAAGATTACATTCCACATATGCATATATAGATAAATGAACATTGAAAAAGACATCTAAGCTTGCATACAATATTAAATAGATTAAAAAAAACTAAATAAAGCAAAAAAATTGTTAGGAATACACTAAAATCAATCAACACCTGGAGAAAAAGACCACATGTAAATTCTACATGTTTCAAACATCTGGCTTTTAAACAATGAAAAAGGGAAGACAAATGGGTAAAAGCCCATTTTAAAGTCTGTTTACTCATCACCAATAGTTATTTAAAAGAGTTTAACTATTACTTTTCTAATCAACCTATTCAGAGATGCTATTGCATACATCTCGGGGTAGGTGAGACTTGAACGCAAACTTCCTGGTTCAGGGGTAGGGGCACTACCACTGCACCACAAGAGGGCCCCTATGAATAGCTCCTAAAAGGCTTTCAGAATCAAGTTATAGAGATGCAAAAGGGATAAGAAAGGATAATCTGATAAAACATCAAAAACATATTAGGAAAAACAAAATTTAAATGAAACCAGCAGAACTGAAGATGTATAAGAGAAACCGGAAAATCAGGAGGTCTAATGTTACTGGAACGTTTCCTGCAGAATCACAGAAGGGAATGGAGGAAAGAAGTGTACTTAATAATGGAATTACATTGTAAATAATAGAAATGGGAGATGTGCTTGGAAAATGACAATAAGAGACACTCTGTCACTGTAAAGCAGGAGAGTGGAGGTGTGCTTACACAGGACAGATACAATCAAGGAAAGCTGACCACAGGAAACAGCAAACCTTGGTGAGGGAAAAGGACATTCCATAAATTGTAAAATTGTTTGCTACATTGTGATAGGAAACCTGACTCCTATGACACTGCATCATTACCTGATTTTTTTTGTCCCATCTTTATTTTATAGAAGGACTCAAGTTTTGATGAATGCAACTGTTTTAAGAAAAGCTTGAAGTATTAGTAGGTCTTTAATTTGTCTTTATAGTTGTTGACACCAATTACATTTCCAACATTTTCTATTTTTATTTTACATTTCATGATATGCTTATGATAATAAATGAAGAATTAAGTTTGTGAGCACAGAAAAAAAAAGTCAGAAATTGCCAAAACTCAGCAGTTCAGGTAGCATCTGAATATACAACATCCTTCCAACAGAAAGGAGACCACAATTGCACGCAATATTCTAAAAGTGGCCTAACCAATGTCCTATACAGCCGCAACATGACCTCCCAACTCCTGTACTCTGACCAATAAAGGAATGCATAGCAAACACTCTCTTCATTATCTGATCCATCTGCGACTCCACTTTCATTTTGAGTCAGTGACCCTTCTTTGGAACTGATTGTAGCTAGGAAAAGGTGCTGAAGACAGGGGATGGAGGAGTAGAGACATAGAAATATACAGCGCAGAAACAGACTCTTTGGTCCAACTCATCTCATGCCGAGCAGATAGCCTAAATATATCGAGTTGCTTTGGCCAGCATTTGACCCATATCCCTCTGAACCCTTCCTATTCATATACCTATCCAGATACCTTTTAAATGTTGTAATTCTTTCGGTCTCCATCACTTCCTCTGGCAGCTTATTCCGTACTTGCACCACCCTCTGGGTTGCCCTTAGGTACCTTTTAAATCTTTTCCCTCTCACATCAAACCTATGCTGTCTAGTTTTGGATCCCCCCATCCCAAGGAAAAGACTTTGGCTATTTACCCATGCCTGTCATGATTTTATAAACCTCTATTAGGTTGCCCCTCAACCTCTGAAGCTCCAAGGTAAATAGCCCCAGCCTTTTCAGCTTTTCCCTATTGCATGCAGTATTCCGATAGTAGTCTCACCAATCCTGTACAGTTGCACCATGGCCTCCCAACTCCTATACTCAATACTCTGACCAATAAATACAACCATACCAAATGCCTTCTTCACTATCCTACCTACTTGTGACTCCACTTTCAAGGAATTATTAACCTGCCCTACAAGGTCCCTTTGTTCAGCAACACTCCCTAGGACCTTACCACTTTGTGTGTAATTCCTGCTCTGATTTACCTTTCAAAAATGTAGCACCTCACATTCATCTAAATTAAACTCCATCGCCATTCCTCGGCCCATTGGCCCATCTGATCAACATTCCATTGTATTGTGGGGTAACCTTCTTCATTGTCGGTAAACAATAGATGGAGATGGACCCCAGAGAGAACAGCAACTGGGCAGACAAAGCGATGAGTAATGGTGAGCCAAGAAGAATGAGAAGTTACTAATAGTGACCATTAGTGAGTGAAAATGGGTTGGATGTGATGAGAGCAGCCCATGTGATAATAAGGCCTGGTAGGTGCAGGTGAAGGAAGGACATGGGAGGAGGTGTTCAGGTCCTAAAAATATTGAATCGATACTGAGTCCTGAAGGCTGCCGCACTCTCAAGTGGAAAATGAGATGGTGTTCTTCCAACTCACACTGAGCCTCATTGGAGCACTGCAGCAAGCCTGAGACAGAGATGTTGGCCAGGGAACAAGATGGCATGTGAAGCGTCACTCTCTAAGGACAGAATGTGGGTGTTCCTAAAAGTAGTTGTCCAATCTACACTTTGTCTCCCCAATGTAGAGCAGATCACATTGTGAGCTTTACCTGTAAGGTGTGTCTTGGGTAGTGAGGAGAGAGGAGGTAAACAGGCAGGTGTCATACCTTCCGCAATAGCATGGAAAGGTGCCTTGGGTGCTGTGGGGAGGTATTGGGAGTGAAGAAGGAATGAACCAGAGTGTCCTAGAGGTGAAGGCCCCTGTGAAATGCTGACAAACGAGGGGAGGGGAAAATGTGTCCACTGATCGCATTCTGCTGGAGTTGGCAGAAATAGCAGCGAATGATCCTTTGGGTGTGAATATTGTTGGAGTGGTTACTGAGGACAAGGGGAATCCTCTCTGAGGGAAGGGAAGTGCAGGAAATGGTTAGACACCACTAAGGGCCCCCTGCAGAAGATGGAATCATCCATACTGATGGCACTCCTTGTGAGCAGAGATTTGAATTATGCAACTTGATTCTGCTTCCTGCATGCCACAATAAATTCTGGACTTTATAGGGAGAAGAAAGAGGGGATCGTTATTAATGTTGAAAGGAACCTATTTTGGATGCTTCCAAGTGTTCAAGTGCAGTCTGGAGAATAAAGTAGTTAAAATGCTCTTATCAAGTTTAAGTGAAGATTTTTGCAATTTAACAGTCTGTTAGGTTGCAGTATATCTAAAACACAGAACCTTAAGGATTGGCTGACATAATAAATCCGGGAAAGAATAAAAAACATATTTAACTTTACTAATGCCATTGATTTGTGAGAAAGCAGCTGTGTTTAATCCCATTTTGTATTAAGATTTCTCCCTTACTCTGTGATTCCCTTATCTTTAAAGACTTGTCCAACTCCCTTTTAAAATTATTACTTGATCAGCTTTCACAAACTTTTCAGGAAGATTTTATCCAGATCCTGACAACTTGATGTTTGAAAAGATTTCTCATTACGCCCTGAAATCTTCTGCTGGTAAGTCTGAAACTGTAACCTTTAGTTCTAGTTTTAATATTTATGCTTGCAAATTCCCTCATTACCTTAAAAATCTTTACTGGATTACTTCTTAACCTTGCCCTGTCCTGAGATGAATGGTTCTAACATGTCCAAACCTCTCCTCAAAATTGAAGTCTTTCATTTATTCTTGAAGTGCGGAATCGAAAACTGTCTGCAGTACCACTCATGAGGCCTAAGCAATGTTTTCAAACATTCTGACTTGATATCTTTGCTTCCATATGTTACTGCACTATTTATAAACCCAAGAGATCAGTGTGTGTATTCAACCACTTATCAAGCAAATGAAGAGAAGATTGTGTTAAGAGGAAATGGACAGACTTGTTACAAATAAAGAAGGTGTACCAAAATGATCAGCAGTAGTCACTTGGACAAGATCTGTATTCTAGGTTGCTGAAAGAAGCTAAGGAGAAATTATCATTGGGTATATCAGTGACACTGGAGGACAGTGGTCGTTATCATACCTCTGTCCAAGAAAGAGACAACTTAGGAAATTACAATAATCTTCCCAGTGTCCAACATGCATGGGAAATGGGAGGATGTCGTTACGTGAGAAATGTTACAGCAACTTAAAAAACTCAACTTATCACTGCCACAAGATAAAAGTGCATTTTAAAAACAAGCAGCCAGGACCGCTCATAATTACCATCAATGAGATTTTGATCAAAAGGACAGAGAGAGGGAGAGGCAACCAAATAAACAGTTTCAGGAGTGAGGGAATCTACCCAGTCATGATAAGTTAGCTAGGTGAAAGTGAGGACTGCAGATGCTGGAGATTAGAGTCGAAAGTGTGGTACTGGAAAAGCACAGCAGGTCATGCAGCATCTGAGGAGTAGGAGAATCAATGTTTTGGGCAAAAGCCCTTCCTGATGAAGGGTTTATGCCCAAAACGTCGATCCTCCTGCTCCTTGGATGCTGCCTCACCTGCTGTGCTTTTTCCAGCACCACACCCTCGACCCATGATAAGTTAGTTCCTTTGCTTGTAATATCTTCAGGAAAACACAATTCTTATTTTCATTTTTGAATCTTGGACTATTGGCATGTTGGAGAACTACCTCGTGAAGCAGGGAGACACCTTTCTGAATACGGGTTGTCTGAGAGTTCTGGATATCTGGGTACAGTATAATAGGGACATTAATGTGAAGGTGAGTCAGCTGACTGTTGGTGATGAGGAGGTTGTTGGAAATTAATTATCAAGAATGAAAGAAACTTTCATTTGGAAAAGTATGCGCTCAACAAGCTTTTCAAACTCTTTTGATGGAGAAACAGAGAAAGGTGATAAAAATAGTTCCGTGAATGTTTGTGTTGCACACAAAAACATTTGAAAGGCATTTGAAAGGAAGCTTGCTGAAAAGATTGTAGCCGTTACAATTGAAGGTGACAGAATGTGGCTCAAAAGGCATCAAAAATCATAAGTTTTATAAACAGAGGCACAAAAGCAAGGAAGTTATAAGCACCCTTATAAAACCAAAACCTGAAACTGATGTGTTGGCAGGAATTTTCTGGATTTTAAAGTTTAATGGCATTGGGACTTTTTTTGCAGATCCTGAAGAGGCCCTGACTGTGGTCTGCCCACCTGAAGCAATCATCTTCAGGGCAACTGATTAACAGGCTTCCTCTGCATTTGACATCTAATAAACTGGAATAATGGGAGGCATACCTGTGTCATAGGGCTAACTGGTGATGCCAATAGGAGAGGTGATCATCATTCAAACAATGCGAGATCTGGAGCACGTCAAAATAGAGGTCTTCCTGACAGGGTGTAGACAGCAAGTTTGAAAAGAAGGACTATAAGTGCGGAAGAGGTGGGCCTCCACATAAAGGTATATGGCTGTAGTCGATCCGTATACAGAAATGGGTGGTTAGGATTGGGAGTCCAATCATGACTTCCAAAAAGAAACTGGATAAGCACCTGATGGGAGACGTTTGCACAGCTAAGGAAAAGGTCATGTTGAATGGGGCTAGCTGAGCTTCTTTGGCAGAAAGTCAGTCAAAACACCAAATGACTTCCTTCTGTCCTTTCTATTAATTTATTGTAAGACTATAAGACAAAACAGGCATTCCTTGACAGGCTGGATTTGTGAGGGGTGTGAGTGAAGGCAGGGAAAATGTGTCCAATTTGTGCAGAACAGATTTTTGGAGATGTTTAAAACAAGCCAGAAAACTTTTTTAAAAATCTAGGTGACACAGTGGCTCAGTGGTTAGCACTGTTGCCTCACAGTGCCAGGGACCTGGGTTCAATTCCTGCATCACGTGACAGGATGGAGTTTGCACATCCTCCCCATGTCTATGTGGGTTTCCTCCAGGTGCTCCGGTTTCCTCCCACAATCTAAAGATGCGCAGGTCAGGTGAATTGGCCATGCTAAATTGCCCATAGTGTTCAGAGATGTGTAGATTAAGTGTATTAGTCTGGGGTAAATGTAGAGCAGTAGGAGAATGGGTCTGAATGGGGTACTCTTCAGAGGGTCGGTGTGGACTTGTTGATCATAAGGGCCTGTTTCCCCACTAAGGGTTCTATATCTAAAATGTATTTTACACTTAAAATGTTCACAAATATTTTAACATAGTAATCAGGTCTTGCGATGTCGATTTTGCCCTCTAATGCCCTGCACTTATACAGATATATGAATTAGGAGCAGAAGTTGGCTATTCAGTCTTGCAAAGTTGCTCTATCAGTCAGTAAGACCACAGCTAATCTGTTTGTGTTCTGAATTCCACATTCCCATTTACCCTGAGTAATCACTCAGAATCTCTCCACCCGAGCCTCAAAAACAATCAATGATCTTATCTCCACTGCCTTTTGAGACAGACTTCCAAAACTGCACAAACCTCAGAGAGAAAAAAAATCCCTCATCTTTGTCCTGAAAGGATGACCCTAATTTTAAAACTGTACCCCTTAGTTTTGAACTCACCCACATGAATAAACATCATCAAGACCATTAAGGTTTGATATGATTCAGACAAATCACTCTTCACTCTTCTCAACACAAGTAAAAATAAGCCCAGCCTACCAAATCTTTCCACAGAAGATAATCCATTAATTTCAGTGATCAATCGAGTAAATCTCAACAGAACAGCCTGACAAATTGGAAGCATTTTGTAAATGAGGAAACGAAAACTGCTTATAGTATTTGACATGCTGTCACACAAATTCTCACCTTTACACTTTATATGCAGATGGTTAGAACTCCACATTACAAAGTGGTATTTGCAAGGAACAATGTGCTGAATTCAGCATAATTCAGCCATGCGCAAGCTCAACTGATAAGCTGAATTGTTTCTTTTCAATTCTGAATCGATTCAGGAGTGTTCAATAAGTGCTTACAATTCCCAGAATCATGTCTAGTGTTTGAGATGTTCTGAAGTCTGTGAGTACACGCTGATTGACAATGATCAGTATTCTGCCTGTTGCAAACAGACAAAGTGACATACTGCTTGCGATGATCAAACAGTCATGAGGACATATTCTGGCATCATACCTGCAATGACATTACTGTTAAGAAGAATAATGTATCCAAATATTGTGTTCTTTCAATTAAACAAAAATTTGGGGTACAACTGTTCTCTGGAGCATTACCCATGGCAATACATCTACTAATCAAGTTGCCTTTTTAAATTTAAATGCAAGTTGGGGAACAATTATTCCCTGATACATTCTCTATGGCAAAGCCTCCATCAAGAAAAATCCTTTTTTTCATTCAGTATAAATTGTTGCCCCTTTAAAAGTTTGTATACGTGCATCTATCTTGATTAGTGTAAGTTGAAATGCTGCAACAGCATATCTCAATAACACATCTCTCAACACTGATTTTAAATGATTGAATGTGACTATTACAAAATATTCAAAACTGTTTTGCTTGGTGCAACTTAAATAGTGATTGAAAATGGGTTTATCTCCCAAAATACGCAATATTAATACTCCACAATTGGAGAGTAACCTGGTTTTAAATTATAGGACACGACTTTTAAAAAAATATACAAAACCATTTTCTAGTTCTATTAGGGTGCAGTTATAACAAGCCATTGCGTAATAGAACTATCAGCACAGAAGATCATTCATCATGTCTAGTTCATGTCTGAAAGCGCAAGTGGGGGCTCATTGATATTCTGGGTGTGCCTCCTACTTTTTTGGGTGGGGTAAGCTCTTAGCATAACATTTATAAAATTTGTACAACAGTTTGCAGAAACTCAACTTGCATTGAAAGTGAGTTCCAATTAAAATTTCACGATCTCCAAATTTTGATTAATGTGCCAAAGAAAAATAAATCAAGAAAACAATTCAGCTCACATATTTTCTCAACAAATCCTCAAGTTCTCTTTAAAGTGATAGGGTTAGGAATTGCCACAAAGTCATTACTATTTCTATCTATTTAGGAAGCAATTTCAACTTAATCCAAGATTAAGCTAATAGGATTGTTACAGCCACCTATTTTACACACCACCCAAACCTGGTGGGCTGTAAAATGGTCAGCAAATCCAAGCCTTTTGGGTGGGTTAGGCTAAAATTTTGGATCAGTATTGTCCTGAAAATATTTACGGCTGTCCTCTCACACTGAGGTCAAGTTTTCAGCTCATGACTCAGATATTGATATGTTCCACCCGCTACTTTAAAAGAAATCAGCAGATGCTAGGGTAAATAAAGATCAGAATCTTAAAAGCAGTACCGTGTGTAAGGAAACAATGTTGTAAGTGACTTCAGATGACTCCATTAGAATAATGATATGTGCTTAAGATGTATATTTTGAATCAAAAAATTAAAATATCTCTAAAACGTGGGAAAAAGAAGCCTTTATCTTGTTATTCCTTGCAGATGGCAGCTGAAGGTAAACAAGATTAGACTTGAAATTTTACACAGATTTAAAAGCTGTAAATGGTAAATAGAATTGAAGCCACTTCCTGTGGGATTTAAGCTGCGCTACTTATCAATAGATCCAATTTGGCAATCTGTGTTATTAAACAACCATGTCAGGTTTACAATTTGAGAGCTAACAAATTACGCTTTTTCACAAATATTTGTGAAAATGAATAAATATTTGTTAGACAATTGAGTTTGGGGCTCAAGAATTTGTGTATACGAGTCAGAAAGGAAGAACTGAAGATTTTTAAGAACAGGAGTAAAAGCTATTGGCACAAGCAGATTATTGCTTTCTCCAGATCATTGTTCAGGAATCATTAATTAATTCAAAAAGAAATTCACAAATTGACTAATTTATTAATTGGGGAAATAATAAGCAAGCTATGACAGTAGCACATTTTATCCAATACTTCATGAGAATGTGCATGATCAGTCTTGCTTTTCTTTCATTTAAATCATTTCTATACTTTTACGTCCTTTGGACTAAGAACAGCTAACATGATAGGAGAAGTCTCATGTCATTATCTTTGAACAAAATCTTTATGTAGAGCAAGAATATATTTATTTTTGTATTTGTAGGCCAATGTTTTCTCATACCTGGATCACGCTGCACATTGCCATAAACAATACACAACCAAAGGAATCTGGACTAGGCCAGATCTCTTCAAAACATTTCAAGAAGGTAGGCCAGACCCTAACTTTTCGAGATGTTTTAAGCAGATGTACAGTGGATATTCCAGGAGGGATGCAGCTGGCCCAACCACTTAGTTTTAAACAAGACAGAATTTATTCGCAATATTACCAAATGAAACACAAACAAAAGAGAACATAGAATAAGTTAACTATTTAAAACTCTATTGTACCTTAATGACGCTGCTGCAAATACTTGCAACAGCCTCATAAAGCCCCCGTTGGCAAAGAAAGGTAAAATCAAACACAGGTTATTACAGGAGAGATGTTAGACAGAGGGAGAGCTAGCATGGAGCTGTTTCTTTCACCAGCAGCCTCAAAAACTGACTGCTTCCTAAAACCAAACCATAACAAACAGAGAAAAGCTGAGCTTATAGATCTGGTCACTACCCTTTCATTGTACAAGTATGTTTTAAAAAAAAACACTTAAAAGCTTCTTCAAGTAGATAAACCCAGACATTTCAGAACCCGTGTTTTCTTAAAGCCACAACATTGTAGTTCCAAATACTGATCCTTGCTCTAAGTTCTTCATTCTTATTCCTGACACTCCTTGCACTGAAGCAGACACACTTTAGCCCATCCTTTTGTTCTATCAACTGTGTATCCTTCCTGATAGGCTCTCTGCATTCTATTTCTGCCCGATCAATAACTACCCTCTCTTCTGATCTGTAGCTCTGGTTCCCATTCCCTGCCAAACTAATTTAAACCCTCCCAAAGTGCTTTAGCAAACCGTCTACCCAGGACATTGGTGCCCCTCTATATTAAGTGTAACCCATCTAACTTGTAACTAGTGGTGTGCCACAGGGATTCATGCTGGGGCCACAATTGCTTGCAATATATATTAGTGACTCTGAAGAGGAAGGTGAATGCACAGAAACCTAGATGACGGATGACACAAAAATAGGTGGGAAGAATGGCAGAAAGAGTCTGCAGAGAGACACAGACAGGTTAGAGAGTCGGCAAAAGCTTGGCAGATAGAAAATAATTTGGAAACATATGAAGTTATGCACTTTGGCAGGAATAGAGTAACTGAATATTATTTAAATGGAGAAAGACTGCAAAATACTACAGAACAGAAGAATTTAGGACTCTTTGCCATGAATCACAAAAAGGCTAGCATCCATGTTCAGCAGGTAATAGGGAAGGCAAATGGAATGTTGGCCTTTATTTCAAAGGGAATAGATTTTAAAATTAGGGAGGTTTTGCTAAAACTATACAAGGCATTATTCAGACCACAACTGACAGCTTTGAGTCCCTTCTCTAGGGAATGATATTCTGGCATGAAAAGCAGTCCAATGAAGTTTCACTAAGCTAATATCAGAAATGGAGGAACTGTCTTATGGGAAGAGGTTGAGTAGATAGGGCTTATTCATTGGAATGTAGAAGAATTTGAGGTCACCTTACTGAACCATACAAGATTCTTAGAGGACTTGACAGGGTAGATGCAGAAAAGTTCATTCCCCTTGTGGGAGAGTCTAGAACTGGAGACGGCATAATCTCAAACTAAGGAGTCACACATTTAACAGAGATGAGGATGAATTTCTTTCTTAGAAGGTTGTAAATCCTCTGGAATTCTTGACTGAAGAAAGCGGTTGAGGCTTGGGTCATTAAGTATTTTCAAGGCTGAGTCGGACAGATTCTTAATCAGTAAGGGAATCAAGGGTTTTGCGAAAAAGGCATGAAACCGAACAAGACTATTGCTACTATAAAAAGACCATTGAATCTTCAAGTTGACACCTTCATAAACACCACATCCATCCATTTCTTGAATGAGAAGTTGGTGAATGACTACACCATGACATTTCTGCACAGCACCCTGGAAGTTGCTATGATTCATGTAACACTGAGGATTTTAAGAGAACAGTTCAGTGGAACATTTGAGAGAGATAGGAGGTACACTGAATGATTCTTATAAAGACCACATTTTGTTAATTTGCTTTACTTTTAGATTATGGACCAAAATGGGAAAAAGAAACGGATTTAAACCAAACAGAGTATGGAAGGCGATGTTGCAGCTTTAAAATAAGCTAGGGAACTCATTATGAATTGCAACAACACTGCTGCTCTATTGAAGCAGTTGGGGAGGATTGCTGAACTAATTAGTGATAATGGTGTGTGTTCAAGGCAGCTTTGCCAAGAGTCAGGCTGTTGATTGGTTTTTCAATCAGGACCAGCTGTGTGAGCCAGGAATGTTGTGCGTGATTTGCTTTGATTGGCTCCTGGGCAAATGGACAATACAGCAGCAAAGACTTCAGAATATAAAAAAGGTGGCATTCTTTATCTCTGCAGAGAAGTAACAAAGAATTGGAAGATAGGTGGTTGCTCTCACTTACAATATAAAAGATGCTGCTTCTAATCAGTGACTGAAAGATTGGACATTTAATGTGCTAGTTGCATTATATCTTCAGTGAAAAACCAAGTAGATTTGGGATGAAATTGATAGGAGATCAGAAGGACACAGATGAAGCAATCCTGTGTACTAATGCTATTTAACTGTGTTCCCCAAATATTTTTTTCTCTCCACCTATAACATTGACATTTTAATTTGTCAATGTTTGTACGTTTATGTAGGGGTTTAAGCAGGAGTAGAATTTAAGTTAGAAAGTTATAAGTTGGTAATTCTTATTTTGTTTGCCTGCAATTAAAATGTATTTAATTGTAATAAATAATAGCCTGTTGTTAAGTATAGAACTCTGGTCCAAGTTTTCCATGAAGCTGAGTTCATCACACAGGAGCATTGAGAACCTTGAGTAATTTGATTAAATCTTTAAATTTTGTGGAGGTCCTGGGAGTACTGGTGCTTCATTATCAGTGTGCTGTCCCAACCCATAGTCGTTCCAAGAATCTGTGATTTTTGTGGCCTATCAATGGCCTTTGGACTGAGGCTGCATTGTGCTTTACAGGCTTAGATGTGAACATTTGTTGATCAGGATAGCAGCAGAAAGCAGCTCTCTTTCTCTCAGTCAAAAAAGGCAAATCTTAAAGCAAAACTAGCTAAAAGCTCTCTCAGTGAAGTAGTTTGAAAGCCTGAAAAAGTTTCAAACATCAGGACCGAACTGTTTCCCAAGTGAATCTGAAATCTAACCTGAAGATCTGTTACTGTCACGAATTTGATTTTATAAACAGGGAGCCTAAAGAACTACGAGAAGTTAACTCATGCCACCTTCTGAATTCATACCTTTATCAAAAGGGATCCTTTTACTCTTTTGGTCAATTTCTTTTCAAATTTGTAACATCACTGCAGATGGTATTGCACTGTTTTGTCTGTGCATGATTATGTACATATGGGATTAATGGGAAATAATTGAATTCTGAATAGTGGTTTAGTTCTCATTTTCTTTTGTTTTGCCACTTTCATAAATAATCAGTCTGGCTTGTAATGGCAGTTATTCAAATTTATTAGAGAAGCCTGGTGGACATTGCTTAACTGTTGAAAACAAAAGAAAGACAAATTTAACATTTCAGTGCAACAACATTCTGTTGAAACTGTACAAAATGATGTTTGGGCCACAGACAGAGTATTGTGTCCAGCTCTGGAATCACATTTCTCCTATAATGTGGATTACATTTGGGAGGATGCAGAGGAGGTTTCTCAGGATGTTGCTTGGGCTGAGAGTTTTAGTTGTTAAGAGAGATTGGCTGGACTGGAGCTATTTTCCTTGGAGCAGAGAAGACTGAGGGAAGAACATGATTGAGACATATAAGATTGTGAGGGCACACACAGGATAGACAGGAAGGAAATGTTTCCCCTTTGTGGAGGGATCAATGACCGGGGTCATAGATTTGAGATAAGGGGCAAGAGGTTTAGAGGGAAGGTGAGGAAAATCTTTTTCACTCAGAGGCTGGTGGGATTCCAGAACTCAATGCCTGTGAAACTGGTAGAGGCAAATACCTCCAAAATATTTACGAGATATTTAGACAAAAGTGTCTGAATGGGTATATGAATCAGAAGGGTTTAGAGGGACATGGACTAAACGCTGACAAATGGGACTAAGTCAGAATGGAATGTCTGGTCAGCATGAAAGAGTTAGACCAAAGAGTCTGCTTCTACGCTGTATGACTCTTACAATTCTATAACTTTATTTTGGGTGATTTGCTAAACCATTTCATTAAAATTCATGGAGTAGTGGAGCTTGATTGCCAATGTACTCTTCCTATCAGAGTGATAACAGTACCTTGTGAAGTGCTTCCAGCATTAGCATTGTAGAATGTAATCCTTCTTTACAACGTGAATACAACGAATAGCATAAACTATGTGATCCTCTGGAAAACATTCTTCTAATATCAACTACCATTTGGATAACTATCACAATATTGATTATTATTGATTGCTGTCTCCTTCTCATGGCAGGAATTCCTTACAGGTGTTGCTTTTGTACCTGCACTGAGATGCATTCCCCCACACAAGGCCCGTCCCTGTAATGTGCACTGCTTCTCGGGTCACCAGGCCTGACTCCACCATGCACCTCCCACCCTCAGACATAAACCTCAGCAGTGTCTCCTGACTTGGGTTCGGAAGTCAGGAAATTTCTTGACTGCTTTGAGAAGAAAAAAAGCCACGTCAAGATTGGAAAAAAACATGAGGGAATATAGAGTGGATGAAGAGCCAGCGACTGGGTGTCACAAGTTGGAGATTTTAACAACTGGACTGTAGGAGGTAGAGATGATTGATGGAGGTTAAGTGCTGAACAGTCTAATGGGAAAGAATGAGGCAGAGTGGAAAACAATACAGTTGATCTTGATTTATACTGTCGATGTAGAGAGGAGGAAATTCTAAGGCCATCTATATACTTTTTCTAGAGTTTGTTGTGTTTGTGACCTTGAGCACCACTGCCACAACTCAAGATTGTTTTGTTTTCGGACTACACCTTCAATACCTGCACCCTGATTTCCTCCTCCACCTCTTTGCGTTTCTCTTCCTTGATGAGTTCAGCAACGTACTTCTGGGAAAAGTTTGTGTCCTCATTTCGGTTCTTCCACGTCGCTGCAGCACAAGAAGAGGAAAAGAAGTTGAGACTTTATTGACAGAGCAGATGGTCAACAGTTTAACAAATGCTACTATTGGCTCTTGTTTGTTTTTTTCCCCTAAGGCAGAAACAGGAAACGAGATGAAAAACAAAAGGGCTCCCATTTTCTGTTAATGCATATTGTATAGCAAGTTAGATCGAGCATTTACTGCAGCATTGTAGACTGAAGGTGTAAAAGGCTCTGTTTTTAAGGAGGTCTGGATTCACCACAGAGTGAAGGAAAATATCAAAGGCAGATAACTTAGCCTATTCTAGCCCCACCCTGTCTGGTAGTTGATAAGCCAGCAATGTTGGCAGTTGTTTTGCAGCAAGTTCCCTAGTTGGTTCAATATAAGTAATCATAGTCATACAACACGGAAACAGACAACCAGTCCATGCCAAACATAATTTCAAACTAAACTAGTCCCACCTGCCTGCTCGTGGCCCATATACCTTCAAACCTTTCCTATTCAGGTGATTATCTAAGTGTCTTTTCTTCACATCAATTTATACAATAAAATCTACAGTTAGTTTACCCGAAAGACAGGAATCATAAAATAATGATTTGAGAAGTTAAAAAAGTCTCAATATCATCACAGGACAAATGGAGAGCCAGTCTATTCAAATAAAATCAAATACTATGAATTCTGGTAATCTGAAACAAACACACAGGATGCTGAAGAAACTTAGCAGGCCAGGCAGCATCTGTGGAGAAAAACCAGAGTTAATGTTTCGAGTCCAGTATCTGGAGCTAAAAGGAAATGTAACTCTACAGATACTGCCAAACTTGCTGGGTTCTTCAGCATTCTATGTATTTGAGCCAGTATACACGGCTAGCCAATGTCTGTTTCTCAAATGGGTATAGTCAATTTTTTTTTAAATGTATACATATGTGTTAAAAAAGTAAAAAAAGCATCTAAAATGCAATTAGAATCTTGGTGGGAGTAGTGGAAGTGACACATTGTTTTGCTCCAGATATTTGAAAAATAATATCAGGAAGCAAGTTGAATTAACCCCTTGGTAATTAGGATGTGTGCCATCCATTCACAATGTCATAAGGGTTCCTGCACAATCTTATTATGGTCCTCTCCCACTTTCCTCTGAATAAAAGACAGGATACCAGTTGCAAAAGTATTTACGCTATTCTAGGAAACAGAAATCCTTGACGCATAAGATTTTACTAGCATTTTTATTTCTCAGACCCACCTAAATTACTCCGTCAATAACACTGTCAAGTAGCTGAAAAGAATAGTTAGGAATTTGACTTCACTAGAATGAATTGAATTGGATGCCTCAGGAGGCTGAAGAATCTGTAGACTAGATCATTTAGTTATGTTTACAAAATCAAGGAAGAGAATATTGTTTTGTTCCAGCAAAGTGGCTGTACTATTTGTAAAATTATCAAATAAACTTCAAGTGAAAATACATGAACTGAACTATAAAGGATCCCTATATACACCTCAGAGTGCAGTAAACTTCCAATGTCTCTGGTGCCTAACTGCAAGTTAAGTTCATCAGTACAGTATTATAGGACATCAGATTATATTCCAACAGGTTTATCTGAAATCACAAGTTTCCTGACAAACGAGTAGTGCTCCAAGACCTTGTGATTTCAAATAAACCTGTTGGTCTATAACCTGGTGAGTCCTGAACCGTTCACCACAGTCCAACACTGGCACCTTTACATCATCATTGGAATTACATATGCAAACCAACATGCTTTTTGAAATGTACAACTGAGATCTCTTGCTTATCTATGATATTGCAGGGATTCATGCAAATTTCCTTGAACACATCAATGTACGCCAATGCAAAAGCATGTGAATGAGCTTCCAGTTCATGGCAACCAACAATATCATCTGCCCACCACACGGAAAAGGCAAACTTCACATTCCAGTTTACAGCAAGCCTGATAAAAAAAAAGACATAAGAATATAAGAAAAAGGATCAGGAGTAAGCAACTTGACCTTCAAGTCTGCTTTGTCATTCAAGGCTTAGCATGGTTCAATGGGGAAAAAACCTCTCATTCTCCTGAATGCTCAGGAATACAAGCCTGGTCTACTCACGATCTTCTTATGGAATGACTGCCTCATCCCAGAAACCTGACTACTAAACCTGTATTGCCATCCTCTAACACAGGAGACCAAAACTATACACATACTCAAGATGCAGGGTCATCAAGGCCATACATAATTACAGTGAAACTCCTTCATCTCTATACTCCAATATCTTTGTAGGGAACAACCATGGCATCTGTTACCATACTATTTGGCCTTTCCAGTAGTAGAAACTGTTTTTGGTTGTACCCCCTGCAGAACCACAACACTGGTCCTGACGCCTTGGTTGATGACACATGCAGCTGACACACTCATAAACCTGCATATACCCTCCAACTCTGCTGACTAATTCTTGGCTTATTGCAGTTCATGACTATCCAATAATCCATGCTTTATATGTGCCCCTGGGGGGTGAGTTTGCAGATATCTGCTGAAGTTTGTTCTACTGGCTCATTAATTATGTTCAGCCCTTCATCCTCTCCATTTAGTCTGTCACTAATCAACTGTACTGGCCACAAGTGGAAAAAGCATCGGTTGTTAGGAGGGAGAGGTTGGAAAGAATATCTAAATTGGGTCCATGCTATTTTGCCATGGAACATGCCTCCATTCTTGCTCTCATGAGGTTTGTAAAATTGTGCATAATATGACTATTTATAAAACTCAAGAACCCAAATCTTCTGCTATGCCTTTGTGAGGGGCAGGTCATGCCTCACAAGCCTTATTGACTTCTTTGAGGATGTGACAAAACACATCGATGAAGGCAGAACAGTGGATGTAGTGTATATGCATTTTAGTAAGATGTTTGATAACGTTCCCCATTATCAGCTCATTCAGAAAGGAAGGAGGCATGGGATGCAGGGAGATTTGGTATCTGGATACAGATTTGACTGGCCAACAGAGGACAGAGAGTGATAGTAGATGGAAAGTATTCAGCCCGGAACTCAGTGACTAGTGGTGCTCCTTACAGGTCTGTTCTGGGACCTCTGCTCTTCGTGATTTTTATAAATGACTTGGATGAGGAAGTCGAAGGGTGGGTTAGTAAGTTTGCCAATGACACGAAGGTTGGTGGAGTGATGGATAGTGTGGAGAGCTGTTGTAGATTGCAACAGGACATTGACAGGATACAGAACTGAGCTGATAAGTGGCAGATGGAGTTCAACTTGGAAAAGTGTGAAGTGATTCATTTTGGAAGGTGGAATTTGAATACAGAATGCAAGGTTAAAGGCAGGATTCTTGGCAGTGTGGAAGAAAACAGGAATCTTGTGGTCCATGTCCATAGATCTCTCAAAGTCGCTACCCAAGTTGATAGGGTTGTTAAGAAAGCATATGCTGTGTTGGCTTTCATTTGCAGGAGGATTGAGTTTAAGAGCTGCAAGGTTTTACTGTACCTTACAGAGCCTGGTCAGACCACACTTGGAATTTTGTGTTCAGTTCTCATTGTCTCATTATAGGAAGGATGTGGAAGCTTTACAGAAGGTGCAGAGGAGATTTACCAGGATTATGCCTAGACTGATGGGCACGTCTTATGAAGAAATGTTGAGGGAGCTAAGGCTTTTCTCACTGAAGCAAAGAAGGGTGAGAGGTGACTCGATAGAGGTGTAAAAGATGATGAGAGGCTTAGATAGGGTGAATAGTCAGAGTCTTGTTCCCAGGGCAGAAATGATATGCACAAGGAGGCATAATTTTAAGGTGATTGGAGAAAGTTTTAGGGGAGATTTCAAAGGTTAGTTCTTTACACAGAGAGTGGTGAGTGCGTGGAATGCATTGCCAACGGTGGTAGTAGAGTCAGATACATTAGCGACATTTAAACAACTCTTTGAAAGGCACATGGATGATAGTAAAATGAAAAGTATGTAGGTTAGTTTGATCTTACAGTCGGATAAAAGGTCAGCACAAATCAAGGGCCAAAGGGCCTGTACTGTGTTGGACTGTTCTATGTTCTACTCTCTCGCTGTGTAGAGCAAATGGTACGTTAGCCTTCAAAGTGAGAGGATTCAAGTGCAAGAGCAGGGATGTCTTGCTGCAATTATCCTTGGTGAGACCATACCTGGTGTATTGAGGGAATGCAGCAAAGGATTAACAGACCAATTCCTAGAATGACAGAACTAATATATGAAGAGAGGCTGGATCAGTTAGGACTATATTCAGTTTAAAAGAGTTGAAAAGAATGAAAAAGAATCCTACAGAAACCAATAAAATTCTGACAGGACTCGATAGGAAGATGTTCTCCCCGACTAGGGAGTCATGAACCAGGAGTTACAGTTTAACATGAGAGAAGGCCATTTAGGACTGAGATGAAGAGAAGTTACTTCACCCAGAGATTGGTGAGCCTGGGGAATTCTCTGCTACAAAAGCAGTTCGGGACAAAACATTGAATGCTTTCATGAAGGAGTTAGATATAGTTCCTAGGGATAAAGAGATCAAAGGGTATGGGGAGAAAGCAGGAACAGAGCACTGAGTTAGATAATCAGCCAAGACCATATTGAAACACACAGCAAGCTGAATGGCCTACTCCTGCTCCTACTTTCTCTGCATTGCCACATTCAGAAATAATGCACAAACAACTGCACACTCTTTAGATTTGTGCCAATCTCACCTCTCCTCATCCCTTCTTCCAAAATGCACCATCTCACACTTCATTGCATTAAATTCTGTTCCTCCTTTTTTCTGTCCATTCTACTGACATATCGCTATTTTATTGTAATTGATTGGCATCATCCTCAACATGTGTCATACCTGCAAGTTCAATAACATTGCCAAATTTTGAAATTTTATTCTGTATTTGAGTATCTAAGCAATTAATTTACATCAAAAAGGCAATGTAGCTAGAATCAAAGCTTGGGGAGCACCCCCAATGTCTTCTGGTGTGAAGAATGACTGTACTTTTCCTCTTTTCTGTTCTTCAACCCATATTGTTGTCCTCTCAAACTCTCAGTTACCCAACATTTCAGGTGTAATTTGCTCAAAATTTTATATTTTAAATTTACTTCTTTACTTGCATCAAGTGTATTGTATGTACTACTCAAGCCCTTGCAAGAAACCTGTAACCACACTTCAACTCCAACATTGTTCTTGAGGTGCTGGATATGACCCTTGGCGATGCACGCTCTGAACTCCCTTACACAGTGTCAGCGATAGTCCCTTGATAAACTCCTGTCTTTGAATTTGAGAAACTGGGAGACCAATCTAGACTGACAGTACACTGCAGCATGAGGAAGCTCTGCATTGTTGGATGTCCTGTCGTTTGATTGAGGAGTTAACCTGACACTGTTATGTCTTTCAGATCAACATAACATCTTTCAAAGAAAAGCAAGGGAGTTCAACCTGGTATTCTGTCCAATATTTGCCACAATGCCCAAAAAATATTATCCAATCGTTAATAATGGCTGTTTGTGGGAATTACTCGTGTGTAAATCAGTTGCTTTTTTATGGTATAACTATTCATACATTTCAAAAGTGATTAACTGCTTGAAGACATCCACTGTTTATGAAACCTGCTGTCCAATCAGAAGTTTTTGTTTTGCCGTCTGTTAAATTTGCTGTCGCTCTGACATTCTGCATAATTCATCTTTTTAAGGCATGGCTGAAACTGTGTTTTGCTTATACAAGCATCTCATTTGTAAACACATTCTCTGATTTCATTTCACTGTCTTTGGGTTAACACATTGGCCTATTTATGCTGCTTTTCATGGGAAAGCTTTTCAATGTTCTAGTCACCCAGTTATAGAAGGGATATTATCAAGCTGGAGAGGGTTCATAAGATATTTACCAGGATGTTGCTGGATATGGAAGGTTTGAGTTATAAAGAAAGGGTTGATAGACTGGGACTTTTTTTCACCAGAGTGTAGGAGGTTGAAAGCTGTCCTTATAGAAGTTTATAAAATAATGAGGGGTATAGATAGGGTTAATGGTAGGTGTCTTTTCCTTAGGATTAGTGATTTTAAGACTGAGATGTGTTGATCAGTACTTTTCATGAAAGTCATGGGTCATGTCTATAGGCCCAACCACTAACTGTGTAAGTCCTGCCCTGGTTAGTCTTTCACAAATGCAACACCTCATATTTATCTAAATTAAATCCATCCACCATTTTCACTTCACTCCCAGTTGATCAAGAACCCAATGTCATTTGGGAAGTCACCAAACAGATTGAAATAATTTGTTAGCAATGTGCAGAGGTGAAGTCGAAGTATTGGAGGCACTGCACAGCCCTCCAAACAACCCATCTTCCAACCTTTCATTTACCAGCCAGACCCCAGGTGGCTGTGTGGAATGCTGTGCCCCAGAAGGCAGTGGAGGCCCAGTCTCTAGATTCGTTTAAGAAAGAGTTGGATAGAGCTCTTAAGGATAGTGGAATCAAGGGTTATGGAGATAAGGCAGGAACAGGACACTGATTGAGGATGATTAGCCATGATCATAATGAATGGTGGTGCAGGCTCGAAGGGCAGAATGGCCTATTCCTGCATCTATTGTCTACTGTCTATTGTCTACATGGCAAAGTTTGCCAATCACACATTGATCTTATCAACCATTCCTGAACTCAAGCTAGAGTGGAGGCAAGTGATCCTCAATCCCAAGGGAAGCCTACAGGAGACACATACATAGCAGAATCCTCACAATTGGTAAAAGTTTCATCATTTTCACACACTTATTAATGTTGGCTCAGACCTGCATTTGGTCCTGTCAGCAGAACCTATGGGAGGGTCAGTGAAACTTTGTGCAATATTTTAACTTGCAGCTGGAGGCCATTAATATAGGATAGTCGATAAGAAATCCATTTGGAATTCAGAAGGAACTTGTCATCCAAAGAATCGTAAGAATTTGGAATTCGCTCCATGAGGAGTAGTTGAAGAGAACAATATTGATTCATTTGAAGGAAAGCTAGACAAGTATATGAGGAAGTATTGTCCACTGGGAACAATGCTGGCACTGCTGGTATCACACCCATATAAGGCCTTAAATCAAGCAGGGAAACAGACACAGGTGAGTAGTGGTGTGAGGTTGGGGAGCCACAAGCAAAGTTTGAGGATTGTTCAGCATTAATCACCAGCTAAGGGCATCAAACTGGCAGGGTAACATTTATAGGCAACATATCCACCACTCTGACACCTGATTAAATACATTAGAGTATTACCTGGAGGCTCCCTGCCTTCATTCCTGATGAAGGGCTTTTGTCCAAAACGACTATTTTCCTGCTCCTCGGATGTTGCCAAACCGGCTGTGCTTTTCCAGCACCACTCTAATGTAGACTCTTATTTCCAGCATCTGCAGTCCTCACTTTTGCCCACCTGATTAGATATCCCTGCCACCAATTTCACCAGCTACAGGAGAGGGCACACCATTCTATCCCTCATTTCAGAGCACTTCTTTCATGAAAATACTGATAACACTCTTTACCCTTTAGTCAAATATTATTCCAAACAATATTTGGGTAATTTAGATACGTCACTCTCAACACACATTATAATCATAGAATCCCCACATGTGGGAACAAGCGATTCGGCCCATTCAGTCCACACTGACCCTCTGATCAGCATTCCACTCTTTGCTGAATAGTAGCCCCCACCCTCCTCCAGCCCTTGCTGGTGATTCTCTTCCCACGCAACCAACCTTTCATAAACTCTTAACCCACCATTACTCGCCAATGCTCATTCTTTCACGGTTTATGTGCATTATTGGCTAGCTCAATATTTGTTTCCCATCCCAAACAAGCACAGAGTTGGGATGGGGGGGGGGGGGGGGGCGATAATTCCAGATAGTGTTGTGTTTCCTCTAAGTTTCCTCCCTGGAACTGACCTTTGGAACTCAATAATGGCCCTCTTTATTTTGTTAATATTAGTGTGTACCACAACTTCTGAAACATTCCCATTCTCCCTAGTAGAATATTCTGCATGCTGTCTGTGTTATCCTTTTCCCTGGCAACAAGGAGGCAACACAGTGGGTGGCACAGTGGCTCAGTGGTTAGCACTGCTGCCTCACAGCACCAGGGAGCCTGGGTTGATTCCAACTTCAGGTGACTGTGTGGAGTTTGCACATTATCTCCATGTCTCTGTGGGAGTCTTCCGGGTGCTTTGGTTTCCACCCATGGTCCAAAGATGTGCAGGTTCGATGGATTGGTCATGCTAAATTTCTCACAGTGTGCAGGCTAGGTGGATTGGCCACGTGGAATTCAGGGTTAAAGGGATAGGTGGGGGGGTGGATGCTGTTCAGAGGGTTGATGTGAACTTAATGGGCCAAATGGCCTGCTTCGATGCTGTAGGGATTCTATGAACACATCATACAATGACAGTGGCAGAATTGCCCCAACAATAGAATCTTCTTTGAAAACTGTATGTCTACATTTTGCTGTTCCCTCCTCTCCAGTCCCTTGGGCATTAGTGCTACAGTCCTCCTTTAGGCTATCATCACTGTTCGCAGCCTATAATGCTGAGTGCCTGTTGAACAGTAGTATACACAAGCAAGACTTCTGTACCACCAGCCTTTACGTCCTTCTCTGGATGTCCACCCACCTTTTATTGTAACCCCTCACCATCTCGAAGATACAGTGTGCAATGCAGAAAAGTCTCTTGCTCCCTGATGCTCCACAGTTGTCTCTCACGTTTGGAAAAGCCAAATGATCTGGAGCAGCAAATGACACTTCCTGTACACCTGGTCACAAAGACAGGTGAAGATGGTGCAGAATTGCTAATAACAGGTCTCAGGCACACATTTATGGTGTAATAAACAACTATACTCCCAAACAGAACCATGCTTAAACTGGTAACTTTAATAATACCCTTGTTTTTCTTCCATTTTTCAGAAATACTACTTATAATATCACTATCCAAAACATGTTACTGACATACTTAAATCATCACATTCCCCACCTTCGAATGTGTTTTGACCTTCTTTGATTGTGGGGAGGAAATGACTCTCTGCTATTTTCCAACCATCCTCTTCCACCTATGTGAGAAAAAAAACATAATTACGTGTTTTTGAATTTTGCCAGGGTCACATTACACAAGTCAAGGCTTATTTTACGTTTTTGATTTTTGATTTCCTGCTTCGGAAGTCTAAAGCAAGCTGTGTCTTTTATTGTTTTGCTTTTCAAAACAGTTCACCATAAAGCTGAAATTGCAATATTGTAAAATTTGAAGTGGAACATGGAACCGGACTCAATGTGCTGATTGTTCGACAGCTTCAAATAAAATGACCTACATTTTTGTACAACTGAATGCAAAGTAAAAAAATCTAAAGGAGAAATTTAACTTAACAAACTGAAGGATAAAATCCAAAGATTTTATAGTGTTTTTGCTTGAAACAAACTTTTATTCTGAATGTGCAGAACTTCCTTTGTTTCCAGATTCTGAAGCAAAACAGTGCAATCTTACAGAACCGTAAATTTGTTTAGCAGTGTTTTGATCTCCCATTTGCTATATCAGGGCTGAACAATTATACAACTCCCATGTATTTTTTTGTTGAGGATTGCAACGCAACCAGAATGGCACCAGAGTCCTGATTTAAATTGTCCAGCTTCTGAACGCAGGACACATCATTTTCACTAGAGGAGTGGAAATTGCAGTTTTTAGATCCAAGACCAAGTGCTGTACAAGTTCAATCAGATACACGTTCTACCAATACAATATAAAAAATATCACTGATGGATTTTAGCCATTTGAGCAAAAAGATCTAAAGCCTGCAGAATTATTTGGAGAATTTGAGCAACATCTTAGATTGGTCCAAGTGTATCTTTGGGAAAGTTCCAGGGACCCATATGGGGAGACATAACGTGGTCTTTGGGATTGTTAAAAGTGTTGTTGTGTTGTGTCTTACCAGACTAGAGGGGCTGCTCTCCCATTAGAGAGAAGTGACTGGTGGTGATTTAACCTAAGAGCCACCACACCTCAGGCGAGGGAAGAGTTGGAGAAGGAGAGACCTTCATAGTAACCTCGAACCAGTGTTGGAAATTGAATGTTAAAAGTAGTCACGATCGTACATCTAAAAAGCAAATAGACTCATTGGAAGCTGTCAGAATATTTAAATTCTCAAGTTACTTCATTTCTTTAGAAGTCTGCTGTGACTGTTTTCAATTTCTATAAATGGTTGTTGGCAATGAGTCTAAGAGTTATTATGATAGGTTGTTAGTACAGTAATCCTATTGTTATCATACTAGAGGCAACATTTTTACAGCTTATTTCTTCTGGATCACAGTGACAGGCTTTTTATATAGCATGTTTCTGAACCTGTAGCTCAGTCGATACCTTGGAATGGTGTCCAGAGGAGGTGGGCATGGCTTCCACTAACTCATCCACGCACCCACTACCCCAAATTAAAATTAGGATATCTGGGCACTTTACGCTGTGTCAGATTGGAGACATTGCAAATATTCCCATTTGCATAAAGAAGCAGCTCCATCCAGAGCAAAGAGGTCTATAACAGCAAAGGGATGTTATTCGCAGTCTCCAAGCAGCCACAGCTGGAACAAGTCCTGAGATGCTTAGATGGCTGTGAGAATAAAAATCCAGAAGCAAAAGGCTATGAACATATCAGAGAGAAAGACGTCCTACAAGCCTGTTGAAGGCTCGAGTATAGACACCCAAGTTCATGAATAAGTAAGGTGAGCTGCCAGTTTGTTTATAGGGTCTCCAGGAGACACATTTAAGAAAATAGCACAGAGTGTACAGAAATGTATCCAGAAACTAATTATCCAGAAAGAAAAGATTTAGAGTGGCTCATCACTGTGATTGGAGTACAGGTAAGGGTATTGCTCAGAGAAAATGGAAGAATTCTTCTTTTTACTGTTTGTAGAAATATCATTACAATGGCTCTCATTTGTGTCATTTTTTAAAAATAATTGTGTCATAAACTTTTACAATTTGTTTGTAAAAAGTACATGAACATATCCACAAGAAACTGATCGTCATGGTAAACAAACATAAAAATAAAGCTTTGGTCTAAACAAGCCAGTTTCCACAATGGAATCTGACTGCCCAGTGTTACCATCAGCTGGGGACATAACAATGTGCATGCATATGTTACACGTGTGCATGGACTGCATATCAGAATCAGTTATGTGGCCACCAGATAACCCTTGTTGCTTAATTTCTGTTTGCTGCAATGACCTGAATGTAGTTAGCCCAGCGGACAACTGCAGATTAAAGATATCACTATGACCATAATACCTGGCAAGAATCTGCACGATTCCCTATCAATGGTCCCATTGAGGCTGGATGTTTTAATTCCAATATAGTTGACAGCTATAGGGTTTAGAATGTTTAAAAAGAACAGGGAGGGTGGAAAAAGAGGAGGGGGTGGAGTATTGCTAATCAGAGAGTGCATCACAGGTACAGAAATGAAGGTTGTTGATGAAGGTTTGTCTACTCAGTCAGTATGGGTGGAAGTTAGGAACAGCAAGGGAGCAGCCACCTAGTTGGGGGTTTTCTACAGACCCTCTAATAGCAGGAGAGAGATTGAAGAACTGATAGGCCGGTAGATTATGCAAAAATGTAGCTGTTGCAGGGTTGTTTTGATGGATGATTTCAACTTTCCCAATATCAACTGGAATCTCCTTAGTGCAAGTGGTTTGGATGGAGCAGTTTTTGTCAGGTGTGTTCAGGAGGGTTTCCTTACTCAGTATGTAGACAGACCGACGAGGGGAGAGGTCATTTTGGATTTGGTGCCCGGCAATGAACCAGGACAAGTGTCAGATTCGCGGTGGGAGAGCACTGGTGACAAGTGACTACAATTGCCTCACCTTTACCATAGCCTTGGACAGGGAAAGGAGCCATTACCATGGGAAGATATTTAATTGGGGAAAAGGAAATCATGACATTATCAGACAGGAGTTGGGAAGTATAGATTGGGAGCAATTGTTGCACAGAAAGGGCACAACAGGCTTATAGAAACTGTTTAAGAAGCAGTTTTTGCTCGTGATGCACGAATTTGTCCCTTCGAAACAGGTAAGAAGGGGTAAGATTAAGGAGCCTTGGATGATGAGAACAGAGGAGCTTTTCATCAAAAGGAAGAAGGCAGCTTACGTAAGTGGAGGAAACAAGGGTCTAGCACAGCTTTAGAGGATTGTAGGCTTGCTAGAAAGGAGCTCAGAAATGGGCTGAGGAGAGCCAGGAGGGGGCACGAGAAGGCTTGGCAGGAAGGATTAGGGAGAACCCAAAAGGCATTTTACTCATACATGAGATAAGAGAGTGATCAGGGAGAAGGTAGGGCCAATCAGGAATAGTGTAGGGAACTTGTGCGTGCAGATAGGGGAAGCCCTAAATTAGTTTTTTGGTTTCGTTGTCACTAAGGGACCTTGTTGTGAAAGAAAACTTTGAGTTACTGGGATACAGCTTGAACAGATCAAGATTGATGATGTACTGGAAATTTTAGCACACATTAAGATTTATAAGTCACCTGGGCCAGACCAGAATTATCCCAGGCTGTACCGGGAAGTAAGAAAGGAGGCTGCTAAGCCACTGGCAAAGATCTTTGCTTCCTCACTCTCCACAGGAGTCATACCAGAGGATTGGAAGGAGGCGAATGTTGTTCCTTTCTTCAAGAAAGGTAAGAGGGAAATCCCTGGCAATTACAGACCAGTCAGTCTTACATCTGTGGTTAACAAGGTTTTGGAAAGAATTCTGAGGGATAGGATTTATGACTATTTGGAAAAGCATAATGTGATTAAAGGCAGTCAGCATGGCTTTGTGAAGGGCAGGTCATGCCTAGCTAATCTAATTGAGTTCTTTGCAGAGGTGACAAGATAGTTCAACAAAGGTTGAGCAATGGATGCAGCATTTGAGAAGGCTCCCCACGGTAGGTTTAATCATAAAGTCAGAAGGTACGGGATACAGGGAGATTTGGCTGTCTGGATTCAGAACTGGTTAGCTGACAGAAGGCAGAGAGTGGTTGTAGATAGAAAGTATTCTGCCTGGAGGTCAGTGTTGAGTGGTGTCCTACAGGGCTCTGTTCTTGGGCTTCTGCTCTTTGTAGCTTTTATAAATGACTTGGATGAGGGGGTTGAGGGGTGGATTAGGAAATTTTCAGATGACACAAAGGTTGGAGGTACCATTGATAGTATTGAGGGCTATTGCAGGCTGCAGCGCAACATCGACAGGATTCAGAGTTGGGCTGAGAAACGGCAGATGGAGCTCAACCTGGATAAATGCGAAATGATGCATTTGGAAGGTGGAACTTGAATGCTGAATATAGGATTAAAGACAGGATTCTTGGTGGTGTGGAGGAACAGAGGGATCTGGGTGTGCAAGTACATAAATCCCTCAAAGTTGCCACCCAAGTGGATGGAGTTGTTAAGAAAGCATATTGTGTTTTGGCTTTCATTAACAGGGGGAATTGAGTTTAAGAGCCGCGAGGTTTTGCTACAGCTCTACAAGTCCCTAGTGAGACAACACTTGGAATATTGTGTCCAGTTCTGGTCATCCTACTATAGGAAAAATGCAGAGGCTTTGGAGAGGGTGCAATGAAGGTTTACTATGATGCTGCCTGGACTGGAGGGCTTGTCTTATGAAGAGCTCGGACTTTTCTCTCTGGAGACAAGGAGGAAGAGAGGTGACCTGATCAAGATATACAAGGTAATGAGAGGCATGGCTAGAGTCAATAGCTAGAGACTTTTCCCCAGGGCAGGACTGACTGGCAAAAGGGGTCATAGTTTTAAGATATTAGGAGAAATATATAGAGGAGATGTCAGCTGTAGGTTCTTTACACAGAGAGTTGTGAATGAATGGAATGCGTTACCAGTGGTTGTGGTGGAAGCAGAGTCATTAGGGACATTTCTTTAATAGGTATTTTTATTGAAAGAAAGAAGAGATTTTTAAAACAATTTTTACAAAATTACAAAGTAATACAAACAAAGTAATGCACAGCAGGTTAGGCAGCATCCAAGGAATATATATATGTATCCTACAAACAACCAAAGCATAAAATAAGATATCTTACATTACTAGTAAGAAATAACGTAATAATTAAATATGTACGCAAAATGGATTAACATCAAATCATAATAAAACCCATATTTATGTGGGATTCCTCCCCCGGGAGGCCCGGACCAGCTAGAACCACTATCACAGCTAGACAAAAGCCCTTGACAATATGGCTAAAATATCTGTGTCTGTATAGTTCAAAAAGGGCTGCCATATTTTATAGAATAATTCAGTTTTTTAGTGCACCATGTTTGGGGAAGTCAAGGGGGATATATTCCATGATTAACCTGTGCCAATTCGAAAGTCCTGGAGGGCCCTCAGCTCCCTAATTAACTAAGATATTTTTCCTTGCACAAAAAGTGAGAATGGAGAATAATTTCCTCCCGTGCACATTCGGGGAAGGCAGATTTGAAAAGCCCAGGAGAAGAGATTCTGGATCCAATCCAATCTCCATTCCCAAGATTTCTGTCAGAACGGTTGCTACTTTGTCCCAGTATTTGCGGATCTTGTGACATGTCTATAAACCGTGCGTAAGAGTGCCCATTTCTATTTTACATTGAGGACACATTGGGGATGTTCCAACCCAAATTTTGCCAGCCACTCCTGTGCTGTATGAGCCCTGTGGAGTGTCTTTAATTGAATAGCTTGAGTTCTATTACAAATAGAGATCTTTCTGGCATTTTCCCAGATGCCCTCCCACATTTCTGAAGGGATTTCTAACCCCAATTCCTGGTTCCATATTTTAAACAGTCGTTCCATATCTTTCGATACCTTATTATGCAATGAGGATGGACCCAGTGGCCATAGTACTCTTCTCTCCCTATCCGATTTGTAGGGACTGTCTAATAATGTGGTCTTCTTCTGTATATAATCTCGTATTTGTAAATCCCGAAAAAGGTATCCATTAGGCAGTCCAAACTTCTGGTGCAGCTGATCAAAAGACATCATAACCTCCCCATCAAACAGGTCCCCTAAGCAAGAGACACCTCTGGACCTCCAGGTTTTGAATATAGCATCTACCTGCCCTGGCTAAAACCCCATGCTCCCACTGTAGGAGTGTAAGGAGAGGTTTTTTTTGTAAGTTACCCTCATCTTGCCACATTATCCTCCAGGCTTTAATTGTATTTAATATAATTAGGGACATTTAAGTGAATGCTGACATGCACATGGACAGCAGTGAATTGAGGGGTGCATAGGTTAGGTTATTTTATCTTACATTAGGATTAATCCACGTCACAACATCGTGGGCCAATGGGCCAGTCGTGCTGTACTTTTCTATGTTCTATGTTCTATAAACTAGTAGATTTGAAGCCTGGATAAAAATTAACCAGGAGCTAGTGGATGATGATCACTTTAAAGAGTGCTGATGGGGTCCTTCTTGTTGCTGCACATGCATTGATCTATTCTCAATTAGAGAAAATGTTAACAGGAGCATTGAGTTGAGTGGTCTCAAATCAACATCACAAGTTGCTTGATGTCATGGACTTCATAATGTACATACTTTGCCATTCATAGCATGCAAAGGCCATGACCAACATGTGTTATCAGATATGATACAACCCAAATGTTTATGCACACACTGCAGATACAATTTCGAAGCTTAACAACACTTCTTATGTACAAAAACACAGGTACAGCCAATCCCAATTTATTTCCATTACTAAAAGCTAGCTGTATACTCACTGGGTTCTCTTTTTCCCAGACTTTGGTCTCTTTCAACACAAGCAACCACATTCACACATGACAATTTCCACCTTGCAGTGCAGGTGAGTACTATTGTTAAAGCATATCAGTTTTGTTCGTAATATCACGCTTCTATCATTTAAATTTACTTCAAAAGGGCTAACTCCTAGCAAGACAGTGAAAAAGGACAGGCCATACATGACTTTACAGGGTGCTGTACTCCTGAACAAAGGGTCAGTCTAGAAGCCACCCACCACAAAGTTGGCTGTCTAAAACTGTTTTATGCTCTGCAGGGCATTAATTGGAGAGGAAGACTCACTGTGGAGAGTGACCAGTCAATCTGATTGGCCAGTAATCATGAAGTCCAAGCATGGCTCGATTTGTGTGGTGCTGATTGGTGGGTCTTCAAGTCAGAACTTGAAGAAATAGAGGCTGTGTAATCCAAACTGATGGCCAGTGTGTATGATGGGAGAGCTTGGATGACTGGCCCCGTCGAAGAGTGCAAAGGACATATAGAGTCATAGTACCTTAGAGATATACAGCACAGAAACAGACCTTCCAGTCCAACTCCTCCATGACAGAATTATCAAAGAATATGTTGTGCACTTCATATACAATATCCAGGACCTAGCATGCCTCTAGAATTTTAGAGCCCTTATAGCAAACTAACAGTAGCAGAATGCAAGTGCCTTTGTGGAAATTCCAGGCCTAGCTGTCTGTGAAATGAGATCAGATAACAACTTTATGGAAAAATGCAGCATAGTTCCCTCAACACATCCACAATAAAAAAAAGTCCTGGCAATGGAATGCAGATGTCTACTGGACCACAGTGGCAAAACATAATGTCTGTAATCTATCAGACTCAGTTGACTAATGAGGGAAAAAAACACTGAACACAATTCAACCACTTTCTCAAGCAGTGATACAATTGCCCACTTACTCCTTGCTAATTGCACAAGTAGTAGAGTATGAGGAACAGACTCTGTGCCTACTTTCTCATTCAGATGTTGCATTGCATATGGCGATCACCAGGAGGGGAAAGAGAGCTAAACATCAGAAAACATTCCTGCTGGTAGCACTGTTGTGTTTGTCAGATTTTTTTTAAGGCAAAGTAATAGGGTTGTTTTAGCTAAAATCGTGCGACATTATAATTGCGAGTAAGGTATCTTCATTTACTCCTGACCTTGAAATTTATTTTTTGCTGAAACTGATGATGGCATAGCAAAAGTTCCAAGACACGCAGCATTTTGGAAACTGACAGAACCCAATGTCTATTGCCTTCAGCAATGAAATTAAAGAACTGGGATAGCAACAAAGAAATGGTCATTAAGCAGGATCAGGTAGAGAGACAAAAAAAAGAGAAGGAAAGAAAGATTGGATTGAGAGAGAGCAAGAAAAGTAGGCAGTAAGGTGAAGAAAAAAATCAATTCTTCCTTTAATTTTTTAAGAATTGATTACATGTAAGAATGAAAATTTGCAATTCACTTTAAACATCAGAAATGCTAATTGGCATTGGATAAACACTTGCCAAGTCATTAAAAATGTCTTTAGGCCATGAAGTACCATCGCCAACATTCGGGGTGAAGTTTAGCAATATACACAAACAGTGAAATTGCATGTATCCGTCTGCAAGTTATACAAATTGCACCTCACATCATGCACATTTTGTTTTTTCAGAACTTACTTTCTGATTTGTGCATTAATAAATTTGAACATTCATTAATTTTCCAACACAATCTAGACCAATGAATCACAATGTTACCTACTTGTAATAAATCTTGCCTTGGGCAACCTGTTTTATTTAAAGAGCATGATGAGTCGGCGTTGTTCATGACTAGATATCCTGGCATAAATCTCATAAAGGAGCATTTAATGTTGCTGCTATGGGAACATTACCACATCCCAAACTAAAATATTTGTCTGAAATGGAAATCATGATTTATAAACCAGATTACAAACACTGCTTTAATTTTCCAACTGGAGGCATTGCTATAAATATTTCACATCTGGATTTAAAAGTAAACAAATCTATGTGGGTTAATGAGAAACAACAAAAGGACTTATTCACTTTACATAAAACAGGGATCATTAAAATTCCTGAACTTTTCTTTTTGTGGCGATTTATTTTCCTTTATGAACAACGTTTCCACCTCTGCCTGAATTCATTTCATTTGCCAGAAGCTTTGTCTCAAGCACATTTTTTTTTGCAAGAACTGGAACAGGGATGGAAGTATAGTTGAGCACTTGTTCTATTATTTCAATGATATTTAAATGACGGAAACACAAAATTCAAAGTATATCCCTCCATTTGTAGATAATATCAGTGGTTCATTAAGAATTTGTTGCAACAGGTTTCACAAAGCAACCACTAGGGATGGGCTCTGACAAGTCTCACCAAGATTTGGATTTGTGAAAATGTTGAAGGTGTTAATTGTTTTTAAACCAGCCTTGGATTAGCAGGATAGAATCTCCCAGTCTTGTCACAACCAGTCTCTTCCCCTAGGCAGACCTCATAGCAAACACGACAAGATAATATAAATGACCTTAAAACTAGAAAATCACCTGGAGTTATGGATAAATCTTTGCAATGTCAAAACAAATTCAAGCCAGTTGGTGAGACAGATAGCAAGGTACCTTTCTTTCTATAATGAGGGGTCATTTTGGGTTGGAAAATTAGGAGACAGACAAAGTGATTGCTTTCCTTCTTGAGGGTTTTGAGAGTTGAGCAAAGTAAGTCTCTGACCCCAAGGTGAGTCTCTGGAGTTCTCTTCCTGGGAAAGTAATGGAGGTAGAGACTGGAGTGCTTTTGAGGCTGAAGTAGAGGGATTCTGGTGGGCAACGAGGTGAGAGGTTGTTGGGGTTAGGTGGGAATAATGATTTGAGGTTACAGTTTGACTAGCCATGATCGGCAAAGCAGGCAGAAGGGGCTGAATGCCTTAGTCCTGTTTCTGGTTTTGAAAAGACCATGCATTTTTCTTTTCCTGTTTTTCTGATTATGGACTAAATAACTCGCAAAATTCAAGGATTGCTAAAAGATTACTAAGTTTTTGAAAGCAAGGAACCTAACACTGACCGTAAGCACTGTTTGTAGAGGTGCTAGTTCAAGAAGTATTAGGAGGTGGTGCTGATGAGCTGAAGCCAAGGATGTGTACAAGTGGAGATTCAGCCAGCACCAAGTAGCTGATTGATCTGTGGACTAGTGGCCAGTTATCGATGGCAAGGCCTTTTGCTTGCCAACAATTATGTGACAGATAGTCAGCATGCTGAACTGAGTATCATGGAACACCTGTGGAAGCCACATTCCATAAGAAAAGATCCACTGACCATAATTTGCTGTAAAAACAGAGAGGTCTGGCAGCATCTGCGGAGAGAAAACTGGCCAATTCTAAAGATGGGTCACTGGACCTGAAACTTTAACTCTGCTTTCTCTCTGCAGCTGCTGCCAGACCTGCTGAATTTTTCTGGAAATTTCTAACAGTGTTTCTGCATCATCCCTTTCCTTTGTGAAGATAAATGCAAAATACTCATTTTGAACCTCGCTCACATCTTCTGTATCCACTCACAAGTTACCATGCACATCTTTGATAGAGTCATAGAGGTGTACAGCACAGAAGCAGACCTTTCAGTCTAACTCGTCCATACCGACCAGATATTCTAGATTAATCTAGTCCCATTTGTCAGCATATGACCCATATCCCACTAAACCCTTTCTATTCATATATCCATCCAGTTGCCTTTTAAATGTTGTTATTGTACTAGTCTCCGCCACTTCCTCTGGCAGCTTCTTCCATACACACACTTCCATCTGCATGAAAATGGTGCCCTTAGATCCCTTTTAAATATTTCCCCTCTCACATCAAACCTATACCCTATAGTTTTGGACTCCTCCACCCCAGGGAAGGGACCTTGTATCTTTACCCTATCCATGCCCTTCATGATTTTATAAACCTCTTTAAGGTCACCCTTCAGCCTCCAAAGCTCCAGGGAAAACAGCCCCACCCTATTCAGCCTCTCCCTATAGCTCAAATCCTCCAATGCTGGCAACATCCTTGGAAATCTTTTCTGATCCCTTTCAAATTTCACAACATCCTTCTAATAGGAAGGAGACCAGAATTGCACACAATATTCCAACTGTGGCCTAACCAATGTCCTATACAGTCGCAACATAACTTCTCAATTCTTATACACAATGCACTGACCTATAAAGGAAAGTACACCAAATGCCTTCTTTACTATGCTATCTACCTGTGATTCTATTTTCAATGACCCGCACTCCAAGGTCTCTTTACTCAGCAATACTCCCCAAGACTTTACCATTAAGTGTATAAGTCCTGTCCTGATTTGCCTTTCCAAAATGCAGCATCTCACATTAATTTAAATTAAACTCCATCTGCCATTCCTCAGTCCATTGGCCCATCTGATCAAGATCCAATTGTACTCTGAGGTAACCTTACTCTGTCCACAATACCTCTGATTTTAGTGTCATTTGCAAACTTACTAAACATGCCTCCTAGTTTCACATCCTAAATTATTTATATAAATGACAAAAAGTAGTGGATCCAGCACCAATTCTTGTGGCACTTCACTTGTCATGGTCTCCAATTTGAAACACCACGCTCCACTATCACCTTGTCTTCTTCCTATGAGTCAGTTCTGTATCCAAATGGCTAGTTCTCCCTGTACTCAATGTGATCTAATGTTGCTAACCAGTTTACTGCGAGGAACCTTGTCAAAAGCCTCTCTGAAATCGATATAGTCATGTCCACTGCTCTGCCCTCAACAATCCTCTTCTTCTTCAAAAAACTCAATTGAGTTTTTTAGACATGATTTCCCACGCACAAAGCCAGGTTGCCTATCCTGAAACAGGAGAAAGTGAGGTCTGCAGATGCTGGAGATCAGAGTTGAAAATGTATTGCTGGAAAAGCGCAGCAGGTCAGGCAGCATCCAAGGAACAGGAAATTCGACGTTTTGGGCATAAGCCCTTTTCCAGAAACACATTTCTATCCTGAAACAGTCCTTGCCTTTCCAAATACACTTGAGGAAAGATTGCTTTCCATGCATAAAACAGCTGGCAAATATACGAAATAATTTAAATGCGTCTAAATATTGGCATGGTTAACTGTGCTTCTGTTGAATGCACAAATTCATTCATCATGCGCAGCGACTATAGCCTGGTCTGCCTGAGATGGTGGCCATTAGGGAGACAGGTTCTCAGATGGAGACCATACCTGTCATGAGACCATCTTCTCACCTTTGGACCTACAACAACACATAGGGATGCTATATCTATGCACTTGGAATTCCTCAGACAACTCTCCAGCAGCCGGTTTAAGTAATAGCTCGAATTGCCTGACAGCTTCAAATGTAGGAAGGCCTACCTTTTCCTTCATCATCCACTTGTTCTTAATATATTGATAAACCATCTTTTCCTTTGTTTTCCCCTTCACCCCCTATACTTTCTATACTCCAATAAGTTTCCTAAATTACGATTTTTAAAAAATTATCACAGCTCTATTTTTCTTCTTTCTCTTGCTCTCTATGCTTCTTCTATGCTGTATGGAGATGTGTTCACCCCGTGGCATTAGAATTTTGTGTTTGAACACCTCTCACTGATTTGGCGCTACTTCTCCTTCAAGTAACTATTGAACCAGACCATCTCTCATTTTGTAACATCTCCTTTCCCCAATTTAGCACTTTTACTCTCATTCTACCTTCTAAAATGATGGTAAATTATGATCACCAGATGCAAAATAGTCTTCCATTCTACTTCATCTATCTGCCCAGTCTAATTTCCGAAGACTTAATCTAGAATGGGGCCGGCTGTCATGGGGCTTGTCACTTGCTGGCTGAAAAATCCTTTTGAATGCAGTTCAAGAATCTTATGCCTTCTGTGTCTTTTATGCTGTTTGTATCTTTGGATAATTGATGTCCCCAACTATGCCCGCTGTTTTTTGCACTTGGACTTTTGCTTACATATTTGCTCACCTAACTCTCTCCCATTATTTGAGAGTCTATAGTACAAACCTAGCTGTGTGGCTGCCCCTTTTTTGTTTTTAAGCTCAATGCATATGGCCTCATTTGATGCTTTATTTTGTATATGACAATTGCAGTTTATTCTCAGCCAAGAATGCTGCATCTGCACCGTTCTCTATTCCCTTTCATATCCTGCATGTAAACTCTTATATCCAAGGATGCTGAGCTGCCACCCTGTGAAACGATTTGTAAGAAGTGAACATACTCTCGTAAACTGGCATTAATCACCCAGAGAAGCAATCATGGGCAGCATTGTCGAATCTTATAAATTACATCAGCAAATCACTGGGTGGGGCAGGAAGCAAACAATTTTCAGGCAGAAGTGACTTTGCCCACCCAGTTATGTACCCACCCAGTCCACTGAGAAGGAGGCCTTTCTTGTTCAGGATGCTGCTGATATAAGCAATGACCTGCTGCCAAAGTCTAAGTCTTACAAGGTACTGTTGCTTACTGGCGTGCAATAAACTGATCCTGTGCCAGCAAACTCTGTACTGGGGCCATACTGTCTACGTGCTGGGGCTAGTTCCATGTCTACAGTGTGCGTCCTGTTAGATAGCAGACAGCTGCAGAAGAGAAGCTGCTGCACTTGCTGGTGTTGCTCCTGCTGCTGGGGGGTTTTGTTCTGTTCCTGGGAGCTAGTTTTTACTGCCAGTGCTTAGATTGCTACTGCTCTTGATCCTGATCAGAGATGCGAGGCAGAGCTATGTAAGATTTGGTCCAGATCAAAGGGGTAGCCAAGGGCATCCATATGGGCCCCAGCTATGCCTGTCTCTTTATCGGCTACGTAGAACAGTCCATCTTCTGTAGTTATACCGGCACCACTCCCCACCTCTTCCTCCGCTACATTGGTGACTGCATCGGCACCACCTCATGCTCCCGCAAGGAGATTGAGCAGTTCATCAACTTTACCAACATATTCCACCCCGACCTTAAATTCACCTGGACCATCTCTGACACCTCCCTCCCCTTCCTGGACATTTCAATTTCCATTAATGGTGACCGGCTTGACACTGACATTTTTTACAAACCCACCGACTCCCACAGCTACCAAGATTACACCTCTTCCCACCCTACCTCCTGCAAAAATGCCATCCTGGATTCCCAATTCCTCTGCTTCTGCCGTATCTGCCCTCCAACGCATCTCATCCACATTCCGCACCTCCGCCCTCAAATCCCACCCCTTCGATTGTAACAAAGACAGAACCCCCTGGTCCTCACCTTCCATCCTACCAATCTTCGCAATAACCATATCATCCGCCGACATTTCCGCCACCTCCATACGGACCCCACCACCAGGGATATATTTCCCTCCCCACCCCTTTCCACTTTCTGCAAAGACCGTTCCCTCCGTGACTACCTGGTCAGGTCCACGTCCCCCAACAAACCACACTCATGTCCTGGCACACTCCCTGCCACCGCAGGAATTGCAAAACCTGTGCCCACACCTCTTCCCTCACCACCATTCAAGGCCCTAAAGGAGCCTTCCACATCCATCAAAGTTTCACCTGCACATCCACCAAAGTCATTTATTGTATCCGTTTCTCCCGATGCGGTCTCCTCTACATTGAGGAGACTGGACACCTCCTTGCAAAGCATTTCAGGGAATATCTCCGGGACACCCGCATCAATCAACCCCACTGCCGCATGGCCCAACATTTCAACTCCCCCTCCCACTCTGCCGAGGACATGCAGGTCCTGGGCCCCCTACACCGCCGCTCCCTCATACCCGACTCGTGGAGGAAGAACGCCTCATCTTTCGCCTTGGAACACTTCAGCCCCAGGGCATCAATGTGGACATCGTCAGTTTCCTCATTTCCCCTTCCCCCACCTTACCTGAGTTCCAACCTTCCAGCTCAGCACTATCCTCATGACCTGTCCTACCTGCCAATCTCCCTTCCCACCTATCCGCTACACCCTCCTCTCTGACCTATCACCTCCAACCCCACCCCCATTCGCCTATTGTACTCTTTACTACCTTCTCCCCAGCTCACCCCCACCCCCCCCCCCACCCTACCCCCACCCATCTCTTCACCCTGGAGGGTTCCTGCCTCTATTCGCTTTTGCCCAAAACGTCGATTTTCCTGTTCCCCGGATGCTGCCTGACCTGCTGTGCTTTTCCAGCACCACTCTGATCTAAACTCTGGTTTCCAGCATCTGCAGTCCCCACTTTTGCCTAACGAGATTTTCAGGCACATGCACAGATTTTAGAACAGAATGTATAGTTAAATCCTCAATCAGTTGCTTTTCTACCTATTTAAATCACTCAGTAGGTTCCTGTTAAGAATCTAACATACCTACTCTTCAACATCACGCATATTCAAGCACTGCTGCCTCACAGCACCAGGGGCTCGATTCCAGCCTCGGGCAACCGTCTGTGTGGAGTTTGCACATTCTCTCCATGTCTGCGTGGGTTTCCTCCGGGTGCTCCAGTTTCCTCCCACATCCAAAGATGTGCAGGTCAGGTGGATTGGCCATGCTAAATTGCCCATAGTGTTAGGTGCATTGGTCAGAGGGGAATGGGTTTGGGTGGGTTACTCTTCGGAGGGTCGGTGTGGACTGGTTGGGCCAAAGGGCCTGTTTCCACACTGTAGGGAATCTAATCTGATCTACACCCATTCCTCTTTGCTCTATAAAGGGTTAAAATTATCCAATATCTTGCTCAGTTAAACCTCCAGTTGAATTGCAAAAAAGAAATGTGCGTGTGTGTGTCCGTAAGCCATACTCATCATATATCTCTCTTAATGGGATGGATTAAATCATAACTATTACCAATGTTTTACGATGACAAGTGCTAGAAATGGAAACAAGAAAGCCAGATGATGTCAATTTTTTTTTACTGCATTCAGATCCTTGCACAGACTAATTGTTAAAGTAATAGGCTGACTCAACGGTACAGTATGAAAGATAAAACAAAAACAAAGTGTTGATGAAATTCGGCAGGTCTGACAGCAATCGTGGAGAGAGAAACAGAGTTAATGTGTTGAGTCCAACATGACTGTTTTTTACCCTCCACAGGATTTTGCTTGTAATAGGCTGAAGAGCACCTCAATAACTGTGTGACTTTATTTTGAAAACCAGACATTTTCTCTGACTATTGCAGCAATTCAGGCTCTAAACAACTCACTGAGACTTCTCATGATTTAATCCAATTTTAGATTTTTTAGAGCGTTTTTGCTTCACATTTGAATAACGCTATTCAGACTGGAGTACAATAAAGTTGGAGCGAACTTCAGTTTAATTGATGCTATTAAAATAGCGGTATTTTGGAAGGAAAATAGGGAGAGGTCTGGAATCAGAAACACAAATTCTCCGGCAGATGCCATATTGGTAGCAGCCATTGCTCTGTCAGCACTGCCATTGGCCTCGGGGTGGTCAGCAACACTCAGCGCACACTCTACCTCGCACCCTTGATCCTAGGCTTGGGCCCATTGCTGACCTGTCATGTGCCTGCTTGACACATGAATGGTAGGATTTCCAAAAAAGAGGTGACATGTGGTTTTCACTGCCTCCCCCGCTAACAGCCATGGACTTCCACAAGATCTTGTCCAATGGCTCACCTATTATGAGCAGACACAACCAAGACAAGGGAAAGGGATAGCTTACGTGTCAGCTCCATAGACAGTGGGATCGCACACTAGGTTCTGTTGCACAGGGCTCGGATGAGAATTTTGATGGAGACAGTAAAAGCTTTTATGGACCGACACACAGAAATGCTTAGTATATTGTTTAACTTGGCAGAAAGCCTGCTATAATTGTCATGGATCACGAAGGAGTTTCTTGCAACTTGGCACAGGGCTTTGTACAGAGTTTGGAGACCATGCCTTCTAGCATGGAAATGATGCCAACTTAATGAGAACAGTCGCAGGCCCGGTAATGATGCAGCATCTAGTGGTATTGCATCAGCTTCCATTGAAACGCAAATAGAAGGCAACCAATATCTGAGTGTTGTGGTGAAAAGTCACACTGAGGATATGAAATCCTGTTACCAGACTACTCCTGTCTTTGTTATGGTGTTACGACACGGGGTAATCCCTCCTGCTTAACTTAAACCGGCAACACAGAAGAGATGTATCCCGTGCAGTAATCTATGAAAACTCGAGAGGCCAAGAACTATTTAAAGTAAAAATTAACAACTTTATTTCTTATAGTATAACAAAGAATAATTAACTAACGACTATTTACAATTCCTTCCTCTAACCTATCCTTTACCTTCCCTTCCATAACACTAGTCCAATAATACTCCCAATTAAGATTTACAGAAAAATTCTAATTTTAAAACCAGCCAGCAGTCAAATCTTCTCGTTATCTTTGTCAGTAATTTGCTCCCCAGGTCAGTGTTGACGTTTTTCTCAGTGCAAACTCCTTCTCTAGATAGGTACCACTCAGAGAGCTCTGATTAGCAGTCTACAGCTGTTGGTCTCCTGTGGCAGTTCTCCTTCCAACTATTTAATTTTCCCCGGTCTTATACCCCAAAGCATCAGATTGGAATTTGGTATTTTTCAGGGTATAATTTAAACTGATTGGCCTAATTCGAATCTGCTTTGTCGTTTCCAGGCAACTGGTTACCCCAGTAGCCGGAGCACTTGTTACATTGTGTCTTATTGAGAACACTTGATGCTGTCACTGCTAGCTTTTACTCTCTTAAAAGGTACAGTACACCCACATCTTCATAACAATGGATAATCATGCTCAAAGGGGCTTGAAAAGTCTCACAGCAGTCCAGAAACCTATATTCCATTAGACTGCTAGGTCAATGGAGGTAGCACTCTGAGGAATGGTACTGGGTCTGTGCAGCATGATATTTCAGGTCGTCTCTCAACCTTCTAGCACTGCACTCTATCAATAAATTCCCTCATAGTGGCCATTTAGCCAACCATCCCACCCTTTTGCTAAATATGTCAAGGCAGTAGGGTTTGGAGCGAGACTTTCTAGACCCAAAGCTGAGAAGTTCTCCTTCAAAGCAGTCTCTTCTCGCCATGCTGCAGCTACTGGAAGAACACTGCATAGGAGGACGACTGGCAAGTTTCTAGATTTAATCAACTTTCTAAAATAGTAAGGTGGCTGTTAGAATTTAAGATGGATACAAAGACGTGCAAAACAATGAAGAAAGCAATATTGTAATCAACAACATAAGGCTCCAGCAAAAATAGTCACAATCCTGGAGGGAGAGAGATTCTTGCCAAATGACGAAAGAGTACATGTGAATGCAATACTCGTGTGCAAGTAACTTCTATCAAAATCTAAATCATAGCAACTCACTGCGTTATAAAAAACATTCATCTCTCAGTAATAAAACAATCACTGAGAATTGTTTTAACATTCTTCTCTTCTGGTTACCAGGAAAAAAGCTTCTCACTACCTAATCCCTTCATAACCCTTCAAATTTTGAGCATTTTAGCCATAGAACATACCTTATAATGGTAAGTTATACCTTACCATTGAGTCTCTGCCAAGCTATCTGCATGGTTCCATTTTCCAGCACATGGCCAATCACCTTGAATGTTATGACAGTTTATGTGCTAATTCGCATACTTTTTAAACATTGTGAGGTATTCCATCCCAAGTAGTATATTCACGATTCCCACCACACCCTGAGTGAAAAATGTTTTCCTCAACTCCCCTCTAAACCTCCTGTCTTTTACCTTAAAATTATGCCCACTCGTCTTTGACCCTTCAGGTACGGGGAAAGTGCTGCTTCCAATTACTCTGTCCTTATCTCTTATAATCTTGTACATTTCAAACAAGTCCCCCATCAGCCTTCCCTGCACAAAAGTAAACAATGCGACCCTATCCAGCCTCTCTTCATAGCTAAAATGGTCCAAGCCAGGCAATATCCTTGCAAATCTACTCTGCAGCCCTGTACACAGTACCCAAACTGTGGCCTAACTGAAGTTTTGTACAGCTCCAACATGACCATCTTGCTCTTATAATCTATGCCAAGACTCATAAAGGTAAGTGTTCCATATGTCTTCTTAATTACCTTATTAACTTGTCCTGCTGTCTTCAAGGATCTGTGAACAATCAACACAAGATCCCTCTGATCTCTTTAGTATCTTGCTCATCATTTTCCCATGGAAGTTTCAGGAGAGAGTTCTAATTATAATTCAGTTGATTCAATAAAGTCAGTTTCAAGAGCATTCTGAATGGGTGTCATTGAGCTGAGGGAGAAATTTAGATATCGTTAGTTAATGGATGTAGATTTGCTCACTGAACCTTCCAACTCAGCGAGCAAATCTGCATCCAGAACCTCAACCTGAGCTACAAATCTTCTCAAAACTCGCTAATAGCTAGTCAATTTCAAAGTACTCGGGTCTGTACAGAAGGAAAGAAAAAACTCAGAAGTGAATGCTCTGCTCTCCACTGGAACATGGAACATTACAGCACAGTGTAGGCCATTCAGCCTTCGATGTTGTGCCGACCTGTGAAACTAATCTGAAGCCTATCTAACCTACCCTATTTCATTATCACCCATATGTTTATTCAATGACTATTTAAATGTCCTTAAAGTTGATAAGTGTCAGGATTAGAGTGTTATGCTGGAAAAGCACAGCAGGTCAGGCAGCATCCGAGGAGCAGGAAAACCGACGTTTCAGGCAAAAGCCCTTCATCAGGAATAAAAAGAAAAATTAAAAAAGAAGTCTCATTCCTGATGAAAGGCTTTTGCCTGAAACATCGGTTTTCCTGCTCCTCGGATGCTGCCTGACTTGCTGTGCTTTTCCAGAAAACCTCTAATTTTGACTCTAATCCCCAGCATCTGCAGGCCTCACTTTCTCCCTTAAAGTTGATAAGTCTACAGGCAGAGCGTTCCACACCCTTGCTACTCTCTGAGTAAAGAAACTCCCTCTGACATCTGTCTCATATCCATCAGCCCTCAATTTAAAGTTATGTCCCCTCTTGCTAGCTATCACCATCCAAGGAAAAAGGCTCTCACTGACCACCCTATTTAATCCTCTGCTCATCTTGTATGCCTCTATTAAGTCACCTCTCAACCTTCTTCTTTCTAACACAAACAGTGTCAAGTCCATCAGCCTTTTAAGACCTACCCTCCATACCAGACAACATCCTGGTAAATCTCCTCTGCATCCTTTCCAATGCTTCCACATCCTTCCTATAATGCCACAACCAGAACGGTACACTATACTCCAAGTGCGGCCACATTAGGGACAATGTAACAGTTTTATTCTTTTATATACTGCAGGAAGGGTTATAGCAGTTGAAAAAGGGCTGTAATTACTGTCCTGTTTGCATGTATCATGTAGAAGAAAGCTACTATTTGGTTGGACTTTGAACTCATCTCAGAATTTTCATCAGTGTTGTCTACTGGACTATCATAGAAATGCTAGTGACAGCTAATACAAAGGACAAACTATCTAATTCAAATCACAACTGACAAAATACAATTAGCTATTAAGCAATACAGGTGACTCCTGAGCACAAGGAAGACTGAGCCTTCTTTTGAGAAAGATTTACACCACTGAATGGAAGATGAATTTAAGACAAAACCCAACATTTGGAACATTACCTCTTTATTGGCTTTCCCTTTCTTCTTTTTCTTCTTCTTTCCATTTTTGTCCTTTTTCTCTTTCTTTTTCTTTTTCTTTTCACCTTGTGTAACAAATTCTTGAAGCACCTGAGGAGAGTTGTAAGTTATTAAAGCACAAGCTAACTTATTCAGCTAGAAAATCTGCTTTTGTAAAAAATATTAGAGACTGTGCAGGAAGGAAGGGAAAAAACAAGGGTGAGCATTCTGTCTCCTTCAAGCAAAACATGTGGATATATGAAAGCATATGAACTAGGCATGCAATGTTAGTCAAATACCAGCATTCAATGATAACACTATGCATTTTCCATGCCGGTTGCTATCATTACTATGTCTTAAAAGATATTGCTACAACTACAACAGATATAAGAAGGCTGTGTCATTGTTTCTAGTGCCAACTAAACTGGAGGAATGAAAGGAGGCCTTAGTTGATTTACTAAAAAGAAGACACCATGACATCTGTACTGAAGGTACTCCCTTCTCCACTCTCTAGCTATCCGTTTGACTCATCGGAATACGATAACAATAAAATTATTATGGTTTTGAAAAACAGTCATGTCACTTTCAAAATGTTAACTCTGTTTCTCTCTTCACAGATGCCACCAGAGCTGCTGAGTTTCTCCAGCAGTCTTTCTTATTAATGATAATGAGGTCCTGATTAAAGTTGACAGGACCTGTGCACCCATGGCTTTGCTGGGACCTTTGAATCTTTTTGGCTTCCCTTGCACAATTCCCTGTGAATTTTGAGGCCATTACATTCAAATCACATGCTTGAACTTCAATTTACAATAGTCAGTCCAGTACAGTACTGAAACTCTACAGTGCAGTTGCTATCTTAATTCAGATAAAATGTTATAATCTAGAAAAGACAATAACATGCAACAGGATGGAGCTCTATCTCAATCACAGAATCACTGCTCCAAAGCTACAATCCCTCCTCAAAAAGGTTTAATGGATAGAAATTGTTACCAAGAAACTTGGATGACTTTTTTCTCTCTTTAAGTGAGAGTTCGAATCTGAAAACTATAGCTTGCTTAAAAATGCCACTGATACTATCTGCGTACATGTTAAATTTTAAGTTATATGGTAGAACACATTAACAAAAGTTAACATACTGGCATTTAAACAATTGCAGTTTATAGTCGAATTATGTATCACTAACATCTGAATATAACCCTTCGATTCGTCTTGAAAATTACCTCTTCTGGAGTCTTTGTAGCAAAAATAGCTGCAGAACCACCTTTCTCTGCATCAGGGAAATTGGGAAACCTCCCAGTTGTGTTTCTAGATTGAAGAATAAAACATTGACACTTAAAAAGCAGCAATTCTCCAAATTAATCACGATATAATATCATGGTGTATGCAAGGAGGTAAAATTGGATGTGCTGTTTTCTGACAATGACCAATCTCCACCTAACCCTCCTGCCAATTCAGGCAGAGGAAGGTAGAGGTAAATTTGGTGCTGTCATCTCATTCAAGACAGCAGCATTGGGTCCGGTGGACCCAGAACTGCCAGCTGTATCTCACTTTGTGCAGAACACAGCAGTGTCATGTTGACAGCATGGCGCAGAATCAGAGAGCAATTACAAGATGAAGGGATGCTGGCTTTCTATAAAGCAATCAAGTCAGTCCCAAAGTCCTACTCTATCCCTGTGATTTTGCAAGAGCAGCTCTCCAAATTCCCATTTAATTTCCTTTCGAAATTATCGATGAGAGTGTTTCCACCATTTTACTCTCGCAACATTTAAGAAGCATCTGGATGAATACTTAAAATGCCAAGGCATAATAGGTTGTGGACCAAATGCCGGAAAATAGGATTAATGTAGTTTGGTTTTCTACAGGTCAGCATAGAAATGGTGGACCGAAGGGTCTGGTTTTGCTGTACGACCCTATGACTCACAATCTTCTGAATGTGTGGTGACTAGAACTGGATGCAGTGCGCTCATTGGAGCCTAATCAGAATTTTATTGGCATTACAAAACCACAGACTTGCCATGATGCAGAAGGAGACCATTCAGCCCAACGTGCCTGCACTGACTCTCTGAACATTTTAACTTGGTACCAATCTTCTGCCACTTCCTTATAACTGTGCACTATTTAAAGCATCCAAAGCCCTCTAAAATAACTCACTTGACCCTAATTACTCGCTGTGTGAAATAAATTCTCCTTACCTCACACTTACAAAGCAGTTTAAAACTGTGCCTGTGGTTCTCTATGCTTTTAAACAAGGAATGGCTTTTTATGATCTACTATGTCCAGACCCCTTATGATTTTGTAAACTGTCTTGTAATAACTGCGTTTATACTCAGAACTCTGTTTATGAAACCCAAGATCCCAAATGCTAATTACTGTATAACAGATCAGGGGCTGAGGCAGACTGAACTCTTGTACTTGTCACCATTCATGATGTCATCTGTTTTAAAATGTTTTAAAGCAACACACATACATACTCCCTCACTCTTTCTTACATTGCATGTAAATTTTAATTCTGGATTAGTGGTGCTGGAAGAGCACAGCAGTTCAGGCAGCATCCGAGGAGCAGTAAAATCAACGTTTCGGGCAAAAGCCCTTCATCAGGAAAATTTTAAGCCCAATGAGGGTTCCTTCACCCAGGAGTTAATGTTCAGGTATGTCCAGATAGCTGAAGGTAAGAGTTGCAGAATTTCAGGTTGGTGATGACACAGCAAGGTTGTGTTGATTTAAAGGGAACCGACTTACTTTTCCTCTGGAAATAGATTCAAAGAGATTGGAACATAGCTTTAAGCCTGTTTATGGCATTTTATTCATGCTGGAAGTTTAAAAAAAAGACTGAGACAAGGATTCAGAAATGAACAATTAAAGCCTGTCAAAGACCAGAGGAATTTTGATGTAACCTTGCCCAGGAGTGAGTCAGTTAGATTAAAGATGCCACTTTGTGCTTTTCGTCAAAATTCACGGTTCAGTTCAAGGAGATAGATGGTTATTATTAGTGTCTCTATAGACATACTGACTATCAATTTGTTTTTTTTTATTTTCAAGACTGAAGCTTTGTACTTCTATTTATTTTACTGTTCTTGCAATGTGACCCAACAATAATAGGTGCAAGTTTTCACAAAGGTGATGGTTTAACTTTGATCTTGTGGTTATACTGCCAGAAATTTCTGGAGATGTGGCCAACTTGAAAATTATGTGATCAGTAGCAGCCATTTGAGTCCAACAAGGTCATGTTGTGTAGGATCAGAGGAACAGGATTCAGCCCCTCAAGCCTGTCTGACCGATTAATGTCCCATATCCCTTAATATCTTGACCCAAAACTTTATCTATCTCAGACTTAAAACTAATCATTGATCTGACATCAACTGGCCTTTGTTGAAGAGAGTTCCAAATCTCTACCTTTGTAGTACTAGAAGTGCTTCTTAACATCTCTCCCCAATGGTCTGGCCTTAATTTTTAAGTCACGCCCCCGAGTTCCAGAATCTCCAACCAGTGGAAATTGTTTATCCTTATCTTCAGTGTCTTTGTTGGTTAATATCATGAAGACTTTGATTAATTCATCCCTTAGACTTCTAAATTCTAAAGAAATCAGGCCTAACCTGTCTATTCTCTCATCATAACTTAACTCCTTAAGTACTGATATCTTTTCTTGTCAACCTGCGCTGCATACTCCCTCCTTCTGAAAGTGTGGTGGCCAGATATGTTCACGGTACTCCACGTGGGATCTAACCAGGGTTTTGTACAACTGCAGCATAACTTCTGTGCCTTTCTGCTCCAGTTCTCTAGAAAGAAAGGCCAGCATTCCATTAATTTCTCAATTACTTTCCATGCCCCAACTCCCAAGTCTCTTTGGACATGCACTTTGTTTGACTTCATACCAATCAGAAAGTACCCTAATCTATACTTTATTGGTCCAAAATGGATAATCTCACACCTACTTAAAAAATATAATTTTTTTGAAATAGTTTAGATCATTTTATGTTTTGTGGGCACATCAAGCCAACAAGACATAAACTCTCAATATATCCCATGAAGTACCAGGACCGTGCTCTTATGTCCACTTTGCCTCTTCCTATCCCACCTGCCAATATATATCACCTCAAAGTTGTCTGTGTTTTCTATTTGCCCTTATGTGCTCAATCGGTCAGCCTATGTCAGTTGATTAACATCCATTTGTTTCCTATAGCATGAAGATTTTGGTACCATCAACAAATTATGAAAATTTACTCTGTATACCAAAATCCCAGTGATTTATGCAAATTAGTGGTCCTAGCTGGAATCTTATGGAACATCATTGACTGCCATCATCCAATCGGAAAACAACCACTTACCTCAGCTCACTGTTTTCTAAACTTAAATGTGCTTAGACCATTGACTCTTGTAGTCTATGAGCATCAGTTTTATTAATCTACCTTTTCTGATACTGTTATTTTCTTTTCCTGAGTTTTTACACGAGATGTAATTTGCACACACCAAATTCTGCAAACAGTTAAAGTTTATTAAAGCCTGTACAAGCTAGGTGACCCCTTTCATCCTCTTCACTGGTCATAGAGTCATACGAGATGTACAGTACGGAAACAAACCCTTCGGTCCAACTCATCCACGCAAACCAGATATCCTAACCCAATCTAGTCCCATTTGCCAGCACTTGGCCCATATCCCTCTAAACCCTTCCTATTTATATACCCAGCCTTTTAAATGTTGTAATTGTACCAGTCTCCACCACTTTCTCTGGCAGCTCATTCCATATACGTACCATCCTCGGCATGAAAAAGTTGCCCCTCAGGTCTCTTTTATATCTTTCCCCTCTCACCCTAAACCCATGCCCTCTCGTTCTGGACTCCCCCATCCCAGGGAAAAGACTTTGTCTATTTATCCTATCCATGCCCCTCATAATTTTATAAATCTCTATAAAGTCACCTTTAGCCTCCGATGCTCCAGGGAAAACAGTCCCAGTCTATTCAGCCTCTCCCTATAGCTCAAACCCTCCAGCTCTGGCAACATCCTTGTAAATCTTTTCTGAACCCTTTCAAGTTTCTCAACATGCCTCCGATAGAAGGGCAACTAGAATTGCACGCAATATTCCAAAAGTGGCCTAAACAATGACCTGTGCAGTCGGTGTTAGGAAAGTTGAAATTCCTTATTACAATTCTATTATTCTTGCCCTAACTGTGATCTCCTTACATAGTTGCTCCTCAATCTGCGCTGAATTGATTGAAGCGTACAAGATCCTCAATGGTCTTGGCAAGATGGATGTGGAAAGAATGTTCACTTAGGTGGGTCAGTGTGACAGTCTAAAGTTCGGGGATCACTTCTGAGAGAGTAGGAATATTTTTCATCCTCAGAAGGGGCTTTGAAACTCTTCAGGAATGGAGGGGAACACCGGCATTTGTTTAAATTGGAGAATTTGTTGGGAATTGGCTGTCTAAAATAGAGGCAAAGTGAGGCACCGAAAAAAGGAAGCACATCCCCTTTATACAGGTCAGTTGGTCATGCTCACAGATACTCTGGCCACACCCCACTCCTCCCCATAACCATATGCTATCCCTAGTACCGTGGTACGATGAGATCATCGTCAGAGATAATGCAAATGTAAATTCCCTAATCCTGGAGAATTATTATGCAGACGATTTCCTGACTCAGTGATTCCCCAAGACAATGTAGGTGTGACATACCTAGCTTCAGGGGATGGCTAGAAAGTGTTTCTGAATGGAAGAGATTGAATGAGAGTTTGATTTGGTAATAGTAGGGGAATAGTAGCAAATGACTGTTTGAATGGACTGGGAGTCATCCGCATTCTTGCATGAATGTCATCCCCACTCAGAATGTTCAGTCAGTGCAGTTTAACTCTTCAATATTATGTTAAGGTTCAGAGAGATAGTCCCATTTAATCTTTTAACATTACAGTACCTTGTTAAATGCTTTATTAAAATCAACTGCAATTGGTTCATAAACCTTTATTCGTCAAAAAAAAAAGAGATTTGTCAACGTTGAGTTGTGATGGTTCTTCTTAATGTGGTGCCACTGGGCTCAGTACTGTGACCTCAACTAGCTACAATCTACATTAATAACCAAAGATGCAGCGAAAGAAATGTAACTTAGTTTGCAAATGATACAATGTTAGATGTGAAAAAATCCTCGAAGGACACAAAGAACCTCAAAGTGAAACAGGAGGTTGGTTAAGTGAGTGGGCAAAAAGTTGGCATGTGGAATCTAATGTGGGATGTGTCAGGTTATTCACTTGGCTAGTCAGATGCACAGGATTTATAAATATTCATGTTCAGAGGGATTTAGTGTATTCATACGAGGAACTCAAAGTTAGCAAGGAGGTATAGTAAGCAATTAGGAAGTTAAATGGCATGGATCACTTTTTTTTGGAGGACGACAAGAGGGCAAGAATAGGAACTTGTTAAAATTTTACAAACTCTAGTAGAACCACTACTGAAGTAGTGTGTGTGGGTTTGGTCCATTGTTAAGGAAAGACTTACTGTAAAAGTGTTATTATCCTATATGCGAAGGGTCTCAATGCAAGAGAGCACAAGATGACTTATTGAATAAACTCCTTATCTCAACTTGCAAATTTATCTTCTGTTTTTCTTGATTACAGTACAGAATCTGCAATTGCATAGCCTCTTGTAAGGTGTAATGATGCCTTTCAACAAATTGAATCAATGTTTCAAAAAGTATTTCTTCCCCTTATGGAATTTATTTTCAGGGCATTTTTGTCTTTTAAGGCTTCACATTGCCCACAGCTAGCCACTGTACTGCCCCTACTTAACCCATATATATCCTCTGTATAATCCTGATAATCTCTTCACAGCTTACTTCCTTGCTTTTTGTTTAGCCTCAACAAATTTGGCATTCATTAGAATTAGAATTAGAATCCCTACAGTGTGGAAATAGGCCCTTCAGTCCAACAAGTCCACACCAACCCTCCGAAGAGTAACCCACCCAGACACATTCCCCTATCATATATTTACCCCTGACTAATACACCTAACACTATGGCAATTTAGCATGGCCAATTCACCTGAGTTGCACATCTTGGGACTGTGGGAGGAAACTGGAACACCGGGAGGAAACCCACACAGACATGGGGAGATTGTGCAAGCTCCACATAGACTGTCCCCCGAGGCAGGCATTGAACCCCAGTCTCTGGCGCTGCGAGGCAGCAGTGCTAACCACTGAGCTATTGTGCTGCCCACTTCTATCCTTTCACCCAAGACACTTATACAAATTGCAAAAACGTTGAAGGCCCAACACTGATCCCTGTGGCACGCCATTCATTAAGTCCTTCCAACCTGCAAAAACACATTTATAACTCGTCTATGCTTCCTGTTAGCAAACCAATTTTCTATCCATGCCAATATACTAATCTCCTACACCATGAGCTTTTACTTTGCATTAAAAGCTTCGAAGTGGCACTTTATCAAATGCCTCCTGGCAATATAAATTCAGTACATTCATCAGTTCTTCATTAACCACAATATATGTTACTTCCTCAAAGAACTCCAATGAACTTGCTAAGCATGATTTCTCTTCCACAAAAACACATTCACTGTGCCTGATTACCTTGAATTTCTTCAAGTGTGCTGCTATGATGTCTTTAATAATAGCTTCTTAGATTTTCCTTATGACAGATGTTAACCCCATTGGCCTGTAGTTTCCTACTTTCTGTCCCCTTCTTTTTTGAAGATCAGAGTTGCATTTTCTATCGTCAAATCTAATGGGATATTTTTTCTGAATCTATAGAGTTAGAGTAATGAAAAACAATGTATCAACTACGGCTATTTCTATAGAGACTCCAGGATGTTTCAGGAACCAGGCAGTGGTCAGCCTACAGTTCCAAATACTTACAGTACCACTTTTCTGGTAATTGTAAATTTCTTAGTTTCCTCCTTTCCTTCCATTTTTTCATGTATAACTATTCTGGATTCCTTGTATCCTCTTTAATGAACACAAACATAAAATATCTGTTCAATTCAGCTGCTACCTGTTTATTTACTGTGATCAGTTCTCCAAAAGACTTTCTATAATACAAACATTTAATGCAAACATAACCAACACAAAATGTTTCCTTCACTAGTTTTACTGGTTTTCCTTTCTGTTAGGTAGAACATAAAGGAATAAATAATGGGAGCTTGTTCGACATTTAATACAAGACCTACTATCTCTATATTTCTGGTTATCTTCCTCTCACACTCAAATTTCTCCTCTCACTTAATAATTATTTTAGTCATTCTTTGCTTTTTTTATTCTATCACTTGTGTTTGCATTTTTGTTAAGTTAGACGCTTTCTTTAAATTTTCCAGTTATACATGGATGGTACATCGATCCATAGAATATTTTCTTACTTATTACAATGTGTCTATTTTTCACATTCTGAAGTATTCGCTTAACTGTCTGCCACTGAATCTCTCTTGGCCTTTCCTTAACCTAGTTTGTCAATTCATTTTAGGTTTTCTGCCCACATAATTGCCTTTATTTAAGTTTTTAAAACAATAGTCTCAGACACACTCTTCTCTCTCAAACTGAATGTAAAATCTAATAATATTATGGTCACTAATGGGAAGGGAGTCCTTCAGTGTGAGGTCATTAAAGAATTCAATCTCATTTCATGATACCAGGTCTAGTATGGCTTATTCTTCAATTATCTCCAGAACATGCTGTTGCAAGAAATTATTCAAAAACATTCAATCAGCTCCTCGTCTACGCACTCTGTGCATTTCCGACCTTTCTAGTCTATATGCAGATTAAAATCAATCATGATTACTGCCATTCCTGTCGAACAAGCTCCCACTTATTTCTTCCTTTATGTTCTATCTTACAGAAAGAAAAACCAGTAAAACTAGTGAAGGAAACATTCTGTGTTGGTTATGTTAATACCGACCACTCCTCTATTCTGTGAATACGATGATTAACAAACAAAGAAACCTATCCCCATACTAACATTTTCAAGCTTCCTATTCTGTCTACTAGTCCTATACCCTTCAATTTTCAGGCCCCAATCCATGGTGCAATAGTTGGTCACCAACCTGCAGCCTTCAATCACATCCTAAACAAGGTGAAAGAATTTCAACAGAAACAAATTGTTGGAGAAACTCAGCAAGTTGGTAGAAATGCTGGCAGCATCGTTGACAGAAAACAGAGTTAATATTTGAAGACCAGTGAAGACCTGCTGAGTTTCTACAGCAAGTTTGTGTACAAAACATAGCTATAAGCATTCCAATAACGTAGCAAATGTAGAAGAGGTAATGGGGAGATAGGGCTGGGTGTCATCAGCATTTGGAAACTAAATTTTATTCATTTCATGCTTGTGATAAACAATAGTGTTCACACCACATGTTTAAGAGTTGCAACAATATCAGCTAAGGATAGTCTGGTTAAGTACTGAGAATTTCAACTGTGACTAGATTTAAACAAGATCTGAAAGAGAAGCTTGGGTGGCTCCAGGAAATTCATGAATCTGTTTTCCTTACCGACACTCAATAAACCATTGTCGGATCTGGTCCTGCAGAGTTTCCTTAATATCCATTCCCTCCACTGCTCGTACTTGTTCTTTTAGCGTGATTAAAGCTTCCTGATATTCCACCTCATGTACTTCCTGCACTACATGCCTTTGCAGAACTGTTTTCTGAGCTTGCAGATGAGCAGGGCTCAGCTGTTCAAAATTGGGTGGTGGTGCCTGAGAAAAGAAATCAACCATCTGTCAGGATAGTATTTGTAACCTAGCTTGCAATAATAACATTGGCATGTATGTCAGACAGCAAAACTGAAAATGCCTGTGCCACTGATAGCGAAAACAACTATCAGAGCAGACTTTTAGGAATCACTTAATTTTAAGCTTGAAATTGTCCTACCACATCTCTTGAGCAGGATACTCTGCAAAACTGTCATTTGAAAGAGATTGGCTCAAAAAAGAAAACATCTCACATTCAAATATGGGACAAACAATTAATATTCCAAAGGAAGCTAAATTGGACAAAGAGGGAAAAAGACATAAAACTAAATTAAGAAAAGGAAAGTTGTTGTAAATCCAGTAAATGGATGGGGACCTAAAGATTGGGAGAGTGTCTTTGGTAACACTACATAACATGACAATACTACTTTCAAAATACTCGTCCTTCTGTGTGCATCATCTACCTTTAAGTTTCTGTGGTTAGAAATGAATAAATAAATAAGCAATGTGTTCAAATTTGTACCAAACAAAAACTAAAATTTTAATTCTCTAAGTCTCAATCAAATTCAGCAAGACACCTGGAAGGATTGCATTTCAGATCAAACAATTTATAGGTTTTATGCACAATGCATAATGAGTTCAATAATTTCATTGTCACACACATTCATAACGTAAGCACATTATGATGTATTATTAATAACAAATGTCAACAGATTAAAAAGACTTCAAAAATTTAAGCAACCTGACAACACTTTTAACATTTAAAAGGTAACCTTCACATTTTGGATTCCTTTTTGTGAAGCAGTTTACTTTGTTTAATAAAACATAAAATTTGGATACACCTTTAAACAGTGTTAGGATAACAATGCTAACAAATCATTGTTCGTGGGTGGCAATGGTGTGCTCAGGTTAGGTGTGGACTTCATACAATTGAATAAAGCAGTCCAGAGAGAAAACCACACAATGTCTTCTGTGGCTGACAGTCTGGCAAAACTAAAAACAGTAGCATACTTTATGAAATTTGATACTAACAGTTGACAAATGCCCCTAGACTAATAGGGTTGTTAATCACATTCATCAGAACCTTTTGGGTAATTTTGTTATAATTGTCTACCTTTTGGAATACCATGAGCTCTCAAAATATTTCAACATGCAAACTTTGAAATCCTAGAGGGTAACAAAGGGGTAATTTGTCATATGTATGACATACTTATGCACAGCATGACAACATTGTCACAGAGTTCATGAAGTTCCTAAAGCATTGTAGAATGCAGCTTTAAGCTAAATAAAAAATGTCAATTTGCAAGGACAAGAATTACATTCTTATGCCATGTCATTCCAGAGAGTGGAACCATGGTCGATCTGTGGAAGGCAACGTCAAGAAGGGAATTCCCACAGGGAATTTTGATGCTGTTCAACAATTTCCAGGAACGGTCAATCAGGTAGATGAATTGATTCTAAATATGTTTATAATTACACACGTTTAAAAAGATCTTTTTGGAAAGGGTCAATAATGGTTTTGTAATCTAGGGCAGATCTTAGCATTTCTGAAGATAAAAACAAAACTGCCTTCTTCAGTTCTGTTAGCTCAGTACAATCCAAGGTTGTCATCACTGATGGATGCAGATGCAACTTCAAGAGAATTAGGTATAGTATTAATCCAGGTGCAGGATTTGGTAGCAGGAAGCCTGTATATTTCACATCAGGACATTAACAGGAACAGAGAATAATGTTTAGCATCCATAGCACAAAAATATTTAGCCATAACCAAAGGGCTGTAAATGTTTCTCAGATTTCTAGATGGCAGAGAATTTTCAAATAGAAACAGTCCACAATCCAATATTTACATTATTAGAATGCAAGGAGATAGTCCAAATGTTATTATGATCCAAAGTTCAGCCTCAGGTTATTATGATTAAACGACAGTCTATGAAATGGAAAACCCAGGTCATAGCTGATGCATTATCTGGAACTACAGTTGATCAAGTTGAAGCAAAAGATTTAGTCCTTACTGACGATGTAAAAACATTTCTACCAGTTATAATGAAGTCATTACTGCCTCTGGGAAATTACAGGAAAATTGAGAAGTTCAAAAAGCAGAAGTAAATGTTATATTATGGCTTCAGGACCTTGGAGCAACCTTGTAGTGATGTCACAGAGCTGCACCTCACTGAGTACAAATTGTACACAATGTGGGGTGAATTAGATCACACTATAAGGACACGTTAAGAGACAAAGGTGTGAGTTTCTCTAGAAGAAGCTGAGACAGCACATGGGCATGAACATACAAAGATGGTTTAGTCCTTACCTAACGTCGCTATAAATCAGTGCCTGATATATTGATGATTACCATGTGTAGCAGTATTTGGTATGAAAGAAAATGAGTGTTACTTGAAATCTAAGTCTTTGCATCCTCCTCAATAGGTCTATCTCAAACTCAAATCCATAGTATGGCATCAGATAACGAATCAAGAAGTTCTATTAAGGCAGTCAAAACGGAATCAACAGGCTAGTTTTTTTTCAAATATATCATATACAAAGGAGGAACTTGATTATAATAGATGACCTTTTAGTTTTCAATCATAGACTTGCATCGCAAAACACTATGAATGCAAAGATTCTCCATAATATCCATGGAGGTTACTTCAGAATAAACAAGTGTGAAGCTTGTACACAAGAATCTTCTTGTGGGCAGGCATCTCAAAAGAAACTGAAAATTTCATGTTATCCTGCAATATAGGTCAATCAACTGTCAGGCACTACTTTGTTTATGTCTCCTCGGTAGATCGGGAACTATACCTATCCAACTATCAAGGGAATGTATACTTGCCACTTAATTTGTGATTTAATACTTCAAGTAGATAACAGCAGAATTGGGTATCAATTACATTCACTAGTTCTCCTCATCACTCACAGACCAATGAAGATGCCGAGACAGCAATAAAAGCCAAATTGTCATTACTTATCAGAAATAGCTATTGAGATTTAATTTTACTAAACAGCAAAATAACACATTTGAATCATGACCGTTAACTGGCAGAGTTACTTACGGGCAGAAGTTTCAAAGCAGAAATTCCAGTATTAAGGCATATATAACCAGAGGCAAAATATTATATCTTTAGGCCATGAGACAGGAACAGAAATTCAGAATGACCACCAGAGGGTAGAAAGAAATGGCATAGTTTCAGGCACAGAGCAAAGACATTGTCAGCTTTGATGCCAAACTAGAAGATTTAGATCAGAGAAAAGACATCAGCAGGGTTCAGTTCTCAGCAAATCAGATCAGCCACACGGTCTTAAATGAAAACAGAAATTGCTGGAGAAACTCAACAGGTCTGGTAGCACCTGTGGAGAGGAAACAGCTAATGTTTCAAGTCCAGTGATCCTTCATTAGAGCTGGTATTATATATTTGAACTCTCGTAGGAATATTCATAAGGAACAGATAGGCAACAACGAAATAGTAAAACTATCACAGAATTGGGAATAATGAGAATACACAGGCATCAAATACACTGCCGCAAGAAACTTGAACTACAGAAATGGTGGAAGATCACCGTCATTCACATCACAGGTGAACAAGTTCAGTACAAGCTATGAAAATTTCACAAAAAACTCAGTCCCTGAAGTTCAGACTTTCAAGAGAAGATGAGAATTTAAAGAGTTTGAAGAAGTTGTTGAAATACTGGAAATGTAAACGTTGAGCAAAACGGGGGGAGTTATAGTATAATGAGAATGCATAAGTTAACGATATGATAATATATGACACGATGTAATACAGACATCAGGAGTTGCATATTCTCGAGGTCTAGAAGAGGATTCAATAAATGTAGAGAGGCTATAATATAAAAATCAACATTATGTTAAGTGAAGCATAAATAAGAGTTCATTGGAACTCCAGAAAGTCAGAAACTAGTCACTCTAAGGTAAGGTGGAGGCAGTGATAGATTGCATTCAAAGTGGGTCAATATAACCATGGAGAAAGTCTCTCAATAGTTTAGGAAAATAAAACCCAGATACCTAAATCTCACATAAAGCCGAACTGATAATGAATGATTACCTATGACATGTATCCATAAAGACAGATCAAACCATGGTGGCAGTCTCAATCACGGTCTTCAAACAAAACAGGAGGTGCTCCTTTAGTATCTGAAAATTTGGTGTAGGACTACGAAATTTCTAAACCAAAACTTCTTTACAGCTCAAAGAATTCTACATTTTTGTTCAGCCAAGGCATTTTGTATTGGTTATTTTCCCGTTCCATTACTTTCAGTTTTATGCCACACAGCTGTTTTGACAATATTGGCTACCACTGGAGTGTGTTTTCATTCTTTGCATGTGAGATTACACATTGATTCAGCCACCATGGGATTCCAAAATGAAGCCAATTTTACCCTCACCCAGCCTTCATGCACAAAGTTTCTATTACTTTTCACTCGACAGCAATCAAGCACTGATTTCTAAACTACCCAGCCCAACAGTACTAAAGCCAAATAAAGTACTGCAGCTGAGCCCAAAATCAACTTCCTTTTCAAAACGTCATAAACCAAATCCAGCCTGTCCCTTATCGCTAAGGCTCAATACAATACCACATGGAGTACTTGTCAGTGGAGAGTATTGGAAAAACTTTTTTTAAAAAAATCCATACCTTAGCACAGCTATCAGAATTATAGACAACTTGTTTCCACTCCCCTGTCAATCATTATTGAGTAATTGTTGAGAAACATGCAGGATTAATTTGAGGCTAGCAAAAGGAAATTCATTTACAATTCTCGCAGTAATTTACTATCTGCTGGAAAAAACAATGCAGATGTTTCTTTGCTACTCCTGGGGAGATTTCAATCCTGCCTGCAGTTTCTCCCAGTTCTAGCATAATTACTAACCCTGAAAATATCTAGAGATGACTTTTCTTAAATTTTAGCATGGTCTATTGTGCAGACAGTATCTACAGACCAAAACGCACCATGTGACCCACTGGTCTTTGGCAGAATTTATGTTCCCCTAAGGGGCAACTTTTTCAAGCAGAGGGTGGCACGTGTATGGAATGAGCTGCCAGAGCATGTGGTGGAGGCTGGTACAATTGCAACATTTAAGAGGCATTTGGATGGGTATATGAATATGAAGGGTTTGGTGGGATATGGGCCAGGCGCTGGCAGGTGGGACTAGATTGAGTTGGGATATCTGGTCAGCATGGACGGGTTGGACCGATGGGTCTGTTTCCATGCTGTACATCTCTATGACTCTATAAGCCCCTTCCCACTTTTCTTCAACTAATCATACCAACATCTCTTTCTATTATGTTGTTGTACTTATTTAACTTTTCTTTAAGTATATCTTTGCTAGTTGCTTCAACTATTGCTAGTGGCAACAAGCTCCACTCTGTGGGAAGTAACTTTTCTCCTGAATTTCCAATTGCATTTATTCATGACTATCTTAAATTTATGGCACGAAGTTTGGCATCCCTCCATAGTCTTTCTTTATCATAAGGCATCTATCAGACTACAGGACTTTGGGGAAAATAAATCCATTGTTTTTGGCTTTTTCTGATAAGGACAATCTTTCGATTCTAAATATTGCCAGTACAGATTCAACAGCATTCAAATGCTAAACATAAATATTTGTTCCCTACCGCTAAATACCAGTACCTAAGTACAGCACCAGCACTTAGATGCACAAGATGTAATGCAGTAACTCGCCAAGTATTTTTTTGACAGCACCTTTAAACATGCAGCTTCTACAAAGAAAAAAAGAAACAGTTGATGAACCAACACTGAGCACTGAACACAATCCAGGGAAATGTTAATAACAATTGCTCAACTTTTCCAACCACTTTCATTATTGTTTGACTGAAAAGGAGCACTCAGCTTGGTTGACAGAATCATAAAACCCCTACAGTGCAGATAGAGGTCATTCAGCTCATTGTGTCTTCACCGAACCTCCAAACAGCACCTCACCCAGACACAACCCACCTCCCAACCCTGAACCTGTAATCTCACATTTAACATGGTTAATCCAACTAGCCTGCACCTCCCTGGACATGACAGGTTAATTTAGCATGGCCAATCCACCTAACATGTTCCTCATCTAAAATCACTAATTTTCACAATTTAATACCAATGAAGACTGCTCTGCACACTTTCTAAACTAAATAGATTGAAAGGGATGTTGGATGTCATCCTCACAACTCAATTTTACCACCTGCGGAAGACAGTATAAGACGTTTTCATTAGGAGTCTGACAGAATCTCTACCTTTTTGTGCTCACTTCCTTCCTTATACAACTATATTGACAGGGCTTTTCTGCCAGGTGATGACAGAAAAGGAGAAGACCAGGATAAAACAAAGAGTTACAAACAGGTATCACTACTTTCTGTTTGGAGTCAGCGTAGGCAGGGGTACGGCTATGAATTCTGAAAAAACAGCCGAAGAGTCCTCCATCAGGGACAGTCCCCTCCTGCTTCCAATCACGACTCTTCTTGCGACTGATCATGATTTTCTGCTATTTCCCACTGACTACCTATGTAGAATAAATCAGCCAATTAGATCTGGGTACTATAATCAGTCTCATCTCATTTTGCGATCAGCAGGCAAGCACCACCACCCAACAGTAACCCCAGCTTATAACATGCTTCAAAATTCATTAATATCTGTGTGCCCTATGTATAATTGTATACATGTGTATAATCTGATTGGTCTCATCCTTCTTAAATGTTACCTCATTCCCTTCACTCATGACTGAGAATTGAGGGGTCCCCAGAAGGAAAACCATGTTGCCAAGTAAGTAGCCATTAATTTAAGTTGGGACTTCAAACTTCCACGAGAGTAGTGAACACTTAGATACTTTGCTGTATGTGACTTAAGCATTTAAAAATTTATTGGAAATCACACTGTTGTTCTCTTCACAGTCCCATTTCCTAAAATTGAATGCAGGATATGACTCCTTCAAGGACCAAAGAACATTCCAAAGATTTACAGCTAATACAAAATTAACTAAGAAAGTGTAAATATCAGAAAAGTGGCAACCAATTTGGATACAGGAATCTCCCACAAATAAACATGTGATACTGACCATTTGTGCAATTGACTAAGGGATAAATATTGGCCAGCACATCAAGGATTACTCCTTTTGAAAAAAGCCATGAGATCCTTAACATTCTCCTGAGATGCCAGACAGCACATTGGTTTAATGTCTCATTTGAAAAATGGCACCTTATGAACTAGCGAAAATAATATCCCTGAAATATTGGAGGTTTACTGTATTGTCACAATCTCCACAATGTCCAAGTAGTCAGCTGAGGGTGCAAATGAGAAAGCTCTCTGCCAGTAAATTTTACTTAAAGTAAAGTTACATTATTATTTAAGTGATTTATGCTGTAAATAAAGTATATCAGTGATGTATATACACACTGCATTACATATATTTTGGTCTGTGTATTTACATTAATTATGTGGATCTCTTGATCAACTGGAATATTTGATCACTCCTGATTGCATAGGTGCTGGTTAATAAAACATTTGTTGTGATTTTGGTAATTGGGTTCCAGGAAAAGATTAGGTTGCAAGTCTCTAAAATAAATTGCTTTTGAACTCTAAACATTGCAATAGACACTGGCTGAAACCACCTCTTTCTCTTTATCTGCTTGGCTAAATACATACATTTAACTGTTGATGTAATGACCTACAAATTCCAATGCTGTTTGAAATCTGTGCCATTCTGAGAGAGGGAGTCAAATGCTAGATATGGACAGAACTCAAATAAGATTACTTTCTTAATGCTTCTAATATTTGCAGACCTTAAATGTCAACTGCTTCCACAAAGTTTCCCTATCCACTCCACCAGAATTCTTAGATTAGATTACTTACAGTGTGGAAACAGCCCTTCGGCCCAACAGGTCTACACCGACTCGCTGAAGCATAACACACCGAGACCCATTCCCCTACATTTACCCCTTCACCTAACATTATGGGCAATTTAGCATGGCCAATTCACCTAACCTACATATTTTTGGACTGTGGGAGGAAACTGAAGCACCCGGAGGAAACCCACGCAGACACTGGGAGAATGTGCCTGAGGCGGGAATTGAACCCGGGTCCTTAGCACTGTGAGGCAGCAGGGCTAACCACTGAGCCACCGTGCCGCCAATTTTGTTCAAAAATGTGCGGCTTTTTCAGTAAAACTTGCATCACCATTCCAAATTCAGCTAATAATTCTCCTCTTACAAGTAATAAGTGAAAATGAGAAATAATCTTGAAAATAGATTAACTAAATTAACCAAGCAACTAAATTAAGGGTTTAAGCTATCCAATTTTTTCATTTTAAGAAGTTTTCTACTCCTTCTTACATTATAAATCCACCCAGATGGAGTTCACATCTAGATTTCCTGAGCCAATTCATTTATCATGACTGAACTGAGTTAATCTTTCAATTAACAACATCATCCCACTACCTATTTCTGACCTTCCTAAAGATTGAATACCCTTGGATGTTCACTTCCCTGCATTAATCACCCCACAGGCAAGTCTCTATAATTGCAACTATATCATTGCCTTCTATTTTTCTACCTTTCATTTCTCCTTTGTTGCCCTACTCAAGTTCACGTTTAACTGCCACTCTAGTTTAATCCCTTCCCCCCCTGCACGAGTGAACACTTCTACAATGATATTGCTCCTGATCCTGCAGGCATGCAGCCTGTGCAATTTATACAGCTCCCATTATGGTGATGCTAACTCCAAACCTGCTTCAGACTGGAAATGCCATTCACTGATCAGAGGAGATTGATAAATCTAGAAGTAAGTCTAGAATATTCCCCACCAAATTGATGTATTTGTGTCATGATTAGAACCTTATTGACTTTGAGATTCTTAACTGGAGCTGTTAACCTGGACCAATCAGGGAGCCCTACCTGACAGATGCAAACAGGGGATTCAGAGACTAACTCCGAGCTGGCTGGCCACAGCCAGTGTACTGTCCCCACGTAAATAAAGGGTGACCCAGCAACAGTATACTGGCCTCTGTGCAGTTATTTCAGAATGTTAATGGACTATTCATGTACTTTGGATGATATCCCTTATGTATGTCTGGGAAGCAGAGAAGAGCCATTACACTGAAATGGAGGAGGAGCACCTGTAAATTGACTCACTGACATCTGAGTGCACAAAGAGTGAGTCAGCATTTCTCATCCCTTCTGCCAGTGAGCCCCACAGCCTCCAATAGACTAGAGCAAAGAAGCTGTACCAGCACCTCTCGGCAAGGCCTTGGTCCAGCAGACTGCCGTTGCCCAGGTCATCTCAAGCAAAGCAATAATGAAACAAAATGTAAGCACAGACAGAAAAGTACAATCAATAGTTGGCATTTTACAGTAATTTATAACTGTATAATTTTACTGAATGGTCATGTTGGGATGGGAGGGCACAGCAATTCATTGACAATCAATGACGTTGAGAGATTACGAGCAAACCACTTTTCCTATAGCACATGGAATGTCTGAATTTCTGTTGAAGTGTCACCAGACTCAAAGAGTTCTTCGCACAGATGCTGCCAGACCTACTGAGTTTAGCCAGCAATTTTGTTTCATATCTCCAGCATCTGCAGGTCTTTGTATTATTTTAGAGGCAGATAAGGAAGACATTTTAAAATGGTGACACAACCCACTTCTGAGATTCATGCCCCACCCATTCCTCACCAGCACTAGAGAAGGGTCCTGATAGTCCACCTGCTTCCTTATCCTGGCCGGCTCCACTGTAATGCTGGGACAGCTTCTGATGGCTCATGATTCATGATCCCTCAGGGAAAAAAAAACTAATCACAGTCTGGATTCAGGGGCCATTTGAAACATAAAAATAGCCCCTTCATGTTCCGCAAGCTCTTTCTATGCATTCCGTGGCACATTCCAAATCCCTTTCATAGCCACTCCATGACAATACATCTCATATACAACCAGCGCAGGCCAATGCACCATTTATTACCAATGACAAGTAGAGAAAAGTAATTGAAAAAGAAATCAGAAATTTGCAATATTATAAATGTGTCAGACATTAGTAGAATCAACAACATCAGCTTTCCCTCACTTCACACGTCTTAAGCTTGTCCAAATAAATATGCAGACATTGACAAAACAGAATAAGAAAGAATGACTTATGAAAGCCTCATAAAGACATCAATCATTCAAGGAAAACACTCCACTTCCACCTGTTAAAACAGAACCCATGCTGAACAAACCCACTTGGAGCTTTGCCACGCATTCAGTATGAGCACATTGGGAGAAACAGATGTCTGGCTATTTGTCCCCATTGAAACAGCTCTCAAATGGTCTCATTCCGAATACTTGATTGCTCCACAGCTCTTGAATCGATGAGCTCAGCAGGGTCCACGTTTTGACAATGATTTTGTGCGTACAGCTTCCTTGGTGAGTGGAAATGAACAGCCTGCAATTGTCATGGGGCACAAAGATGACATTGGAGAATGGAGGGGCAATAGAGGGGGCATGGGAGTGGATAGGGAAAAGGCTTCACAGTCCCAACGGTTTCTAAAACTGAGGTAATGTCCAAAAGAACTGAGGAGAACCTTCTAACCAGTGTGTTCAAGCACTGCTCCAACATGGAGGCCAATTCCAATGTGATACCAGGTAGACAGAACAACATGATCCCGGCCTAACCTCTCAAAGCAAAAGATGCATGCAATGGGGCCATTTGTAAAGAGGTTTGGTTAACACCTACTTAAATAGCGAGCATCTTTCCAGGAGGTTTTTTGGTTTGTCAAACCTTTATTAGGCCTTGGGATAGGAAATGTGGCAGCAATATGGTGCTATTCGAACAGCATCTATACTTGACACACTCCACTATTTGCATATGTTCTTACTGAAGTCTGACAGAATTTCGAGTCCATGGATGGGAAGCTGGAAACGTATAGCTGGTCAGACAGCATCCAAAGAGCAGAAAAGTCAATGTTTTGGGCCGAAACCTCTGACAGAATTTGGAACTTGTTTAATTGAAGCATTTCCAACATCCTCCCAAGTCGTAAGAGTCTTCTAAGTTTCAACAAGATTATCGCTCATTCTTAAAAACTCCAATGAATACAGATCCAACCTAATGAACCCCTCCTCATGAGAAAATCACTCCATACCCAGATTCAACCTGGTCAACCTTCTCTGAATTACCTCCAATATTACCAAATCTTTTAGCTGATACATTCTTACATCTATTACTAGGTGTATTTCAGCTAGTGCCTTGCATTGATTTAACAAAACATCCCTATTTTTATACAGGTAGTTCTTCTATAACGCAATGGTTGCATTCTTGTGCAACCCCGCATTATAGAAAAATTGCTCTTCAGACACAGGACCTAAAGTGTTGTCAATGTAATCGTGTTAAAGCCAAAACACATTTTAAAACTTCACACTTTAGAAACAGAGCCCCCAATTCATCAACTGCGTAACAGCGAATTTGCGTTAACGAAACGCGCATTATAGCAGAATGACCTGTACTCTATTCCTTGTGAAATAAAAGCCAATAGTCCATTTGGCTTTGTAATTACCTGCTGGACAATTTGGTGGCTTTTTGTGATTTATACATGACAATTCCTAAATCTCTCTATGATGCAATTATATGCAGTCTCTCTCCATTTAAATTATATTCAGCTCTTCTTTTATTTCTGTCAAACTATATAATGTCACATTTCTCATTTTATATTCCATCTGCCAAGTTTTTGCCTCCTCACTCAACATGCTTATATTCCTCTGTAGGATTTTTGTATCAACCTCACCACTTGCCCTTGCATCTATTTTTGTTTCATTACAAACCTGGCAACATTATATTCACTTTCTTCATCCAAATCATTAGGACATATTGTAAGTAATATTGGCACCAGCATTGATCCCAATGGCACTGTTAGTTTCAGATTTCCATCCTGAAATGCACTCCTTAACCCAACTTCATGATTTAGCCAATCCCCTATCCATGCTAATATCCAAGCAACACCATGAGCTCTTACCTCATTGAGAAGGCTTATGTGTAGTACCTTCTCGAATGCCTTTTAAATCCAAATATATTAAATGTAATAGCTCCCCTTCATCAATCAAGTTTGTTAACTTAAAAAATTCTAATAAATTTGGTCAAGCCCCATTCGTGAAGCCATACTGATTCAGTTTGATTATGTTACATATTTTTAATTGTTCAACAAATACAACTTTCAATTTAGAGTCAATAATTTTCACAATGATAGTAAACTAACTAGCCAAGAGTTACCCATTTTTTGTCTTCCTCTGTTTTGAATAAGGGTATTAAACTGGTAATTTTCCAATGCTCTGGAACTTATTTAGAATCTAAGAATTCTTGGAAGATCACTATCTTTGCATCCACTCTCACTGTAACTACTTCCTTTAATATTGTAGGGTGCAACCCATCAGCTTCAGGGTATTTATCAGCCTTAAGCTCAATTAGTTTCCCTGGTAGTTTTTCTCTGGTGATAGTTATCACATTTGTTTATTCCCCTTTACACCCTTGGTTACTTAGTACTTCTGGATTGCTATTAATATTTTGTACTCTGAAAACTGATACAAGTAATTAAACAATTCTTCTGCCAGCTCCTGGTTCCTCATTATTATCTCCCCAGCCTGTTCTCCAAAGGCCTGATATTCACTTTGTCCTCTCTCTTTTTATATATAAAGCTCTTACTATCTATTTTTATAATACTTGCCAGTTAACCCTCAAAGTTTTTTTTCCATCTGTTTACTTTGGTTGGTTTTTAAAAATTTCCTGCTCCTCTGGCTCACCACATTGTATTTTTTTCCAAGTTAATACTATCCTTAACTTCTTTGATCAACCATATGGGTTGGCTTATCCCCTTCAGATGTCTTTTAAATGTCGCAATTGTACCCACCTCCACCACTTCCTTTGGCAGTATGTTCTGCATGAAAACATTGCACCCCCTGGGTTCCTTGTAAATCTTTCCCCTCTCACCTTAAAGGTATGCCCTCTAGTTTTGGACACCCCTATCCTGCAAAAAAGATCTTGGCTATTCAGCCGATCCATAGCCCTCATGACTTTATAAACATCTTTAAGTAACCCCTCAGCATCTGACGTTCCAGGGAAAATAGCCCCAGCCAATTAGATCTCCCTATAGCTCAAACCCTCCAATCATGGCAACATCCTTGTAAATATTTTTTGAACCATTTCAAGTTTAATAACATCTTTCCTATAGCAGGGAGACCAGAATTGAATGTAGTATTCCAAAAGTGGCTGAACCAATGTCTTGTACAGCAGCAACATGACATCCCAACTCCTGTACTCGATACTCTGACCAATCCGCCCTTATCAAAATAGTTGTTTCTGATACAGATTCCCTACTCTCAATGTGAATTTTAAACTGGTACTAACGAAAAGATAACTGACTAACAATATTATGAAATTTTCAATGTTTCAGACTGATTTAATTTTTACTGAGCAAAAAATGGGAACTAAATTAAGATTTGCATGACTCCAGAGACAGAAAATAAACCCAGGGTTATCATCTATTCATTTGTGTGGCACCTGGCCTGCTGGAACCTGGAGATGGGGGCCCAGCAGAATGCAGGAAACCCTGAAATCACTGACACGTTTCTCCTTTACCCCTTGCCGGAAGCCAAACTAATTGTAAGGAAGGCAGAAATTCAGAGGCAGTTGAAATCTATGAATGGCTTGACAAGGTTTTCATAAAAAAAGCTTTCACTTTCTCTTATATAGATCCATGAAAAGCCAGAATACTGCAAATTAAGTCATTCCTTATGGAATGCATAAGATGTGGTAGCTGTTGGAAATGTTTTTATAGCTTTTGTTAATTCTGCTTCTTAATTATTTTAGCTTTAGTAGGTTCAAGTGGGGATTAAACAAGATAATAAGTTACCAATTAAAATTTTGGTTAGATTTAGCCCTTAATTTAGTTACTTGGCAAATTTACTTAATCTATTTCCAAGATCATTGTTACGTTTCACTTCTTGTTTATTCACATGAAGAGAATTGTTAGCACAATTTCTATTGGTAATGCAAGTAAAGCTCTGCATTGTAATGCAAAACTGGCGGGGAATTTTGGTGAAACTTTTGTGGAAGCAGTTGACATTAGATTTAGGGTCTGCAAATATTAGAAGCATAAAAGGAAGTAATTTTAGTTATCTTCTGCCCATATCCAGCATTTGACTCCCTCTCTCAGAATGGCATGGATTTCAAATACTGCTGGAACTTATAGATCATTTCACCTACAGTTAACCTTACACATTTATCTCAGGAAATGAAGAGAGAGAGCTGTTGGATGGTTTCAGACTGTGTTTTATTGTAGCTCAGAGTTCAAAAGTATCGTGCTATTTTGGAGAATTGCAACCTAATCTTCTCCCAAGACCCAATTTCAGATTCATTAATCAACTGACTGGCAATTCACCTCAATATCAACTTGACAATGCTTACTTGTCAATTGCATCACTAGGACTCACCATTTCAATAAATATCATTTCTTCAGCACGTTCTTTCTTTGCTATTTTCCTCCCAGTATATCCACGCCACATCTACAAAATCAAATAAAGTTACTGTGAACAGCTTCTGTGTAGAAAGGAATGATTTTTAGGTGATTTTCTTACATGATAGAAATTGAAACGTAACTATGAATTTGACTGAGTGCGACCTTTTCAAGTGTTAAGTACAAGCATAAATGATAAATGCATATGCTAAATAAAAGTCAATAATAAACTCGCAGTTTATTATTTACATTAGTAACATTCTTCAGTCCAAAGAGACAAATGAAAATAATTTGCTAAAAACAAAACTTTTACCTAACCATAATGTGTATGATGGATTTGTTTAACCTAAAGTCATGACACAGAAATTGAACAATGTTTTATTGCTGACACATAGTGATTTTTTTTCTTTGTGTGGTGATCATAAATTGAAGAAATTGGGATTTTTACCAACGTTCCAGGATAACAAAACTAAATATTATAAATTATTTTGGACTGGAGATAGCCTTCATCCCAATAATATTATTGTAATGCCAATGATATTTGACAAGTTGCCTATTAATTATCATTTTCTCATTCTTAATCCTTGTGCTTATGTTCTTCTCTTAAGTCAAGATTGTATGATATTAAAAACCTTTTGGATCCGAGTAGCTGCTATTTCAGGAGCCAGTGTGCTTGCTGCTCGATATTTAGATAATCTATCCTTTTCCTCTTGCATTCGGATTTCCAGCATAAACTTGGCCCGTAGCCGTCCCTGTCGAGCACGCTCAGAAATTTGAATAATTTGAATGGCTTCTTCCAGCGTCAATACTTTGACAACTTTTTTCTAAAATGCGTAAGGAATATGTTACAGTGAGAGAAGGCAGCTTCAACTTGGTAAAAGAATAAATTATTTCATCAGATATCAAAACAAACTTATAATTATGTTCTCAGATAGTCAAAGATAAAGAATTAATAACAGATTAAATTTGACGTAATATCACTAGATACATCCAGGTTTGAAATGAACAGAAAACATTTTCAGTAAATTCTGTTTAAAAGGTAAAATTGCCATGGTCTCAAAGGATTATTGGGGTGCTCTCTCAAAAGAGAGAGACAGAGAGAGAGAAGTGGTGATGAGTTTTACAAGGTGAGGTCTGGGGTTCAGAAGGTAAAGAACTTCATGGTAGCCTCAGCCAGTGCGGGAATTGACCCATAAGGTTACCATCACTCTGCACTGCAAACTAACTATCCAGCCAACTGGGCTGACTGATCTAAATCTAATCTGGCCAAGTACCACTCAGGTCCTGCTCCTTGGATGCTGCCTGGCCTGCCGTGCGTTTCCAGCAACACACTCTCGACTCTGATCTCCAGCATCTGCAGACCTCACTTTCTCTACCACTCGGCAGTCAACTCTCAGCAGACAATAGACAATAGGTGCAGGAGTAGGCTATTCGGCCCTTCAAGCCAGCACCACCACTCATTATGGTCATAGCTGATCAGCCATAATCAGTATACTGCTCCTGCCTTATCCCCCATAACCCTTGATTCCACTATCTCTAAGAGCTCTATCCATTTCTTTCTTGAAATTATCCAGAGACTTGGTCTCCACTGCCTTCTGGGGCACAGCATTTCATATAGCCATTACTCTCTGGGTGAAGAAGTTTCTTCTCAACTCTGTTCTAAATGGCTTCACAATTTTTAAATTGTGTCCTCTGGTTCTGGGCTCACCCATCAACGGAAACATGCTTCCTGCCTCCACAGTGCCCAATCCGTCAATAATTTTATGTGTCTCAATCAGATCCCCTCTCATTCTTCTAAACTCAAGTGTATACAAGCCCAGTCAGTCCAATCTTTCAACATTTGATAGTCCCACCATTTCGGGAATTGACCTCGTGAACATATGCTACACTCCCTCAACAGCCAGAATGTCCTTCTTCAAATTTGGAGACCAAAACTGCACACAATACTCCAGGTGTGGTCTCAGTCGTCAGTAAAGTGAAAAAAAGGAGTTGTCAATATTTTTATCATCTGGCACTTACAAAACAATAGCATGCTCACTAATACTTGGTTTGGGTTCTAACTGGGCTACTTAGCTCCCTACTATATTACAGCCTTGATCCAAACATGCATGGAAAACATGAAACTCCAGAGTGAGATGAGAACAACTGCCTTTTGATATTAAGGCAGCATTACACTGAGTCTACTCAAACAGCCTGAGCAAAATTAAAATCGACTGAAGCTGGCAGATGTTATCCACTGCTTTGAGTCATACCTAGTGTAAAGGAAGATGGTTGTGGTTGCTGAGGGTCTCTCAGTTCCAGCAGTTCCTCATGGTATATTTTCTTTCCTAATCAACTGGATCAGAGATGTTACATACATCTCTGGAGGAGGTGGGACAGGATCTCAGGCCTCCTGGCTCAGAGGGAGGTATACAATCACTGCACTACATGGAAAGTCAACTGTACTACCCAATGTCCCAGTTAGTGGCTTAGACCCAAGCACCTTCAGCTACCTTATCAATGGGATCTCGCTTCCATCATAAGATCAGAAGTTCACTTATGATTGTATAATGTTCATACCATTTGCAACTCCTCAGCCACCAAAGTAGTCTGTTTCCATATCCAGAAAGACCTGGACCACATTCAGGCTTGGATGGATAAGTGACTCATAACATTCATGCCAAACAACTAGCAGGCAATTACCATCCACAACAAGAGAGAATTTAACCATATCTCCTTGACATTTAGTGGCATAACTTCTCAGAATTAATTGACCAGAAAACTCAACCGGACGAGTATTTAAATACTGATGCTACAACAGCAAATCAGAAGCTGGAAATTCTGTAGTAAGTAACTCATCTCCTGCCTCCTCAAAGTCAGTACACCGATTACAAGGCGCAAGTCAGGAATGTGACAGAACTCTCTACTTGCCTGGGTGAATGCACTCCATCAACGCTCAATAAATTTGACTAAATACATGGAAAAAGCAGCCCACTTGATCGGCACCCTATCCACCAATTTAAACATGCAATCCTTCCACCTGATGCACAGTGACAGCAATTATATAATCTACAAGATACATTACAGCAACTCACTAAGTCCCCTTCAACAAAACCATTCAAATGCAAGACCTGCTCAGCCACGAATTAGTTCAGGCTATCTAAAGGCTACTCCCATCAGCGGTGGGATTTTTCTTGGAGGAGGCCAGTATCATGTGCTACCTGGTGAAAACCTTAGCCTACCTGGAAGGACTGCACCTTGTCAAACACCATGAGTGCTTCTGACAGAATGAACAAAAAGTGGAGAGCATGAAAGAACATCCCAAGTGGGTCCAGAAATAACCACTTGTGTCAGAACAAGTTCACATCCCAGAGTATGGGTATTCAATGCAGCAATTGGGAGATCTTGCAGTACATGCATTAGACAGACATTAAATTGCAAGTATAGGCCATAACTAGAAAACATTGCACAATAAAATGAAAACCACGGAAAAGTCTTTAAAAAGAATCTGAATCAGACATCCCCATTCATTGAGAGCTGTTGGTGGATGCCAAAAAACTTGAAGCTAAAATAAAAAGAGGAAAGAGTTTCAAGTTTATTACGTGATACCAGACAAAGAAAAACCAGTCTTGTCATTTGGTGGATTTGTACTGAAAAAGGTTAAAGGTGGGATACGTAATGATAAAGTGGCTGGGAAATGTAGCTGTCAGAGTGGACTCTCCCACACCTGGAAAGTTGATCTCAATGTTTTTTAAAAACAATCTCTTTTGGTCACAAATGTATGGGAATGTATATCAATCATGTTGAAATTTATGTTTCTGCAAGGCAATACTTTTCAGAGAGAAGTGTTTCTGAATCTCTCCAAAGTAACAGCAGACGCAGAAGAAAAACGAGGGAAACTAATCCACGATGCTGTTTCCCAGACATATACGTTTCTTCAGATCTGTTTTGCGAAAATAGGTTGTGATCAACTAAAAACAGATTCTATAATTTTTTTACTGGTATCAATATCAGGAAGATAAACATTAAAGTGCAGCATGTTGCTGTGGTAGCATCTTCCAGAACTGACTTTATGATGCTGGTGGTTTCATATATCTGGACTCTATGTTCACCGGCTGTCATGGAGTCATAGAGTTATGCATCATGGAAACAGAACCTTCAGCCCGAATCGTCACAGCAACCAGATATCCTAAACTGATCTAATCCCATTTGCCAGCATTTGGTCCAAAACCCTCTAGTATTAGTATTCATGTACTTTCTCTGGCAGCTTGCTCCATACATACACCACCCTCTGCGTGAAAAAGCTGCCCCTCAGGTCCCTTTTAAATCTTTTTCCACTCACCTTAAATCTCTGCCCTCTGGTTTTCAACTTTCCTACCTTGGGAAAAAGATCTGAGCTATTCACCCTATCTATGCCCCTCATGATTTTATAAACCTCTGTAAGGTCAGCCCTCAGCCCCTGACACTCCAGGGACAAAAACCCCAGCCTATTCAGCACTCCCTATAATTCAAACCCTCCAACCCTGGCAATATCATTGTAAATTATTCAAGTTTCACAACATCCTTCCTACAGCAGGGAGATCAGAATTGAACATATGTTCTAAAGGTAGCTGAACCAATGCCCTGCACAGCTGCAATATAAGGTCCCAACTCCTCCACTCAAAGCACTGACTAATTAAAGCAAGCTTACCAAACCCTTCTTCACCACCATGTCTACCAGTTATTCCACTTTCAAGGAACTCTATACCAGCAATCCTAGGTCTCTCTGTTCAGCCACACTACTCAAGACCCAACCTTTAACTGTACAATTCCTACCTAATTTAGCACATCAAAATGCAATACCTCACATTTATCTAAATTAAATCCATTTGCCATTCCACAGCCCATTGGCGCATCTGATTAAGATCCCATTGTACTCTGAGATAACCTTCACGGTCCACTACATCACCAATTCTGGCGTCATCTGAAAACTTATTAACCATACCACTTGCATTCACATCCAAATCATTTACATAAATGATGAAAAATAGTGGACCCAGTTCAACACCTTGCAGCACACTGCTGATCACAGGCCTCTAGTCTGAAAAACAACCCTCCATTACCAGCTTTTTTCTCTTACCTTCACGTCAGTTTTGCATCCTATTGGCTAGTTTCTCAGATTCAAGTAATCTAGCTTTGCTAAGCAGTCTACCTGCAGAACCTTCTCAAATGTCTTTCTGCCCTTCCTTCCTCAAGCTTCTTTGTCACCTCCTTCAAAAAATGCAATCAAGTTAGTGAGACATGATTCCCCACTCACAAAGTCTTTGTCTTTCCAAATGCATGTAAATTCTGTCCTTCATAATCCCCTCCACCAACTTACTCACCATTGACATCAGGCTCACTAGACTATACCACCCTGGCTTTTCCTTCCCACCTTTCTGAAATAATGGCACCACATTGTCCACCCTCCAGTTTTCCAGCATCTCACCTGTGGCTGTCGATGATACAAATATCTCAGCAAGGGACCCAGAAACCTCTTCCTTATCTTCCTACAAAATTTTGGGATTCACCTGGTTAGGTCCAGGGATTTACCTACCTTTATGCATTTTAAGACCTCAGCATTTCCTCTTCTGTAATATGGATTCTTTCAGGTGATCAATATTTACCTCCCCATGTTTCCTAGCTTCCATTTCCTTCTTCATAGTAAATACTGATGCAAAATATTCATTTAGTATCTCACCTGTCTCCTACGGTTCCACTCATATACGGCCTTGATGATCATTAAATGGTCCTATTCTCTCCCTGGTTACTCCTTTGTTCTTAACACACTTATAGAATCTCTTTGGATTCTCCTTAACTTAAAAGCCAAGTCAGGTCCCCTTTTTGCTATTCTGATTTCCCTCTTAACCATTCCCCTGCAGCCTTTATACTCCTCCCTGTCACTCGATGCTGAAATCACATACAAGCATTGCAAAAGCAGTAGTTATGTCCAAGCTGAATAAGAGAGCATGAAACAATAACAACCTAACAGAGAACACCAGAAGATAAGTCGACCAAAACCAACTCCTCAGTACAGTCCTGTAATAGTGGTGTGACCTGGACATCAGACACTGCAGGAAAAGTTTGAGCACTTTCCATCTTCACTCTCTTAGATATATCCTTGGCAGCTCTCAACAGAACAAGGTCAATAACTCAAGTAGTCATGGATCATATTAATACCATTAGCCTACACTAAATGCTATGCCTATAACCTATACCCTGCCTTTCCTGAGTTCAGAAAATGGATGACAGCCATTATACAGTAATCCATCTGAACAGTCATACCTTCACTACTAGGATCCTGCAAAACAAAATGTCAAAGAATGACACTGACATCTCGGAAACAGTCATTGACAGCCTTGATCTCTTGAGGCTGATGCTATTGTACAGTATTGAAAAAAGCAAGCAGAAACAAAAATCTACCTAGTGAAGAAGGGGATACAAGAAAACAAGCCAACCATACACATTCCTCTGCAGCCAATGTTACACCAGATGATGCTTAATATAGAGCTGTGAGGTAACCCATTGTCGAACAAAATGAGCAACAGACAGAAAGGAAATGGCAGAATGGTTCCCTCCTTTTCCACCACTTGACTAACTACAACAATTAGCTTTTAAAAGCAGAAATGTTTTAACACTCTGAGTGCTGAGAATTTAAAGATCAGAAACAGGTCAGACTTTCTGACAGGTTTCAATTTTAAAAAAGGCTTAGTCCCTGAAATAAAAGTGCAGCAACACTCATTCACACAAATCACACAGACAAGAAAAAATGATGACAGAAGTTGTACCGTTGCAAGTCACTTTTATTAATAGTTGTTGACAGTAACTGGAAACATTTCAGATCAGAATAATCTCTCTTGGCTCACTAAAGACAATAGAGATTAAACATTGCTGGCTTACACTGGTATCTTTGCCTCCCATCCTGACTGACCCTCACCTTCTAAAGATCAGAATTAAGAAGTTGCTTTTTGCAGTTGTGAGTTTTATCATACGACTATATTATTGGTGTTCCCATTGTCCACAAGAATCATTTGGTAGGCTGAACAAATGTCTTGCAATGGAAATATTTGATAACTTTTTCAGCGTTTCAGTTATGAATAGTTCCCAGGTATCTTTATTTATATTTCCTATCTCCATATGTCCTGCAAGTCAATCAGTTATTGTGATTCTGGGTCAAATTGAAATGGAGACAAGTGGTGATCAACATCTGGGAAGGTTGGCTGTGTGGTAAGTGCCTTCCCAGAGACATGACTAGGCATGGATCTGTATAGAATGCCTCAGAAACACAAAAGGTCACCTGACCTACTGGGCTCCATTTCATGTCAAGGTAAATTGATATTTTACATTCTGTTTTTTACGTATCCAATTTATATCTTTATGGACATATTACTTGGACATATAATAGACAGAAGGCTATCACTTTTAACATTGTAAAAAGCAGTTTTAATTTACATTCTCAAGACATAAGAAATTAAACACAAAAACACTTTCAATATTAAAAGTAATGATGTATATATTTGTTTATGTACTACTAACTTGTTCCACTGGAAGTGAGGCTTCAGCTAATATCTGCTCGAGAATGTTTTGCCTGATCTTCAAGACTTTCAGTCTATCTTTGACAAAGTATCCAGGGATGGGGATCTCTAGATCTTCCTGTGAAATTGAATTTGAGAAAAGTAAAAAAAAAGGTTTGAATTAAGAAATTCAGAAAATGTATTCATTGCTCAGGACATCTTTTTATATCTCTTTGATGTAATTTGAAGCTTAAGTAGTCGTTAGAAATCATTAAAAATTAATATGTGAGGTGGCATAATTCAATGCAACTGTCAGAATGATGTTAATGATATCACTTCCCCCAGAGCTATGTCTTAATGGCAAGAGTAATTGAAATCAATTGCAAACTAATCATAACTAGTACTATGATTTATTTTATTCTGGATTAGTGGTGCTGGAAGAGCACAGCAGTTCAGGCAGCATCTGAGGAGCAGGAAAATCGATGTTTCGGGCAAAAGCCCTTCATCAGGAATACAGTATGATTTATTGTAGTCTTTTTAATATTGAGCAAATTAGCGAGTTTGAAGATATATAGTTCAGGTTGAGATTTTGGATGTAAGTTTGCTCACTGAGCTGGAAGATTCATTTTCAGTGATCCTCCAGTTAAGCACTGGTGTTATGGTCCACTTTCTATTTATGTGTTTAGATTTCCTTGCAATGGTGATGTCATTTCCTGTTCTTTTTCTCAGAGGATGGTAGACGGGATCCAAATGGATGGGTTTGTTGATAGAGTTCTGGTTGGAATGCCATGCTTCTAGGAATTCTCTTGCACGTCTCTGTTTGGCTTGTCCTAGGTGTTGTCCCAGTCAAAGTAGATGTCCTTCCTTATCTGAATGTAAAGATACTAGTGATACTGGATTTTTTTGTGGCTAGTTGATGTTCATGTATCCTGGTGGCTAGTTTTCTGCCTGTTTGTCCAATGTAGTGTTTGTTACAGTTCTTGCGTAGTATTTTGTAAGTGACATTCATTTTGCTTGTTGTCTGTATAGGATCTTTTAAATTCATTAGCTGCTTTTTTGTGTGTTAGTGGGTTTGTGGGCTACATTGGACAAACAGGCAGAAAACAAGCCACCAGGATACATTAGCATCAAGTAGCCACAGAATGGCATGACCCACTATCATTAGTATCCTTACATACTGATGAGGAAGGACACCACTTTGACTGGGACAACACATCCATCCTACAACAAGCCAAACAGAGACACACACGAGAATTCTTTGAAGCATAGTATTCCAACAGAACTCTATCGACAAATACATCGATTTGGTTCCCATCTACCACCATCTGAGAGAAGGAGCAGGAAATGACATCACCAAAACAGAAAATGATATCACCACAGGAAATGACATCACCAACCCAAGGAAACCTAAACACATATGTAGAAAGTTGGCCATAACACCAGTGCTTCACCGGAGGCCCACTGGTAATGTTACTTAGTATGGTCACGAAATGTCTGAAAATGAACCTTCCAGCTCAGTGAGCAAACTTACAACCTTTGTGCAAATTATTAGGGTTTTAAATTAAATAGCACCTGAGAATGGATGTGAGGATTATGATGAGCAATCAGACCGCAACCATTCAGCCAATACTTGGCACCTATGTAAATGCTGCTCACTTTAATTAGATGAGCTTTCAATTTCAGATTTATCATTTTTTGAAATTCCACCAGGTAGCATGATGAAATGCCTGGATCTTTGGATTAATGTCTAATGACATACCACTATGCTACCATCTGCCTATTTGGCTTCTGCTGATCATAGTTGCAATACACTTGAGTGATATTATCCGATTACTAGCAGTGGATGCAAGGTGTAAGATAAGGGCATGTGCCTTTCGTGTTAAGAACGCAGATCCCTTTCAGGGTCAACCAATCAAATGTAATAGAATCACAGAAACAAAGAACTGTGGACTCTGGAAATCTGTAACAAAAATAGGAAGTTTTGGAGAAAATCAGCAGGTTGGCACCATATGTGAAGAGAAAAGCAGAGTTTCAAGTCCGTGTGACTCTTTCTCAGTACAGATGCTGCCATACCTGCTGAATTTCTCCAGCAATATATTTTTGTTTCAATACATCTCCAGAGTTGATTGCGCTGAACAGCTGAATTCTTTAAGTCCCCCTCTGACTCTACTTTGAATTTGTTCCTCTCTTATTTCCCCACCTTTTTGATTTGCATTGTGATTACACTAGCCTGGTACCAGCACTTGAACTTTTTATTTGTTTAGGCAGTTAATTGGGTGACTAGTGGTGGATTTATGAGAAGAGTTGAAATCTAATACTGTTCTGGTTTAATCCTCTGCTTTGTTCACCCAGAAGTCCCGACCTGTTTTCTTGAATTTTTGATCATTTCACTGCACATGATAGATAGTGCTCATAGTAATTTGTTTTGTTTGATTAGTGATGGGTGTCTGAAATAAAGAACAAGAGAGTTGAATTCTTGTCGATTTTTGACCACCCGATGTGGTGATGGGTGGTTGGGTAGAGGGAAAGGTCGGGGGGGCCTCATGGGCCAGGGTCTAGCTAAGGCAACGATCAACATGTCCAGACATCAAGCTGTGGAGAGAGAATGCTGTAATTCCCAATGGCCTGCCTTTCTTCGTGGCTATGTCCATGCTCAAGTGTCTTTGGAGAGAGAGCATGAGATGTCCACCAGCACCAATGTAGCTTTTACACAGAGGTGGGCACTTTGCGTTGGCATGCATTACCTCCCCGTCCAACACCATTTCAATTTAGTCATCTCCCTTGGTAAACTCTTAGCTCACTTTCAGCGACTATCCAATTGAACGTTCTGTAACTCTCAAACCAACATCAAATCCATTGCATTTCTTTATATCTCTAATCCATGATGGAACCACACTTACTGGGGTTAGCTTGAGGTCTTGCAGGACATCGTCACAATAGTGGTACTCTGAGAACTCCAGCTTCACCATTTCATTCTTTAGCTCCAGGATTCTGCCCATAACCCCATCCAGCACATGATGAATAACTCTTCGCTTCTGAGGGTGCACAATCTGGTCATACAGAACTTCCATACTACGGAAAATCTGCACGTACTTAACATAGAATGTTACCAGCATCTGAAAGATTATCACACGGTCTGTCTGTGGTTTAGCAACCTGGGCATTGATTTCCTGCTTCAGAAGGTATTCCAGGTCCTCATGGGTATCAACCCACATCTTATTGTAAGTGCTACAATGAAAGAAAGCAGATACAAAAAGTTAAACAATATTATAATCTGATTGGGAAACATTTAAATTAAAGGAGAAATCTAAGACCTAACAATTAACTGGCAGAATTATGGCACAGGATTTCAAGTTCTTTAAAGAAATAAATTTTATTGTATATCAACAAGCATTATACAAACAAAGCATTATTATCATAACACCTTGATCATAAAGGTTTATACTATAAACTTTCTATTTACTAACACACAAAAACACACGTTGCCTTATCTCATGAAATCTGTAAACTTCATTCACTTTTCCTGGGAGCAACTCATAATTAAATAAATCACTCTCTGAAATTCACTCATATTTCTCTACAAAGTTCCAGCCATTCGCCAAGGTAAGTTTTAATGGGGGTCTTTCCTATAGCTTTAAGCTAAGCAACTATCCAAGTTCTTTTCCAAACATTGGATCCCACAGCTACAGCTCTCTACAATTTCTACACATAGGTTCAAACCCTCAGTAAACACACTTAGTTTTCAATAGCCCACTGTTCTGGTTTCAAGTGGTAAACAAACTAATTATATCTTTAGCTGCAAAAAGGTTAAATGCTTCTTATTGAGAAATTATGTTTATTTCTTCCATGGGCTTCCAGGTAAACAAATATTCCTGTCATTTTTCCTTGAACAAATTTGTCTTAGACTGAATACCATTCCCAACCACAGACTTCATAATGAACAACAGATCGAGATTTGTGCTGCTTCAGATGTAGGTCCAGCTTTATCTCTCAACTTCCAAGGAGATAGAAGCCACATGAAATTCAAATCACATTCAGCCTCTTAGGTGCTTTCCCACACCTAGTCATAGCTGCTGGTTACATCCTCATTGAATTCAGAGAGGTAACTCACAATAAAGAATCTCAAAAAAAAACTTTTCAAAAAGTAATCTCTCTAAGCTCCGTTGATCTTCGTAGCAATGGGACACACATACTATTCCCAGATAATAATGCAATTTAATTATCTTTGAACTCCAAAGAATAAAGAACTGCACAGTATAGGAACAAGCCCTCCAGACCACCATGACTGCGCCCACACACGATCCATTTCTGAACCAAAAGCCTTTTGATCCCAAGTGGTCCATATCCCTCTATTCCCTGCCTATTCATATATCTGTCAAGATACTTCTCCAACATTGCTATTGTATCCACCTCCACCTCCTCCTCTGATAGTGCATTCCAGGCACTTAACACCCTCTGTTTAAAAACCTTGCCTCTTACATCTCCTTTAAACCTGCCCCCTCCCCCTTTTTAGGTATGGGCAAAACTTTAGTTAATTCTTAAAAACTATATTAAATAATTTCTAGTTTGGATTGTTTCTAGTTCTTCAGTTAAATATGCCCATCCTCTATTGATCATCTGAATTTTCTAGCAATTAATCTCAAGTCAACATGAACCTCTCTCCCTATAATAAATTAAAAGCTTGTTTGAATTTGTCTTAGTTCAATACCGGTTTCTCAGCCAGATGTCCTATTTTCTACAGCTTAGATATTAATAACCAATTATATTCTGAAAAATCTAAATTAACTACTAGATATTCAGAACACTAACCACTAAGTACAGTAAATGTGTTAGATATAATTTATAAAATCATATATATCGGAACAAGAAGTAGTCACTCAGCCCTTTGAGAATGTGCTCTTTGGTACAGGAATCCCTTCACCTTTTATATGTCTCCAGAAATTTTTCTTCTTCAAGTATGTATCTAATTAATTGTTGAATTTGAGTGTGAATCTGTATCCACCAGTGCACTCCAAATCCTGAACATTCATCACATTTATAAAATCATTGTCACACCGCTGGTTCTTTTGCCAATTCTGTAAATTGATGCCCTCCAGGTATCAACACTTAGACCAGTGGAAACCATTTCTCTTTACTTGCTCTATCATTTTAAACTTCATGAAATATCCATCCACATCTACTTCAATGCATAAATTACATGTTCAGAACTGTTTAGGAGCAAACAATCATTTGTAAGTACATAATTGAATCTTTGTGAAGAGGACAAGACATGAAGTTTTTCTCATGACACTCAACGGGCCAACACAAGGGGGCATGGTTTGACTTCCTGCAACTTCCTGAACTGCAAAGGAACTATTCAATCTCAAGTACACTTTCCATTTCTGAAGGAACCAGGACCAGATTTATGGGCTAGAAATGCAGAGCACTGTGGTAACAAAAAAGAAAACAGAAACAGAGTCTCAATCTGACTATATGGCTGATGATTTTTAACTTGCTTTTCATGAATCTCTCGGAACAGTTGCTGCAAATTCTCAAAGGGGAGTATGAGCAGCTAGAGGCCGTTGTAGTACACATTGGTACCCATGACAGAGGCTGAGAAATGGATGAGCTTCTGTAGAATGAATATAGGAGGGTAGGCAGGAGATTAAAAAGCAATCTCATGATTACATCCAGTGCCACATGCTTGGAGGATAGGGAAGATTAACGAGTGGCTGAGAAGGTGGTGCAGGGGGCAGGGATTCAGATTTTTGGAACATTGGGATCTCTTGTGAGTCAGAAATGATCTCTACAAGAGAGATGGGTGACACCTGAACTCAAGGGGATCCAATATCCCGGCAGGGAAATTTGCTAGTGCTTTAAACTAGTATGAAGGTAGGATGGAGGGATCCTAAGCAGTCATGAGAAAAGAGAGAAGATTGAGGGTGATTCAGAAGTTAAAGTGTGCCAATTAAATAGGCAAGGCAGGCAAGAGCATGGCAGAGAATGAGGTAAGACTGAAGAACTAAACCGATGCATTTCAGTGCAAAAGACCTGACAAGGAAGGCAAATGATCTCAGGTCGTGTTTGGGAACATGAGACTGGGATAGCAATAGTTATTACAGAAATATGGCTGATGGAGGGATAGAACGAGCAGCTCAATGTTCCTGGGTACAGATGCTATAGGAAGGATAGAAGTGGAGGCAAGAGAGGAGGGAGATTGGCAATTTAGATCAGAGTAAACATTACTGTTGTACTGAGAGAAGATATTCCTGGGGGATCATCCAGTGAAGCTATGTGGGTGGAACTGAGAAATAAGAAGGAATTGACCACCTTGATGAGATTGTACTATAGCCCCCACAATAGAAGGAAATTGAGGAGCAAATATGTCAGGAGATCTCAGATATCTTTAGGGTTGTAATTGCAGGGCATTTTAACTTTCCAAACACAGACTAGGTCTGCCACAGTGCCTGAATGAGAAGGAATTTGTTTAGTGTGTTCAAGAATATTTTCTTTACCAAAATGTACCCTACGAGAGAAAAGGCAAAGCTCGACCTTCTCTCGGGAAATAGGCAAGTGACTAATAGGTGTTAGTGGGGGAGCGCTTTGGGACCAGTGGCTATAATGTTATTAGTTTTAAAATAGTTATGGAAAAGAATTGGCCGTTTATAAAAGTTAAAAGTTCTAAACTTGAGCATTGCCAACTTTGACCATATTAGGAACTTTGAAATTTGATTGGGGTAGGCTGGTCGCAGATAAGGAGACGACTGGGAAGTGGGAGGCTTTTAAAAGTGAGATGACGAGAGTTTAGTATGTTCCTGTCAAAATGAGGAGCAAGGCTGGTAGGAGTAGAACACACTGGATGACTGGAAATATTGAGACTATGATCAAGAAAAAGGAGGAGGCACCTCAGACAAAGACAAGTGGATCCCTTGCGGAGAATAGGGGCATATGTAAAAAGGAAATCAGGAGGACAAAAGGGGGATATGAGATAGCTTTGGTCGATAAGGTTAAGAGAAATCCATAGAGATTCTGCAAGTACATTAAGGGCAAAAGAACAATGAGGGAGAGTGTAGGGCCCCTTAAAGATCAACAAGGCCGTCTATACGTAGAACCACAGGACATGGGCGAGATACTAAATAAATATTTCATGTTAGTATTTACTTGGAAAATGACATTGAAGCGAGAGAACATTTAGAAATAAATAGTGATGCCTTGAAATCAGTCCACATTATGGAAGAGGATGTGCTGGAGTCTTAAAACACAAAGTTGATAACCCCAAGGGACCTGATCAAGTGGATCCCAGGACATTGTGGGAAGCTAGGGAAGTAATTGTGGGGGCCCTTGCAGAGATATTTGTATAATGTACAGCCAAGGCGAGGTTCCAGAAGTCTGGAATGTGGTTAACATTGTGCCTTTATTTAAGCTACAGAACTACAGACCAGTGTGTCTGATGTCAATGGTGGGTATGTTGTTGGAGAGGATTCTAAGAAAAAAGATTTGCATGCATTTGGACAGGCAAAGACTGAATAGGGATGGTCAGCATGGTTTTGCGCATTGGAAATTTTATTTCATAAATTTGATTTTTTTGAAGACGTGACCGAGAAAATGATGAAGGCAGAGCAGTAGACATCATCTACTTAGACTCTAGCAAGGCCTTCAAAAGGTTCTGTATGGTTGATTGATTAGTAAGATTAGAACACATGGAATACAAAATTGGCACAAAGGTAGGAGACTAGCAGTGATGGTGGAAGATTGTTTGATGTGCTGGAGATCTGTGATCAGGTTGAGGTTCTGGATGTAGACTCGCTCACTGAGCTGGAAGGTTCATTTCCAGACGTTTCATCACCCTACTATGTAACATTTTAATGGGCCTCCGGGCAAAGCACTGTTAATAATTCCTGATTTCTATTTATATGTTTGAGTTTCTTTGGGTTGGTGATGTCATTTCATGTGGTAACATCATTTCCTGTGGTGATGTCATTTCCTGTTCTTTTCCTCAGGGGGTGGTAGATGTGGTCTAACTCGATGTGTTTGTTGATAGAGTTCCGGTTGGAATGCCATGCTTCTAGGAATTTTCGTGTGTGTCTCTGTTTGGCTTGTCCTAGAATGGATACGTTGTCCCAGATGAAGTGGTGTCCTTCCTCATCTGTATGTAAGAGTACTAATGAGAGAGAGTCATATCGTTTTGTGGCTAGTTGATGTTCATGTATCCTGGTGGCTAGTTTTCTGCCTGTTTGTCCAATGTAGTGTTTGTTACAGTCCTTGCACTGTTTCGTAAATAACATTAGTTTTGCTTGTTGTCTGTATAGGGTCTTTCAAGTTCATTAGCTGTTGTTTTAGTGTGTTGGTGGGTTTGTGGGCTACCATGGTAGAAAGCAGGGATTATCAGCAGTGCTTCGCCCGGAGGCCCACTGAAGATGTTACTGCGTAAGGTGACGAACATCTGGAAATGAACCTTCCAGTCAGCGAGCAAACCTACATCCAGAACTCAACCTGAGCTACAAATCTTCTTAAAATCCGCTAAGACCTATGGGTGCAATATACTAAAAATGGCCCGAAAATGGGAAATGAATGCCATCCGACAGAGTGCCACCTGCGAACAGATGTACTTCCTGCATGAATGCCTAAGAAAACAGGTACTACCTAAATATCTTAAATACAAACCTCCCCCTAACACCCCACTAAACAAAAGAATAGCAGAGCAAAACAGCTGCAGAATGATTAGAGAAATGAGTAATAATGCCCACAACAGTCTCCGTAAATATAACTGGGAAATTTTGCACCAAAAATCTTCACTCATTAATACAACAGACCATAAAAGGACAGACACAGTACAACAAACCAATGATATTAGACAGTGACAAACACTGAAAATGAAAAAAACTAGACCTGCAGAAAAAAAACTAGACAAACTTACACAAAGTAATCACACTGACAATACAGAAGCATGGATAAAAATCTTATCTGACTGAACAGACACTGAAAAAGCCGTCTTAGTAAGAGGATTAAATTACAACTGCCAGGATACGGACAAGAAAGATTTCTTAGCAGCATTAGAAACAATACTAAAGGACAACCAACTCACAGAAGAAACCCAGCAAACTATCAGACAGGTAGTCGCACCAACATTAAGCAGAAAAAAGGAAGGAAACACTAAAAAGAGATAAAAACATTGTTATCTACCTGCAGACAAAGAACGTTTGACAGTCATTCTAAATCAAAGAGACTACATTGAAAAACCGAACGCACTACTTACAGACACCAACACTTACCAACATGTGGTGATAGACCTGACCTACAACTAGAGAACCGAATCACAGTCCTACTCAAAAAACCTCAGAAATCTGGAGAAATAAATAAGACTGACTTCCAAAAAATGAGACCAGACAGATCCAACACACCACACTTCTATGGATTACCCAAAATTCACAAACCAGGAGCCCCCCCCACTCCCCCCCCCCTCTCAGACCCCTAGTCTCGCTCCCTGGAACACCAATTACAGATTGGCCAAGGAACTACACCAAAGACTAAAACACTTAGTAGAAGACTCACACCACTCCATCCACTCCACCCAAGAATTCCTGAATTCCTAAGATAGAAGAGGATGAAATAATGGCCACCTTTGATGTAATAGACCTGTTTACATCAATCAACATTAACCTGGCCAAGGAAACACTGCCTACACTATTAGAAGACCCAAGGACACATACACCAAACACCACTATCTTCATCAGCAAAGACAGCATTGTCAAGCTAGTGGACCTATGCCTTACCACACACTTCATCTTCAATAACAAAACCTACAGACAAACCAACAGAACACCCATGGGATTTCCAATATCCGCGTTCTTAGCAGAGACAGCAATGCAAGACTCGAATAAATAGTTCTGCTAACCATCCAACCCAAACTTTGGTCGGCACCTTTGTCATCACTAAACAAAACAAATTAGAGGAAACCTTCAAGACCATCAATATTACCCACACTGGCATAAAATTCACTAAAGAGGAGGAAAACAATAACAAACTGCCATTCCTAGATGTCACAGTAAAGTGGACAGCCAATGGCGAACTTCAAACAGAAAAACAACACATATGGACCAAATTTGAACTACAGAAGCAATCACCCCAACATCCACAAACGAAGCTAGATCAGAACATTATTCCAACAAGCCAGCACACACTACAGCATAGAGGAACTATGCAGAGCAGAGGAAAATCACCTGTACAGTGTATTCAAAAAGAACTGATACCCAATGAACACTGTCTGCAGATTTCTCAGCAACAAACCCAAAAAAAAACGTCCAGAAACCCTAGCCACTCTCTCCTACATCAAAGGCATCTCGGAAATGACTGCCAGACTACTCAGACTTCTTGGCATCATGGTAGCCCACAAACCCACCAACACACTAAAACAGCAGCTAGTGAACTTGAAAGACCCTATACAGACAACAAGTAAAACTAATGTTATTTACAAAATATTGTGCAAGGACTGACACAATACTACATTAGACAAACAGGCAGAAAACTAGCCACCAGGATACATGAACATCAACTAGCCACAAAACGACATGACTCTCTCTCATTAGTATCCTTACATACAGATGAGGAAGGACACCACTTCAACTGGGACAATTCATCCATTCTAGGACAAGCCAAACAGAGACACACACGAGAATTCCTAGAGACATGGCATTCCAACCAGAACTCTATCAACCAACACATCGAGTTAGATCCCATCTACCACCCCCTGAGAAAAAGAACAGGAAATGACATCACCACATGAAATGACATCACGATCCTAAAGAAATCCAAACATATAAACAGAAAGCAGGAATCATCAACAGTGCTTTGCCCGGAGGCCCACTAAAGATGTTAACTAGCAGGGAAATGAAACGTCTGGAAATGAACCTTCCAGTTCAGTGAGCAAACATACATCCAGAACCTCAACCTGAGCTACAAATCTTCTCAAAACTCGCTATCAGGGATTGATGCTGGGACCATGGTTAATTATCATTGTTCAAATGATTTAGATGAGACTACAGGAAGCATGGTTAGTAAGTTTGTGGATGACACCAAAATTGGTGGTATAGTGGACAGTGAAGGTGGTTATCGAAGAGTACAATGAGATCTTATCAGCTGGGTCAATGGGGCTGAGGAGTGGCAAACGGGGTCTAATTTAGCTAAATGTCAGGTATTGCATTTTGGGAAGACAAACCAGGACAGGACTTATGCAATTAATGGTAGGGCCCTAGGGTATGTTGTCGAACAGGCAGACATAGGGATTAAGGTACATAGTTCCTTGAAAGTAACTTCATAGGTAAGGTGGTAAAGAAGGCATTGGCATGCTTGCAGTCATTGATCAGAGTACTGAATGTTGGACTTGGGATGTTATGTTGCAGCTGTATAGAACATTGCTGAGGCCACGTTACAATGCTGTATACAGTTTTGGCTGCCTGCTATAGAAAGATATTAAGTTGGAAAGGGTGCAGAAAAGATTTACAAGGACGTTACTGGACTGGAGGGTTGAAGTTATCAGGGGAGACTGGAGCAAAGGAGGCTAAGGAGTGTCCTTATAGGGGTTTATAAAATCACGAGCGGCATAGATAAGGTGAACAGCATATGCCTTTTCTCTGGGGTAGGGACATTCAAAACTGAAAGGCATGGTTTTAAGGTGAGAGAGAAAAAATTTAAAAGGGATCTGAGGAGTAACAATTTCACATAGAAAATGGTGTATATATGGAATGAACTGCCAGACAAAGTGGTAGGTGCAGGTACAGTTGCAAAATTTAAAATACATTTGGATAGGAACATGAATTGGAAAGGTTTAGAGGAATACGGGCCAAATGCAGACAAACAGGATTAGTTTATTTGGGTAACCTAGTTGGCACGGACTAGTTGGACCAAAGGGTCTGTTCCGTGCTGTATGACTCTATAGCTCTATGAATGTTTGTGTTATTGGCCAGTGCTGTTTTCTCCACTCTGTGAGATATGGGTGCCAAAGGAATCTCGTGTGCCATCAACTTTGTCTTGAAGATAAGATGTATCAAAAAAAGTGAAGTGGGTGTTGACAGTGGGTGTCACGGGATCCATTACTTCTTCATGAAAAGACTCGATTCCTCTGTGGAATTTTACCTGATTATATTATATTGTATAAGATTAAGCTTAACAACAATGATGCTATTAACTCGTTAAGTGTCATGGGATCCGTCTACTTCTTCATGAAAAGACTCGATTCCTCTGTGGAATTTTACCTGATTATATTATATTGTATAAGATTAAGCTTAACAGCAATGATGCTATTAACTCGTTAAGTGTCATGGGATCTGTCTACTTCTTCATGAAAAGACTCAATTCTTCTGTGGAATTTTACCTGATTATATTAGATTGTAGCAACAATGATACTATTAACTCTTTATTGTATTTTAGCCTAGCAACAATTAAGTATAACTATGACTATGTGGCAACTGCTCTCTACCAGCTACTTATCAGCTACTTATTGTTTTCTCAGCTAATTAAGTGTTTAACGCGACCTTTAAACAATGCTGACCGAGGCACAGTTTGAGATTCCAGTTCTTTAAACAAATGATGTAATTGCTTAACTTAGACTGTAAGGGATATAAAAGCAGAGCTAAAACAGACAGAACTCACTCTTGTCTTGAAACACAGACAATGAGTCACCCAACCATCCTCTGAACCACCAGGCTTGCAGAAAAGACACATTTGTGCAAAATACGGACCGATCGGATGAAACATACGAACGGCTAAGAGCTTGCTGAAATACGCCTGCCTAAAAGATTCTCGGTTGAGGCACTGCATTCTAGCCTGAAGAAGATACAATCTGAACCAACTAGCTGAAACACACTAGTCTAAGAAGATCCCATTTGGGACACTCAGGTATTAAGCTCTGCTTTTATCCTAGGTATCTTTTAAGAACATTCAAAAAGGCTGTAACGATTGTGATTAACTGAAAACATCTGATTGTGAGTATTCAACTTATTATATTGATAAATTTCTATTATATTTTACACCACACACTTCGTATTCGCCGAACCTTTATTTGATAAGATATGTTTACCTTTGTGTTGGTATGTTAAGTCTAGAACTTAGCTGAGAAGGCATTAGGATTGACTTAAAGTGAATCCCTCTCACTCCTAGGTGAAAGGATAAACTGAAGGGACCTAGAGACCTGCGATAAACCCAGCCGAGTTTGTAGCTATCAGGACCATACAGTCAATAGGGACCACTGGTAAACTTGACAGGTAACGGCCTCAGGTATATGCCCGAGGTACTGTAGTTTAATCCGGTAGTAACCCATACCTATTGAGGATATCCACCTGAATAACATAACAATTGGCGCCCAACGTGGGGCTCGAGAGATTGCACTATCTTGAACCTCACGGCGTAAATATTATCTTTGTCACCAAATAAACTCCTTCTGTAGGGATATAGCGAATAGTACAAAAAAATAAAAGCCCCTCAAAAAGAAAAAGAAAATGGCCAATATACCTGCCTGTTATTTTAGAAATGATTGGGCAGAAATAGTCGCAGCAGGAAACGACAATATAGTCTCCCCACCTAACCTAAGAGGTCAGGAGGTAAGACTGAGGGCAGATGAGTCAGTCCTAGAAGGACTAAACAGACTCAATGGAGAACCTATAGCAGCAAGACTCCGATACAGGTTCAGAATAGAATATGTAGATGGAACTCACCATCACTATGATGGATGCATACCAGCAGATGGAACTGGAAACCCCCTAGAACCAGCCCACCAGCATACCGCTGGCGTTCTACCAGCTCAACATACGGTAACAGTAATTAGAAGAGAAACAGACCTAAGGGGAAGAGAAGTACCGCTAGTACCAGGCATGTCAGAACATGCCTGGGCAGAAGATATAGCTCAGCAAATTATAGTGGCAGCAGACAGAGTGCTCCAAATACCCCAACTAAATAGAGTAGCAGCACAAGTCCTAGTGGCGCAACATGCTGTAGAAAAAGCCCGATGGCTAATCAATAATCCCAGGCCCGGACAAGCCGGACAAGCACCACAACCGGTAGCAGCCCGCCGTGTGTACGGTGATCCCTCACTGAAGAATTTTAAAATCTGCTTCCTAGACTTTCCCTCAGATGACAGAGCAGCAATAAAATATATAATTCAACATTTCGAAAAACTAAAAGCCTTCTTGGAAGGACTAACCCCCCAAGAAAATTCAGATTTATTTAAAGCCCTGGATTGTCCTGCTTTAGATCAGGAACCGCACACCACCATAAATCTAGTTACCATACTCCATGAAGCCCACAACCGGGTATATGGAACCCAAAGAGCAGAAGCAGCCAACAAGATATTCAAAACACTCCTGGAATCAGGGAGAACAATGCTCCAGGTAGCACAATCCGCTGAAGATCTAAAAATAAACTATGTCCAAGTCAGGTCGCAATTATTCAGACAATTCCAGAATGAAGGCCATGCAAACAGGCTCAGGGAAGCCACAAACAGAGCACTAGGACAGGGACAAAACCCATGGCAAGTATTCAGACAAGAATTAATCAACTTAGGAGAAGTCCTCAATCTATCCCTAGATAGAATAGGAAAACAAAATCCCCACGGACCTCAACCAGAAGCCAAGGAAAGGAAATCAGAAAAACCTAAATCAGAAACCCAGAAATCCAAGGCGCAAGGACGCCAACAAAACCAAAGAAAACCATGGACATACCGACCCCAATATGAACCATTGGTTCAGGTAGTGGAAAAAGTCCAACCCAGAAACCAGGGACCTCCCCGACAGCAGCTACCTCCTAGACCAATTCCAGGAGTAAGCCCAAACTATTTAGGGAGAAACCCCATTCCGAATTATCAAGACCCAAGAGCTAGAGGGGGATACCAACCTCCACTACAGCCAGCCCAGCAACCACAACAACCTCGGGAATATAGGCCACCCCAACAAAATTTTAGACCTAGGCCTCCAAATGGACAAGTTCAACAAGAACGATACAACCTGAGACCCAGAAACAGTCAGGGACAAGCAATAACCTCTGGATCAGCCAGAGTGCAAACACAAGGGGACGAAAGGAATACAGAAGGGCAAAGAATCCACCAGACAGGGATGGTGAGAAAACCCAGACAGACAGCAGCAGAACCATGCTACCCTCAAGAACAAGGAAAAATAGAGGGGTATAAACCCCACAGACAGCAATGGCTCACAATAATGCTAGACACAGGGGCAGAAATGTCATTAATGGACAAAAGTTTGGCAGAAAAACTAAACATACCAAAAGTAGGAACAGAACCTTATCAGGGCATAGGAGCACCTGTAAAATGGGCAGATGTAGGAAAAATCAAATTAATCCTAAAAAATGGAAAACAAATAGAGACTAAAGCTCTAATTATAGAAGGTCTAAAAGACCAGGGAGAACCAGTAATATTAGGATGGGAAGACATTAAAGGACACAAACTACTAGAACAAACAGAAGACAAAAGAACAGAAGACTTAAAAGAAATTTTAGATAAAGAAAGCAACCCCAAAATCAGAGCAAAAATAAAACACCTAGTGCAAACTCACTGGGAAATCTGGCAAAAAGACTCATACCATTGCGGTAATCTAAACATTGATCCCACTCCCACAGGAATGGGACACTTCAAAATCAAAAAGAAGTATGGCATCAACAAACCAGAGATAGCTAGGGAAATCCAAAAAGTCATAGAAAGACTTGAGGAACAGGGAGTCCTAATAGAAAAAGGATCCCCATACAATACACCCATAATTGGAATACCAAAGCCTGATAAGCCAGGAAAGTACAGACTTGTCTGTGACTACCGAGACTTGAATTCAGGATCAGTGCCCTTCTTGTCATACTTTAAAGGAGCTCAGACTACATTGAATACCTTAAGAAGGGAGAAATATAAAACTACCCTAGACTTATCAAATGGATTTTGGAGTCATCCAATCCCAAAAGAAGAGTGGCCATATACAGCCATAACAGACACCCTAGGGAGACAATTAGTTTGGACCAGACTCCCTCAGGGATACCTAAACAGCCCAGTAATATTTTCTGCAGAAGTCAGAAAAACAGTACAAAACTTAGCTCCGCCAGGACAAATAGAATGCTATGTAGATGATATTTATATCACTCATGGTGACCTAGAAGAACATTTTGCCTGCCTACATAGAATAATGGAACACCTGTACCATAAGGGATATATAATTGGACTAGCAAAATCCCAGATCGCCAGAGAAAATGTAAAATACTTAGGAGTGGAACTAACCAATGAAGGAAAAGGACTAACGGAAGAATACAGTGAAAAAATAGCTGATATTCAACCTCCTACCAAAATTAAAGAATTACAAGCAATATTAGGCCTATGTAACTATGCCAGAGACTTTGTCCCAGGATATGCAGAAATATCTAAACCCCTGTACAAAAAACTAACCGAGAAAGTATTCTCATGGACTGAAGAAGATCAAAATAACCTAAATGAACTAATCAACCAATTAAATAAAGCAGAAAACATGGGAAAGCATGAACCAGGGAAACACATTACACTAGAAGTAATTATAGGGCAAGAAAGTGCCACCGTAAGAGTAACCAGTCAAGGACAGAACAAACCCTTCCAATATATCTCTTTAAACTTTACAGAAACAGAGAGGAAATACCCAAAAATAGAAAAAACATGGGTAGCCATAACTAGAGCAGTGGAACCCATCAGAAAAATCCAAGGGGAAGGAAAGATAATTATCCTCACGGAATTGGCAGAATTACAATCCAAACAACAAAAAATAGAAAGGAGCCAAAGGGTCCACTCGGCCAGGTATGAAAAATGGGATATCCTACTAGCTGACCCCACTATAGAAATATAGCCCCTTACAGGAAAAACAGATACTTGGTGGACACCGAAATATAAACTAGCTGCTACTGAAGAAAAAACTGAATTCAATCCAGATATGTACATCTATACAGATGGTAGTGCCCAAAGAGGCCTGGATAAACAAGGTAAAGAAGAAAAATTAACAGGAATAGGAATAGTAATTGGTACAAAACTAAACAATGAGTTCCAAGAAGAAAAGGTCTTAGAAATAAAAGGACCACTGGGAGGTTCAGCCCAGAAAACAGAAGTAAAGGCGTTAGAATTAGCCTTAAAAGAAGCAAGCCAATTTCCTGCAGAACTCCAAATTCTCGTTTGTACAGATAGCTTTTATGCCAGTAGAGGCTATAACGAGGAACTAGATAAATGGAGTGAAAAAGGATTCCATGATTGTAGGAATCACCCCATACAATATAGACAAATATGGGAAGAAATAGCTAGATTAAAAGAAAACCTCCCAAATGTAAAAGTAATACATGTCAGAGGACACCAGAAAGAAGGTGAACACAAAAAAGGAAATGATCTAGCTGACCGAGCAGCCAAAGCCGCAAGTTTGGGAAAAGAATATAAAATAAGAGTAATAACTAGGCAAATGCAAAAAGAGAATCAGGACAAAGAATTGGAAGACTTACTTCAGGGCAAGGAAGTAAAAGGATACCCTAAAAATCAGGACTACTGGGAAGAATCTGATGGGGTAGTCAAAACCAAATTTAAAGATCAAACCACAGAACAGGCTAAGATAATACCCCCTAGAAAAGGGAGAAGAGAACTTATCAAGACGGCCCACGAAGGCTTAGGGGCCGTGCATCCAGGAATAAAAACCACTCAGTCACACCTAAAGCAGAAATACTGGTGGCCTGGGATGAATGCAGAAGTTAAAAGATATTGTAATGAATGCAAAACTTGCCTAAAATATAATATCAAGGGAGGAACTAAAAAAGAACCGAAAATTATTCAGTCACAAAATATGGAGCCCGGGGATAAATGGATAATGGATTTTATCGGCCCATTGCCGACCTCTCACGGGAAAAAGCCATTTAAAAGACCGAATAAATATTGCCTAGTATGTATTGATGAATGTACCGGATTCACCACCCTGATCCCAACAAAGAGTTGTAGGACACAAGATGCTATAGAAGCTAGTGAGTTGATTCTGGTCGCTAACGGGCCTCCCAGAGTAATTCATACAGACCAAGGACCTGGCTTTAAAAACCAGGACTTTAACATGTGGTGTACCGCTCATGGGATACAGCTTGAGTTTAGCACACCTTACCATCCTGAATCGGCAGGAAAGGTAGAACGGAGAAACCAAGATGTCAAACTAGCCTTGGCAAAATTATTGTGCACTCGCGGTGGTAGTTGGAGTCAATGGTTGAAGGAGGTGCAGCTGGCCATCAATAACACACCCATAGATCTCTTAGGAGCAGAGAACCATATAACTCCGCACTATTTGAGATATGGAGTACAAATGAATACAGAAAATAAGCCTGAAATAGAAACCCAAACTAAACTTAAAAAAGAATAGATAGATCTCCTAAAAACTAAAAAAGAAGAATTAAGACAACAAAGGGAACAGAAAATTCAAGAAGACAGAAAATTTTGGCAACCTAAAGTAGGAGATTGGGTACAAGAGAAAAAACAAAATAAATCAGGAAGAGCCTTTAAAGCCCGCTATCATTTGCCTCAACAGATAATCCAAGTAGGAAATAGGACAGTGACAGTCGGGAAGGAAGGTAAAGAAAGGACTTTATCTGTAGATAATATAAGACCAGTTAACAAAGACTAAGAACATGGCAGATTGGATGGCTGTATATTTAGGAGAAGAAGAGAAACACAGGGAACAAATGGAGGGATTTTTAACCTCCAAGAGAGATGTAAACAGCAGAAATGAAAAAAAATTGGAAACAAATATTTAAAGAAAAAAAAACAAAAACAGAACAATATGGAGTTAGGACAATTAGGGAAAGGCAAAAGGATACCAAAAGTAAAAAACCCTCCTAAACTTAAAAAAAAACCCAAGAAAGAAGAGACTAAGACGATTAAACAAAAGAAACTCACGGCAGAACGCTGCTCTAAGTGTAATATAGTTCAACACACCCTACTATTTATAGTATTAGCCTTTCTAACTATAGGATGGATACTTCAGGCAGTAATAAAGCGCAGCCTGGAATGTAACACAGGTAATAACCCCGACAGCAACAGTAACTCGACAAATTCAGCAGGAATGCCTCTAATAATAGGAGGATTAACCCTATCCAACATGGCCCCAGTAATGTTAGGACTAATTACGATAAATGTTGCGCAAGCTCAAAAATATGAAACTTGGACAGATCCAAGACCCTCAGCAGAAATAATAGGAGAAGAAATTATAGGACACACATACACCTTAGACATAATAGTCTTAAAACAGGAGCTTGTGAATGAAAACCAAGAACAAGATCAAAGAATAGATAATCTTATACAAAATTGGATAGACGAATTACTATCTTATAGTATACAAAATGTTACAACAAATGAAGAAACCTCAGAGAGAGATAGATGGCTCTACTGTTTATACAAAACGTATAACCGTTCAGACTATCAGATCCAGGATCAAAAAACCACTATAACTGCTCCTATCCTATTATTATAAAAATAACACCCATATAATTGGATGCACCGATAAAGCCACACAATGTTATAGCCCATCAGGATACAATACCGCTCTCCTCCAAAACTGCCCAAATGATAATAGAGCAAAAAGAAATGAAACCCATGGACCATGGTCCTGCAAAAATTCCCAACTCAGGAAAAGTAGTATATATAGAACACGGTAGATTTAAATGTGGATACACTTATGAAGTTCCTTAGGATAATTACTATGAAAATAATACCAAAAAGTATAACACTGAGGCAGAAAACCCAGATGGAAATCAAACATCTAAATGGAAATCAGTATATCAAGACTGGAAAAAATTAAAATACTTCTTAAAAGACCCACAAAGACAGGGAACTGAAATAAAAGTAGAAAATACAACTCTGTACTGCTACCATTGGGGCAGGATGTACTGCTACAAAACAAAGCAGAATGCCACCTTTTGGGAACAATCTTCTCCTGATAGATGGCTGGTGATAACCACAAATCAAAAAAAGCAGTAACAGCAACGATAATGATAATAATAATAATAATAATAGACAACAACAGGCAGAAGCATATATTAAGGATTTATTCAAAAATCAGAAAATACAATGGGAAAACTCAAAAAACCTAATAATAGAAGTGATAACAATCAAAAAAGACCAAGCCTGGCAAATTGCCTTTAATGACCTTAGAAATCAATTAAATGTAATAACTAGACGATGGTTGCATAACACCGTAAGAACAGAAAACAGGACAATAGCTGATTTAACCTCAAGGGTATACAGATCCCACGTGGAAAACAAAGATCAACAACTAAAGATCTCACTAGTAGAGATCAAATCCATCCTCGCAAACGAAAATTACGAAACTAAAATAAAACAACCAATTTGGCAAAGCCTAAAAAATGGGTGGCTGAAAAAGGAAAAATGTATTCAAATTAACAATCAGCCTCAACTGATCGAATTCTCTAATTTAATCCTATTAAAACCCTGTGATAATAACACGGTTCAATATGTTAAAAAAAAAAGATTGCCAGATAGAGTACTTCCCATCTGGAAATACCTGGCTAACAAACCAGTCAGGAGAATTTAATGTTACGACAGGACATGTCGGATGTAATGGCAAAATTATGAGACAAAACAGAGAAACTTATAAGAACCCGGCAGAAAAAAATTAATCTAAAAATAGAAAAACCCAAACCTGACCTAGAACATTTTGAAAGAATGCTAACCATCTATTCAGAAAAGCAATGGATGGAGATAACCTTCTCGGGCCCAACGGATGACGAGAAGCTAAAGACCCTCCAGAACCTAATATCAAAAGAAAGGAAGGCTGACCAAAAAACTCTACAGGAAGAGATAAAAATATGTGTAGAAGAATCAAGAAAAAATTGGTATGATAACTTGCATATTAATGCAGGGACTATGTCAGTATTACAAACTACTGCAAACATTTGGATTCTATCATGACTTGGCCTAGAACAATATACACCGCTCTTAGTGGGACTTATCCTACTCTGGGTGTTTGTGGTCGTAATTTGGCCATTTCTCAAGCCATTAATCAAAGGATTGATTCCAGAACGAAAATAAACCACATTCTGCTTCCTCGACCGGCAAGCATGGATGAAACCACAACCAAATACCAAGAAGTCCTAGACTTCCTGGGAAAACAAAACCAAGACTTACTTGGGACTCTGAACTATTGTGAAGGAACGGGAATTTCTCGAACCAATGTGATATTTTCTCCCACATGAAAGAACAATTTAGCCCTGTAGTCATGCCCGTAAGTCTATGGGACGCCTACTGCCACCACCTACCCATTATAGGAGGAAACATTCTGAAAGGACTCCAGCTCCTTTGGGGCTTGGTAGAATATAAATGGGTCCATTTGACCCTAGGTATAGGACTAATTCTCACAATTATGATTGGCTTTGAATTTAAACGAAGAAAATTTGAAATTACTAAGGGAGAATGGGGATCGTTTTTAACACTGATCTCCTCAACCATAATCATATCTTTTAATTATGAACCAGAATGGGCCATTTCTTGTGCTACCATTCACTTGATTCTAAAGACATTAATTGTCTGTCATTCGGTCTTAACACAGACCTCAAACCAGGATAAACCTTCGTTTGTCCAAACCAAAAACCAAACCAAACCTTTGAAACACAGACACGACCCGTCTTTGGGTGACGCTAAATCAGAAAAACAAAATAAGTCCAAGCAGCTACCACCTTGGAAGAAACCAAAACCACAGAAAACCTGCGTACCAAAATGGAACCAAAAACTTACATTACTGGAACTCAACAAACCCTCTGCATCTATGCGAAAAAAAAACAACCTCAATATTCCTTTATCAATATCCAAAAATTAAAGAATGGGTAACTAGAAAGAAGGAAACCAACACCACACGGAATACGGATGGTGGACTGAGCCAAGAACAGTTCTAAAAGAACACAACATTGGACAATGTTTAAATTGTAATGGACGTAAAAAGGCACAGAGACTAATATGCACATTTTGCTCAATGCTATTCGAAGAATTGAATATGAACATATTACTTTCTGTATGCAAACCAACAAAGATGTTGCCAGACCCAGATTTGATCAAAGGGGAACGCATTCGACAAACACCCCTTTCAAAAGAATATATGGTACAGTATGACCGTAGAAGAGGCCATAACCTGGCTGAACACTTAATGATACTCTCCAAAGGAAAATATACCTTTGTGGACTGTCTGAACTATGTTGCAAAACTACAAAAGCGGAATGAAGAAAACCTAACTGACCTAAACATGCTCCGATCCAACATAAAACAAGACGAGTTTAATTACGTAACCAGAGAAGCCAACAGACCGTTACCTCATCCACAAATCGATATGATAACCGAATGGTCAAAATGGACATGGTCACCTAAAGCCATAGAAACGGTGGTAACTTATACATCACCGACCCATGATTGGAAATGGACGGAAAGAGAATATAAGAACCCACCTGGATACAATGACTGCCTCCTGAGGGAACTCCGGAGAAAACACAAAATATCCCCCTACATGGCATGCGAAAGAGACCGCAAACAGGATCCCAAAGACTACCATGAGTACAAAATGAGGATTCTGAATGAAAGACCAAAACGGATGGTCCAACAAACTTCATGGTACAGTTGGAAACACGATGGCTGTCAAGGCCCCGAACCAAAACCAACATGGAAACCAGAGGTCCGGCTCTTTGACCACCAACATGATTGGAAACGAAATCCACTGATGAAATTCGTCGGAACCCCAACAACTGAATCTGATCATGAAACCCGCCATGGGAAGTCTGACTCAGAATAATTTCGCATAATTAAATGAAATGTATGCGTTGATTTAATGTTGCCTTTTCTGCTTTACTCACAATAGCTCTCATAATAAGAGCGTCAACTGCAACAAACTACACCGCTGATGAATAAAGTGAAGATAATAATAATGGAGCGCAGAAAAACGAAAAACTCCTGATACATGCTGCTATTGGTACAACAATCATTGTAGAACTCTGTTCAGCTATCATTTGAACTTTTTAAAGACACATGGGGAAATCTCGCTTTTCAAGAGGGGGATGTCACGGGATCCATTACTTCTTCATGAAAAGACTCGATTCCTCTGTGGAATTTTACCTGATTATATTATATTGTATAAGATTAAGCTTAACAACAATGGTGCTATTAACTCGTTAAGTGTCATGGGATCCGTCTACTTCTTCATGAAAAGACTCGATTCCTCTGTGGAATTTTACCTGATTATATTATATTGTATAAGATTAAGCTTAACAGCAATGATGCTATTAACTCGTTAAGTGTCATGGGATCTGTCTACTTCTTCATGAAAAGACTCAATTCTTCTGTGGAATTTTACCTGATTATATTAGATTGTAGCAACAATGATACTATTAACTCTTTATTGTATTTTAGCCTAGCAACAATTAAGTATAACTATGACTATGTGGCAACTGCTCTCTACCAGCTACTTATCAGCTACTTATTGTTTTCTCAGCTAATTAAGTGTTTAACGCGACCTTTAAACAATGCTGACCGAGGCACAGTTTGAGATTCCAGTTCTTTAAACAAATGATGTAATTGCTTAACTTAGACTGTAAGGGATATAAAAGCAGAGCTAAAACAGACAGAACTCACTCTTGTCTTGAAACACAGACAATGAGTCACCCAACCATCCTCTGAACCACCAGGCTTGCAGAAAAGACACATTTGTGCAAAATACGGACCGATCGGATGAAACATACGAACGGCTAAGAGCTTGCTGAAATACGCCTGCCTAAAAGATTCTCGGTTGAGGCACTGCATTCTAGCCTGAAGAAGATACAATCTGAACCAACTAGCTGAAACACACTAGTCTAAGAAGATCCCATTTGGGACACTCAGGTATTAAGCTCTGCTTTTATCCTAGGTATCTTTTAAGAACATTCAAAAAGGCTGTAACGATTGTGATTAACTGAAAACATCTGATTGTGAGTATTCAACTTATTATATTGATAAATTTCTATTATATTTTACACCACACACTTCGTATTCGCCGAACCTTTATTTGATAAGATATGTTTACCTTTGTGTTGGTATGTTAAGTCTAGAACTTAGCTGAGAAGGCATTAGGATTGACTTAAAGTGAATCCCTCTCACTCCTAGGTGAAAGGATAAACTGAAGGGACCTAGAGACCTGCGATAAACCCAGCCGAGTTTGTAGCTATCAGGACCATACAGTCAATAGGGACCACTGGTAAACTTGACAGGTAACGGCCTCAGGTATATGCCCGAGGTACTGTAGTTTAATCCGGTAGTAACCCATACCTATTGAGGATATCCACCTGAATAACATAACATGGGCACACATAAACAAGATGGCTGCTGAGCCAGAAGTTGGTCACTTAGCACACAAGATGGCCGCTGAGCCATTATTTAGGAAAGCACAGCAAAGCATACACAGATACTGCCTGAGGCTAACAGGATACCAGCACAATAGACACAGAACATAAATGATTAGTTTAGGCGGTTGGGGAGAGAATACACATCAGTAATGTCTACTGCCCGCCAAAGATTCTGAGTCCAGCTACCACCTCCAATAGAAATGTTAACTACCTAAGACTGCTTGTATACAAGTGTTAATACTCCAGATTTGCAGTAATGGAAACGATTTTCCTTCTCAGGAAGAACAATCACGACCAATTACTGCAGCAATGGACTTCCGAGTAGCAGAAACTGGCAATGATTCTGTAATGTTTTCTGTAAACAAACTATGCTGTACAAACAAAGACTCGATACTTGAAATAGTATACCATGAAATGTATAAAATATCATGACATGTGCTCCGAGGGGGAGAGAAGGCTCGCTGCTGACAGCTGTGCTGGCGGACGTCTCTCTCTCTCTCTCTCTCTCTCTCTCTCCCCGGAGCTCCAGTATTTCCTTGTACCATAAACTCTGTTGATGATTCCCTATTCTGATTCTGATGCTGGTGATATTCCCCACAACAACTGGCACTGCTAGCAGGGTCTCCTATTCCTGGTGCTCTGATCAAAGGGCGTGATCAGGGAGCCAGTGTAAGAAACACTTTGAATTTGAAAATGGGAAGAGTCAGATCGGGCCAAAGACACAGTTTAAAAGGGTATACCATTGTGACGTATAACCTGTGCGATAGTACTGGGTTGTGTATAAGTGCATGCCCGTGGAGCATAAGTGAGAAAGTGTACTAACTGGCGTGATAACCAGCTGCTTGTGTTGAAACGACCAGAGGACGAGGTACTGCCTGCCCCAAATGGTTGTTCAGAGGAGTAGCCCCCCACACGATAGTTGGGAATTGAAGTGGGAATTGAAGCATCAAGGGCACTAGGAGTTGTGAAGCACAAGTGGCAAATGCGAGTAATGTTGGACTCTGTAGGGGTGAGAATTGCAGAGTCCAGTTAGAGCCTAGTCGAAGGTTAGGTGCTATCTGTTATTGTGTTTTCAATTGAAGTGGTGAGGAAAAGAAGCTGATCACTCTGACCAAACCTCCAGTGGAGCAGCACGTTGCTGAGGTGGGAAGTGTGGACACTGTGAGTAACCATCATATCCTGTCAGTCTGTAGTAGAACAGCAGAGCTTGAATAGCGACAGTGGCTAGGAGGGTAAAAATCCCCCCAGTAGAGAGCACACCGGGGTAGAGGTAGGTTTCTGGGCCTATCGGATGGCATTGGAACAGTAGAGGTGGCCGGGAGGGTAGAGGAGTGCTAGTAGACAGCACACCGTAATGAATCAAAATTCCCAGCCGATTGGTAAGTAGCAACTAGTAGTGGTGGCCAGGAGGGTAGAGAAGTCCCGCCGGCAGAGAACATACCTTGCTAGGAGGCTGCTACGGCCACACAGGTGCTGGGGCAGTCTTAGTGGTCAGTGGGTAGAGAAGTCCCACTGGATAAGGACACTTTACTGTTGGTGGTATCCAGGGGTACACAATCGCCGAGATGGCAGATCAAGATTTTAAAGGGGATGCTGCAGGTACCCTTATTGAGAAATACAAAACAAACAGACTAGTGCTGACAGACTAGATGAAGAAAAGGGGTTGGGACCCATCCCAGACATTAGAACAGCAGCGGAATTTGATTAATAAAGCAAAACAAAAGAAAACTAAAAAGGTGTAATATCAGTGTACCAATTAGCAGGCCTAACTGAACAAGTAGGTGCCTCCACTAGCAGGTGGAGAAAAGGCCAAGAATGAAATGAGGAGCTGGGGGATGGGATAAAGCAGCTGAAACAAAGATTACAAAAAGTACAGGAGGAAAGGGAGACTGACTTTTTCCCCTCCTACGAAACTGTACAGCAGGGATCAACTGCTCCCTCAGCAGAGGGTGCAAGAATATAATCTAGCGCCAGTCACTAGAGGGGGGAACAGAGTTGTAGCCAAAAGCAAAGTATAACCCTTTACCCTGGGAGAAGGGCAACCGATCATGGCCTCCGTGAGCAAATTACAGCCCCGAAGTGCAAACACAAGATCCTGGGAAGAGCTAGACAGTATATGGGTTGAGCACCAACTGCACTTGAGGGATATGCACCAGCTGGTCCTGGCAGCCTGCCCAGCAGACAAATGGAGACAGGGAGCTGGCGGACCTGAAGCCACAGCAGCCCGTGACTTTTGGGGTGGACACATGTTGTTGCCCTTACAGCTGAGATAGATGGCCAGCAGGCACCCTTCGCCTATTTTAAAGAAGAGATCCAGCGGGTATGAGGAAATGCTCTCACGAGCTAGAGCAAAATCACAATCACTCAACAGCCTAAAAGGGAAGGAGCCTCTGAATACAGGGAATGATTATTTAGGGTATAGCAGGAGTGCTCAGGTCAAGCAAACCCAGATCATGGGGACCAGGCATTCATTCAGGCGTTTAGAGACGGGCTTTCTGGCACCCATTAATCCAGCCTGAAAATGGGAGTGATAATGCCCCAAAATTATGATGACCTGGTAGAGTGGCCTAGCAGGGTGCAGGAGGCAGAAGCTCCCACAATGAAATCAAAACCCAACAGCGAAGTCAACTGGAATGGAGGCGAAGGCAGAACCAAACTATTCTGCCACAACTGTGGCCGACAGGGACACCTTGCCAGAGACTATAGGGCCCCACAGGCAAGGAATAGGACAAGGAAAGTACTGCAGCCACTGAAATAGAGCAAGTCATACAGAGGCAGTGCGCTGGGAAAAGCATGGGGAACCCCCATCAAACACCAGTTGAGAATCCACGCACTGCTGAGCACCAGCAAACAGCCAAAACAGGCTGTAGTAATAAAAATCAAAGCGCACCAAAGGAGCCAGGGAAGGATAGTCCAGGATGGCTGAAATTCAAAGGGAACCAAGCCGCAGACTGAGTAGCCCAGAGAACCTTAGAGCAGGAAACAATTGATGAGGTTCCAACAGCGACAATTGAACTAACGGAAGATGCGATTCACATACAGCAGCTGCAGGAGGACACCCCACAGGCAGAGAGAGAGATGGAAAATGCAGGGAGCACTTAAAGGGGAGGATGGTGCCTGGAGGAAAGCAGACAAGATGGTAGCATCAGCGTGCATACAAAACACCTTGTTTGAGCTGCACCACCGGCTCTCACATACAGGCAGGGAAGCTATGATAGCAAGTCTAGGGAGAGTGGTGGTGGAAGGGAATGGGAAGAGATATAGCCAAACACTGCCGCAGATGCATGATTTGCACACAACACAACCCAGGTAGGCCCATGAAAGTTAAGATGGGACACCAACCGAGGTCAAGGGGACCCTGGGAACACCAACTACCACCTTCCCGTGGGAAATGTGCTGCGTGGTCATCATAGACCAGTTCACCCGATGGGCAGATGCATTCTCCACCAAGAACTGTACCACTGCCACTGGAGCCAGGATTCTAGCATAGGAGGTAACCCCGAAGTGGAGTATCTCTACAGACCAACTCCGATCAAGAGATACGTTTCACAGGCAAAGTTATGAAAACAGGATGCCAGCTAATAGGGATAAAACAAAACTTTTGTATCCTCTATCACCCCCAGAGCTTAGGGATGGTAACGAGAATGAAGAAAACCCTTAAAAATGCTTTAGCTAAGGCCATGCAGACATCAGGGAGGACATGGGCCAAAGTGCTGCCAGCCATACTAATGAAATTAAGAGACACCACGAATAGGCCAACCAGACTAACATCCTACGAATTAATGACTAGGCGAGCAATGCAATTACCAACACCACTATAATGGGTGGGACCGATATATGTACCGCTAAAATATGTACTAGAATTAAGCACCCAACTAAAAGAGATGGTAAATTGGTAAATGAGAGACAAGACCAAAAGGACAAGGCAGGGGAACTCAAAATCTTCCCTGAGGTCCCAGCAGCTGGGAGCCGCATCCTCCTACAAACCGGGCCTGACAAACTCGGCTTTTCCCCAAAATGGAATCGTTCGTACAAAGTGATAATCAGTGGTGACACCTCTGCGCCTATATAGACATTAGGGAAAAAGGAACGTGGAGTCAATCACCGGACCCAACTCGAACCGTATAAGGACTCCTATGAACGAACTAATATGATTGGCCATAACCCCAGGCACAGACAGGAACTGAGAGCAAGACAGTGACCAAGGGGAGAGCACCGTGACCACAACCAAGCAAACCACCCAGAGGCATGGGTAAAACTGCTGATAAGGCACAGAAATCACCTACGGTTGCCTACCTCCGGGTACCATTGTTTTAAAAAAAAGGGACACTGACTATTAACATCATTTAACTTTAATCATGTACATACGAGAGTATGTACTACTGTTTCGGAAGCCTGTCAGGATTTGAGAACAACCTCTTTTAAAAACCCAGCTAAGTTGACATGGGAATTACCTACTGGTGCAATCAGTCAAATCCATATTTGTGGCCACCCCTGTGTGGACCCCTCACGACTTATACACAATAGACAGCTCGGGCGTGCCATGGAAGGGACAGCCAGGGAAATACAAAAGGGGACTCCAGGGTAGGTGTGTGGAATTGGTCAAACCCACCGGCCCATGGGGTTGGGCACACCAACGGGGGGGAAGACCTACTTAAACATCGCTGATTACCCACTCTGTTTCACCGGGGCAGGGATGGAGATGTGTTTATGCCCTGGTACCGAGAAATAGTTCATGTGTGCAGACACAACGTACTCACCAGCACTGTACAATCACCCAGAGACAACCTACCTGCACCTGCAGCGAACAGGCATGCTTGAACGTGACCGCGGGAAGGCAGTTTATATGCAGACAGTGCAATGACACTCTGCCACATGGACATACCAGTTTGATACCTACCAGCTGGGGGGAGCAAACGGGGAGTCAGAGGCAAGATGGAAAGACAAGCAGGCACAGGAACAGGACACTGTGTGCATTTGGGCAGGGAGGGGATTCGTTTTCTTATTTTAAGGGGATTTACACTCCTGACACACCAAACCTCCTGAATCTTTTCGCAGTAGGAATGATAGGACTCCTCGCTGTACCATGCCCCAGCAGGGGATATGTTCGGAGAAGGATAGTGACCCGCTCCATCAGCCAGGAATCCTGCGCTGATTGGCAGATCATCATTGCAGTACGGGTTTTGGGGATCTCTGTCTTTGAGGGGCCGGCAAGGGTTATCAGCGCTAAAAACCAAAACTATATATTTTTTCCCACTTCCCCTCTGACACAGTCAAGGAGGAGAGTCCTTGGACACACACACACACACACACACACACACACACACACACACACACACACTGATCCAGCTCGCTCAAGAGCCAGCTCTCAAAGTGAACAGAACCTCTGACAGTCTTTTCATTTTGCTTTACCACCCTCCCTCCAACACCACCCCCCCCTCCCCCCGCCCGCGCCCTCACACACACTAAGCCTAACTGCGGTAGTGGTTATTTTTCCCTCAGCACCCATGTGGTGTGTGTGCAGGTGTGAGACAGTGAAAGACACAAAGTGCACAAATCTTTATTCAAATTTTCACCACCAGGAAGAAAAGAACCACCGGAGTGGCCTGTGACAAGCAGTGCCCTTCACATCTCAAAGGGCAATGCTGTTTGATCAAACAGTGAAGGGGAGGGCAGGGACTAAATCAAAACTATATTGTGTGTGGATTGACAATCTCAGGGAACAGGAGAAAGTGAGGTCTGCAGATGCTGGAGATCAGAGCTGAAAGTGTGTTGCTGGAAAAGCGCAGCAGGTCAGGCAGCATCCAAGGAACAGGAAATTCGACGTTTCGGGCATAAGCCCTTCATCAGGAACAATACATCAAAGGCTCTACAAGCAATCAATGGTGAATTGGCTGAACTCAGACTTTACACACTTCAGACACATTACGTGGTGGATTATCAGTTAGCCCAGCAAAGGGGAGTATGTGCAATCATTGTTGACAAGTGTATAACCTATGTCATTAACGATGCTTACAATGTTACACAGACATCAAAAACATTCGGGACCAGCTAGATGACTTCAGACAAGGTGCCACAGGAGGAGATAGCTGGCTAGAATGGCTGGTAGGTAAATCCTGGGGACGCTATTTGACACACGGGATTGTTCTCCTTATTTCACTCATACTGGTATTTTGCCTAGGCCTCGGGTGTTTAACGCTTTGCGGTAAGGTGCTACTGATGTGGGCCATGCCAGGAGCAAGAGTCACCACAGAAGAGCCCTCAACGAAACTCACGTTCCTTGATACCCCTCGGGATGAGGAGACCTTAACAAAGGTCTAGATGTGAGTTGGGTGGTCTATTGGAGATCTCTAAAGTCGCCTCCTTGACCACAAAGTGGGGAGTGAAGTGGGAGTTGACACAGGGCATGCTGACATGGCGCACACAGATACAAGATAGCCACTGAGCCATAAGTTGGTCACTTAGCACACAAGATGGCTACTGAGCCATTACATGGAAAACTACAGCAAAGCATACACAGATACTGCCTGAGGCTAACAGGATGCCAGCAAAAGACACAGAACATAGATGATTAGTTTAAGGCGGGTGGGGAGAGAATACACATCAGTAACGTCCACTCCCACCGAGGTCATAGAGTCATAGAGATGTACAGCACTGAAACAGACCCTTCGATCCAACTCGTCCATGCCAACCAGATATCCCAATCCAATCTAGTCCCACCTGGCAGCACCTGGCCCATATCCCTCCAAACCCTTCCTATTCACATACCCATCCAGATGCCTTTTAAATGTTGCAATTGTACCAGCCACCACTACATCCTCTGGCAGCTCATTCTATACACATGCCACCCTCTGAATGAAAGGTTGCCCCTTACGTCTTTTATATCTTTCCCCTCTCACCCTAAACCTATGCCCTCTAGTTCTGGACTCCCCCATCCCAGAGAAAAGACTTTGTCTATTTATCCTATCCAAGCCCCCCCCCATGATTTTATAAACCGCTATAATGTCATCCCTCAGCCTCCAACGTTCCAGGGAAAACAGCCTATTGAACCTCTCCCTATAGCTCAAATCCTCCAAACCTGGCAACAACCTTGCAAATCTTTTCTGAATCCTGTCAAGTTTCACAACATCTTTCTGATAGGAAGGAGACCAGAATTGCACCCAATATTCCAACAGTGGCCTAACCAATGTCCTGTATAGCAGCAACATGACCTCCCAACTCCTGACCGATAAAGGAAAGCATATCAAGTCCTTCTTCACTATCCTATACCTGCGACTCCACTTTCAAGGAGCTATGAACCTGCACTCCAAGGTCTCTTTGTTCAGCAACACTCCCTTGGACCTTACCATTAAGTGCATAAGTCCTGCTAAGATTTGCTTTCCCAAAATGCAGCACCTCACATTTATCTAAAATTAAACTTCATCTGTCACTTCTCAGCCCATTGGCCCATCTGATCAAGATCCCGTTGTAATCTGAGGTAACCTTTTTCGCTGTCCACTACACCTCCAATTTTGGTGTCATCAGCAAACTTGTCTGAGTCCAGCCACCACCTTCAGTTGAAATGTTAACTACCTAAGACTGCTTGGAAATAGGTGTTCATACTTCAGATTTGCAGTAATGGAAAACGATTTTCCTTCTCAGGAAAAACGATCACGATCAATTACTGCAACAATCGACTTCCGAGTAGCTGCTGAACCTGACAATGACTCTGTAATGTTTTCTGGAAACAAATCATGCTGTATAAACAAAGACTCGATACTTGAAATATTATACCATGAAATGTATAAAATATCATGACATGCTCCAAGGGTGAGAGAAGGCTCGCTACTGACAGCCGTGCTGGCAGTTGCCTCTCTCCCCAGAGCTCCGGTTTCTTTGTACAATAAACTCGTCGTTGAATCCCGATTCTGACTCTGAGGCTGTGATTTTCACCATAACAAAAGGGTTTACAATCATGAGTACTGAATACAAAAAAAGACTCCACTATAAGCTCGCAGAATCCTCGATGTACTAAAAGCACACAAGCAACTTAAATCTCTGCATCTCAACCCAACTTCGGGAAATTAACATTTCCCATCCTGCCTAATGATGCCATCCCATGCAACACATGTCTCACCCTTGAGGATTGTAGAAGGCAGTAAGATTGTCTTCATTATCACAATTTCATAGGCAACGAGGGCAAAATATTTTTTGTTGTCACTGGTCTGGACAACAACTGTTTTGGAAGGAATGGATGAGATGGGATAACTTAAAATCTTCACTTTGAGCTTCAGTATAAGAAACATATGCTACAATATGTAGAACTGTATAAATATAAAATACTATGGGATGAGGAGAATTTTTTTTACTCAGAGGATTGTGAACCTTTGGAATTCTCTACTACAGAGTACTGTGGAAGTTCAGTCTTTTGAATATGTTTAACATAGAGATTGATAGATTTCCAATTATGCATGATGTACAGTGTTGTGGGGGGAGAGTGGGTAAAAGGAATTGAAGAGTTTGTTAGGTATGATCGTATTAAATGGTGATGCAGGCTCAAGGGGTTGAATGTCCTTCTTCAGTATCCAAACAACTAGGGAGAATGAAGAGGTGAAGGAAATTAGCATCAATAAAAGTTTGAACTGGAGGAATTATTGGGACTGAAAGTTAATAAGTCTCTGATGGTATTAGCTTTAGAAACAGACAATGCACCAATGGTTATCTTCTCAAATTGTACAGATTCTGAAATGCTTCCTGAGGATAATAAAGTTAGCAAATGTCATCCTATTATTGAAGAAGGGAGTCAGACAGAGAAACAGGGAATTGCAGACCATTAGCCTAATATCAGAAGAAGTGAAAAGGCTAGAATCGATTATAAAGGCTGTGATAAACAACCAAGCTGATAAAAATCTGATTAGGTATAGTCAGCACGGGTTCATGAATAAAAATCATGTTTGATGCACCAATGAGTTTTGTTTTAAAATTGTTACAAACTAAATTGATGAACGAGAGATGATGGATTTGATTTGATTTGATTTATTACTGTCACGTGTACTGAGGTACAATGAAAAGTTTTGTCTTACGAGCTTTACAAGCAGATCATACTATACAAGTGCATCAAGTTGCATATTCTACTTAGATTTTCAGAAGGATTTTAATGCAGTCACCCATAGGGGGCTGTTCAGAAAAATAAAAGCAGATGGGATAGGAGGTAATGTAATTAATGACTGACTGATAAACAGAAAGCAGAGTGGAAACAAGAGGGGAATTCTTAGGCAGCCATGACTAGTGGGATACTGCAAGGATCAGTAGTTGTTCCCCAGTCACTCACAAATATGAGGGTGATTTGGAAGTGGGGATTAAGTATAGTATTTCCAAGCGATACAAAGCTAAATGAGAATGTGTGTTGTGAGAAAGATGTAAAGTTGTATCATGGGGCTTTGAACAGTTTAATGAAGGGGCAAGAACACCGCAGATGGAATATAATATAGAAAAAAGTGAAATTATCCGCTTTAGTAAGAGGAACAGATGCGCAGAATATCTCTTAAATGGCAGGGATTGGCATGTGTTGATGTAAAAAGGAACCTCGGTATCATTGTCAATTAATGTCTGAAGCCTAACGTGCAAGTGCAGCAAGCTATTAGGAAAGCTCTTGGAAAGTTGGTCTTTATTGCAAAAGATTCTGAGTACAGGAGTAATGAAGCCTTGCTTCAACTGCATGGGAGCTTGGTTACACAGCACATGAAGTACTGTGTGCAGTTTTGATCTCCTTATCTCAAGAAAGATATTATTCCCATAAGGGAGTGCAACAAAGGTTCACTTGACTTGTCCCTGAGATGGAAGGACTGTCCTGTGAAGATACATTGGGTAAACTGGGCCTGTATTCCCTAGAGTTTCAAAGGATGTGGGGTGGTGATCTCATGGAAACTTACAAAATACATTGACAGCAATGGGGTGGGTAAAAAGCATCGAAGTATTCTATCATCCATAACCAGATTGAATGGTTTGGCAGGCTCAACTGGCTGAAAGGCCGACTTCTGTTCTTATGTACCAACTGTCTGCCATGCCATACAATTTAAGATTTATTAAAGTTATGACAATATTGGCTTCATAGTAATTTCAATGTCAAGTAAGTCACTATTTGGAGAAATGACAACACATTCATTTTTTTAAGCATTACAGAAAATATTTTAATTCACATTTTTTAATTGTTCTAGTCAGGTTTAATAACCATGTGGTAACCCTTCAATAAATGGGTAAAAGCTGGCAACTTATTTGACAATAAGATTGAGCGTAGTTTAGCTACTGTCTTCATCACACAAACACCTTTCCAGTCAATGGGCCAATGGATGGTTATTATGGGATGAATTTTTGTTCCGATCAATTGTGCTGGATTTATTACTGCATTAATTGGCATCACTTAGACAAAACATGAAATGAATTTGATACTGTCTATAGATATCTTATGTAGAACCTAAATGGTCAACTCACCTGATCTGCACATCTTTGGACAGTGGGAAAAAACCAGAGCAAACCCACACAGACACGGGGATAAAGTGCAAACTCCATGCAGTCAGTCGCCTGAGTCGGGAATTGAACCCGGGTCTCTGGCACTGAGGCAACAGTGCTAACCACTGTGCCACCGTGCCGCTATTTCTAGGCATTCTTACTTTCCATGAGGTCTCATTTAAGTATCCAAGAGTGGATGAGATGTTTCTTCTATAATGACTTAGCAATAGGCAGGGAGCGTTTACTCTGGAAAGTTGGAAGCTAAGGGGTGACCTTATAGAGATTTATAAAATCACAAGGGGCATGGATAGGGTAAAGTGGCAAGGTCTTTCCACTGGGGTGGGGGAGTCAAAAACTAGAGAGCATAGCTTTAAGGTGAAAGAGGAAAGATTTAAAAGGGACCTAAGGGACAACTTCTTCACGCAGGGGATGGTGTGTGTATGGAATGAACTGCCAGAGGAAATGGTAGAGGCTGGTACATCAACAACATTTAAAAGTCATCTGGTGGGTATATGAATAGGAAGGTTTTAGAGGGATAGGAGACAAGTGCTGCCAAATGGGACTAGATTAGGTTAGGATATCTAGTTGCCATGGACGAGTTGGACCGAAGGGTCTGTTTCAGTGTTGTACATCTCTATGACTCTAATGTCAAATTGTACTACACCTCATGTTATGCCAGCTATCATTAACCTGTGCTCAGCATCATTTATGTGTTCTCCTTTCAATTGTAGTGTTATTGTAGACAGTAGAACACCAAAGTAACTTAACAAGCTACAGTGCAATACTGCAGTGCAAAATCTGACAGATTGCAATATTCAGATTACTGACTTTTGCACCTTCTAGAATATTGTATCACTTTTAGAAGGTTTTCCCAAAACTTGAATGGATCACTGTAGTATTACAATTTTATAAATAAAGTAATACTAAAGAGGGATATTAGATTTTTATGATGATGTTTCTGTTTTTACTCAAATCACCAAATGGAATACATTTTGGCTCAAAACAAAAATGAAAAAACTAATGAATCTTAATTCTAAAATTTGGAAACCCATTTCACATTTTTTAATTGTACCTTGAGGTCACTGATAATTGCATTATGTAATTCGCATTACAAATTACTTCCATTTCACAATTAGATTAGATTAGATTACTTACAGTGTAGAAACAGGCCCTTCGGCCCAACAAGTCCACACCGACCCGCCGAAGCGCAACCCACCCATATCCCTACATATACCCCTTACCTAACACTACAGGCAATTTAGCATGGCCAATTCACCTGACCCACACATCTTTGGACTGTGGGAGGAAACTGGAGCACCCGGAGGAAACCCACGCAGACACGGGGAGAACGTGCAAACTCCACAGTCAGTCGCCTGAGGCGGGAATTGAACCCAGGTCCCTGGCGCTATGAGGCAGCAGTGCTAACCACTGTGCCACTGTGCCACCGTGCCGCCCAATTGAAAAGCAATAATGCGACTGGTCTATTGCAAATCAATTTCAATTAACATGCAATTCTGATTTTAAAAAGCTCAGTGAAGATTGATTTTCTGTCCAAAAGGAACTTCAGAATATCATGCTACAACTAAATGAATATGCTACAATCCTGTTCAGCCTGGGGCATAATCTAATCTTAGTTCAATCACTATTTCTAACGAAGTCTATAGCATTGCAATATGTTCTGTTGAAATGCTCAATTTCCCTTATTTCCTCTCGCTACATACTTTGATGCATATTTAATCTACACAAATTAACTCCTTGCTTACCTGTTTGACATGATGCCAGCAGTGTGGGAAGGGTAGCTTATGGGTGCTTGGACTTCCCCTGAGCTGGAAGGGGTGGTCGGTGTTACAGACTGTTTGATTTCATCCTCCACACTGTATCAGATCCTCCAGGAATTCCAGGTGGGTTTCCTGCAAGCCTGGACACCCACTCTTCCAATCTCCCTGTAGCAAATTTTACTGATTTACGAAACAATCGTGTGCGTGCCTTTTGGCTTTGTTTTTAGGAGCTCTTGAACTTTCTTTCAAAGCTCAGTGTCTCTCCCAGTTGCTCCTCCAAACTCCAGGGCAACCAGGACGCTGGCGCATGCGCGGTTCCAGCGCTGACGGACGGCGTGAAGATGCGGCCGTAATGCGCATGCGCAGCGGGTGGCATGGGGGTACGGCCACACAACGCATGCGCAGTTTTCGCACCGATGGACAGCCTGAGGGAATGGCCAGGAGACGCATGCGTGCTCTGCACCGCTCATTTCAGCATCGCCTAGGCAACCAGGGGCTGATCCAGGTTTTGACCATCTCACTTTGAATCGTTGTCGGCCGAGATCTCACCAGTCAGCCTGCTCCGAGGTGTTATTACACACCTGTGGAGCGGATGGGACTTGAACCCGGGCCTCCTGACTCGGAGGTAGGGACACTACCATTGCACCACAGTCAGGATGAGTTGCAACTTGAACCTCCTGCAGCCAAGTGGCCTCTCATCTGTTTCACAGAATCCCTACAGTCTGGGAACAGGCCCTTCAGCCCAACAAGTCCACACCGACCCTCCGAAGAGTAACCCACCCAGACCCATTCCCCTGCCCCATTACTCTACATTTACTCCTGACTAATGCACCGAGCCTGCACCGAAAGTGAGGACTGCAGATGCTGGAGATCAGAGTCAGGTTAGGGTGGTGCTGGAAAAGCACAGCAGGTCACTGGCAGGAGTCATAGAGCCATCAGTCTGAAAAACAGCCCCACACCACCACCCTTTGTCTTCTACCTTTGAGCCAGTTCTGTATCCAAACAACTTGTTCTCCCTGTATTCTGTGAGATCAAACCTTGCTAACCAGTCTCCCATGGGGAACCTTTTCGAATGCCTTACTGAGCCCTTCATCAGGAATGAAGCTCATTCCTGATGAAGGGCTCCTGCCCGAAATGTCCAAGGATTTTCTTGCTCCTTGGATGCTGCCTGACCTGCTGTGCTTTTCCAGCACACTCTAATCTTGACTCTAATTCACCAAATCTACACATCCGTGAGCACTATGGGCAATTTAGCATGGCCAATTCGGCTAACCTGCACATCTTTGGATTGTGGGGGGAAACCCAGAGGATTTGTTCATATTCCTGACACATCGCGTTGACTCATACTTTGTAGTTTATTTCAAAAATTTACTCTGTTTATTTAAAAAAATAAAGTATATATAACCAGTCACAAACGCAGTTCGGTTCTGTATAGTGGCATATCAAGGAAACAAACATTGGAGCTTGACTCTATCCAAAAAAACCAAAGGCATCTCTTAGACCTACAAGACGGTATTTATATATATCTAGTTGGGGAGGGGGGTGAGGAAAATAAAGAATATCAGCTGTGAAGTGGAATGTAAGTGGCTTGTTACAAGCTTCTCATGGCTTCCCTGTCACTTCCAATTAGATTGGCAGACCAGGGAGTTGGGAACATGTGCAGAAGATGGATTTGTACCAATTTTTAAATTTCCTACAAAGCCTCCACCCCCACAACCCCCACTTTCAAAGCTATCTCCATCAAGGAAATTTCATCTGAAGGAGTATGCAAAAGAAGATGGACCAGATTCGTAATTGATGAAGTCCTGAAGGCCTGAAACGTCGATTTTTCTGCTCCTCCGATGCTGTCTAACCTGCTGTGCTTTTCCAGCACTACGCTAATCTAGACTCTAATTTCCAACATCTGTAGTCCCCACTTTTGCCCAGAAAATTGGGTGAGACTGCAGCAGATCATGCATAATGCAGCAAGTGAAATTAACAATTTAATTAATAAGAATGGTAAACCATATTTTTATTAAAAAGGCAAAGGACGAGTGAATGTTGTTATTGTTAAATCTAATGAAGAGAAGTAACCCTTTCGTCTTCTCCACCTCCTTGTTTGACAGCAAGTTTTTTTTTATTTTTAAATAGGATGCTCTCTTTGTAATTCAGTATGTACTTGGCTTTGTGCCATTTGGAAGAATTAACCCAGACAAGTATTTCTCAGTTATTATGAAAACAGTTTGTTCCATTATGTTAAAATCATACAGAAAATATTAAAAATACTAAAATGTAGAAACGTATCCTGTCTCTTTATAACTGTACAAACACTTACCTAACCTGCAAGCATGCAGAAAAATACAATTTTGCAGAGTATCAGAGATTAAACTTTGCCAAATTAGAAAATGCTAAGACAATAAGATGGTGATATTGCCTGATAACGTTTGAGCCACATACATATCAGGCAATAGCCAGTTCCAAAAATCAGAGTTTAACCACTTTCCCTTAGCATTGACATCATAGAATGCCTCATTAGCAGCAACCTGGCTGTCCCTATTGACCAGGGGTTTAACATACCGTGACTACAGGTTTTGGTTAGAGCTTGGTTATTCTGTCATGAGTGATTTATCTTCTGACTCTTTAAAGCTTTTCCTCAATGAGACACAAGTTGCTGTATTCCAAAATTCCGTACATTCTGAAAAGGTTCCATTGTAATGGAAAACTGTAAATATTGCACTTTTGTTCAAGAAAAGAAGGAGACAAAAAGCAGGAAAACAGAGATAAGAATGGAATGACATTGCCAAGGACATGAACACAATGAATGCTCCTTGGAAGGAGCACTTCAAGAATATCTTCAAACAAAACTAAGTCCTCAACATGAGAGACCTCAACCTCAAACACAAACACGGAAGTTGTTGGAAAAGCTCAGCAGATCTGCCAGTATCCGTGAAGAGAACTCAGAGTTAAAGTTTCGGGTCTGGTGAGCCTTTCTCAGAACTGATGGTAGCTCAGAAAATGTAGAAATACGCCGAAGATAGGGTGGAGGGAGGGAGTGAGGAGTGAACAATAGATGGAGAAAGAGCCCAAAGAGAGAGAAGAACAGTTGGACAGAAAAAGAAGTCAAAAACAATCTAGCAAAGAGGCCGAATAGCTGTTAATGGAGGCTCTTAGTGGCTAACAATAGGTAGTGTGTAATGGCAGACTATGTGATATCAAGACCTGGTGTGTGGGGTGGAAGGCTAGGATATGGGAAAGTTCAGGCCCTCAAATTATTGAACTCGATATTGAGTCCAGAGGGCTGCAGAGTCCCCAAGTGGAAAATGAGGTGTTGTTCTTACAGCTTGCGCTGAGCTTTGCTGGAAAACTGCAGCAAGTCTGACACAGAGATGATCAGGGAATAAGGTGATGTGTTAAAGTGGCTGATAACTAGAAGCTCAGGGTCATTTTTACAAACAGACCACAGATGTTCTGTGAAGCAGTCACTCTGTCTATGCTTCATTTCCCCAATGTAGAGGAGACCAGATTGTGAGCAGTAAATGTAGTAGACTAGATTGTGAGAAGTGCATGTAAAATGGAAGGTATGTTTGGGCCCTTGGATATTGAAGAGGGAGGAAGTAAATGATCAGGTGCTACACCTTCAGTGGTTGAAAGGGGAAGCACTGTGGGGATGTTAGGGGGGTGTGGGGTTGTTGGGAGTGAAGGATGAGTGGGCCAGGGTGTCCCAGAGAGAATGATCCCTGTGGACAGTGGACAAGGGAGGGAAGGGGAATATGTGTCTAGTGGTGGCATCTTGCTGGGGTTGGTGGAAATAGTGGCTGATGATCTTCTGAATGTGGATCCTGGTAGATAAGGATACAGAGAACCCTATCACTGTTGTGGAAGGAAAGAGGGTGTGAGGGCAGAAGTGAAGGAGATGGGTCGGACCCAATTGAAGGCTCTACCGATAACAGTTCTGGGAATCCTTGTTTGAGGAAGAAGGTGGATATTTTGGAGGCTCCCTTTTTGAAGTTGGCCTCATTGGAATATGTGACAGAGACAGAAGAACTGGGAGAATGGAATGGAATATTTACAGAAAGCGGGGTGTGAGGATGTATAGTCCAGGTAGCTGTGGGAGTTGGTGAGTTTATAGTGGATAATAGTAGTCAGCCCGTCCCCAGAAATGGAAACAGAGATATCGAAGAAGGGAAGGGAAGAGTCGGTGATAGACCAGGTGAGGGCAGAGTGGAAATTGGAAGCTAAATCGGTCAACTTAGCAGCACTGATTATATCATCGATATATTGGAAAAACAGTTGTGAATGTGGGGCCAGAATGGGACTGGAATAAGGAATGTTCCACATACCCCACAAAGAGACAGGCATAACTTGGGCTGTGGTCACCCCTCTGACCTGAAGAAAATGAGACGGGTTAAAAGAGAAGTAGTTGAGGGTGAGGATGAGCTCAGCCAAGTAGAGGAGGAGGATTGTTATGGGGACAGATCTGGCCTTTGCTCCAGGAAGAAGCAGAGAGCTGTGAGACCATCAGATGGGGAATGGATATGTAAAAGGATTGCACGTCCATAGTAAAGAGGAGGCGGCTGGAAACTGTAAACTGGTGTAAAGTGTCAGAGGAATCATGGATGCAATGGGTAGGGACTGTATCGGGGAGGAAAGACTGAGTCGAGAGTGTGGTGCTGAAAAAGCACAGCAGGTCAGTAGCATCCGAGGAGCAGGAGAATTGACATTTCAGGCATAAGCCCTTCAGGATTCTTGATGACGGGCTTATGTCTGAAACATCAACTCTCCTGCTCCTCGGATACTGCCTGACCTGCCGTGCTTTTCCAGAACCACACTCTTGACTCTGATATCCAGTATCTGCAGTCCTCACTTTCTCCTCTGAGAAAAGACTGAGTCAAGGTGAGAAGAGATGAGTTCTGTGAGGCAGGAGCAGGCTGAAACAGTGGGTCTGCCCGGGCTGTCCTGTTTATGAATTTTTGGAAGGAGGTAAATGTGAGCTGTGTGGGTCTGGGGTCTATCAGCTTAGAGGCAGTTGGGGGGAGATGATTAGATGAAATGCGGTGAGTGACTGTAGTTGATAGGGTAGACTGATGTGCTATGCTAGGTTCATGGTCCAGGGGAAGATAGGAGGAGGTATCTGAGAGCTAGCGCTCAGCCTCTGCAATGTAGAGTTTAGTACACCAGACTACAACAGCACCACCCTTATCAACAGGCTTAATAACAAAGTCAGGGTTGTATCTAAGCACATGGAGTGCAGTCAGTTTAAAGTAAGTACAGGTTGGATTGGGTGATGGGGACAGAGAAATTGAGGGAACCAATGTCACATCAACAGTTCTCAATGAACAGATTGAGTGCAGGTAAAAAGCCAGAGGGAGGCATCCAGGTGGAGGGAGAGTATTGGAGCTGGGCAAAGAAGTCTGTGGGACAGGGAGAGGACTTTTGTCCAAAGAAATGGGCACAGAGGTGAAGACAACTGAGGAAGAGTTTGACATTACGTCATGCCTGAAATTCATTAAAGTGGGGGTCATAGAGGGATCCACACACATCATCTATTGCATCCGCTACACCTGATGTGGCCTCCTCTATATTGGGGAGACGGGCCGCCTACTTGCGGAACGCTTCAGGGAACACCTCTGGGACGCCCGGACCAACCAACCCAACCACCCAGTGGCTCAACACTTTAACTCTCCCTCCCACTCCACCGAGGACATGCAGGTCCTTGGACTCCTCCATCGGCAGAACATAACAACATGATGGTTGGAGGAAGAGCGCCTCATCTTCCGCCTGGGAACCCTCCAACCACAAGGGATGAACTCAGATTTCTCCAGTTTCCTCATTTCCCCTCCCCCCACCTTGTCTCAGTCGATTCCCTCGAACTCAGCACCGCCCTCTTAACCTGCAATCTTCTTCCTGACCTCTCCGCCCCCACCCCACTCCAGCCTATCACCCTCACCTTGACCTCCTTCCACCTATCACATCTCCATTGCCCCTCCCCCAAGTCCCTCCTCCCTACCTTTTATCTTAGCCTGCCTGGCACACTCTCCTCATTCCTGATGAAGGGCTCTGGCCCGAAACGTCGAATTTCCTGTTCCTTTGATGCTGCCTGACCTGCTGTGCTTTAACCAGCAACACATTTTCAGCACTGGATAAAGTAGACTAATTCCCAAATATCAGGAACCTCCCCTCACCCTAGTTAGTAGACATCAACAATGACATTCAACATTGCTTCCATTTGTCTATCTGAGGACAAAAATGATGACAAAGACCTTAAAACTGTCACAAAGTTCATGATCTTCAGGAATAGTAGTGTTACAAACTAACCCTTCCACCTGAGTCCCACATAATCAATGTACAGCAGATACTTTAAACCCCTTGGGAAATATCACTTGCAAAGGCATTGCAAAATCCTGTAAATCCACGGGTTATGTAGGCACTCCAACATCAGTGTCGAGAGTGTGATGCTGGAAAAGCACAGCAGGTCAGGCAGCATCCGAGGAACAGGAGAATCAATGTTTCAGGAATCCTGATGAAGGGCTTATGCCCAAAATTTTGATTCTCCTGCTGAGACCTGATGAAAGCTTATGCCCAAAATGTCGATTCTCCAGCTCCTCGGATGTTGCCTGACCTGCTGTGCTTTTCCAGCAACACACTTTCGACACTGATCTCCAGTATCTGCAGTCCTCACTATCTCCTACTTCAACATCAGTGTCATTTTTCAGGCAACAGCCTCAGCATTAGGCACCAGTTGTGATCAATTGTGTTTGGTGGGTAAGCCATATTATCTGCATGCCTCACACAAGTCTTTCAAACAAGCTGTTCCATTTCAGCAAATGAAGTGGTTACTGAGAGTGCAGTGGAAAAACTTCAAGGATATCCTCAAGGCCTCTCTGGAAATATGTAACTCGTGGGAATATCAAATCCAAGACCACCCAAGCTGAAGAGGAAGGAACCAACATTTTGAACGTTTCCGACATTCCTTGATGGACACCAAATGCAAACAGCAGAAGGAGCATGCAAAACCCCAAATATTCTACCCACACACTTAAACGAACACCACTTGTCCCACCCTTACCAGCACTTATGGATCCAGCATTGGATTATTTAGTCATTTCAGCACTCAGAAATATATAAGATTCTGAAGGGGACTTGACAGAGTAAATGCTGAGAAGAAGTACCTCCTTATGGGAGAAACTAGGGGCATATTTTCAAAATAAGGAGTGTAACATTTAAGATGGAAATTAGAAAGGATTTCATCTCTCAAACGGCCAGTAGTACTTGGAATTCCCATCTTCAGTAGAGCGTAAAGCCAGCCTACTTTTAGGAGAGGCAAGAGTTCATAAGCCATTGAATTGTTAAAAGGATGAGCCATTTAAGAAGGTTACATAAGTTGCAGAAAGCAGCAAAATGTAGCTCCCAGGGTCATTTTCTGACTTTCTTGGTTTAGGCCTGGCTATTAGCATTGCCTTGCACCAGATTTTAGCCATCTAGCTGGCCATTCTCCAGCTATTGTTTTGCCAATGGGCCAATTTGGTCCAGAAAGTCTGATGGGATGCTATCCATCCTGGCAGATTTGCCCATTTTTAATTCTAGGGTTCGAGACCAACAGCCAGTTCCACAAAGGTAAAGTTTTCTCAAAATGGGACTACTCACAATTGTTTCTCTGAGTTTCTTTTTTCTGATTGTATTGTTTATCAAGCAATCTGTTTGGGTTGGCCAGTGGTTTGGCAGCGACAGCATCTTTCAGACCTATTGCAGCAATCGCCACAGCTCCTTTGACAGAGAATCATGGAAGGCTCGACCTGACTCTTGCAAAGAAACAACATTGGAAGAAACAGACTAAACGGTGCCCTTATGTTTTGCAATTCTTAATGTTTTTGTAACTCACCATGGCTACTTTGACAACGTCTTCCAAACCCACAACCTTGGCTATTTAGAAAGACCAAGGCAGCTGGAAATTAGAGACATCATAATTTGAAATCACACACATTCCTGACTTCCTGGAAGCATATCACTGCCACTCCTTCATCGTCGTCGGATCAAAACCCTGTAACTCCTTAATTAACAGTGATTTAGGAGTACCGTAACCTTACATAGACTCACAGTTCAAGGCAGCGGCTTGTTGCCATTATTTCAAGGACGATTAAAGATGGGCAATAAATGCCAGTTGTGTCAAGAAAAAAAATGAACAAAATGAAAAAAAAATCATCTTGCGCATTTTCCATCAGTTTCTTGTGTTTGTTCAACACATGCTAAAGAAAAGCTGCCAAACTTTTTGGCAATAAATTAGTGTTATTACTGGGACTGTGATTTCTTATTTACTGCAACCACCCTTTTTTAAAATATGACATGGAAAGAATTGCAAAAATTTTCTCCACAACTGGACAACAAAAATTGTCAATTCCCTCCAGATACTAAAGCCACTGCTCATTGCTGCAGCATCTGGGTTTCAGTTTGAGATGGTAAACTGGCTTCACATCAGATAAAGAACGGGAAAGGTTCTGGCACATTGTATGGTCAGGTCAGAGGCCTCATCTGTCACAGGTTTTATCAGAGCTTGAAGATGCTTGAAGAACAATCCAAAATATTTGACAATGCAATTTTGCAATTAATGGAAATTTTGTCCATCTACATTTTAAGCTCAACTTTGGACATCTGGCTTTTTTTAGCATGTGGTAGGAATGCATTTGTCAGTGTCACAAAGCAGAAATTTCACAAAACCCGAAGCCAATGGCTCGGGGCAGACACTGAAAACTGGAAAATTTGACCTCATCCATTTCATTAGAAATCCTGGATTGAGGCTGATATTTTAGATTGTTTCAAAATAGTATGATTCAGAATGAGTCCCACTCTCAGACAAATAGAAGGTAAGAACTAAGCTGGCTCCTTACTTTTCCCATCTGGAATGGACCACAGAGAAATTAGAGAACTTTTGTGGCTCTTAAAGAGGCTGAAACATTTTGTTATTTCATTGTTTGTTGTTTTTCAGCAGATGTTTACCACAGACTTATTATAGTTGATTTCAATGTTTCTTTTTCTCCTAACAGATTGGGTGATATCTACTATTGTGAAATATTGTGTGTGAATTAAAGACAAAGCCAACTTTAATTTTAAGGCATTTTAGCACAACAGGATGAACTAAAAAAAAGTAAAAGTGCTTACAACTCAAACTTTCATGGGTTATCTATGTCAAAATCCCATGTAAACCAGCAAGTGAATATTGGGCATTACTTTTGAAATTTTGCAATCATCGTATTTCATGCAAGATAGATACAAATGTTAATAAAAGCATGAAGAGGAATCAGCAGCTACTAGTGATGGGTTGTTTCCAATCACCATAGTGCATTTTCCATCAGTTTCTTTAAGTAAATATTGGCTACAGTTATGAAAACGGACCACAACCTCAAGTTACTTATGGATTATTGAACTTTAAGTGAAACATGTGTTTTTTTTAAAAAAAGGAAACAACATGAAACACTGGCTGATAATGTAAATTCAATGGCTTTCTAAAATCCCTAGGAAGTGTCACATCAGAATGTCAAGGGAACATCAGGCAGCGTCACTTCAAAGGAAAGGATGCTGTTCAAAAAGCTGAATGTTGATGTCCTATGGGTTGTGTCCCAGATTAAAAATATGATGTGATTTGAAAGAAAGGTAGCTCTGGGCAAAACAAAAACATGTTTGTGTTTTGCCTGACATTGCATACACAAGCAGGGTGGTTACAAACCAACTGTGACCCTTACGGGTTAGTGTGTTTGCTAGTAGTTCAAGTTACACTAAGTTGTGCTGTGAATAGACAACTGAGAATTTTCAGTAAAGATTTTGTACATACGGCTAAAAGGAAATTGTAAAGGATATAGGCAATGGCTAAGAAATTGGAAAAACTCATGAGATTGCCAGTGAAGAGCTTCTCGATGTGAAGAGTGTGAAGTCCCACTTTCAAACTAAGTGTTGAAAGCAACTCTTACACGTGAGCACAAGAGGCCTATTTGCATGTACAGAACAACCTCGATTATCTGAATGAAATGGGCGAACAGTATTTTGTTTGGCTAACTGATTGTTCAGATAACAGATAACATTTTTTATCAGCCCTTGAGATCTGGTTTGGATAATCCGAAATTCAGACAATTGACTTTCGGATAACCGAGGTTGCTCTGTATTGTTATTGCATTATTAATTAATCTTGCTTCATTAATATGCAGTTTCCCATGCTTCCATCCTCCGGACAGCTATGAAAGAGCAACAATTCTGAAAACGAAATTCAAAACAGTTACCTGGCTATGCCATCTCACCACATGCTTCTGCACATCTCCATTTTGGACACCAGGCACCAACATCTCCTAGCAGACTCCACAGGCAGCAGCGGTACACATCTGGCACCCAGAGACTTTTGCATCTGACACATGCTAGCCTCAACACAGCATCATGGCAAATCTCTGATCCACTTACGGTAAGATTTTTCATTTAAATGCTACACTTTGGAGCACACTGGCGCTTTTTATTAGAATGCTGCTGCAAGGACATTTTGCACACAGGCACCCATCTCATGTATTCGATGCTGCATCTCAGGACTGCTCGTTCACTCTGTTCACTTTGTGAGTCTTTTGATGCCCACAGCATCGCTGCCTTGCCTTGTCCTTTGGCACTTTGCCCATTCAGCCAGATCTTACGTCTCAGTAATTCCATCTGACCTTGCTCTTTAACACACTCACCTTATCATGTTTGTCAGTCATGCGGTACAGCAACTATCTCACAGCTACAGCATATTCCAAAAACCAATATCGGAAACACATTCCACATGCATCAACCAAATGCCTCAGACTCATAGTCTAAGGGGAGCAGTCCTCAGTTAAATCAAGGTGGGGGTGGGGGGGGGGCGTGGTTTGCTGCCAGCCTCGGCATCTTGATACAATAAATAAAGGACATTATTCAATCTCATTACAGGGCCTTGGGCAGTCCATCAACTGCTTGGGATGGACATTACCAGCACTACAGTCAGGGGAGTCAGTTAGGGTTGAACTTCTTTACCAGGCTGAGCTGAGACTTTCAATGTCTCTTTCACAGTACAGATTGAGGTCATCTGTAATCATCACATTATGCATGTGAAATGTATGCAATGTCAAACTGTGTGGGATGCAAATGCTGGTTACAAGCAAACTTCACCATGTAATTAGCCATTGCAGATAGAAGGTCTAATCTCTGTGGAATAGAAGTGACCTCGAAAGTGGTGACCTCGAAAGTAGCATTTTCAGAGCATAAAGCACAAAGATTCTGCAGTATCTCTGCAGTTGGCTGCACAAAGGCCTGGAAATAATTCCTTCTCTCTTTGACCTATTAGTATTCACCAACATGCAGTGATGTCTTTCTTGGGCAATGTGGAGCTAGGAGAGCAAGGTCTCAGTACCACAAAGCATTTACAATCTCCTACTATCTCTTTGCGACATGACGACTGCTGCATTCATCAGAATGAGGTCCCATGTCGCAGTTCCATGCAGAAGTATTCCATGGCTGTCCTTGTCAGAGTGTTCCTCGTCCCACTGTAGGAATACACTATCACAGGACTGTACCGACTGCTGAAGCAGGGCGTGCACATGGAAGGAGTAGGTGACTATCCTAGCTGGGTGACAAGTGTGCTAATGGTTTACATAATTGGCCCCTGTGTGGGTTTTCTCAGTCCTCGACCCACAAGTATACAAAGACCAACACTGATGCAATTTCTGCCAGATCATTCAACTTTATCACATATCCTCATGGCAAAGTCATTGCTACAGCCCTGACAGTACACTGTGGCAACATAGCTGCTTTCTCCCTGGCACAAGGTGGGACAGACTGTATACACATCTCATTGAGAGGGCCATATCATAGCATAACTAGAAAAGGGGCAAATGATCTGTGATCATTTATTAGAAGTTTGCACAAGGTAGCCTGGGAGTTGTTATGATGTCCATACTCTTGAGAACTTTTATGATCCTGCTGCACCTAAAGGGCTCGATTTCTTATATGGATGGTGACTGGGAGACAAGGCTGATGACTATGGCTGATGACTCAGTTACACAATTGCATGACTGAATCCAAAATTAGATGCAACACTGCCTATTCTTCAACAAAGACCATAGTGGACTGAAAGAGAGGTGTGCTGAAGATAAACTTCAGATGCTTGGATGTGTCTCAGCAGCCTTGCTGTATAATCAATGCATGCTGTGCTCTTCACAATTGCAACAGACAAGTGGGAGATGTCATTAAAGCTGAAGAGTAATGAGAGCAAGAATAGTATTCTGCAGAGGAAAATGAGGACATTGAGCAGGAGGAACATTAACCCTGCATGATACAGTGCAGCAATGTTAAGCATAACATTTGGGCGGCACGGTGGCACAGTGGTTAGCACTGCTGCCTCACAGCGCCAGGGACCTGGGTTCAATTCCCGCCTCAGGTGACTGACTGTGTGGAGATTGCACGTTCTCCCCGTGTCTGCGTGGGTTTCCTCCGGGTGCTCCGGTTTCCTCCCACAGTCCAAAGGTGTGCGGGTCAGGTGAATTGGCCATACTAAATTGCCCGTAGCGTTAGGTAAGGGGTATATGTAGGGGTATGGGTGGGTTGCGCTTCGGCGGGTCGGTGTGGACTTGAAGGGCCGAAGGGCCTGTTTCCTCACTGTAAGTAATCTAATCTAAAAAAAATAACAAGCTATATGGGACTTAATTCACACCCAGTTGTAGAAGATGAGAGCTGGATTCAGTGACAATATATTTGTCCAAATGTTTAGCAGTCTGTTTTGGATCTGACATCAAAGGCAGCTTCAGTTTGCTGAATGAACATGAATGCATTGAAGCATTTTAAAGATTTCCTGTACGTGACAGTCCCGCATTGAATAGTGACAAGGTGCTGAGGTACACAGGCTATTGGGAAAAAGTAGCACTGACTTAGACAGGGTTGTAAGATGGGATGTGGCTAAGGATAGATAAGCTATGTGGCTTTGTTCTTAAACAGCAATCAATGTATTGAAGTAATTCACAAAATATACTGAGATAAAACCATCCAAACCCATGACCATTTCCATCTTGAAAGACATGAGCAGGACGTACATGGTAAAATTGTCAACTGCAAGTTCCCCTCCAAGCCACTCAACGTCCTGACTTGGAAATAATTGGTGTTCCTTCACTGTTGCTGAGTCCAGTTACTGGAATTCCCCTCCTAAGGACATTGTGGGTCTACCTACACCATGTGGACTGCAGTGGTTAAAGAAGGCAGCTCACCAAGACCAATTAGGGGCTGGCAATTAACGCTGGCCAGCCAGTGACATCCATATCCCACAAGAGAATAAAATAAAATGAAAGGCAAAAATATACAACAGAATCTTTTGCCACTTGGTCGTTAAGTGCAAACAGAATGTCATGGTTTATTCAGCAGCTCTTAACTCACCCAAACTCTTGCCTTTGTTTTGACACGTCCAGCCCAACACAATGCTGAAATGAATTGAGAATAAGTAATCAGGGTTGACCACAGGAAATCCGAGCAGTAAACTTAGTAAACGATGCAGCCCTACTTAGCTTGTTTTGCTTCACCTATGATCATTTTTAACATATTGTGGCCCTAGGGAGAATCCATTGCTGAAACCAACCTCATCAAGATAGCTCTTCGAGTAGAAAGTGAGGTCTGCAGATGCTGGAGATCAGAGCTGAAAATGTGTTGCTGGAAAGCACAACAGGTCAGGCAGCATCCAAGGAACAGGAGATTCGACAATTTGGGCATAAGCCCTTCTTCAGGAACCTGAAGAAGGGCTTATGCCCGAAATGTTGAATCTCCTGTTCCTTGGATGCTGCCTGACCTGCTGCGCTTTTCCAGCAATACATTTTCAGCTCATCAAGATAGCTGTCAAAGCTCTTTACCTGACCGGGCTTTCATTCATTTTTAGTTCATGCATAAGATCAGCTATTAATTCAGATTTTCCAAATGCAGGCTTCTGTCACTCAATCTGACTCACTAGTCATGTATTTCAAGAAAGCAAACTTACTCTTCAAGGTATTGACCTCCCAGCATGTATTTCTAACAGATGAAGTTCTTGAAAGGATATTGTAATATTTGTCCTATGTGTTCATATAAATAACCAGTAGAGGGCAATGAATCAACATACTGGAACATTGCAAGGCACTTTGATCATTAACATTTCTTAAGCAAAAATAAGGACTGTGCATTCTGGAAATCAGAAATACAAATTGCTGGAAAAACAGGTCTGGCAGCATCTGTGGAGAGAAAGCAGTGTTAATGTTTAGGGTCCAACAACTCTTCTTCAGAACATTCTGAGAGGAGAAACATTAATTCCACTTTCTCGCCATAGATGCTGCCAGACCCACTGAATTTTTAAACTAATTTTTAGTAAGTTGATTCATTTGCATCTAGTATGATTTTGTTGTACTGTAATACAAGCTTTGGTCAGACTTCATAGAACTGTTAATCTATGTTTATTGTTACACTGTACATGATGATAAGGCGATAGAACAACATGCTCTGATCTGTGCAGGGGCCAGCCTCTTAGTAGGACATGGGGACGTAATTACTGCTGTCAAAGTGACATCACAGATGACCTCAGAGTATTATCTACCTATTCATTGCTCCATACACCAGTTAAGAACAACTTATCTTTCCAACCATTCAGTGACAAATAGTACAGTACTCCTTACACGGTCATTGGGATTGATATTCTGAACAAAAAAGGCTAACTATCGCACAACAGTAAAAAATGCAAGACAGAACTGAGTATATAATTTGGGGAGTCTTGCCAAAGAAACCATTAACAGATTCAGGCAGCATGAGATTGACCTCTCTTCTTTAGTTTTGTGCACCGAGTTGCCTATGGAGACAGAGCGCACTGTGTCTTCCAGTAGCCGTGTTGCCTTCTGTGACTGGTAGGCATCTTTTTCGGGGGGTTACTTGACAAGAGTGCAAGCATCCCCTACAAAGATAACATTTTCATTTAATTTGATATGTTTCTGTCGATGTTTTGTTGCAGTGCCTTTTAGTGGGGCTGTCATTTTTAATTATGTTGCTGTGCTGTTGTAGGAGACATTGTGAGCTTTTGCAGTGCACCTGGTACATTATATACATAACTGCCACTCAGTCGTAGAGACACTTTTCAAGCAGACTGTTTTGACCTGGATTGTATTGAGCTTTTTTTTATGTTGTGGCGGCTATATTCATAAAGATAAGTGTTGAATATTCAATCACAGTCCTGAAATATGCTTTGTCAATGGCAGACTGGCTTTGAGAGTCATGAGGTGAGTTACTCACTGCACAATTCCAGATGATAGTATTTATTTGACTGGTCCACTTCATTTTCTGGTCAATGGTAACCCAACAGGACATTCATAGCTGAAGATTTAGAGATTATAATGTCATTGAATATTGATGGAAATTGTTAAATTCTCATATATTAGAAATTATTACCGTCTGGAAATAGTGTGGCATGAATATTACTTGCCCATTATCAGCCAAAGCTTCAATGTTGTCCAGGTCATCCATGCTGCATGAAGAACTATGAGTAGTACTCAATACTGTAGTCAGTGAATGTCCTCACTTCAGACTTCAGTGTCATTGATTAAGTAACTGAAGATGGTTGGAACTCCTACAGTGATCTTCTGGAGCTAATATCATTGATCTCCAATAATTACAACCATCTTCGTTTGTGCTAGAGACTCAAACCAGTGGAGAATTGACCCCACTCACCAATTCCCATTGATTTGAATTTTGCTGGGTCTCCTTGATGCCACACTCTGTCAAATGCCTGCCGTGATGTTGAAGACAGTCATTTCTGCCTCACTTCCCGAGTTCAGCTCATTTGTCTGTGCTTGGGCCAAGGTAGTAATGAGATCAGAAGCTGAGTATCCCAGGCAACACCTCAACTGAGAATTAGTGAGCCAATTATTACTGTGTAGCACCACTTGATATTATGCTGAAAACACCTTAAACACTACATGTTAGTGCTAATTCTAGTTAGCTTAATTTCTCTGTTTTTTTCATTTACAGATGACAAAATCAGTATAAGCTTTTCTTCATAACTTCAGGGCAAAAAGAAATCTCAGAACCAAGACCTGTCACTCTCACTCTCACTCTCTATCTGTCTCCATTCTCTCCCAACACCACCACAACCATAACCCCATGAATTTGTACAGGTTCAGAAAGAAATATCTAATTTGCTCATTGAGGTATTGCACTTCCAACTAGCTGGTAATGTCTAGGAAAGACGTGGATTCCGGATATAGATTAAAAGAAAGCTTAGGAACATAGTGCAGAATAGTACAGGCCCTTTGGCCCCCAATGTTGTGCTGGCCTTTTATCCCACACGAAGATCAGACTAACCTACATACCCTTCAATGTATTAATTTCCATGTGTCTATCCTAGAGTCACTTAAAAGACCATAATATATCTGACTATACAACCACTGCTGGCATTGCATTCCGTACACCCACAACTCTCTGAGTAAAGATAAGGTCATTTAAGTTTCATTTTTTTAAAACTTCATTAGATCAAGGCTATAACGCAGGTCTGCAAACCAAATTCCACTCTAATCATCAATCAGGTATGCCTGTTCTCAACAGTCCTTCTTTGAAGGCTGAAGGTCTGCCTGTTTAACATATCAGGTCCCAGCTCCAATCCCCTCCTGCACTGGTGCCAATTAATGCAGCAGGTAAAAGTGAAAATGCTCCGCCAGGACTCGGGATATCTAGCTCCTATCATAGTTATGTCACAATTTCACCAGAGCAGCCATATATTTTGCTGAATAATCTACTATAGTTCTTTATGGTTGGGCTACCATCTACTAAAAAGATGTCATACAGGTGTCAGGTACGGAATCTCCTACACATTACCAATGATAAAGATAGGAAGGAGACTGTGATCCTACAATCACAATTTAAGCAGTTGTCAAAGATGAGCAAGCAGTACCTCAAAAGTACTAGTCTCTGGATCACTCCCTGTGCTATGATTAGATGAGATTCTACAGTGTGGAAACAGGTCCTTCAGCCCAACACGTCCACACCAACCCTCTGAAGAGTAACCCAACCAGACCCATTTCCTGGAGAAAACCCACACAGACATGGGGAAAATGTGCAAACTCCACACAGACAGTCACCCAAGGCTTGAATCAAACCTGGACCCTGGTGCTGTGAGACAGCCGTGCTAATTACTGAGCCACCATGCCACCCTACATGCAACTGAATCCAGGAAGAGAATAATAAGGCAGATGAATGAAAGATCGTGCAGTGGTGTAGGCATCAAATTCTTGGAGAACTGAGACTAGCTCTGAGGGAGATGATATCTGTACAACCCAAACAGGTTGAATCTGAAATGAGCCAGGACTGAGCTTCTGGTAGGGAATTCTGCTTGTTTGGGAAGCTTTAAACTAACAATTGGAATGTGGGAACTAGAAGAGAATATTAGATAGTAATATCAGGGTACTGGGACAGGTGGTAGCACTAGAATAAAGAATAGTAAATTAATAGAGGAAGTTGAAGTAAGGAATAAATTAAAACTTTCTGTGTCAGGGTTACATTCCATGCATGTGACTGAACCAAGTATAATAAATAAGATTGGTGAGCTACAGATGGGAGTTGAGAAAAATAAATGGTAAGTAAAGAAAGATTACGAAAAAGGACTGGGCGTTAACTTAAAGGGAAATCCCCAAAAAGTGGTGAAAGGCAGAGTGGAATTGATTACAGACCAAACTTCAATTTACACGTGAAGGCTACAGCATGGCTGAGGTACAAAATGAATGTTTTGGATATATCTTTACCAAGGAAGCAGAGGTTTCTCAGCCCATGGGGATAGAGGAGGAAATTCAGTTACAAAAATGGTTCAAAATTAATAAGGAGATGGTATTAGGTAAACTGTTGGTACTTGAGGTTGACAAGACAACATGACCAGATAAAATGCAAGATTAAAACATAGAACATATGTTCTATGAGCTCAGAGTGGAATTTCAGAGGAACTCGCCACAATATTTCAATCTTCCCTGGAGTGAAAGACAGCCTTTTTTTTATTTTGCTGTATTTTTAATTGTGGACTATTTTAATGCCAAAGATTGCCAAAAGATTACTGTAAGTTTTAAAAGCAAAATAACCTGACATTCATAGTAAACACTGTTTACACAACTGCTGTAGGAGGAGAAGGCAGAGAGGAGGTGGAGCCAGTCCAGCTGGAGAATCATCCAAAAACAAATTGCTAATTTATCTGTGGACTAGCAACCACTTATTGATAACAAAGGCCTTCTGCTTTCAAACAACAATGTGATTGGTTTCCCGGTAGCTGAACAGCTAGGGCTCTGAACAAGACAGGGAGAAGCCATTAGATCTCCATCAGCTGAGGTGTTCTCTCTGCTCTCTGCAGTAAAAGCCACTTTAAGTCTGAAGAAAACAGTTCACCTTTCCGTCAGCAGTTGTTGTATGCTGAGGCTTTTCATTAATAAGTTAAAATAAGTTTTAATAAGTGTGAACCTGCCTGTTATGAACCAGACCAGGTCTTCTCACGAATATTTTAAGAAGGTGGACTAAACCCTAACTATTTCTTATTTTAAAAGGCAAACGTAAAGTGTTTCAGGTGCAATATGACTGGTCAACTACTCGGTGTTAAGCAAAACACAAATTATTTACACACTGTAGTTAAAAAAGAGGAATTTAGAGTAAATTAACAGATTGGAAAATTAACAGAATTACAGTACCCATTACTAATTAAATGTTCCAATATAGTAACACCACATAAACACACTCCTTGGCAAAAAGGAAAATTCAGACACCGATTTTCATATGCAGTTCTCCAATCCAAGAGGGAAAAAAGTCAAGAGAAAATTCAGAGAGTGTGGCAGCCAGGAGGCATTCACTGAAGATTCCAACTTTTCTGAGTCCCCAATAGCTTCTGATATTACTGAAAAAGCTGAAACCCAGAAATCTGGATCTGTAAGAGCTGGCCACACTCATTCAGGCTGTTTAAAAAAAACTCAAGACCTCCCAATTTGTTTACTCAAGTCATCTTCAGTAGGCAGTTCAGCATCTCTGCCTTACAACATCTCTGCAAAACAAAAACACCGGGACAACATAACCTCTTAAATGGACAGAATCATCACAAGTCACTTTCTGTCTCCTGCAAACCAATGAAAGCAGCTTGGGAAAGAAAGACAGGGAAAGTAGTGTTCTGATCAGCCAATCCTGTGACCAGAGAGCGTTGGTGGAAATTTACGAAGTGCTCAGAGGATTGGACAGGCAGCCAGAGAATCTGTTCCCACTTGTAGATGGAGTAACAACAAAATTGCCACAGATTTGCAAAAGAAGCACGTGCAATGTGAAAAAAATGTTTTCACTCTGTGAGGTGTTCAGGTTTGGAATGTACTATCTGGAACTGTAGTGGAGGCACATTCAATTGAGGCATTCAAAAAGACTTTATATTATCAGTTAAATAAAAATGGGCAGGGTTATGGGGAAAGAGTGAGAAAATATCACCAAGTCCCAATGCTCATTCAGAGAGCCTGTGCTGCAACAAAACAATTCTGTACTTTTTTGTAACAAGTATATAAATGGAAGCAGCAGGTTGAATTTTCTAGGATATCACCCTATTGATGCCGGCTGCATATAGGGACCTGCATATTATCACCACCTCCTTGAGCTTGTGGAGCAATAACTGAGTGAAAGGAGAATGAGGTGCCTGGTGTCATTGGACTCTTTGGTTAAACAGGGAAAGTGTGAAGAAATAGTTATCTGCTGTATTTTGGAAATCCTATCAATCAGCTCCTGGTGTGGTCACAGCCCCAGAGACATTCTGATGCTGACAACAGTGCCTCACAATTCTGCAAATAGGGGACTGCTGCATTTGTACTGGATGCTCTCAATAGACTTGGGTCACCAAGGTTGGGAACTCAAAGTCCTGGGTTGTTCAATTTTCAGAAAAAAAAACAGATGGAAAGGAATGGGAGGTGGGAATAGTGTTGCTTGTTGAGGAGGAGATTAACACAATAGTAAGGGAGGACATGAGCCTGGATGATGTGGAATCTGTATGGGTGGAGTTGCGGAACACCAAAGGGAAATAGACATAAGTGGGCGTTGTGTACATGCCTCCAAACAGTAGTTGTGATGTTGGGGACATCCGAGAGTGGGTTTTGTGTAATGAGAGAGGATTAATTAGCAACATTGTGATGTGAGATCCTTTGGGGAAGAGTGGACATAATATTAAGATGGAGAGTGACACGATTAAATCTGAAACTAGGGTTCTGAACTTAAAGAAAGCTAACTTGGATTGTATGAGGCATGCACTGGCTAGGATAAACTGGACATGGATACTTAAGGGGTTGACGGTTGATGATAGGCAATGGCAGACATTTAAAGAACACATGGATGAACTTCAAGAATAGTACATCCCTGTCTGGCATAAGTGTAAAACCAGGAAGCTAGCTCAACCATGGCTAACAAGGGAAAACAAGCATTAAAGTCAAAGAAGAAGCACATAAATTAGCCAGAAAAAGCAGCAAATCCAAGGACTGGGAGAAATTTAAAATTCAGCAGAGGAGGACAAAACGATTAGTTCAAAAAGGGAAAGTAGAATATGAAAGTAAGCTTGCACAGAATATAAAAACTGACTGCAAACATTTCTGTAGATGTGTGAAAAGAAAACAACTGGTGAAGACAAAGTTAGAATCAGGTGAATTCATAATGGACAACAAAGAGATGGCAGACCAGGTGAACAAATACTTAGAATCTGTTATCACTAAGGAGGACACCAATAACCTTCAGGAAATGTGAGGGAACATGGGGTCAAGCATGAACAAGGAACTGAAGGAACTCCTTCATAGTCAGGAAATTATATTGGGGAAATGATGGGATTAAAACCCAATAAGTCTCCAGGGCCTGATGCTCTGTATCTCAGAGTACTTAAGGAAGTGGCCTGAGAAACAGCAGATGCACTGGCGATCATTTTCCAGCATTCTGTAGACTCTGGAAGAGTTCCAATAGACTGGAGGATAGCTAATGTAACTCCACTCTTTAAGAAAGGAGGGAGACAGAAAATGGGGAATTATAGGCTGGTTAGCATTAATCCCGTTGGTGGTGGTGAAAATGCTGGAGTTAATCATTAATGATGCAATAACAGAACACTTGGAAATGGCAACAGAATTGAATCTAGTAGGCATTGATTCACTCAGGGAAATCATGCTTGACAAATCTTCTGGATTTGTTTGAGATATGACCAGTAAAATACTCAATCGTGAACCAGTAGATGTTGTATATCTTGACTTTCAAAAAGCTTTGACAAGGTTCCACATAAGAGATTGGTAAGGAAAGTTAAAACTCATGGTATCAGAGGTAATGTATTGCCATGGATAGAGAACTAGTTGGCAGGCAGGAAGCACAGAGTTGGAATAAAGGGGTCCTTTTCAGCATGGCAAGCAGTGATGAGTGGGGTGCTATAGGGTTCAGTGCTGGGACTGCAGCTGTTCACAATATACATTAATGATTTAGACGAAGGAATTGAAGCAATATCTCCAAATTTGCAGATGACACTAAGCTGGATGGCAGTGTGTGCTATGAGGAGAATGCTAAGAGGTTGTAGGGCAACGTGGACAGATTGACTGAGTGGACAAACATGAGGGTATCCACTTTGGTCAAAAAAAGAGGAAGGCAGAATGTTATCTGAATGATGGCAGTTTAGGAAAAAGTGAGGTGCAATGAGACCTGAGTGTTGGCATGCAGGTGCAGCAAGGTGGTGAGGAAAGCTAATGACATGCTCTCCTTCATAACAAGAGGATTTGAATATCAGAGTAAGGACGTCTTGCTGCAGTTATACAGGTTCTTGGTGAGTCGCACCCTAAGTATTGTGTGCAGTTTTGGTCTTCTAGGCTGTGGAAGGGCATTCTTACTTACAGCAAAGGTTCACCAGGCTGATTCCTGGGATGGCAGGACTGACATGAGGAAATATTGGATCGAATGGGCTTGTATTCACTTGAATTTAGAAGAATGAGAGGGAATCTTGTGGAAACATATAAAATCCTGATGGGATTGGGCAGGCTAGATGTGGGAAAAATATTCCCAATGTTGGGGAAGTCCAGGACAAGGGGTCACAGTCTAAGAATAAGAGGTAAGCAATTCAGGACTGAGATGAGAAAGAATTCCTTCACTCAGAGAGTTGTGAATCTCTGGAATTGTCTCCCACACGAAGCTGTTGGGGCTAGTTCATTAGATATATACTCAAGAAGGAGCTGGATGTGGCCCTGGTGGCTAAAGGGATCAAGGGGTATGGGGAGAGGGTGGGAATGAGATACTGAGATTGCATGATCAGCCATGATCATATTGAATGGTGGTGCAGGCTGGAAAGGCTGAATGACTTACTTCTGCACCTATTTTCTATGGTTCTCTGATCGTTCAGGCCTCAGACAGCTTGAGGATGGCTATCATACTCATCAAAAGTTGACGGCACGGGGGAGCAATGCACAGGAGCAATATATAATTAAAAGTCCACCTAGTTGCACTTAGGTCGCATGAAGTTAGATCTAGTGATCGGAAGTCACATTTGCATGAAATGAATTGTGTGGCTGTACCAATGAAAGAATCCTTTGCTTTTTAAACATTGCTGAACCACTAACAGTTTGCTGGTTCTCAGAAAGGTCATGATAGCAAGATGCACTTTCAGTGAGGTCGCCACCATTGCCATGATGATGTCACCTGGGAAATGATCAGGACAATCAAGGTGATGTTAGCAGATAAGGGAAAAGTTTATTGGTGTATTTGAGTAAGGTTGAGGTGAAATGTGTCAGTATTACGGCACAAGTCCTATTACAGCATATATCACTGCACATTGCCTGCTGTCCCTCAGAAGCTTCATTCCATCGTGCCTGGTCACCATTCTCTTTTCATATCCTCATCACTGGAGGGGGCAGTGCCCTCCTGAATGTCCTGTTGCTCAAGGCTTATCCTTGCTGTTGTGCCACACCATCATGGTAAATGCAAGATCCTTATTGAGATATACTGACAAGCTCCACAGGATCTACGGAGCAGGAGAATCGATGTTTCGGGCATGAGCCCTTCTTCAGGAATCAGAATTCCTGAAGAAGGGCTCATGCCCGAAACGTCGATTCTCCTGCTCCTTGGATGCTGCCTGACCTGCTGCGCTTTTCCAGCAACACATTTTCAGCTCTGATCTCCTGCATCTGCAGTCCTCACTTTCTCCTCCACAGGACCTATCCAGGCGTCTCACCTTCAGAAGTCCTCTGGCCTGCTCACTGGTGACTCAGCTTGTGAAATTGCCACCTTTAGTCTCTCTCCTCAACATTTATGCTGGGGTTCCTCACAATGGCCAGCGGTCAACTCTTCATGCCAATCTTTAATATCCAGTCACAACATGATGACATCGAACTTCCCAACCTTTCAATTGGACATTCCCTGTGGGATTCCATTTCTGGTTTTATGTTTGTCTCTAGATAATAACAAGAAGATGTCGTTTTAACCTGGAATTTTACAAGCGAGTTGCATATTTATCACTGCAATTTGCAAAGAAGTAAAATGAGTAGGCTTTTCTTTGAACTCATCTTTCAACTGTTCGCTTTTGCATTAAAATAACAACCGAGTGGATAAACACAGTTTCAGCGTTTTCGGTTCGTAATAATAACTCTGGATATTACACAAGCATGGATAACTGCTGGATGCCGAAAAACGTGATAACCAGATCCACTAATTTCTCTAAGAGGGAACTGCCCATTTACTAACCCCTGTAAGTTCCGTTTGGAGGCGTCTTCCTCGGAACACGGAATCCGTGCGACGCAGCAGAGGGAATTGCCAGTAACAGCTCTGAAGAGCGAGAGCGGCGAATTGCAGGTAACGTGTGAGCTTTTATTTTTCTTTGATCCATTTAACCGAAACTAAACTCTAGACATGTTCCGTCCTCAACGATAGCCGTGGCATTGTGTGTGTGTAAAGCCTGCTTGTGTGTAAACACCGGCGAAAGAAAAGTTGTGTAGAACTGACTGCTGTTATCAACTGGAGCTGTTGTGGGCGAGCCTTGATAGCTCCCAGCAGTTGGACTGCTTATTGATATTAAAAGTGTCTCAGAAATGACTGATATCAAGCGCTGCAGGTTCATTCGTGCGAGAGTGAAAGCTGATAACTCCTCTCTCCTCGGTAATTAACTTGGGGCTTTATAAGTGACCGGTCGGCATCTTCCTGCAAAATTACCATGCTTCATGTGCAAGCTCTTGGTCAGTCAACAAGTCATTGAACTGCAGCCGGTCTGGCTTATTGAGAGACAAGCCAGGCTCTGTACTCTCCCCCCAGGTAAGATCTCTGTGCCATCAGTGCAGACTCAGCCCAAAGCACATTGCCTGAGGCCACCACACCATGTTTACACTATTAACAAATAGGCTCAAGATCAAACCCTTTCTGAACCTAAGTTTTGGATTCAAGTGCTAATAGCTTGTAAAAATGTTCGATCGCGCGTTTCTCAGATGCATGGACTTTTGGGGCTCATTTTCCTTCACGGTTAATATAGCTGTCGGTTGAAAAACAGACTCTGCTGTTTGCTTTGGAATTGCTGGGGTCGGAGACCTGACCTCTTCTTGCGTGTTTTCTCCTTTAGTGCTTCTTCATGAAATGTGGGTGGGGTGCCACAGTCCAGGAAAGAAAAGACAAGTGCCGGCCAGTAACCGGAGTCTTTTTTTTGTCGACTGAAATCTCCGAGTTGCTTGTACCTCAACACTGAGACGATGTTCACGTTTTCCAGTCAGAATCAGTGAGTTTTGATCGGGAGCGGGAGCAGAGTTGATTTCTTTACATCCTTGACTGACTAAGGTTACATTGTTGCTGGGATCAGTAAAGGGGAACTGGAACACTATCGTCTCACTGAGGCATTATTTTAGTCTTTATTGCACTGAACGATGGGGGTGGGGGGTAAACAAGATACTCGGCCCCAACAGGTTCTCGTTGGGACTTAGGCTCCGCACGAGCTCTCTCTCTCTCATCCCTTCTCAACACGATTAGCACAACCTTTCCCGCTCAGGGAGAAGAATTCATGCCCTAAAGGAAAGCACAGAAGTAGTGGCAATGTCGCTAGACAGGCCATCCAGCTGCCTGCCGTCATGCTTTACACACATGGGTTGCAATCCCAACATGTCAGGTGGTGGAATTCAAATCGCACTTTACAAAATGCAAATTAGCGTCCATGGAACTAGGAAGTATGATATACCTGCCTAGTTTGATTTGCACGTGACTCCAGATCCTCAATAATATAGTTGCCCCTTAACTACTCTCTGCAGTGCCAAAACAAGGTTGGTTACCCATGCTGTCCATCACATTGAAAAAGTATCTGCTCCTTGTGGTCAGGAGTTCCAATTTCTAACCGTTCTTGAGGCAAATATGCTTCTCTTGAGTTCTATCTTGTGTTTTACAGTACATATAAAATGTATTTGTATTCCCACTCCCACTTTTCAGCTCAGATCTTCCATGTTGATGACAATGTTAGGTACATTAGGTACACTGCTGAAAATGTGTTGCTGGAAAAGTGCAGCAGGTCAGGCAGCATCCAAGGAACAGGAGAATCGACGTTTCGGGCATAAGCCCTTCATCATTCCTGATGAAGGGCTTATGCCCGAAACGTCGAATTTCCTGTTCCTTGGATGCTGCCTGACCTGCTGCGCTTTTCCAGCAACACATTTTCAGCTCTGATCTCCAGCATCTGCAGTCCTCACTTTCTCTTCGAACAATAGGTACACTGCAAAGCTTTCTGTTTCATGATGGAACAGCTCCAATTTTCAGCCAAGTCTTTGATCTCAGTTGAAGCACAAAAGCGACCAATGCAGCCGCTCCAAGGTCAGTCCCACAATTGCAGCAGAGTTGAAGGAAATGGAGTTGCCTTTTCGGTTAAGTTTATAAAGGTCTCTACTCTTTTTGTGAATGTATATGGAAGAGTGAGGAGACACATTTGGATTTTCAGTGCACAAATCAGAACCAGCTGTCGTCCCATTTGAACAAAATAAAGGCTGTGATCAAGGTTATCGTAGCAGTCTGTGAAATTGGTGAGAGAGTTGGGTTGGGAGGGGTAGGTTGGAAATGGGCATCCCATCCAGCATTTTGAAATCACCAGTTAATGAGCCACTTAGCTCCTCAATGGGTCCATCAACTGGATTTAAAAAAAAATTGTTGCCTGCTGCATTTTCCAAGCATGGGATTTGAGAAAGTTTGGAAGTCATTTATGACAGTAATGGCAGGATAGCACAAAGACAAAATAATGACGGCTGCTGGGAAAATGGTTTCATGTAATAGAGGATTCCATTAGGGTAGGTGATAACATCTGTAATTTTTTTAAAAAAGTTGAGCTTCTTTGAACCTTTCAGATAAAGTGCAGACATTTAGAGAGGAGGTGGATCTTAAATTTGTAACTGACCAACTTCCTTGTTGACAACATTACCCCTCTTTTGCAGACTGTCCCGGCCTACCATCCCGGTGGGGTGTAGAGTCTGTCCACCCACGTTTTGCTGTTGTACATTGGCCTTCTTCCCACTGGAAAGACAGCATTAGCAATCTAACTTCTGAGTGGACAAGCTGGGATGGCTGGAGAAGGAACAAGTGGAGCATTCATATTCCATTTGGTCTCCCTCACCCCAGTGAGAAATGTAAAATCCAGCCTGAGTGGGTGCATGAGTTGAACAGTTGGGTTGAGCTGTGGTCTCATCAGCCATTGATGGTCAGTTGGAGTGTGTTCAGGTCAGTAAGGGTAGTCATTTACACCAGGAAATCTCTGAATTAGACAAAAGGTTAACCAGCATAGCATTTCCAGGTATGTCCCTTCATCCACCTGTAGTCTTTCACCCTGAGTTCAGTACTGGAGACTTTTACGTAGTATCCTGAACAGTGCAAATCAGCTTGTCGGACGTCCCAACTTTGTCAACAATTACAGTGTGCGGTGTGCCAGCTTGAACCCAGATTTCTCTGCTCTCATGGGAAAATTTGGGCTTTTGTTAGAATCGAGTAAAATCTGCATTTTACCATTCCTTTGAGATCAGCCTGGGAGTTAGGAAGATTGTCAAAAAAGGGCAGTAAAGCAGCATATGATCGACATAATGTTTTTGCATTGTCGCGTTATGGTAGGATGGATGGCAGAAGCATTGCTCGCCAAGGGCCCTTTTGAGCTAGTTAAATGCTCAATTAAGGACCACTTCCCACCTCTGCCAGTGTTGAAGTGGGAATAGGGAGGGCTTTCGCTGCTCCCTGAGGAGACTCAGGCAGCGGCCCAATAGGTAGGAGTGTGGGGTCCCTTTTCTTTACAGTTGAGGCACGGCTGAGAGAGGGGCTCCTTGATGGTTGTGGCATTCACCACATCAGTAATATTGCTAGCCCTCAATCAGCCCCTCCCCCACACATCCTGATCACCTAGGTCCACCAGCCAGGTCTGCACAACCCTAGTCTAACCAGTTTGGAATGTGCAGGGCCGTCAATGCACCCTTATCCTGAAGGTGTACTCCTTCACGTTGCTCCTGAAGCTACTTACATGTGATTGGTCCATCAACCATCCATACTAGAATGGCAGCCTTGGCACTTGCCACTTAATTGGTTGCTGTTGAGATCCTCCTTAGCCATTCATAAAAAAGAGTATAAGAGTTAATAGGTCACGTTGTGGCTGTATGGGACTTTGGTTAGGTCACTTTTGGAATATTGCATGTACATCTGGTCTCCCTCCTATTGGAAGAATATTGTGAAACTTGAAAGGGTTCAGAAAAGATTTATAAGGATATTGACATGGTTGGAGTGTTTGAGCTATAGGGAGAGATCGAATAAACTGGGGCTCCTAGCCCTGGAGCATTGAAGACTGAGGGGTGACCTCATAGAGGTTTATAAAATCATGAGGGGCAAGGATGGGATAAATAGACAAAGTCTTTTTTGGGGTCCAGAACTAGAGGGCATAGGTTTAGAGTGAGATTTAAAAGGAAAGATTTTAAAAGGACCTAATTGGCATTTTGTTCATGCGGTGGGTGGTGCATGTATGGAATGAGCTGCCAGAAGAAGTTTTGGAGGCTTATACAATAACAGCATTTAAAGGGCATCTGGATGGAGATATGAATGGGAAGGGTTTAGAGGAATATGTGCCAATTGCTGGAAAATGGGACTAGATTAATTTAGGATATCTGGTCTGCATGGACGAGTTGGATCGAAGGGTCTGTACATTTTGATGCATCTATGACTCTATAACTCTTTTTCAGGACACTTTGATATATATTCCATAAAATGCTGACAACCGGACTCAACCAGAATGATAAAAAGAACTCTAAAATACTTATTTGACTCTCTTAGTATAAATCATTGCAAGTCAACACCACATGAGGAATGTGGGACCACACCCAATTCACAGGCAAACATTTTTTTTTATCCATTGCTTTTCATGAAAGGAGAATCATACCCATGCAAACTTTGGCTTGTAGCCAAATTTCCAGTGTGCTTGCCAGAGCACTGAAACATTTGGAAATGTACCCTTACATCGCACATCTGTTCATTTTGAAATTCTCAGAAATATCATATGCATTATTAAATACTCATATTCTCTCAGTTGAACACCTGCTTGTATTTTCTATTTTTTCTTGATAAGACTTTTAAAGACAATTCCCAATTTTTTTAATCTATTGATTTGCCCTTGAGAAATCTTTTCACTTCATCATTCTGTGATCCTTAAGAATATTTAGTGTCTTTGTGATTTGTCAATGGCATATATTATTTATTGTGACATATTCATATTTAACTCTTTCTAGAGTGCAATAAACAGATAAATTGCATTTTTAATTTTCATTTCCATTGTTTATATGACAATTAATTGTAAATTTACTTGAGATTTTTCTGTCTGTGGAACTATTTAATTCTACCATTTTTTACCTGGCTTTTCCTTGGTCACATTACCTCTCTTCCAAATGTTTAAATCAGATATTTATTGTTTCAAGTTCCATTCCAAGACTTGAGCACATGGTCTTGGTTGATATTACAGTGCAGAGCTGAGGGAGTCCTATGATGCTGCAGATACTTCCATTGAATGAAAGTTTAAACTGAGGTTCAATTTGTCTCCTCCAATGGTTCAAGTGAAGGTTAAAACACTCCCATAGCAATATTCCTGGCTGCCATTTCATATTTTCACAAAAGAATAAACTCACTAACCACTTATCTCACATGTCACAGCAGGCAAGACATGTCTGTTCTGTTACCTACCGAACATAGTCATTGAATTTTGCTTTTATGAGTTGTTGAAGCACTACAATATATGTCATAGAGTTATAGAGATATACAGCAAATATTAATATTAATTGTCAACAATTACACTCATCCAAGCCGACCAGATAGCCTAAATTAATCCACTCCCATTTGCCAACTCTTGGCCCATATCCCTCTAACCTTTTCTATTCATATACCCATCCAGATGCCTTTTGGATGTTGTAATAGTACCAGCCTCCACAGCTTCTTCTGGCAACTCATTCCTTACACACACCACCTTTTGCATGAAAAAGTTGCCCCTTAGGTCCCTTTTAAATCTTTCCCCTCTCACTCTCAGTTTATGCCCTCTAGTACTGGAGTCCCCACCTTGTCTATTTATCCTATTCATGCCCCTCATGACTTTATAAACCTCTATAAGGTCACCCCTCAATCTCTGATGCTCCAGGGAAAACAGCCCAGCCTATTCATCCTCTCCCTATAGCAAATGGCTCTCATTCATCATTCGTTAGGTATTGATAATGAAAGGTTGTGCAGTAGTGGTAATACTGCTGGACTAGAAGATCAATAGCTTGATATTCTGGGGCATTGGTTCAAAGCCAACCATTGCAATTTATTTGATTAATCAATTTGGAATTGAATACTAGTATCAGAAGTAATTGCCATGGAACTATCATTTACTGTCACAAAGAACCATTTGTTAACCGGTTCCCTTTAGGTAGTATTGCGGTATGATCACTTGGCTAGTGAGAAAGGGTTAAAATTACACTATGGTAGATTTTGAGCTCAATTAGTCTAGATTTTTCTTTTAAAACAAAAGCTATCCTACTGATGACCACAAAAAAATTGTATGGTTGAATGAAACCATTGTTGATTTTTATAAAACCCATCACTTCAGTCATGTCCATTTGGGAAGGAAAATCTCACCTTCTATAACTTACATGTGACACCAGGTCCACAGCATTGTGGTTGATACTTAAATGCCTTCTGGAATGGCCTACCAAACTTCTTAGTTGTATCTACCCTTATGAAATCTGTTAAAATGAATGAACTGGACAGATCACCCATTGGCACAGTGGAACACAAGTAGGATTGCCTCATCATTGACTCTGGACCTTATAAAGTCTTGAGGTATCAGTTCAAGCATGGGCAAGGAAATCCTCTACTGAGTGCCATCTGCCGCTCACCCTCCACTGATGCAGCAACACTCCTTCATGTTGGAGATTCAATGTCCATCACCAAGAGTGGCTCAGCAGCATCACTCCCAATTGGAGTGGTTAGGTGCTAAAGGTTATTGTGGTAGGTGGTGAAGGAAACAAAAGTGGGAAAAACTTGCTTGATCTCATCCTAACCAATCTAGCTACAGATGCATCTGCTCATGACAGTATTAGGACTAACGACTGCACAGTCCTCCAGCATGTTATGTGGCACTATTACCATTCTAAGTGGAATGGGCATTGAAAAGAACTAACAACTTAAGATTTGGCATCCATGAGGTGCTGTGGGCCATCAGCAGCAGCAGCAGAATTGTACTCAAACACAAATTGCAACCTTGTGGCTGGCAAATCCCACACTCTGCCCTTACCATCTAACTGGATGATCAGCCCTAGTACAGTAGTAGACTCACCAACTTTAAGGCATTTAAATGGTCATTGGATGAACATTTGGATGAAAATGGAGTAGTGTGGGATAGATAGGCTTCAGATTGGTTCCACAGATTGGCGCAACATCAAGGGCCGAATAGCCTGTACTGTGCTGTGATGTTCAATGTTCTATGTTCAATAAAGAGTGCAGGAAGGCATGTCAGGAGTACCACTAGGCATCTCTCAAAATGTGTTCCACCCAACTGGTGAAACTGTGAGACAGGACTATACGTAATTCAAACAGTGTAAGCAACAAGCAATAGATCGGGACAAGCAAACCCTGAAACAACTGATCAGGTCTAATCACTGCAGTTTTGCTATTCCCTATAGTCCCTGATGGGGGAGCCCAGCACATCAGTGCAAAAAATAAAGCTGAAGTGGATACATCTTCAACAAGATTTGCCAACTGAATGATCCATGCTGATCTCTTTCTCAGGTCCCTAGCATCACAAGTGCCAGTCTTCATGTTTGATTGACTCCCTCTGATAATAAGAAGCAGTTGAAGACACTGGATACTGCAAAGGCTATGGGCCCTGACAGCGTTCCAGCAATAATATCTGAAAACATGTGCTCCAGAACTAGCTATGCCCACAGCCCAGCTCTTCCAGCACAGTTACCAAACTGTGGCAAATACCCAACAATTGGAAAATTAGTCAGGTATATCCTATACACAAAAAGCAGGATAAATCCCCCATTCTCCTTTCATGGCTTTTTTTTCCATTTCTACTTACTTCCTGTCCTCAGACAGCATCGGTGGTGACATGTTAAGCCAGCATGGCCTCATGGTGAAGCCTTGCATGGACCTAAGCACTCCCGGCTTTGAGATGAACCCCAATGCAGATCTGAGTTGGAGCCCAGTGTGGACTTGTCTGCTCTGTCTGCTTTTATTTTCTCGCCTTCTCCGCTTTAGGCCAGCAATGCTCAACCTTTAACTTAATTTCTTTCCAAATTTAAACCAAAGCTTTTGATACCTAGGAACCTTTGCGCCTAAGATGGCGTGGAAATGGCAACTTTGTATACCTTTCACAGTCATGTGCCCCTGTGCTTGAGTACATATGACATTAAAACCTAATTCTAATTTTAAATCCAACCTGACCAATTGCTGTTCCAGCTTCCCTCAGGCATCAGCAAAGCAATGGAAAATGTCATTGATCATGTCTTCAAGTGGCACTTGCTTAGTAATAATCTTGGCACTGCAACTCACTTGCTAGGGCCACTTAGGTCCTCACCTTGAAAGGGCCTTGGGCCAATCATAGGCAATATATGCTAATATCAAATGTGAAAGTGAGGGTGACTGCCCTTGACATTAAGACATCACTTGAGAGGGTGTAAGATCAATTATTCCAACAGAACTGGAGTCAATGTGAATCAGGGGAAAAAACTCCCCATTATTGATATGTGACACATAGGAATGTGGTTGTGGTTCTGGATGATAATTATCTGATCCGCAGGACATCACTGCAGAAGGTCCTCAGGTTGTGTTTGAGTCCTAACCATCTTCAACTGCTTTATCAGTAATCTTCCTTTCTTCGTAAGGTCAGAGGTGGGCTGATGACTGCACAAAATTCAGCACCATTCGTGACTCCTCCTCAAATGTTGAAGCAGTCCATTTCCAATTACAACAAGACCTAGACAAAATTCAGGCTGGGCTGATAAGTGGCAAGAAACATTTATACCATACAAGTGTTAGGCAATGACCATCTTCAACAAGGGAGAATCCAACCATTTCCCTTAACATTTACTGATATTACCATCATTGAATCATTCACTATCAACACGTTGGTGTTACCTTTGATCAGAAATAATAGTATAAATATTGTGTCTACAACAGGAGGTTCCGTCTAAAACAGTGGCTAGAAATTCTATTGTAAGTAAGGTAAATTCAGCATAGTCCTACCAGACTCTTGCATTAAAGAGCGAAAAAACTAGTGGTGGTTTAATCTGAGGGTCACCACACCTCAGATGAAGGAAGAGATTGAGAAGGAAAGTCCTTCACAGTAATCTCAGTCAGTGTGGGAATTGAACTCACACTGCTGGCAAAACAGTTTCCAGCCAATTGAGCTAACCAACACCTTATAGTGAGTAACTCACTTCCTGACTTCTGAAAGCCTGTCCACCATCTAGAAGACACAAGTCAGGAGGGTGATGGAATACTCTCCACCTGCCTGGATGAGTGTAGCATGACAACGAGGATAAAGCAGCCCACTTGATTGGCATCTTGTCCACCAGCTTCAATATTCAATCCTTCACCACTGACACACAATGACAGCAGTGCCTATAATTTACAAGGTACACTGCATTAACTCAGTCAGGCTTTTGCAATGACATTTTCCAAACCCATGATCTCTACCACCTAAAAGGACAAGGACAATAAATGCATGGGAGACCACCCCCTGAAAGTTCCCATCCAAGCTGCACACCATTCTAACCTGGAATTGTGCAATCATTCAATCAGCATCACCAGGATAAAATCCTGGAATTCCCTCCCTAATGTCACGATGGGTATGCCTAATACATGGAAGCCAGCAGTTCAAGAAACCCGCTCACTATCACTTCCAATCATTTAGAATTAGACAATAAATACTGATCTTGTGAATGAAGTGTAAATAACTTGCAGCAGTCCCTTTAAATTGCAATTGAGCACCAGCTTCGATTTCTGTGCTTGAGCTCTGAGGTGGGACTTGAGCCCAGATCTTATGATGTACAAGTATGCATGCTCCTAACTAAGCCAAAGCAGACAGGCAGGAGGCTGGATGAGCACAGCAAGCCAGGCAGCATCAGAAGGTGGAGAAGTCAACGTTTCGGGTGTAACCCTTCTTCAGAACTGTAACCCTTCTCCACCGCCTGATGTTGCCTGGCTTGCTATGTTCTTCCAGCCTCCTGCCTGTCTGCTTTGGATTCCAGCATTTGCAGTTTTTTAGTCACTAACTAAGCTAAAGCTGACACAGAATAGACTAAAAATTTATCAACTTAACATGCACAAACAAAACATACTATGAAGCAAATTGTTCCACTGTGATGGACATTAACATGGTATAATATGTGGTTAGAACTACTGTACAGTATTTTCTAATGAAACCAATTTTGCATTTTCTTTAAGGCAGAAATAGTACTGGAGGGTTCTCGGAATCAAGAGGACCTAAACCAATTATTTAGGATATGTGTGTTCAAATCACACCATTGCAGTCTGAGAATTTAAGTTAAGTTTTTTTTAAAAAAGTCAGGAAAGATATAGTTGATAACAATAAACTTGACACTGAAACTGTTAAGTTGTCTGAAAAAAGAACATCTTAACTTGTGTACTTTAAGGAGGAAAGTCTGCTGTCGTTACCTAATCTGACCTAAAAGTCATTACAGCTCCGCACAACATACTTGACTCTTAACTGCCTTTAAACAGTGGTCTGGCAAGCCACTCAGTTAACTCTACTCGGGATTAGGAATTGGGAACAAATTCTGGACTTGCCAGTAACACCCACATCCAGAGAATTTTTTTTTTGAAAAAGAGTACAGAAATTTAGGGGTTTCTTTTTAAAGTGAAATAAGTCAGCCTTAAGAAAAGCGATGAGAATCAGTCTGGAAAGAGTTTCAGTCCAGTCAGAGACATGGCTTATTGAAAACAGCTTTTTTCCCTAGTTTGTTTCTGGAATGTTGTGAACCTAATGTTATGTTTATCTTTCAGATTTTAAATTTGATGTTACTAACTAATTGCACTGATCAGGTTGAAGATATGTTTTGGTGAGATAATATACGATGGTTGCACTATTTTGTCACACTTTTGGGGGGGCCAGTTCATGATTATCTACTGCATTATCATTCCTCCCATCCCTCCTGTCAGCTTTCCTTAAGGACTGGGATATGAAATTATATAGGAGGAATGCTGGTAATTGAGCTAAGCATTTAAAATTATTTCAGTGAATCAAAAAGATGAAATCTTTAGACGTTTCTTTGTTTTTACAGATCTCTCTGAAATCTGATTATATCTGATCACCATGACAGCTGCTGATTTAATCAGCCTCTGGGATTACTGGGATGAACAAAACCTCACCACAATGAACCAGACCTGGACCACTTGTGTAAATGACTCTGACTGTTTGACCTGGGAGATTTTCCACTGTCTGCACAATTTCTCTAAGAATGCGATCCTGCACACCATATCTTTCTTTTATATCCTGATTTTTGTCATCGGTTTGGTGGCCAACATCGTGGTGGTCTACGTGAACGTGAAGGCAAAACGATCAAGATACGAAACCCACTTCTACATCCTAAACCTAGCCATTGCAGACTTGTGTGTGGTCGTCACTCTCCCTTTCTGGGTCACATCTCTCATTCAGCACGGCACATGGCCATTTGGGGAATTTATGTGCAAAAGTACTCACCTCATCTTCAGTGTCAATCTGTTTGGGAGCATCTTTTTTCTAACCTGCATGAGTGTGGACAGGTACATATCAATGGTGTGGTTCCGAGATTCCATTGACCATAAGAAAGATTTGATCCGTAAGATTATCTGCATGTTTGTTTGGATTTTTGCCTTTCTCATATCACTTCCAGATTTCTTCTTCTTGAAAGTGACTCTCAATTATCAAAATAAACCCATTTGCCATTTGGCTTATCCTGAAGAAAACTTTAGAGAATGGATGGCTGGGATGGAAATGATCTGCATCATCGTAGGCTTTATTATTCCATTTGCCATAATTGCAATTTTCTACTTTCTCCTAGCAACAGCCATTCCAGTCACAATTGACCCAGAAAGAAAAAATAGCCGGAAGATAATATTTGTCTATGTGATTATTTTCCTGATCTGTTGGCTCCCCTATCACTCAATTTTATTTCTTGATTTTTTGTGGTTTCTAAACTTTTTATCTTTCAGCTGTGAACTGGAAAATTTCGTATATATGGCTTTCCATATCACTCAGTGTCTATCCCTAGTACACTGCTGTGCCAATCCCATACTTTATAGCTTCATCAATAAAAACTATAGATACGATCTCATGAAAGCTTTCATCGTCAAATATTCTGTGAAGTCTGGTATCACGAGACTTAAGGACACCACAGAAACAGAGTGCTCCATGTTAGAGGCAGTCGCTTAATATAATCTCCACTCTTTTGAGCAGAAGCATTACCTTCTCAAATACCTATTAAACTGCAATAGCAAGTGCAGTGTTTGATTAAATAGTATAATTGCTCTTATAGCCAAGTGCTTAAATATTCAGTGGAGCCTGTAGAATATTTTGGGTGCAAGTATTTTTCTAACTGGGAGAATTTGGACTTCCAAGGTTGTAGGATTGAGCAAGTTGATTTAAAGTCAGTGAGCCTAGTGTGCACAAATATGCCCCATAATTAATTATAATAGGGCCACATGAAACTGTTTTTTTCAAACAGGCATAAGATCAGATGTTCTTGGGGTGTAGACTATAATTGTTTAATCTTCTCTTTTGAACATTTCCTACACAGTAATGAGGGAGTTCATATTGAGTGTGGTGGTACTAATCTGACTTCGCATTTGTAGATATTTTCTAAACAACCTGTTCAAAGATATTTTTGTACACCTCTGCAGCAGGTGGGAGTTTTACCCAGGCTTCCTGGTTCAGAGGTGGGAACACTACCACTGTCATTATTGCAGTTAAACCTCACTGGATAATTATTATGGGACTCTATGACCTCAGCTGACTGGACAGTTGGATTGTGAGGCGGAGTGATGCCAAAAGTAGGGGTTCAATTCCTTGCAAATGCTGAGGTCTTGACTCTGCCCATCACCGGCAGCGTGGTGACCCTCAGATTAAGTGCACCACCTGCCATCTCTCTGTAATAAAGGAGAGCAGCCTTATGGGACTATGGTAACTATCACTATAATTATTCTGTTTTTTCAAATTATGATAACATTTCAGTTAAGGCAACTCAAAAAAACTGTAAAGAATTCAAATGGAGCCTTTTATGTTGAAACAACACCAGCACAGAAGATAATATCCACAGGAGAATTTTAATGATAATTCTCACCATGTAAAAAGTATTTGCATCTATGATTTTCCAGATTCCTGTGGTGTCATCTTCCATTTGGCAGTTAAAAGAGCAGGGAGATAAGCTGTTCCCATCTTGCTTCTTGTTGACAGTGTTGTTGCACACATTGACATGTACATGATGCAATATCCAATTTGACCTAAGCTCAGCCTCAAACCCCACATTCCCAGTGTAGTCAGTTTTGCTATAACGTGTGTTTCTTCAATGCAAATTGGCTTTAACGCGATTGAAGAATTTAGACAGTTATTAGTTATTAGTTATTGAAACTCATTAGTTTTAATGGCATGGCAATGCACGATTTTCTTACAATGCGACATTGCGTGAGAAGGAAACATCACGTTACATCAGAACTGACTATACTACAAGTACTGCCTATTTCGGACTCTGCAATATTACTTGCTCCATTTCCCTGACAGCTCACGTGCTGTTGGAACTCTTCTTTGTCATTTCTAGCTCAATTTCCTCAACGTTCCCTTGGCCAGTCTCTCATCTTTTGGTACAAGAAATCTAGGTTCATTCAAAACCCTGCCTCCAGTTTCCTATCCCAAAGCAAGCACTGCCCAATTCAACTATCATGCATATCTTATGTGGCCTGACTCCCAGAATTCCTTCACTTTTAACCTCTCATTATTGCAGTTAAATCATTCCATGGGGTTGCTGCTTACCACTGTCACCTAGTCCAGATCTATAACTCTACTGATACCCTTATTCATCTGGCCTCAACCTCTTGTGCTTCCAGCAACCTTTCACAGAAACAATGATGACCAAACTTTCAACTATTAAGGCTGCCTACTCCAGGACTCCCTCCACAAAACCCAGTGCTTCTGAGTTCAGCTACTCCTCCTAACATTTTCTTCTTTGGTTTGGCAAACCTGTCAACATGTCCAAAGATGCTTTGAGTCATCAAGTCATAGAGATGTACAGCATGGAAACAGACCCTTCAATCCAACCCATCCATGCCAACCAGATATCCCAACCCAATCTAGTCCCACCTGCCAGCACCCGGCCCATATCCCTCCAAACCCTTCCTATTCATATACCCATCCAAATGCCTCTTAAATGCTGCAATTGTACAGCCTCAACCACTTCCTCTAACAGCTTATTCCACACGTGCACCACCCTCTGTGTGAAAAAGTTGTCCCTTAGGTTTTTTTTATATCTTTCCTCTATCAACCTAAACCTATGCCTTCTAGTTCTGGACTCCCCTACCCCAGGGAAAAGACTTTGTCTATTTACCCTATCCATGCCCCTCATGATTTTATAAATAAAGTTGATACATAAATGCAAATTATGATTGTTGCAGTGAGTAATGTGAACTGCTCGCTTCAGTGGCTTTTTCGGTAACTTAGTCAACAACTTTTCTTGTTTGAAAGAGCTTGCTTTCTTACTCAGAAATTTTATTTATGTCTCCTTGGACACATAACTATGTTGCGTAATGAATCTTGGCAATAACCTTAAGCTTCAATCATCCCTATTGCTAATAAAATGATTACAAGTGGATAAAATGATTTCAAAAAGAAATTGTAAGGACATCTGAGGGACACCTGTAGAACTCTGGGGATAGAATGGAGGACTTGCACTAACTGCATTACTATGTGGACATGTACTCGCTTAGCTGATAGTTACCATCTATGCTGTTGGGGCTCTATGATTCTAGGACGAGGTCATCTGCAACTATACTCCAAAGCTAAAAGAAACACAACTCCCTAAGGTGTGAGATGTGGCTGAGTGGTAGCACCCCCATTTCAATGTCAGAAGGTCATGGATTTGTGCCACATCTTTGATCCTTGTATATGCAAACTACATGACACCTCTGTTTAATAGTGAGGCAGTGCCGCACAGTTAGAGACATTCACATAATCCCTACAGTGTGAAACAGGTCCTTCGGCCCAACAAGTCCACACTAGCCCTTCGAAGAGTAGCCCACCCAGATCCATTCCCCTATCCTATGTTTACCCTTCACCAATTCACCTAACCTACACATCCCTGAACAATATAGGCAATTTAGCATGGCCAATTCACCTAACTTGCCCATTTTTGGATTGTGGGAGGAAGCCCACACAGACACAGGGAGAATATATAAACACCACACAGCCAGTCGCCTGAAGCTGGGATTCGACTTGGGTCCGTGGAGCTATGAGACAGCTGTGCTAACCACTGAACCACCATGCCACCCCAATGAGCTGTTAACTGAGATTAGGTGTACTCCTCAAATGGTGTAAATTTTGCATGGTACTGTTCAAATAAGAATTAGGGTTTTTACCTGCTATCTTGGCCAAAATCTGTTTTTCAACCAGCATCATTAGAACAGATCATGTCCTCATTATTGCAGTTTTCAGAGCATTGCTAAGTGCAAATTGGTCAACACGTTTTTTATATTACACTAATGATTATACTTCAAAAGTAATTTGTTGATTGTAAAGAATTTTGGAATGACCTGAGGTTCTGAAATACTCCAGATAAATGCAAGCGCTGATTTGCTTACAATTTGATTCCTCACACATAGAATCTTGACTCCCAGTTTTGATTTATTCTCCATTGGAAAAGGCCTGGTTTCTGTTTGCTGCACAGCCTTGTACCATGAGGCTGGTATCAAAAGTTCATAGCTCGTAACTTTTATGCACCTGAATCACTGCACTGACATATTTTTGGAAGTGCACATTGTACGGCACAAATCTCCCAGTTGCAATTGTGAAAAAGCTGCATTATGTTTTCTGTTAGCGGGTCCAGGCTTTGCTCCATTATTTATCATTTTTGCTGTGCACAATCAAAACATATTTTGTTGAGAACAGTACACTGTAAAATCTGCTGTACTTTTGTAAGTAAAATTACACATGTCTAAGATTTGTCTTACGTTTTAATGTCAAAGGGTTCATATGGCTTCTCTATGGAAAACTGGATAAACCAGAGTAAACTAAAGGCAGAAACCTTTGGAAGATTTATCCTAATGAGAATAATGGATTTGGGGTATAAAGAGGTTAGAATCCAGACTAAGATTTCAGATGTGTTGGAAACACTGTAAATTACGAAGAACTTTGATTTTAAGCTGTGCTGTTCAAGATAGCCCAGGATTTAACAGCCATAGTATTCAATATACATAATATGTTATAATATATATCCATGTAGCAGTTTAGCAATTCATAATCCGTCTTTGTTTTCATTAAACACTATTGCCAAGGTAAACAGATTTTCCTGCAGTAAAACATCACTGAATGTAAAGGTATTAGTTGCACTGACAATGCATTAATATGTCTGTCTTGCATTGATGTTAAAATGTATAAACTGTACCAATTTCATACAAGTGGTCTTTCAATAAATAATACAATACAGCAATTAATTTTTGTAAATGCATTGTTAAGTTTTAAAGAACTATTGCCAACTTATAAACAACTAACATCCTAATAAAGTCATTATGACTGTCCATGCAAATATGAATCCCACTGTGTCAAGTACAAGCTTCTAGAGAGTTTCCTCCACTTTATAATATGCAAGAATGTATCACATCTCTGACCTCGCCTTCTAGTATTTAGTACAAATTTCTTGCAAGTTGCTGCTTGTGAATCTAGCTTCCCACTAGCAGTGTTGGATTACAGAAGTGATTCTTCATAATTTCACCTTTGAGAATAGTTTGTAAGAGTATCGTTATTCAGTTGAATTAGAAGAAAATACAATTTTCAAGAGGAACTCTTAACTTTTATCTGTTGCTCATCTTCTGAGGAGGATGTTGGGCTATTTTAAGGTAGCATAGAATTCTATTGTTCTAACAGCCCATTTAAAAAGATTATGGCTGTTCCCACCTGAGTGCAAGAATTCCAGTTATAAGCCTGACGGCTTTATCTTACTCTAGGAAGATTTCATATTATATGGGGAATTAGTAGCTGAAAAATCCTAGTTTAAGGTTACACCACTTGACATAATTTTCTGTAACTGCCTTATGAAAGTCTTTGGAAAGTAAAGGCTGGAATTCCTCCAAAGAAAGGGGTGGTGAGGGTTGGGGTGGGGGCTTTGGTGGAGCAGCTGGTCTCAAAGATTTAATCTTGTTTTGGCTAAACCTTTCAATGAATCACTGAATCCACTCTTTGGAGTGAAACTTGCCACTTAATGTCCCTTACTGCCTCTTCAAATACTGCGGTAGACCTTCTGGAGTTTACCAGGTGCACCTTAAACAGCGAGTAGATTGCTGGAAGCCCACTTTGCATGCGCAGTGTTCGTGTTCCAGGAAAGCAAATATTCATGGGACGGATGGAGGAGTATGATGGATTAACCCCAATTATTTATGATTTACTGTCACCTTTTTCCTTGATTCATCAATCATCTTCAATTTTGCAAACTGAATATGGATGTAGAAGCAGTGTTATCCCAGTACCTGTGACAGTCCTGTTTTTAAGGTGCAGGATTAGTCTTGTTCCCTTCCTCCCTCTTTTAGTTTCCTTGACGTTATTCTTTTTCTGATAAGGTTACCTAACTTTTATTTACATCAACCTCCTAGCCATGATCATTGATGAACAGAAAACATGGCCAATTTTCCGTTCAACAACAAAAGGCACTGAGGCCATTCCATTATCCAGGTTAGGATCAGCTAGCCCAACAAACTGTGGAATCATTGGAGGATCATGGCCTAGCTTTCAAAGAATTCCTGTGCAAACGACAAGCACTGTGTTTTTGCCTCAGTCTCTTGTTTTCTTTCAATCTCCAACACAATTTATAATAAATACCAGCATATGCAGGCATGAGATTACAATCTTAAACAGGGGAACTGGAGTTTGGCATTACATGCTTGAGTTCCACAGAATTAGAAACATTCCCACCTCTAGTAAGGAGTCTGACGGAAAACAATGATCTAACAAGGAGTCCCTCTGTTCCTATAGCTCTTAAAAAAGGACTTCCTACTGCTTCTGTTCTGTTTTAATATTAGTTTTATTATTGATCAATGTAATTTTTAAAGTACCATTAATGCAAAGAACATTTCAAAGCATTTCATAGAAAAAAAACACAAGGATAACAGATGCTGCACTTCAGCACAAAAAAGAACCTGCTGAAAGCTCTCCTTCCAACTTAGCAACAAAGTGAGTAACTGCAGACAACAAAATCAATTCAAAGTAAGTCAGCAAGAGCTGTAGTGAGGCCTAAGCCGAACTACATGCAGGAAAGTTCTTCAGAAATTGGGATTGGAGGAGAATGCAACAATGGAGGCCAGCCAAGAGTGTTTTGAGTCAGAACAATACTAAGTAAATTTAAAACTGAGAATGAGAATTTTAAGCTGGGGATATTGGGGAACAAGGCAACCAAGGTGTACAAGACCTTGGTATGGCCACATTTGGAGTACTGTGTGCAGTTCTGGTCGCCTCACTTTAGGAAAGACGTGGAAGGTTTGGAGAGAGTGCAGGGGGGATTTACCAGAATGTTGCCTGGAATGGAGAATAGGTCGTACGAGGATAGGTTGAAAGTGCTAGGCCTTTTCTTATTGGAACGGCAAAGGAAGAGGGGTGACTTGATAGAGGTTTATAAGAGGATCAGGGGAATAGGTAGAGTAGACAGTCAGAGACTTTTTCCCCAGGTACAACAGAGTGTTACAAGTGGACATAAATTTAAGGTGAAGGGTGAAAGGTATAGGGGGGGATGTCAGGGGTAGGTTCTTTACCCAGAGAGTGTTGGGGGCTTGGAATGTGCTGCCTGTGGGAGTGGCAGACTATGAATCATTGGTGACCTTTAAGCGGCAATTGGATAAGTACATGGATAGGTGCATCGTGGGCCAAAGGGCCTGTTCTGTGCTGTATTGTTCTATGTTCTATGTATGTTAAGGTAGGTAAAGTCATTGGATCTGGTTCTGGTTAGTGTGGGATGGGGTTTGGGCAGCAAGGTTTTGAGTTAACTGAATACTGTTTTGGAAGCAGTGTTATCCCAGTGTCTGTAGAGACTGTGACAAGTCACAAGTGCAAGTCATATGAAACAGGAAAAAAGAGCAGAATTAGGCCATTTGGCCCAATGAGTCCACTCTGCAATTCAGTGTGATTGTGACTGATCTTTTGCCTCAGTGTAATATTCCCGAACTTTCCACATACCCCTCAACGCCCTTACCTTCTAGAAATCTGTATTTCTTTCTTAACTAAATTCGGTGACATTAGCTCCATCACCTTCTGTGGTAGAAAATTCCACAGGCTCACCATACTCTGGGTGAAGAAATGACCTGTCGTACATTTTGAGTCACTAGCTTTCAAACTGCTGCTTCTTTTTCAGGTGGTTGTGGAGCAGAATCATATGACAAAGAATTGATAGCAACAGGATTGCAGTGTCAGAATGTCAGGGGTTCATGTCACACCACAGGTGACCCCACTGCACTATACACACAAGCATGCGCACACATACAGACTCCTATAGACGCACACAGCACGCAGACCCTCTCTCATACACAAGCTCTCTCAAATGTTCACACACACACCCCCCCACTCACATCCACACGTGCACCCTCTCACAGACTTATACCCCATTACACTAACACACATTCTCTCATAGACACTCACACCCCCATCCCACCCCCACACACACACACACCCACATGAACACACTCGGTCTCTCCTGTACACACATGTGGGGTGAATTTGTACTTGCAGAATTATATTTTAATTTGTTCAAAAACTGCATAAATCCATGTAACCCAACTTTAGAAATAGAATCAGTCTGATCTAAAGTTGGGACACAGATTTTAACTCCACACCTTCAATGCATTACCTGAGCTGAGATGAGATGGCACCTATTATTAAAAGCTATCCTGAGAATGTAACTTTAAAAAAGTTCCAGGATTTACCTATGAAGGAATCAAAACTAACATAGTAATTCTAAAAGATGAAAGGCACGAGCTAAATTTGTTTAATGTTACACTCCATGACACTGCAATCCTGTTGCTATAAATTCTGTGTTGTATGATTCTGCTCCACACCCACCTGATGAAAAAGCAGCATTTTGAAAGCTATTGCCTCCAAATAAACCTGTTGGTCTATAACCTGGTGTTGTGTGATTTTAACTTTGTGCACCCCAGTCCAACACCAACTCCTTCAAATCACGGATATTTTGAGATTGTGACCCCTTGATCTGGAACTTCCAGACAGGGGAAACATTGTCCCTGCATCCAGATAATTCAGCCCTGTCAGAATTTAAATGCTTCAGTGAGATCCCCTGTGATTCCGCTAAGCTGTAGTGAACACAGGTTCACTCAGCAAATTTCTCCTCATATGACAAAAGTCTCACGCAAGGAATCAATCTGGTGAACCTTCGCTGGCATTTCTCTGTGCCAAGTATATCATTTCTGAGGCAAGGAAACCACAACTGCACACAGTGCTTCAGGTGTGTTCCCACCAAGGTAAGACTTGGTGAGGCTGCAGGCAAGACGTCCCTGTCCCTATGCTCAAAACAAATCTTTTTCTGATGAAGGCTAATGTAGCATTCTTGCTTTCTTGCTTGCTTTCAGTATCTGGTACCCAAGTCCCTTTGACAATCAATATTTCCCAATCTATTACCGTTTAAATAATAATATGCCATTCTGTTTTTCCTACCGAAGTGGATACCTTCACATTTATCCATGTTATACTGCATCTGCCATGTATATGCTTCATTCACTCAATCTTTCTAAATTTTGTTGTAGCCTCTTTGTCCTCCCTATTACTCACACCACATGAAGTGCAATGAGACCTGGGTGCCCTTATACATCAAATACTAAAAGCAAGCAGAAATCTACAATGGGCAACAAAAAAAGCAAATGGTATGTTGGTCATCATAATGAGAAGATTAGAGTACAGGAGCAGGGATGTCTTGCTGCAGTTGTACAGGGCCTTGGTGAGACCACGCCTGGGGCATTGTGTCCAGTTTTGGTTTCCTAATCTGAGGAAGAAATTTCTAGCCTTGGAGGGAATGCAGCAAAGGTTTACCATACTGATGCTTGGGATAGCAGGACTGGCATATGAAGAGAGACTGGATTGGTTAGGATGATATTCATTGGAATTTAGAATATTGAGGAAGGATCTCAGAAACCTGCAAAGTTTTAACAGGACTGGACAGGATAATTGCAGGATGTTCCTGATGGATTATGGATTCGGGATAGGCCATTTGGAACTGAGATGAAAATTTTCTTCACCCAAGTGAGCCTGTGGAATTCTCTGCCATAGAAAGTAGTCAAGGCCAAAACATTGATTGTTTTCAAGACCTGCTCAGGTATACCCTAGAACTCTGTGGGAAGCTAGGGAAGTGATTGCTGGGCCTCTAACTGAGATATTTATATCATCAATAGTCTCAGGTGAGGTGTCGGAAGACTGGAGATCAAACGTGGTGCCATTGTTTAAGAAAGGTGGTAAGGACAAGCTGGGGGATCTATAGACCAGTGAGCCTGACGTCGGCGGTGGGTAAGTTGTTGGAGGGAATCCTGAGGGACAGGATGTACATGTATTTGGAAAGGCATGGCTTTTTGCGTGGGAAATTATGCCTCACAAACTTGATTGAGTTTTTTGAAGAAGTAACAAAGAGGATTGATGAGGGCAGAGTGGTAGATGTGATCTATATGGACTTCGGTAAGGCATTCGACAAGGTTCCCCATGGGAGATGGGTTAGCAGGGTTAGAACTCATGGAATACAGGGAGAACTAGCCATTTGGATATAGAACTGGCTCAAAGGTAGAAGACAGAGGGTGGTGGTGGAGCGTTGTTTTTCAGACTGGAAGATTGTGACCAATGGAGTGCCACAAGGATCAGTACTTTTCATCATTTATACAAATGATTTGGATGTGAGCATAAGAGGTGTAGTTGGTAAGTTTGTAGTTGACACCAAAATTGGAGGTGTGGTGAACAGCAATGAAGGTTACCTCAGATTCAATGAGATCTTGATCAAATGGGCCAATGGGCTGAGAAGTTACAGATGGAGTTTAATTCAGATAAATGTGAGGTGCTGCATTTTGGGAAAGCAAACCTTAGCAGGATTTACACACTTAATGGTAAGGTCTTAGGGAGTATTGCTGAACAAAGAGACCTTGGAGTGCAGGTTCATAGCTCCTTGAAAGTGGAGTCACAGCTAGATATGATAGTGAAGAAAGTGTTTGGTATGCCTTCCTTTATCAGTCAGAGTATTAAATACCAGGAGTTGGGAGGCCATGTTATAACTAAACAGGACATTGGTTAGGCCACTATTGGAATATTGCGTGCAATTCTGGTCTCTTTCCAATTGGAAGGATGTTGTGAAACTTGAAAGGGTTCAGAAAAGATTTACAAGGAAGTTGCCATGGTTGGAGGATTTGAGCTATAGGGAGAGGTTGAATAGGCTGGGGCTGTTTTCGCAGGAGTAGCAGAGGCTGAGGGGTAACCTTATAGAGGTTTACAAAATCATGAGGGGCATGGCTAGGATAAATAGACATAGTCTCGCCCCTGGGGTTGGGGAGTCCAGAACTAGAGGGTGTAGTTTTAGGATGAAAGGGCAAAGATATAATAGAGATCTAAGGGGCAATTTCTTCATGCCGGAAATGGTACCCGTATGGAATGAGCTGCCAGAGTAAGTGGTGGAGGTGAGTATAATTGCAACATTTAAAAGACATCAGGGTAGGTATATGAACAGGAAGGGTTTGAAGGGATATGGGCTGGATGCTGGCAGGTGGGACTAGGTTGGATTGCGATATCTGGTTGGCATGGACAAGTCGGATCGAAGGGTCTGTTTCCGTGCTGTACATCTCTATGACTCCATGACTATAACTTTGATACAGTTCTTAGGACTGAAGGGATCAAAAAGTATGCAGAGAAAGCAAGAACAGGGAGTCAGGTTGGATGATCAGCAATGATCATATTGAGTGGTGCAGCAAGAATAAAGGGCTGAATGTCTTCTTCCTGCTCCTATATTGTATGATTTCTGTTTCTCATAGTTGAGGGTGAAACACAAATCATCATGAGGCACCATGGGGAGATTTTTTTTTACATTCAGAACTCAGATAGCTTTCCATCTTGCTGTAGAATAAAATTTCCCAGTGCTGAAATGTGGAAGATAAATGGGCCATAAAGCTGGGAGATTGCTGTTTCCCACCAATTAAATAGCATTTGAGTCAATTATAGACCCCAACTGATCACAAACTATTGCTTCTCAAAACATTAATGCTGGCCTCATGAGCTCAATTGTGGGTGCTGTTGGGATAAGGGTATGCAACAGCGTTGACCAAGTAGCACAAAAGGTGAAACATAAGGCTGAATGAGAAGACAAAGGTCATCCACAAGGCAGCTGTGGAAATTGATCTGAGTTCAATTTGAGACAGTCAATTTTTGCGCTACTGGAGCCAGTTCTTACAGATGTCCCCACAACCACTGATCTGCTCTGCCAACTCTACCCATGCCTTCTTGGTCAGGCAGGGACATCTCCTCTTTCCACCTTTTGGAATGAGAACCTCCTACCGTTTACTCACAAACTGGAGGAGGACATGCAGAGAGTCACCATGGACCAAAGCAGTTGACTATTGTGTTCATTTCTGGTCTCCTTCTTATCGAAAGGATGTTGTGAAACTTGAAAGGTTCATAAAGATTTACAAGGATGTTGCCAGGGTAGGAGGATTTGAGCTCGAGAGAAAGGCTGGATAGGCTGGAGCTGTTTTTCCCTGGAGCGTCGGAGGCTGAGGGCTGGCCTGAAGAGGTTTGTAAAATCATGAGGGGCATGGATAGGATAAATAGACAAAGTCTTTCCCCTGCAGTGGGGGAGTCCAGAACAAGAGGGTGAGAGGGGAAAGATATAAAAGAGACCTAAGGGGCAACTTTTTCACGCAGAGAATGGTACGTCTATGGAATGAGCTGCCAGACAAAGTGGTGTGGGCTGGTACAATTGCAGCATTTAAAAGGCATCTGGATGGATATATGAATGGAAAGGGTTTAGAGGATATGGGCCAAGTGCTGGCAACTGGGACTAGATTAGGTTAGGATATCTGGTCAGCATGGACGAGTTGGACCGAAGGGTCTGTTTCCATGCTGTACATCTCTATGACTCCATTATGACTATAACTGCAACATTCCTTTACTCCAGGAACACTGTTGAATGCACGTTTTGCTCACTGGACTAGTGGTTGATAAAGTGGAAATGGATGTAATGTGGTTAGCACTTGAGGAGGACTTGGTCTGTCAAAGTTTGTCTGTAGTTGTTACTCAGTCAGTGAGTCTGCAATGCTCATTGCTGTCCTGACCTTGGCCCCCTGTTGGCTCTTTGGATAGAGCTGAAAATGTGTTGCTGGAAAAGCGCAGCAGGTCAGGCAGCATCCAAGGAACAGGAGATTCGACGTTTCAGGCATAAGCACTTCTTCAGAAATCGGAACAGGAGATTCGACGTTTCGGGCATAAGCCCTTCTTCAGGAATCCTGAAGAAGGCCTTATGCCCGAAACGTCGAATCTCCTGTTCCTTGGATGCTGCCTGACCTGTTGCGCTTTTCCAGCAACACATTTTCAGCTCTGATCTCCAGCATCTGCAGGCCTCACTTTCTCCTCAGCTCTTTGGATAGAACCATTAACTCGCCAAATAAGAGCTTCCCTCTGACTGATCTGTGTCTCTTTGCCTGGTTCCTGTCCTAATGTGAGCCGCTAATTTGCCGACCATGAATTAACCATCCAGCGGATAATTGTGAGGGAGGGGGGAGACCACAGAACAGGGCCAAGTATGTACACTGCATATTTCAGTTTCTCTTGCCATCACTAACCTGATTAGTGTAAAATTCCTTCCCACTCGGTCATATCCCCTCAATTAGAGCAGCCATCCATTATCCTGACACTCTGTCTCCTCTTGCCAATCAACAAGGTCAGAGCTGATCTTTTCCCTTGATTGTATTTTCCACATTATCCCCATTTCCCTTTGTACTGAAAGATCTTTTACCATAAGATATTCCACAACTGAAGATCAATGGCTTTTTCTCACTCAGTTAAAAATTTGTCTTCAGTTTCATGAACAGGAAGTGGAGCTAGTAATCTCTTATGAGGATCTTTACCAAATACCTTCTGAAAGCTCATGTAAATGATAGCCAGAGATATTTTACTCTTTATTGCTTTAATCAACTCTTCAAAAAAATGCAATCGCATTCATTAAGAATGACCAACCTTTTACCAGTCCACATTCCCTCTGATTATTGAAAAGTTCAAAATGTTCAGTCACACAATGCTTAACTATAGACTTCATGAATTTTCCAACAACAGATGTTTAACACGGCAAATCCCCAGTTTCCCTCTTCCACCTTCGTTAAATAGCAGAATGAAATATGCAATTTTCTGATCTGAAAGAACAGCTCGAAAATTGAGAAAACTTTGGAAATTTGTAATTAAGGCTTTTGCCCTACTTCCTTTAAAACCCTGAGATTGAAGCCATCTGGTTCTGGGGATCTGTAATTGTTTAGTGCCATTTTTTTCATTACTATTACTTTGTTTGTCAATCCCTGATGTCTGGCATGCTGACCTTTCCCCTTTACAGCAAATATTGATGCAAAGTAATTGTTCCACATCTCCGAATATCAGTTTTCTGATTTCATTGACAATATCGCCATTATTAGATTACAAAGCAGCTGCATCACTCCTGACCACCTTTTTACAAATGTAATTAAAATTTGTTTTGCTTTTGATATCCCTTTCAAGTTTCTTTTCACACTCCCTTTTTATTGTACATACTGTGTTTTGTCACCCTTTGCTGTTCTTTGTATCTTTCCCATTTGACCAGGATCTGTCCATTATTGTATTTTGAAATTTTTTTTAGCTTTATTGTTGTCTTTTATCTCATTACTTGTTCCATGGCTATCCATTTTGTCGGACAGGGTTCTTGCCTCTTAGGGTATAGTGCTTCACATTTTTCTTAAGCATCAATCTTCTGTATTTTGTCCATGAACAACCCAATTTCCTGTGGATTGTCTTATCCAGTTGCAACCAACCTTATATAAAAGAAAAAAATTAGTTCCTCTCTCACGGTTCTCCATTTTAATTGCTCCATGGAATTAGATCATGTTATAAGATAGATTTCAACAGTTTTCCTGCTGACAATGCTTAAGATGGAATTAAATCTGTCAGGTTACATTGCAATGCCCCAACGGAGCTGACTACTAAGGATACTGGCAAAGCGTTATCAGTATTTCCTGTTTCAAAGTTTTTTTTTCATTTGCAAGTGTTCTTAATTTGTTACTTACCCTTATGCAGATGTATTGTTCACTGAGACAATATATTTGTTAATGAAGAGATTCAAACCATAAGCTTTAATATCTAACCAATGGACTGTATCAACCTCTCAAATTTCAACCGGTCTTTTTCGTCAAACTTCCTTCAAACATTAATAACAGTTCATTTTGAGGATTAAATCTGCTTGCTGAATAAATGATTAAATCACAACCATTTCCTCCTGTGATTTCTATGTCCACAGAACAAGCAGCATGGGAGCGTTGAAGTTTCGTATAATTTCCTGTTAGCAGCCAGAAACCAGTTTGCCACCATTCAAGGTTCCTCAAAATTCCACTTCTGCACGTTGCTGACTCTAAAACAATGTTACTGTCTAAGCAGTGTTCAGCTGAGTGTATTCATCACCATGAAGTAAAAATCACTGCAGACGAGAGGCCTAGGTTCAAGTCTGCCCTGCTCCAGAGGTGTGTAATAACAGATTGATTAAAAAAAAGGTTAAATAGAAAGATAATTAAAAATCACTGCAGGACTGTTGTGGCATTGTGGTAATATCCTATTTTTGATCCAGGAGGTCTGAGTTCAAGTCCTACCTCCTCCGGACATGCACAATAACATTTCTGAACTGCTTGAATAAAAATATCTACAAACTAATGCAGAAAGTACTGCCATAGCTCAGTCACACATCACCCTGTATGGTAAGGAACAGTCCCCAACATGAACACCATTTGTGTTTATTGGCAACTGCTACATCAGGCAAATGGCGCTGATTAACTTTTTCAATTGAAATCGTTCAGATTATAACAGATTTTAGAGAATACAGTAAGCTCTTTGCACCTCATTAGTAGCCTCAATAATAAGTGATAATAATCATCTTTACCTGTTGTTAAAAGATCCACTGATATCAGGTAAATTAAAGTGCTTACTCAATGTGTTATTGTATTATGTACTACTTACCTAAGCTGCGTGCTTCAGTACTACAGCAACACTGTTTGTATTAACTCAAATAAGTAATTAAATATTAGTATTTATCAACCCTCACACAGTGAAAAGGTTTTTATTGTTTTCAAACAACTGTAGTTCCTCTCCTTTTTCAGATTTTGATGAATGTTATATTAACAAGGTTAGAGCTGGAACCTAAAATGGCTACTCATTCTTCATGGTTTTACTACCTACTGCTTAAAGCAAGCATTCTGTGAGCAACAATGTGCTTGCTCTAAGAGATGGAGACTATATCAGTCTTGCTATGGATATTTAAGAAATACAGCAACTTAAGATATGCTTACAAGCTCATTGTTCATATGCCCCTCAATCTGCTAAGTACCGCAACATCTATGACCAACAGGACAATTCCAACACAATGCACAGTTCCCACAATTTTTAGTTGTTATGACCAATGGATCAAATTTTTGCTGACATTGTTAGCTATTCACAGAGTCACAGGATTATTACAGAACAGATGGAGAACCACTTAGCCCCGAGTCTGAACCAGTCTCTGAATTAGCAATTCACTTTGTGCAATTCTCCTTCCTTCTCCCTGCAACTCTGCACACTCTTCCCTTTTGGATATCAGTCTAATTTCCTTCTGAATGCTTCAATTGAACCATGTCTCCACCATAATTTCAGGAAGAAGTTTCCACACTTTAACTACTGCTGGACAAGAATGTTTTTCGTTGTGTCGCATTTGCTTTGTTTCTCAATGTTCTCTCTTTCTTAACCCTATCATGGGTGGGAACATTTTCTTTCCATTTACTCTGCCCAGACCATTCATAATTTTAAATATCTCTATCAAAACTCCTCTTGGCCTTCCTTTCCCCAAGAATAACAGTCTTCACTTCCCCAGCTATCTTTGTAATTGAATCCTTTCAGCGCTCTCTCTAATGCCTTCATATCTTTCCTAATGTGTCATGCTCATTAAACCAGCTGAGACCCAGCTAATATCATATGAAATTTCAGTATAACCCCTTAGACTATAAGATATAGAAGGAGTATTCGGCCATTTGACCATAAAGTCTGCTCCACCATTTGATCATGACTGATATGTTTCTCAACCCCATTTTCTTGCTTTCTCCCCATAACCCTTGATTCCCTCAGTAATCAAGAACCTATCAATCTCTGTCTTCAGTACACTCAATGACTTGGCCTCCACTACTCTCGGTGGCAATGAGTTCCACTTATTCATCACCCTCTGGCTGAAGAAATTCATCCTCATCTCTAAAGGGTCACCCTTTCACTCCAAGGCAGTACCCTTAGACTCTGCTACGAGTGGAACCATCTATTTCCATGCCCATTCTATCCAGGCCTCTCAATATTCTGTAAGTTTCAATCAGATTCCCCCTCCAGCTTCTAAAGTAGACACCCAGAGTTCTCAGTTGCTCATCATATAACAATCCTTTAATTCCTGGGGTCATTCTTGTAAACCTCCTCTGGACCTCTCCTGTGCCATCGCATCCTTCCTTACATATGGAGTCCAAAATCACTCAAAATATTCCGAACACAGTCTGACCAGAGCCTTATACAGCAGCAGCACTACCTCACTGCTATTGAATTTAGTCCTCTTGAAATGAATGCAAACATTGCATTTGATGTGGTCTCTGCTTCCCTTCCTCCATGCTGTTAAGCTGTGGGGTGACCACCTCTATATGTGCAGAATCCACCAAGTTCACAGTCACATAGATATGCTGCCATTCTTCTGACACGGCATATGATATGCATTCTAGAGGCTGGCGTAGCCCTGTTACTTACTTATCAGCTAAACTTGTTTCTTCTAAAACAAAACCTTACCAATATTAATAAGCCTCACCACCATTCATAAACCTTATCAATACTGATAAATCCGACTTAAATTGAACTTTTCTTGCTTGTAGCAATACCCTTTTTTTGAAAATAAAGTTAAAAGAAAATCCTCACCAACTACTCACTAATGGCTGACTGTTAATTCTACTGTTGCACTTCACCTGCCAGATGTTTTGACATAGTTCCTAAGCAGCATAACCCAGCAACCAATTCACAATTTTCTTATGTTGTCACACCTTAGCTTTGGCTTCCGGAAAAATCCGACTGTCCATGGGCAGCAGCCTCAACATTCACTCGGAAACACTCATCCCAACATTCCACTCTGAAAAACTCATCCCAACATTCCTCTCCAAAATAATGATTTTGACATTCCGCTCTGAAAATTTTGCATCAAATCCAAAAGAGGCAAGGAAACCTCCTATTGACTCCGTCCCACAACCCTCAAGCTGAAGAATTCATACTTCTCCACATTGAACAACATTTGGAGGAAGCATCAAAAGTGACAAGGGCACAGATATACTCTGAATGAGGGAACCATCACCAAATGAGCTTGGCAGCCAATACTAATGGAGCATTGTCGGATCAGCTGGTAGTTGCCTATAGTGTTCCTGGTTGTTCAGTTCAAAAACTGCATATATTCATGTAGAACTCTGAGCTCAAAAACTGCAGGAATTTATGTAAAACAGTGTTATCTCACTTATTAGATTAGAATCAATCTAAACATCAGGTCATAGACAGAGAACACAGGGGGCTAACACCTTCAACATATTGTCTAGCTATCATTGTTAGCAGCTAACCCGCGAATGCAACTTTAAAAAGAAGGGTTTTGTGATTTACACATGAAAGAAGTGAAACTATCACTGCATTCTAACAAATGAAAGGCTTAACAGACAATCAATTTTTCAATGTATAATTTCAGTTACATCACACTGCAAATTTTTGCTATAAATTCTGTGTTACGATCGAGCCCTCCACTATCACCTGATGAAGGAGCGTCGCTCCAAAAGTTAGTGTGCTTCCAATTAAACCTATTGGACTATAACCTGGTGTTGTGTGATTTTTAACAAAGGAAGGTAGTTGTGATTGTTGAAGGCCAATCATCAAAGCACCAAGAATCTCTGCAGAAATTCCTCAGGATGATTTCCTAGGCTCAGCCATCTTCAGCTGCTTCATCAATGATCTTTTCTCCATCATAAGTGCAGAAATGAGATGTTTGCTGATGTTCAACACCATTTGCAACTCCTCAGATACTGAAACAGTCACCATCCACATTCAGTAAAATATTGAGAGCATCTAGGCTTAGCAGATAAGGGGCAAGTAACAGTGCACCACACAAGTGCCAGGCAATGACAATCTTCAATAAAAGAGAATCTATCAATCACCCCATAATGTTCAATGATATTACCATCACTGAGTAGACCACAATCAATTTCATGGAGTTACCATTTACCCAGAGCTGAACTGGACAAACCATGTAAATACTGTGGCTACAAGAGTAAGTCAGAGGCTAGGGATTATGCAGTCAGTAAATTGTATTGTTAGCCCAAAGCATGTCATCATCCAGAAGATGGAAGTCTGGAATGTGTTCGAATACTTTCCACTTTCCTGGTTTGGTGCAGAGGCTTGATAGTGTTCATTTCAAAGCATTCCACATAATTTATACTCAAATACCACCTTCAACATTCACTCCCTTCAAGATCAATACACTGTATTTGCAGGGTCTACCATCTCCAAGATGCACTGTAGTAACTTACCAAGGGACCTCTGACAGCACCCTCCAACCTGCAACTTCTCCCTTTGGAAGGACTTGAAAGGATTTGAGCTTTTGGGAGAGGCTGAATAGGCTGGGGCTGTTTTCCCTGGAGTGTAGAAACTGAGGGATGGCCTTATAGAGGTTTATAAAATCATAGGGGGCATGGAGAGGGTAAGCAGACAAGGTCTTTTCCCTGAAGTGGGGCAGTCCAGAACGAGAGGACATAGGTTTAGGGTGGGAGGGGAAAAATGTAAAAGGGACCTGAGGGGTAACTTTTTCAAGCAGAGTGTGGTGCGTGTATGGAATGAGCTGCCAGAGGAAATGGTGGAGGCTGGTATGGTTACAACATCTAAAAGGCATCTGGATGGGTATATTAATAGGAAGGGTTTAGAGGAATATGGGCCAAGTGCTGGCATATGGGGCTAAATTAATTCAGGATATCTGGCAGTATGAACGAGTTGGACCAAAGAGTCTGTTTCCATGCTGTGCATCTCTATGACTCTATGACAAGGATAGCAGATGGATAGAAACACCACCTGCAAGGTCTCCTCCAAATCGTTTGGATCTACAACAGTATTCCTTCACTGTTGTTGTTTGAATAGCCTTGAACTCCCTTCCATACACACCAAGAACTGTAGCAGTTTATGAAGGCTGCTCACCACCATGTTCTCCAGATTACTATAGATGGGCATTTAATTCTGGTCTAGCCAGAGATGCCAAAGACATTTTTAAAATCCTCTTCTAAACGTTTGCCCTGACATCCTCTTTGAAGCTCTTGCCCCAACAGCCTCTCTGAACGTCTTGTCTGAAATGCCCTGAAACACGTGCCCTGACATCTCAGTGAACCCAATGCCATGATTTTTAAAGTGTAACAGGTACAGCCATATTACTTTATTACAAGGGAATTTTATCACTCTGACAGCTGCAACTCATGTACTGAAATCCAACACTGCAGCCTGTTGGGAATTGGAGTTATTTCAGAAATGTAAATGTTTGAATAAGCAGCATTCTCTGACCTCCAAGTGTGTGCTCAAGCCTGCTGAATTAAAATTATGTTCGGCCTCTGGTGTTTTAATTGATGACTAAAGATTTTTTCTTGTCGATTTTTATTTCCTGATTCAACTTGCGTAAATTTTACCCTGTCTCCTGATGTCCTGTTACTGCTGTGATGTTTGATATATAAAGTCAAACCTCTGTACTTCTGTCCACCAATACAAAAGAATGTGCAGTGAGCATGAATATGCAGTGAGCAGTTTAGAGGTCAGCTGGCATTAAGCTTGAGCCTTCATTGTGTAAGCGGGTAATTTACATCTGTGAAATGTTACATTCAGTTGAGCATACAATTGTGATCACACTCATTTAGGATGACATGCGACTCAAGCTAAGGAGTGTGCCTCACAACAAGTTAAACTGGTCAGGGATTATGTTACATCATAAAAGCAGAGTGTGGTATATACAGGACAACATAGGAATAAGCGTGTTACAGGCAGGAGGGCACAGAGTTTGGATTCAGTTAAGTTTCCAACAATTCAGACTTTGGACTGCATTGCACACAAAATGACAGAGCTTGGCATATTATACTGAGAATAACAATGAACTAGAAGTATGTTACACATATATTGAATGAAGAGAATGCTACATACACAGTAATCTCAAGCTCTATAGAACAGGGCCAAATTTTGTTTAGAGGCTACAGATCCTGACAACAGCAACATGTAATGGGACTAGTTAAACGCGATCCTGTGGGCAGCCAGCCAATTAACAAACTGGAGGTATAGGCCTATCCAGTTAAGGGGTGAGGTTGGGTGTTGAGGTGTCAATAACTGCATATGACTTATAGGCAGATGCTAGCAAAGGTCTTCATAAGAAGTGATTGAATTCAACAACTTTAGGATCATTCAAAATTGATCACCAACTGGCCTCAGCAGATTGCCAATGTGGCATTTGATACACAAACAAATGGATATCGTTAAATTGTTGGGCTTCACCTAACAACAATTAACTGTGTTCTTGGATCTACCAGGCATTGGTTGTGATACAGGGTCCTGGCTTCATTAATAGGGTCATTGGGTTGGTCAATGAATAATTTTGTTATTATGGTCTTGAGAAGCCCCGACCTAAGTGTAGATGCAAGGAGATGGCAAAAAGCAAGGTCAAAAGAGTAGGGTTCGATGATACATCAAACTTGTATATATGTGGATCTCCCCATGAGCAAGTAGGCAATTCATCCATGCTTTCAAAACCTTCCATACTCTCAACCCTCCTTATCTCCATAGTTTCCACCAGACCCACAACCCTCTCAGCTATCTGTGCTTCTCCAAATCTGGTCTTTTCTGCACTGACATTTATTATTGCTCTGTCTTTGTGACCATGCTTTCATTTGACTGGACTGCAAATGGTGGAATTAACTCCAAACACCACGTTGTTTTCCTCCTTTAAAGCCCTATATAAAACCTTGCTTTATGATCAAGCTTTTGATCATCTGACTCAATGTGTCATTACTTGGCTCAGTATTATACTTTGTTTTATAATGATCCTGTGAAGCACCTTAGGACATTTAATTACATTAAAGATGCCATTTAATTCTTTGCTGTGGAATAGTAGGAACTAGGACATATAACATTGTGGTTTTGGATTAGAATTTACAGTGTGGAAACAGGCCCTTCGGCCCAACAAGTCCACACCAACCCGCCGAAGCATAACCCACCCAGACCCATTCTCCTACATCTACCCCTTCACCTAAAACTACGGTGCAACTTAGCATGGCCTATTCACCTAACCTGTGGCATTGTGGGAGAGAACCGCAATACCCTGAGGAAACCCATGCAGACACGGGGAGAATGTGCAAACTCCACACAGAGAGTCACCTGAGGCGGGAATTGAACCCAGGTCTCTGGCACTGCGAGGCTGCAATGCTAACCACTGTGCCACCGTGCTGCCCACAGTGGTTTGTCGGCGATTTTAAAAGATGACTGTGACTCTAGTATCTTATAAGATTTTGAAGACCAATATTGTTACTTTTCCATTTTATACAATGATTTTGCTTTTAATATTCTCCCTAAACTAGATGTTCATGTCAGTATCTGCTAATTGTGGACCAAACTATCAGGGGTTTTGGGGCAAAGGTCCATTAAGCTGCAAAAAAAATCACCTTAGATAGTTTCATGCGCTGAATAAACAAAGGCACAGGGTCAATTGGGGAAACCTTTACGACAGACTTACTTCAAATTGGTTGACCCCATGTAATTGATAGTACAGACTCACCAGTATCTTTCCTTATTTATCAGATTTGCTGACAGTAAAGGATGCTGCTGTCATGCTTGTTGTATCAATTTGTCAAGTGCATCAGTTTTGCAAAATTTGACATGGTTGCATTTGCAATCCTTCCTGAACTGAAACAACTTAAAGCAATATCATTTACTGAATTGGCATGGACATTGAACATAACCATTTCGTGGCACAAAAGTAGCGATCTTAGATTGTGTGCTAACATTAATATGATACATAAATGTATAAGTTCAGACAAATATCCCAGATTCCTGGATCCAAGAACTATTAGCATCATTTCATGACTCCACACGCTTCATGAAAATTGACACAAATGCAGCATTTCCATTTGTCATTAATTGAACCTTTTTTACCCTTATCACCATAGAATGACCTAAAGACTATAATTAAAAAGGATAATTTCTTCAGTCTTGTCAGACATTGAAGGGATCATCAAATTACTTGACAATGTCATTGTTTATGGAAACAACAAAACAGAACATGGGCGGCACGGTGGCACAGTGGTTAGCACTGCTGCCTCACAGCGCCTGTAGACCCAGGTTCAATTCCCGACTCAGGCGACTGACTGTGTGGAGTTTGCACGTTCTCCCCGTGTCTGCGTGGGTTTCCTCCGGGTGCTCCGGTTTCCTCCCACAGTCCAAAGATGTGCGGGTCAGGTGAATTGGCCAAGCTAAATTGTCCGTAGTGTTAGGTAAGGGGTAAATGTAGGGGTATGGGTGGGTTGCGCTTCGGCGGGTCGGTGTGGACTTGTTGGGCCGAAGGGCCTGTTTCCACACTGTAAGTCTAATCTAAAAAAAAACATTGTCAGTGATTATCAGTAATACGTGAACATCACAATTTAATGATTAACAAGGACAAAATCACATCACGATATCCAAAAATGGCTTCCTATGGTGTGAAGTGGCAGCTGGAGTAAAGTCAATGCACTACAATGTCAAACAACCCCTTCTAACATGAATGAGTTGGCATCATTCCTCAGTGCAACCAACTTTTATCACAAATTCTTCCTTAAGCATGCAGTTATCACAAGGCCTCTTCACAAGCTCCTGTGAATGATGCACAATGGAAATGGGCAGCAAACAACATTTGATATATTAAAGATAATATCTCCAGCAGTCAATGTACTTTTCAACGCGTGTGCAGAAACACGTACCATCAGGAAATGTGATTGGCAATGTACTATCACAATTCACTGAGGGAAATGAATAACTTTTGGTCCATTTCTGTATTCAAAAACTGTGCAAATGCTCTACAGAATGTGAGAAGCACTGTGGCCTGGATCTATGTTTGAGAATGTGATGTCTCTGATGGAAAGTTCACTCTCCATACTGCTCACCAAATGCTGACGACATTGTTAACCTCATCAGACTTTGATCATCGATCTGTATGCAACGGTCAGAATGTCTTCATTAGTACTGCAACAGGGCCAAACATTACTCAGGTTTACATAACCAAAGAGCTGACCCGCCCAGCCATGCTGCTAACACATTTTGTTTGTGATGGTGAAATGACTTGTGACATTGAAAACTGCGTGAATACAGTTGAACTGTGCAACACATGTAACACATGAATTGTGTTACACAGTTGAGTTGAGATAGAAACAGACTGCAGAAAGTAAGCCAGTACGTAAAAGCTGAGTGACGTAAAGAAGTACTACTGGAGAGTACTTTGAAGTAGGCGATGAACTCACATTACTGACAACAGTATTGCTGGGTCTTAAGTGGTTACCCTGAAATCACTAAAGCAATCTGGATTGCATCTTGCTTATGTAAGACATCTGGGTGATGTTAAGATGAAACAGTGATCTTATGAAGCATTCCTGCGGCTGGCACTAGATCTCAGCAAAGAAGTATTCATTAGAAGCTGTGAAAAATCTGACAGTGTTCCACATCTCCACAATCCAAACCCCATGACTAATGAAATAACTACAACAACTCTAAGTAGATATTTTTGGAGAAGTACAAGCAGCCCCTAGAAATCAATGGTTTTTTTGGGGGCTTGTTGTTAATCATTTACATAATGAATGATCATACAACAAATTCCATAACCACTATTTCAGTTAGACGTTGTAGGCAAGTTGTTTGCAAAATGTTTTATAACAGAGACTGGCACAGTTGAGAATGATGGTAATTTGTTTCCTGTCAGTTCATAGACCTAACAAGGTATGAATTAACCACCATCTGACAATACACCCTACGACTGTATGGCAACATTGAATAATTCAGAAGGGTAATGAAGGACAGTCTGAGAGCTAGAATGTGCGAGGGGACAACAGTTAAGCAATGTATTTACAGTATATCACGCATAGTGATCCACCCCCACACTGTCTGACTGGAAAGAAACCAATTAAAATAATGACTGGCTGAAACCGTTTGCTAGCTGCTGACCATTCTTGAGCTATGATCTTCACTCAATGAGAGTGCTAGAGCAAAAGCAAAGACATTGCAGTGCAGTTGAATAAATCAAAAGTATAATTCAACCAGCATGGAGATGACAAAGAAACCCCAATTTGAAATTGGAAATAGGGTTCAGAACAAATAGCCAAAGTGCAGCCACAAATAGGTATCACCTCTACCTGGACCGTGACAGAACAAGCAGTTGCTTAGACCCAAACTTATTTGTTGGATGGCAATACAAAGTGGAATGTTTGATAACAGGTATCCTTAGATATTTCAGAGACAATGAGGATCCTTTTACAATAAGTGACTGTGATGGTGACTTATTCAACTCACAGAACTGATCACACAGAACCACCTTTTCAAGATTGTAGCTCTCAGCACCATCATCAGAGTCCTTTATACTTTGAGACTATTTTATAATTAGAAAAAACAAACATACTGAACTCTAAGAAATATTTCATACTTATGTTTGTTGTCTTATATTTGGTTGTCTTAATTCAAAATAAAACCTTCGGTTTTACAAGGAGTGAATGTTGTTGTGTTCATTTCTGGCTTATGCTTGGATTTATTGTTGATTATTTTGTTGCCAACCTCTCGCTGTCTGTTATTAGGTAATCCTGGGTGGAGTTCCTCAAAAAGAGATACTGAACAATTGCTAATTGCTATTTGCACAAAAGTAAACACTTTAAGCCATTTTGAATAAATCTTTTGTGCAACATTAAATGTGCAACATCTCGTACCTTGGAGGCATACAAGACAATAAAAAAATGTGTTTAAATAAGGTAGAAAGCTGTTCCCATTTGTTGATGGTACAAGGACTAGGAGACACAGTAGAAGTTATTTAGCAAGAGATGCAGGGGATGACTGGAAATCTCCACCTATGAGGTGTTTGAAGCAAAAATGATCAATGATTTCAAAAACAAAGTAGATACACACTTGAAAGAAATAAATGTTCAGGCCTATTAAGATAGTGCAGTGGAACGAGACTGACTAAATTGCTCATTCTGTACCATATTCATAGAGTCATAGAGATATTATTTGAATAATTCATACATTTGTGCTTTGCAAATTGCATTTTGTACTGAGGCAGCTAAAAGGGTTAGATACTCCCATTAGGGAGCATAACTCAAAGTCAGTGTGGTGAGTGTTTTAAACCTGGCAAATTGCAAGTAGTGGAGTACCACAAGGATCAGTGCTGAAGAATTAACTTTTTAAATCAACACAATGGCTTGAATTAAGGAACCAAGTGTATCATCTGCTGACAATGAAAAGATAGGTAAGAGAGATTCAGTTGTGAGAGAGATTCAGAATCCTCCTTTTTATCACACCAACTGACATTATTCCAACTTAGTTCTGGTTAGTCAAAAAATAATTTTAACAAGGCACACTTGGAATGGACATACTGTTCATACCGGAACATTGTTCTAAGGTTTATAAGTCAAGTTAGATCAGTACGCATCATTCACAAGTTTTATTGGGTTTTCTCTTCAGAAATATGACCCATACCTATTTGTGGCTGAACTTTGGCTATTTGTTCTGAACCCTATTTCCAATTTCATTGAAATACGTTTTTGTTTCCTGGTTAACTCCATCTTGTGCAATGTTGGGTTGTGCTCTGTTGTATTGGGAATCAATCAGAGGAGACTGGACAAAGAGACAAACTGGAAAAGGCAAAGAGGCAAAAAGACTGACCGAAAGGGGCCATTAGATACCTTAGTGTTTCCATATTTTTCATGATGCTGTTTCTAAGTATGACTTAATTTTGTAGTATTTACAGAAGTGATTTTTATACTTTGGTTTTTGTTGCCATTCTCAGAAATCATTCTTAGCACCAAAGGAGATAATCTAAGTGTTTTCTCGAGAGCAACTGCATATCCTCCAGCATCAAAATGTTTAAATCTCTAATTTGTAAAGTAATGCTTTTCTTGTTTTGTTACTGTCTACGTGGGTTTCCTCAGGGTGCTCCGGTTTCCTCCCACAGTCCAAAGATGTGCAGATTAGGTGAATTGGCCATGCTAAATTGCCCGTAGTGTTAGGTGAAGGGGTAAATGTAGGGGAATGCGTCTGGGTGGGTTGCTCTTCGGAGGGTCGGTGTGGACTTGTTGGGCTGAAGGGCCTGTTTCCACATTGTAGGGATTCTAATCTAATCTAAAGTCTAAGAGAGAGATTGGCAAGTGTTATCTTATTTGAATTTATATTGTATTTTTGTTATATTCCATGATTCATTTTATCTTCTAAATTCTTTCAGCTGGGAATGCACAGTACTGCATATGATCATATTCCAACAGAGCAATGATTCATTTAAAGTGCTGTTTTACAGGAAGACAAGCCCAGCTTGAAGTGAGGTCTACCCAAATGTAGAATAAGTCGGCATTGGGATGGTGCTGTGATCCCAGTTGTGAGAACATTGGTCAAGTTGGACCTTGATAATGGAGAAAGTAAGGACTGCAGCTCAGAGTCAAGAGTGTGATGCTGGAAAAGCACAGCAGGTCAGGCAGTATCCGAGGAGCAGGAGAATCAGTGTTTGATCAAAAGCCCTTCATCAGGAATAAGGCTTGTGAGCCAAGGGATGGAGTGATAAATGAGAGGTAGTGGGAGGGGGATGGAGCTGGGGGGAAGGTAGCTGAGAGTACAATAGATAGATGAAGAAGGAGGGTGGAGTGGATAGATGGGAAACAAGATGGTCAGATAGGATGGTTCAAGAGAGCAGTGCTGAGTTGGAGGGGTGGATCTGGGATAAGGTGGGGGGGAGGTGAATTAAGGAAACTGGTGAAGTCCACATTGATCCTGTGTGGTTGGAGAGTCCAAAGTGAAAGATGAGGCATTCTTCCTCCAGGCATCGGGTGGTTAGGGTTTAGTAATGGAGAAGGCCCAGGACCTGCATGTCCTTGACAGAATGGGAGGCGAGTTGAAGTGTTTGGCAAAGGGCGGTGGGATTAGTTGGTGCAAGTGTCCTGGAGATGTTCTCTGAAGTGTTCTGCAAGAAGGTGTCCTGTCTCCCCAGTGCAGAGGAGACCGCATCGGGTGCAATGATACAGTAAATGACATGTGTGGAAGTGCAGGTAAAACTCTGATGGATGTGGAGGGCTCCTTTGGGGCCTTGGATGGGGGTGAGGGAGGAGGTGTGGGCACAGGTTTTGCAATTCCTGCGGTGGCAGGGGAAGGTGCCGGGAAGGGAGGGTTGGTGGGGGATGTGGACTTGACAAGAGAGTAGCAGAGGGAATAGTCTTTACGGAACGCAGATAGGGTGGGGAGGGAACTATATCTCTGGTGGTGGAATCCATTTGTAGATGGCAGAAATGGCAGAGGATGATGCAATGTATACAAAGGTTGATGGGGTGGAAGATGAGGACCGGGGAGGGGGGGTGGAGGCAGGTCCTGTCCTTGTTGTTGTGATTGGAGGGGTGGAGTTTGAGGGCGGAAGTGAAGGAAGTCAATGAGTTGTGCTGGAGGGCATCATCTACCACATCGGAGGGGAAATTGCAGTCTTTGAAGAAGGAGGCCATCTGGTGTGTTCTGTAGCGGATCAGGTCCTCCTGGGAACAGATGCGGCAGAGGAATTGGGAATAAGCAATAGTGTTTTTTCAGGAGGTAGGGTGGGAGGAGGTGTAGTCCCGGTAGCTGTGGAGGTCGGTGGGTTTATAGAAGATGTCCATGTTGAGTTGATCATCGTTGATGGAGATGGAGAGGTCCAGAAATGGGAGGGAGGTATCCAAGATGGTCCAAGCAAACTTAAAGTTGGAGTGGAATGTGTTGGTGAAGTTGATGAACTGTTCAACCTCCTTGTGGGAGCATGAGGTGGTGCTGAAACAGTTATCAATGTAGCGGAGGAAAAGGTGGGGCATGGTGCCAATGTTACTCCAGAAGGTGGACTATTCCACGTAATTGACAAAGAGACAGGCATAGCTGGGCCCCATGCAGATGTCTATGGCTACCCCTTTTGTCTGGAGGTAGTGGGAGATTCAAAGGAGAAATTATTGAGGGTGAGGACCAGTTCAGTCAACCAAATCAGAGTGTCTGTGGAAGGGTTTTGGTGGGGATGCTGGCAGAAGATGAAACAGAGCTTGGAGGCCTTCATCATGGCAGATAGAGGTGCATAGGGACCGGTTATCCCTGCTGAAGATGAGGTGTTGGGGCCAGAGAAATGAAAGTCTTGGAGGAGATGGAGAGCATGAGTGGTCTCCCCAAGGTAGGTGGGGAGTTCCTGGACTGGGGGGAGATAGGACAGTATCAAGGTATGAGGAGATAGGTCGGCTGGGGGGCCAGGCTTGTGGATCTTGGGTAGGAGGTAGAACCAGGCAGTGCGGGGTTCCCAGATTGTGAGGTTGGAAGCTGTAGGTGGGAGGTCCCCTGAAGTGATGAGGTTGTGTATGGTCTGGGAGATGACGGTTTGGTGATGGGAGATGAGGTCTTGATAATCATCTGCCTTACAGGGAGTAGATTTCATAATCAAGAATGAAAGGATTCTGGATGGAACTGAAATTCCAAAAAAATCATTTTATAAACTTGAGTAAAATAAACATAGGTGTTAATGGCTAAAGAGTTACACTGGACAAATAAGATAATGGCTGTAAAGATGCTAAATAAAGACTAGAAGTCAAAGCTTTTTGTCTTGCACTCATCAGGACTAGGAACAAGAAACAGACTTGAAAATAAGGGCTCCAATTTATACTGCATGAGTAGAGGGTGCTGATTGGCTTGGCCATCAGTGGCACAGAGATGTAGCAGGAATAGTTCATTGTCAAATCTTAGTTCTCAGACCAGACATGTAAATTCTGATTGGTGTTGCCATGAAAATGCAGAAAAAAATGGCACTTTCCAGGATCTTCTCCCATATGAAGGATGATGCAATGTGCACATTTTCTTTTGTCTGTATAAAACAAGGTCCTGTGTCTGATTGTATGTAGTTTCTAACATTTGCATCTTTCTCCAATTTCTTACCATTGTAGGATTCCTATGTTGCTTCGACAGCTGATCTTGAATTGTTGAATCTTAAATAATTTGCTTTGCTGGAGTTGTACTGAGGAAATTCCTTAGTTCCTGTTAATGAACTACTGGTGCTGAACCAGATAGCACACAATAATAACTCATTTTGATTGCTTACTCCCAGTAGGTGTTAAATACACGCAAAAATAAAACACAAGTTGCTTGATGTTGGAAATATGACACGAAAGCAACAAAGACTTAGAATTCTCATTGGTGAAGACAGTACATGGCCAGAAAACAAGCAAGTGCAGGGAAATAAGACCTGAGAAAGCTACCAGTCTACATTTCAGCATAATGGGGCACATTTTATTACCTTCTTTCCAATCCTATTCATTTTCCTTTCTTTGCACTACATGCTAACACCATTTTCTTATCATATGCTACCACTTGCAAATAATTGCCAACTACATTCAGTGCTTCTTCCTCATTTACATTTTATATATATATATATATATATATATCTGTCTGGCTTAGCAAGTTTTGAGAAGATTTGTAGCTCAGGTTGAGGTTCTGGATATGGGCTTGCTCGCTGACTGGAAGGTTCATTTCCAGACGTTTCGTCACCCTACTAGGTAACAACTTCAGTGGGCCTCCAGCTGAAGCACTGTACATGATTCCTGTTTTCTATTTATATTTTTGGGTTTCTTTGAGTTGGTGATGTCATTTCCTGTGGTGATGTCATTTCCTGTTCTTTTTCTCAGAGGGTGGTAGATGGGGTCTTACTTGATGTCTTTGCTGATAGTGTTCCGATTGGAATGCCATGCTTCTAGGAATTCTTGTGCATGTCTCTGTTTGGCTTGTCCTAAGATGGATGTGTTGTCTCAGTCGAAGTGATGTCCTTTCTCATCTGTATGTGAGGATACTAATGAGAGAGGGTCATGGCATTTTGTGACTAGTTGGTGTTCATGTATCCTGGTGGCTAGTTTTCTGCCTTTTGTCCAATGTAGTTTTGTTCCAGTTCTTGCACTATATTTTGTAAATGACATTAGTTTTGCTTGTTGTGTGTATAGGGTCTTTCAAGTTCATTAGCTGCTGTTTTAGTGTGTTGGTGGGTTTGTAGGCTACCATGATGCCAAGGGGTCTGAGTAGTCTGGCAGTCATTTCTGAGATGTCTTTGACGTAGGGGAGAGTGGCTAGGGTTTCTGGAGGTGCTTTGTCTGCTTGTTTGGGTTTATTGCTGAAGAAACCCAAACATATAAATAGAAAGCAGGAACCATGTACAGTGCTTCGCCTGGAGGCCCACTGAAGTTGTTACCTAGTAGGGTAACGAAACATCTGGAAATGAACCTTCCAGCTCAGCGAGCAAACCTACATCCAGATATATCTGGCTTTACATATTGTTGTAAGTTATCACTCAATCTTCCTTCCGAACTGTTTAACTCATATGCTTCATGTACACATCTATACACATCTTCACATAGTTAAACATCACACAACACCAGGTTATAGTCCAACAGGTTTAATTGGAAGCACACTAGCTTTCAGAGCGATGCTCCTTCCTCAGGGGATAGTGGAGGGCTCAATCCTAACACAGCATTTATAGCAAAAATTTACAGGGTAATGTAACTGAAATTATACATTGAAAAATTGATTGTCAAGCCTTTCATCTGTTCGAATACAGTGATAGTTTCACTTCTTTCATGTGTAAATCACAAAACCTTTTTCTTAAAAAAGTTGCATTCTCAGGTTAGCTGTTAACAATGGTGATAGCTAGACAATATGATGAAGGTGCATGAATTTGCATGAAAAACTGCATGAATTTATGTAAAACTCCGTTATCTCACTTATTAGATTAGAATCAATCTAAACATCTTGGCATAGACAGAGAACACAGGGGGCTAATGCCTTCAACATATTGTCTAGCTATCACCATTGTTAACAGCTAACCCAAGAATGCAACTTTTAAAAAAAAGGTTTTATGATTTACACATGAAAGAAGTGAAACTATCACTGTATTCGAATAGATGAAAGGCTTAACAATCAATTTTTCAATGTATAACTTCAGTTATATCACACTGTACATTTTTGCTCTAAATTCTGTGTTAGGATTGAGCTCTCCACTATCACCTGATGAAGGAGCGCCGCTCTGAAAGCTAGTGTGCTTCCAATTAAACCTGCTGGACTATAACCTGGTGTTGTGTGATTTTTAACTTTGTACACCCCAGTCCAACACCGGCATCTCCAAATCACATCTTCACATAGCTTTCAATGGTTACTGACAAACTAACATGCACTTTTCCTGCAGGCTAAAACTCCAAAACAGATGATCAACAAAGGGGGAAAGGTACTGAATATTATGGGCATTACCCAAATTGAACAAGAAGATGCCAAGATCAGTATCTGTAATTTTTTGATAATCTTTCCTTCACCTCGACACTTATTGTACAGATTTCATTGTGTCAAGTTGCATTCTCAAGAAAATCACCTGCAAGACTCAACTTTCTCTCTATTATTCTCACGTTTTCCCTTCCCTAATAGTGTCTCAATGATTTAATAAGTAGCACTCATGCCTTTAGTTGAATAGATTCTGGGTTCCGTTGACACTCCAGAGGATCTTCTGCTAAAAAGGTTTGCATAGGAACAGCCACGAGATAGCACACTACAGGCAGTGTGACTGCAGTTTAAGGAAAAACAGCTGACTGACAAAGTAATTTGGCTTGGGAAAGCAACTATACTCTCATAGATGCGATCCAAAAAGATGTCCTGGACTGGTCTGAAGTCTGGCATTGAAGTACTGCTGCAAAGCCAATATGAATACAGTTAGGCTGACAAAGTCTGCAACCTATGTGTTATTTATCTACCATTGACATGACAGCCTTGCAGGTAAGGGAGAAAGTGAGCACTGCAGATGCTGGAGATCAGAGTCAAAGAGTGTAATGCTGGAAAATCACAGCTGGTCAGGCGGCATCCAAGGAGCAGCATAAGCTCTCATAAGCCTAGTAAGCAATGCAAGTTGTATTATCTCAAATATGCACCGAGAAATTGCTCAGCTTTTCAAATGTGTGTGATATATGTGGGGCCAGCAAACACTGGAAACAGCCCAACGCTGAGACTAAAGACCAGAACAAGTTAATCAACTGCAAAAGCAGCCACATCCTACAGCCAAATCCATGTAACATTCCAAACAACTAAGCGGATGTACCTAACATCGTAAAGCAAGATCCAAAAAAAAGACTCGCCAAGCTGTAGAGTCAAAGAATGAGGACATGGAAATGCACAGTGAGCAGACTTGTAAACATCAAAGAATATATGAGCATAGAGGCAACGTTTCCCACAATCCAGATTATATGCCACTTGAGGCAGGAACAAAATGAATTGTGCACAAAATTAGATTCTGGGACTGGAGTGTACATCCTTCATTACTTGCACTGACATACATGCACCCATAGATTTTTTTAAATTTCAAAATATACTTTATTCATAGAAATAAATCTTTGGTACCTGTACAATTTGTCATGTTGTTCATAAGTATATACATTGCATGTCTTAATATTACAAAGAACAGATTGAATTAATCGAATTTACAGTTTTCCTATTTACAATTCCCTTTATTAACCATCCAATCTCTTATTATTTAGCTGTGGCTTCAGCGGAACCCACCTACTGAGTGGGTGCCCTGTCATACGATAGCAAAGGAACTTTCTTTAACTCCCAGTTTATGGGGTTACCATTGTCCATTTGACTGTCCTGTCTCTGGGGTAGCTGTCTGCATCCCCATGGTGAGCTCTAACTGCTGTACCTTTGTTGGGCTGAGGTAGCTATCCAGCTCCTCACTGGGGTCATTTACCCGCTCTGGTGTCATTGAGCCAAGGCAAGGGTCCGCACCGTCCAGTTCTGTGTCTGACAATGGGACTGTCAGAGGATCACAGCTTTCAGTTACCTGTAGTTGTGGGGCAGTGGGTACCCCCTGGTTCTCACTGGGTGGAGGGTGGACTTCGGGGAGTCCATTGTTTCCTGGTTGGGTTGCAAGTGATGTAGATGAAGAAACCAACCAATGGCAATCTCACTGTATGGAAAAAAGATACAAGATCCCCTTCCCCGGTATGCATTAAACTGAGTGTTACTGCAACACTACAACCACTCACCCTGGTGACGATTGATATTTTATATTATGGACACCAACGCTGTAGTGTTTTCAGCATACAGAAGGATCTGTCTTTGGCCATTATTTATGGTATTGTCATAACAATCAAACAGCATCTTCTAAAACCTGACGCTGACACCAGGAAAAGGCCATCTAACTCTGCAAGATGATCTGAAGATCATCAGCCAACTGGCAACACAACATAGTCTAGAGCTAATATGTATATCTGTTCCCGCTTATAAATATCTTCTTACTGCAGAACCACAATGCAAATACTATTCAGCAAAGTGCAGAAAACTTGTCGCACTCATCATTTGTTGATACTCCCAAGGGGACATGATGCCTTGATTGGAAAACAGAGGCAGATGAAAGATGATCATCGTGAGGATGTAAATGAAGAGTTGCCCCTCCTACATATCAGACGAAACATTTGAGTACAACACTGAGCAGACTGTCAGCGTATGCTCGCAGACAAGATTGCATCAAGTAGGACATGAAATGGCCTGACAATGTGACAAAACAGATATCAAATCAGACCAGAGCACAACCAGAGATACTCAATTATCCTATAGCTATTGTCACATGATTTAAAACTCAATCACAATTCCATTATCAACAAACAGCTTATGAGAACATATGCAACCCCAAACCAAGTTCACCGTGAGTAAGTATAAGTAAGCTGCCAGAATGTCTCAGAGGTTTATACATTTGCTGCTTTATCTGATAACATTTTCCAATGTAAGAAAATTTCTTTATTATGTAACGTAAACGGTTTTAGATTCAGCAACAGCAGCCAAACTTACAGGAATATACTGATGATTAAGACAACTTACTACACCCCTAAAATCCTATCCAGGGGTCATTACCTGGACATTAAAATTCATATAAGAGAAAGTGAAAACCCTGCTGGAGATCAGAGTTGAGTGTGCGGTGCCTAGAAAAGCACAACAGGTCAGGCAGCATCCGAGGAGCAGGAGAATCGACGTTTTGGGCATAAGCCTTTCATCAGGAACTAGGCTTGTGGGTCTGAGGACGGAGAGATAAATGGAAGCGGGTGGGGCTGGGGGTAAGGTAGCTGGGAATACAATAGGCAGATGAAGGTGGGGGAGAAGGTGATAGGTCGGAGAGGAGTGTGGAGTGGAGAGGTGGGAAAAACAATGGACAGGTCAAGAGGGCCGGGCCCCATGGTCAAACACTTCAAATCCCACTCCTACTCCACCAAGGACACGTAGGTCCCAGGCTTCCTCCAACGCCAAACCCTAACCACCCAAAGCCTGGAGGAAGAATCTTCCACCTTGGGACCCTGCAACCCCATGGGATCAATGTGGATTTCACCAGTTTCCTCATCTCCCCTCCACCCACCTAATCCCAGTCCCAAGCCTCCAATTTGGCACCACCCTCTTGACCTGTCCATCTTCCTTCCCACCTATCTGCTCGACCCTCCTCTTTGACCTATTACCTTCTTCTCCACCTTCATCTACTTGTTACATTCCCAGCTACCTTCCCCCCCAACCCCACCTCCCTCCCATTTATCTGACAGCCCCCTTATCCCACAGGCCTATGCCCGAAATGTCGATTCTCCTGCTCCTCAGATGCTGCTTGACCTGCTGTGCATTTCCAATACCACACTCTCAATTGAAATTCATCATCTGGAATTTGTAGCTCACAATGAGACCTTTCATGTCACTAAGGAAGAGATTACTCAACTACAGGTATTACTAGAATGTACAACTAACCCTGAAACTAGCAAAGAAAAGCAGAGGATTGAAACCCCACTCTATACCAAAGAATGACAAGTTGAACTCATATGCTGGACCATCAAAACTTTGTCAAAGTAGACTGTCCCCAGGTTTAACACTCAAACCCACACTCTACTTCTGATGTGAGAAACCATGATATGAGCTTGAGGCTTTTGCTGCAGAACAAAGACATCTGCAAAAATGGAGTAACATCTTGCAGGAGCCAGATGTCTGGTCTTGCAAAATGGTGATGAGAAAACAAATCATCAACTGAGATTTCTTTTAAAAACATGGAACTCCACCATGCAACAGTCTCAAGATGAACCCCAGTTCAACATATAATTCCTTCATCAGAGAACAGTATTTTTTTTTCAAATCCACCTCCCTTTATTTGGTATATCATTCTGTCTGCATGCTTACCAGTGATAGTACGAGTTTTTATCCATTTAAATAAGCTCATATTTCAATCAACTAACTCCTTCATTCTGATTAACTGATGGAGTTCAGTCTGGTACGTTCTTCAGACCTTTAATGCATGTCGGAATCTGTATTGAAAGGGGAAAAGTACCCTTTTTTTCTTTCCTTTCTGTTATTATCAACCTCAGGCAGAGAGGAATTTACTCACCCCTCTGGACTTGGTCATAACACCTTTTCATTGAAAACCCATCTCTCTCAATGAGGCCTCTTGCTCACAGCACACATTACAATAGAAAGCAGAAGCTGGGGATTGCTGTGGGTTCCCAATACCCCGTCAATTTTAGCCCAATTCACCATCCATTCCATCCCAGGCCCACATGCTCTGTAAGGTTAAAACTCCCCTATGGCTCTGGACTAAAGAAAGGCTGACCAAATACACATAGCTATCCATCTGGATTTATTCATAATTGTAATATAAGCAAGTCAAGCTGTGCCAGAACCCCAGGCAGCTTGTATACAGGGAGGAATGCAGCAGTAGTTGAATTATATAGTGTGAGTGAAATTGTGGAGTGCCTGTCTGCAACCAAGATGATTATGTTGAGAGTAAACTTAGTTAAACAACAACCACTACCATTTATATCATGGTTAAACATCCTCAAGTGCTTTATAGCAGAATGGCCCCCAGGGAAAGGAATCAAGCCCAAGCAAAGAGACATTAAGAGAGGAAACTGCAGATTTGCATAAGAGCATATTAAAGGAGAAAAGGAAGAGGCATGATGATTAGGGAGGGAATTTCAAGTGTTTAGATTCTACATAGTTGAAGGCACCACAGCCAATGGAGGTAATGGACCTGTAAGAGTCTGGAAATGGCAGAAAACATGATTAACTTTAACTTTGTATTTGCACAATCATTTAAACTCAATAGAGAAAATGGTTCATTTATATGCATTTCTCAAAGGATACAGTTAGAGATTCAAGGATGAATTTTCCCTCTGACCCCTGCAGCAATCTAACTTCAGATGGGTGCACTTTGGGTGAGCCTACCATGCTGCTTTCCTGGACAGATGCGAATATTATTGATGGATTCCTCAGAAATTGCCTATCATCATTGGACACCTTGTCTGTGTAAAGGTCTAGAATGACAGCAACAGAAGATGGTGCAGAATAGTTCAACAGTTCAATTCTTAAATCAGAGAGTAAGGATTTGAAGTTTGAACAAGTTCTTCACGCGTCATAGAAATGCTGGACATTTTTGGCACCGGTATGATAAACTGTGTGACTTCCCAATGCTTATTTTAGTCGAATCTACTGCGGAGTAACAAAGATTACTGGTGATTAAATGATGCGTGCTTCAAACATGCTGATCTGACTTTTCTTTAGTGGTGTATTTTATAGTAAATGCAACTAAAATGGAAAAATTGTTGTGTTTCATATATTGTATTTGACCTGCAGATGGATGGAATGTTGATGGGCTTGTCCCGCAGCAAGCTGAATGTTGAACTGTGGACCTCACAGTTGATACTATTGCATGAAGTAATGCTTCAGAAGGAATTAATGTTAAAGTTTGTTCCACTCAATCTGAGGATTTCCCACTGTCTTTATGTGAGCAAAACTGTTAGTTTTGCACAATATGCTGATGCAGACAGATATAACATACCTAGTAGTTGTAGTTACACTTAACTGATTAATGTTATTGCAACTTTGAAATACTTGGTTTTTTTTTAAGATTAGCTTACTTACAGTGAGGAAACAGGCCCTTTGGCCCAACAAGTCCACACCGACCTGCCGAAGCGCAACCCACCCAGAAACATTCCCCTACATTTACCCCTTCACCTAACACTACAGGCAATTTAGCATGGCCAATTCACCTGGCCTGCACATCTTTGGACTGTGGGAGGAAACCGGAGCACCCGGAGGAAACCCACGCAGACACGGGGAGAATGTACAAACTCCACACAGTCAGTTGCCTGAGGCGGGAATTGAACCCGGGTGTCTGGCGCTGTGAGGCAGCAGTGCTAACCACTGTGCCACCATGTCGCCCACTCGCCCATGAGATCCTCTTCTTGTGGTCTACCCTCAATCACTGATAATAGGCTGGCCCCTCAACATGGTGTATGAAAGGGGGATTGATGGTGGGAGCTATCACAAGTGATAAGTGGTTGGTAACTGGAAGATACAACATACTAACAGGGCTGCTGTCTGGGAATGCGATTAACATGACAGACGGTTAGCTGCACAGACTAACTAGGCAGCACTATAATGAACTGAGAAGAGATTACATGGTTCACTTTGGGCATGGCACTAAGAAGTTATGTGAACTGCCAACTTCTGAATTGACCTCAATTCATAGAGGCATCACATTATGGAGATATTACAGTGCAGAAGAAGGCTAATTGATTCATTAAATCCATACTGGCTTTTTGTACAGCACTCCGGTCAATCCCATTCCCTACACAAACCCATAGCTTTCAAGTGACCATCCAAATTCCTTTTCAAATCATTGTTTATCTCTACATCCACTACCTTTGTCCCCAAAGTCTGTACAACTTAGGGTGTAAAAAGCTCCTCTTCACATTTTCCCTGCATCTCTTGTCCAAAACCTTAAATCTGTGTTCCCTAGTCCTTGTACTATTAGTGAATGGGAACAGTTTTTCTTTGTCTAGTTTATCTAAATCTGTCATAAGCTTGCATGTGTCTATCAGATCGATATCATTTATACCACAGAGAAAAAAAAACACTTTTTTCCCAATTTAAAATCGGAGCTAAATTCCTTCATTCCCTGGAGATATTCTGATAAATCCTCTCAACACCCTCTCAAGGGCTTTTACATTGAACCTAATGCATACTGACCAGAATTGTGTTCAATATTCCAGTTGTGGCCTAACCAGAGCTTTATAAATATTCAGCATAACTTACCTACTTTTGTACTCGCACCTTTATTTGTGAAAACCTAAATCCCAAATGTATTGGAAACTAATCTCTCAATTATCTTTCCATCTTCAAAAAATCAATACAGCCAAACCAACAGGTCCCTTTATTCTCATACAGCTTTAAGAACCGTGCTTTTAATTCTGTATAGCCAAACCCAATTTCTCTTCTGAAAGGGCAGCATGGTGACTCAGAGGTTAGCACTGCTACCTCACAGTGCCACAGACCTGGGTTCGATTTCCACCTTGGGCAACTATCTGCGCCTGCGTGGGTTTCCTCCGAGTGCTCCGATTTCCTCCCACAATCCAAAGATGTGCAGGTCAGGTGAGTTGTCTGTATTAAATTGCCCATAGTGCTAATTGCACTGGTCGGGGGTAAATCTAGCGTAAGGAAATGGTTCTGGGTGGATTACTCTTTGGAGGGTCGGTGTGGACTTGTTGGGGCAAAGGGCCTGTTTCCATACTGTAGGGATTCTAATCTAAAATGTGTTACTGCACACATTCTCTGTTGAATTCCATCTTCAATGTGTCCACTTACTGTGTAAACTGCTCTTAGCTCTGTTGCAGTTGCTTGGTTTCACTCTCATTGTTTGCCACACCTCTGAGTTCTTGATGATACTTTACACTGCATTTAAATGTTCGAGTTGTGTCAAAAAAGGCAATAGTCCTAGTGCTAACACCATTTACTGTCTCCCGATCTAAAACACATGACCTGGTGTTTACTGTCCTTCAGCCAATTTTTAATTCAAGCCTTTCTATTCCATGAGCCTCAATATTGTTAATCTGCTTTTTATGTGATACATTGTCACAGACTTGGTTAAAATTCCTGGCACCTTCTATTGCATTCTCTTTCTCTCTTACTTCACCCAAGTATTCAATTAAACATGAGATGTCTTATTTTTTACAAATCCTTGTGGGCTGTCATTAAGTAATTCGATTCTCTCTTACCTATATCCCAAATATTGTTTCTGAAACCTTACCCACCATGAATATTAAATGGACAGATTTGTTAGGAATGACCGTTCCTCCTCTCTTAAATAAGAGTGCCACACTAATCCATCCCTAATTCCCCCAATCTAGAGAAGATGAGAAAATAATGGTTAAAAGCTTCTGCTATTTTCACATCTGATTTACTTCAATATCAGAGATGTATACCATCTGGACCAGGTGATCTATCCATATGATACTTAAGTAGCCTTCTCAGTATATCCCATCTATTACATTCTATTCATTATCTTTACCATCTCTAATTCTACTGTGACTTTGTTGATGTAATCTTGCTCGTAAACACTGGTACAAAGTGCCAATGGAGGAATTTACTTCTACCTCTAACCTTGCATTATTCCTGATAGATTCTCTCGTGTCCCTTATCTCTGACTACCTATTTATTATTTACCTGCAGGTGCAGTATTTTTGTGTTCCCTTTAATGATAACTTCAATTTTATTCTCATACCTTCTCTTTGCCAGTCTTATTTTCATATGCTTTCCATATCTCATCTTGTTGACCTAGACTATCTGGCACCATTAGTAGCAAGTAATGAGACATTTCCAGTATTGAGGGCTGCACAGCGTAGGATGTTTCAAAGAGCTGATTGACACCAAAACCTGGAAATGTACTAAAAGGGCACAGTGATGCCTGCACTGATACAATAATGGGGTAAAAATGAGGAATGCAGATGCTGGAAACCCAAGTCTGGTTTAGAGTGGTGCTGGAAAAGCACAGCAGGTCAGGCAGCATCCAAAGAGCAGGAAAATCAACGTTTCGAGCAAAAGCCCTTAATCAGGAATAGCACAATTCCTAATGAAGGGCTTTTGCCCTAAACGTCGATTTTCCTGCTCTTTGGATGCTGCCTGACCTGCTGTGCTTTTCCAGCACCACTCTAATCCTGATCACAATAACATTTGATTCCCACTTAGTCCTATACTTCCACCAGGTTAATTTGCTTAGAGTTTGCCACAGCATATGTGAAACCTGTTCAGCAGGGTTCCAGGGAAATCGGGTGGAGTTTCAAAGCACCCCAGCACTCACTGCAAATCTGGCACTGCTCACTATCCCCCACTCATTCCTGGCTCATATCCCACCACAGTCCCCCAAATATTAACAGTTCACACACCTAGCACAACACTCTTTCTCCCCTTCTTCCAAAATACTGAAAATGTTAATATCCCCATTGTAAGCCTGACATTGCTCACACACCCCTACCTCCTAACAATGTTCACACAGTCTTGTACCCTACGACAGTGATTAACACGAGAAAACTCCTGACAACACTAACCAACCCCCTCTTCCCCCAAAGTCCCTGCTCACATTGGTCAGAATAAGAAGGTAGGTTTTCCCAATGATAAGCCAAGGATCGTGAATGTTTAGGAATATGTAGCAGTGTCCAAAGGTGAGTAGTGAGTCATGTCAGGAGGTGTGGGGGCGAGAACACTGTCAGGGGCTGGGAAGGCAAGTATTTTCAGGGATGTGTGATGGACAGCATCATTAGGAGTGTGGGGCATGTGATGCTTGTCAGCACCTGAAAGTCAATTAAATGAAAGACAACTGGTGAGAGTTATGCACGGAACTTGATTTTACTTCAGTTATGGGCTTCCTGAACCACATTGTCACTGGGTCCAAGATTGAGCTAAGCTGGACCTCAGGCAGGAAGGTGCTCCAGTAGGAAAGCTCAGAGTGTAATTTAAACAAGGCCAGAATTGTGCCCTCCATCTCTTCCACTGACTAGAAGACCTGGACCATTATATTCATCTGGTTCTAGCTTAAATAATGCATTCAGCTCAAAGGTAAGCTGTGAAAAGTACTGACAAACTTTAGGAAAACTTGTTACAGCTAGAGAGCTGAGGACTTACACACTAAATGGTAAGATTCTGGGGAGTGTTGCTGAACAAAGACCTTGGAATGCAGAATCAAGGTTTGTTGACAGTGGAGTTAAAAGTAGATAAGATAGTGAAGAAGGTGTTTGTTTTGCTTTCCTTTATTGGTCAGATTTTTGAGTGTAGGAGTTGGGAGGTAATGTTGGAGGTTGTTGGTTCAGCCACTGTTGGAATATTGCGTGCAATTCTGGTCTCCTTCCTATCGGAAGGATGTTGTGGAACTTGAAAGGGTTCAGAAAAGATTTACAAGGATGTTGCCGGGGTTGGATGGTTTGAGTTATAGGGAGGGTCTGAATAAGGTGGGGCTATTTTCCCTGGAGCATCAGAAGCTGAGGGGTGACCTTATAGAGGTTTATAAAATCATGAGAGGCATGGATAGGGTAAATAAACAGGGTCTTTTCCCTGGGGTATGGGAGTCCAGGACTGGAGGGCATAGATTTAAGGTGAGAGGGGCAAGATTTAAAAGGGACCTAATGGGCAACCTTTCCATGCAAAGGATGGTATATGTATGAAATGAGCTGCCAGAGGAAGTGGTGGAAGCTGGTACAACTATGGCATTCAAAAGGCATCTGGATGGGTATATGAATAGGATATGGGGCAAGTGCTGGCAAATGGGACTAGATTAGTTTAGGATATCTGGTTGGCATATCTGGTTGGACCAAAGAGTTTGAGTCCGTGCTGTACATCTCTATGTCTCAATGACTCTAAATGGCTGCAAGAAGGAATGGAAGAAAACATGCCTATTCATTGGGCATTTCTTCAATGTTGTGGAGGAAATGGTCAACTGCACATTTATTTCTAGAATTCCCAAGTGAGCATTTGCAAAGAGAGCCATTAATAATGATGGCAGATCACATGGAACAGGTGTGTGAAACTGTATGGATACAGAAGAATTCTTTAAACGTCCATGCTGTTTAATAAAGCCTGCTAATATTCACTTGCAAGGGTGCAGACTGATCTTTCTACAAAGGGATAGACAGTGACTATACAGACGAAATAAAAGGCAAGTGGTATGATCACACTTTGGCTTCAAGAGGAGTGTTTTGTCCTGGTTTCTTCTAGACAGAGATTGGTGGATAGGTCCAAGCAGTTTATGAGAAGATAAACAACTTATGAAAACTTGAGTGTTTTTAAAAAAGCTGGAACAATAGAAGCAGCCTGAATGGGTGTCACCAATTTCTCATCCACTAAACCAGGGGCTTTAGCTTTAACTCTCAGCAGTCATTGCTGGGGTCTCAGCAGATTTGGAAGGCAATGAATCCCTCACAACTGCAACACACTCTCTCTAAGTTTTCTCTCAGATTTCCTTTGATGTTCTTTCCTTTTGGACTGGAGAACTACAAAAAATACAATCTGTTTGCCTTTTGCCGATGGTGTGTTTATGTGATGTTTCTATATTGGAACAGATACTGTTTAGCAGTAAAATAATCTATTACTTTATTAAGCTTTCCAATCGGAATAAGTTATTCTGAGTTCCTTTTTCTTTTGTTATATTTTAGCTATAGTGTTTGAGTAAAATGTGTTGTGCTTAATGTCGAGTAGTTTGACTAATCAAATTGCATCTGGAATGCCGCACCCAACATTTGCTTTAAAAAAAGGTTAGGGTCTAGGCTACCTTCTTAATATATGAGAAAGTGAGAACTGCAGATGCTGGAGATCAGAGTCGAGAGGGTCATGCTGGAAAAGCACAGCCGGTCAGGCAGCATCCAAGGAACAGGAGAATCGATGTTTCAGACAAGACCCCTTCAGAACCCATCCTAATGAAGGGCTCTTGCCTGATTCGTCGATTCTCCTGCTCCTCGGATGCTGCCTGGCCTGCTGTGTTTTTCCAGTACCACACTCTTGACTACCTTCTTAATATATTCTTGAGGGTCTCTGGTCTGGTTCATAACAGTGTCAAAGAGCACCCGATGTGAGTCCCAGAGGCAGCACAGGGCTACAGCTGAAGTATGATCCAAGCCTGGAACTGGACGGATAGCCTGATGTGAGATTCAGCAATGACAAGAAGCAGTGCACAATAAACTTCAAGAGGATCTCGGCACTGAACCACAGAGAGGGAAAGCCCACACAAACACTAAAAAAGCACTGGAGAAACCCACAGCAGGGAATGCAACAAGCAACAAGAAAATTAATCGACCAAAGTAAGTAATAAATCCTGTAAATGAGACGTCTGTGCAGAGAGGGACAATGGCACGAGAGAGGAAACCCATGTGACACTTAAGAGGGCAGGAATCAAGAGAAGCACTTCGGTTGCCATGGCCACATGTAGATGGCCCATGATGGAAAAAGCTTTGCCTTTACCAAATCATCTGGAGAATGTTGAGTGTACCAACCAGGTTGTGGATTGAGGCTTCAGGCCTAGGATTTTGCAAATTAGAATAAGTGATCTGAAGCCTAAGCAAGCTGTTTCACAGAAGAAGAAATTTAAGAGACTTAGATCCATTATTTAAATCACAGTGCGGGCGGGGAACTTACTAAAACAGCAGACAGCAAGACTCATCAGGAAAAGATTCTGAAAGATGCAGGAATTGTTATTAGAGCAACAGCAGCAGCAATCAGCCAGAAAAAATAACTGTGATTAAAGGGGTCATTATTATAGAAGCTGCAGGCAATGGAATTTATTCAGGAAAGCCATTTAGGAAATGGGTTTAATGCACATAGGCTGCAAACAACATGTTCATCCTGAGAGACTGTGGAAAAGTCAATAATCGTCCATTTTACCTGCAAAACATTGGAATCCCCCATTTTAGCATCCAAAGGTGTAAATCCTTCATTTGAGTCATAAAAACGCAGGAAATCCCTCCAGTAGCAGCACACAGCAACAGCATTGCTATTACTAAAAGTCTTTTAAGCGTGGGAAATAAATCTCATTAGAAAGACATGGCATCAAAAATAATATTGTCAGCAAGATTTAATCTTAGATATAAGCCAAATAAAACACAGAATTTAAGTTCTTAAGATTCAGACTTAAAAATCACACAACGTCAGATTATAGTTCAACAGGAACTATGTGGAAGCACTAGCTTTTGGAGAGCAGCGTTCAGAAAGCTAGTGCTTCCAAATAAACCTGTTGGATTATAACCTGGTGTTGTGTGATTTATAACTTTGTACACTCCAGTCCAACACTGGCATCTCCAAACCTTAAGATTCAGTGTAGCTTCCAAATTACATACCAAAGTAGAAGCTGATAAAGCTAATACACTTTGATGTACAATTGGGAGAACAGTTGATAGTGTTGTAACTTGCCAAGGAACAAAATAAGCACTGATATATTTGAAGATGTACTAAAAGCCTTTGACAATTACATTAACCTCAGGACAATAGCAGTTCTTGATAGAGCAAGAATTGATAGAAAGTTCAACATTCAGGAGAATCATGGGACAGTTCCATTCATAGAATCACACAGCAAGGAAACAGATCCTTTGGCCCAACCAGTCCACGCTGACCATGTTCCTAAACTAAACTAGTCCCATTTGCCTACGCTTGGCCCATATCCCGCCAAACCTTTCCTATTCATGAACTTATGCAAATGTCGTTCAAATGTTGTAACTGTACCTGCGTTCACTAATTTCTCTGGTAGTTCATTCCACACACAAAACACTCTCCTCATGCCCCTCATGTCTTTTTAAAAATCTTTCTCCTCTCATCTTAGGGCGGCACGGTGGCACAGTGGTTAGCACTGCTGCCTCACAGCGCCAGGGACCTGGGTTCAATTCCTACCTCAGGCGACTGACTGTGTGGAGTTTGCACGTTCTCCCCGTGTCTGCGTGGGTTTCCTCCGGGTGCTCCGGTTTCCTCCCACAGTCCAAAGATGTGTGGGTCAGGTGAATTGGCCATGCTAAATAGCCCATAGTGTTAGGTATGGGTGGGTTGCGCTTCGGCGGGTCGGTGTGGACTTGTTGGGCCGAAGGGCCTGTTTCCACACTGTAAGTAATCTAATCTTAAAAATATGGCCCCTAGACTTGAAATGTCACACCCTGGGAAAAGACCCTTGTCATTCACTTTACCTCTGCCCTTCATGATTTAATAAACCTGTATAAAGTCACCCCTCAACATCTTATGCACCAGTGAAAAAAGTTCCAGCCTATTTAAATCTCAACTCTCTATTCCCAGCAGCGTCTTGGTAAATGTTTTCTGAACCCTCTCCAGTTTAATGATATCCTTTCTATAACAGCGTGACCAGAACTGCACACAGTACTCCAGAAAAGGCCTCACCAACGTCCTGTACAACCTCAACATGACATCCCAAATCAAATATTCAAAGAAGGCAAGCATGTACCTGAACCCCTTGGTGGCTCTGTTGCACAATACTACCCAGGGCCCTACCATTACCTGTATAAATGTTGTCCTAGTTTGTATTACCAAACTGCAATTCTCATTTATCCAAATTAAATTCCATCTGCCACTCCTCAGTCCATTGATCCAGTTGATCAAAATCTCTTTGCAATCTTAGATAATCTGCTTCACTGTCCACTATATATGCTGTGACAACATGAGCAACTTAGAGACTGGGAATCCTGCAGCAAGTAGCTCATATCCTGCCTGCCCAGGGTTTACCCATCATCTACAAGTCATATCTCAGCAGTGGGATAGAATATTCCCCACTTGCCCGAATGAGTGCAGTTCCAACAACACTCAAGATGGCCTACACCATCCAGGATTAAACAGCCTGCTTGATTAGCATTCAATTCACCACCTTCAACATTCCCTCCCCACACCATTGACACTTAGTAGCAGCAGTGAATACCATCTATAGGATGAACTGTAGAAACTCACCAAGTCTTCTTCAACAGCTGCTTCCAAACTGACAGTCACCAGCATTCAGAAGGACCAGGACAACTGATAGCACCATCTGCAAGTTCTCCCAAAAGTCATACAGCATCATTAAATGGAATTCTATTGCCATTCCTTCATTGTTGCTGGGTCATAGCCTGGGACAGGAAATCCTGATAAAAGTGTGGGTCCTACATACCAACAGTGTGAGTCCTACATACCAAAACCTGCAGCAGTACAAGAAGGCAGCTCACCAATAAACTATGCAAGCCAATTAGGGATGGACGTTAAATGCTGGCCCAGTCAGTGAAACTTCTCATGTCTGAAGAAAAAAGTGAAATGATAAATATGGGAATGACCCTCTTCACAGTTTTTAAAAAGTTGTCAGAATAATTACTATGTGCATTATTTTTTCCTGCTATTATGCTGGGTCAAAATCCAGGAAATCCTTGCTCGCGGTATTGGGGTTTCCTGGACCTCATTGGCTTTTTTTTTTATTCATTCATGGGATGAGGGCATCACTGGCTAGGCCCAGCATTTATTGCCTGTCCCTAAATGTGCAGAGGGCAGTTAAGAGTCAACCACACTGATGTGGGTCTGGAGTTACCAGGTAAGGATGTCAGTTTCCTTCCCTCAAGGACACTAATGAACCAGATAGGCTTTTCCAACAATTGACAATGGGTTCACAGTTATCATTAGAATCTTACTTCCAGATTTTACTGAGTTCAATTTACACCATCTGCCATGGTAGGATTTGAACTTGGATCCCCAGAACATTACCTGTGTTTCTGGGTTAATAGCCAAGCAATGATACCACTAGACCATTGCGTTCCCCCAGACTTGCAGCAGTTCTAGAGAGTTGGGTTCGCCATCACCTTCTTCAGGGCAGTTAATAAATGCGAATCATGTTCACATCATGTAAAAGCTCCCAGATTTATATGGTTTTTTTTGTTACTTGACAGTACATTTAACCAATGAGCTATTACAAAGTGTCATGATAAACAGCTTTAAAACAACAGTTTTTGAACAGCGAGACAAGAGTCAATTTTGTGACAGGAAAGATGTGATCACCACTTGGGAGAGTATGAAGGAGATTTACAAGGGTGATGATAACAGCGGAAAATGCACGAAGAAAGACTGGGGACTTTGTGAGGAATAAAGGAGACTTCAAGACAATTTGATTGAGATGAGCAAGGTGATCTGTGTCCTAGATTGAGTGGATAAGAAGAATCTGTTTTCCTTACAGAAGAGGGGATCTCCATTTAAAATAACTGGTAAAAGGATTGGAGGAGGTTGAGAACCTTTGTTGTAATTAAAACGTTCTAGAACATACATCTGAAGTGTCAGATCATGGCAATGGACCAAACACTGGAAGGCAGGATAATGCTGAATCACTGTCCCTCAGCCAAAATGGACAAGATGAACCAAGTCCCGACCACACATCAATCCCACCCCCAACTTCCCCTCAGTCTAATTATGCAGATTCCTTTGCCATCACTCTTTAGTTTTACAATTATAAAAAGAGGGCTGAATTCTGGCCAGAATTGAAGAATATCTTTCAGCTTTCTTTGATCTTGAATTTAATCGTGTTGGGACAGTAAGGACTGCAGTTGCTATTGGGATTGTTTTATGTATCTGTGTCAGTTTTGTATGTGTCTTACTAGGTCTCGACAGATTGGTGGAAAAGGCAAAGATGACGATTTAAAATTAACGTTCATAGAGACAGACTCCGTTGGAATTGCTGACAAGTCTTTGTCAGATTTATTACAGACAAAAGAAGATTGGACTCCGGAGAAAGAGCCACAAATGGTGAGTGAGGCTGAAGTTTACAAGCAACACAGATCATTCTTAAGAGGAGAAGATCAGCCCATCTCAGGTGATCAATGGAATCCATTAAATGCTTAAGGTACAAAATCGCAGAAGTCATTGATAAGAAACCAGTACAGCAAGTAGGAGAAGCGGCAGATGTTATATGTCTTTGACAGTACTATGAAGCAGGGAAACCTCAAAGGCACAGGGTCAGTCAGTGCCCAGCTATTAAAAGGAATGCTTTATGTGGAAACCAATGGGTCATTTGCAAAAAGTTTTATTTTAGATTTAGATTTTATTGGCACCATGCAATCAAATGTACAGGAGTACAGTGAAAAGTCTTTAATATCACCACACAGGGTGCCATCTTAGGTATAAAGGTACCTAGGTACAAAAAGACTTAGTTACTAAGCAGTAGGAGAAACAAGTGTTAAAAACTTCACCATTCCTTCAAAGAATAATCGAAAAATAAAAAAAAGGCCATAATTAACATTAAATTCTTTTGTAGTTTAAACTAGGAAAATAACGTAATAAGTTAAAAGTTCAACAGCTCTTGATAAACCCTCCACTTATCTTGCTCTCTATCTGTTCTCAATGCTGCTGCTGCAGTTACCATTGCCACTGCTGGAACTACTGCTCTCCCATCTCCCCTGATGCCTCGGGAACATGCCCAGGAAGGATCCACTCGCATGCCAAGCTGAGACACCCCTACAAGTTGCCGGGAGACCAGCTAACATACCACCGAGAAACCAGGCTGAGAGCCGCCAAGTGACCAGGCCGGGACCCACCACAAGTTGCAAATAGACCAGGCTGAGACCCGCTGAGAGATCAGGCCAAGACCTGCCACAGGGGATGTGAATACCAAGAGGGGGATCTCACCAAAAAAGTGAGAAAGGAGAACAAAAGAGAAGGAATTGAAAAAATAAATGGCAGGAGAGGAGGAGCTCTGATTGGAATGTCCTAATCCGCGGCCATGAGTGTACCAAAGTAAGACCCATAGCTGCCCATATAAAGAAGCTAATTGGGTATAACATTCCACAATAGGAAGAAAAATTTGAAGAGTTCTTATCAGAAATATATGATCCTTTTTAAGCTATTAACATGCTGATAATTATGACAATTGACATGCATTAAGTTTAAACCTGATACACGGACAATCATTAGATATCGAATCAACATCAGTTGTCTACTTCAGTAACAACTACAGGAGATACAGCACTTAAGATTAAATCTTCAGTCCAAAAGGTGTCAGGTTGTAAAGAAATTATACATACTTCATCAACAAGGACTCTCACACTTGGGGATGAATGCATGTCTTGACACAATCTTCTTCAAGTACCACAAGTAGTGAAGCTTGTTAAATTCAAAACAATTCTTCCAGGTAAAGACAGACATGGGACAATAGATAAAAGAACATTCAGTTAAGAAAGAGCTAGTCACGGATCAAAGGACAACCAGTAGAAGATTTCCCCGTGGCTCCTAGAGGTGTAGCAGAACTCAAACAGTGAACAAAATTTGATGAGATGAGCTATGTTGGCATAGGAAATTGTTTTATACTTCATGCAAGCTGAAAGTCTATGACTGCACTGCATTGGCAGAAATGTTTCACACTGCTACCAAGGTTGAAGAGACTTCTGATTGTAAAGGTCAGTAAAAGGATGTGAGCAAACATGAACAATCACATAATCAATGAACAGTATAGTCCATCTCAGCTCATTGATGCATTTTCAACTGAGGTAAATTGGAATGCAACACACAGTTGGTGCAACACATGGTGAACAAATAGTTATGACAGATGTTTGATGTCATAAGACCTAAATTGAAGCAAAGAAGTTCATTTCCTTATCTTGACAGGAAGAATTCACAGGAACACTATCATCGATCACACTAAACAAGAAACAACACAAATAGGAGAACAGAGGATATTTCACCAATACTGCAGGCAGTATGCTGAATGAAAGTGCCCAAGTTAATAAACTAGTTAAAGAGTCCACGCACTTCTGTGCAAATTTACTGATGGATTAAGAATAAAAGTCTGCTGACACAAATAGAAAGTCATAGTGCAAACAACTCCATGGAAGTCCCCAGTATTCAGAGATCCAGAATAAAGTCAAAAAGAAATTACCTAGTTCTGGAATCCAGGATACTGCAAAAAACAAAAATACCGGTTTGACAGGATAGCTGTCTTCCATAAAGGAAATATTTCATATTAATGGTCCTTATGACATTGCAATGGGGCAATTGCCTATTTCAGCAGGAAATAACACTCTCCAAGAAGGAAATCCAGGAGATTAAAGGTTTATAGTTTAAATTGACCTTCAGTCCTCAGGCTATCAGGGACAGAATCAAAAGTTAACAATCTTCACCCAGGGATTTACCAATTTTCCATGGCCAAAGAGAATTCATTTTTGGAGAAATAAGGTTCAGAGGGAAATACTGTAAAAGGGTGATGGGGTTTGAATGGTTTAATGTTGAGGAAAGCATTACCACCACCTACTACGATGACATTACATGGACTTGGTGAGACAAAAGCTTAAAACCATTGATGGTGTAAGGCCTACTATCCTTACCCTCCTCATATATTCTGTGTAAAAACCTCTGTCATAGTTTGTGTAACTTGTACCTAAGTGTCAACATGTAATAAACAATGTCTTGTTTCAGATAAGAGGCTGTATAGATCCATTCCCGAAAGGAGGTCAGTGGCAGCAAAGATACCCCATGTTGAGCAATCGTGCAGTCAAACCCTTACAACTCGGCTGTCAGCGAATAGAGTTGCAGAAACAACAAGAAGCATCTGTTCAAAAGTATGCACTTCAACATAACAGGGATTACTGTTATTGTGGGCAAGGTCACTAGTATGACTGAGGAGGGTTTAAACTGAATTAGCAAAGGGACAGGCAAAAACAAGTAGAAGATAAAAAGAGAAATAGGTACATGAAGCGAGAATGTTGGATATTACTCGGGAGTTTGAGTAGTGTGCTAGGCCATTTCAGAGGGCAGTTAAGAGCCAACCACATGACAGAAAGTCTGGAGTCATGTGTAGACCAGGCCAGGCAAAGATAACGCATTCAGAAATTATTGGAGAAACTCAGCAGGTATGATAACATGTGTGGAAAGAAAACAGTTAATGTTTTGAGTATAGTGACCTTCCTGCAGAACAACAATAATTCCTCCAGCATTTTCTCATTTTATTTCAGGTCTCCATACTTGCAGTACTTTGCCTTCATTTTCTGTTGACTGTTCACTAGGTTCCTGTCTTCCATTTCCAGCTTTTCTAAATCTATACTTCGGTTCTGATCATCTGTAAAACTGATTTGCATCCAAAACAGCATGAACGAATTGCACCATAAAGATATCGGTGCACCCGTACAATTTTCTCCCACCATGAATCTACCTGCAGCACCTGATCCATTAAGCCCTGCTCGCTATTCAAATAGTTGTTGGCTTCTCCTCAGCGTGATTGTATGGTAAGCAGGCAGCTCTGCAGTCAGCCAGTCAGTCTCCATTGTCAGACAGCAGTCACACTGCAGCCAGCCTTAAATGAAGAGCATTGTGAACAGCAAAGCGTGGCTGTCACTGGGACCAGTCTGGGGCCACTATGCCCAAATAAAGGTTTCCCATGTGGCAGGCCACTGCAGAAAAGTTGACAGTAGCAAACAGATGAGGACACTATTGTAAGGAGGAAACTCGTGATAGCCGTGGAGTCATAGAGATTTACAGCGCAGAAAAAGATTCTATTGCTCATTGTATCGACATTGGTCAAAATCACACACTTAATTGTCCTAATCCTATTTTCCAGCATTGGGCTCATAGCCTTTGATGCTTCGCATCACAGGTGTACATCTAAATACTTCTTAAATATCACAAAGGTTTCTGCCTCTACCACCCTTACAGGCAGTCAGTTCCAGATTCCCAGCACCCTCTGAGTGAAAAACACTTCTCTTCACATTTTCTTTCAACCTTCTGTCCCTTACTTTAAATCTATGCCCCCTCTCAGAGATGCCTCCATCAAAGTGGAAAACTTTCTTCCTGTCTACCCAGTCTATGCCCCTCATCATTTTATACATCTCAATGATACCCCGTCTCAGTCTCCTCTGCTCTAAGGAAAACCACCGTCAGTCCAATCTCTCTTCATAACTAAAATTCTCCAGTGCAGGCAACACCCTGGTAAATCTCCTCTGCACCCTCTCCAGTGCTATCACATCCCTCCAATAACATGGATTCCAGAACTGCCCTCAATGCTGTAGCTGCTGCCTAACCAACGTTTTATGCAGTTCCAGCATTGACTCTCTGCTCTTCAACTCTGTGCCTGGGCCAATAAGGGCAAGTGCACTATATACTTTCTGAACCACTTTATCCTCCTGTCCTGATGCATTCAGGGACCCATGGACATGCACACCAAAGTCCCTCTGATCCCTGGTGCTTTCCAGTGTCCTACCATTCATCATGTATTCCCCTGCCTAGTTGACAAAGGTGTCTGAACCCGAGATCCTACACTCACACTTCATACCTAACAATGGTTAAAAACGATAGTTAGTGTTTATCTAAAGTGTCTCCCTATGACATGGGTACTCACCCTCTCTGATTTCTGCAAGTAAAATATTGGGTGGAGTAGCAGAGGCCCTTAAAAGTAGGCATTAGATAGCGGTCAGAGGCACCTAATATCTAATCCACTGCTGACAAAATGTGGATAAGCATGGAAATGACCTGGATTATACCTCTTCCCACCCTACCTCCTGCAAAAATGCCATCCCATATTCCCAATTCCTCCACCTCCACTGTATCTGCTCTCAGGAGGACCAGTTCCACCACAGAACACACCAGATGGCCTCTTTCTTTAGAGACCGCAATATCCCTTCCCATGTGGTTAAAGATGTCCTCCAACGCATCTCATCCACATCCCACCCCTCCACCCTCAAACCCCACCCCTCCAACCGTAACAAGGACAGAAGCCCCCCCCACCAGTGCTTCCACCCTACCAACCTTCACATAAACCAAATCATCCAATGACATTTTCGCCACCTCCAAACGAACCCCACCAGCAGGGATAGATTTCCCTCCCCACCCATTTCCGCCTTCCGCAAAGACCGTTCCCTCCATGACTACCTGGTCAGGTCCACGCCCCCCAACAACCCACCATCCCTTCCTGGCACCTTCCCCGGCCACCACAGGAATTGCAAAACCTGCACGCACACCTTCTCCCTCACCTCCATCCAAGGCCTCAAAAGAGCCTTCCACATCCATCAAAGTTTTACCTGCACTTCTACCAATGTCATTTATTGTATCCGTTGCTCCCGACATTGGGGAGACTGGGCGCCTCCTAGCAGAGTGCTTTAGGGAACGTCTCCGGGACACTCGCACCAATCAACCCCACCGCCCTGTGGCCCAATATTTCAACTCCCCCTCCTACTCTGCCGAAGACATGCACATCCTGGGCCTCCTCCAGCCCCGCTCCCTCACCACCCAACACCTGGAGTAAGAACGCCTCATCTTCCGCCTCGGAACACTTCAACCCCAGGGCATCAATGTGGATTTCACCAGTTTCCTCATTTCCCCTTCCCCCACCTCACCCCAGCTCCAGCCTTCCAGCTCAGCACCCCTCTCATGACCTGTCCTACCTGCCTATTTTCATTTCCACCTATCCACTCCACCCTCCTCCCTGACCTATCACCTCCATCCCCATCCCCATTCACCTATTGTACTGGAGGCGACTTTCTCCCCACCCCCACCCCCTCTCATTTATCCCTCCACTCTGCTGGCACCCTGCCTCTATTCCTGATGAAGAGCTTTTGCCTGAAATGTCGATTTTCCTGCTCCTCTGATGCTGCCTGACCTGCTGTGCTTTTCTAGCACCACTCTAATCTAGGCCCCGACATGTCGCCCAATTTTATGTCACACCCCTGTTCCCAACCATTGCCGGGGGGGGGGAGGGGGGTGGGGTGAGGGACGGGTATAAGGCTCTGGCCAATATTTGACTTCATAGGAAACCACTTAGTTACATATATGACCACATCCTTTCAGATTTGGTGTGCCAGGCTGTCTTCTCATTCGCTGCATCAGACTGACATTTCTGAAATCAGAGTGCAGATGCCTTTCCGAAGTGTTGCACACAGCATTGTGCAGTATGACAGGTGTTAGCTGAGCTGGGCACAGATATTGCTGTCATCACAAAAGTAGGGCCAAAACTTTTACTGGAAATTGTGGCACAGGGCGTTATGTAAATAATGTGAGGTGACAGTCTAACTACGAGAAAATGTTAGCGCTCACACACAGCAGGAGGACAAAACAAAAGGTGCTGAAATGCCAGCAGCTTCTTTCAGTCTGGAGTGCTGCCTGTTTTAAGGACTACACAATTAATAATGATGCAATGTGAGAGCTCTGGAAAATCACATGACGATATTTTACATCGCTGTGTCAGTACATAGGTAGACCTCCGCAGGAGTGTTTGAAGACACACATCTAACTGGGGCCATTAAAACAGATATTCACACATGGAATTTAGAATATTTGTAGCATCTGTTACTATCTCAGAATTGATGGAATATTTTAAGATGGGCTCATCTGTGCAAATTCCTGCAGTTACCTTCCCCAGAGGTATTATGAACTGTATTTTCCTTTTGCTACAATTGCTGCTTGTTAAGTTTGAGGTCAATGTAAATAAACGTATTTAACCTGGGATCACATGAAACAGGAATTCACATTAATGCACACGCTAATTGATTACAGACCTGACCCACAGGGACGTATTGTTTCCAAACCACATGGCTTGGTTGAAAAATATCATAAACCTTAGCACAGTGGCTCCCTGGACTCTGCAAGGAGATTGACCATCCGATCAGCATAAACGTTTTGTCTCTCTCTTTCTTTCTCTCTCTCTCTCTCTCTACTCACTGCTAAGTATTTCCCAAAACTATGAGTCAGTTCACCAAACTTTCAGGATTCTGCAGGAATTAAAAATGAATTATCTGGACATAACAAGGAGCAATCTTCGACAGAGAGAAAATAAACAGCAGCATAAACATAATTGTAGTAATATGTCTATCTCCTAAAACACCACAGTTTCGAAAAGTATCAGAGGTGGGACAAAGAGCTATTTGCTCGAGACTGTTGGAAATCAATCAAATGTATGACAAAGGTGCTAACATTTCTGGGGAGTGATGAGGGATTAGAATCTACCTTTTGAAGCTATATAAGGCACTTTGCAGCAAGCTCTCCTTTGAACACATTCTTGCTGTTTCTCATGAAGTAGGCAGTTTTGATGAAGGATCACTGGACCCAAAAGGTTCACTTTGCTTTCTCTCCACAGGTGCTGCCAGGTCTGCTGAGTCCCTCTGGCAATTTATGGCTTTGTGTCAGGTTTCCTGTATCATCGGTTCTTGGTTTTCCGCTATTCTCGGCAGCCAGCACAAATTGACAGTCCGTCCGGCTGCTGAGTGGGTAGACAGATTCTACACACAGTGGAGGAAGAGATCTTGGTGGAGGTGAGGGATAGCAAATCAAGAATGCAGGCACATTTACATTGAGAGGCTAACCAGCTTGGACAGAGGCTCGAGGAAGAGCGTTCCTGTTCAGTTTGGCCATAAACAACATCACAAAACAAACAATTATCAGCGTTAACTGCCCCTTTCAGTGTGAGTCTTGGTTTATAATACTCCACCATCTAATTAGTCTAGAGTTACACAGACCCGCTGCCAAAACATTAGTTTGGGATATCACGTATTTGTTTTGCTTTGTTTTATGCTTGGGATGTGAGAATCATTGGCAAGGCGATCATTGATTGCTCATGTCTGTAATTTCCTTGAGATGGTGATGGTGACCTGCCTTTTACTGTCACTTCAATCACTATGGTGTAGGTACTCTCACAGTGCTGTCAGAGAGGCTTGCCTTAGTTATGCAACCCAGTGTCAAGCATACCTTTGCCTTGAAGTTCCATGGCCCCAGAATTGATCAGTTATTTATCTTAAGTACCACGTTACTCACCTCTTATTTTAGTGTTCCAATAGTTCAAGCACCCTAGTTATCAACTAGGTTGGCACAGTGGTGAGCACTGTTGCCTCACAGCACCAGGGACCCAGGTTCAATTCTCCCTGTGTCTGTGTGGGTTTCCTCCCACAATCCAAAGACGTGCAAGTCAGGTGAATTGGTCATGCTAAATAGCCCATAGTGTTAGGTGCATTAGTCAGAGGAAAATGGGCCTGGGTGAGTTACTCTTCGGAGGGTTGGTGTGGACTGGTTGGACCGAAGGGCCTGTTTCCACACTGTAGAGAATCTAATCTATTGTTATAGTTTATATTTTATCCTTATCAATCCTTTTGCTGAGTTTTCCTTGTCTGTGAGTTCCATTTCCTTGATTCCTAATCTGATTCTGCTAAAAACTCAATTCTCTTTCTGGTCCTCATCTTAGCTAAGCTTGTAAGTGGTTCCTTCCCCTAAGGTATTGTCCCCTCTATCTCAAAACCATCAACTTTGCCCTCCTCGAGTTAAGCCTACCCTGGACCCCATCATTCAAGCAAAGACCCTGAGTCCATAACTTGTCGCCTTCAAATTCGGAATAGTCTCTCTCTTGCAGCTTCTTGCTCGAATCCTTCCAATTCAGATCCAGAAGATGTAAGTAAAGTATAGGCAGATGTAAATGTCAGCATAAGTTTTCAAGTCATGGTTTCTCTCTGTGCAGCTTGCATAGGTGTGGATGCCTCAGTCCAAATCCGTCTTATATATTATCAATTAACCTGTTCAAAGTCGGGTCTCTAAAAGGCACTGGGTTCCTTATTTGTACAAGTAAAGTGTCTGATATTGGCTGAGGCCAGGGACAATTAATCCTTTTACAATGAGTCTTGCTTTGCACCTCTATCTTGAAGTATCAATGTTTGCCTTATTGAGGTCTTTTAATAGCACCAGTTAGTGCCTGAAAAACACCCTAATCCTTCATCTTTAGAGTTGATCTGGTGACTTTGTTACCTATAACCGCTAGTGTTTCAACAGTTCCCTAGCTGACCTCCTATCATTCGCTTTCCACAGCTCATCCCAAACTCTGATAGCTATAACATGCTCCTACTCACCAATAACTCCATCCTCAATGATCAACAATAATTCCCAACATCAAAACAGATAATTCAACACTTCCATCCTGGTTCAGAAATACATTCATAGCCTCACCTTGCTGCAACGTAACTGTCTCTGGCTCTAAAAATCCACACAATCCCTCCCATCTTCTGATTTTGGCCTTTTATCTGTATTCTCTATGTTCAACATTGGCAATTGTGTCTTTTGCAATAAAATCATCCATTAAACCCCTCTGACTCCCAATTTCCACCTCAAGTATTGAATTTGGAACTATTCCTTAATTTGGAAAATTGAGCATGTCTACTTCGGAAAACTGATGGAGCAAAAATATTGACAGATCAGTTAGCAAACATTCGTTGTCAGGCAGTTATTAGTCTATGACTGAAGATGGAATAACTGAACCAGTGTTCTCTATAACCCTAAAACTCCCCTTATAAAATGACGTCTTTATCACATGAATATGACCATGAATAAAAAGTTAAATAGGTTATGCGCTTTAAAAAAATTACCATAAACTCTCTAAAGAAGTTCTAGTGGGAGATTTGATCACATTTTTAATATCCATTCGGCTGATGTGGGCATTGGTGCCGAGGCCAGCATTTATTCCCCATCCCTAGCTCCCCTGTAGGGAATGGTGGTGAGCTTCCCTCTCAAACTATTGTGTTTCTTAGGATGCAAGGACACCCACAGGTCAGTTAGGAAGTGAGTTCAATGATTTTGACTCAGTTACAAAGGAGGAACAGCAGAATAGTCCCAAGTGAGGCTGGTGCGTGACTTGGAGGGAATCTTGAGTCTGGCAATGCTTCGACTACCCTTCTCAGCAATGGGGGTCACAAATTTGGATGGCATTAATGAAGGAACCTTGGCGAATTGCTGCGGGGACATTGTGCACAGTGCTGTCATTATGTGATGGCAGTAAAGAAAATAGATATTGAAGGTGATTGTTGGGGAACCAATCAATTAAACTATGTTTTCCTGCAGGGTGTTGACTTTTTGAGTGTTGTTGGAGATCCACCCATCCAGGCAAGTGAGGAGTATTTCTACATATGTTTGACATGTGCATTGTAGATGGTGGACAGTTATTGGAGAGGAAAGAGATGAGTCACCTACTAATGGCTTGTGACCATTGTATTTTCCAGTTCAATTCCTAATCAATGATCAATCCCAGGATGTTGATAGGGATGGGAATGCCATTGAACAGCAAGAGAAAATTAGATTTATGTTATCGGAGATAATCATTGCTTGCATTTATGAGATGCTAAGGTTGGTTGTTACTTACCAATCCAAGCCTGGATTTTTTCAAGGTCTTGCTCCATTTGAACATGGACTGTTCTGGTATTTGTGAGTTACAAATGGTGCTGAATATTGCACATTCATTATTGAATATCTCTCCTTCTTGACCTATGGTTGAGTGAAGCAGCTGAAGATGTTGGGCCTCGAGCAATATCTTGGGGAATTCCTGCAAAGATGTCCTGGAGTTGAGATGACACACCTCCAACAACCACAATCTATGTGTCAGGTATGACTCCAACCACTGGAGAATATTCCTCTGATTCCCATTTGCTCCAATTTTGCTGGGTCTGGTTAAAGCCATACTTGGTCAAATGCTTCCTGGAAATCAAGGGCAGCCAGTCTCATCTCATTTTGTGAACATTAAGCTGATCAGAGAAAATCAAACAAATCAAATTATTTTATGAAGAATAATAAAATGTTAGCCAACAATAAATTATCTCTTTTGAAGATGATCAATGCTTGCCATAAATGTTACTTTTTACATGTCCTACTCATTGATTACAGTTCAGCCTTCAACACTATTATCCCCTCGAGACTGATGTCTAAACTTAGTGATCTTGGACTAAGCCCCACTCTCTGCAACTGGATCCTTAGTTTCCTGACCCACAGGCTACAATTAGTGAAGATTGGGGACAATATTTCATCCTCACTAACACTCAACACTAGAGGCCCCAGAGGTGTGTACTCAGCCCCTACTGTACTCGCTGTATAGCCATGGCTGCATCGCCAAATACCAGACTAATGCCATTTACAATTTCACTGATGACACCACCATAGTCAGTCGAATCTCAGATGGTGATGAAACAGACTACAGGTGGCAGATCTGGAAAAATGCTGCACTGACAGCAACCTAGCTCTCATTGCTGGCAAAACCAAGGAACTCATTATTGACTTTCTGCGGGATGTTACTCATGCTCCTCCACACATTAACAGTACAGAGGTGGAATGAGTGGAGAGTGTCAAGCTCCTGGGAGTGGTCATCCACAGCAAGCGTTATTGGACTGTTCATGTGGATGCACTGGTTACAAAGGCCCAACAATGTCTCTTCTTCCTCGAGCAGCTGAGGAAATTTGGCATGATGACGAATACCCTTGCCAACTTTTATAGTTGCGCCATCGAGAGTATTCTGTCTGGATATATCAGTACCCGGTATGTCAACTGTACCATTCGAGATCGGAGATGGTTACAAAGAGTGGTGAACTCAGCCCAGACAATCACAAAGGCCAGCTCCCATCTATAGAATCCATTTACCAGGCCCGCTGTCAAGGAAACGCTGCCAGCATTCTCAAAGATCTATCCTATCCTGACAATGTTTTTCTACAACCTCTAGCATTGGGGAGAAGGTACAGAAGCTTGAACACACACACCAGCTGGTTTTGAAACTTTTTCTATCCTACTGTTGTTAGAGTACTGAATGGACTCACAAACTCTTAACATTCGCCTGTACCTGTGCTTTTGTTTTGCCGCTATTTATCTATTATTTACTTATCTTTGCTATTTAACTCTGTGATCTGCCTCTGTAGCTCACAAGACAAAGCTTTTCACTGTGCCTCGGTACACATGACAATAAATTAAATTCAAAATTCAAATATTAGCACTGAGCTATTAATCCAGAAACCCAGCTAATGTCCTGGGGACCTTGGGTTCAAATCCTGCCATGGACCATTGTAGAATTTGAATTCAATAAAAATCTGGAATTAAGAGTCTAATGATAAATTCGTTGTTGATGAGTTAAACCTGTTTGGTTCACCAACGTCCTTTAGAGAAGGCAACTGCTATTTTTACCCAGTCTGGCCTACATGTGACTCCAGATCCACAAAAATATGATTGACTCTTAACTGCCCTCTTGGAAATTAGGGATGGGTAATAAATGTTGTTCCAGCCAGCAACACCCTCATCCTGTGAATGAATTTAAAAATGTATATACACCAAGAAGCCATTTGATAAAATGTCCCATAAGAGACTGTTTCAGAAAATTGAACCTCATTGTTTTGAAGGCAATTTAATGATCTGTTTAAAACATTGGCTGAGTGAAAAAAGACAGAGGTTTGGGACAAATCACAGCGGTTTCAACAGACAGATGCTCCACCAGGATCTGTTTTGGATTCTCAGCTATTCCCTGTATTGTTAACTTAGCTAATCAGATTAGGAAGCCACAAACAGCATGCAGATTGTAAGTCATGTAAACAAGGACTAAAATCATGAAAAGCTACACATGAATTAAATAAATGTGTAAAGTTGTGCAAATTGCCTTCAATGTAGGAAAATATGACGTCATCTACCTACAGGCAGAAGAGTATACAGTAGGGAATTTTCAAATCAGGAAAAGCTAGAAAGAGTGGACATCAGAAGTAATATGGGAGTCCAGGTACATAGGTCTTTAAAATGTACCAAACAGATATAGAAAATAATCCAAAAGCTAATCGGGTGCAGGGCTTTACATCTAGAGGACTAAAATACAAGGGAGTAGATGTTATGTTTCAGCTGTACAAAGCCCAATGCGCTGCACCAGAAATTACTGTGACCAGTTCTGGGAACCATGCCTTTATTTCTGTAAACCTTGAGGAGGGTAAAGAATAGATTTAAGTAGAATATAAATTATGAGGAGAGATTACACAAACTAAGGTCTATTCACTGGAATTAGAAGGTTAAAGAGTTCCTTTATCAAAGTGTTCAAGATATTGAGGGAAACATAGCGTAGACAGAAATTTCTGTTGTCAGGAGCATAAACCAAACATTTCAGGAGAGAAATTAGTAATAATTTCTTGACACAAAAATTTGTAGAAGTTTGAAAAATTTTTTAATGAACTTCTATTGATACAAATCAATTTTTAATTTTAAATCTGCCAAGGCAGGTGGTGATATGGGGAAAAGTGAGCACAAAGTATTAATCTATAAATCAGCCATGATCTCATTGAATAATGGGATCAGCTTGATGTGCTAAATGGTCAACATACCTTTTCCAATGTAGTTAAATCTCTCCTTATGTCTACATATTTAACAAACCTTTTAGTTTTCTTAATATTTGCTTGTTTGACTTGCATTCGTACTTTAGTTGTGCCTCTGCAAAACACATTACATTATAGTTCTATTTAAAGATGTCACATCAATGCAAATTTTTAAAGTTGTTAACACTGTATGACACCTTTCATCTGAAAGTGTGCTGCACTTCTTTCAAGAATACTTAAAACCAGCAACTCATACAGAACTTAAGTCAACTTCAAACAGATGTTGCAACTGACCAGGGTCCTTGGTGAGATTTTGACATGCTTTCTGCATGGCAGAAATGAAAAAAAAATCCTATTCCCCTGCACTGACATGCCTCAACCTGATGACAGAGAAAACAAATAGAGTAAAGCTCTGCTTTGCAGGCTGCAAATAACTCGTAATTAAGGAAGTTCTGGGAGGAGTGGGGGGCCTGAATAAAGGTTTTCAACTTCCACTCTGAACTTTTGCCTCAACTGTGTTGATTCAATCTTTTTTTTATTTACAAAATGTAATTTAAACCACTCGAAGCAATCAAGTCAATGCTTTCTTGCATTACACTTGCTCTGATTTTGTTGACACAGTTTCTTTAAATACTTGACTGTGGTCTCCCGTATCTTATTTTGTTGCCTTGAAGGGTTATGTGCCTTGCTGAGTAGCACGCTTCTCTTGTTTTCCAAACAGACTTTAAAAAACAAATGCATTGGCCTTGTCACGTTCCTGAGCTATCTGCCAGGAGGTGTTGTAGTAAATTGATCCATCCTTTCTGTTTTCTTTCTCTGCCATTCCTGCTTAATGTCAACTTCTAACTGGTCCAGTTAAAGTCAAAGCTAATTTAAACCATTAAGATTTCTCATATATTGCTTTATGTCTATAGATTATTAAAAACCTTTTGTGAAATGTGCTTGGACAATCTTCATTGTACTTCCAATGGTGCAGATCAGTAGCACAGACAAGTCCAATTTTACAGTTATTAGCACTAAAATAACTGGTGCAAGTCATAGTTCAGTATTAGTACTCTCACTGCTCAGAAAAAAGGGATTCATGTTCCACTCCGAAGAATAAAACCAAAAAAGCTAGCTGACTGTCCAGTTCAAAACAGAGGGAATGCTGCACAATTAGACATGCTGCCTTTTGGATGATACATTAAACTAAATAACTCTGAAATGGTTGCAAAATGCTCCATTTCATTATTTCATAAAGAAATGATTTAACTTTCCCAGTCTCCTGTTCAATAATTAACCTTCGGACAACAGCAGTTGATAAAAAAAAACAGAATGTCTGGTTATTTTCACATTGATATTCATTGTGGCTTGCTCTCCACAAATTGGTATATAATTGCATGCTCCTTCTTTAACATTTCTAACTGCAATCAGAGAAGCCACAACCATGGTGGATTCAGAAATGAAAATGCCATCTTGGATCTAAAATGAAGCAGGACAGCGATTTTGAATCTGAATTGAATCTATTTGGAAGATCCTTAATAAATATCAACCTTAATTCTCAGGATGTTGACTGGGATCCACTCACTTTCAACTGCTTCATCAATGACCTTCTCCAAATCACAAAGTTGGAAATAGGAATATTTGCTGATGATTGGACAGTATTCAGTTCAATTCATAACTCCTCAAGATATAAGGTAGGCTATGCCCGTACACATTCGGGCTGGTAATGTTTACGCCATCTCATTGCCATACAACGACCACTAAGTGAGGGTATAATGACCAGCCTTTGACATTCAACTTATTATCATTGAAGCTCCACCATCAGCATCAGACAGTCACCACTGACCAGAAATGTATAATGATTGACACAATTCTCATGTTACTATCAACATATAGAAAGTAAAGAAGTCTCACTTTATAAGTGAATGAATTGACAGAAAGCAATGGCTGGAGATCAGATCAGTGGAAAATTCTAAAAGTATGCATCACCAGTTGGCATTTCTTTTCCCTCTGATCTTTCAATAATTATTTGACATGCATATTATTCTTTGCTGCTGGAGATCAGCTATCATTGTCATGGCTTGCTGAGCTGAGAGATTACCATTCAGTTGTTCTTCCATCGTTAGTCATAACGTATTCTGTGTGTATTGTGTCTAATGTCTTTTCGATCCTGGGTCTACGTGTTTATCAATAACAATTTACCTTTCTACCTGTAATGTTGGTCTAACTTTAATGTTTTTGATCCCATGGCACATAAATAGATTATTCAAATCCCAGCTATCAATATTCTGGGGATTACCATTGGCTATAAACCAAACTGGACTAGCTGTATAAAAACAATGGCTACAACACCAGGTCAGAACCTAGGAATACTGCAGTGATTAATTCAACTCCTGAATCCCCAATGTCAATACACAAATTGGGAATATGATGGAATACTCCCCACTTCTCTGAATGAGTGTAGCTCTAACAACACATAAAAATCTTAACAACATCCAGAACAAAGCAGCCTGTTTGATTGGCAGCATATTCACCAATATCCAATCCCTCTATCACTGATGATCAGTAACAATAATGTGCACCATCTACAAGATTCACTGTAGAACTCCAGCAGGACTCCTTCAACAGAACCCTCCAAACCCACAACCACTTCGATTTCAAAGGATAAGGCCAGGAACATTATTGTCTGCAGGTTCCCCTCCAACCCCTTCATCATCCTGACTTGGAAATGTATTGACAATCTATTAGCGTTGCTGCGTCAAAATCATGTAACTCCATCTTCAACAGCATTGCTAACCTTGTTCGAGAAGACAACTCACTGCCACTTTCTCAAGGGCAACCAGGAATGAGCAATAAAATCCTGACCCAGCCAGCAATACCCATATCTCAAGAATGAATTTAATAAAGAAAAAACAAATATGGTAATTCTGCCTTTGTTGTTTTTTCTTCAGCTTTTAACACCATGTAGCTTTTCAAGCTCATTCAGGAATTGAAAAACATTGATGTTAATTCCATTCTCCTGCGTTATATCAGTGATTTCATTCACAATGGAACTCAGTGATGGTTAGTTTCAGGATTTACTTGGATCCCATTTTAATAAATACTGGATGCACTCTGACCTTAACATTTCATCATCAACATAAATTATTGTACGATAACATACTGAATAAAAATACTGTCTGAACTCAGTGAACAAGCCTGTACAATAGTGTGATAATCATTCTCTTAAACTGGATGGAAACAAGATAAAAAGTTTGCAGATGACACCAAAACTGAAGGTGTAGCAGACAGCGAAGAGGGTTACCTCAGATTACAACAGGATCTGGACCAGATGGGCCAATGGGCTGAGACATGGCAGATGGATTTTAATTCAGATAAATGCGAGGTGCTGCATTTTGGGAAAGCAAATCTTAGCAGGACTAACACACTTAATGGTAAGGTCCTAGGGAGTGTTGTTGATCAAAAAGATCTTGGAGTGCAGGTTCATAGCTCCTTGAAAGTGGAGTCGCAGGTTGATAGGATAGTGAAGAAGTTGTTTGGTATGCTTTCCTTTATTGGTCAGAGTATTGAGTGCAGGAGTTGGGAGGTCATGTTGTGGCTGTACAGGACATTGGTTAGGCCACTGTTGGAATATTGTGTGCAATTCTGATCTCCTTCCGATCAGAAAGATGTTGTGAAACTTGAAAGGGTTCAGAAAAGATTTGCAAGGATGTTGCCAGGGTTGGAGGATTTGAGCTACAGGGAGAGGCTGAACAGGCTGGGGATGTTTTCCCTGGAGCATCAGAGGCTGAGGGGAGACCTCATAGAGGTTTACAAACTTATGAGGGGCATGGATAGGGTAAATAGGCAAAGTCTTTTCCCTGGGGTTGGGGAGTCCAGAACTAGGCATAGGTTTAGGGTGAGAGGGGAAAGATATAAAAGAGACCTAAGGGGCAACTTTTTCACGCTGAGGGTGGTTCATGTATGGAATGAGCTGCCAGAGGAAGTGGTGAAGGGTGGTGCCATTGCAACATTTAAGAGAAAGGGTTTGGAGGGATATGGGCTGAGTGCTGGCAGGTGGGACTAGATTGGGTTGGGATATCTGGTCAGCATGGATGGGTGGGACTGAAGGGTCTGTTTCCATTCTGTCCATCTCTATGACCCTATGACTCTCTGTGCATTCCTTATGTAAGATTACATCATCTACAAATGCCTTTAGTTAAACTTCTTTGAAAGTGGTGGAGCAGAGTTCCCCAGACAGGGGAGGCCTTCAGTGGTTCACTCTAGCTCTGTCTCCCCACCTTAGTCCAGTTAAAAAAAACATGCAAGGCTAATTAGATTAGATTAGATTACTTATAGTGTGGAAACAGGCCCTTCAGCCCAACAAGTCCACACTGACCCGCAACCCACCCATACCCCTACATTTACCCTTTAGATTAGATTAGACTTACAGTGTGGAAACAGGCCCTTCGGCCCAACAAGTCCACACCGACCCGCCGAAGCGCAACCCACCCATACCCCTACACTTACCCCCTACCTAACACTACGGGCAATTTAGCTTGGCCAATTCACCTGACCCGCACATCTTTGTGACTGTGGGAGGAAACCAGAGCACCCGGAGGAAACCCACACAGACACGGGGAGAACGTGCAAACTTCACACAGTCAGTCGCCTGAGTCGGGAATTGAACCCGGGTCTCAGGCGCTGTGAGGCAGCAGTGCTAACCACTGTGCCACCGTGCCGCCCACATCTCTAGACTGTCAGCAGTTCAAGGGCATTCCAGCTTTCTTAAGCATGATCTTCCAGCAATTCCATTGACTATCATGTTTTATTTTTATATAATGAGCTGAAACTGCAAAACCAGCAGTCCATGGGTTAATAAAAGGAACAGCTCAGAAGATTTTGCAGTCAAGTACATTCATTTTGGATCATGTTTAGTCTAACAGTTAAAAAACTTTTCAAACAGTTCTGTGACTTTTGCTGTCAACAAGTTAACTTTTCATCTGTTCCACTGTCATCAAAATCTTATGGAAATACTTTGTGTTCTTTTTAAGTGTTAGTAAACGCATTCTCAGAATTGAAGAACAATTCAAAGACATATAAACAGCTGACTGAACAAACAAGAACAAAGAGGTCTTTGTAGTGGAATTAATTGTAATCAGAGCCCTGTCTTGATCTGATATTTTCTTTTAATGCTCTCATTCTTCATTCAAAATAAGGAATTATTACAATCTTAAGAAAGAAGCAGGTCATTTATAGTAACATTAGCATATTGTACAATGGTTCCAAAGGGGGTTTCAAAATGTTTTATGTTTTGCTGTGAAGAACATTATTGTTTTGTTGCATTAGCTTAATGGAGTAATGTAAAATTACTTATAAATAATTTCTTATGAAATAAAACATTTCTAATTCTATAATTGGGATGTGTATACCGATTATATATCAATGATAAAAGAGTCATTGCATTTTAAAATTATTGCTAGAGCCATTACAGTACAGAAGCAGGCCATTCAGCCAATGAAATCAATGTCTGCCCTCTGTGGAACAATCCAATCAGTTGAATCCCCCATTCTGTCCCGATAAGCTAATTTCCCTTGAGCGGCCACCCAAGACCGTTTTGAAATCATTTTCCTCCACCCTCAATGACTGAGAGTCCTACATTGTTACATCTCAAGAACAACCCTAATTCCTCCAACCTAAACTTGTAGCTAAAATCCCTTACCCCAGAACAATTCTTCCAAACATTTTCTGTATCCTTTGAATGATCCTTACGCCCTTCCTAAAGTATGGTTACCATAATTAGATGCACATTCTAGTTGAAGCCTAAGCAGAGTTTCTTAAATATTCAGATGAACCTCCATTCATTTGTAGAAATGTCTCTGTTTATGAAACCCCAGGCTCTATGTGCTTTCCCAACTATTCTCTCCATATGGCTTGTCATTCTCAAAGATCTTTGCAAATGATCCCCAGGTCCCTCTGTCTCTGCACAATTTATAGAACTGTACCATCAAGTCTTCAAAACCTCTTCCTGTTCCTTCTGCCAAAACATCTGTGTTAAATTTAATCCACCTGCTGTTTGCCAGTTTGCTCCCTATCCATATTTGTGTCATTTGAGTTGTATTGTATTCACTGACGTATCATGAACAAATTTTGCAATGTTAATCTGTACTATAATATCCAAGAAAAATTCATTAAAAAAAGAACACTGACTGTAGCTCTGAGTCTTAAGGAACACCACACTTTATCTTGCAATGGAGACCTATTCATGACTAGAGTTGAAAGCCTTTATCAGAACTGACAAACTTGTATATTTGTATACAAACTTTGTTTATTCAGTTCTGGTGAAGGGTTACCAGACACAAAACATTAACTCTGATTTCTCTTCACAGATGCTGCCAAACCTGCTGAGATTTTTCAGCAACTTCTGTTTTTGTTTCTGATTTACAGCATCCACAATTCTTTCAGTTTTCAAACTTGAGCGTTTATATGTCTAATCCAAGGGAATAATTGTGAGAACCATCTTTTGCCTCATTCCTTATTGTGAATAAAGTAGAAGGGTAACGTTGGTATGGTTCTACTGGACTTTCTCATTACAGAGAGACAACTGATAGGTATTTAACCTGAGGGTTGCCATACCTCAGGTGAGGGCAGAGGTTAAGAAGGAGAGTTTTTTTTATGGTAACCTCAGCCATCTGTAGGAATTGAACCCATGCTATTGGTATCACTCTACATTGTGAAACAACTGTTGAGTCAACTGAGCTAGCACCAGGCTAGATCTCAGCTTTAGATCATTTCTGGGGAGGAAGAATGCAAGGTTGAATAAGGGCCTATGTGGAAGTTCTCTTTTCCTCAGAGTCACATAATATTGAAACCAAATGGCTGAATGCTATCCTTTCATGCAACTTTTTTTTGTGTGGTCGGAATTTGCTGAGCAGTTGCGTTTTCATTAAGTTACAGTGCAGTTTATGAGGATTTAATCATGTCAGAAAGCTGGCCCATTACCCTTGTGGTTGGTGTTGGGTTAATTAAGTCTTCTGAGATCGAGATCAGCAGCCTTCTTTCTTTGTGTTAATTGTCATTGATCTCATTATTACTATCTTTGTGGAGTCATAGTATCACTATAGAAAGCGATTCAGGTCAACCAGACAGCTCACTCTTTGGTAAGACGGAGTTAACTGCTCCCTTTTTATTAGCCTCTTGGTCTGTCACAACAAACCTATTCTAGCTTTAAATCCTTTTAATTAAAATGCATTCATTAATGCTTTACAGTGTGCAATAAGAAACTAATTAGAAGGTTGTCTTGAGTCAAAGAGCAATTTTATTATCTGCTTGTTGCAAGAAAAGAAAGTAATAATTACATGACATCAAACACATTGTGGCTGTGAGTCATCCACATCAGCAGCAGATTGGATTCAGCTCGTTCTCTAACCTCAGATCCAACATGCCCCCCACTTTACCATCACCATCAGGTTGTCAGATCAGCCTTTGTTTCAGAAAGAGTGCAGGAGGGCCTGCCCAGACTGACACCAGGTACATCTACAACACAACTTTTTGCCTGCAGAAGTAACAAATGACAGACAAGGCTAAACAATTCCACAATCAACAGATCTGAACTGAGCTCTGCAGTCTGATCATGAACAGCATTGGACATTAAACAACTGACAGCAGCTAGAGGTCCCATGAGTACCCCGTTTTCAATGATAAGGGAGTCTAGCACAAAAGAGCAAAGGACAAGGTTAAAGTCTTGCATCCTCCTTCCACCAGAAGTGTCAAGTGAACAAGATGCCCAGTATCATAGATACCATCTTTAACCAATTTGATTGGCGCTATTAGTTGTCAGGAAAGGCTGAAGATACTGGGTACTGCAAAGATGATGTGTCCTAACAACACTCCTGCCATCGTGTTGAAAAGTTGAATCCAGAAATAGCTGTACCTCCAGACCAGCTGTCCCAGCACAGCTACAACATTGGCATCACCTTACTAATGTGGAATTTTAGCCAGTTATGTCCTGTCTAGAAAACTCAAGGTAATTTGAAGATGACACCAAAATAGGTGATGTAGTGGACAGTGAAGAAGATTATCCCAGGGTACAAAGGGACATTGATCAGATGGGCTAATAGGCCAAGGAGTAGCAGATAGAGTTTCATTTAGATAAATGCGAGGTGTTGCATTTTGGTAAGGTAAACCAGGGCATGGACTAATACAGATAATGGCAGGGCCCTCGGGAGTGTTGCCAAATAGAGAGACCTGGACATAATTCCTTGAAAGTGAAGTCACACATAGACAGGCTTTTGAAGAAGGCATTTGACATGCTTGCCTTTAGATATCACAAAATTGAATACAGTAGTTGGGAGGTCATTTTGCAGCTATACAGCTCATTAGTTAGGTCACATTTAAAATATTACATACAATTCTGTTTGCCCTTCTATAGGAAGAAAGTTGTTAAACTTGAGAGGGTATGGAAAAGATTTACAAAGATGTTGCTGGTATTGGAGGGTTTGAGCTTTAGGAAAAGGCTGAATAGGCTGGGTTTTTTACCCCTGAGTGTTGGAGACTGAGGGGTGACCTTACAGAGGTCTAAAAGATCATGAGGGACTTGAATAGGATAATTAGTCAAAGCCTTTGTCCGAGTGTGAGTGAGTCCAAAACTAGAGGGCAAAGATCTAAGGGGATAAAAGGAAGATTTGAAAAGGACATGAGGGATATCTTTTTCACACTGAGGCTGGTGCATGCATAAACTGAGCTGCCAGAGCAAATGGTGGACACTGGAACAATTAAAACATGTTGAAATGCACTTAGTTGAGTATGTGAACAGGAAAGATTTATAGGAATATGGGCCAAATGCTGGCAAATGGGACTAGATCAGATTGTGATTTCAACGCAGATGAGTTGCTTCGAAAGCATTTGTTTCCAGGGTGTATAATTGTATGACTCTATAAATCCAAACAAGCCAATTACTGCGCCATCAGTCTACTCTTGATCATCATAAAGTGATGGAAGTGGAAAGTGACAGTGCTGTCAAGCAGTAGTTGTGAAGGAGTAACGTGCTCACCAATGCACATTTCGGGTTCCACTAGGGCCACATGACCCCTGACCACATCACTGCCTTGGACAAACAGAGACCAAGGAGCTGAATTCCAAGGGTGAGGTCAGATTGTCTGCATTTAATATCAAAATAGCATTCCACCGAGTATGGCATGAAACGTCTGAGCAAAATTAGAGTCAGCAGAAATCAGGAGGAAAAAGCTCTGCTGTTTAAAGGCAAACTAAGTATAAAGGAAGGTGGTTGTGGTGAGAGATGTCAGCAATATCAGCCCCAGGACATCATAGAGTCATAGAGATGTACAGCATGGAAACAGATCCTTCGGTCCAACTCATCCATGCCGACCAGATATCCTAAATAATTCTAGTCCCATTTGCCAGCATTTATCCCATTTCCCTCTAAACTCTTCCTATTCATATACCCATCCAGATGCCTTTTAAATCTTGTTATTGTACCAACCTTCACCACATCCTCTGGCAGCTCATTCCATACACGCACTACCCTCTGCGTGAAAGCGTTGCTCCTTAGGTCCCTTTTATATCTTCCTCCTCTCACTTTAAACCTATTCCCTCCAGTTTTGGATTCTCCCAACCCAGGCAAAATACCTTGTCTATTTACCCTATTCATGCCCCTTATGATTTTAGAAACCTCTATAACGTCACCCCTCAGCCTGTGATGCTCCAGAGAAAATAGCCCCAGCTGATTCAACCTCTCCCTATCGCTCAAATCCTCCAAACATGGCAGCATCCTTATAAGTCTTTTCTGCACCCTTTCAAGTTTCACAACATCCTTCCTATATCAGGGAGACCAGAATTGTACACAGTATTCCAAACGTGGTGATACCAATGTCGTGTACAGCCCCAACATGACCCCCCAACTCCTATACTCAGTGCACTGACTAATAAAGGTAAGCATACCAAATGCCTTCTTCACTATCCTATCCACCTGCGACTTTACCTTCATCACTGCAAGAGTTCTTCAGGGCAGTACAGCAAGACCCAGACAACATCCAGACTTGGTCTGAGAAGTAGCAAGTAACACTTGAGTCACCTCAGAGCCAGGCAATGACCATCTTCAGCAAGAGAGAATCGCACTGTCGGCCCTTGACATTCAATGGTATTGCCTTTACTGAATCCCCCAACGTCAACATCCTGGTGGCTGACCATTGACAAGAAAAAAAAATCAGACCTGCTATATGAATATTGTGGCTACAAGAGTATGACAGAAATTCGAAATCCTGCAGCAAGTAACTTACTTTCTGTCTCACCAATGCTTATTCACCATATTTAAGGCACAGATCAGGAGTGTAATGGATTAATCTCCGCTTAGAATCATAGAATCCCTACAGTGTGGAAGCAGACCATTTGGCCCATCGAGTGTATACCGACACTCCAAAGAGCATCCCACCCTGACCCACCCCTCTCATCCTGCATTTCCTAAGACTAATCCAGCTAATCTACGCATCCCTGGACACTATGAGCAATTTAGCCTGCACATCTTTGGACTGTGGGAGGAAAGACTATGGGAGAGTACCTGGAGGATCCCCACACAGACTCTGGGAGAATGTGTAAACTCCACACAAACAGGCACGCGAGGCTGGTATTGAATCCAGGTTCCCAGTGCTGTGAGGCAGCAGTGCTAACCTCTTAGCCACCACTTACTTAGTGGCTACAGCTACACATGACCAAACAGTGAGAGTTTGGAGAACTCTGAGATGCAAAGAGATCACTCCGTCCTCATACATGAATGATGAAGGCTTAATATTCAGGTACAGCAAGAATTAGGAAAGCTATCATTTTGACAAAAGGAATTATATGCAAAAGCAGGGGGGTGATGCATTAGTTATACTGTACACTGGTGAGATCAGTGTACTGAATTGGTTGCCTTATTTCTGGAAAGATGTAAATGTATTGGAAGCCCGATACCTGAAATATAAGTACGAGGACAGGTTGAACAAGCTCGGCTTTTGTCTAAGGATGTTTGGAAAACCCGACTGAATTGAAACTTATAAGATCCTGAGAGGCCTTGACAGCATGGAAATTAATTGCATGGGAGAATCCAGAATTAGGGATTACTTTTTAAAAAGTGAATACCTGTTTAAAAGAAGCGAGGGGCTGAACTTTGCCTTTTTATCTAAGTTCAAGTTATATTATTTCTGAGGGGTTTTTCGTCATGAAGCCTAGAATGATTTCTAATTGCCTCTTAACAAAAATTACTTCATTAACTACATCCCGAGGCCCATGATATCTTATCAAACACTTTTCCTGCAACAACTCACCAATCAGTTAAAGTCTGCCAAAAGACCGCCATTCTGTGCTTCTGGGCCATCTTTAAAGCCAGGTGTCCACCTGTCAGTACTGTCAGTCCCAGCTGTCCTGCATAGTTTCCAATATTTACCCCAGGCATAGCAGACAAGGGAATTTGGTACCCAGCTTTGTAGACTAGGATGTGGAGGTCCTGCTGATGGGACAAAGTGCAGGAGGGACACTTTCTTACTTTGGTAGCAGCAGAGGAGGACACAGCACCTGACCTGGGTCAGGGCAGTCTCAGCTGTAATGCTCAATGCTGCAGAAAGAAGGCCAATGATCTTCTTCACTCTGTCAGCGTGAGTGGCAACATCTTCTTTCCAAGAACTCCCAATCATTCCATCTCTACCAATGCACTTCAGGAAGGAATTCCAGGATTTGATCCCATGATAGGGAAGGAATGGCGATATGTTTCCAAGTCAAGACAGTGAGTGTCTTGGAGGGGCTCTTGTGGATGGTGAAGTTCTCATGTATCTGTTCTCCTGGTCATAAAGTCATAGAGATGTATAGTTCTTCTAGATGGAGGTGGTTGTGGGTTTGGAAGGTGCTATCTGAGGATTGTTGGTGAATTACTTGTAACTTGAAGGGTGTCAAGGAACTTCAAAGAGTCTGTTGTAAGAAAGAGATACAAACCCAAAACCCATACAATTTGATGTGAGTTACATTGCTGTACTGTGGAATACAATGTGATGTCAATGAAAGCGTGTGTGTGTGTGTGTGTGTGTGTGTGTGTGTGTGTGTGGTGAGTTTTTCAGCAAGTTGAATACTTAAATACATCGTCACTTTGTTTTACTCTACCTCCTTCAATCAGTGCTATCTGATTGAAGGAGTTAGAGCACTGAGAGAGTTGCAAGGCATTAATAGAAAGCCGAATAGAGTTAATAAGGAGTGGACAAAAAACATGGGGAAAGGTGGGCACATCGTGAGCATATATAGAGATGTTAAGTGATGTAAGTAAATCACTGAAGTTCAAACGGACCATAGTGCTGCCCTCTCATTAAAGAGGAGGATGACTTGTGGTGATTTAAACCTGAGATCACCAGGCCTCAGGTGAGGGCAGAGGTTGGGAAGGAGAGTCCTACATGATAACCTCAACCAGTCCAGAAACTGAACCCACACTGTTGGCATCACTCTGGTTCACAAACCAGCCATCCAGCTAACTGAACTAGGCCATAAAAGATGGGAACAGGAGTAGGTAATTCAGCCCCTTGAGCTTGCTCCACCATTCGATAGGATCATGGCTGATCTAACAATCCTCACTTCGACCCTCCTTCCCTTTACCCAGTAACCCTACTGACCAACAATCTCACCATCTCAGCTCCCACATCTCTCTATGGTGAGTTCCAAAGACTCACAATTTTCTGAGAGAAGAAATTCCTCGTCATCTCAGTCTGAAACTGGTACCCCTTCATCCTAAGACTTTGCCCTCTGACTTTCCCACAAATTGAAACATCCTTTCAGCATTTTCCCTGTCAGACGCCTTAAGAAAATAAAAATAATTAGAAACTATCTCTGTTCAATATATTTCAATGCGATCACCTCTAATTCTTCTAAACTTCAAGGAATAGAGGTCGAATCTGTTTAATTTTTGCTCATAAGAGAATTCCTTTGCACTAGAGATCATCCTAGTGACCATTCTCTGATCTGCCTCCAATGAAATAATATCTTTCCCTAAATAAGGGAGCCAAAACTGCTCACAGTATTGCAGATGTGGTCTCACCAGCATCTTGTACAGCTGTGGTAAGCCTTCCCTACTCATATACTCCAAACCCCTTGAAGTTAGAGCCAACGTCCCATTAGCTTTCCTGATTACCTGCAGCAGCTGCGTGCTGGCTTTCTCTGTTTCATGCACAAGTACCCCCAAGACCCTTTGTGTTGCAGCTTTTTGCGTTTAAATGATACTTTGTTCTTTTGTTCTTCCTTCCAAATTGGACAAACTGAGCCACCCAATCCCCACTGTTCACGACATCATAATCCTACTGGGCCAGAGAGATAGACAGATGACTGCTGGTGGTTTAATCTAAGGGTCACCATGCCTCAGGTGAGGGGAGGGATTGAGGTGGAGAGTCCTTCATGGTCACCTCAGCCAGTGTGGGAAACTGTGCCATTGGTGTCACTCTAATCAGACATCCAGCCAACTGAGCTAACCACTCCTACTATTATTATTGTTTTTGACTCATGCAGTACCTTGAACATGATAAAATAAAACATAAAAAATGGTTATCAAACATAATTTGACACTGAAGCACACAAAGTGATATTAGACTGGATGATTAAAAAGTTCTCAATGAGCTAAATTTTAACAATGTCTGGGAAGGGAATTCCAGGATTTGGCAACTGAAGAAATGCCTGCTAATAATGGCATGGTTACATTTGGGGATGCACAAATATCTCAGAGGGTTGTAGGGCTTGTGGAGATGACAAATATAGGGAGGGATGAGACCATGGATAGATCTGGACACCAGGATGAGGATTTTGAGATCAGACTGAGGCTAAACTGTCAACCATTGGTAGAGAGTCATCGCCGCTAAGTGGGACTTCGGTCATCCAGTCGTACAGCATGCAAACAGTCCACTTGGCCCAACTCATCCATGCAGACTAGGTTTCCTAAACTGAACCAATCCCATTTTCCTGTATTTGGCCCATATCCCTCTCAAACTGTTCCTGTCCAAATGTCTTTTAAATACTGTAATTGTATCCTCCTCTACCACTTCCTCTGGCAGCTTGATCCATGTATGCACCATCCTCTGTGTGGAAAGAAAATGCCCCTCGAGTCCCTCTTAAATCTTTCCCCTCTTGCCTTAAACCAGGAGTCACAGGGCATGTATACCGGATCTGTTCAGATGAGGAGGAACGTGACAGGCACCTGGAGGTACTCAGGGTTGCCCTCATAAGAACAGGATACGATGCTCAACTCATCGACTGCCAGTTCTGATGTGCCACAGCGAGGAACCGTAATGACCTCCTCAGGAGACAGACAGGTGCTGCAATCGACAGGATACCCTTCGTTGTCTAGTACTTCCCAGGAGCTGAAAAATTACTCCATGTTCTTCGCGACCTGTAACACATTATCAGTGAGGATGAGCACCTCGCCAAGACCTTCCCCACACCTCCACTGCTCATCTTTAAACAACCACTAAACCTCAAACAGATCATTATTTGTAGCAAACTGCCCAGCTTTCAGGACAACTCCATACAACCCTGTCATGGTAGATGCTGCAAGACATGTCAAAGTGTGGACGTGGATACCACCATTACGCATGGGGACACCTCCCACCTTGTACATGGCAGGTACTCATGCGACTCGGCCAACATTATCTACCTCATACACTGCAGGCAAGGATGCCCTGAGACATGGTACATTGGTGAAACCGAGCAGAGGTGACGGAGGCAAATGAATGGGCACTGCACAACAATCAACAGACAGGAGTGTTCCCTCCCAGTTGGAGAACACTTCAGTGGTCCAGGATATTCAACCTTGGACCTTCAGGTGACTATCCTCCAAGGCAGACTTCGGGACAGGCAGCAGCGAAAAATGGCCCAGCAGATGCTGATAGCTAAGTTTGGTACCCATAGGGAGGGCCTCAACCGGGATCTTGGGATCATGTCACACTACAGGTGACCACCATTGCACTATATACACACACAGACAGTCCTACATGTGTGTGCGCATGCGTACACACACACATACGCACAAGCACTCCTATACACAGATACACACCCGCGCGCACATACACATGCACTCCTACATACACATACACACAGACATACCTATACACAGACATGCACACGGACACTCACACATGCACCCTCTCACAGACTTAGACCCCCCTTACACTCACACACACATATACACACTCTCTCACAGACACACACACACAAAAACCCAAATGCACACATACACATATGTGGGATGAATTTGAACTTGCAGAGTTACATTGTACTTTGCTCAAAAACTGCATGAATCCATGCAAGATTCTGTTAACTCATTTTTTAGATTAGAATCAGTCTAAACATTATGGCACAGACAGGAAACACAGGGGGCTAACGCCTTCAACATCTTAACATCTTATCTGGGCTGACACCAATTGTTACAGTTAACCTGAGAATGTAACTTTTTGAAAAAATAGTTTTGTGATTTACATATGAAAGTAGTGAAACTAACATGGTCATTCTAACAGATGAGAGATTTAACAAACAATCAAGATACTTTTCACTGTATAATTTCAGTTACATAACTCTGTAAACTTCTGCTATAAATTCTGTGTCTTAAAATTGTGTCCTCTATAACCATCTGATGAAGGAGCAGCGCTCTGAAAGCTAATGCTTCCAATTAAACGTGTTGGACTATAACCTGGTGTTGCGTGAGTTTTAACTGTGTTAAAACAGAACTACCTTCGAAATTTAATTACTGAACTCATTCATTAATAATGTCTACTTAAATAATCAGTGTGCTTTGGTTTTTAATACTTAAATGTTGCCAATTCCATAAATAAAGAAATGTTATTTTGTTACTTCATCGTTTGGCTTTCTTTTTGATTCACCAGGACAGCAGTGAAAGTATTATTCGAGAATTTACATGCATCTTAACAGGTTTGAGTGGCTTCCTCTCAAAATGTCTTAATTATGCTCGATTTGACCCTGAACAAGACAAGCAGACAGTCCCCTGTAAACTGGGAAGGAAGAAATCAGGGAGTCAGGGTAACAAGTAGCAACATTTGGTTCGGAATCTTTCCTTCCTTATTTTTACAGCTTCACAAACAACATCAGTTCATTCAGGTTATCCTGTGGTGAGCAGTATACACTTGTACTAACAATTTGGCTTCTGTTAGGAATGTAATGTTTTAACACTGGGCTAGAAATCTAAGCTACAGCCCATCCTTAATTTAAAGCCAACATGGAAATGCACATCAGCCACAGACACTGCATCAGTTATTCCTATGAACACATCCCATTAGATCATAAGGTATAGGAACAGAATTAGACCTTTTGACCATCGAATATGATTCACCATTCAATTTTGATTGAAATGTTTCTCAACCCCATTTTCAGCCTTCTCCACACAATCCTTGATTCATTTATCAAACAAGAACCTATCGATCTCTATCCTAAATGCATTCAAGGACTTGGCCTCTTAGGCCTTCTGTGGTAATCACAGACTCACCATCTTCTGGCTGAAGAAATTCCTCCTCATCTCAGTTCTAAAGGGGCATCCCTTCACTCTGAGGCTGTGGTCTCTGGTCCTAATCTCTCCTACTTGTAGAAACATCTTCTCCATGTACACTCTTTCCAACACTCTCAGTACTCTGTATATCAAATCCTGCCTCATTATTCTACTCTCTTCATTGAGTACAGACCCAGAGTCCTCAACTGCTTCTCATATGACAAGGCCTTCATTCCTGGGATCATTCTTGTAAACACTTTCTGGGTGCCCTTCAACACCATTACATCCTTCCTTAGGATACAGTGTCCAAAACTGCTCACAATATTCCAAATACGGTTTGACCAGAGACTTATACTGCATCAGCAGTACATCTCTGCTCTTGAATTCTAGCTTTCTTGAAATGAATGCTGACATTGCATTTGCCTTTCGAACGGCTGAATTAACCTGTAAAATAACCTTAAGAGAATCCTGAACTAGTCCTTTTGAGATTCACATTTCTGAAGCCTTTCCCCATTTAGAATGCTTTTTCCATTATGTTCTAGAAATGACTGCCATTGTTGAATACCTACTTACAATATATTTTAACTCAAATTATTAGATACCTACATTATGGAAACAGGCCCATCAGCCCAACAAGTCCACACAAACCCTCTGAAGAGTAACCCACCCAGACCCATTCTGCTACCCTATATATATCCCTGACTAATGCAGCTAACACGATGGGCAATTTAGCATGGCCAATTCACCTGACCCGCACATCTTTGGATTGTGGGAGGAAACCGGAGCACCCAGAGAAAACCCATGCAGACATGGGGAGAATCCGCAAACTCCACACAGACAGTCACACAAGGCTGGAATCGAACCTGGGTCCCTGGCGCTGTAAGGCAGCAGTGCTAGCCACTGAGCCACCATGCAGCCTCTCATGTAAGAGTTGCAGTGATTGTAATGAAGTCAGTCAGATGGACCTCATAGAATATGAATTTCCTGATTAGGGCTATTAATCTGGTCGAATCAGGGAGCCCTGGTTGACAGAAAAATATTGGAGTGTTTTTGATCACTCAGCATTGCTCTTTATTGAGAAGGCCACTGCTTGTCACTGGCCACTCTGGTGTTTCCTTTCTTCCTGGTGGTGGAATACAAATGAAGATTTTCACAGTTGTTGTTCTTCACTGTGGCCTACACCTGCACACACATGACATGGGTGCTTGGGAAAAATAAGCATTAGCGCTAGGCAGTAGTATGGGGGAAAATAAAAAAACAAAAACCAGAGTGCCGAGCATCATTTTCACTCTGAGAGCTGGTTCTGAGGTAGATGAGGTAGGTCAATGACTATCCATATGTAAATAAATAGTGACTTGGTGACGGAATACCAGCCTCTGTGGAGTTGTTTCAATGATGATGAGAGAAAAGCACAGTCCTGAAGAAATTTGCTCACTAACAGATGTCTTTGAGTAGGAATAAGCATTTCTGTGGCATCATGCTGTTATTGGAGAAGCGTGATTCTTTCAATTCTGTTGTCGAAGACTGGGCCTAGTGTGTGGAAAAAGTGCGCTATTTTTTCTGGGCAAATGACATTGAGACAGATGAAAAACAAGAAGTAATTCTCCTCTCTGAAGAAGTTATTTGGTATGCTTTCTTTTATTGGTCAGAGTATTGAGTACAGGAGTTGGGAGGTCATGTTGTGGCTGTACAGGACATTGGTTAGGCCACTGTTGGAATATTGCATGCAATTCTGGTCTCCTTCCTATCGGAAAGATGTTGTGAAACTTGAAAGGGTTCAGAAAACGTTTACAAGGATGTTACCAGGGTTGGAAGATTTGAGCTATAGGGAGAGGCTGAACAGACTTGGGGCTGTTTTCCTTAGACTGTCAGAGGCTGAGGGGTGACCTTATAGAGGTTTACAAAATTATGAGGGCCATGGATATGATAAATAGACAAAGTCTTTTACCTGGGGTTGGAGAGTCCATAACTAGAGGGCATAGGTTTAGGGTGAGAGGGGAAAGATATAAAAGAGACCTAAGGGGCAACCTTTTCACACAGAGGGTGGTACGTGTATGGAATGAGCTGCCAGAGGATGTGCTGGAGGCTGGTACAATTGCAACATTTAAGAGGCATTTGGATGGGTGTATGAATAGGAAGGGTTTGGAGGGATATAGGCCGGGTGCTGGCAGGTGGGACTAGATTGGTTTGGGCTATCTGGTTGGCACAGACGGGTTGGACCGAAGGGTCTGTTTCATGCTGTACATCTCTATGACTCTATGACTCTGCTTGTGAACCCATAGGCTTTTTGGTTATTAGGAGCTGAACTTTCCTTGAGGTACCAGATGCTAAAACCCTTCAAGAGTGGGCAGATTTTGTTAAAGAATATTATAACTCCAGGTCTTCTCTAATTCTGAGTCAGTATCGGTTTTGCTCGGCAATCCGAGAAGGAGGGGAACCTGTATCGGGGTTTTGACTGGGTTGAGACAACTGGTAAGTGCATGTGACTGTGGTTTAACCCGTAATAAGATGATGAGAGATCATTTGGTATGTGGGATTCATGATGTATCCATGAAAACGTGTCTACTAGCTGATGCTTAACTGGACTTCAAACAAGCACCACAACTGGCTTGATGATTGGAAACTATGGCAACTGAAGTGTATGAGTTGCAGGGTATTCTGATGGAAGTAGACACCTTTGCCTGTCCGACTGAGCTTGGGGAATACCACTTGAGTGAATTCAGGACATATCCTGAACAGAGGGAAGCTCGATCAGCCTATAGCCAAATCCCAAAAGAAAGCCAAGCCTCAACCAAATTCAAGATCCAGGCCGGCAAGCCATCGTAGTTGTTGCCGGTTTGTGGGCTTGAGACAGCAAAAGAGCCCCACTAGGCTTAAATTAAGTAAGATAACTCATTGGTCAGGAGAGTGCACAGCCTGGAAAGTCCATCTACATCTGCTTTATAACAGTTAAATCTGATCTCCCCCAACCTGTGGAGAAGAGCTGGACATAGTATCAGGAATACCAATACCGGACACAACATGCTGTAAAGCATGAGAGACAGTTTACTTTAGGGAAGGAAGTTTGGTGGAGGAACTGGTAATGGCCCTGCATGGGAAGAGGCATGGTTGACATGAGGTCAGGTCTAGTGATGTGTAAAGTTCAGGTCGGTACGAAGGTCCTGAACAAGCACATGGAACTGTACCAAAGCTGCAAACTTACAAACGATGGGGGAGCAAAACATGCCCAGCTCCTTGACAGCCTTTTCTTGACTGTTCCTCAACCCATGGGTTCTCAGTCTCCAAGTGTTGAAGGTATCACAGGATTTCAGATGGACACAGTAGATGTTGCCACCTTGATGCTTTTGACACCTGAAGAAGAGAATGACATTTTTCAGAGACACTCTGGATGCAAGAGGGATAAACGGACACAAGAGGGATGCAAAATAGATTCAGCTGATGTCCTCAGATTTCAGAGGGGGAGAGATGTAGTTATTATAAAGCAGTCAGTCAGATAGACCTCATAGAATATGAGTTCCCTGACTGGGTCTTTTAATTTGATTTAATCAGGGAGCCCTGGCTGACAGAGAAGGTGTGGAGTCTCAGAGGTTCTGGTCACTCTGAGGAGCTGGATCAATGTCAAGGACTGTCCACATGTAAACAAAGGGTGACTTGATGATCGGATACAAGCTTCTGTGGAATTATTTCAACAATATGTCTCCCGCGACATACCAACTAAACATAGCTTAATTTATCTTCATGAACACTTCTCCAATATGAATATAAGAACAGGAGTAGGCCACTCAGCCCTTTATATCTTTGAAATGGAGTTTGATTGATCTATATCCTAATTCTATCTATCTGTGCTGATGGTGTAACTCAATTTTGTTGCCTAACACAAATCTACAAATGCAGAAAAGGAAGAATGGTTGTAACAGAGGACTTAAATGTTTTATATAGTTTGTCATAAACAGACCTTGTACAAATAAACAGCATATGTCAAAGGGAATTGACTGAATGAGTGCAGAATAGGTTCCTGCAACAATCTGTCCTCAAGTAATCAAAAAAACATGCCATTTTAGATTTAGTAATGAGCAATTAGACAGATTTCATTCACAGCCTAACCACCCATAAACATTAACCAAATAATGCTCAAAAATATTTTCAAGGGTGAAATGCAACATAGAAAATAAGATTGTAGATTTAGAGTCAAAGAGTCATACAGCATGGAAACAAACCCTTAGGTCCAACTCAGAGGAGGATGCAAAAGCACTAACAGAATTAGAATGTGTGTTTGTACTATGTTGCGAGTTACAAGTTTTAAGAAAGCATCCTGGACTCAGGAAGCAGAACCTGGGTGATTAAAGCTAGATATATGCCGTACACATGAAAAAAATACCCAGTGGCAATGGAAAAGGCAGGGAAAAAAATACATGTGTCAAATGCAACAACTGAAATGACTTTTGTGGTCAAATAGGACGAAACTGGACTTTTCAAGTTGTGCCAGAATGTCAGTGGACATTGCAAGCACATCAGGAGGCTCAGAAAATAGACTGGAGATCAGAAAGCAGGGATCACTGACGCAAAGCAGCAGGCAGTAGGACAAGCACAGCCACAATTAAGGAAGTAGCTACATGTTACAAGCAAGGCATGGAAGGTTTTCTTGTATTGATATTTGTAAATTGGCCATCCTTGGACAGGCCAGCGTTTATTGCCCTGGAGAAGGTGAGATTGAGGTGCCTTCTCAAAGTGCTGCATGTCCTTGCAGTGTAGGGACACAAACTATGCTTTTAGGGATTGAGTTCCATGATTTTAACTCAGCGACACTGAAGGAAGGAATGGTGACACATTTCCATGTCAGGGATGGTGAGTAGCTTAGAGGGGAACTTGCAGGTAGTGATGCTTCTATGTATCTGCTGCCTTTGTCTTTCTAAATGGTGAAGTTTGCTAGTTTAGAAGGTGTTCTCTAAGGAGACTTAGTGAGTTGCTGAACTGTATTTTGTACATGATAAATGCAGTTGTTGTTGCTTCGACATTGGAGGCAATGATGTTGTGGCTGTGGCGCCAAACAAGTGGGCTGCTTTGTCCAGGAGTGCATCAATCTTATTGCATGTTACAGTATTCGCACTTATTCAGGCTAATCTGCGGTGCCCAGAGCTCTGCTAGGAGATTGAGAACCACAGCAGACTCAGCATGGAAGGTTAAAGAAAAGATTTATGAGACATGTAATAGCTTCAGGCATAAAAAAGGGGAAAAGAGTATTCAAAACATTACAATATGCTGTGGAGTCCATTGCAAATGATACAATTGCAAGTCATGGCATCAAAGAAAATACTATCTTGTAGGAAGAGTAATTGAGGGCGATCAATGGGAAATGCAGCAGATGTTGCAATTTATTTATAGTGTGCAAAGCTTAATTGGAAAAAACAGAGACCTTGAAAATATGGATTAATTCATAAACCATCACTACAGGTTAACAAAGAATTATGGAGACCAAGTAAATTAGTTTAAAAAGATTAAATTTTATCTTATTAAAATAATTTACTTAATCTGTAGGAGAATTAATTCTCATTGAATCTAAAGGGATCTGAGGAGCATCATTGGGAGTAAAATGCCAACTCAATGCAAATTTCCAGAGAAAGGGAAGAGAAATCATATAATCTCTTTATGGCATTCAGAACTGAGAATGTTCTCTATTAAGCAGGAATGCCTGTTGAAAACAGAAACTAATCTGCAAGGTCGATGAGACTGCAAATGTGGATGGAGGGAATAAATTTCGAAGTGAACTCCCAAAGTTGTTCAAAGGTTTGGGTAAATTGCAGACAGAGCCACAATACCCTGAGGAATAATGCAAAACCAACCTACTGATACAAAATGCCACACACACTCTTGGATAAAGTTAAAGGAGAAATATATGTTCAGACAAGGAGCAATTTTAACCATTACAGTATTGACATGGTATTCAAGAATTGTTGTGGATCTAACTCAACTGAATAGATCAGTGGAATCTGAGTTTAACCAAATGGCTTTAGTGGTTGCAAATCTGACAAACCAGCTCAGTGACATGATATAACTATTCAATAAGCTAGATATTAACAGTAAATATTAACAATTACCTCTGGATGAAGATTCCAGAAAGGCTTATTTCACCTTTTGCGCATTAATGCTTTAGCTGGTTGTCCTTTGAAATAGTATCTGCATCAGAAACTTTTCAAAAGAACATATTGGCAAGCATTGATCAGATAGTAGGTCTCATGGATAATATACTAATAGATGAAGTCTCAAAAGAAGAACATGATCAAAAACAGTGACTAGTCATGAAACTGCTTCAGAATTCAGGTCTAACGTCGAATGAAAAGTGTGTGTTTGCACAACCAAGAATAAAGCTCATAGAGCTATATATCGCAGAGAAACAGACCCTGCAGTCAACTCATCCATGCCAACCAGATATCCTCAGATAATCTAGTCCCATTTGCCAGCATTTGGCCCATATCCCTGTATTAGAAAGACACAGAGCAATTCTTCCCATTTGGCAATGGTATAAGGATGAGGAATCACTGCTGTAAGACTTTGATTAGATTAGATTAGATTACTTACAGTGTGGAAACTGGCCCTTCGGCCCAACAAGTCCACACCGACCCGCCGAAGCGCAACCCACCCATACCCCTACATTTACCCCTTACCTAACACTACAATTTAGCACGGCCAATTCACCTGACCCGCACATCTTTGGACTGTGGGAGGATACCCACGCAGACACGGGGAGAATGTGCAAACTCCACGCAGTCAGTCGCCTGAGTCAGGAATTGAACCTGGGTCTCAGGCGCTGTGAGACAGCAGTGCTAACCACTGTGCCACCGTGCCGCCCACTGCTAACCACTGTGCCACCGTGCCGCCCACTGCTAACCACTGTGCCACCGTGCCACCCACTTTGGGCAAACGATATATGGGAATGTGAGGAAGAACATCTTTTAGGCAGAAAGTGATAATGGCCTGGAATTCACTCACTACAAAGTATGGTGAAAGTGTAATATTCAATTACCTTAGAAGGCAACTGGATGGATGTTTGAAGGAAATAAATTTGGAGGGTTATGGGGATCAAGTGGGCATGGAACTGACTGAATTAGTCTATGGGGTTTGGAATTGACATGATGGGATAAAATGTGCTGTCAACCACAAGCGTACTAGCGCAGCCTCCTGGCTGTTAAAACACAGCTAGATTGCTAGCTTGGCCAAACAGCAAGGGATGCTGGATACATTGGCCAAGTAAAACCCTGAAGTTGCAAAACCCACACACTGGACACAATGCAATAGGTACGAGGTGCTAAATACATTACCATAATGTAAAGGACAACAGTTATCCTGAATAGATATGCCCCCAAAATCTTATCCACTAGGCAAAGGAGGGCCCAAACAGAAAATAACTGGGTTCTGCTACACTAAGAAACTAACAGAATTGTGTCATCCTAATGATCAACATTATTTCAAACTATTAAGGGGGTCTCCCTGATTGGCCAGAACAATAGAAAGTTTAAGAAAACCATCAATAAGGTATAAAAACAGGGTTCACCTGCAGAACTCTCTTGAATCTTCTGAGGAGACCACTATGGCCAAAGGCAGAGACTTGCTGACTATTCGGAGAGAGAGCAGACCCAGGGACAGAGCTGGAGAGAGAGAGCAACTGAGTAAAGCTACAAGAGACTTGACAAGTATCTTAAATGTAAGGGACCAAATGGGATGCAAGATAGTATTTTAGTATTAAAGGTTATTGTAATTTGTTTCCTCATACAGTTGGGAGTGTTTTGCATTGGTGTCAGCTAGTGTTCATAGTGATTTGACTGCTTCAGTATTGGGGGACACCTGGGCAAGTTCATTCATAGCATTCTGGTCAGAGTTGTCTAAATTGTTTAAGGAGGGACTAGACAACAGTACCCTCACCAGTCAATATAGCTATTGGGTTTACAACAACTGTTCACATTATAAGATTGATCTTTTTGGTAATCCCTTAAGTAAAACCCTAGTCATTTGATCATCATGTAAGCTCGATGCTGAAAGAAGATGCACCAAAGCTATCCTGCAGGTAGGTAATGGCTGCCCTGGTCAGCTCATTGCTCATCGTATATTGTGCATACTCATGATTGGATGATGCACCAAGCTCAAGATATCATGTTGCCTTTTCCTGCTCCTCATCTGTTGCAAGTTGTGTTAAATAATATTCCTGTAAAGCCTCTTGTGATGTTCTATAATACCAATGGAGCTATTTGTTTTAAGTTCTTGTTGTTCTTGACCTTATGCAAGAAGATGATAGGAATAAGATCCTTTGTAGCTGAGTTGGAGCTACAGTCATGTAGATTAAACTATAATAAAAGCAAAAATTGTTGGAGAAACTCAACAGGTCTTGCAGCACCTGCAGAGAGAAAGCAGAGTTAATGACTCTGACATTGCCTTCTCTGAAGAGTGTTATGAAGATGTGAGTGTACTGTACCTTTAAGGAAGTTAAAAGTTAGCAGAACTACCTGACAGCACCAAGTGTTCTCAACAAGATACAATGTACCATATGGTCCAGCAGTTAGTGTAGCTAGTTCCATGGAGATAAAAACAAATTCAAATTAGGCCAATCGGTTTAAATTACACACCAAAATACCAACCTCCAATCAAGTTTGAATTTAGTAAATTGACAATATTAAAAACAAATGAAACAATCTGAAGCTTTGGGGTATAAGACCAGGGAAAATCGAACAGAGGAGAACTGCCATGCCACCAGCATGTAGAGACTGCTCAAAAAATAGCTCTCTTAAAAGTACCTTTATCGATCAATGACCTGTGAAGCATAATCCTTAAGAAGGAAAGAAGACACAAGAAGATCCAAATAGAAGATTCGACAGCTGGCTGGATTTGAAAACTTGAACTTTTGGTAAATCTTAATGGGGGCCTTTTATAGGACTAGTATTATAGGCGTGTTCAGGAGGGTTTCCTTACTCAGTATGTAGACAGGCCGATGATGGGAGAGCCCATTTTCGATTTGGTGCTCAGCAATGAGCCAGGACAGGCGTCAGACCTCGCAATAGGAGAACACTTTGTTAACAGTGACCATAACTGCCTCACATTCCTGAAGAAGGGCTCATGCCCGAAACGTCGATTCTCCTGCTCTTTGGATGCTGCCTGACCTGCTGCGCTTTTCCAGCAAGACATTTTTCAGCTCACATTTATGATAGCCATGGAGGGGGAAAGGAGCCATTACCATGGGAAGATATTTAATTGGGGAAAAGGAAATTATGACGTTATCAGACAGGAGTTGGGAAGTATAGATTGGGAGCAATTGTTGCACAGAAAGGGCACAACAGACTTGTGGAAACTGCTTAAGGAGCAGTTGTTGCAAGTGATGCATACATTTGTTCCTCTGAGACAGGTAAGAAGGGGTAAGATTAAGGAGGCTTGGATGACAAGAACAGAGGAGCTTCTCATCAAAAGGAAGAAAACAGCTTACGTAAGGTGGAGGAAGCAAGGATCTAGCACAGCTTTAGAGGATTACAGGCTTGTTAGAAAGGAGCTCAAAAATAGACTGAGGAGAGCCAGGAGGGGGCACAAAAAAGGCTTAGAAGGATGGATTAGGGAGATTTCAAAGGCATTTTACTCATACGTGAGGAATGAAAGAATGATCATGGAGAAGGTAGGGCTGGTCAGGGATAACATAGGGAAATTGTACATGGAGGCTGAGCAGACAGGGGAAGCCCTAAATTAATTTTTTGCTTCAGTTTTAACTAAGGAAAGGGACCTTGTTGTGAACGAGAACTTTCAGGAGCTGGGAAATAGGCTTGAATGGATCAGGATTGATGAAGTTGATGTGCGTGAAATTTTGGTAAGCATTAAGATTGATAGGTCCCCAGGGCCAGACTAGGTTTATCCTTGGTTGCTTCAGGAAGCAAGAAAAGAGGTTGTTAAGCCACTGGCGAAGATCTTTGCTTCCTCACTCTCCACGGGAGTCATACTGGAGGATGAGAGGGAGGTGAATGTGGTTCCTCTTTTCAAGAAGGTTAATAGGGAAATCCCTGGCAGTTACCGACCAATCGGTCTTACATCTATGGTCAGCAAGGTTTTAGAAAGAATTCTGAGGGATAGGATTTATAACTATTTGGAAAAATATATCATGATTAAAGGCAGTCAGCATGGCTTTGTGAGGGGCAGGTCATGCCTCACAAATCTTATTGAGTTCTTTGAGGAGGTGATGAGACAAGTCGACGAAGGTCGAGCAGTGGATGTCATGTATATGGCTTTCAGCAAGGCATTTGATAAGGTTCCCCATGGTAGGCTCATTCATAAAGTCAGGAAGTATGGGAGGAACAGGATACTTATTGAGGATGATCAGCCATGATCATAATGAATGGTGGTGCAGGCTCGAAGGGCAGAATGGCCTACTCCTGCACCTATTGTCTATTGGCTATCTGGATTCAGAGTTGGTTGGCAGACAGAATGCTGAGAGTGGTTGTAGATGGAAAGTATTCTGCCTGAAGGTCAGTGGTGAGTGGTGTCCCACAGGGCTCTGTTCTTGGGCCTCTGCTCTTTGTAGTTTATATAAATGACTTGGATGAGGACGTTGTGAGGTGCATTAATAAATTTACCGATGACACAAAGGTTGATACTATCGAGGACTGTTGCAGGCTGCAGCATGACATAGACAGGATGCAGAGCTGGGCTGAGAAATGGCAGATGGGCGTTCAACCTGGATAAGTGCAAAGTGATGCATGTTGAAAGATTGAACTTGAATGCTGAATATAGGATAAAAGACAGAATTCTTGGCAGTGTAGAGGAACAGCGGGATCTTGGTGTTCAAACGCTTGATCCCACAAAGTTGCCACCCAAGTGGATAGGGCTATTAAGAAAACATATGGTGTTTTGGTTTTCATTAACAGAGGGATTGAGTTTAAGAGCCACGTGGTTTTGCTACAGCTCTACAAAATCCTAGTGAGACCACACTTGGAATATTGTGTCCAGTTTTGGTCGCCCTACTATAGGAAAGATACGGAGACTTTGGAGAGAGTGCAAAGAAGGTTTATCAGGATGCTGCCTGGACTGGAGAGCTTGTCTTATGATGAGAGGTTGACTAAGCTCGGACTTTTCTGTCTGGAGAGTAGGAGGAAGAGAGGTGACCTGATCGAGGTATACAAGGTAATGAGAGGCATGGATAGAGTTGATAGCCAGAGATTTTTCCCCAAGGCAAGATTGACTGATACGAGGGGACATAGTTTTAAGGTGTTAGGAGGAAGGTATAGAGGAGCCATCAGAGGTAGGTTCTTTACACAGAGAGTTATGAATGCATGGAATGCATTGCCATTGGTAGTAGTGGAAGCAAAGTCATTGGAGACATTTAAGCGACTGCTGGACATGCACATGGACTGCAGTGAATTGAGGGTAGTGTAGGTTAGATTATTTCATTTTAGATTAGGAATAATCCTTGGCATAACATCGTGGGATGAAGGGCCTGTTCTGTGCTGTACTTTTCTATGTTCTATATTATAGAAGGGAAGGGAAAAGATAGGTTAGAGGAAGGAGTTGTAAATGATTGTTGGTTAATTATTCTCTGATATACTTTAAGAAATAAAGATGTTAATTTTTACTTTAAATAGTTCTTGGCCTCTCAAATTTTCACAGTTTATTGCATGGGATAAGTCTTTACTGTCTTATGAAGTGGGGTTCTGTCTTATGATGTTACACCTGTGTTGCTGGTGTAAATTAAGCAGGAGGGTTTACCCCGCGTCATAATACGGAAAAGATTTATCCTATACAGTAATCTGTGAAAATTCAAGGGGCCAAGAGCTATTTAAAGTAAAAATTTACAACTTTATTTCTTAAAGTATGACAGAGAATAATTAACTAACAACTATTTACAACTCCTTCTTCTAACCTATCTTTTACTTTCCCTTCTAAAATAACAGTCTGATAAAATGTCTGACTAAGATTTGCCAAAAATTCAAGTTTTCAAAAATAGACTGCTGTTGAATCTTCTTTTCTTCTTCTTGGTGGCTATGTGTCACAGGTTACGGATTTATAAAGGTACCTTTAAGAGAGCTATTTTTCAGACATACTGGTCTCTACATACTGGTGGCGCAACAGTTCTCTTCCAACTGTTCAATTTTCCCCACTCTTATACCCCAAAGCATTGGATTGTTGAATTGATTTTTAATATTATCAATATACTAAAATCAAACATAGTTGGAGGTTAGTATTTTGGGGTATAATTTAAACCGATTGGCCGAATTTGAATTTGTTTTGTCTCCAGGCAACCAACTCTACTAACTGCTGGGCCATGTGGTACCTTGTGTCTTGTTGAGAACACTTGGTGATGTCAGGTAGTTCTGCTAACTTTAAACTTTCACCAAGATACAGTCCACCCACATCTTCATAACAAGGGTCACTGGACTCAACATGTCAACTCTGTTTCTTTCTCAACAGAAACTGCCAGACCTGGTGAGTTTCTCCAACAATTTCTATTTTTTTTTCAGATTTCCAGCATCCACAGTTCTTTGTTTTCATTTCCAGATTAAAGAGTATTTGATTAATTTATATCAAAGAGAATGCAGTGGGTGAATGGAAAGTTTGCTTGCTTAAAGAAATGTCCTAATATTGTGATTTGTGGATACTGGTACAACATTAAATAAAGATGGCTCTAGTAGCTTGTTATGATATTTCGAAGCAAAATATTTTGTTCACCTTCATATTCTTTCAATGAATGCTTGTTTTCTTCCTCACAATATTTAATTGATCGTCATCATTGGCTGATGAAGTTGTGGAAGATATAGCAAACTATGATCACCTCAGGACTTTAATTGAATTATATTGTTGAAAACCTCAATTATTCCCTAGACATTCACATTACTTAAATATGCCAATGCTTCCAACTTTGACTCAAATGTCTATCTTTGTATTATTCTGTGTGGGTTAGAAAGACAACCACAATGGATTACCTTCATTGTAAAGGGTTATGCTGTCTGGAAAGCCAGCACTTATGCAGGATTTCTGAGCTGATGGTTATAATCTATACTTTACTGCAATTTCTGAATGCATGTCCATTGTCTGACATCAGCAGTAGAGAAATACCAGAATTTATTCTATAGAATGTGATAACTGGATGTATTGAAAATAATGGTCAGAATGGCAGAGTTAGTATGGACTTATGAAGGGGAAGTCATATTTGACAAGGCTGTCAGAGATTTATGAGGATTAACCAGCAGAAAAGGCACGGGGAAATCCAATCGATGTAGTGTGCTTGGATTTTCAGAAGACTTTTGATAATGTGCTGGTATGAATTAAGAACTGGTTAATAGACAGAAAACAAGATTCGGGAATAAATATTAATTTTCAGATTGGCAGGTTGTGTCTAGTTGGCTACCACATGGATCAGTGCATGGGTATAGCTATTCACAATCGACATCAATTATTTTGATGTAGAGACCAAATGTATTATTTAGAGGTTTGGTAATGACACAAAGTTAGGTGGAAATGTGAGGCTAATGCAAATAGGCTTCAAGGGGATTTAGACAGGCGAAGTGAGTGGGCAGGAACATGGTGAATGGAATATCATGTGGTAAAATATGTGAAGTTAGCCACTTTGGTCGGAAAAAAACTGAAAGGCTGAATGCTTTTTAAATTGTGAAAGATTGGGAAGTATTTACGCAAAAGGATCTGCATGACCTTGTTTATAAATTGCTGAAAATGGACATGTATAAAATGCAGCAAATGATTCGGAAGGGAAATTTGTTTTGGCCTTTATTGCAAGAGGATTTGAATATATGAGTAAGGTTGTGTTGATGTAATTATATAGCATCATAATGAGATTGGACCTTGAGTATAGTGTCAAGTTTCAATTGTTTTTAATGTATGAAATAATACATTTGTCTTAGAAGGAGTGCAATGAATGTTCACCAAATCAATGCCAAGAATGGCAGGATGACCCTATGAGTAGAGATTCGGGAGACTGGGCCTGTATTTTGTAAAGTGTGGAAGAATGTGAGGTGAACTCATTAAAGCACAGTTCTTGACAGGGTGAATGCAGGAACCTGTTACCCCGAGTTGTTATATCCAGAACCAAGGTATATAGTCTCAAAATAAGAGGTAGATCATTTAGGATGGAGGCAAAGAGGAAGTTCTTAGAGGACAGTGGATTTTTGGCATTTTCTACCCCAGCGGTTATGGGGACTCTGTTATTGACTATGTTCAAATCATAATTTCTAAACATTAAAGGTATCGTAGAATATGGGGCTTGTGTGGGAAATAGTGTTAAGATAGGAGAAGATCAGCCTTAATCTAATTGAACAGTGCAGCACGCTTAGTGGATCAAATGGTCCACTCCTACCCTCATCCCCATGTCTCTATCATTGTTTGCAGAAATTCATTGGGATCTAAGGAAACCAACTTTCGCCAAATGTACAGCGTTGTCAATGGCAGGGCTGCAGGTGTGGGAGGGAGGATAGGGGAGGAGGTGAAGGGGAGATGGAGTGATCTAAATGCCGTTTCTGGGAACCCAAATAAAGAAGGCAAACATCTTCATGAAACATCTATGTACCTTACATGGCCAAAATTGCTGGTATTTTCTGGTGTCTGAAGAAGATAATTAGATCACCTGTTTGAGCTTCCAGGATATAGGGTTTGCTTTTTATGTGGGATAGCAGACCATTACCTTTTTTATTATTCTAAACCAGAGGGACATGTTGTTATCTCTAATAAGACTTGTAATCAGTCTGGATCAGTTGTCAGCAATCTTGATTCAGCATAGACAGGCAGGAGACAGCAAGCCAGGCAACATCAGGAGGTGGAGAAGTCAACATTTTGGGTGTAACTCTTCTTCTGAACGGCAGTAAACATGCAGCATTGTTGGAGTGTCACGTTCTATATGCCCATAGCCATTCAAATGGTCCTGCCTCTTTATTCTGGAGATACAAATGGATTTGAAGGATTAAGGAGCTCTCTGATATTATAATTTATTTTCCTTCAGAGACATTATCATTAAACACCAATTTTGCTTATGTTACTGCCTTCTGAATCAGTGGAATTATCATCAAGACAGTGTGAGTGTAAATGAGCTCCTAATCGTAAGGACTCATTGGTTAACAAAGAACAAAGAACAAAGAAATTTTACAGCCCAGGAACAGGCCCTTCGACCCTTCAAGCCTGAGCTGATCCAAATGTACTGACTAAACCTGTTGGTCAATTCCGAAGCATTTGTATCCCTCTGCTCCCCACCTACTCATGCATCTGTCCAGATGCGCCTTAAATGAACCTATTGAGCCTGCCTCTACCACCTCTGCTGGCAATGCGTTCTAAATGCCCACCACCCTCTGTGTGAAGTACTTGCCATGTGTATCCCCTTTAAACTTTCCACCTTTCACCTTGAAGGCATGACCTCTTGTTATTGAATTCTTCACCCTGGGAAAAAGCTTGTCTCTATCCGCACTGTCTATATCCTTCATGATTTTGTAAACCTCAATCAGGTCCCCGCTCAATCTCCTTTTTTCTAGTGAAAATAAACCTAACCTACTCAACCTCTCTTCATAGCTAACACCTTCCATACCAGGCAACATCCTCGTAAATCTTCTCTGCACCCTCTCCAAAGCATCCACATCCTTCTGGTAATGTACCGACCAGAACTGTACACAGGATTCTAAATGCAGCCGAACCAATGTCTTGTACAATTTTAACATGACTTGCCAGCTCTTATACACAATACCCCGTCCAATGAAGGCAAGTGTACTAGATGCCTTCTTGACCACTCTATCTGTGCAGCAACCTTCAGGGTATAATGGATCTGCACTCCCAGATCTCTCTGCCCATCAACTTTTCCCAATACTTTTCCGTTCATTATATAGCTCTAGAATTAGTGTTGCCTAAATGTATCACCTCACATTTGCCTGGATTGAAATCCATCTGCCACTTTTCTGCCCAACTCTCCAGTCTATCTATATCCTCCTGTTTCTCTGACAGTCCCTTATGCTTTCTACTACTCCACCAATCTTTGTATCATCTGCAAACTTGCTGATCATACCAACAGTGCCCTCTTCTAGATCATTTATGTATATCACTAACAACAATGGCCCCAACACTGACCCCTGTGGAACACCACTGGTCATCTTTCTCCATTTTGAGAAACTCCCTTCAACTATTACTCTCTGTCTCCTGTTGCTCAACCAGTTCTTTATCCACCTAGCTAGAACACCCTGCACAGCATTTGACTTCACTTTCTCCGTTAGTCTACAATGGGGAACCTTATCAAATGCCTTACTAAAGTCCATGTATATGACATCAACAGCCCTTCCTTCATCTAACAACTTGGTCACTTCCTCGAAGAACTCTATTAAGTTGGTAAGGCACAACCTCCCCCGCACAAAACCATGTTGCCTATCACTGATAAGCCCATTCTTTTCTAAAAATAAATAGATCCTATCCCTTATACACTCTCCAGCAACTTCCCCACCACCGACATCAGGCTCACTTGTCTGTAGATACCTGGAATATCCCTACTACCCTCCTTGTACAGGGGGACAACATGAGCAACCTTCCAGTCCTCCGGCACCTCACCTGTATTTAGGGATGCCATAAAGATATCTATCAGGGCCCCAGCTATTTCCTCTCTCACCTCCCTCAGCAACCTGGGAAAGATCCCATCCGGCCCTGGGGATTTGTCCACCTTAATATCCTTTAGCTACACAACACATCTTCCCTACTTCTGCCAACGTGATCCAGGTTAATCAAACTTCTATCTCTAATCTCACGATTTATCATGTTCCTCTCCTCAGTGAACCCTGACGCAAAGTCTGACTTGACAATAGGTGACTGTTCCAATTTTAAATGCAGACGCCTTCACTTGCTTTCCTGATACACAAGGGAACAGGACTGATATTGCCATGTATAACAAAGCTAATGGAAGATCTACAAATCTTGAGGATTAGTCACTTGTGCACAAATCATTAAAGTCTTTTAGGTTTGTTGGTTAAATGATAGTAGGGAATGGTTTCCACTTTGAGTGCAAACAGGAGATTGCAATCAGAATACACTTGAATTACCAGTGAAGTTACACTTCAGGTTTCCACTAACTATTGTTTGTATAATCAAAAACATAAAACCTTCCAACATACTGAATAAAACATACATTTTTTAAAAAATATTTTATTAGAACATATGCATTCATGATTTTAAGCATGGTCCAGTTTCATTTGAACAGCTTGGTTAGATTTCCCTCCAGCATGGGAACAGACCCTTCAGCTCAACAACTCCACACTGACCCTCTGAAGAGTAACCCACCCAGGTCCATTTCCCTCTGATGAATGCACCTAACACGTTGGGCAATTTAGCACATCTTTGGATTGTGAGAGGAAACTGGAGCACCCAGAAGAAACCCATGTAGATACAGGGAGAATGTACAAACTCCACACAGACAGTTGCCTGAGGCTGGAGTTGAACCACGGACCCTGTTGCTCTGAGGCAGCAGTGCTAGCCATTGTGCCACCCAGAGTTGAAAAGAGTTTATCACCAAAACTCAACACTTTTTGAGTGGGTGTTCAATTCTCCATCATAAAAAACATGACTGAAGATCACTGAAAATGACTTGAACAACTGTGTCAAACTATTTAAGAGTTTTAAATGTGTGAATTAGCTAGAGCTTTGTTAGTAATGAAGCACAGGAAGAGACCATTCATCCCATCAAGATCATGCAGGTTCTCTGTAGATCAGTACAATCAGTTTAATTCCCCTGCTCCATTCCTGTAGCTCAGCAAGTTTAATTCCTTCAAATGTCAATCCAATTTCCTTTTGAAACCAATTCAAGTCTGCCATCCTTTTAATTGTCATAATTGACTGCATAATTGTCACAAGATGGCAGGACAGCAAAACACTCCAACTGGAGCTTCTCTGCTCACTAGTTTTCGTTTTTCTTTCTTTTGTTTACCCCTTTGCAGCAGATTTTCTTCCCTCCATCCTCCATATTTTTAACTTCTTAAACTACCCTACCCTACCTGGAGAATGGAGTCCAGCTGAAGGGTGACAAGTCATGGCCAGAGCCCAGACAACAGCAGAGCGAGTGTGGGCCACATCCCGGAGTAGGGAGCAGAGCGAGTGTGGGCCACATCCCGGAGTAGGGAGCAGAGCGAGTGTGGGCCACGTCTCGGAGTAGGGAGCAGAGAGAGTATGGGCCGAGTCCTGGAATAGGGAGCAGAGCGAGTGTGGGCCGCGTACCGGAGTAGGGAGCAGAGCGAGTATGGGCTGAGTCCTGGAGTAGGGAGCAGAGCGAGTGTGGGCCGTGTCTCGGAGTAGGGAGCAGAGTGAGTGTGGGCCGTATCTTGGAGTAGGGAGCAGAGAGAGTGTGGGCCAAGTCCCGTAATAGGGAGCAGAGCGAGTGTGGGCCGCCTCCCGGAGTAGGGAGTAGAGCAAGTGTGGGCCGAGTCCCTGAGCTGGGAGCAGAGTGAGCCATAGACGGAGGAGGCAGCACGGCCTCATGTTCCGAAACCTGGGGGGCAGGGATTCATGTTGGGAAAGTACTATAAACTGAGTACTTTAAAGACATATTTTATTCTCATTCTGGACTTATAAACTCTGCATTCCTACGCTAATTTTTTTTTAATATTACAATTCTGTGACAACAATTAAAATAACTGTACCCTTGGTATTCAGTATCTAAGATAGAGTCGGGAGGCAACATTACAAAATTTTCTCTGCGTCCATTTGAGTGCATGTGACAATAAAGGCTATTCTATTCAACGTTATTTGAGGTTACAGGGAAGAAGGATACTTTACTGAGTATTTTTCTCTTTACTGCCTTTAAAAGTTGAACTTAGGTTATGGGAAATTACAAGTTCCCATCAGCCTTAATACATTGATTTGGTTCCCTACAGGTCCTTCGGCCCAACAAGTCCACACCAACCCTCTAAAGAGTAACCCCTCCAGACCCATTTCCCTACCCAATATTTACCCCTGACTAATGCACCTGACACATTGGGCAATTTAATATGGCCAACTCACCTGACCTGCACATCTTCAGATTATGGGAGGAAAGCCACACAGACACGGGGAGATTGTGCAAACTCCACACAGACAGTCGTCCAAGGGGGGAATTGAATCCAGGTTCCTGGTGCTGTGAGGAACCACAGAACCACCGTACTACCCTAAGTAGAGTATAATCAAACCCCTGGTATTTGCAAATTAAAATAAGTAGTTAGAAAGGATAATAACTAGATTGTTAAAAGGGGATGGGCCCTGATTCCTTGTGATTCCTGCCCCATGTGGAACTTGAAGACACATCTAGTGACTTACTGCAACATGGATGAGTCTTAATGTTTTACCTATGTCACTTCTGGTGGCAAGGGGCATTTAATTAAGTAGAAAGGTGGCATGGGACCACATCTCCATGCTAATTAAGTTCAAGGCAATAAGGCCTATAGGGAACACCTCTGGGACGCCCGGACCAACCAACCCAACCACCCAGTGGCTCAACACTTTAACTCTCCCTCCCACTCCACCGAGGACATGCAGGTCCTTGGACTCCTCCATCGCCAGAACATAACAACACGACGGTTGGAAGAAGAGCGCCTCATCTTCCACCTGGGAACCCTCCAACCACAAGGGATGAACTCAGATTTCTCCAGTTTCCTCATTTCCCCTCCCCCCACCTTGTCTCAGTCGATTCCCTCGAACTCAGCACCGCCCTCCTAACCTGCAATCTTCTTCCTCTCCACCCTCCCCCACCCCACTCCGGCCTATCATCCTCACCTTGACCTCCTTCCACCTATCACATCTCCATCGCCCCTCCCCCAAGTCCCTCCTCCCTACCTTTTATCTTAGCCTGCCTGGCACACTCTCCTCATTCCTGATGAAGGGCTCTGGCCCGAAATGTCAAATTTCCTGTTCCTTGGATGCTGCCTGACCTGCTGTGCTTTAACCAGCAACATATTTTCAGCTCTGATCTCCAGCATCTGCAGACCTCACTTTTTACTACAATAAGGCCCATGGTCAACCTTGCCAACCCATCACAATACTGAGGTCCTCAAATGGGCCATTAATGCTCAATTATTGGCCTTTTCAAGCACCACCCACCTCTAACACACACACACACACACACACACACACACACACACAATTAACCCAGAGGCGTGTGTAGAGGGCCAGTTGTCAGGCTGGAACATGACCAGCAAACTCTGAAGGGTTTGGAGCGATATGGGCCGGGTGCTGGCAGGTGGGACAAGATTGGGTTGGGATATCTGGTCGGCATGGATGGGTTGGACCACAGGGTCTGTTTCCATGCTGTACATCTCTATGACTCTATGACTCTGCTGTCTTCAAACTCATTCTATTCCTAATTGAACCTCTCTGCATGGAAAGGATTGGGAGTGAGGTAGAAATGGGCAGTGAAAGCCTCCTACCTCCACCCCCCCATGCCCCTCCCCCCCATAATTGGCTTTGATACCAATGCTACCCGATCTCCCCACTTCCCTACTACCTTCACTCCGTAACCTGCTCCCCCTGCCAACATTTACCTGTGCCTGGGTACCTTCTCAATCGTAAGGCCTTGGATATGATTATTACAAGTAGCATCTACTGCCACCTATTGCCGGCTGGCAGGATTTACATCTCAAGATCTCCCTCTGGGTCTACAGCTGGTGGCCTTCAAACCTCCAGGAAGTCCAAGCTCCTATCTTTGACCTTTGACCTTTGGGCCTGTGATGTTCCCCCCAGCCTAATTTTTGCACCACAGGACTTGTGATCATTCTGTCCCCTGGCTAGCGATTTGTCCTATCACTATCTGCAGTGAAAGCCAACATAATGACCATAATGTAAATTAGTCACTGACAAATACAATTGGGTGCTTCGGATAAACCTCTTTACCAAGAGGCTGGTTTGGATATGGATCTTTCTTCCACAAAGAGCATTTGAGGTGAACCAAATAAATGTCCTTAAGGGGAAGTGAGACAGCTCACTGGAGAAAACAGTAGAAGTCTATACAGATGTGGTTAAACGTATAAGTGTGTCGAGTATTTGCACAGGAATAGACCAGTTGGAATAAATGGCCTGTTAGTGTGCATCTAGATCCTATATATTAACTCTTATTTTTCTTCAGGTCCTTTCCAGTGAATGAATCCAGGAAAACCATTTAACTTACTGCAGGCCACAGGACAAAATGGCGCATCTAACCAGCATTTGACAGCAGGTGAATTTGTGGTTAGCACTGCGGCCTCACAGCACCAGGGACCTGGATTTATTCTACCTTTGAGTGACTGTCTGTATGGTGTTTGCGCATTCTCCCCATGTCCGTGTGGGTTTCCTCTGGATGCTCTGGTTTCCTCCCACAATCCAGGTTAGGTGGATTAGCCATGCTAAATTGCCCATCGTGTTCAGGGATGTGCAGGCTAGATGGGTTAGCCATGGGAAATGCAGAGGGATTGGATAGGATGCTCTTCAGAGGGTCAGTGTGGATTTGATGGGCCAAATAAATTGCTTCCACATTATAAGGTTTCTATTATTTTTGGCCTCACTATTCTAATAACCAAAATCTTTATTCAAGAAAATGCAGGTATTTGTATTGTAACATTCAACACATTTTCCTTAAGTCATGGCAGAGTGCTCAGTAAAACACAGAAACTGTTAAATTGCTATAATTTGTCATTTAGAGTTTGTGTGAAAATGTTTGTGGTTCCAGCAAGGCTGAATTCATTCTCCATCCCCAGTAACTGACAGCAGGTAGTGAGCTTACTTGTATCAATCATTGTTCATCTAGTGGTGATGCTCTCTCTGCAATGAGCCATGAGGATTGTCAACGTTTTGCCTCAACAAGGCTAAACAAATGGCATAGCATAGAATCACACAGGTCCACAGCTTGGAAAAAGACCCTTCAGCCATCGAGTCTGTACCAGTCAAAAACACCCTCCTAACTATTCTAATCCCACTTTCCAGCTATGTCAAAGTCATAGTTTGTTCTAACCAATCGATCGGGTGCGAAACAGGACAGTTGATGTACAAGGATAATTGGTTTCGGATTGTAGTCTAGCTTAAGAAACATAAGTGTCTCAAATTTGATTTAAAAAGAAACAATGCTGATAGAAATATTGAGCTTCCCATTGGATTTGTGCCATCTGATTATTTTCCTCTCCGCTTTTGGTAAGTTTTAATGTTTCTCACAGCCAGGGATTCCGTAAGAGGAACATATTTCCAGTTCAGGAAGCCACGGGTCAGGCACCGCATCTATCAGCTGTAGGATCAAACTTTCTTGAATCTGACCCAGCAATTCACGTAACCTCAAAATATCATCCACAACAACTTTGACATTTCCCATGATGGAAGGCATTGGATCTTTCCAAAGAATGAGTTTTCCAATTTGGAGCCAGTCATTAACAAACAAGAGGCTGTTCTGTAACAGAAGTCTTTGCATGATAAGAGTAGGATAGTTGTAAAATCATTTTAATCATCAGTGGTCTATAATAGTTATCTTTAACAAACTGCTGTGCAGATATGGTCTCATTTTCATATATCCACAAGTACTGCATGGAGTGAAGTGTTCAGTTTCATTTGAAACACTACATTGGAACTTGGGTTCCTTTAGCATTCTCATTTGCACGCAATTGCCTTTGGCCATTCTGCGATCACCAAATCATGCAGATGTTCAGTCAGGGCTGCAACTTAATTCTACCAAACTTCTTTGACAATACCATGTATAGACAGCACTGAAAATTGTAAGAAGGAAAATATCTGGAACAAGACTCAAACCCACCCACTTTTTTTAATGGAGACAAAAGGAAGAGCAGGTGACGGCCCTCATGTCAGAGGTAAATTGGTTATTGAAGAGTAATGTAATGTGACTACACGACATTGTTTTAGGGGTGTTTCCATTCTGAACCAGGAGGACGGGTCTCCTGAGCTTGAGGAAATGTGACAATTTAAAAGAGACAAGAGGAGCTGTTTCCACAAAATATATACTTTTGCAGCACGTCTTGTGGGCCAAAAGAACTGGAGCTCTTCCTTAAAGCTCAATTAAGCAGAACCATCCATATAATTGCTGTGGTTACAAGTGCAATTCTGTCAATTGATCAACTGGATCAATGGGCTGAGCAGTGGCAGATGGAGTTTAATTTGGATAAATGCGAGGTATTGCATTTTAGTAAAACAAACAAGGGCAAGACTTTCACAATTAATAGTAGGCCCATGGGTACTGTTGTAAAATAGAGAGACTTAGGGGCTCGGGTTTATAATTCTTTGAAGTTTGCGTCACTAACAGATAAGTTGGTTAAGAAGGCATTGGGCATGCTTGCCTTCATTGCTCAGACTTTTGAGTATAGGAGTTGGGATGTCACGTTGAGGCTGTACAGGACATTGGTGAATCCTCTTCTGGAGTATTTGGCCAGTTCTGGTCGCCCAGTTATAGGAAGGATATTAGCAAGCTGGAGAGGCTTCAGAAGAGATTTCCCAGATTGTACCAGGACTGGAGAGTTTGAGTTATAAAGGAAGGCAGGGTAGGCTGGGACTTTTTTCACTGCAGCGTAGGAGGCTGAGGGGTGACCTTATAGAGATTTAAACATCATGAGGGGTATAGTTAAGGTGAATGGCAGCTGTCTTTTCTCTAGGGTGGAGGACTTTAAAATGATAGAGCATATTAATAAGGTGGGTGGAGAAAGATTTTAAAAATATCTGAGGTGCAACTTTTTTTTACATGTGTAGAATGAACTTCCAGAGAAAATGGTGGATGTGGGTACAGTTGCAACATTAAAAAGATATTTTGATAAGTCCACAAATAAGAAATGCTTGGATCAAGCGCAGGCAGGTAGGAATACCTTAGTTTGGGATTATGGCTGGCATGGACTGGTTGGATTGAAGGGTCTGTTTCCGTGCTGTATGACTCCTTGAGTGACTGATCTCTTGAGCTCTGACTCCCAATGCTCATTTGCCATTGACAAGGCACAGGTCAGGAATGTGACGGAATACTCCCCATTTCTCTGGAAGTGTGCAGCTGCAACAACACTCAAGAAATGGATCACCATCCAGGACAAAGCAGCCCATTTGATGGGCATGTTATCATCAGCCTTAAACACAGACTCTTTCTGCTATTGATACACAGAGTAGAAATATCCAAGATGCACTCCAGCAAGTCACTCTTGCTAGTTCAAAATCCTGGAACTCTCTGCCCTACAGAACTGTGGGTATTTCTACATCACAAGAGCTGCAACAGTTCAAGAGGGTTATAGTCCAACAGGTTTATTTGGAAGCACTAGCTTTCTGACATTGGAGTGGCTGTGGAGCAGGATCATAAAACAAAAATTTATAGCAAAAGATTACACTGTCGTGCAACTGAAACAATATATCGAACAAACCTAGATTTCCATTAAGTCTTTTAGAATGGATTGCAGGTTTTGGTTCATTAATATGTAAATCCCAGAACTTCTTCCAAGTCAGAACCTTGAGATAACTTAAAGTTTTATTTTTTAAAAAATGACATTTCAGCCCAGACAATGCATTAAAAGTGTGAGTTAAGAGTGTGTCTGTATCCTAATCTTGAGTCAGACTGGTTATTTCCAAAGTAGGAATTTCTGGGTTTCCACCAACCACCTAACATCATCATCTACTATCCCCAACATCCAGTGGATTCCTGTCATAATGGATCTGTGACCCCTTTTCCCTCTCCGCAGTCCCTAGGTATTGAATATTGCCAGCATTTTCACATTAACTGTTGTGGTTCTGTTCACCGAGCTGGGAGTTTTTGTTGCAAACGTTTCGTGGCTAGTTGATGTTCATGCATGAGCAAAACCAACGTAGTGTACAAAATCTCATGCAAGGACTGCACAAAACACTACGCAGGACAAACAGGAAGACAGTTAACAACCTGCATCCATGAACACCAACTAGCCATGAAACAAACGACCAGCTATCCTTAGTAGCCACACACACAGATGACAAACAACATGAATTCGACTGGTACAACACCACTATTATAGGGCAAGCCAAACAGAGAACAGCCAGGGAATTCCTAGAGGCATGGCACTCATCCACTGATTCTATCAACAAACACATCGACCTGGACCCAATATACCGGCCACTGCAGCGAACAGCAACTGGCAACCGGAAGCAGCAGAGACAAGCCACTATAAATACCGGAGGAAACATCACAGAAGCGTTTCATAGGAGGCTCCCAAGCACTGAGGATGTCACCTAGAAAGGGGACGAAACGTTTCCAACAAAAACTCCCAGCTCGGCGAACAGAACCACAACAACGAGCACCCGAGCTACAAATCTTCTCCCAAACTTTACACATTAACTATTAAACCTCGTGCGTCAGACACATGGTGCACCCCATCATTTTGAGCCAGGATGCAGCTTTTCATTCTCTTCGCTATCAGTGGCATTAATATGTTATTTCGCAAAAGCAATGGGCACAGCAGAATGGAAGTCAGAGGTCAAAAGGTCAGAGTGATTTCACACCTCTGGTATTTGAGGAGCAGTCCTGTAGTAATAGCAGGACTCAGGAGGAACCAGATGCATAAACAGGACAGTTTAATGATAAATAATGCTGGGATTTGGAAAATAATTTATTGCACAGATGCAGGGGCCTTTAATGTAATTGTATTATTCCCACGCGATGTCCCATTTTCCTCCTGGTGCTTTTAGTATCTTTAAAGTTCTTCTATCCATCTGTAAATGTTGCAATAAGACATAGGATCATGTTTACTTGAATCTGATGGGATTTGAAGTTTAGCACAATGTGACTTGTGGGATAGTTTAACAAACTTCTACAGTAATTCTCATCTACAGCTGCTTCTAAGTCAGTATTTTGTGAACAGATTTTTGCGCATGTATCCAGAATTCATTTCTGGTTCAAACAATTTGAGTTTTTCTAGATGTTGAATATTTCTATCACGCAGCTTGGAGTTAGTGGCCAAGTCAATCCTCAAGTAAAGGGATAACTATGTATCTTATTGCAAGAGAACATCCCAGGGTCAATGCTATAATGCAAGCCGACAAGATAGTTGATAGTTTGTACCTAATTAAATCTCCGAATTTTGAAGAGTTTTGATATACATCTCTAATTGCCCAGGGAAAGTGATGGCTGATCTTTTTGAACACTAATGTGACATGTAGTAGAGATGTTTGCATGTTGCTGTTGATGATAGCTTCAAAGATATTTTGTTTCAGATAAAGTAAAGATCAGCAACTCAGGATAATATATGACTTGGAGGGACATGTGGAAGGGCTGTTATTCTCATGCACTTGCTGCCCTTGTCCATCAAGGTAGTCGATGTTCAGGATTGTTTTGACCACGAGACATTAGGGTAGTAATGTTTTAAACTGTCTCTTTAATTCAAGGCGAAAGGGAATGGTGTAAAGCTGCATGGGAATCTGCTGCTGGGGAATATTAGTTGTAGACAAAGTTTGAGAGCACATTGATTTTAGTTTGTTCATTACATTAAATGGGTTAAAATGTGAAAACTTGTCATGTAATTTCTTCAATTTGGTCTCTGAAAATTGAAGCATCTTTTTAAAGGTTTTCAGTCACTTTGGGGGAATTGTAACAGGATGTGATGCTGAGGTAGCCTTTGCTAACTGTACATCCTATAAGTAGCATACGCTACCGTCATAATGTTCTGGCGATGTTGACACTGGATGTTTAAGGTGATGAATGACATGTCGATTAAGTGGAGTTACTTCATTTTTGTGCGCATCATGCACTTGCCCAAATACTACCTCATTCTCTATTGCTTTCCCTCCCGATTCCAAGGTAAAGTTGTAAAAATGAGTGTAATCTTCTGAATCGTGCCAGTCTTGTAAATGTTAATGACCCCAGCACTCTGAGCTGTGGGGCTCCCCACACTGACATTTCTATTGTTGACTGTGTGTTGTTTTCTCTCCTTCTGGATTGAACTCTCATTAGTTAAAGAAGTCAGGAAAGCTGGTTCATTTCTGTCCACCAGAAAGAAATAACTTCAACATTGTTTATTCTAATATTCTGGTAAAGATTTTCCTTATCGGTGATAATCTCGGGATCATGTGAAGTGACAAAGTTGGTGACGACTTCAAAATGAGGTTGTGTTTTAGAGTTTGGACTCCTCTTTTGGTTCTTTTGATTATTGGCAGACGAAATTTCCTTGGAGTCATTCCTCATCCACTGATATCCATTATTAAAGTACAGCCTTTCTGGCAAAAACAATAGTGGAAGAGGAACAGAAGTCTCTGAAATCTCTGAAAAAGGAACCTGTGGCCAGTGATTTCCTGTGAAGTGACAAATGGAAAATGTTTGCAAGGTCTTTTACAATGACTGAGCAGGAAGTCAATGGATTATTGAAAGTAGTCACATGGCGTCATCTAGTGGCCAAGACTGGAACTGACATTTCCTTCTAACAGTTCCATAGTTGGATTGTACTTGGTACTAACAATGAGAAATGTGGGAAAGGTTCACTAACTCAAATTCAAAGGCAAGATAGGGAAAGGAGAATGGAATGGGATGCTGATGAGATGCATACTGCATCCCACAGATCTGACTCCACATCTTACATGCACATAGAGTCACATTTTATCAATGAAAAACAATTTATTATCTCCTGATTCCTGATGAAGGGCTCTGGCCCGAAACGTCGAATTTCCTGTTCCTTGGATGCTGCCTAACCTGCTGTGCTTTAACCAGCAATACGTTTTCAGCTCTGATCTCCAGCATCTGCAGACCTCACTTTTTACTCAATTTATTATCTCCATCAACATTTTAAAAGGAGCTTAGTGTTCTGTCGTCGAACTGTTAACTCTACTTACCTCTGCTGATGCTGTCAGACCTGCTGAGTTTCTCATTGTGTTCATTTCAGATTTTCAGCATCCACAGCTTTTGGTCACACACTGAAATCTTACATGTGGCCCAGAGCCACAGAGAGTTTGAAGCAAAAACACTAGCACTGCATGGACTTACAGCTCATACACAAACTGCAGGAATCGGAAAACTGAAAGAGCCAGTGAAAAAAATTGTAGAGCTGCATTTTCACCTTGAATTAAAGAGACGGGTTAAAACATAACCATCATTATGTTTAATGGTCATAACAATCCTAAACATCGATCACTTTGATGGTCAAGGGCAGCAAATGCATGGGAATAAGAAACCCTCCAAGTCACATATGATTTTGCATTGGAATTATGTTGCTGTACCTTTATTATCTCTGAAACAAGAACATGAAAGTTGTTACCAATTGCACCATGTCAGTTCAAGGACTGGGACAGTTGAAAGCAGTGTATCATATCACTTTGGATCCTGAGCTATTCTTGCCTCAGGTAATTAAGCAGGGAATTTTTTCAATGGTAAAGCATGGAGCTATGCTGTCCACAATTAAATGAACAAGTTGGTGCTCAGGGATGGTCCCAGACATCAACTCAAATGAAATCTTTGTGGATCTTGCAGAGCTAAATGGTTAAAGTTCATCCTCTGTCAACTGGATGAGTTGAGTAACATTGGGGAAGCATTCTTCACAAAGACATGATGCCAATATTGGATTTTGACCACTATTCCTTAATAGAGTTTTAATTTCTCACCAACTTTATTACACCATTGCACCACTGTTTCAGCTGGTTAATCTTTTGTAGTCCAGAATTGGAAATGTTCTCGTGGTCAATGTTGAATATGTTAGGAAGGTTTCATTGAGTCATTTGTCACGTTGATGAGGTCCTTATCCACGGATCCACTCAAACAGAGCAAAATGCGAGACAGCAGGCTGCACTCTCATGCCCACACAGAGGTGCACCTGCATTTAAGAACAAATGTGGGCTCTCCAGCCAACTTTCAAGTCTCTTGGACATACTGTGGTACATCTAGTTTCAGAGTGAGTCCACAAAAAAACAAAAGCAATCAAGATTTTTCCAACTTTATCGGACATGTCAGGGCACCAAAGCCACATGGGCAGGGTGAAACAAGTAGCTAGGTTCCTACCCAACCTAGCCGATACTAAGTCACTACATCAGTTATTACAGCAAATACCATACAAAGTTCTGGGAAGGAGCAGCAATTGTACGGGAAATAAATCAAACAAATGTTAACCTTACCCAATACATTAGCTCATTACGATCCACAGCTGCCAGAACAATTGCTACCGCAAATATATTTTCTGGGAACTGTTGTTTTTCAAATAGAAAGTGATAGAAAGCACAGGCCTGTTTACAATTTAGAAAAAGAAGGCTTGTGAAAAGTTTGTATTGTGCACTGGGCTTTGACTTCATGATTGAGACATATCGTAAACTTTTGAATTCTAAGGAATTAGCAAGAATGCTGCCAAGCATGAAGGATTCCAACTGGTTCCCAATGTGATTGAATGTCGAGACTGAGTATGTGCAAGGCAAACAAGATTTTCTTCTTTAATTTATTCATTCATGAGACATGAACATTGCTGGCTGCCCAGCATTTATTGCATGTCCATAATTGCCTTTGAGAAGGCAGTGGTGAGCAGCTATCTTGAACCATTGCTGTTCATGTGCTGCTAGTAGACCCACAATGCCCTTTGGGAGGAAATTCCAGGATTTTGACTCAGTGATAGTGAAGGAACGATGATATATTTCCAAGTCTGGCTAGGGAGTGGCTCGAGGCAGAATGGTGGTACTCTTATGTATCTAGTGCTCCAGTCCTTCTAGGTGGAAGTGGTCGTGAGTTTGGAAGGTGTTTTAGAATCATAGAATCCTACACTATGCAAACAGGCCATTTGGCCAGCAAATCCACAACCGACCCTTGGATGAGTATCCTACCCAGAACCATTCCCCCACCCCAATTACTCTACATTTCTCCCTGAATTATGCACTTGACCTACACATTCCTGAACACTATGGGCAACTTAGCATGGCCAATTCACCTCACCTGCACATTGTTGGATTGTGGGAAGAAACCAGAGCACCCGGAGAAAACCCACGCAGATAAGGGGAGGATGTGCAAACTCCGCACAGATAGTTACACGAGGCCAGAAGCAAACCCAGATCCCTGGTTGTCTGAGGCAGCAGTGCTAACCACTGAGCCACAGTGCTGCCCACTTAGGACATTTGGTGAATTTCTGCAGTACATCTTGTGGACAGAACACACTACTGCTACTGTCGGTGGTAGAAGGAATGGATATTTGTGGATGTGGTGTCAATCAAGTGGGCTGCTTTGTCCTGGATGGTGTCAGGCTTCTTGAGTGTTGTTGTAGTTGCACCTATCCAGGCAAGTGGAGAGTATTCCGCCACACTCCTGTCTTGTGCCTTGCAGACAGTGGACAGGCTTTGGGGAGACAGGAGGCTTTTCCTTTATTCACTCAGGGAATGTGGGTATCGCTTATTTAAACCACATCATTTCAGACAAGAAGAATTTGGACAAATTCATAGCATCACATGGTTTTGATGATATCATTGGCTGATCAAGGTACTCACCAGAAGTAGATGTCCAAACGATTAAGGCTTTTTGATCAAAAAATGAATCATGATTCTGAATCATCTTTCGACCCCAGATCAAAATGGTCCAGCTTCGTGCAAAATTTTAAATTCGGAAACACAAGCCCAGATTCTCCCAAATGCATTCCTGCTGCATTTATGTACAAAGGGCATAGATCAGGTGAGGGCCAAGGAGGATGAATACTGTTGTAGCCAAATGTGAAACTATCCAACAATTATTAGGGTTATTAGATCTTCAACGAGGAGAGCCAAGGTGATTTATGATCAAGTTCATCATAGCTAAGTACTTGAACAAAAACCACACTCACGATTCACCATGCAACAAAGGACTATTATGTTTAGACCATAAGAAATAGGAAAATAGGAACAAGAGTACAAGATGAGTCAGGCCAGTCCACATCATTCAAGAGTCTCCCTGGCCTTTCCTTCTGAGTAAATGGAAGCTAATGAAAACAGCGGAAGACTTGTGCAAAAACCCAAGAATCCTGCATCTTCTAATTCTACCCGTCCCACCTGAGGCAAGGTTGTGGTCCAGCATTCGACTGTTTTCAGCACTTTCGGTCTCACCTCTCTGTAGTGGAGGAAAGTCATACTTTAGGAAAGATGAGGCCCTAGTGGTATTGTCACTAGTCTATTAATCACAGACCTAGGTAATGTTCTGGAGATGCAGGTTCAAAATCCCACCATGGCAGATGGCAGAATTTAAACTCAATAAAAGTCCGGGATTAAGACTCTAGTGATGATCGTGAAACCATTGCTGGTTTGCTGATGTCCTTTAGGGAAGGTAACTGCTATCTTTACTTGGTCTGGCTGACATGTGACTCTAGACACACAGTAACATGGCTGAATTTTAACCATCCTCTGAAATTGATCTGGTGCAGAAAGAGGCCATTTAGCCTGCATAGGTTCTACCACCTGATGCCAATCTCCTGTCTTTTCTCATATCCCTGCATTACCACTTTTAGCTAACTGATTGTCCAACACCCTCTTCAAAGCCTCAGTTGAGCCTGTCTCCATCACATTCTCAGTCAGTGCATTCCATACCCCAAACAATGCATTGAAAAGTTCTTTCTTACCCTTGCTTAGTTTGCACATCACTTTAAATCTATGTCCTCTCGTTCTTGCCATTTTGGACAAGATCTATAGCTCAGGTTGAGGTTCAGGTTGTACGTCTTCTTACTGAGCTGGAAGGTTTGTTCTCAGATGTTTTGTCACCATGCCCGGTAACATCATCAGTGAGCCTCGGTGAAGCACTGGTGTCCTGTCCGGCGTTTTGTTTATGTGTCTCGGTCTGTGCTGGTGGGTGGTATCACTTCCGGTTCTGCTTCTGAGAGGTTAGTAAATGGGGTCCAAATCGATGTGTTTATTAATGGAGTTCTGGTTTGAACGCCAGGACTTTCGGAATTCCCATGTGTGTCTTCGTTTGGCCTGTCCCAGGAAGGATGTATTGTCCCAGTCAAATTAATGTCCTTCCTCATCTATGTGTATGGATACTAATGATAGTTGGTCATGTCTTTTGGTGGCTAGTTGGTGCTCATGTGTCCTGGTGGCTAGTTTCCTGTCCGTCTGTCCAATGTAATGTTTGTTGAACCTCTTGCAGGGTATTTTGTATATGACATTCGTTCTGCTAGTTGTTGATAGGGGTCCTTTACATTCATCAGGAGCTGTTTCAGTGTGATGGTAGGTTTGTGGGTCTACCATGATGCCTATGGGCCAGGGTAGTCTGGTCATCACCTCCGAGATGTCTTTAATGTATGACTAGAGTCCCTGGGGATGTTGTGGAGGAATCAGTGGACTGTACTAATCAGGTACCCATTGGCCCTGAGTACGGTGTACAGGGGTTTTTTCTTGGCTTCTCATAGTTCCTGGGTGCTGCAGTATGTTGTGGCTCATTTAAATAATACCCTGATACAGCTCTGATTCTGGGTAATGAGATGATTGCTCCTGTAGTTGAGTATCTGGTCAGTGTGCGTGGCTTTCCTGTAAACACTGGTCTGCAGCTTTCCATCTGCTTTTTGTTCTACAGTGACATCTGGGAAGGGGAGTCTGTTGTTGTTCTCTTCCACTTTGGCGAACTTTATACTGGCAAGGATGTTGTTTATGTGTTGTGTTGTATTTCGTGATGACAAAGGTGTCATCCACACAGCGGACCCAAACCATGGGCTGGGTTGTGGGAAAGGCTGTTCGTTCTAACTGCTTCTGCTAAGAGTCCTGATACTGGTGATCCCATCGGCATCCCATTGATTTGTTTGTAGATCTTGTTGTTGACTGTGAGTTAGGTAGTGAGGCACAGGTCCACTTGTTTGAGGATGCTGTTCTTGCTGATGGAGTTGGTGCTGTCAGGTGCTTGTGTCCTTGGTTCACCTTGCAGTGAGGTCAGTGTTTCTATGGCCAGGGTAATGTTTATTGATGTGAATAGGGCTGTCACATTGAAGGAAAACATGACCTTGCCGTCATCTACCTTGGTGCCTTGGTGCCTTTGATAATGTGAGGGAATTCCGGGGTGGAGTGGATGCAGTCTTCTAATAGGTGTTTCAGTTTGCATTGCAGTTCCTTTGTTAGTCCGTATGTTGGTGTGTTAGGAAGGAAGACTATGGGTCTGAGGGCTCCCCTTTTTATGCACCTTTGGTTATCCATAGAAGTTGGTTGTGTTGAATCCTTCAGGCTCTTATTCCTTCTTATAATTGGCAACAGCTTCTCCCTGTCGCCTCCGTCTAGTCTGTTCCTGATCTTGAAATTGCTAAGAAATTCTCTATTCACTCCATGAAAAATATTCCCAACTTCTTCAATCTATCCTCATAACAGAGGTTTCTCGAACTTGTAACCATTCTTACCTCTGCGTGCTTTCTAAGGCATTCATATCATTTCTACAGTATGGCATTCACAACTGTATAAATCCTTCAGCTGAGGTCTTGTATAAGTATATAGGTAGAACTTACAAATAAGAAATGAAAGATTTCTTTGATAGGAATGTACTATAGGCCCCCCAATATCAAGAGAGAAATTGAGGAAAAAAATATGCAGGGAGCTCTCACATACGTGTAAACATAATAAGGTTGTGATAATGGGGAATTTCACTTTTCCAAACTTTGACTGGGGCTACCATAGTGTTAAAGGTTGGATGGAGAAGAATTTATCAACTGTGTTCAAGAAAACTTTCTTTATCAATATGTGGGTGGCACAGTGGTTAGCACTGCAGCCTCACAGCGCCTGAGACCCAGGTTCAATTCCCAACTCAGGCGACAGACTGTGTGGAGTTTGCACGTTCTCTCCGTGTCTGCGTGGGTTTCCTCTGGGTGCTCTGGTTTCCTCCCACAGTCAAAAGATGTGCGGGCCAGGTGAATTGGCCGTAGTGTTAGGTAAGGGGTAAACGTATGGGTGGGTTGCGCTTCGGCGGGTCGGTGTGGACTTGTTGTGCTGAAGGGCCTGTTTCCACACTGTAAGTCTAATCTAATCTAATAATGTGGATGCTTCTACTAGAGAAGGGGCAAAACTAGACCTTCTTTTGGGCAATAAGGCAGAGCAGGTCACTGAGGAAATGGTAAGGGAACACTTTGGGTCTGGTGATCATGATTCTATTAGTTTCAAAATGGTTATGGAAAAGAATAGGCCTTCCATAAAAGTTAAAGTTTTTAGTTGGAGAAAGGCAATTTCGAAAGGTATGAGACAAGAACTTTCAAAAGTTGATTGGACTAGACTGTTCGCATGGAAAGGGACATCTGATAAGTGGCAGGCTTTCGAGAGTGTGATGATGAGAGTTCAAAGGCATTGTGCTCTTGTTAGAATGAAGGGTGAGGCTGGTAAGATTAAGGGACACTGGGAAAACAAAGACATTGAGGTTCTAGTCAAGGATAAAAGACTATCTTATTTTAGATGGAGACAACTTGGTTCAATTGAATCTCTGAAACAATATAAAAAGTAGGGGTATTCTTTAGAAAGAAATCAGGAAGGCAAAGAGGTGTATGATACAGCATTGGCAGATAAGGTTAAAGATAATTCAAGAAGATTCTACAAATACATACGAGCAAGAGGGTAACTAGAGAGAGGGTAGGGCCTCTTAAAGATCAAGAAGGTCATTTTTGTGTTGAACTCCAGGAGATGGGAGAAATATTAAATTAATATTTTGCGTACGTTTTACTGTGGAGTAAAAAACTGGAGTCTAGAGAATGCAGAGAAATAAACTTTGATGTTTAAAAAGCAGTTCAAATCACAGAAGAGAAAGTTCAGGAGCTCTTAGAGAATATAAAGGTGGATAAATCTCCGGTATCTGATCTAATATGCCCCAGAACATTGTGGGAAGTAAGGGAGGAAATTATGAGACCCTTGCAGAAAGATCTGCATTGTCTATTATTACAGATGAGGTGCCTTACGACTGGAGGGTGGATAATGTTATATCTTTGTTTAAAAAAAGTTTTTAAGGAGAAACCAGGGAAATATAGACCCTTGAGTCTGACTTTGGCTGTAGGTAAATTGTTGGTGGTGAATATAAAAGGCAGGATCCATGGAAAACAGAGAGGCAAAAATTGATTAAGGATAGTCAGCATGGTTTTGTGTGAGGAAAATTGTGCCTCACAAACTTGATTGATTTGTTTGAGGAAGTTACCGAAAAAAGTCGATGATGGCAGACATTGTTTGTTTGGATTTTAGTAAAGTCCTTGACAAGGTTCCGCATAATAGATTAATGAGTAAAGTTATGTCACATGGGATTCAAGGTGAACTTGCCAATTGGATACACAATTGGCTCAACATCAGGAGACAGAGAGTAATGGTGGAGGATTGCTTTTTCACACTGGAGGCCTGTGACCAGTGGTATTCCTCATTTGTTTGTCATTTGTATAAACGATTTGGATGAGAATATATAAGGCATGGTTAGTAAGTTTGCGGATGACACCAAAATTAGTGGCATTGTAGACAGTGAAGAAGGTTTTCTAAGATTACAAAGGAATCTTGATCAAATGGGTCAATGGCCTGAAAAATGCCAGATGGAGTTCAATCTGATAATTGTGAGGTATTGCATTTTGGTACAACTAACAATTAATGGTAAGGCCTTGGGTAGTGTTGTAGAACAGATGGACTTAGGGGTGCAGATACATAACTCTTTAAAGTTTGCGTCACATATTGACAGGATGGTTAAAAAGGTGTTTGTCACACTTGCCTTCATTGCTCAGTCCATTGAGTATAGGACCTGGGAAGTCATGTTGAGGTTGTACAGGACAATGGTAAGGCCTCTTCTGTAATACTGTGAATTGTTCTGCTCGCCCAGTTTTAAGAAGGATATTATCAAGCTGGAGAGAGCTCAGAAGAGATTTATCAGACTGTAGCTGGGTATGGAAGGTTTGAGGTATAAAGAAAGGCTGGATAATGTGGGACTTTTTTCACAGGAGCAAAGGAGATTGAGAGGCAATCTGATCAAAGGATATAAAATAATGAGAGGTTTAGACAGAGTTAATGGTGGTTATCTTTTACCTAGAATGGGAATTTCAAGAATAGAGGGCACATTTTTAAAGTGAGAGGAGAGAGATTTAAAAAAGACATTAGGGGCATACCTTTACACAGAGGTCAGTCCGCATGTGGAATGAACGTCCTGAGGAAATGGTGGATGTGGGTACAATTACAATGTTTAAAAGACATTTGGATAAGTACATGAATAGGAAAAGGATATGGGCCAGGAGCAGGCAGGTGGGACTAGTTTAGTTTGGGATTATGTTTGGCATGGACTGATGGGACTGAAGTGTGTGCGTCCATGCTGTATGACTCAATTAGCTCCTTGCTCTCATACTCTGTGCCTTTATTAATAAAGCTGAGAACACTGTATGCTGCATTAATTACTGTCTATCTGTCCTGCCATCTTCAATGATTTGTGCATATGTACACCTGGGCCTCGACTCCTGCATTCCCTTTGGAATTGTACCTTAACTTATATTGAACAAAGAAACAAAGAACAAAGAAAATTACAGGATTGGAACAGGTCCTTTGCTGTCCAAGCCAGTGCCAATGCAGATCCATTGCTTTTCAATGTCCTTCCACTCAAAGTGCGTCACCTCACACATCTCTGCATTAAAACTCATCTACCAACCTATCTGACCACTCTTTCAGTTTGACAATGTCAATGCCTTTTGGGAGATCAACATGGTGGCTCAGTGGTTAGCTCTACTGCTTCATAGCTATAGGGGCCTGGGTTCAATTCCAGCCTCAAGTGTCTGTTTGTGTGGCTTCCACCTAGGTGTTCTGGATCCCTCCCACAATCTAAAGATGTGCAGGTAGGTGGATGAGCCTGGGAAATGCAGGGCTACAGGGATAGGGTGTGGGGGTGAGTCTGGGTGGAATATTCTACCCATGGGAACTTATGCCTCATGGCCTGAGCTACCTCCAGTGTTTCAGTCCTACCCTTTTTAGGGACATAAAACGGCAGACCCTGTAAAGATTGCTGTTGCACACCGTCCCCTTCTTTTCCCTCATCAACCACCCAGACACGTCTTGGCATACCCATTTGCCACTAGGCGGTGGGGATCCCCAGTAGAGGGCTCTCTATGTGGGAGTCCTTCCCCTTTCTCTCAGGGATCTGGGGTGGAGGGTGCTGCACGCGGCAGTCCCCTGCAACCGCATATTGCGATGGTTCACGGACTTATAGAGTCAGAGAATCATTGAGATGTACAGCATGGAAACAGACCCTTCAGTCCAACCTGTGCACGCTGACCAGATATCCCAACCCAACCGCGTCCCACCTGCCAGCACCCAGCCCATATCCCTCCAAACCCTTCCTATTCATATACCCATCCAAATGCCTCTTAAATGTTGCAATTGTACCTGCCTCCACCACATCCTCTGGTAGCTCATTCCATTCACGTACCAATCTCTGCGTGGAAAAGTTACCTTTAGGTCTCTTTTATATCTTTCCCCTCTCACCCTAAACCTATGCCCTCTAGTTCTGGACTCCACCACCCCCAGGGAAAAGACTTTGTCTATTTATCCTATCCATGCACCTCATGATTTTGTAAACCTCTATGAGGTCACCCCTCAGCCTCTGACACTCCAGGGGAAACAGCCCCAGCCTGTTCAGCCTCTCCTTGTAGCTCAAATCCTCCAACCCTGGCAACATCCTTGTAAATCTTTTCTGAACCCTTTCAATTTCACAACATCTTTCCGACAGGAAAGAGACCAGAATTGCACGCAATATTCCAACAGTGGCCTAACCAATGTCCTGTACAACCACAACATGACCTCCCAACTCCTGTACTCAATACTCTGACCAATAAATGACCAATAAACACCTTCTTCACTATCCCACCTACCTGCGACTCCACTTTTAAGGAGCTACGAACCTGCACTCCAAGGTCTCTTTGTTCAGCAACACTCCTTACAAAGTAAATTCTGTTTTGTTTAAAACTAAGTGGTTGGGCCAGCTGCATCACTGCAGGAATATCCACCATACACCTGCTTAAAACAACTAGCAAAGTTAGGGTCTGGACTACTTTCTTGAAATATTTTGAGGGGAGTTTGGTCTGGTCCATAACCAGCTAAATACATTTCCAACTTGCAATAATGTTACCGGAGGGTTAGCAGGTAGTAACCAATGGTGTATAGCTGAATTTTTCAATGCATCTAAATTAACATCACTCTGTGTGGTACATTTTAACACAAGTACCATTTCATAGGCTCTATATCTTTCTTCCCTTGCTGCCCTCTTTCAGCAAGCCAATTACTGATCCAAACTGCTATATCTCCCATAATCTCATTCCTCTGCATTTTGTACAATAGCCTACTGTGGGGAACCTTATCGAACGCCTTGCTGAAATCCATATACACCACATCAACTGATTTACTCTCATCTACTTGTTTGGTCACCTTCTCAAAGAACTCAGTAAGGTTCCCTGCTTGTTCTGTGGAGTCCACAGACCATGTATATATTGGGTGTGCATGATTGCACTCCCTTTTTGATTTTCTTAAAAACTTTCTTTGTTTTTAGTTGCACTTGAATCCCAACCTCCTGATCTTTGGGCACCCTGTGTGGAGGTGGGAGTGTAGGTCAGAGGACCTCCTCGTGGGTCTGCTCCTGGGCCTGGCCAAACTGACCATAAACAGGTCCAGGCAGCGGGCCGTGGAGGGGGTCATTATAGCCGATTGCCGACCCTCTTCTGCGATTATATCAGAGCCCGGGTTTCTCTGGAGCAGCAGCACGTGGTGTGTCCACCTACACTCTTGAGACTTTCAGGGAAAGGTGGGCACTGCAGGGAATGGAGTGTATTATTCCCCCCTCCAACTCTGTTTTGATTTAATCCCTGCCCTCGCCATCACTGTTTGATCCACAGCATTGCCCTCTGAGAAAGACACTGCTTGTCACTGGCCACTTGGGTGTTTTCTTTCTTCCTGGTGGTGGAATATAAATAAAGATTTACGCACTTGGGTGTTTTTCACTGTGCCCGACACCTGCACACACGCGACATTGGTGTTGGGGAAAAATGAACACTAAGAAAAGAAAAAGAAAAATAAAAGTAAATAAACAGGAGTGTCAGAGATTCTGCTCACACTCGGAACCACATCTGGGTCAGTGTCACATGCTACCCACATGCAAATAAAGGGTGACTTGGGAGTGGATTGCCAGCTTTCATGGAGTTAATTCACTACCAAACGGCCGAACAAGCAACTTAGCCGTGACAGATATTAGAAAGTCAAACGGACTGCAGCAGTTCAAAAAGGTGACTCAGCTCTTGGGTTAGCACTGCTGCCTCACAGCACCAGGAACCTGGGTTCAATTCCTGCTTCGACTGACTGCGTGGAGTTTGCGTGTTCTCCCTGTGCCTGTGTGGGTTTCCACCTGGTGTTCCTGTTTCCTCCCACACTCCAAAGGTGTGCAGGCCAGGTGAACTGGCCATGCTAAATTGCCCCTTGTATTAGGTGCATTACTCAGGGATAAGTATACCGAAATGGGTCTGGGTGGGTTACTCTTTGGAGGGTGGATGTGGACTTGTTGGGCCGAAGGGCCTGTTTTCACCGTGTGGCGAATCTAATGTAATCGCCACCTTCCAAAGGACAACTGGGGGCAGGCACCAAATCCTGGCCCAGTCAGATACGCCCATGTCCAATTAGTCAACAGAAAAATAGTGTGCTGGCGGCCAAGAAAATATGGATTGGTCGCTGACACTCCTTGAGGTCCCTTTGGTGTGCAGAAATGGGCTGGCAGCACTCCGGGCAGAGTCGCCCTGGCACTGACGAAGAGTCAAATCGTGAACTCTGATTTCTTCCCTGCCCGGGTGCTGCCAGGCCTGCTGAACTTTTCCAGCAACTTCCAGTTGTTCACCCAGCCACAATCAGGAGTCTGGAGCCTGCCCCTGCTCCAGCTCCAAATGTCCAGGGGAGAAGGGAGTAAAAGCACTGCACTGTCCTGGCTGAGCCAGCAGGGGGAGAAAGAGAGTGGGCGCGCATGCGCGCGCAGACACACACACGCGCACACACACACACGCTCTCTCTCTCACACACACACACACACTCCTCCCGTCCGGTAGGGCGGCGCTCAAGGGGCGCCATCCATTCCGACCGGAAATACAACTCCCAAGACACCTGACTTCCGGGCGGTGACCCGGCAGCGGAAACGCAGCGAGTGGGCGGAGGAAGGCGGTGCGGTGGGGAAGATGCCCGCTGCGGTGATGGCGGAAAACTCGGTGGGGTTCGCCAAACTGCTGGAGCAGTGTGAGCTGCAGGAGCTGGAGGTAAGGTGGGCCCCGCCACCCCCCGCAGAGAGGCCTCAGCGCGAGCCGAGTGACAGATCACATCATAGAGGGGGGAGGGGCAGGCACTGTGTGTGAGGGGGGGACAGAGAGAGGGGCAGGTGCTGTGGTGGGGGGGGACAGAGAGAGGGGCAGGCACTGTGTGTGTGTGTGGGGGGGGGACAGAGGGGGGCAGGCACTGTGGTGTGGGGGGGGACAGAGGGGGGCAGGCACTGTGGTGGGGGGGGGACAGAGAGAGAGGCAGGCACTGTGTTGGGGGGGGAGGACAGAGAGGGGGGCAGGCACTGTGTGCGTGTGGGAGGGGGACAGAGAGTGGCAGGCACTGTGCGTGTGGGGGGGACAGAGGGGGGCAGACACTGTGTGTGTGGGGGGGGGGTTTGAACAGAGAGAGGGGGAGGCACTGTTTGTGTGTGTGGGGTGAGGACAGAGAGAGGGGCAGGCACTGTGTGTTGGGGGGTGGACAGAGGGTTCGGAGAGAAAGCTCTTTGACCAAAGCACAAATTAAGACAAACAGCGACTTACCAAATCAAAATAACAGTACCTGTGGTGTTGAAGCACTCCATCCCTAACATGCCCACCAGTCTCTCCATGCTTGTACTGTGCCAGTGGATGTCGCTGCTCTCTTTTCACAGATGCCTGAGAGTGCACATAGCAGCGAAAGAGGGGGCAGACTATCAGGTCGATATACCTTCTTAATGGGCCAATTAATGTTCTCTTCGAGAGTGGGTAGCAGACCTTCGAGGAGGCCTTCTGATCTGCCTGCTTCTCCTTGGATGAGGAGCGTGGGGCTGAAGTGCCGCCAGAAACTTGAGGGTTGCCCCTTTTTAAAAATGAGACGAGGCTGCAACCAAAAAGCTTTGAAAATATCTCTCACCTATATTGTCATCAATGATATTACACAGGAGCCAGTGGAACTTGAGCCCAGGCCTCACGATCCAGGTTTAGGGACATCATCACTGGGGTACTGGAGGGCCCCCCATTCATCCAGGCCAAAAGACTTGAACGGACATTTGGAAATAGAGGCACTAACTATCTGCCTGCCCTGGCACCCAGTGTACATGCTTAAATGGTGATTATTTGAGACTGCTGCATGCAGCATTCTCCAGCTGTCATCCCCAGTAAAAAAGGGAAAGCCCTCTTTGTGGATGGCCCACCATTGGGTATCTTTGTCACCTGAGGGTAGAATGCTATGCCAGGTCATATCCAAGCAGTGAACCAAGATGGTGGAAATAGAAAGTGCAAACGGAGTGCTATTCTGAAGTGCTGAGTGGAGGGCATTTTCCAGAGATGGTTCTTTGACGGGTACCATATCCTGGTGGACGGTCTGTTGCATGGAGCCAATTTCAAGTTCTGGATAGACAGGTTGCTTGGAAGTCCACTGCTCATTTGAGCTAGGTAAAAACAATGACTGCAGATGCTGGAAACCAGATTCTGGATCAGTGATGCTGGAAGAGCACAGCAGTTCAGGCAGCATCCAACGAGCAGCGAAATCGACGTTTCGGGCAAAAGCCCTTCATCAGGAATAAAGGCAGTGAGCTGGAAGCATGGAGAGATAAGCTAGAGGAGGGTGGGGTGGGGTGGGGAGAGAGTAGCATAGAGTACAATGGGTGAGTGGGGGAGGAGATGAAGGTGATAGGTCAGGGAGGAGAGAGTGGAGTGGATAGGTGGAAAAGAAGATAGGCAGGTTGGACAAGTCTGGACAAGTCATGGGGAGAGTGCTGAACTGGAAGTTTGAAACTAGGATGAGGTGGGGGAAAGGGAAATGAGGAAGCCCACATTGATGCCCTGGGGTTGAAGTGTTCCGAGGCGGAAAATGAGGCGTTCTTCCTCCAGGCATCTGGTGGTGAGGGAGCGGCGGTGAAGGAGGTCCAAGACCTCCATGTCCTCGGCAGAGTGGGAGGGGGAGTTGAAATGTTGGGCCACGGGGCGGTGTGGTTGACTGGTGCGGGTATCTCGGAGATGTTCCCTAAAGCGCTCTGCTAGGAGGCGCCCAGTCTCCCCAATGTAGAGGAGACCGCATCGGGACCAACGGATACAGTAAATGATATTAGTGGATGTGCTGCCTCACTTTTCAGAGAGATATTGGAGCTATAGAACGTCTACATTCTGTGTTAAGGGCACTATAATTGTGTGTACTTGTGAGTGGAGTGGCGACGCTCTGAGTTATATTGATCAAACACTAACAGGCTGGGGGTTTGAGGGATGCTGAGCCAAGAGTGGAGAAACTTTTTCAAAGGACTTGAACTGACATGTGGAAATAGAGGCACTAACTATCTCGCAATAAGTTTTTAGATTGCTGGAGCAACAGATTAGGTAAAGAGAGATTGGAGAGAGACAGCGTGCAATGGAGCTTAGAGTGATTGTATGAGAAAAATCAAAATTAAGTGGAGAAAACATTTAATGATTTTAGGTATGTCGCACATCCCTCGTTTCTTAGGCTTTAGTAGGTGAATTGTTGTTAAATGGTTTTAAATGCCTTTCAATTTTTGTCAAAATTTTTCAAAATTGGACATAAACTTTACACTAAAACAGTTTGTTGAAAATATATTTTGATTTCAAGTTGGTAAGAGTGAAAGTGCATTGATTACGTGCCTGTTGTGACTTATTGTATTCCATAAATACTAAGTTCTTGTTAAAAATTGCTTAACTTCTAAAATAGTTGAAATAGGTTGAAGTTAGCAGATGTAACTGCTGTTCAGGAAAGGGAAAGAGGAAAAAGTGAGAAGCATTTTTTAAAAATTCACTTTGAGGAAGTGGGTAACACTGGCCAGTATTTTATTGCCCATTCCTAGTTGCCCTTCAAAAAGTGGCGATGAGCTGTCATTTTGAACTACAATCTATGATGTAGGTTATCCTGCAATACCCTCAGGGAGGGATTTCCAGGATTTTGAGCCAGGAACAGTGATATATTTCCAAGTTAGGGTGGTGAGAGGCTTGGAGGGGTACTTGCAGTGGTGGTGTTTCCATGCATCCTTGTCCTTCTGGAAGAAAATGGTTGCTAGTTTGAAAGGTGCTCCCTAAGGATCTTTGGTAAATTTATGCAGTGCATCTTGTAGACAGTACACACTGCTAATGAGCATTGATGGTGGAGTGAGTGGATGCTTGTGCATGTGGTGCCAATCAAATGGGCTGCATTGTTGTGGATGGTGTCAAGCTTCTTGAGTGTTGTTGGAGATACATTCAACCAGCAAGTGAGGAGTATTCTGTCACACTCCTGACTCGTGCCTTGTATATGATGGACAGGCTTTGGTGAGTCAAGAGGTACATTGCTCACCACAGTATCCCTAGTCTCTGACCTGCAGTTGTTGCCATTGTGTTGATGTGGCAAGTCCAGTTAACCTAGCATCTGTGATTGAAAACACTGGACTCTATTCTTGAGAGTCTCAATTTTCTGAAATTGTAAATGGTCAAAGTCGTCATAGTTGTATGAAAAGGATATTAAGATAAACAATTTATCAGAATATTGTGGATGTATCCAGTAGGATAGCGAAAGGGGACTAGCGGCATTTGATAAGGTGCCGTATAAATATCACTTATTTACAAGGGTGTGCGCAGTTGGTGGCACGTATTAGCATAGCTGGAAGGTTTATTTCGCATACAAGAAGCAGAGTAGTGATGATGGATCATTTTCAGCTATTTGTGGTATGTGACAAGGGTTATTGTTAGGGTTTCAGCTACTTACAAATGATATTACTTGATTAACGAGACCAAGAGTAATGTCGCTAAACTTTTTGATGATACAAAGCTGGGTGGGAATGTAAGCTGACAGGACACAAAGAAGCTGTGAAAAGATACAGGAGAAAAATTTAACTTTGCAGTGGCCTGAGACTATCAATGTTGGACCATGATTAAACCTGCGAAGGTGTTAGCGAGTTGCCGTTTTGAATTACTCTTCAAAATGAGTTAAGGAAGCTCCAGGATTTTGACTCCATTACCGTGTAGCATCAACAATATACTTGCACATCAGCATGGTGCGTGACCTGGAGGGGAAATTGCATGGATAGTGTTTCAGTTATTTTGCTGGTGGAAGTTCTCGGTAGTTCGAGGCTTTGGAATATGCTGTTAAAGTAACCTTGGAATTTTGCTGCACTGCATCTTTCAGATGGTTAACACTCCTGCCTCTCTGCATTGGTGATGGAGAGAGTGAATAGTTAAATCGAGCAGGTTGCTTTAAAGGCAGACTTGCATAGTGTCATACAGCACGGAAACAGACCCTTTGGTCCAGCTCATTCGTGCCGACTGGACATCCCAATCTGACCTAGCCCCATTTGCCAGCATTGGCCCATATCCCTCTAAACCCTTCCTATTCATCTACCTATCCAAATGCCTTTTATACATCATAATTATACCCACTTCCTCTGGCAGCTTGTTCCATACACAATATTTTCTGCATGAAAATGTTGTCCCTCAGGTCATTTTTAAATCTTTTCTTTCTCACTTTAAACCTATGTCCTCTAGTTTTGGATGCCCCCACCATAGGAAAAAGATCTTGTCTATTCAGCCTATCCACACCCCTCAAGATTTTATAAACCTCTATAAGGTCACCCCTCAGTTCTCTGATGCTCCAGGGAAAAAAAGCCCCAGCCTATTCCCTTTCCCTTTAGCTCCAACACTCCAGCTCCAACAACATTCGTTGTAAGTCTTTTCTGTTATACAGAAGTTAAAGTCTAACAGCATTCTTCCTTTAGAAAGGTGGCCAGAATTGTGCGCAGTATTCTAAAGGTAATCTTGCCCTTTAAAGCTGCAGCATGACATCCTAACTCCTATAAGTCTAGGGGTTGAATTTGCATTTGCAGAATTGTATTTGTAGATGCGTTGTTTTTTTTCTCAAAAAGTGCACAACCTGCAGGCAGTCAATCCAAATAACATTTTATAAATTCCTACTTTGGAAAAGGAACCAGTCTGGGATGCAGACAGACTCTAACCTCAGACCTTTTAATATATTGAGCTGTTACCTTTGTTTTGTTATAAAACCTTAAGTTATCTTGAGAATGTGACTTAAAAGAAGTTCTGGGATTTACATATTAATGAACTGAAACCTGCAACCGATTCTAAAAGTTGAAAGACTTAACAGCAATTTGGGTTTGTTAATATATCATTTTAATTGCATGACACTAATCTTTTGCTATAAATTCTGTCTTATGATGCTGCTCCACTAGTTACCTCATGAAGGAGCAGCACTCTGAAATGTAGTACTTCTAAATAAACCTGTTAGACTATAACCTGGTGTGGTGTGATTTTCAACTTCGTTCACCCCAGTCACCGGTACCTCCACATCACAATGTTAGGACGAGTGGTGGATCATTTAAGATGGAGACCAAGGCACTCTTGTTCTTACAAACAGTTTGAATTTTTAAAAATTCTCTCTGCCAGAGGATTGTGGAAGCTCCATCACTGAATATAGACATAACTGCAATAAACAGATTTTTAATTTTGGGAAATAAGGGATATGGGCAGTGGAACAAACTAACATTGAGGTAGGACATCAATCAAGATCCTACTGAATAGCAGAGTAGGGTTGTGAGTGTAAGTAATCTACTCCTATTTCTTCTGTTCTTAAACTGACTTTGTCTTCACTTTAGTTTGTATTTCTAAAAAAAAAGTTGAATATTGAAGGAACGAAAAGCTGAATTAATAGTGTTTGAAAAAAATTCCAAGTGACAAATGAGATACATGAATAAGAGAGTTCCTCACCCTAATCTGATTGCATTTTTTAAACATTGGTGAAAACTTTAAAGAATGTCAGAGGAATGTGTTGGAGCAGCAGCAAGCAGGAAAATTGGTTGTGCTGGACAGGTTTCTTACCTTGCTGCACCAGCCTTTGTAAGAATGATAGAATAGATACAAAAGTTGTTAAGGTGGGGTGAGGTGGGAGTGTAATCCAATCAGTCTCTATCTGCATCTACTGGTTCTACAGTCTTTTGCATTCTGTTGTTTTCTCCTATTCTCTGTTCCATCGTAATGCCTGGAAATTTTTCTCGTGAATTTTGCTGCCTGCCCACCCTTAATCCATGTTTGCCCTGTCTCCCTGCATAAAAGTTGTTCTTCCTTTACTTGATATTTCACAGTTTCTGTTTCTGCTTTGAGTTTTGCTGAGAGTTGCATCACATCTCTGCCTAATTTCTAAACTCTTTTTGCTTGTATCATCTGCACATCAGCTATCCTGTCAGTGCCATTTCTCCTTACTGCTTCAGCGAATCCTTTACAGTTTTTTGAATTTTTATTAAATCTCCCCCTTAATGATCTCTGTTTTAAGGATAACAACTCCAGTTTTCTCGTCTCAACAAAACTGAAGTATTTGTATAATCCTGGTAAATTGTCTACACCTCAAATACCTTGACATCCTTCCATAAATGTGGTGCCCAGAATTCAATGTATCACTCTGAGGCCTAACTAACATTTTAAAAAGATTTGGCAAAACCTCCTTGCTTTTATAGTTGGTTTTTATCTACAGATTCGAGGAGCCAGTAATATCCATCATCTTGATTTTTGTTTTGAAAATCTCTGATGTCTCTTGTCTTGTACATTTTAAAATTGTACAGTATAATTTGTTTTATTTCTTTTTCCATCTTGGATATATCACTTCACAAATTCCTGCATTAAATTTCATTTGCCACAGTCTCAGCATTTCGATAATTAATGTATGTGCACCTGCTGATATTATTTTCATTGCTTGCTGTAGTTCCAAGATTTGTGTAATCTCTAAACTCTGAGATTAACTTTTCCACTCCTGTACTCCAGTTCAGGATATAAATAATACCAAAAAGAACAGTGCTCCTTTTAAAATTGATCCATAGTGGTACAATATGGGTTGTCACGCACCTTTTGTCTTTTGGCCAATTTCATATCTACACTGCTATTGCTCCTCGAATCCTTGGACCTGAAATTTATTCAAGTTTATAATGTAGTACTTTATTAAATCCCTGCTGAGGGCTTTTGCACACAACCCTAACTACTTCAACCCTCTTCACGATTCATGTTGCAAAATACCTTTGTTAATTGTTAGTCATTTTATTTCTTGATTATGGTATGTCATTTTTTCTATATCATCGATAACAGTGATTGGCCTGTAGTTCCTGGTTTATATCTCAATTTCTTGAACAGAGTTGAGACATTTACTGTTGGCCAGTTCTCTAGTACCACAGCCAATGAAGGGATAGATGCATGTTGTAGAATTTTGCTTCCCCTCATTAAAAAGCAACAGTGCACATCAAATTAAACAAGTGAAATAAAGGAAATGTTAGGATACATTGCACTTTGTGAACAGAGCAAATTAAATGGCTTTTTTTTCCCCAATTCATGCTGTCTTGCAGTCTTAATTGACCTACAGCAATATTGACTGCTCTAATTTATTGACAAAATGTCCTAGAAATTATTTGGGGTAATGAAATATGCCAGCTTATTCCCTTGATAGAAAATTATGTTTAAGATTGCCCTTATTTTCTCTCATCCCTAAGAGAGCTGACCATGTATGTGATCGTAATGTTGCAGCACTTGGAGTCTGTCAACAGAAATCTCTCATGTTCCTTGTACTGAAGCTTGAAATGATTACTGAATGGTTTTGCGAATTAGTATTGCCATACATTATGGAGCATGTTGAAATACAGTGCCAATTCGGCAAAAATGTTATCAAAAATATGATGGGCACAAACTGAAGTCAAAGAAGTTGTTTACTGACACTAAGACATTTTGTTTTTAATAGAAACTGCAAATTGGGTTTAGGGCCTCATTATTAAAGTGTAAAATTCAAAATTACATCATCCATAATGTTGAGCCTATTCCACAATGACAGATACCACAATGCAATCCAATGATAAGTGCACATCCTCTTCTGTCGTGTGTATTTAGTCTCAATCACTAACAGTGCCCCATTTCTCTAGATCCTATTGATAGGCTGCATTTTAATAAGCGAAAACTAAGACTGCATCTGAGCTTAGTTTTGCACATGGCATTGGAATGATTACTGTAGACTGTGAGACTGGTGATTCTCTGACTAGAATAAATTTGATGCAACACCGTTGATGTAAAGATCACCCTTCAGCGACGATCTGAAAGCGTGGAATGTAAAGAACATACAAATGAAGGAGCCTCCTTTTTGGAGGAATGTACTTTTGTGGAAAGACGCAGGTTTGATGGATCCCAGGCATGTCTAAGATGGGATATGTCTAAGAATTTTCATTCTTGGACATGTCCCGTCCTGAACTATGGTTCGGTACAGAATTTAAAAGGCTTATTTATTGACGTACCGCTATTTAAGATGGTTATTACTGTTCCTTTCCTGGAAGGAAAGTTATACAGCTCATCTAATTGAGAGAATCAAACTTCTTCAATTAAAATAGTCAAAAAGAGCTCTGAAGAAGTTGATTTTTTTCTTACAAACTCAGGGCAATCATCATAGTCTGAAAGCCAAATGTTTTTTCATTGATCTATCTCATTTTAAGTAGGTTGCCTTGATATAGGGAACAGGAAGTTCTCTCCGAACTCCAGACTTGGGTCTCTACTCCTCCCTGTAACTGGGATCTTGACTTCTTGATCAGCAGACAGTCAGTAAGGATAGGCGACACACCTCCACAATGATCCTAAACTCAGGGGGCCCAGCAAGACTTCATATTCAACTCTCATACACACATACAAAACTGTCACCAAGTTGCGCACCAACTACATTTACAAGATTGCTGACAACAAATTAGATCAGTGCTGCGGTTATTAGCCTAAGGTGCTTTACAGTTATACCAGATGGTTTTCTTGTGTCCCACTTTACTGGAATAAAGTATTGGATTTGAATAAATCCAATTTGAATAAAACTGCGTACCAGTTTTGTTTTCTGAAAAATTAGGCTGGATTTGATTTCTGCACTTGTAGTATAGTTCCCAGGGGTCGCTGTTGGACCATGCTCTTGCTCAAATATAGACTTTGCTGTACAGAACACAGTCAAGACGTGAATTTCAATTGATTGCAAGCAGTTTGGAATAGGTGGACAAGTGGAAGATGAAATTTAACCAAGAGAAGTATGGAGTATGGCAGGGAGAATGTGAAAAGGGAATGTAAAATAACGGGTAAAATTCTAAATCTGTTACAGGAACAGATGCACTTAGGCATATTTTCGCAAATCATTATAATGGCAGGATAGCTGAAATAGAGTTATAACTGCCCTATAGAGTTATAGGGCAGTTATAGAGTCATAGAGATGTACAGCACGGAAACAGACCCTTTGGTCCAACTCACCCATGCCATTTGGTAGTACCCGGACCATAACCCTCTAAACCCTTCCTATTCGTATACCCATCCAAATGCCTTTTAAATGCTGTAATTGTACCAGCCTCCTCCAGTTCCTCTGGCAACTCATTTCACACACGCACCACTCTCTTCATGAAAACATTGCCCCATAGGTCCCTTTTAAATCTTTCCCCTCTCACCCTAAACCTATGCCCTCTAGTTCTGGACTCCTCCATCCCAGGGAAGAGACTTTGTCTATTTATCCTATCCATGCCCCTCATGATTTTATAAACCTTAAGGTCAGCCCTCTGCCTCCAATGCTCCAGGGAAAACAATTCCAGCCTATCCAGCACCCCCCTCGAGCTCAAATCCTCCAACCCTGGCAACATCCTTGTAAATCTTTTGTGAACCCTTCTAAGTTTCAAAACATCTTTCCAATAGGAAGATCAGAATTGCACGCAATATTCCAACAGTGGCCTAACCAATGTCCTGTACAGCCACAACATGACCTCCCAACTTCTATACTCAATGCTCTGACCAATAAAGGAAAGCATACAAAACGCCGCCTTCAGTATCCTATCTACGTGCAAATGCTTTCAAGGAACTATGAACCTGCACTCCAAGGTCTCTTTGTTCAGCAACACTCGGCCTTACCATTAAGAGTATAAGTCTTGGTCTGATTTGCTTTTCCAAAATACAGCATCTCACATTTATATAAATTAAACTCCATCTGCCATTCCTTAGCCCATCTGACGTAACCTTCACTGTTCACTACACCTCCAATTTTGGTGTCGTATGCAAACTTACTGGATCTCCTATGTGAACATCAAAGTCATTTATATAAATGGTGAAAAGTACTGGACCCAGTGATCATTGTGGAACACCACAGGCCTCCAGTCTGAAAAGCAACCCTGGGCCACCATCCTCTGTCTTCTACCTTTGAGCCAGTTCTGTATCCAAATGGCTAGTTCTCCAGTATTCCACGAGACCTAACCTTGTTAATTAGCCTCTTGTGAGGAACCTTGTCGAAAGCCTTACTGAACTCCATATGGATCATGTCTACCGCTCTGCCCACATCAATCCTCTTTGTGACGTATTCAGAAAAACACAATCAAATTCATGAGACATGATTTCCCCCACACAAAGCTGTGCTGACTATCTCTAATCAGTCCTTGCTTTTCCAAATACATGTGAATCCTATCCCTCAGGATTCCCTCCAACAACTTGCCCACCACTGATGTCATGCTCACCGGTCTATAGTTCCCTGGCTTGTCTTACCACCTTCCTTAAATATAGGCAGAATGTTAGCCAACCTCCAGTCTTCTGGCACCTCACCTGTAACTATCGATGATACAAGTATCTCAGCAAGAGGCCCATCAATCACTTCCTGAGCTTCCCACAGAGTTCTAGGGTACACCTGATCAGGTTCTGGGGATTTATCTACTTTTATGCATTTCAAGAAATCCAATGCCGCCACCTCTAATATGGGCATTTTTCACGATGTCACCATCTATTTCTTCACATTCCATATCTTCCACGTCCTTCTCTACAGTAAATACTGATGTAAAATACTTGTTTAGCGTCTCCGCCATCTTTTGCCGCTCCACACATTTTAATAATGCATGCAGGTCTGTGGACTTCTTTAAAGTAGGGAAATAGTTCAAAAGTAACAGTCCTGTATGAGACACTGGTTTAACCTCAACGGGAGTGTTATGGATTGTTCTGAACTGTTTATTCTCCGAGGAGGTGAAGAATTAGAGAGGATATTCATGAGAATGGTTCCAGGAATGAAGAATTTCAGTTATGTGGAGAGTTTGGGGAATTTGGAATTGTTCTCCATCTAGAAGATAAGTGTGAAATGACATTTTGTAGAAATATTGAAAAGCATGAGGGGACTGGATGGATCAGAAAGATCGGGAACCACAGGACACAGATTTTAAGAAACAGCTATGGAGGGTGATTCTATCAGGCATTTGAGAAAGAATTAGCTCATTATTTGAAATGGAAAATATTTGCAGTGCTGTAGGGAAATAGCATTGAAGTGACAGTGGCACACTGAAGAGAACTAGGCACAACAAGCTGAATGATAGCCTCCTGTGTTGCAGTCATGGCTCAAACATTTTAAGCTGCCCTCGTTATCTTTAAATATATCCCTTATAAATATGAGATAATAAACCGTCAGCGACCTACAAAGTTATGGGTTTTTTTTCAAATTGAAACTTTGAAGATTAAAATTGTGCTGTTGATAGAAATAGGCTGAGCAAATATTGGTGCAATTTGCCACATTGTTGAACAGTTGTCAGTATTGTAGATGTACTGGATTTGTGTGGCTTGAGATATCACTTGTGCTATCTTCACTACAGCCAACTGTGGTTGGGCCATAATGTTTACACCATCCAGTGCTTTGTCATTTTCTTCATCTCATGTCACCGAAATAGAACATCTATTTGGGACTTCTTGCAGCTGCAAACCATGTTTCAGTCTTTTGCGCTCACTTGCTGAGTTCCATCATTGAGGTTAGGGATGTTTGCAGAGATCCCTTTTCCCCTTTTATTATTGAATTGTCTACCACCATTCATGACTAAGCATGGCAGTGTTACAGAGCTCAGACATGATCCATTGTGGCCTCACTTGGCTCTCCCTGTAGCATGCTGCTTCCACTTATTGGAATTAATGTAGTTCTATGCTGTAACTTGACATGGTCATTACCTCATTTTCATTTCCTTTCTAGTGCAGATACTGATACTAAGTATTGTTGCATTAAGCTTCCTTTTAGACTGCAAGTCTGTCCGAATGTTAGGATAAGGTTCAGGGTCAGCAAAATGAAAATTGCATGGGCAGTGTGAGAATCTGCGACCTGGTGGTTTTGCTGGAGGTTACTTTGAGTTACGAAGAGCAGAAGTTTGTCTGGAGATGTAAGATACTATGATACCCTTTTTGCTGTTGCCTCCAGAGACTACAAAAAAATAGCTTTTATCAATCTAGTGTATAGCTTAAAATGAGATTTAATCACTAAATCAATAAGGAAGGAGCAAATACTGTATAAAATGTGTTCATAGATAAGTAATTTTGTTTTGCCTTGCATATTTGGCGAAGTATTGTTTAACTAGAGTGTCGGGGAAACTGAGTTAGAATGATTGAGAGACTTGATCAGCCTTGACAACATAAACTGCAGCACCTCTGAACTGGTGAGCTTCATTTTAATTAGCCATTCCATATTAGATTTTAAAACTTCTGTGTTGAGCTAACATGCATTCTATCTTGAATTTGCAGGCTCCTGGTGGGATAGCAACACCGCAAGTTTATGGTCAACTGCTTGCTTTATATCTCCTACACAATGATATGTGAGTATGGAGTGAAGAGGTAATAACATGGCAAATCTGTATAACTTATTTATGTATATCCACTGGGAGTAAATGCTTGAGCAAGATTTGGTTCCACTAAGGTTTCAATAAAATATGGTGAATAGTGAAAAGATTTTGTGTTATGTCTAATTGCACATTGTATTTAACTGGGAATTGTAAACTTCCTCTTTTTAAATTTGGTGTGTGAAATTCACCAATCAGTCCTTATATCTAGTGTTATATGGCACAATGATATTACCAGCAAACAAACTCAAAAATGCTGATGGTTAACAGGTCATTTAGTTGTGACTGTTTGAGGTGGGAACAGCATAATGATCATCATTAACATTTATGATTCTTAGTGGAATGTTTCTCTGTATCATGTTCATGTTGATACTGGAAATAAATCTAGTGCCATTTAAAAATAAAATCTCTTGGGATGTGAGTGTCACTGATTAGGCCAGCATTTGTTGCCCATTCCCAATAACCTTTGAGAAGGTGATGATGAGCCATCTCTTAGACTGCAGTAATTGTTCGGCTTTAAAACTGCTCTTATTACCCATTGGTTCAGCTATCCTAATATTTTGGATTTCAATTTTTTTCTGTGTGCCAGATTTTACTTTATTAAAGTTATTATAACAAATACACACAGGTTCTCCACCCAAACTTGCAAACTTTCATTTCTTTGTAGCTGCAGGATTTTGTTGATGCCTAATGTAAGCAGACATTATTGTGCCTAATGACACAATTGTGATCCATTCCAAAGGCAAGTAATTGTATTAAGAGATGTTTAAAGGTAAAATTAAAACTGCATCAATAATACTTAGCACCCTGGCACCACAAAATTCCAAGAATATTATTGTTTGGATTTTGAACTTGCATAATTTTGAAAGTATATAGAATTAATAGTCAGCCCTGCATGTTTGTAATTGGTGTCCAGTGCCAAAAGCCAGATTGGAATTTTCAGGTATGTCAAATTTTAGCTCCTGACTTCATAAAAAGGAATTACACTTGATTTTCAGTATTGGTCTTTCCAATGCTCAATTTTTCAGTCTTTTTAATTGCTGATGATAGCATCAATTATTGGTGTTGGATGTAAAGTGAATGACTTGTGAGTCCAGCATGTGATTTGCAAAGTTTGTTTATAGTTGTAGTTATATGTTAAAAGCTAACTGTTACGACTGGGTGTAAACCCCCATGCTTAATTTAACCCAGCAACAGAAAAGATTTATTCTGTGTAGTAACCTGTGAAAATTCGAGAGTCCAGAACTATTTGAAGTAAAAATTAACAACTTTATTTCTTCAAGTATAAGAGAATAATTAACTAACAACTATTTACAACTCCTTCCTCTAACATATCTTTTACTTGTCCCTCTACAATACTGGTCTGATAAAAATACCGATTAAGATTTAAACAACAAAGCTGCTTATCTCAAAACCAGGCAGCTTTCAGTTCTTCTCTATATTCCTGTCTTTTCTTCTTGGGGATTCTGCTTCACAGGTTACTGATTGATAAAGGTACCTTTAAGAGAGCTATATTTCAGGCAGTCTTTTTACATGCTGGTGGCTTGGAGGTTCTCCTCTCAACTGTTCCGTTTTCCCCGGTCTTATACCCCCAAAGTATCATTGGCTTTTAAGATTGTCAATATACTAAATTAAAACTTAATTACAATCTGGGTTTTTTTTTGGGGGGGTATAATTTAAACTGATTGGCTGAATTCAAATTTGTTTTGTCTCATAGCAACTCATCAGTGCTATCTGTTCTGAACCAAATGTTACATTGTAAAGTTTCCAGCACTTGGTGTGCTTGCCAAGTCCTTCATTCTCTCAAAGGTACAGTACACTTTTACGCCTTCATAACATATTGTTAATTATTATTTCAAGGAGACTGTGAAAATGTTGCTGTTTGTAGGGCAAAAGTGTATAGGCAACTGCAATTGTCTATTATGCAATTGGCTAGATATTATCAGAGATCCCCTTGGCTTGTTAAAACATTCAGATATAGTGTTCTGTTCTATGTACACTTCTTTGGTATTCCTGGCTACAAAAAACCCATTAACATTTTAAGAGTAAAATCATTATGTAATTCAGCTGGCTGTTATTGATAGTGCTGATCATTTGGGAGAGTCGGACTTCTATTAAAATTTTCTCTATGAGGGAGAGCGGTACTATCCCATAGCCAGAGATTTTGACTTTTCACCCTTTCTCTTCTAAAGTATTATATTGGAGGAATCTTTCAGTGGCTGTGCTACATATTCTTTTTAATCAAATTAGACAAATAGTCCCAAGTGAATGCTACTTTGCACTTATGCAAGATCAAGCTTTTTTTTTGGAACAGTAAGTTTCTTCCCCATATTATTTCCTTAATCCTGACCAAGCTGTACTCCTTTCTGTTTTTTTTAGTTCCTTCCCTGACCCCTCAAGATTAGCCAACTGCATTTAAGATTCATTGACATTTCGTGTCTATTAGGTAATGATTTGATGTTGAACCTGTTCCAGGCTTCCATTATACAACCTGGCTAAAAGGCATGAGAATTTAATTAGCAATAATAATAATATTGGTTCTTGCAATACCATTTTTCAAGCGGTAGATTTTCAAAAATGTTCCACAATTGTATAATGTTTAAAAAGGCTACAGGATTGTGAACTGGCATAGATAAATCTGGAAACCCCTAAGGTAACTTTGATCTCTCAAAAGATAATAAGTCATGAAACTCCATCAGTAACCTCTCTTGCCTATGTTTTGATGGACTGTTTCCATTTTACAGTTCACTAATTTGTGCTGAGGTTATGTCCATATTAAATAGCTGCCAGCAAAATAAAACTATGCTGGAATGCCAAATGGAGAAATAAATTTATTGTTCTCTTGTATTTTTGAATATGGACATTCAGTAAAACTGTCCTCAGTCTGAATCCTAATGGGGATGCCTTGGAACTGAGAGAACTAGGTGGGAACCTTTGATTTAGGTTCATTCTGTGTTCTGGAAAATAATGCTTTGTCGGTGCAGAACAGTCTGCACAAATAAATATTTACACGTGAAGCTTTTGGGAAATCTGTTCTTCATCTGAAGCTTTGGGGAAATTTGCACATACACCCCCATAGAGACAGAAAACATCTGCATTTTAATATTTTATCTGTCACCATAAGTTGTGTTCACACTTCAATTAATTTGAAAGTAAACTTTAAATCTCATGGAGGCCACTCTCCTGATTGATGCACAATTAAGGCCACTGAAATGTTATACCGCATAAACTCCATTTATAACATGAAGCTGCTTGGAACTTACCTTGAAATAGTGATTAATTATATAAACATCTGAATATGAAAACACATTGGTAGGTTTGTTGGGGAAGGTCAGGGGTAAAGGCAAGTGAGTTGTCTTGCTGAATGCTTGCATGGATACTATGGTTTGGATGGGTTCCGTCTGTATTGTTAACGTATTCTGCTATTGGTTCAGAACACTCCGTTACCTTGTTGGTCTGCTGTATATAAAGGGATAATGTTGATTCTAATACAGAAAGGTAAAATTCAGATCTGCAACTAATTCTCAGCTTTCAGGGGTTTTGAAATCTCGGCTAGATGCCATCTCTGTTGACTCAACAAGTTATCTTCGTTTCTCCCGCCCTCAGCCTCTGAATTTGGTGATTTTAAGCACCGTTCTCAGCTTGCCATTTTCTCTTTGCTGTCTGCCCTATTACTTTACCTCTCTTTCATGTAAACTTCACAGCCTATATTCACTTAACCTTACAATCTTACGTGGCCTCACTTCTCCAAGTATTGATCACATGTGAGGCTGTCTGTGAATATTTCTTTTGTATCATTCGAGCATAATCTGCATCTGCCTCCAAACCCTTTCGCTGCTGTGTTTGCCTCAAGAAATGTTTCACCCAATTCAATTTGGTCTGCATTCCAGATTTTTGTTTGTCTAGCCTTTGGCTGTTCATTCTTGATACTATTTCTGCAGCTGCTGGTCTGCCCAACCTCACTGACACAACCACCGTTAATGCCCCATTTCCCATTTAAGCCAGTCTTCTCAGCCTAATCCACTCCTGCGGCCGCACTGATCTCGCTCAGTCAACCGGTCACCTATTCATCTACTTCCCCACTTAAACATTCAGACTGGACTTTGTAGCTTGCTGCATGGCAGCTCACAATACAAAAGGAGGCATGTCTTGACTCTTTCCCCCAGCTCTACTGCACTCCATCTAATTCCCCTATGGATTCTGTGCATTTTTGTGACAAACCGGATCAAAAGAAATGAGGAACGAAATGTCTGCAAGGGTAATTCAATTGGACCCACTCGCTTGCCCCTTCTATGTAGCCCTGTAGGTTTTTTTCCTTCAGAAAGTGAACTTTCTTTTGAATGCTTCAGTTGAATATGTCGTCTTCAAATTCTCAAGGCACTGTATTCCTGGTTCTAAACATCCATTATGTAAAAAAGATTTTTCTATTGTTGCTTTTGTCATTTAAAAAGTGTTCCATTGCTGTTGACCCTTACACCAGTGGGAGCGGTTTCTCCTTATCTACTCTGTCCAGACCCCTCTCCACCTATCCAGTCTCGTTTACATTCTCCAAGGGTAATAGCCTAGTATTTGCCAATCTGACCGTATACTTGATGTGCTTCAATATTTTTAGAGAATATGGTTGCTTTCTGTGAATTCAAAGTATTTTTATACTCTCGGAAATTCTCTAAAAATAAAGTCTGCAAGGCTCTGTTAGTCATTGGCTTTTCACCACTGATACATGAATTCCAGCTCTTTGTCCAGAAATTTCATCCGTTTGCTTGAATGAATCCATTTAAAAGCAGCTGTATGCCCCTGTAAAACTACTTTATAGTGGTCTTGGGCTCAGAGCAGAGGTACATGATTCACAATGCATGCATAGTCTTCAGTTTTTGTTTCCTGCTGCTAATCTCATTTTGCTTCTGAATCTGAAATGGCTCTTAAACCAAAATGAAACAACTACGGCTTTATTTAGATAATTAGATAATCTTTGGATGTAAGAATTTCAGTCATTAAAGAAATTATTTCCATTAATTATTGCAGGAATACTGCACGGTACCTCTGGAAGAGGATACCTCAAGCTATCAAAACTGTGAGTAAATAGTTTTAAGAACGTTGCTTTCTACATTGTTTCCTTCGGAAGCATGAGATGTTGAGTGTTAAATTGGGTGTTGCAAGTGTTGAAAAGAATGGTAATAGATTATTTTATCCATTTGGGAGATGTGGGTTTTTCTGATAAGGGTATTTATTGCCCATGCCTAATTGCATTGAGGAAGTAGTGATGAGCCACCATGTTGAATACAACTGAATGACTTATTGGACATTTCAGAGGTTAATTGTGAATTAGCCACATTACTGTACAACTGAAGGCACAGTTTGCCCAGATGAGGTAAGGACATCAGATTTTCCTAAAAATACATGAGCGAATCAATTGGGTTTTTATAACAATCATAGTTGGACAACAGTACTGATACTAGATTTTTTTGTTCCAGTTTTATTTCATTAATTGAATTTCAAATCCCTGGCTATGTGGTGGGATTTCAATTTGTGCTTTTTTTCTCAGTAGTCCAATCATCTGAATTAATAGTTCTATAATATAACCCCTGTGGGATTGTATCAACTTCTATATAATGTCTCATTTCAACCAGAACAAAGTTGCCTTTGCGACATGTTAAACCTAAGGTTTAACCTTAGATTCTAAGATTGGATCAGTCCAATCAATTGGATTGTGTCAAGTTACAACATTAATTTAGCTTGAAAGTGCATTTATGTTTTGCTTGAAACATTACACAGAATGTTACTATGCAGTTAACATTCTATTTATTCCTGTATTTTCCATCCCATCTCTTTTTATTTCCCCCAGTTGGTGTTTCATTTACTCAAATTTCATATTCAATCATTTCAGAGTAAAACATCTAAAATGTGCAAGCCATGCAATATCTGAACTAACTAAGTCACTCGAATATTTTAAAATAATTTTGACCACAGTCCATTGTCGCACAATAATGAAAAGTAATGGGAGAAAAGGGCTAGTAATGGTGGGAGGAATACTCTAGTATGCGGGGCTCCCGGCAGCTTGTGGCACAGTGAAGGCATTTGTGAGGAAGCAAAGCATCATGGAGCCTTAATATCTGTGGCATCACCTTAAAGTTGATATATAGTCTCGATGTGGTACCTAGCCATGATACAGATGAGTTTTCATGAAAACACTTTAAGCTGAGGAGTCATAAGATCATAAAATAAAGGAGCAGAAAGAGGCCATTCAGTCCATCGAACCTACTCTGCCACTTGACCATGGTTGATGTGTTTCTCAACTGTTTTCCTGCCTCCTGGTAACCCTTGATCTGCTAGTCAAGAACCTATCTTTCTCTGTCTCAGATGCACTCAATGGCTTGGCCTCCACATCCTTCTGCAGCAGTGAGTTCTAAAGAGTCAATCCTTGTATTTCATTGTTAAAATCTTTATTCTGTAGGTGTGATTTTGATATAGTGTATCATGGAATAATTCCTGAGCTGTCTCTACTCAATCCAAACACAACTTACTGCTTCTACCACTGACGTCACAAACTTGGTTACGCCATACGGAAGGTTTATGTTCAGAATATGCCAACTGATCCTGTCAGGTGCTGGAATTATATCATCATTACATCCATGCCTAGGATTCCCCCTCTGTGCTCATAGATCCCAGGATCCCTACTCATTCCAAATTTCTGAAGGGCCTATACCATGCTCACAGACGGTGAGTTCTCTGTATCAGTGATCTTCCCCAGTGCATTCACATTCTTCTGCTGTTTTCTGCCTCGTGTGATTCTGCATGTCCACAATGTCCTTTCTGGTCCAACACATTTCTGGAGCTCTTTACGTGAATGATCTCCAATACTTCTAGACCATTGGTTCCCCACTACTCAGCGCATCTGGATCTTGGGGTGCCCCTGTTGTTCTCTCACTCTCATCTCCAAAGGTGTTGGGGGGGGAAAAAGGCAAACCTTCACTTCTGTCACACTATAGACTCCTCTGTGTTTTAGTTTAGCCAGTACTCACATCCTGGAATAGTACTATCTGAATTTTAATATTTTGATGTCAAATTTTGTTTTCAGTTCAATCATTTATGAATCAATTTCCTTGAAAAATAGTGAAAAAGTAGAATATAGAGTAAATTGGCAAGAATATACAAATGGTTTGTAAGAATATTTGCTAATATATAAAAATTAGACTAGGTAAGATAAATATGGATCCTTTAAAGGGAGAAAGAGGTGCAATATGGGCCATGTGGAAATGACAATGATATTGAATGCAGAAAAAAGTATTTTTCTCAATGAAAAGCAAACTTAATATATCCAAAATAAATGATAACATATAAACTAGTAACAGAGTAATTAAGGTAATTTTATCAACAAAGAAAATGTATTGCAGCAATTTAAGTACTACAAGACAATTTAACACAGCCAATCCACCTAACCTGCATATCTTTGGAATGTGGGAGGAAATCTGAGCACCTGATGGAAACACATGCAGACCAGGCGAGAACATGAAATGTCAACCATTCGCCCAAAGCTGGCATTGACCCCAGGTTCTTGCCACTGTGAGGCAGCAGTGCTAATTACTGAGCCACCATGCCACTCTGAGCATGCACTTCTTCAGATAATTGCTCTTCTACGTAGTTTCCATCTTGAACATCACCATTGGTTTGTCTTTGTTCATAGGATGTGTATGATTGTGCAATATTAAATCTATTGTTACTGGCTTGTTGTCTTCACTGATGTTATTTGATGACAAAAGTTCGTCATGGTTTGGCTGGGATGACAATATTGACAGCAATTTATTCATGTTTCCGATACAGGCTAATCTCTAACTCTTAGCAATTTATAATCGAATATTGATGAAATGTGCAAAGCCATTGGGTTGCGTTAGGAAATGCTGTGAAATCTTTGTCTTCTGTTTCATGTTGCCACCATTCACTGCTAGCTTTGAAATTTGCAACACCTAATTATTTTTTTCTTCTCTCAGGGCTAAGGTTCTGATCGACCTGAGAGAAAAATAATGTATTTGTTATTGATCTATTTTACCACTTCATTTTCCAACTGTGGTCACATTGCTAAGTTTTTCTCTATTTGCAAGTTTAATCTTGGGCATGTGGCTAGTTTGCTTTCAGACCTTCTTTGAATCTCTCATGTAGCTGTTGTTTATTTTGAATTCCTAGCTGCTACACAGTTGTCTGCTCTACAGTCTCAATTTTTAAGTTTGAACAGGGTTCTGTCTGTTGTTCTTTCATGGTAGTGTTACCATATTACAGGGTGGAATTCCATGCACCACTGAGGTGATAGCCTTGATAATGAATATTGACATACACAGATGTGAGGAATTGAAGAATCCTCATCAATGGTCTGCTATTCAATGAATGAGAATGCTGGTTCCAAGGCAAAATTGGGTTCAATAATGAGCAAGTTGTAAGAAGAAAGAGTTTGGATTTTGTTTTGGTTCCAAAGTCAATGTTCGTCTAATACATGTAACCTAAAGAAGTATCTAAGTTATTATGGAAAGAGGCAGAGAATAAAGTCTTGAAATATTGCTGGCGATGCAAAACTAGGTAGAAATGTTGGCCACAATGAGGACACAGAGGCCACAAAAGAATATAGACATTAAGTGAGTGGACAACAAGGTTGTACATGGATTATAATGTGGAAGTAAGAGGTTTTTCATTTGGTACCCCACTAGAGACTACCCAGTCTGATTTGTTCTATTTATAATTTCTTTAAATACAGTGGAAAACTGCAATATCTTTTAAAAGGTATGCAGTTTGTAGATGTTGGCTTTCAGGGAGACTTTATCTATAGGGAACACACAGCATACGGGAACACCAAGCAATTAGAAAGGCAAGTTAATGGTATGTTAGTCTTTATTGTCAGAGGATTAGAATACAAGATTAAGGAAGTTTACTCCTACTCCTAATTCATATGCTCATATCTAAAGTCCCAGAGATCCTTGTCAAGCCTATTAAACCATCTATCTTAATGCTTAATACTTGACCGTCCCTGTGGTCAATCTAAATTACATCGGTGATTAAAGGGATGGCTCCAGCAACTATCCCCCAGACCTGAAGAACAAAGATCCTACCATTCTGGGATGGTTTCTGCAGCAAACCACGGAATTTCTTAATTGATGCTAACTGCCTTCTGACAAAAATCAAGTCTAATGGACAGAACTCAGGTCTGACTTCAAGCATCAGTTATTTTCTGTAGCTATCTGAGCCACTGTAGGATGCCAGAAAGAATTATCTGTTGCAATAACCCATGTTCTACTGATAAGCTGCAATGGCGAATTTTCCAATAATTTCTAATGGAGCATTAGCTTAGAATCATTGTACTTTCAAAATATCCTTCCTGAATTGGTGAGAGGCATTTAAGTACAAAATGTGGTCATTTTAATTCATCCCTAACGTTGGTCAGCACAGTACCTGCTATTTCATAAACTGTCAGCTTGTGGAGTGGTTTCATGCAATACTGTCAATCTCAAATGCCTTCTCAACTTGACAAGGTTTCAGGCCAACTTATTTTCCCACATATCGCAAACAAAGCACTCCACGATATGTCACCTTGGTATTTATTTTTGTCCTTTGCTTACATTGCAGGCTAATCCTGAACTTGGTGCAATTTGGTCTGTGGGACAGCGTATTTGGCAAAGGGATTTTCCTGGCATTTACACTGTCATAAGCTCTCATCAATGGTCTGACACCATCCAGCCTATCATGGAGGAATTGAGAGGTAAGATCGTTATCATTGCTTCAGAATTAAAGTGTTTTCAGCAAGGACTAGGAGATGAGAAATTTAAGAAAGGAGGAATTGGTCATTCCACTGAGGAAGGATAGAGAATATGAAGTCTATAAACTGAACTTTGAAACAGCTGGTTCTGCTATAACACACATTTCTTCAATGCGAAGTGGCAACAAAGCGATTGAAGAATTTAGGCCACTATTTGTAGAACGTAAACTTTCCTTACTTGTCTTAGCTATGCCGGTTCCCTTGGTTTAAATGATGCTGCTATTACGCCATGCGGGAACAAAACTACCATGTTATATCAGAACAGACTGTAGTTTTATTTTTGCATTTCTGGTTTTGTGGAACCAAAAAAGAAAATAGCTGCTCAATGTTTTGTTGAGCCATAGGTGATTCTTGGCAGTTTGTGGAATGACTTCATTTTGTACTGTTAGTGGACCTATAACGTAGAGTAGCTTTTGTGTGTGATGTGGACTGGATAAATGCAGAGTAGGAGAAGGCCATTTGGCCCTTTGAGCCTGTTGCCATTCATTACTATCATGGATGATCATCCAACTCAATAATCAACTCCTGTTATTCCCCCATATGCATTGATCCCTTTAGTCCTAAGTGCTCTATCCAACTCTTCCTTGAAATCATGCAATATTTTGGGCTCTTAAAGTTAACACAAGAACTGCAGGTTCTGGTGATCTGTATGAGAGAGGGAAGCAGCACCGATGTGTCGTTGATGTACCAAAGAAAGAGTTGTGGGGAGGATTTCACGTATCCATTCGACCATAACTGGGGTCCACACCAGTACCCATGGCCACATGTTTGATATGTGGAAAAAGACAAGAATTGAAGAAGAGATTGTTCAAAGTTAGGGCGAACTCAGCAAGGTGGGGGCAGGTGATGGTCAATGGGTTTGGTTTAGGTCTTTTCCCCAGGAAAATGTAAAGACACCCAAGACCATCCTGATTTTGGTGGTGGTGGTGGTTGGGGGGGGGGGGGGGGGGGAGGGGAGGGGAGGGGGGGGAAGAGCAGGGAAAGCATGTAAAGAGAGTGCTTTGGTAGCAAATTCCACTGGCTCACACTCTGGGTGAAGACATTTCTCCTCATCTCTGACTGAAATTGCCCTATCCTGAATCTTTAGCTGTGACCTCTTGCCCTGGACTCCCCCACTCTCGGGAACCTGTCTAGTCCTGTTAGAATTTCAGAGTTTTCTATATACGAAGTGGTGCTGCTCATTTATTCCTCTGTAAAATGCGAGATGGATCCAACATTGCTTGAGGTGGACTTGTTATGGAGGCGATCACATGCTGGTGGGGAGTTCTGTGTGCTGCGGAGTGAGTGATCCACTGCTGGGAGTGGGTATGATGTGCTGTAGAATGGCTGATAAGCTGTACGGGTGGGTGTGGTGTGTTGGAGAGTGGCTGATGCATTGCTGGGAATGGGCTTGCTGTGCTTTCAAATGGAACTGAAGGTCTGAATGATCAATATAGGCAAATGCTGTAGAGGTTTGTGTAGTAATACACAATGAGAAATATTTGTCTGGCCTATCGGTCTATCATTTGATGCTATCAATTAGCATTTAATAGATCTTCCAAGGGAAATGCTAGCTGCATTTTATTCTTAATCCCTAGAGTTAATGAGACTAAACTGTTAGTCATTCTGTATCACAACTGGTAGGTATATGGGCTTTTGTTGCAGTTACGTAATTCATTCTCTCATCATCTCCCACTTCCCCTGCCCCGGCCACCCTCCTACACACTCCCTCTTTGCCCTTAAAGTAAACCATGTGTTTGTTCTGCTTAGTGTTGTATTAGCTTAGTCAGGGGTTTTTGAGGAAATTCCATCATTTTTTTTCTAATACTTTAAATGCAATCTGAAGTGACTAAATATACTCTAGCAGTTATGAATGATTTCCATATCTCTGCATAATGTTTACTCACACTCTGGTTACATCTCCAGCAGCTGACAGCATGATGTGCTGCAAGTAAAGTACCAAAAAAAACTTACTCATGCTGATTTTCCACCCCTTGTTATTTAATTGATTTGTTTGCTCCCTTCCTTGTGAGATTTTGATCATCCAGTGTAGTTTTTCAGCCGTTGGGGACATGTAAGTCAAACATGTAAACTCAACACGCACATAAATGTCTTACACTACCTGTTGAAAATCATGACCTATTTGTCTGTGTTTAGTGACTCCATGTTGTGCGCTGCTTAAATTTGTGTTTGGTTTAAAAATCCATCGCATTATCCCTCCCCCGTTGCCATTTCCCCACCACAATCATCATTCCCCTCACTCAATTTTGCACTTCATCCCAACACACATGCAATGCAGCCTTTATGTCATGTTGCATTGGGTATGGATTTGTGCACGTGAGCATTTCCAGACAGCAAGCAGTTGCCTGTACTTGTGGGTGTGGTCAGACACTGCCTTATCCCCTAGGTGTTTTACCTTCTTCTTGTTTGAGGAGAGTGTCGTGTTTTGTCAAAATCTCAGGATGCTGTTAACTGTACAAGTTCCATTGACTTTATGGCTTGTATGTTGAGTGGTCTTGGATCAATATCATTTTGGATCACTTTTGAGAGTGGAGAGAAATTCCCCAGAAAATTTTATTTTTCAAAATTGTTTCAAGGTTTATTTCCATGCGTGTCTGGTTGGTTAGTGATAGGTGTTAAAAATTGTGACATTGCAATGTGGAACTGGCTTGATGATTCACTTCGTTTTCAATTTGTTTTAAACTTGTATATAGCCTGATTGTCCCCAGGTTTTCTTCTCTGTATAATTCAGGTCCAGCTGCCAACATAATTTGGGTATTGTGGAATTTCATAATGCAACCAGACTGAATATGTCTGCTCTAGTGTGTGTTTGACCTAGAGTCTATGTCAAGGATTGACATGTTTTATGGAGTGCACAAGTATGCATCAAGCAGTCAAAGGTTATCACAGGAGTATAGGTTTTAGTTTAAACAGGGTAGTGCAACAATTTGAGTCCTGTTTCAGGTCCATACTTCCAATTTTGACAGTTTGTTGCACAAGTCACCACCACCTCAGGCCTGAGATAATAAATGTGGCCTTGCTCATGTCACTCACGCCAAAGAAACTAATACAGCACCTTCACTGACCTCTTTGGGCATATTAATTCAAGATGAATTCATCAGTCCAGGGCTGAGGGAGTATTTCACTGTGGGAAGTGTCCTATTTAAAGTCTATTAAATCACAGCAGATTAAAAACAAAAGACGTTAAAGATCCTGTAGCATCAAAAAAGTTCAACTAGCTCAAGGAAGAGTGAGGGAGTTAACCGTTGTGTCCTGATCATTGTTTACCTCCCTCTATGTCAAGAAAACATAGATTATCTGATCAACATCATAGTTCTGGTTGTGGGAGAGTGCTGTGTGCAAATTGGCTGCCATGTTTACTGTTAAAAAGTACTTTATTGGCTGTAAACTGCTTAGGTCCTGAGAATATGAATGGCATTATATAAATTCAAGCCCATGTTTGTTTGATAGCACAACCTAAGCAATATTGGAAGTTTAACTGTTTTAAAAAAAAATGAAATGTGCTTTGGCGAAGGTATGAGAACAGCTAAAAGTCAAACCTTTTGTTTTGTGTCCTCTCAACTGTGTCCCAAAAATGACAATACCTGATCTGTGCTGATTTTCTATACTTGAGGAAACAAAAGCTTTAGTATTCAGCTACATAAGCTGTTAGCATCCCCAAACAAAAGTAGATTTAATCTTTAAACTCATTTTGTTGTTCATCTAACCCAACTATTATTTCTTTAAAAATTCAACTCTTTCAAAAGAATGATTCGATTTGTAACACTGAAGAGTTGTACCTCATGTTTAGTTTTATTCTGTTGATTCCAACAGAAAAGCTTTGTTAGGAAAAAGACATCCATATTTTTAAATCAGTTAGCTATGTTGACCAGAGACATGTTTCTGCAAACTCCTGTCCACTCTGTAAATCTTTAATGTTGAATATACCCTAATTTAAAGCTGCATTATAAATTAAAAGGTATTTTCTAACTAATCTGTTCAGACATGTTATTACACTCCTCTAAAGCAGATAGGACTTGAACCTGAGTCTCCTGGCTCAGGTGCGGGCATTACCACTGCACCACAAGAGCTCTGCCGTTGTAAATGTACGTAAAGGCTAAATTACAATAGTACAGTACTAAAGTTTTTATTTGAGAGATGCAGGTCGCTTGCATACTACGTGTAAGTTTGCATGCATTTCGTGCAAATGCTATTGTGAGAGAAGCCTTTGAGATATGTTAGATAGTTGTTCATTTTCTCATGTGACATTTAAGTATACTAATGTTGGCAGTAGTTGACGGCACTTTCCAAACCCACAGTCTTTATCACCTGGAAAGACACGGGCAGCAGATCCTTGAACAGCACCATCTGAAAGTTTCCCTGCAAGTGTCTCATTATCCTGAGGTTGGAACAGACAGTTTGCCTTCATTGTCGGTCAACATCAGCATTGTGGGTGCACCCATGCCCCAGGGACTACAGTGGCTCATGAATAGAGCTCATTGCCACTTGCCCTAGGCTAATTAGAAATGTGCAATAAACACTAGTCTACCCAGTAATTTGAACGTGCCATGAATGAATTTCTTTTAAAAAAGAAAGAACTATTGTTTTCAGATGGATCTGTTCATTCTGTTGATCAGCAATGGGACGAACACAGAGTCTACCTCTGGACATTGTGTTGATAATGGAACGAAAGAATCAGTCACTCCTTTCAAAGTCTTCCTAAGTATTTTTCACTTGAGTGGATAAGTTGCGTTATGACGTTGCGTAACATTTCTTTGGTGTTTTACATTCATAGGATTTTTTTTTAAAGGTGGGCAGTCCAGATTGAAGCTAATTATGCAAGTTTCACAACTGTTCAATCAATTTTATTTTTGAAGATGCTACAAGACGACGTGCCTTTGGTCTTGTTGCCCAAGCGTACACATCAATTAGTGCTGACGATCTTGCTGCTTTTGTGGGACTTCCTGTGGAAGATGCTGTTAAAGGTAGTGTTTTTGTTAGTATCTCAGATTACCAAGTAAACCATGTGTTTTGTATTGGTTATTATGGATTTGCAGCTTATTGCGAACTACAGTTTTATAAGAACTGTGGCATATTAGATTAGATTAGATTACTTTTTTTAATTAGATTACTTACAGTGTGGAAACAGGCCCTTCGGCCCAACAAGTCCACATCGACCCGCCGAAGCGCAACCCACCCATATCCCTACATTTACCCCTTACCTAACACTACGGGCAATTTAGAATGGCCAATTCACCTGACCTGCACATCTTTGGACTGTGGGAGGAAACTGGAGCACCCGGAGGAAACCCACGCAGACATGGGGAGAACGTGCAAACTCCACACAGTCAGTCGCCTGAGGCGGGAATTGAACCCAGGTCCCTGGCACTGTGAGGCAGCGGTGTCTGGACTGTCTCCCTAAATATCGTGTAATAGGTTCAGTGTTTTAAATTATTTGAAGTGTAAACATTTGAGCTCCAGATGTTTTGTATTAACAATGTTTACTTAATATAAATTGTTTACCAATGTAATTTTCTGTTAAGGATATAATTAAATCATATTATGATCATCATAAATACACATCGGACTATTTGACCCATTGAGCCTCCTCCCCTGTTCAGTAAGGTCATGGCTGATCTGATTGTGGCCACAACTCCACTTTTCTGCCTTCCTGCACAACCTTTGACTGACTTGTTGGTCAAAAATCTGACTAACTCAACCTTGAATATCTATATTGACTCAAACTCTGCTGCTCTTTGTAGAAAGGAATTCCAAAATCTAATAATCTCCTGAGAGAAGAACTCTTCTACAACTCTGCTCTAAAGGGAGCAATCTCTTATTTTAAAATAAGTCCCCTCGTTCTCGATCCCCTCATGAGAAACACCCTTGAAGCACCTACCATGTCAAACCCCCTAATATCTTATCTGTTTTAATAAACTAACTCCAATAAATATACACATGATATGCTTAACTATTCTTGATAAGGCAACCTTTGCATTCTGGAATTAGCCAGGTGAAACTTCTTTGAATTGCCTCATTGCTACATGTGCAGGAATTGTCACCGATTTCAGGAGCTTGAGCAGTGACGACAGTGTACCTGCAAGGCTGAGAACTGATGGATTGTTTCTTCAAAGAGGTGGTCCCATTGCAGCCCAGGAACATGGAGGTAGAAAGGGAATTGGTAACTACAAGGCTGTCCAGGAGAATCAGAGTTTGTAGTTTTCGTCGGTTCCAACAATTTGGAAAGTAGGAGTGATGAGGGCTATAAAACAGCTCCATAGATTCAAACAGCACAAAACATGCACATTGAGTCTGCATTGACAATGGCTACCACGAGTGGTGCACTAATCCCAATCTCCTGCACTCGTCCCATTTAAATATTTTTTAAAGATTGAAAGGCAGGACCTCTGAAGCAGAATCTTTGGGTTATTTCCATTCCCAAGTGTTGATGAGTATTATTGGAATAAAGAGAATTGAGTGGTTGAACCCATAGCTAAAGCAATGGTATACCAAGGGACGAGTCAGATTTCTGAGACAAATGAATCTGTTCTGGGATGGGTCAGACCTCAGCAAAATGGATGGATGTATCTCAGCCTGACTGCAACAAACATCTTTCCAGGGAGGTTTGCTAGTACTGATGAAGCAGGCTAAAACTAGATTCACAGGGGGTTGGTAACTTGAGAGGGGGCTCAGATACAAGGCAAATCAAAATTGGTAAAAGGGAGTAGAAAAGTAGAAAGCTAAAATGAGATCAGAATAAAGAATGCTAAAACAAAGTGTTAAAGGTACACTACCTGAGTACTTGTAACATTAGCAAAAAAAAGTTATTAATTAAAGGCCACCAAACTACAGTGATAATGTTGGATATGGTATAAATCAGAAAATTTGACATGCAAGTGGTCTGGCTAATAGAGTGGTAATAGGTGACTTAAATTTACTTGTGCACTGGGGTAAACAAATTAGCACAAATGCTGTGGAGGTGAAATGCTGACCTGTATGAGATGGGTTTCTGGAGAGGTACATTGGGGAACTAGTAGAGATTGAGCTATTTTGAATGTAGAGTTATATAGTGAGATAAGGAGAGTGTGGATGCATCAGTGGTTACCTTTCAACATTCCACAGCTTCAAGAGAATGCTTTCTCTGGATTGGAAAGTAATTTTAACTCTGCTATTTAAGAAAGGAGGATGATGGAGAATGTTAGACTTTATATTATAAAGGATGCGAATACTGGGCATTTATTTTGAAAAGAATGCTAAAATTGGGCAGAGTAAATGTGGATTTATGAAAGGGATATCATGGTTAACAAATTCATTAGACTTTTTTTTTGAGGGTGTTACCTGTGGCCCTTGATAGAGGGTGACCATCGTTGTAAGTATTTGCATTTTCAGAAAGCTTTCAATGAGGTTCCACAGAGCATATGGAATTGGGAAAAATGTATATGTATAGATCTAGATAGAAAGCAGAGTACAAATAACTCATTCTTGTGATGGTGAACTGTTATAATTGCAGTACTGCAAGTGCCAGTGCTAAATCCACAACTGTTCACAATCTACAGAAATTATTTGGATGTAGGGGCCAACTGTAATCTTGTTGCTAACCCCTAACTGGATGTGGGCAACGTTCACTGTAAGTTGAGCAGCCACTGGGGAGCTCTGTGCACGTTGATTGGTGTGCCCATTTGTAACCTCTGGTTCCGGAAGTTGCTGCCATGCTGGTGGCAAGCAAAATTAGAGGGAATATTAGTTATGAGAAGAGTACAGAGGGTTCAAGCTATTGAATGGGTTCAAGCATAGCAGATGGAATAACTGAAGTTACTCACTTCTGTGGAAAAACAGAAATGTGGAATGTTTCCGAAATGGTGAAAGGCCAGGAAATGTGGAGATGCTCAATGAGATTCAGGTGTTTGTATTCATGAGTTACTTAAATTTAACATGAAGGCAAATGATATGTTGATTCCTATTAGAATGGGATTTGAATAATGGAATAAAAGCATCTTGGTGCAGTTGTATAGAGATTTGGTGAGACTTAACCAAAAGTGTTGCATCTAGTTTTCATTCCCTCTATCTAAGAATAAACAGAGAAAATGCAGTGGAGGTTCACCAGCTAGAACCCTGGGGGATGGAATTATCTTATGAGGAAAGATTGAAGAGACTGGGTTATATTTCCTGTAATCTTGAGGAGAGGTGACTTCATTGTATCTCAGAGCTTTTATAGAGCGTGACCAGGGAACATTGATTAGGTCTGGCTTTTTAAGACTATGATAGGGAGGAATTTCTTCACTTTCATCATGGTGCCAATGCTTCATGTTTCCCTCCTGGTTACATCATTTTGAGGTGCTGGATTAGTTTGAAACTTATCCCATTAAAGTCGTACCTCATGACGAAGGGAATCCTCAATGTGCAGGTGGTACTTTGTTTCCACAGGGTGGTCCCATCAATCCTACTGCATCACACAGTTGCATCTGCAACAGATAGATTAGTGGTGATGAATTCAAGCAGGTTTTGCCTCTTATTCTCCCCACAGCACCTGCTGTAGACCCAGTCTAGCCATTACGTCCTTTGGGCTCAGCCTGCTAAGCCAGCTCTCTCAGTAGAGCCACTCTTAGTGATGGGCAATGAAGAATGTCAAGAATATCAAGTCCTGACCCAGAGTACATGCTGTGCCCTTGATATCCTCAGTATTTCTTCCAGCTGGTGTTCAACAGGGAGTATGATTCCTCAGCCAAAGGAAGCGGCCAGCAGGAGATTTACTTGCTCTATTTGATCCGATGACTACAGACTCTAAGAATCCTCACGGCATTGTTCAGGAGTCCCAGAGTAACTCTCCTGACTGTATATTGTTGTGGCACCATCTCGAATGAACCTGTCCTGCCAGTGGAACCACCACTGATCCAGAATCTGGTTTCCAGCATCTGCAGTCATTGTTTTTACCTCTGCCAGTGGAACCAGATATACCCAGGGATGGTGAATTCTGAAACATAGTCTCACTCTCAAAATCATAATTCACAAGGTCAGGTAGTTGTTTTACTAACCTGTTGGACATGTCTGACAAATCTCCCCAGATTTGGTAAGGAGGACTCTGCAAGGTCAATATAGCTGAGTTTGATGTCTTTTCATTCCCTTTTCTTAGGCCTTGTGGCAGTTTGATACTACAGAGTGGCCTTTTAGGTTCATTCAAAGGCCATTTAGGAGTCAGCCAAAATTCTGTGGGCCTGAAGTCGAATGTGGTCTGTCCAGGAAAGGCTGGTAGATTTCCTTACCGAAAGATCATCAGGGAATCAGGATATATTTTCATAAAAATTGGCGATGTTTCATGGTAGCCATTAGACAGTTGTGGTGGGATTTGAACTCTTACCGCTGGGCCATTACCTGAGCCTTGGAATTTCTAGACCACTACCTCCTTAACTGGGACACCGACTGAATATCTCCACACTTCAGCTCCTGTGTGTTGTAGTTTCTAGATTCCTTTCTTGGACCCTGCGTTTCTTTTTATAAAATGCCAGAGCACCCCCTCCTCATCCCTGCACCAAATTCACTAATTTCAGCACTTACCTCACTTCACTAGCATCACGCAACTTACTTGAGTTAAAATCAAGTTATAGTTCAGTTTCTTTTCAAGATAATTGTTTAGGTGTAGATTGGAGCTGGTTTTCAACTCGTGTATGTAATTATAAGGTAACTGTTCCGTGGTTTGTGGATTTTCAACTCTGCAAACTAATTGTGAAGTAGTGTACTGTGAGCTAGATTGTGAGGCATAAAGGCAAGCTGTGCCAGATAAATGGTCTCTGGGTTTATAGAGTTTGAGACTTTTATAAAAATTACAGTACCTCAGGCCAAATGTGGCATTACATCAAGTGTTGGTGCAAACAGTATGTCATGTCCATGCAGGGGAACATGAGGGTCTGGAAATTAGGCAGTGTTAATTAAATTATTCAACATCAGAATTTAGATTTTGTTGAGCTGTGACCATTTAGCGCTTATAGATGTTTTAAAAGCTATTAATTTTAAATGTATGGGAATTGCTCATTTACTCGTAATACAACATAATTTTCAGGCTTAATTACAGGAATTGTGATTTCTTGTTACAATTCATCAGTACTGTTTATGATGTTGAAACCATGTAATCCTTTACCTTAGGCTATTATCAGATTATGCAATTGCAAAACTCCAGATTTTATTCTGCATTTGCTTTTATAAATCTTAGCTTCTCATTCAGATGGATTGCCTTTCCTTGTTCCCTATCTCATAAACTCCCTTCTCTCTCTGCCCTCTGCTCCCACCCCTCCCACTCTCTTCCCCCTTCCACTCTTGCCTGCTTGAATTCCCTGGGCTTCCCCTTCATCCATTCTCTCTGCTTCTACTCTCCTCCCTGGTTGTCAATGCAAGGAAAGTTCTTATGCAGCCAAGCCGAGAAGGATTGCATAGAAATCATTGCCAGTCTTCTCCAGAGCTTCACTTATGTTCCCCCTCCAGCGATCTAAGTGAGGAGCCCTGCAGCTGAGCAAAATGGTTTATTAGTAGTCGTTTTTCTGAGCAAGGTATCCATTTCTCTAGGAACCTGCTGCATAATACTGCTGATAGTCCAGGATTTGATTTCCATTGGACCACTTGCTTTGTGTGGGTGCTATTTGAAAACAGTCCTCAAGTCAGTATTTACCCGTTAGCGTTACTAGAGGAACATTACGTGTGTTAGTCTCCAGTGAACTAATGGAAGCATGGAAACCTAGTTGGCAGGAGAGTTATATTAAGGGTGGTCTCATTGATATTGAGAGTCTGGACTTTCAAAAGATATTTGATAAAGTGGGCTTATAAACAAAACTGAAACCTGAAGATTAAAGGGACTTTGGTAGTATGGATGAAAAGGTTTCTGGACCAAAAAGAAAGCTTTAATTGGTTGTGTTTCAAACTTGAAGGAAACTGCATATTGCAAATCCCCAACCCCCTGCCACTTGTTGAAACATTTCAGGATCTTTAGATTTGCTAATAGAAACATAGTAAGTATAAAAGTGACAATGTTATGCTAAATCTTTATTCACTTGCAGAGTCTTCATGGACTCAAGACACTAAATGGCTGTCTCCTATGTTATAATTGTTCTGTGTATAATAGAACATAGGAAAGTACAAAGCAGAACAGGCCCTTCGGCCCACGATGTTATGCCGAGGATTATTTCTAATCTAAAATAAAATAACCTAACCTACGCACCCCTCAACTCACTGCAGTCCTTGTGCATGTCCAGCAGTTGCTTAAATGTCCCTAATGACTCTGCTTCCACCACCACTGCTGACAATGCATTCCATGCATTCACAGCTGTCTGCGTAAAGAACCTCTGATGTCTCCTCTATATCTTCCTGCTAATACCTTAAAATGATGACCCCTCATGTCAGTCAATCCTGCCCTGGGGAAAAGTCTCTGGCTATTGACTCTATCCAAGCCTCTCATTACCTTGTATACCTTGATCAGGTCACCTCTGTTCTTCCTTCTCTTCAGAGAGAAAAGTCCGAACTTAGTCAATCTCTCTTCGAAAGACAATCCCTCCAGTCCAGGCAGCGACCTGGTAAACCTCCTTTGCATCCTTTCCAAAGCCCCTCTTTCTTTTCCTATAACATGTAGGAACAACTGAAACTAAATTATATGTTTGAGACGTTTAAAACACAATACAGTTGCTTATAAAAATGTCCTTTTTTATGGTATTTTTCCATCTGTCCAGTGTTCAATCTAGTTTCCCTTCTATTCTACTTGCAGCTGTATTAGAACAGGGGTGGCAGGCAGATCCATCCACTCGAATGGTTGTACCCAAAAAGGCAGGTAGGTGGTGCTGTTGCTCAACCTTTTTTTAAAAAAGCATGTTGCAGTGTAAAAAAACTCACCTTGCAGCGAACGGAAAGATTTCTTTCGACTTTGCATGTAAATCATTTTCCCCTAAAGCAAGCTTTGACAGAAATCGTCTGGTTTAGCTTAAAAAGCCTTTTAAGTTCCATCTGCATCTGATTGCATCTCCAAACAGCATTTTTTTTGTTTGCCTTGCTTCCTGGAGTCACATTTCATGGGTTGGCTGTAAAGAAATCCAATGAGAAAGCCACTGTCTCCAGTTTACATAGTGACTGTAGTGCAACTTTTGAAAGTAGCCTTCTATCAAATGGTTTTAATTGTGTTGATAGATTTTCTTTCTGCATCCGTGTGAGTGCAGTTGACCAGATGTTTTGCACGTGTAATTAAATTAATGATTGCGTCGGGATACTTTTCCCCCAGGATAAAGCAAAACAAATGACAACCAACATGGAAGTCAAAGGAACTTTGTTGTGCTTGATTTGCCTTTTCCCATTTATCCTGAGCATCTGCTGCTCTGTGAGCTTGGACTATTTAAGCTGAACACCTGGGGGAGAAAGAAGTGGCCTAATGCATTAATTTAAACCACACATTGATGCAAATATTACGATTTACAATGTGTAAGGTGATTCATTTGCTTTTCTCTTTGTAATTTTTACAGAGCCTCCCCCAGTACCACAGATTCCTAATGAACAACAGTTGGCCAGACTGACTGACTACGTGGCCTTCCTTGAGAACTGACAAACTACCACCAAGTGAGAGAGAGAGAGAGACCAAACTCAGGCTGTCAGTTTCTTATTCTGCGAATGACAGAGACCAGCGGAATTTTGCTGTCTTGACTAAAAGGAGACTTTAAAAGCTGTTCTTGAATGTTCGTGTAAATATCAATGTCACTAAATTAAAAAGAAAACCCTCTCCAGGGACTTCTAGTATTTTTCACAAAGCATTTTTATTTTACTCTCACTGACCTTAGGAAAAGTCAACTAAATTCCACCCACATTATGGATCCTAAAACATCCTGCTTTGCTTTGAGTTTATCCAGTGATTTTGGACTGTTTATTCATAAGCAAACATAAGTCTGCATAACGCAGCTGTGCACAGGATCTTTTGTTAGCTTCCTTTCTTCAGGCAGTTTGAGCTTTTAGCAATGTACAATAGTAATTCTTAAGGGTTGTCTTTTCTGTGGCTGTTAGCATTGGTTTCGGGGTAATATGTTTCCCTGAACACTAATGAAGTGGGCCTTAAGTTCGGGGAAAAAAATCGAGAGTTGAGTTCTGATTTATATCTTTTGTGAAGGCGTTAAAGGGAATGCAGAAATGATTCATGGGAATGCTAGAAGAGTTGTGAAACTTAATTTGTGTACTTAGATTAAAGAAACAGGGATTATTTTCTTTAGACGAGAAAAGATTTGGAGGAGATTCTTTAACGGTGTTCAAATTTGCGAATGTGAAAGCTCTTACTGGTGACAGGACAGAGAACGGGCCACGGTTTTAAGCTAATTGGCGTCCGAAGCGAAGAGGACATGGGTAAAAAACATTTTAATGAAATGAGTGGTTAGAATCAGGAATGTACTTCCTGAGAGTCTGCTGGAGGCAGGTTGAGTCAAAGTATTCAGGAAGGGAATAGAATTGTTATCTGAAAAGGAAGAAAAAGCAAGGCTGCAGGGAGAAGGCTGGGAATGGCACAAGATGAATCGTTCTTGTGGTGCTGGGTCCGTTTTGTGATTAGCAATAGGTTGTGTGTGCGTAAATGAAGCTTAAATCTTAAGAAAGGGAGGTAGTATTGAAATGTTACTTCAAAATGTGTAAGAGATGTGATTGAAACAAAAGCAAGGTACTGCAGGCGTTCAAAATCTGAAATAAAATCGAGAATGCTGGAAGCATTCAGGTTAGGCATCTTCTTGTGGTGAGAGAAACAGAATTACTGTTTCAGCTTAATGAACTCTCATTGGATAATGTTAGAGGAGACAAGGTCATATTCTCCATTGAGAGCACTGGATTGTGAACAACAAGCCCCAAATCTGTGAATTATACAAAAATGCTGTAGCAATGAACACTCCGCTCCCAGTTTAGAATGAATTAGGGCACCATTGATGTCGTTGGAGGCGTTTGGACGGTTTAAACAAAAGAGGATGACAATAAAAACCAGATAATGGAACCCGGAAACCAAGTCATCTATACCCTGGAAGAATGGAGTGAGTTTGACAATGCAGTAGACATGGCAAGTAAACCATTGCATTCTATATCTGAATTAGGAACTTCCTGGTGAGATTTATATGTTGTTTTGCTAAAGAGGTGGGGCTGTTATTGTATATTCAAAAAGAATTAGGGGCTATATTGTTATACACATCAGTCACTGTGCACTGTTCAGTGTGCTGGGCAACATTATACCAGTCCTTCACCCACATGGAGAGCTGCAAAAACTACACTCCCTGAAACCCCAACATTTTAGTCTATAAGTCATAGTCACGGAAGCAGACCTTTCAGTCCAACTTGTCCATGCTGACCACATATCCAAACCTAATCTAGTCCCATTTGCCTGCACTTGGCCCATATCCCTCTATAACCTTCCTATTCACAGATCCATCCAGATGCTGTAATTGTACCAGCCTGCACCACTTCCTCTGACAGCTCATTCTATACACACACCACGCTCTGCATGAAGATGTTGTTCGTTGGGTCCCTTTTATATCTTTACCCTCTCGCCCTAAACCTATGCCCTCCAGTTCTGGACTCCCCGACCCTAGGGAAAAGACTTTGTCTATTTGTCCTATCCATGCCCCTCATGATTTTATAAAACTGAGGTCACCCCTTAGCCTTCGCTCTAGAGAAAACAACCCCAGCTTATTCAGCCTCTCCCTATATCTCTCATCCTCCAACCCTGGCAACATCCTCATAAGTCTGTTCTGAACCTTTTCAAGTTTCACAACATCCTTCCGATAGGAAAGAGATCAGAATTGCACACAATATTCCAAAGGTGGCCTAACCAACATCCTGGACAGCCACAACACGACCTCCCAACTCCTGTATTCAATGCACTGACCAATGAAGGAAAGCATACCAAACGTCACCTTCACTATCCTATCTATCTGCGACTCTATTTTCAAGGAACTATGAGCCTGCAGTCTAAGGTCTTTGTTCAGCAACAAAGGTTCCCTAGGACCTTTCAGACATCTGGGAGCCACAAGTCATTCTTTTGCCATTCATATATTTACAGAATATCTTTGGCAAATAAAATCAATGAAAATCCAAAATAAAATCTGTGCTGTATCATCTGTGATTCTATAGTAAGAACCATTAAAACATCTCGGGAGCATTGTTGTAACTTTACTTTCAAATTGTGTGTGGTGTGGGGCTAGGGAACCAGTTTAATAATTTGTCTACATTAAGGTGAGGAATGTCAGCACTTGTGACAAATCTACACTCAAAATGACATTGGACAAATTATTGAAAAAGGTTTTGTGACCGTTGATTATCAATTAGATTAGATAACCTACAGTGTGGAAACAGGCCCTTCGACCCAACCAGTCCACACCTGACCCTCCGAAGATTAACTCACCCAGACCCATTTCCCTCTGACTGATGCACCTAACACTAAGGGCAATTTAGCATAGCCAATTCACCTGGCCTGCTCATCTTTGAACTGTGGGAGGAAGCCGGAGGAAACCCACGCGGACACGGGGGGAATGTGTAAACTTTACACAGACAGTTGACCAAGGCTGGGATTGAACCTGAGACTCTGGTGCTGTGCTAACCACTGAGCCACTGTGCTCCCCAAAGGGCATTTGGCATATAATCCGAAAGGGTGGATTGTATCTGATTAACTTATTGCTTCCTTTCAGAAATTAACACTCAACACCGATATTAGATGTAGTCTGCATGGATTTTACCAAGAACTTTGACACGGTCCCATGTGATTAGTCAGTAAGTTTTAAAAACACATGAATCAAAGGAAAATAGTCCATTAAGTCTAAAATTAGTTCAGTGGCAGAAAGCAAAGAGTACATGTAATCGTAAGAATAAAACAAGCATTTTTCTGACTGGAAAGCTGTGTTCAGTGGGGTTCTGCAGCCTTAGCATTGAATCCCTTTACTTTTTGTGATTTATGTCAATAATTTAGACTGTAATGTAAGGGACGATTCGGAGGTTTGCACATGGCCATGTGGTTAATGAGGTAGAAAGCTTAGATTATAAGTTTGCTCACTGAGCTGGCAGGTTTGTTTTCAGATGTTGCATCACCATGCTAGGTAACATCATCAGTGAGCCTCCAGTGAAGCACTGGTGTTCTGTCCTGCTTTCTATTTATGTATCTTGGTCTGTTATGGTGGGTGATATCATTTCTGGTTCTTTTCTTAGAGGTTGGTAAATGGGGTCCAAATCGATGTGTTTGTTGCTGGAGTTCTAGTTTGAATGCCAGGCCTCTAGGAATTTTTGTGCATGTCTCTGTTTAGCCAATCCTAGGATGGATGTGTTGGCCCAGTCGAGGGGGTGTCCTCCTTTGTCTGTATGTCAGGATGTTACCCAGCGTGTAGTGACAAAACATCGGAGAACAAACCTACCCCCAGCTCACCGAGCAAACTTACAACCTGAATCTCAACCTGAGCTAGAAATCTTCTCAAAAATCGTATGTAGAAATCTGTTCACTGTAGGGAGCTATCAATGTTCAGGTCAATTGAAAAGAATTCAAACCAAAAGTGCACCAGTGCATTTAGGGAAGAAAAACAAGGCAGAGATAACACAGTAAATAGGGTACTGAGAAGTGAGGAGCAGCAGAACTTGAGTGCATGTTCACAGGTCCCTAATGTTACCAGGATAGGTGGGTAAACTGGTTTAGAAGGCATATTGAATATTTCATTGGCTAAAGTGCACAGTTTAAGAGCCGAGGTGATTAGGGTAGACCCCTACGAAATACAATTTACACCACAGCTTGATTACTGCTGTGTACAGTTCCGGTCAATACATTCCAGAGGGGTTGGGAGCCCTGAGAGAGGATACAGAGGTTCATAATGATGTTGCCAAGAATAAAGAATTTTGCTCTTTAGGATAGGCTGGTTTCCTGGAAAAGGGGAGACTACAAAGTAATTGAATTTTACAAAATTGGGCTGAGGTGGGACGGATAAGAAGGATGTAAAAGTCTATCAATAACCAAAGTTAGTTGAGTCATAGAGATATACAGTACAGACCACCTATTGCGTCCAACTCATCCATGCCGACCACATATTCTAAATAAATCGAGTCCTAAATGGCCTGTGTCCCCCTCAACCCTTCATATTTGTTTCCCATCCGGGAGCCTTTTATACTAGTTTCCACCACTTCCTCTGGCACCTCATTCCATATACACACCCTCTGCATGAAAAAAAATTGTCCCCTTATAAAGTTTTACCTTCTCTCCTTAAACCTATACCTTCTAATTTTGGACCACCCCAAGGAAATAACCTTGTCTGTTCACCCTGTCCGTATTTCTTCATGATTTTCTAAACCTCTATAAGGTCACACCTCATTCTGATACTCCAGTGAAATAGCCCCAGTCTATTCAGCCTTTCCCTATCACCCAACCCCTCTGACCCTCACAACATCCTTGTAAATCTTTTCTGAACCCTTTCAATTTTCACAACATCCTTCCTAAGGCAGGGAGACAAGAATTGGACGCAGTATTCCAATAGTGGCCTAACAAATGTCTTGTACAGCTGCAGCATGACCTCCCAACTTCTATATTCCATGCACTGACCAGTAAAGGCAAGCATACCAAACACTGCCTTCACTATCCTATCTACTTGTGACTCCACTTTCAAGTAACTATGAAGCTGCACTCCAAGGTTTTTTTTTCAGCAACACTCTCAGAACCTTACCTTAAGTGTATAAGTCCTGCATGGATTTGCCTTTCCAAAATACAGCACCTAACATTTATCTAAATTAAACTCCATCTGCCACTCCTTATTGGCCTATCTGATCAAGTCCTGTTGTACTCTGAGGTAACCACCTTCGATGTCCATTACGCCTCCAATTTTGGTGTTATCTGCAAACTTACTAACCATAACTCCTATGTTCACTTCCAAATCATTTTGTATAAATGATGAAAAGCAGTGGAGCCCAGCACTGAATTTTGTGACCCACCCCACCACTGGTCACAGGCCTATAGTCTGAAAAGCAACCCTGCTCCACATATTTAATGTAATTGGAAGAAGAATTAGAGGGAAGTTTTTAAAAAGAGTTTTCACCCAAAGGATGGTGTTGATCAAGGACTCAATTCCTGAAGACTTGGATACATACTTGAAGTGACATAACCTATTGGACTATGAACCAAGAGCTAGAAAATGGGTGGTGAGCCAGAAGACAACCTTTGTCATAGCTTTTGTACGTAAGGAGCCTACTTTGCTTATTGTATCTCTGCCTCGTTTTTCTGATCAACCTGTTCAGGGATATTACTATGCACCTCTGACGCAGGTGGGACTTGACCCAGGCTTCCTAGCCCACAGGTAGAGACACTACTACTGCACCACAACAGCCGCCCTCATTTGTAAGGCCATCTAATGAATCCCATTCGCCTGTTCTTTTCCTGACATACTTTTTCCCTACAAATATTTATCAGATTCTCATTCAAATGTTAATATTGAATCTGCTTTCAGGCAATGCAATCCAGAAAATGATAATTGGCTGCCTTTTTAACAAAAAACACATTTGCCCACATTTACTTATGTTTTATTTCCCTTCTCAATGATAATAGTTCATCAACTTAATGAAAACTATTCATGGTTTAGAGCACCAGCTCAGCTCTGGTATATCTGATAGAGGGCAACTTTCCATATAATAAAGCTTAGTTTCCTAGGCTTTGTTAATAGACTGCAAGATGTTTTGAAGCAAAGGAAAAGGACAGGAAAGATAATGAAAGTAGTTCTAAAGATGGAGAACCTCACTTACAAAGAGAGTTTGGAGATGGTGGCTATTTTTTTCTTGGAGCAGAGAAGATTGAGAGGAGAATTGATTAGGGTATTCAAGATCATGAAGGGTCTGGACAGGGTACTAGGCAGAAAATGTCTCCACTCCAGAGAGGATTGATAACAGAGAACACAAATTTAAGGTAATCGGTGAACGAAACAATGGCGACATGAAGAAAGACCTATGCAGTGGGTAGCCTGGATCTGGAATGCACTGCCTGAGAGGGAGGTGAAGGCAGGTTCAATTGAAGCGTTCAAAAAGCAATTTGCCAGTTTGTGAACAGGAAGAATGTGGAGAAAGCAAGGCAATGGCAATTAAATCGTTCATTCCAATTGCCAATTGCTACTTCTTTTGTTGTAAGAATTCTGTGAAGATCAAGTCCAGCTCCTCTAGTCTCCCCAAACAACTTACATGCCTCTTTTCCAGTAGCATTCTAGAATTCTCTTTTGCCCCCTCTCCAAAACTTTGACAATCTTCCTAAAGTGCAGTTCCCAGAACTTAAGACAGTAGTCCAACTGAGGCGCAACCAGTAAACAAAGATTCCGTGCAGCTTGCTTTTCTTAATAAAACAAAAGATCTATTTTTTAAAGAGTCTTCTCAATTTTTAAATTTTGTGTATGTAGACATAAGTTACTGTTCCTGCTTAATCATTGTACTTTTTGGGGTACAATGGCATATATTAAAGGACTAGAGGCCCAAACTATTGAATTAGAGACACAAGTTAAAATCTCTCAGAAATGGGAATTTAAATCTATTTATCTAACTGAATTCTGCAATTAAAGGCTACAATCAGTAATAGTATCTATCATATTAATGCATTGTTGTAAGAAACAGAAACTAAAATAGTGAAAGAACCTTGCTTTCTTTACCTGATCTAGGGCCCATGTATTCAGGCCCAAGCAACATGGTTAACTCTAAACTGTTTTCTGGAACAGCCCAGAATATTACACCTGTAATATTCAGAATGACTGATGTACCATGTTTTCTACGGCAGTTCCAAAGATACTAATTAGGAACAGGAAGCTCGGCTATTCAGTAAGGTCAGAGCTGATCTGATTGCTTCACATTCTTGCTTGTACTCATAAATTTCACTTCCTATCCCGAACTCCCTTTGTTTATTAAGTAATTCTCCATATCTGTTTTAAGTATTTTTGAAGAACTCTGCTTTCATTGCCACTTTGCTTGAGCTTCTCTGCCTAACAACTCCACCCCCCACCCCGTTCAATTAGACCATAGCTGATCTTAATGTAATCTCAACTCCACATTCCTCTCTACCCTTGATAACTCTTCATACCCTTGATTTTCCAGATTCGACATGTCTAACCCTTAAAAATATGCAAAGACTATGCTTTTTTAAAAAAAACGATATTGAGGAAAAAGAGTTCCAAAGCCTCAACTCTCTGAGGAGGAGTAAATAATTCTCGTCACGGTCTTAAATCAGCAGTCTTTATTTTTAAACAGTGGCTTCTATATTATCTCACAACAGGAAATATCCTTTCCATATGCATCTTAAATCTCTCAGCTGTATGTTTAAAGCACATTGTCTGTTGCTGTTCCAAACTCCAGTATATACAAACCTACCTGTCCAACTTTCCCTGATAGACAACCTGCTTTCTGTCTCCCTCTTTGAATAAATGAGTTATATCAAGCAATCTCCAATCTAATGGGACTTTCTCTGAATGTGGGGAGTTTTGAAAACTTAAACCCAGTGTATTAATTATCTGAGATGGGCAATAAATTCTGGCCATGTCAAAAATGTCCATTCACTGAGTCATAAAAAGAAAACCAGTCTCTCTTCATTCTTTGTTGTTCCTCCAGGATTCTCTTTATTAAACTTCCTTTGCAACGTATCTCCCTGTTTTGTCTCAATGCTGCTGCTGCTATCTACGTCAGTGTGCATTTCTGAGTTTTGTATTACCATTGTATATACCTAATGCACAAAGAACAATAGTTCTACTCTCCACTCCCTGAGATGCACCAGTGTATAATTCTCTCCAATCTAAAAAATCACTAATTAGCACTGGATTCTGCTTTGTATCCACATTGCTACATTCTTTTTTATGGGTTTTATCAATTCTAACAACTTTAGTTTCTCATATGTTAGCAAATGCCTTTTGGAGATCCAAATGCATGACATTAATTGTACAAATTTCATCAACCTTCATTACTGTTTCATCATAGGGCTCAATCAAGATGGTCAAATGCAAATTGCCTTTGGCCAATCCATGCTGATGTTCAGTCATTAGCTTACGCACGTTGGAATGCTCATGGAATGTTATACTCCATCTTTGATTGCCCTTGACAGAGTGGTGGTGAGCTGCTTTGTAGATTTGCCGAAGCATGTATAATGCATATATGTCCACATTGCTGTAATGAAATAAATTCCAAGATACTGACCCAGAATCTGTAAAGGAATGCTGATAGCTTTCCAAGTCAGGATGGCCTGGGGTTTGGTCCAGGCTGGGCTGGGCTGGGAGAATGGAGGTGGAATCGGCTTGAATTTTTGAAATTGCAGGTGGTGGTGTTCCCATATACATGATATGCCAGTTCTTCAACATGTTGGAGATCGCCATCAGAAGTGATGCAGATGCTGCAACTGCACTGGTGGAAACTCCTGCAGAGATGTCCTGGGGCTGAGATGAATGACCTTCAACAACCACAACCATCTTCCTATGTGCCAGGTATGACTCCAACCAGCAGAGAATTTGCCCCCTGATACTCTTTGATTTCAGTTTTGCTAGGGTTTCTTGCTGTCACTCTCATGCTACCTCTGGCATTCAGGTCTTTTGTTCATATTTGTATCAAGGTTGTAATGAAGACAGGAGCTGAGTGGCCCTGGTGGAACCCAATCTGAGCATCACTGAGCAGGTTATTGCTGAGCAAGTACTGCTTGATAGCACTTCTGAGACACCTTCCGTCACTTTACTGATGATCGAGAGTAGACCAACAGGGCGGTAACTGGTTGATTTGGATTTGTTTTGTTTTTTGTGTACAGGGCAGACATGGGCAATTGACACATTCTTGAATAGATGTCAGTACTGTAACGGTACTGGAGGAGCTTAGCTAGGAGAGCAGCAAGTCTTCAGTACTATTGCTAAAATCTTACAGTCATACAGCATGGAAATAGACCCTTCAGTCCAACTCATCCATGCTGACCCGACATCTCAATCTGACCTAGCTCCATATATCAATATTTAGCCCTCCAAACCCTTCCTAATCATACCCATCCAGATGCATTTTTTTTGTAAATATTTTTATTGAAAAGAAAATAAATTGAGTTTTTTTTTACAACATTACAAAATCAATACAAAATAGTGTATCCACTTTACAATATAATAACAGCACCAATATAAAATTAAGAAAACCACCTACTAATCTATTCTACAAACTACTGAAACACAAAATAAGATATAAGAAAGAAAACTCTACGTATAAAGAAAAGTGTCATATGTTATTGACAAGAAAAAAAGGTAAATAAATAAATACACATTCAAACTAAAATTATATCAAGTCACAACAAAACCCGTATTTATACAGGATTCATTCTCCTAGAGGACCCCGAACCAACAAACATCATCCTCATGGCTAAACATTGGCCCTAAACAGTATGGCCGATTCATCTGCATCGGTGTAGTTCAAAAAGGGTTGCCATGTTCTGTAAAATAATTATATTTTTTGGTGCACTATATTCATAAGGAAGTCCAGGGGAATATATTCCATAATAATCCTATGCCAATTTGAAAGTCCCTGGGGGCTTTCCAATACCCAACTTATTAAAATATTTTTCCTCGCACAAAAGGAAAGGATAGTAAATAATTTCTTCCCGTTTGCATCGAGAGAAGGAAAATTTGGAAAGCCCAAAAGAAGAGACACTGGGTCCAACCCAACCTCCATTCCCAAAATCTTCACATTCGCTACACTGTCCCAATATCTGCGAATCTTATGGCATGTCCACAGACAGTGAGTGAGAGTACCAACTTCTATTTTATATTTAGGGCACATTAGGGATACTCCTGCCTTGACATTTGCAGGCTGCTCTGATGCCATGTGAGCCCTATGAGGTATCTTCAATTGAATAGCCTGAGCTTTATTACAGATAGAGATCTTCCTGGCATTTTCCCAAATATTCTCCCACATCGCTAAGGAGATTTCCATCCCTAATTCTTGATTCCAGGTTTTATATAACCGTTCTGCGTCCTTCGATACCTTATTACCTAGCGAGTGGTAGAGAGTACTGACCGAGGGTGCACCCATTGGCTGAAGCACACTCCTTTCCATTTCTGATTTGTATGGATTAGTCATCAATGTGGTTTTTTTTTGTATGAAATCTCATACTTGAAATTATTGAAAAAGGTCTTTCTTAGGCAACCCGAACTTCTGATGCATCTGTTCGAGGGACATCATGACCTCTCCATCGAACAGATCTCCCAAACAGGAGATGCCTCTTGACTCTCAAATTTTAAATCCAGCGTCAGTCAAGCCTGGCTGAAATCCCAACGTTCCCACTATAGAGGGAAAGTTTTTTTGTGAATTGCCCTCATCCTGTCACATCATCCTCCAAGCTTTGATTGTATTTAATACAATTGGGTATTTACAATGACCTGTAGTAACTCTCATCTTATCCATAAATAATAGATTGATGAGGGGGCATTTTGTTTGGGAAATTTCAATATCCAACCAAATTGATAGGGGTCATAAGAGACCCAATCAGCCACATATGATAACAGAGGGCTCAGTTGGTACTTCCAGAAATCCGTAAAATCCTGCCTTTGAAATGCTATAATTGTACCAGCCTCCACAACTTACTTTGGCTGATCATTTTCATACATGCATCACCCTTTGCATGAAAATGTTACCCCTCAGATCCTTTTTTAAATCTTTGCCTTCTCACTTGAGACCTATGGCCTCTTGTTTCGGACTCCCCTCCTCTGGGATAAAGACCGTGGGTATTCACCCTATCCACACGCCTCATGATTTTATAAATCTCTACAAGGTCACCGCTCAGCCTCCAATACTCCAGGAAAAAAGGCCCCAGCCTTTTCACCCTTTCCCTACAGCTCAAACCCTCCAGTCTAAATCTTTTCTGTAGCACCCCACCCCAAGTTTAACAACATACTTCCAATAGAAGGCCGACCAGAATTGTACATAGTATTTTAAAAGTGGCCTCACCAATGTCCTATACAACTGCAACATAATGTCCGAACTCCTATGCTCAATGTTTTGATAAAGGAAGGCCAACATGCCTGACTACGTACAACTTAACTTTTAAGGAACTATCTACTTCTTTGCTCGGTAACACTGCTGAGGCCCTATAAATAACTGGATAAGTCCTGCCAAGGTTTGCTTTACCAAAATGCAGTACCTTATGTTTGTCTAAATTAAACTTCATCTGCCACTCTTTGGCCCATTGGCTTATCTGATCAAGATCCCATTGTACTCTGAGATAATCATCTTCACTGTTGTCAGGGCCCATAGCCTTTGCACTATCCTGTCTCTCCAATTATTTCTCAATGTATCACACAATGACTGAAGATTAGTATCTGGGCATCACTGCTGGAGGCCGATATGGATCATCCCCTTGGCACTTCTGACTGAAGATAGCTGCAAATGCTTCAGCCTTATCTTTTGCTGATGTGTTGGATAGGGATAATTGTGGAGCCTTCTCTTCCAGTGAGTTGTCCACCACCATTCATGACTGAATGTGACGAGACAGCAGAGCTTACGTTTTATCCATTGGTGGTGGGATCAGTTAGCTCTATCACTTTTATGTGGTTTATGCTATGTGGCAGTAGTCCTGTTTGGTAGTTTCACCAGGTTAACATCTCATTTTTAGTATGGCTGCTGCTGCTCCTGGCATGTCCTCCTACAGTTTTCATTGAAAGTGATCCCCGGCTTTATGGTAATGATTGTGTCCGGGATATGCTGGGCCGTGAGGTTACAGATTGTGCTCGAGTACAATTTTGCTGCTGTTGATAGCCCACAGTACCTCATGGATGCCTGTTTTTGAGTTGTTAGATCTGTTTGAAATCTGTTACATTTAGCACGGTGATAGTGCCACACAACACAATGGAAGTTATTCTCAACGTGAAGGGGTCCAAGATCTCTACAAGGATTGTGCACAGTTCACTCTTACCAATGCTGTCATTGACAGATGCATTTGCAGCTGGCAGATTGGCAAGGACGAGGTCAAATTAGTTTTTCCCTTTCAGTTCCCTCATCACCCGCTGCAGACCCAGTCTAGCACTTATGTCCTTTAGGACCCAACCATCACAGTCAGTCAGTACTGCTGCTAACCCACTCTTGGTGTTGGACATTGAAATGCTGCCCAGAGTACATTTTACACTCTTTTCAACCTCTGAGCTTCCTTCAAGTATTGTTCAACATGGAGGAGTACTGATTCATCGGCCATAGGAAGATAGTATGTGATAATCAGTAGGAGGTTTCCTTCCCAATATTTAACCTGAAGCCATGAGACTTCATGGAGTCTGGAGTCAATGTTGAGGACTTCCAGGACGACTCTCTCCCGACTGTATCCCACTGTGCCACCACCCCTGTTGGGTCTGTGATGGACAGGACATACCCAAGGATGATGATGGTTGTGTCTGGGACACTGTCTGTAAGATATGCTTCTGTGGGTACGACTGTAACAGGCTGTTGCCTGTGAGACAGCTCTCTCAGTTTTTGAGCTAGCCTCCACATTTTGATAAGGATGACTTTGCAGTGTTGACAGGGCTTTTTTGCCATTGTCTTTCCAGTGTCTAAGTTGATGCCAAGTAGTCCACCTGATTTCATTTCTGTGTTGAGACTTTGTAAGGATTGATACAATTGAATGGCTTGTTAGGTCATTTCAGAGGGCTGTTAAGAGTCAAACACATTGCTGTGGGTCTCCAGAACTTTATTTACCATTTTGTTAGATTCAAGATTGTTATATACAAGGATAAGGATAGATCTGAAATCAAAGTTCTAAGCACGGGGGAGGCTGATTTTAATCAGATATGATTTGGGCAGAGTAGATTAGGAGCAGGTACATTTAGGTGAATCTGTGTCAGAGCACTGGGACATATTCAAGAAAGAAATTAAGGAGAGTATGGGGTGAACATATTCCAATACAGATAAAGGATGAGACTGACAAATCGAGTGAGTCATGGATATCGAGATATATACAAGATTGGATAACGAGAAAAGGAGAAGCTAAGACCAAGGGCTCAAAACACAGAAGCCCTAGTGAAGCCCTAGAATATGCAAGGGGGAACCGAGAAAGGAAACTTGGAGAGGTAAAAAGGGGCACGAAAGGAAAATTGCCCCTGAAATAAAGAAAAATCCCAAGTTATTTTACATTATCCCTATTTTCCATTAAGGATCAAGGGATAACTAGGGCCTTTAAAGGTCACAGCGATAATTTGAACATGGAGCCAAAGGACATAGGGTTCTAAATGAATGCCTTGTGTCAGTATTCATGAGTGAGTGGGATGATGTGGGATTAGTGAAGGACTGTGATATAATTAAAGGAATAAGCATTGATAGGAGGATCTGAATCATAAACCTAGAACATAGAACTGTACAGCACATTAACGGACCCTTCAGCCTATGATGTTGTGCCAAAGATGACGCCAAATGAAATGAATCCCTTCTGCCTGCCCTTGCTCGATTTCCCTAGATCCTTGCGTATTCATGAGCTGATCTAAAAGTCCCTTAAATGCCCCTATCATATCTGCCTCCACCACCACCCCTGGCAGTTCCAACCACTGTGCCTAAAAGAATTGCCCCTCACATCATCTTTGAACTTGTCCCCTCTCACCTTAAATACATACCCCCTAGTATTAGACATTTCAACGCTGGGGGAAAAGATGCTGACTATTAACCCTACCTATGCATTACATAATTTTACAGATTTCTATCAAGTCTCCTGTCAGTCTCCACTGCTCAAGAGAAAGCAACCCAAGTTTTTCCAGCCTCTCCTTATAGCTCATATCCTCTAATCCAGGCAGCATCCTGGTAAACCTCTTCTCCGAAGCCTCCACATCCTTCCTGTAATGCGGTGACCAGAATTGAATGCAAATGTGGCCAAACTAAGGTCTTTTAAAGTCAAGATTAGAGTGGTGCTGGAAAAGCACAGCATTTGGATTTCGGGCGAAAGCCTTTCATTAGGATGAAGGTCATTCCTGATGAAGGGCTTTTGCCCGAAACATCGATTTTCCTGCTCCTTGGATGCTACCTGACCTGCTGTGCTTTTCCAGCACCACTCTAGTCTTGACTCTAATCTCCAGCATCTGAAGTACCCACTTCTGCCTAGTAAAGTCTTTTCAAGCTAACTGGTAGGCTTAAAAGTAGATTAATTTCCAAGGGTGAGTTGTATCCCAGTACGTTGGATGAAGTGAGTGAGGAAATAGGGGTGCTGGTAATAATTTTCAATTTTTGTTTTTGGTCACCAGAGAAGCGCCAGAGGACTGGAGGACTGTCAGTCTGGTACTATCATGACTATGAGTTGAAGAGAAAGGAGAAAGGGATAAACCAGGAAACTGCACACCATTCAGTCTAACTTTAGTGGTGGAGAAACCATTAGAAGCAGTTCTGAAAGACAGAATTAATCTGCACTTAGAGAGGCAGGGATTAATCAAGTCATAGTCATAGTCATAGAGATACAACATGGAAACAGACCCTTCGGTCCAACCCATCCATGCCGACCAGATATCCCAACCCAATCAAGTCCCATGTGCGAGCACCTGGCCCATACCCTCCAAACCCTTCCTATTCATATACCCATCCAAATGTGTCTTAAATGTTGCAATTGTACTAGCCTCCACCACTTCCTCTGGCAGCTCATTCCATACATGTACCACCCTCTGTGTGAAAAAGTTGCTCCTTAAGTCCCTTTTATATCTTTCCCCTCTCAACCTAAACCCATGCCCTCTAGTTCTGGACTCCCCCACCCCAGGAAAACCTATCCATGCCCCTCATAATTTTGTAAACCACTATAAGGTCACCCCTCAGCCTCTGACGCTCCAGGGAAAACAGCCCCAGCCTATTCAGCCTCTCCCCATAGCTCAAATCCTCCAACCATGGCAACATCCTTGTAAATCTTTTTTGAACTCTTTCAAGTTTCACAACAACTTTCCGATAGGAAGGAGACCAGAATTGCACAGTGGCCTAATCAATGTCTTGTACAGCTGCAACATGACCTCCCAACTCCTGTACTCAATACTCTGACCAATAAAGAAAAGCATACCAAATGCCTTCTTCACTATCCTATCTACCTGTGAATCCACTTTTAAGGAGCTATGAACCTACACTCCAAAGTCTCTTTGTTCAGCAACATTCTCTAGGACCTTACCATTAAGTGTATAAGTCCTTCTAAGATTTGCTTTCCCAAAATATAGCACCATGCATTTATCTGAATTAAACTCCATCTGCCACTTCTCAACCCATCGGCCCATCTGATCAAGATCCTTTTGTAATTAGCATGGTTTTGTTAAGGAGAGGTCACGTCTTACCAGCTGGACTGAATTTTTCCACTAGGTGTGTAGATAAAGGCAATGCATTCAATGTAGTCCACTTGACCTTCAGCAAGATTTTGATAAGGTCCCACATGGGAGACTGTTAGCAAAGGTACAGGCCCAAGGACTCGAAAGAAATTTGTCTAATTGCCATTGTCAGTGCTGGATCCATAGGGTGATGCCCGAGGGGTGTTTTGTGACTGGAAGGCTGTCTCCAAAGGATTCTGCAGAGATCAGTGTTGGATCCTTGCTGTTTGAGATATACATAAATGATTTACACTTGAAAGTAGGAGTTTCAATCCATAACTTCACAGATGAAATGAAAACAGAGTAAAAGGAAGATCTTTCTTGAGTAAGAGGAAAACCAAATAGAGTGGGGATAAGAGGAACTTCTTCAGCCAGAGAGTAGAGAATTTATGGAATTCATTACCACAGAAGGCTGTGGAGGCCAGGTCATTGAGTATATTTAAGACTGAGATAGATAGGTTCTTGAGTATCAAGGGGATCAAGGGTTACAGGGAGAAAGCAGAAGAATGGGGTTGAGAAACTTATCAGCCATGAATGGTAGAGCAGACTCGATGGGCCAAATAGCCTAATGTCTGTTCCTGTGTCTTATGGTCTATGGTCTTATGAAAATTGCTGGGGTAAAAAGTAGTGAGGAGTATAGCCTTGGATTAGGGAAGGATATAAATATGCTGGTCAGAGGGACTGATCAGTGGCAAATGAAATTCAGTCCAGATTGAGGTGATGCTCTTGGGCAGGACTGACAAGGCAAGGGACTGCCTGATGAATGGTCAGGCCCTGGGAAGACTGATGATCAGAGAGACTTTGATGTACATGTGCACCAGTCACATAAGGATCAGAACAGGTAGATAAAGTGAAGAAGACAAATGAATCCATGCAGTTATTAGCCACAGCATAAAAACGGGGAGGTTTTGCTGGAACTGTACAAAATGTTGTTTAAGTCACATTGAGAGTATTGTTTACAGTTCTGGAATCCATGCTATAGGGAGATATGATTGCACTGGACAGGGCGCAAGGGAAATGTACCAGCACATTGTCTGGTCTAGAGGATTTAGTTATGAGTGGAGATTGGACAGATTGGGATTATTTTCTTTATAGCAGATGAAATTTAATGGGGGCATGACTGAGACGTATAATATGAGTAGGGGTATACAAAGGAAAGCACTTTCATCTTAGTGGAAGAATCAATGACCGGGGGTATAGATTTAAGGTAAAGGCAGGAAATCAAGAGAGCATGAAAGGCAAAAAAAACCATCATCCAGTGGTTGGAGGGAATTTGCAACTCACTGGCTGCAAAGCTGATCGAGGCAGAAACCGTCACAGCATTTAAGGAGTAGATAGATGTAAACTTGCAGTGCCAAGGCATACAAGACTATGGGTCAAGTACTGGAAAATGGAATTAGAATAATTAGCTGGATGTTTTAACTGGCAGAGACTCAATGGGCTGAAGGGCATTTTTCTGTCCTATAGACCTCTCTGACACTATGACACATTGGACGCTGGAAATCTGAAATAAAAACACAGTAGTTTGCTTTAATTATTATATCGTAAGTTTTTTGACTCAAAGCTACTATTTATAAAGTCCAAGATCTGGTTTTGTTTTATCAATCACTTTCTCAATCTGCAATGCTCCCTACAATAATTCATTGCATATCCCTCTGCTACTCAACTTTCTTTAAATATAGACCTTTTATTGCCTCCCACACCTCCCCACCAAAATGAATTGCTTCAGATTTCTATGCATTGAGATTCATCTGCCTCTTGTCCAACTGTTGCAGCAGCCTGTTTATGTCCAGCTGAGGTATATTCGAAGTTCACTATACTTTAAAGCATTGAAAATTTTGAAATTGTTCCTTGGACGGCCAAGTTGGCTACAGGGTGCCTCTCTTCAACTCGAACCTGCCTCCCTCCCTTCCACTGTTCCCTGCCACCAATCAGATTCATTCCTTCCACTGACCAACCAGGTTGTACCCTCTACCTGTCTTCACCTATCCCTACTTCACCACCCTGCCCTCACCACCCCTCTATGTGCAGCTCCCCCCCACACCCACCCCCTAGTCCTGAAGAAAGGTTACACCCGAAACGTCCTGATGCTGCCTGGCTTGTTGTGTTCTTCCAGCCTCTTGCCTGTGTATATTAGATTCCAGCATTTTCAGTTTTTTTGTCTCCCTCCTGCATCCGGCTGCAAAGTCAAGCAACCTCTTCTCTCTGCTGACCAGATTGCAACATGTTTTGTCTGAGATGTTCATTGACTTATAGGGAAGTCTCTAACTTGACCTCAAAATGACTTCCTTTGTTCTCTTTCCACATCAAGATTAAATGAATTCATCTTATATCCAGGTAGGAAGGTTTATTCACTATATTTAATCTCAATTCTGTCATCTTAAAAATAACTGAGCCACTTACAACACAACTGTTTACAATCTTGTACCTTCAACACTTTCTGGTCTTTGGGAGACTGAGACTATTTTATTGCAAACCCAGAGACTGATACCATTGCTTCCAAACAGAAATACCTTCTCAGTAAAAACGATCTCATGTTTCCTTTGATCTTTCACAATGATACCGCCCAGACTTACTGTCAGGCAGACTTCACAATAAGCCATATGACACTCTTCATTTACCTTAAACATAGTACTACTGTCCTAAAATGCAATTTTGCAAACTTTATTGTTGTAACCATCCCCACTAAATATTTTCCTCCAGGCTCAAAAACAGCCAATTACCACTATTTACTGTTGCTTGTCACTTGGCCAATTTTGCATCATGCTGCTCCTGCCTCTTTTACTCCTGGGCTCTAATTTTGCTGACAAGCTTGTTATGTCATACTTTATCAAGTAACATTTTCCCCAGGTTTGTTTGGGTGACTGTACTTGTAGAATGACAGTGACTTTTAGCATCTATTTTATGTGTAAGTTATCAGGAGCTGTGTCTTCGTCTGTGGAAACATACATGAAGACTGGAAAGATGGAAAGTTTTACATATTGTATGGAGTAAACCTAACTACTAAGTTGGAAAAATATGAACAATAAAATGAAAGATGACAATAAGAACATTTCATCAACAAACTTTCAGTTGTTGGATCTGAACAGAGCTGTGTATGGGTTATGCTTGGGCAGGAATTTATGATCAGTGTGCACAGGTGCGTGAAATGGGTAGAAGATTTTGTTGAGCTTCCCTAACAGTGCAAAAGGAAGAAGGAATCTATTGAAATCATTTATATTACCACAAGAAAATTGTTTCATACTATCAGCAGACTTCACAGGACTGCAGGGAAGTGTTTTCCAATCTGCCAGCATCAAAGAAGATCCAAAATCTGAAATTTCTGCAAAGTTAGCCATGAGAAGCAAATGCTGAGAACAAAACTGAGCAGCGTGACCAACCTGAGGTCATTGGCAAATCTTGAACTGAGATTGTGGGGTCAGCAGAACAGGCCACTGAACAGACTGATGCAGCAGATTTGACTTTGATTACAGTTGATGAGCCACCGCAAGTTCAAAAACTCAAGTTCAAAACTTTGAGTTCAATCCTTTTATCTTTCAATAAATAATCAGCAATGACAATGATGATAATACGTAGAGAATTTGGGGTAATGTGCATAGTCTTGGGCTGCATATCTCAGGGAGGATGTACTGGCCCTGGAGTGTGTTCAGAGGAGATTCATGTGAATGGTCCCAGGAATGAAAGGCTTAATATATAAGGAAGGTTTAAGGACTCTGGGTCTATGGAGTTTAGAAGGATGAAGGGGATCTAATTGAAACTTGCAGAATCCTGAATGGCCTGGACAGAGTGGATGTTGGGAAGATGCTTCCATTGGTAGGAGAGACTAGGAGTGGAGATAAGGAGAAACCTCTTCAGCCAGAGAGTGGTGAATCTATGGAATTCATTGCCACAGAAGGCTGTAGAAGCCAGGTAATTGAGTGTATTTAAGACTGAGATGGATAGATTCTTGATTTTCAAGGGATCAAGGGTTACAGGGAATAGGCAGGAGAATGGGGATGAGAAACTTATCAGTCACGATTGAATGGCAGAGCAGACTCAATGGGCCCAATGGCCTAATTTCTGCTCCTATGCCCTATGGTCTTATGTAACAAACACTTCTCCATGATCATGACCAGGGAATGTCAAGCTCATCAGGAAGATATCCACAGAGAGCGAATGAATGAAGATACCTAACCTACTGAATAGGGTGATAATAAGAGCTTACATGCATCAACACAGGTGAATCAGCAGACCAAGAATAATGATTCACCTGAACATAACGGAGATGAGCTACATGCTATTCCATGGAGGCCAGACCAACATCAGAGTTTAGGATAAAGTTATAAACAAGAAACAAGATTTCCTGGTCTGAAAATCCAGGAAACTACAAGGAAAATGTTATTTGTTTTAATGGAGCAGCCATCTTCCATGATTAGGGCTGGTGTGGTAGTGGTAAATGTTTATATAGTTCTGTACCTGAAAGAATATGGGGGAGGTGGTGATTTGGGGCGGTGCGGTGAGAAATGTTGGGGGGAGTGCCGTATAATGTAATAGTTTTTAATTACTAATATTGCAGAATGTATTAGGCTCCACCTGATCTAATGAAGTCCCATTGTGCTGAATGGCAAAAGCGGAAGTTTGGCTCTACAGGGATATGTTGTAATCACTCTGTTCAGGGATGTTATGACACACCCCTGGAGTAGGTGGTCTTGAAATCAGGCCTCCTGCCACTGCATCACAAGAACCCTGTGTTCAACTCTAGATCATGCTGTGTCATCCCTGGTTGCTGATAGGCTTACTCTTAGTTATTATGTCTAACTAACTCACTGCAGCTTTAAGCAATGCATTATATCTTGTTGTTAAGGCAAGTGCCTCTTGCTTCAATCCATTTTTGGTTTAACCTTGACCACTATTGATAAGACATTAGTTAGGACACTTTTGGAATATTGCATGCAATTCTGGTCTCCGTCCTATGAGAAGGATATTGTGAAGCTTGGAAGGGTTCAGAAAAGATTTACAAGGATGTTGCCAGGGTTGGAGGATTTGAACTATGGAGAGAGGTTGAATAGACTGGGGCTGTTTTCCCTGGAGCGTCGTAGGCTGAGGGGGTGACCTTATAGAGATTGATAAAATCATGAGGGGCATGGATATGATAAATAGAAAATGTCACTTCCTGGGGATGGGGGGAGTCCGGAACTAGAGGGCATAGGTTTAGAGTGAGATGGGAAAGATATAAAAGAGACCTGAGGTGCAATTTTCATGCAGAGGGTGGTGAGTGTATGGAATGAGCTGCCAGAGGAAGTGGTGGAGTGCAACATTTAAAAGGCATTGGGATGGTTATATGAATAGGAGGGATGTAGAGGGATATGGGCAAGTGCTGGCAGGTGGGATGAGATTGGATTAGGATATCTGGTCAGCATGGGCAGGTTGGACCAAAGGGTCTGTTTCCGTACCATACATCTCTGTGACTCTATGACCTACTCGAAGTCCATCTCCAACATGTCACTGAAGTACCTGTTGTCTGGAATGGAAGGGTTGAGTTGCAAAAATAGACTGGGATTTATTTTCACTGGAGCATAGGAGGTTGAGGGGTGACCCTATTGAGCTTTGTAAAATCATGAGAGGCATGGATGAGATGACTAGCAAAGGTCTTTTCTTTGCAATTTTTGAGAAGGTTTGTAGCTCAGGTTGAGGTCAAGGTTATAACCTTAACCACTGAGCTGGAAGGTTTATTTTCAGATGTATCATCACCATGCTAGGTAACATCATCAGCGAGCCTCTGGTGAAGCACTGGTGTTCTGTCCTGCTCTCTATTTATGTGTCTTGGTCTGTTACGGTGGGCGATATCATTTCCAGTTCTTTTTCTAGAGGTTGGTAAATGGGATCCAAAGCGATGTGTTTATTTTTGGAGTTCTGATTTGAATGCAGGGCCTCAAGGAATTCCTGTGTTTGTCTTTGGTTAGCCTATCCTCCTTTGTCTGTGTGTAAGGATACTAGTGATAGTTGGTCATGTCTTTTGGTGGCTAGTTGGTGCTCATGTATCCTGGTGGCTAGTTTTCTGCCTGTCTGCCCAATGTAGCGTTTGTTGCAGTCCTTGCAGGGTATTATTGTGAACCTCACACCTAGGAACCATAAGCAGCAAAATAAATATTGGACTGGGGTGTACAAATTTAAAAATCACACAACACCAGCTTATAGTCCAACAGGTTTAATTGGAAGCACACTCGCTTTCGGAGCGTCGCTCCTTCATCCCGTGGTAGTGGTGACCACTACCACCTGATGAAGGAGCAACACTCCGAAAGCTAGTGTGCTTCCAATTAAACCTGTTGGACTATAACCTGGTGTTGTGTGATTTTTATCTCAGCAAAAGAAAAATACCTATACAGCATATTCAAGAACAACAGGTACCCGATACATGCAATTCTGCTGATTCTTAAGCAATAAACCCAAACAAGAAGACACAACATGCCCAGAGAGTCTAGCCACACTACCATGCATCAAAGACTTCTTGGAGCTGACAGCTGGACTACATTGACCCCTTGGCATCATGGTAGTCCATAAACCTACCAACAAACACTGAAACTGCTACTGATGAACCCAAAGGACCATGTACCAACACCAGCAAAGCAAATGTCATTTACAAAATACCTTGCAAGGACTGCAACAAACACTGTGTTGGACAGACAGGTAGGAAACTAGCTACCAGGATACATAAACACAACCTAACCACCAAAAGACTTGACCAGCTATCATTAGTATCCTTACACACAGACAAAGAAGGACACCACTTTAACTAGGACAACACATCCATCCTAGGACAGGCCAAACAGAGACATGAATGGGAGTTTCTTGAGGCCTGACATTCAAACTGGACTCCATAACTAAACAAATCGATTTGGACCCCCTTTACCAACCTCTGAGAAAACAAACCGGAAATGATATCACCTACCATAACAGACCAAGACACTTAAATAGAAAGCAGGACAGAACACTAGTGTTTCATCAGAAGCTCACTGACAATGTTATCTAGCATGGTGATGAAACATCTGAGAACAAACCTACCACCTCACTGAGCAAACTTACAACCTTTAAGGTCTTTTCTCTAAGGTGGGGGATTGCAAAACTAGCAAGCGTATTTTAAGATAACTATAGACATATTTGAAAAGGACATGACAGTCAACTGTTTTACAGAACAACCTCGGTTATCCAAACATCAATTCTCTGAATTTCGGATTATCCAAACAAGATTTCAAGGTCCTATAAAAATGTTATCCGTGATCCGAACAATTGGTTATCCAAACAAAATACTCTGCGCATGTCTCGTTTGCATTATTGAGGTTGTTTTGTGCAAAGTGGTTCATGTGTGAAATGAACTGCCAGAAAAAGTGGAGGATGCAAGTACAGTTAATGTTTGGATAAGTACATGAATAGGAAAGGTTTGGAGGATTATGGGCCAAATGCAGGCAAGTGGGATGAGTTGAACTGAAGGATCTGTCTCTGTGCTGTATGACTCTATGACTCTCTAAATGATCCAAACCTAGGCCAAAGAGGAAAAAGAAAGCCTTAAGAGAGGAAAAGGAGGAATAGATGCAGAGGATGATGTATATTTGTGAAAGGTAACAACGTGTTGGAGGATGGCAGCTTAGCTTGTAAAGATGATGGATTCAAAGTTGGTTTATTGGAGAGAGAGAGAGAGATGATGATAAATAATTTGAAGAGAGAGATACAGAGAGCAAAACATTTACAGTATTGGCTAGCATGGTGGCAAGTGGGAAGTCGGTGATTAGAGTTTGGTACAGAACATGATAAGTAAGGGCAGGAGGAGAGCAAGTGTCTCCTCAAGTCTGAGCGACCAACAAAATGATTGTCGCTGATTTTCAGCCTCACCTGCACCTCCCCAGTTATTTCCCATGTCCCTTAATTCCATGAGAGATTAACAAACTATTTATGGCAGTCTTGAATACATTCAGTAATGGACTGTACATAACCCTTTGGGGTAGACAATTCCAAAGTTTTACAATCAGCTTTGCGAAGAAATTTCTCATTATCGGAGTCAGAATGAATTGATCCTTAATCCTGAGGTTATTAGATTACTTACAGTGTGGAAACAGGCCCTTCGGCCCAACAAGTCCACACCGACCCGCTGAAGCGACAACCCACCCATACCCCTACATATACCCCTTACCTAACACTACGGGCAATTTAACATGGCCAATTCACCTGACCCACACATCTTTGGACTGTTCCCATGTTCTAGATATCCCCCTCCCTGAATACTGGAGGTTATGATGGACTACCCTGAATAAAACGGCAATCACATAGAATCATTGGAAAAACTGTTGCAGCTTGTATGGAGTGCATGAGATAATGCTGAAATGTTGAAACTCACCCAGTGGTGAGGACCCCTGTTTCTCCAATGTCTATTCATCATTTGCAATATGCAAGTCAGGACTGTGATAGAATACCCTCCACTTGCCTGGATGGCTGCAGCTCTAACTACACTCAAGAAGTTCAACAGTGTCACGTTGAAACAGCCTGCTTGATTAGAATCTCATCCAGCAACTTCACTGCCTTCACCTCTGACCCACAGTGACCACAGCGCGTACTGCCCACAATGTGCTTCCCAAAATGAGATTGGGAACCTTGAGTGACTTGCTACCTAAGCCTTGGAGTTATCACAGAGTTATTGCAAGTCCATCTTGCACTAACAGACAGGTCTCCATTTACACAGTAACCCCGTCTTCCGCCTCCCCATCTCCCCCTTGCTTCCGAGAGTTTCCCTCACCTTCTCACAGCTATCATTTCAGAGTTGTGACAAATCTCATGCCTCTCAGTTGGGTGATAGTGGGGAAAATTTGGAAAGCACTGATTCACAAAATGAACCGGTGTAACTCATCAAAGCTCCTTCGACAGCACCTTGTAACTCCACAACCACTACCACCCAGAAGGACAAGGAGATGTAACAGCTGCAGGTTCTCCATCGAGTTACATGCCTTCCTGACTTGGAACGGTATTGCCATCCCTTCACTGTCATTGGGTCAAAACCTCAGAACTCCCTTAATGGTGACACTGTAGGTATCCCTTCACCCCAAGGACTGCAGAAGTTCAAGAAGGCAGCACACCACTACCTCTTTCAGGAAAGTCAAGGATAGACTGTAAATGCTGGCCCAGCCAGGAACACAGAAAAATATATTTTCAATTGACTAGGTATTGTGTTTAGAACCATGGGCAGGTGAATCTCAATGGCTGAGATCCTTGATTGGGGTTTTTAACTTGGGCCAATCAGGGAGCCTTGGCTGACAGATATAATCAGGGCATTTGCCTTAGTGTGGTCGGAAGGTGGGAGGGACAGGGTCTTGCTGGGTCTGTATTGTCTGCACTTTTGTATGTAACAGTATTGTCTAATGTACAAATGTCATTGTCACTGTCTTGTCATATGTGGAACTGGGATTTGAGGTTTGTCCTCATCTCCCTGTAAAATGGTTGAACGGTAGGGTTTTGGGCCTAGCTTTGCTGCTCCTCCCCCTTGTAAAATTGCTGTTTCGTGTGTACAGCTGTAAATGTTTTTTGTAAACTGATTCGTAATTTGTTTAATAAAATAAAAAACAGGTAAAAAAAATAATCAGGACATTGCCTTAGAGTGGCCAGAAGGTGGGAGGGACGGGGGCTTGCTGGGTCTGTATTGTCTGCACTTTTGTATGTATCTGGATTGTCTTATGTATAAAGGTCATTGTTGCTGTTTTTTTTAATTTGAAACTGGGATTTGAGGTTTGTCCTCATCTCCCTGTAAAATGGTTGAACGGTAGAGTTTGGGACCTAGCTTTGCTGCTCCTCCCCCTTGTAAAATTGCTGTTGTATACAGCTGTAAATGTTAACTGTTTTTTGTAAATTGTTTTGTATATTGTTTAATAAAATATTATAATCAGGACATTGCCTCCACCAACACCCTGGAGTTGTTCAGGGAGAGGTGGGCGCCGCAGGGACTGGAGTGCATTATTTCCCCCTCCAACTCTATTTTGATTTAATCCCTGCCCTCCCCTTCACTAAGAAATAAAAATAAATAATCAGGACATTCAGAAGGTCTCCTAAGTCTAGGTCCTGGCCCTGAGCTGGCTGGGCACAGTCCATGTATAGGGCGCATGTAAATAAAGGGTGACTTGGTCACATGACACCAGCCATTGTGCAGTTATTTCACTAGGACAGACTAAAATCTGTTCAGAAAAGTCCAATCTTGTCAGGTTTCCACAAGCTCTTGGTTGAGTGCAAATGTGTATATGTTGGGTGAATCCAAAATTGATCACTTGTACATGCAATATTCTCAGTGATTGAATAACCCCAGCAACAATCTGATGTCAAAAATGATGAATGACCTGTTGGTCATTTACTGGTGGCCTGGTAGCTTGAATGTAGAAAAAATCTGCATCCTTAAAAAGTGAGGGAGGGGGACATTGTGTGGACAAAATAAGTGATACACCGCCAGTGTGCACATATGCTATTTCAACAGTGTGTCAAGGTTTACATTCATTACCTTTAGCGTTTAGTAATGCTGCCTCACAGCACCAGTGACCCAAGTTTGATTCCAGCCTCAGGCGACTATCTGTATAGAGTTTGAACATTCTCCCCATGTCTACGTGTTTTCCCTGGACGCTCCGGTTTCGTCTCACAGTCCAAATGTGCAGGTTAGGTGGATTGGCCATGCTAAATTGTCCATAGTGTCCAGGATGTGTAAGCTAGGTGGATTAGCCATAGGAAATGCAGGGTCACAGGAGTAAAGTGGGTGTGGGTGGGATGCTCTTCAGGGTGGACTTGATGGGCCAAATGGCTTTTTTCCACACTGTAGGAATTCTATGATCCTTGTCTGCCAAGATTGTCAGCAAGGAAGTACATGACATGGGTTTCCCAATGGTACTTGACTAGCAATTCAGATGTTGTAAGTTTAAATCCCATCATGGCAAATTGTGCAATTAAATAATTATGGCTAGTTATGGACTGAACAATTACAGTAGAAGTTACTGGATTGTGGGAAAAGCCCACATGATTCTCTAATGTCCTTAAGTGATGCTTGCCCAATATTACATTGTCCTTCAATGCCTAAGGATAGTACTAAACATTGCCATATTCCAAAAACAAATGGGATTTTAAAAGTGAACTTCCTGAAACAGATAATGGTTGCAATAAAAACTGGGAAGCTGGTCACTCATGCACACATGTATTTTCAGAAGGAAAGATAGAACCAAAAGAAAATAAAAGAAAATAATTCAACAGATGTTTCATGCTCATGTCTTGTGCTTGTGTTAACTATCAGAATGAGCATGAAACATCTGTTGAATTAATGCATTTATTTGCCATAGAAATGATTAAAATGAAAGTGCTATTCTAGCAAACCAGTGCAATGCAAGACACTGGGTGAAATTGTCTAAAACTGAACAATATTGTTAAAAAATGGCAAATTTTTTAATTACAAATTGGCTTTCATCCATGATATTTTTGCACTTTAGGAGTGCTGTACATAACCACACATAAGTATTTACATTCAAATCCTGTTGTTCAGAAATGCTTTGGGAAATAAAATTCTGACTTGAACCACTTGGGAGAACACTTGCCTTTGAGAGCTTTTCCTTTTCAATGGACGTCTGGTGAAGTGAAACATAACTTTTTTTTTGAATAGCCATACTGTAATCTATTGAAGTGGTACCTGGATTTGATCCAACTACATTTCTGGACACTGCTTCTCAGGTTTATTCTCCTTACTGAGCAGCCCTCTAGATGGAAGGCTGAGGAAAGAAGCAGCCTAAGGGTTTCTAAAGTATGCAAACAGTGTCACTGGAAATAGTTTTTGTAAGTCAAAACCTTAATAGCATCCACATTTCCCCCCTCAGGTGAACTTTGGCTGAGTGTAGAAAATAGAAAACAACACCTTGCGTAAGAACTTGATGTTCTCAAACAGTTCAAATGCAATTATCTTGGCTGCAAAACATTAGGGTTGAGGGACATGTTGGCCAGACTCCATGATAAGAGAAGCTGTATGTAGAAGGAAGAGTTGACCATCCCCTTCCTCCCCACTGTGGGACCTATTTTGTTATTCAGTTGCGTGGTATCTAATCTGTACCTCAAATTTGCTTCCCCATCTTTGTTTCATATCTCTTGATACCTTTAGTTAATGAAATTGTTTTAGCTGAATTCTGCACATATTAAAGGTGACACAGTGGTTAGCACTGCTGCCTCACAACGCCAGAGACTTGGGTTCAATTCCTGCCTCAGGCAACTGCCTGTGTGGAGTTTGCACATTCTCCCCATGTTTATGTGGGTTTTCTCCGGTTTCCTGCCACACTCCAAAAATGTGCACTGGCCGTGCTAAATCACCTGTAGTGTTAGGTGAAGGGGTAAATATAGGCGAATGGATCTGGGTGGGTTGATCTTCAGAGGGTAGGTGTGGACTTGTTGAACCGAAGGGCCAGTTTCCATGCTGTAGATAATCTAAACTCAGTATGCCCAGCTTTTTGGGGAAGAGGATTGCAGAATTATTTTGTGCTCATCTTGAAAAACATTTACCACTTAATTTCTGAACATCATGATTAATTTTTCAGAGTTGCTACTGAATTTGCCTCTATGATGCTTTCAAGAAGTGCATTCCAGTTTATGGCTCATGTAGCAGAAAGTATTTCCATATGTTGCCTTCAGATCTGTCATCGAACAACTTAAATCCATGTTCTTACCAACTCGACTGCTACTGGAAAGAATTTCTTTAGTTTATCCTCACCAAAATCGTACATGATTTTTAAACACACCTCTGTCAAACTCCTCTTGAGCTTCTCTCTGCTGTAAGGAAAACAGTTTCTCCAGCCTCTCCACATCACTGAAGTTTCCATCCTTGGTATCATTTCATTAAAACTCTTCTATGGGTCTTGACACACACTTAAGTGCCAAGAATTAATCATTACACTCAAAATGAGGCCAGACCAGTTTAAATCATTTCATGGAATCTGATCAATGCAGTTGAGGACAATATTTGTTATCCATCTCTAATTGCTTTTGAACTGAATGGCTTGCTAGGCCATTTCAAAGGGTAGTTAAGAGTGAACTACATTGCCTTGTCACCTGAAGGCCAACTGAGGTCCTTAAGTGATCACTTAAGGATTCTCCCTCATTCATGAGCACTCTTTCCAAACTAGGGACCGAACATCAGGTAGTGGAATAAATCACAGGAATCCAAATCCTCTCCTTGTTTCTAATATCTGCTTCTCATCTGTGACAGCTCCAGCCCAACAGCTCATCTCATTACCCAATCAAGCCATATTGCAAGTGGTCACTATTCCCAGTGGCACTGTTGGTACTGGAGAACTGCCAGCATCTGGTCAACAGCTGTCAAGCACAGGACCTCTGCCATGCTAGGGGTTTTATCAGTTTGGGGGAGTGATACTGTCTGTGGAAGTGCCCAGTTAGAATGAAGTAGCATCGGGCCTCCCAGAGAAAAGTGATGTGGGGCTTCTTTTGGTTCTTCAGCTAATGGGTAAGATGGCTTTCATCTCATATTAAAGCCTGGTCAACATATGGAAATGATATCATTGGCGTCAGCAGACTGATGTAAAGGGAAGGAAAACTGGTCAATGCGCATGTTGGCTACATCTTCGGTTTTTAGACATGACAAGTGTTGAGTATAAAGATCTTGGGGTCATTTAGAGGACTATTTAAGTTGCAGACAAGACATTTCGCTGGCTCTCGGGCAGAGTTGATGGAAGCAGTCTGGTGATTTGCTGGAAGTAGTTGGAGGTTGAGTGAACTCAAAGGCTTAGAGAATTACATATACTTGTAATTCTTGAATATCCTTGAATTACAGCGAAGGCTGCCCAGGAAGTTTGTGTTTAAGTGGGTGAGATCTAAACCTGAGACCCTACGCCATAAGGCCTCCTTCCCGCCCACCTCCTCTAAGAGTCTGTAAACTCAGTAAGTTTTCAGGATTTCTCATTTTCTTGTGGTTCTGTTCGCCGAGCTGGGAGTTTTTGTTGCAAACATTTCATCCCCTTTCTAGGTGACATCCTCAGTGCTTGGGAGCCTCCTGTGAAACGCTTCTGTTATGTTTCCTTCGGCATTTATAGTGGCTTGTCTCTGCCGCTTCCGGTTGTCAGTTGCTGTCCGCTGCAGTGGCCAGTATATTGGGTCCAGGTTGATGTGTTTGTTGATAGAATCAGTGGATGAGTGCCTTGCCTCTAGGAATTCCCTGGCTGTTCTCTGCCAAACATTTGCAACAAAAACTCCCAACTCAGCGAACAAAACCACAACAGCGAGCACCCGAGCTACAAATCTTCTCCCAAACTTTGAACTTCTCATTTTTTTTCCTTTTCTTCTCTTCCTTGTTTAGTCCTGCGTGGGCTTTCAGATTAGCGGGATATGGCTGATAGAGCAATTGCATGTTCCTCCGGCAGAATGGGGCTGTGACAGACATGACACATGTCTCTGCCGACCACGTCTGCAAGAAGTGCACCCAACCCCAGCTCCCTGAAAACTAAGTTAGGGAGCTGAAGCTGGATGAACTGCGGATCATCCGGGAGGCTGAGAGAGAAATTGAGAGGATGTACAGGGAGGTGGTCACTCCTCAGACACAGGATAAGGACAGCTGGGTTACAGTTGGGGAGGAAAGGGAACCAACAGATAGAGCAGGGATTCCCTGTGACCATTCCCCTCACCAATAAGTATACCACTTTGGATGCTGCTGGTGGGGACAGCCTACCAGGGAAAGCCTTAGTTGTCAGTTCTCTGGCACTGAGCCTGGCACTGAGGTTCAGAAGGGAAGAGGGGTGGGGGGAGAATAGAAAGGTGCTAGTGGTAGGGGACTCAATAGTCAGACAGATTGACAGGAGATTTTGTGGTCAGGAACAGGACTCCCAGAAGGTATGTTGCATCCCCGGTGCCAGGGTCTGGGATGCTGCCGATTGGGTTTACAGGATTTGGAAGGGGGAGGGTGAGCAGCCAGAAATTGTGGTGCATATTGGCACCAGTGATATGGCCAGGAAATAGATTGAAGATCTGAAAAGTGACTACACAGAGCTAGGTTGGAAGCTGAAGAGCAGGACGAGTAGAGTAGTGATCTCAGGTTTTCTACCAGTGCCATGAGACAGTGAGGTGAGGAACAGTCAGCGAGTGCAGCTTAGCATGTGGCTGCAAGGCTGGTGTAGGAGGGAGGGCTTCAGATACCTAGACCATTGGGCTTGCTTCTAGGGAAGGTGGGACCTGTACAAGAAGGATGGGTTGCACCTGAATTGGAGAGGCACAAATGTCCCGGGTGGGAAATTTGTTAGTGTGGTTCGGGAGCATTTAAACTAGTTAGGCAGGGGAGTGGGAACCAGGGCTACATATCTGAGAGGGGGCTAGTTGGAGATGGGACAGTGACAGGATGTAGTGAATCTATTGGGAAGGCTTTTTACGTGATGAAACAAAGGGATCGGTTAAAGTGTGTCTGCTTTAATTCAAGGAGTGTCAGAAATAAGAGTGATGAACTTAGAGCATGGATTAGTACTTGGGACTATGATGTTGTGACCATAACAGAGATATGGGTTTCACAGGGGCAGGAATGGTTACTAGATGTTCCAGGGTTTAGAACATTTAAAAAGAACAGGAGGGATGGAAGAAGAGGAGAAGTGTGTAGCATTGCTAATCAGAGAGTGCATCACAGCTACAGAAACGAAGGTTGTTGAGGAACGTTTGTCTCCTGAGTCAGTATGGGTGGAAGTTAGGAATAACAAGGGAGCAGCCACCTCATTGGGGGTTTTCTACAGACCTCCTAATAGCAGTAGAGAGATTGAAAGTTTGGAAAGATGCAGATGGAGCAGGGTTGTTGTTATGGGTGACTTCAACCGTCCCAATATTGACTGGAACCTGCTCAATGCAGATGGTTTGGATGGAGCCATTCTTGCCAGACATGTTCAGGAGGGTTTCCTTACTCAGTATGTAGACAGACCAAAGAAGGGAGAGGCCATTTTAGATTTGGTGCTTGACAATGAGTCAGGGCAGGTGTTCGATCTCGCGGTGGGAAAACACCTTTTTGGAGAGGGAAAGGAGCAGTTACCAAGGGAAGATATTTAATTGGGGAAAAGGAAATTGTGACACTATCAGATTGGTTAGGAAAAAGAAGGAAGCAGATATAAGGTATAGACAGGATAGATCGAGTGTATTCTTAGAAGAGTATAAAGGCAGTAGGAATATACTTAAGAGAGAAATCAGGAAGGCAAAAAGGGGACATGAGATAGCTTGGCAAATAGAATTAAGGTGAATCCAAAGAGTTTTTACAAAAGGGTAACTAGGGAGAGAATAAGGCCCCTCAAAGATCAGCAAGGTGGCCTTTGTGTGGAACCGCAGAAAATGGGGTAGATACTAAACGGGTATTTTGCATCAGTATTTACTGTGGAAAAGGATATGGAAGATATAGACTGTAGGGAAATAGAAGGGGGCACCTTGCAAGTGGAGGAAGTGCTGGATGTCTTGAAACACAAAGGTGGACAATTCCCTAGGACCTGATCAGATGTACCCAGAACTCTGTGGGAAGCTAGGGCAGTGATTGCTAGGCCTCTTGCTGAGATATTTGTATCATCAATGGTCACAAGTGAGGTGCCGGAAGACTGGAGGTTGGCAAATGTGGTGCCACTGTTTAAGAAGGATGGTAAGGACAAGCCAGGGAACTATAGACCAGGGAGTCTGAGGTCAGTGGTGGACAAGTTGTTGGAGGGAATCCTGAGGGACAGGATGTACATGTATTTGGAAAGGCAAGGACTGATTAGGGATAGTCATCATGGCTTTGTGCATGGGAAATCATGTCTCACAAATTTGATTTTTAAAGAAGTAACAAAGAGGATTGATGAGGGCAGAGTGGTAGATGTGGACTTCAGTAAGGCATTCGACAAGGTTCTCAATGGGAAACTGGTTGGATCTCACAGAATACAGGGAGAACTAGCCATTTGGATACAGAACTGGCTCAAAGGTAGAAGACAGAAGGTGGTGGTGGAGGATTGTTTTTCAGACTGGAGGCCTGTGACTAGTAGAGTGCCACAAGGATCGGTGCTGGGTCCACTACTTTTCATCATTTATACACATGATGTAAATATGAGCATAAGAGGCACAGTTAGTAAGTTTGCGGATGTCACTAAAATTTGAGGTGTAATGGACTACAAAGAAGGTTACCTCAGATAACAACAGGATCTTGACCAGATGGGCCAATGGGCTGAGAAGTTGTAGATGGCGTTTAATTCAGATAAATGTGAAGTGCTGCATTTTGGGAAAACAAATCTTAGCAGGACTTATACACTTAACGGTAAGGTCCTAGGGAGTGTTGCTGAACAAAGAGACCTTGGAGTGCAGGTTCATAGCTCCTTGAAAGTAGAGTCACAGGTAGATAGGATAGTGAAGAAGGCATTTGGTATGCTTTCCTTTATTGGTCAGAGTACTGAGTACAGGAGTTGAGAGGTCATGTTGCGGCTGTACAGGACATTGGTTAGGCCACTGTTGGAATATTGCGTGCAATTCTGATCTCCTTTGTATCGGAAAGATGTTGTGAAACTTGAAAGGGTTTAGAAAAGATTTACAAGGATGTTGAAGGATTTGGGGTGACTTTATAGTGGTTTACAAAATTATGAGGGGCATGGATAGGGTAAGTAGACAAAGTCTTTTCCCTGGGGTCGGGGAGTGCAGAACTAGAGGGCATAGGTTTTGAGTGAGAGGGGAAAGATATAAAAGTGACCTCAGGGGCAACTTTTTCGCACAGAGGGTGGTATGTGTATGGAATGAGCTGCCAGAGGAAGTGGTGGAGTCTCCTACAATTGCAACATTTAAAAAGGCATTTGGATGGGTATATAAATAAGAAGGGTTTGGAGGGATATGGGCTGGGTGCTGGCAGGTGGGACTAGATTAGGTTGGGATATCTGGTCAGCATGGACGGGTTGGACCAAAAGGCCTGTTTCCACGCTGTACATTTCTGTGACTCTATGAGTCGGGAAGTAGAGATTGGGAGCAATTGTTCCACAGAAAGGGCGCAGCAGACATGTGGAGACTATTTAAGGAGCAATTGTTGCGAGTGATGCACGAATTTGTTCCTCTGAGACAGGCAAAAAGGGGAAAGATTAAGGAGCCTTGGATGACAAGAACAGAGGAGCTTCTCGTCAAAAGGAAGAAGGCAGCTGACATAACGTGGAGGAAGCAAGGATCTAGCACAGCATTGGAGAATCACAGGCTTACTAGAAAAGAGCTCAGAAATGGACTGAGGAGATCCAGGAGGGGGCACGAAAAAGGCTTGGCAAGAAGGATTCGGGAGAACCCAAAGGCATTTTACTTGCACGTGAGGAATAAGAGAATGAGCAGGGAGAAGGTAGGGCTGGTCAGGGATAGCGTAGGGAACTTGTGTGTGTAGTCTGAGCAGGTAGGGGAAGCCCTAAGTTAGTTTCTTGCTTTGGTTTTCACTAAGGAAAGGGACCTTGTTGCGAATAAGAACTTTAAGGAGCTGGGAAGCAGGCATGAACAGATCAAGATTGATAAAGTTGATGTGCTGGAAATTTTAGCAAACATTAAGATTGTTAAGTCCTCAGGGCCAGACCAAATTTATCTTAAGTTTCTCTGGGAAATGAGAAAGGAGGTTGTTAAGTCACTGGCAAAGATCTTTGCTTCCTCACTCTCCACAGGAGTAGTACCGGACGATTGGAGAGAGGCAAATGTTGTTCCTCTTTTCAAGAAGGGTAATAGGGAAATCTCTGGCAATTATAGACCAGTCAGTCTTACGCCTGTGGTTAGTTTGGTTTTGGAAAGAAGGATAAGATTTATGACGATTTGAAAAAGCATTGAGTGATTAAAGGCAGTCAGCATGGCTTTGTATGGGGTAGGTCCTGCCTCACAAATCTTATTGAGTTCTTTGAGGAGGTGACCAGACAAGTCGACAAAGGTCGAGCAGGGCATGTGGTGTATATGGGCTTCAACAAGCATTTGATAAGATTCCCCATGGTAGACTCATTCATAAAGTCAGGAGGTATGGGCTACAGAGAGATTTGGTTATCTGGATTCAGAATTGGTTGACTGAAGGAAGACAGAGAATGATTGTAGATAGAAGGAGGTCAGTGGTGAGTGGTGTTCTTGGGCCTTTGCTCTTTGTAATTTTAATTAATGACTTGGATGAGGAGGTTGAGGAGTGGCTTTGTAAATTTGCCAATGACACAAAGGTTGGAGGTGCCATTGATAGTATTGAATACTATTGCAGGCTGCAGTGTGACATAGACAAGATGCAGAACTGGGCTGAGAAATGGTAGATAGAGTTCAACCTGGATAAATGCGAAGTGATGCATTTTGGAAGGTCGAACTTGAATGCTGAATATAGGATTAAAGACAGGATTCTTGGCAATGTGCAGGAACGGGGGGATCGTGGTGTTCAAGTGCATAGATCCCTCAAAGTTGCCACCCAAGTGGATAGGGTTGTTAAGAAAGCATACGGTGTTTTGGCTTTCATTAACAGGGGGATCGGGTTTAAGAGCCACGAGGTTTTGCTCTAGCTCTACAAGGTCCTGGTGAGACCACACTTGGAATATTGTGTCCAGTTTTGGTTGCCCTATTTTAGGGAAGATACAGAGGCTTTGGAGAGGGTACAAAGAAGGTTTACCAGGATGCTGCCTGGACTGGAGGGCTTGTCTTACGAAGAGAGGTTGACTAAGCTCGGCCTTTTCTCTCTGGAGAGAAGGAGGAGAGAAGTGACCTGATCGAGGTATACAAGGTAATGAGGGGCTTGGATGGAGTCAATAGCCAGAGACTTTTCCCCAAGGCAGGTTTAACTGGCACGAAGACTCATAGTTTTAAGATACTAGGTGGAAGATATAGAGGAGATGTCAGGGATAGGTTCTTTACCAGAGAGTTGTGGATGCATGGAATGCATTGCCAGTGGAGATGGTAGAAGCAGACATTAGGAATATTTAAGCGACTGCTGGACATGCACATGGATAGTAGTGAGTTGAGCGGTGCGTAGGTTAGGTTCTTTTGTTTTAGATTAGGCATAATCCTCAGCACAACATCATGGGCCAAAGAGCCTGTTCTGTGCTGTATGCTTCTATGTTGAATGCACTATGTTCTATGTTGACTGGGATAGTAGTTTTAGTACCATTTGCTCTGCAGGAAACTGTGCAAGGAAGAAGGAGAGCGAAAGCTATCTTAACAGGGAGTATACCTTGGACAGAGAGTATTAAAGTCAAAAATCATTGGAGGATGTAACAAGAGGCTACGTCATTGGAATGTTTAAATTGACAAAGGTGGCCTGTAAGGTGAATTTTTAAATAGTTTTTGTGATAGTTTCCTGGAGAAAGACATCATGGAATCAATTAGGTATGGGGCTATTTTTAGATCTAGCATTGTGTAATGAGACAGAGTTAATGAGTAAGCTTACAGCTAAAGTTCTGATCAGAATTAGTAATCATAATAAAATTGAATTCCACTTTAAAGTGACATATTTGAGTCCCAAGCAAAAGACTTAAACAAAGACATTAAAAAAAAGGGAATGCTGTCTAAGGTTGATGAGGCAAAAAAGAGGTGGGAAACATTTAAAGAAGCAATTTGAAATGTTCAACAAAAATGTATTCAGTTGAAATGTGCAAAGTCAGCAAGTAAAATCCAATTGCAGCTTATGAAGGATGTTGAGGATAATAAGTTAAGAGAAGAAGTCTCTCATGTTTAAAGGACCAGCAGTAAACCCGAGAACTGGTAGTGTTTTAGGAACAAGTGCTAGACTGAGGGTAGGTTCTTCACACCCAAAGAGAGAAACCAAAAGAGAATATGCTGGAAAATCTCAGTAGGTCTGGCAACATCTGTAAGGAAAGAAAAGAGCTGACATTTCGAGTCTAACTGACCCTTTGTCAAAGCTCTGCAGTAATTTGCTTTTATCGTAGGTTCTTCACATGCTAGTGTAAATGTCCTAGTAAGCCTGCCCTCCCATGGTTGCACTTTCCACCCTTCAATTTTTCAGTAGATGAGCTTTCACTTGTTCAGAGGTTGGAAACTCTGCAGTCTTGGTAGTAGTGCAAGAGGCCTGCAAGGAAGAGCGGCCATGAATGCTTTGGAAGTGAGGTATGACTGAGATCTCATCGGGGATGGGCCAGCAAGCCAGGTGAGTGTGAGTGTGTGAGTATATAGGGTGCGGAGTGATGGAGAATTCAGGATTAAAAAATTGTAATTGTCACTGGAGAATCAGAAAAAAGTTTATCCATTATATCTGAGTGATGATAAGGTGAGGCCTATAATTGGATATTATTTGTTAATGGATATTAAAGTTGGAAAACAAGGAGTAGAAGAATCAGTGAGAGATTGAAAGAAACAAAATGGTTTAAAACAGGAAGCGGTCAGCGTTTGTAAATTGTCATTTTCTTTCAGACTGGATGTTGTAGAAAGTGGTGTTTTGTTTTTGTCCAGGAACAGTCTTTTTGATTTCTATAAATGTTTTTGATTTTGGACATCAGAGTAAAATTTCAAAATTTTCCAATGATACCAAACTTAGAAGAATGGAACATAGTGAGAGTGATACAAATCATGTGTGACAGGACATGGATAGACAGAGAATTAGGCAGCTCCGTGACAAGTACAATTTAATATAGGAAAAGGTGAGATAATGCATTTTGGCAGAAAAGATAGAACGGAGAAGGTAGTGTGCATGAACAGAGGGTCCTTGTAATTGTATGTGCATGGATGTAAGTTTGGACTGAGCTGGAAGGTTCATTTTCAGACGTTTCATCACCATACTAGGTAACGTCAATAGTGAGCCTCCAGATGAAGCACTGGTGTCATGGCCCACTTTCTATTGATGTGTTTGGGTTTCCTTGGGTTGGCGACATCATTTCCGGTGGTGATGTCATTTCTTGTATGTGCATAGATCTTTGAAGATGGCAGGACATATTGGGAATGTGGCTAGCAAGGTGCATGAGAACTTAGGCATTGTGTACAAAAACTAGGAAGCTATGGAGGACTTCCAAAGGTTCACCTACAACTAGAGTATCACATCCAATTCCAGTCACCACAATTTAGGGAAACTGTGAGGATCCTGGGGAGGACTTTGATAATACTTGATAGAATAGTTCCAGGGATTTTATCTGCAAATTTAGTTAGGAGAAACTGCAATTATTCTGCTTGGAGCAAGTGATTGAGGAGAAAGTTGATAGAGGTCAACAAGATTATGCAAGTAAACTTAAAAAAAATGCTGTTCCTATTGGCTGAGACAAGGACTAAGGGCGACTTAAGATTTTGGGGAAGAGATGCACAGGATGTGAGGAAGAATTTTTTATATAGTGAGTGTTAACAATGGGGAACTCACTGACAGACAGGGCTGGTAGAAGTCAGAATGATTAATGATCTGAACAGAAAATTGGATGGGAATTTAGAGGGAATAAACTTGCAGCAGTACAAGAATGGGACTGACTGAACTGCTTTGTTGAGAGCTGACATGGACCCAATGAACCAAATAGCCTCCTCCTTTGTCTTGTGTATCTTTGTTGCATTTGTCCTGAGCAAGTATGCCCTTCTTTGGTAAGGAAACCAAAAAGGCTCATGTCAGACAGAATCAGCCATTTTCATTGGGTGTCTTGTTTGCTTGCTCAACAGCCAACTGCACTGACTTCAGGGGTAAGCGTGCCATATCATTTTCCAATTAGAAGGTCCATCAGTGCCTTTGTCTGAAAGCAAGTCCTCAAGAGCAGATGTCCTGTCACAGTACTGCCGAGGAGGCTGTAGCTGCTGTTGAAAGGATGGCTAAGATTGCTAGGACCATGGTGTGAGGTGAGTGATTTGTGGGGGTTGGGGTTAGGGTTGCTGAGCTGGTGGGAGGTGGGGGGTGTGGGGTGGGGAGGGAGTGGTCCTTGGGAGAAGAAGTCAGGGAGGTTGCAGCAAGGTTAATGGAGAGTCTCAAATGTAACAATTGGCTGTGAAACAAATAGATGGAGCTGCGTCGCTATGTTACACAACGAATTTGAATTTGGCCAATTAGTTTAAATTATGCCCCAAAATCGCAAAATCCAATTGATGTTGAATTCTGCCATATTATCTGCAGACCCTCTCTCTGAAAGGTACCTGTTCATATGAAATCTGTGCAGCAGAAGACTGAAGAAAAGACGACCCAGGACATTCTACTGAGGAAATTACAAAGTAGAGAAGACGATACTGAGGAGAATCGACCCAGCTGACTGGTTTTGAATTTTTTTTGTTAATAGGGTGTTTTATTGGATCAGTGTATTGTTGTAGAGTGGGATAAATTGATCAGGCAAAATAGGATTATAGTGTAGATAGTTGTTCAATTTTTTTTGGAGTTAAAGAATAAATTGGTAATTTTTTCTTTGAATAGTGGGGTTTGGTAGTTCTTTGTCACTCATACTTGAACAGATTAAGAAGTGAGGTGAGCTTTTCTGTGTGTCTGGTTTAAATTAGCAGAAGGGTTTAACCCCGTATTGTAACAGTTTGGGGGCTTAGGTCCACGATTTTGAACAGGTTTTGACAGATCCAGTCTGAGATTTGGACAGGTTTGGGATACAAAAAATGCCCAGTAGATTTAAACCTGTGCAAGTTAGTGTCCTAGATCTTTAAATAAACTGGAGGTAAGACAATTTGTTTAATTTCAGTGATTTGTGGTTTGTTAAATTAAAAGTGAGAGAAATGACTCTAAAAATTGCTAAAGTGGTTCTGGGGTTTGAAGGTGATTCCCAAATTTGCCAAGAAAATTCAGAAAGTAAAGAAAATACCACACTCTTAGAATTAGCAGAGAGGTTAGAATTGGGTTTAACCAAGAACAAAAATAAAGTGGAAATTGTAAGGGAATTACTCAGACATTTAGGTGTGTCAGAGAAACAGACAAGTGCAGTAGAGTTAGAAAAACTTAAATTACAATTGAGGAAAATGGATTTATAAGGTAAACAAAGAGAGAGGAGAGAGGAAACAGAAAGAGAAAGAAGGTACTTAGTTGAGCAAAGAGAGAGAAGAAAGAGAGAGAGAAAAATAAAGAATTTGATCTTGAGAAGTTGACTTAGCAAAGTCAAGTTAACAAGATGGAGATTAAAAGAGAAGGCAGTGATATATACAAATATGTCAAAACTCTGCCACATTTTGATGAGAAAGATGTTGAAGCCGCCTTTATTTCATTTGAAAACTTGGCTAGGCAGTTGGAGTGGTCTGAGGACTTGTGCGTATTGCTAGTTCAGACTAAACAGGAAGGCAGAGCTAGTGAGGTATTCACCATGCTGTCAGGTGAGGGGTCAAGAGATTATGAAGAGATCAAACAGGCTATTTTAAGTGCTTATGAATTGGAGGCAGAGAATATTCCTGAGGATTATTATCTGAAAGAATTCTAAAATGAAAATGGAGACCATGGCAGGTTAGTGCAGAGGAGAAATGGGCCGAAATGCACCAGATTGTGCTGTCAGTAACATACAGACAGAAGGTGTTACAGGTAGCACATGAACTACCTGAAGGAGGTCACCTACAGGTACGAAAGACTTAGGCTCAGGTACAAAAACATTTCAATTGGCCTGGAATGGACAAGGATGTGGTTTACCTTTGCTGTACGTGTCATATATGCCAAATGGCCAGTAATCCACAGGCAGTAATAAAACCAGCAACTTTGTTTCCAATCCTGTATTTGAAGAACCTTTCGCGTGTGTTATCATTGATTGTGTAGGTCTCCTCCTGGAAGAGGGAAAGAACTGGAGAACGAGTGTTATTTCCTGCCCAGCAGAGTGAGGAATCAAATCCAGATGTTTTGGAATTTGATGTGCCTCAAAATATGTTAAACAATGAAGACGTCCTTGAGGAGTGGGATAGGTTAGTAAGCTATCTGTCTCAGGAGCAAAGAACACAGTTGAAAGGTTTGTTATAGCAGTATGAAGACATATGTTGGAATAAGATGGGGAGATATAGGGAATACTGTTCCGATAAAACCACATCCCTATCAGTTTAATCTTTTCAAAGCCAGACAGATCCAGAAGGAAGTGGAGACCATAATCAATGAAGGTATCATTGAACTAAGTTAGAGCGAGTGGAGTTCGCCGATCGTCTTAGTTCCCAAACTGGATGGAATTCAAGAATTTACATGGATTATCGGAAGGTCAATGCTGTAATAAAGTCAGACTCCTACCTGATAACCAAGATTTGAGGACTGTATCAAGGAATTTGCAGAAAGCCAGTTCCAACCTGATCCCGTATCACAAAATTGGACTTACTGCGTGGTTATTGGCAGGTACATTTATTAGAGAAGGCAAAAGAAATTTCTGCATTTGTAACCCCAAATGGACTGGATCAATTCAAAGTGATGTCCTTTGGAATGAAGAACTCAACTGTCACATTCCAAAGGCTCATGAATAGAGTTGTGGATGGAGTTAGCAAACCATACAGTCTATTTGGACAATGTAGTGATCTTTAGTAAGTCCTGGGAAGATCACGTGGTACAGTTATCAGAGCTCTTTGACCAATTAAGAAAAGCAAAACTGGTAATAAATGTAAAGAAAACTGAATTTGCGAAAGCAGAGGTGACGTTCTTGGGACACAACACCGGTCATGACAGGTTGACCACAAGGAACACAAAGTCAAAGGCCATTGAGAAGTTTCCATGACCAACTTCGAAGAAAGAGATGCTTCAATTCTTGGGACTAAGCAGATTCTATTGGAATTTTGTTCCAAAGCTCAGCAGTGTTGTGGCACCATTAACAGACATGCTGAAGAAGAACATACAATTTTGGTGGACAGAACAATGCCAGGAGGTATTTGACAATTTAAAAGCGATATTAACCACCGTACCAGTTTTAGCTACACCAAACCTTTTGAAACTCTTCAAAGTTGCAATCGATGCTAGTGACACAGGAGTTGGAGCTGTACTGCGACAGGAAGATGATGATGGCATTGAACTGCCAGTTGGTTACTTTTCAGAGAAACTCAACACTTAGCAGAGAAGATACTCTACAATTGAAAAAGAACTTTTGAGTTTGGATATTGAGTTTGGTAATGGCTTTACAACATTTTAATGGTTATGTCATGAACAATGTGTCAGAGACATTTGGGTACACACATCATAATTCTCTTACATTCTTAGAACGTTTTAAAAACAAGAATATGAGACTATTTCATTGGAGTCTTAAGTTACAGACTTTTAATTTACAAATCGTATATGTCACAGATTGTAAGAATGTAATAGCAGGTGCGTTATTGTGGATTTAACTGATGATGTAGAGATGAGATTGGTATCTATTCAACAATATATATACGCGCGAAGAAGTTAATATGAACTTAGATTAAAGTTCATACATGATATGTATGTCATGGTAAAGTAGTTAAGGAATAGAAAAAAAATGAAGCCATCTTTTCATTATGATGGTTCAGTAGGTGTGTACTGTACCTTTAAGAGAGTGTGAAAGCTGGTAAGGACTGAACAAGCACAGAGTGTGCTGAAAAATTTAAAAATGCAACATCTGGCTGTGAAACAAATAGATGAGCTGTGTTGTTATGTTACACAACAAATTTGAATTTGGCCAATCAATTTAAATTATGAATTGAATTCAATTTATTGTCATGTGTACCGAGGCGCAGTGAAAAGCTTTGTCTTGTGAGCAATACAGGCAGATCACAGAGTTGAGTAGCATCGATAACTAAATAATAGGTAAACAGCAGCAAAAACAAAAACACAGGTACAGATGAATGCTAAGAGTTTGTGAGTCCATTCAGTATTCTAACAACTGTAGGGTAGAAACTGTTTCGAAATTGGTGGTGCATGTGTTCAGGCTTTTGTACCTTCTCCCCAGTGGTAGAGGTTGTAGCAAAGCATTGCTAGGATTGGATGGATCTTTGAGAATGCTGGCAGCCTTTCCTTGACAGCGGACCTGGTGGATGCATTCGATAGATGGGAGGTTGGTCTTTGTGATTGTCTGGGCCGAGTTCACCACTCTCTGTAACCATCTCTGATCTTGAATGGTACAGTTGCCATACCCGGTAGTGATACATCCAAACAGAATGCTATTGATGGCACACCTATAAACGTTGGCAAGGGTATTTACCGTCATGCCAAATTTCCTCAGCTGCCTGAGGAAGAAGAAGTGTTGTTGGGTCTTTTTAACCAGTGCATCTACATGAAGAGTCCAAGAAAGCTTTTTGTGGATGACCACTCCCAGGAGCTTGACACTCTCCACTTGTTCCATCTCTGTGCTGTTAATGTGTAGGGGGCATGAGTAACATTCTGCTGAAAGTCAATAATGAGTTCCTTGGTTTTGCCAGTATTCAGAGCTAGGTTGTTCTCAGTGCATCATTTTTCCAGGTCTTCCACCTCCCGTCTATAGTCTGTTTCGTTGCCATCTGAGATTCGACTGATTATGGTGGTGTCATCATTGAACTTGTAAATGGCATTAGTCTGGTATTTGCTGATGCAGTCATGGGTATACAGTGAGTACAGCAGGGGACTGAGTATGCACCCCTGGGAGGGCTCAGGTGTTGTGTGTTAGTGAGGATGAAATATTGTCCCCAATCTTCACTGATTGTGGCCTGTGGGTCAGGAAACTGAGGATCCAGTTGCAGAGAGTGGGGCTTAGTCCGGGATCACTAAGTTTAGTAATCAATCTCGAGGGGATAATAGTGTTGAAGGTTGAACTCTAGTCGATGAGTAGGATTCTTTCGTAGCTGTTCTTGGTGTCAAGATGTTCTAGGGAGGAATGAAGGGCAAGTGATATGGCATCTGTCATGGATCTGTTAATCTGATAGGCAAATTGGATTGGGTCAAGAGTAGTGGGGAGGCTGGAATTGATTAATGTCATGACCAGCCTTTCAAAGCACTTCATGACCACCGAAGTTAGGCCCACTGGGCAGTAGTCATTGAGACATGCTGCATGAGGCTTCTTAGGCACAGGGATGATGTTGGCCCTTTTGAAGCAGGCAGGGACAGTGGCCTGCTGCAGGGAGAGGTTTAAGATGAAAATGTGTTGCTGGTTAAAGCACAGCAGGTTAGGCAGTATCCAAACCAGCAACACATTTTCAACTGTGATCTCCAGCATCTGCAGACCTCATTTTTTACCCGAAGAGGTTGAAGATGTCCAAGAAGAGCTCTGTCAGTTGATCTACGCTTGCTCTGAGTGCACGGCCTGGTACTCAGTCTGGTCCCATCACTTTCCTTGGATTCACACAAAGGAAAACTGATCTGACCTCTGATGCAGTGATTGTTGGGATAGGTTCGTCAGGACTTGTCGGAATAGGTGTTACGTCTCAGCCGAAATTCCGCTCAAAGCGAGCATAGAAGGTGTTGAGACAATCTGGGAGAGATGTGTCATCATCTGCTATCTTGCATTGTCTCTTTTTAGAACCTGTGGTGTCATTCAGTCCTTGCCATAGTTGCTGGGTGTCAGTCTGGGTCTCTAGTTTGGATTGGTACTAGTCCTTGGCTGTCTTAATGGCTCTGCAAAGGTCATACTTTGATACCTTATATATGAGTGGGTGTCCTGATCTTGCCACCTAGGTGGATAGTGCTGTTAAGAAGGCATAAGGTATGTTAGGTTTTATTGGTAGAAGGATTGAGTTCCGGAACCGCAATATCATGCTGCAACTATACAAAATGCTAGTGCGGCCATACTTGGAATATTGTCGTCCCATTACAGGAAGGATGTGGAAGCATTGGAAAAGGTACAGAGGAGATTTACCAGGATGTTGCCTGGTCTGGAGGGAAGATCTTATGAGGAAAGGCTGAGAGACTTGGGTCTGTTCTCATTGGAAAGGACAAGGCTAAGGGGGGAGCTGATAGAGACATACAAGATGATCAGAGGATTAGATAAGGTAGACAGAAAAAGACTTTTTCCGAGGATGATGGTGTCACCTTGTATGAGAGGACATAACTACAAATTGAGGGGTGATAGATGTAAGACAGATGTCAGAGGAAAGTTCTTTACGCAGAGAGTGATAAGGGTGTGGAATGTCCTACCTGCTAATATATAGTCAACTCAGCCACATTAGGGACATTTAAACAATCCTTAGATAAGCACATGGATGATTTTGGGATAGTGTAGGGGGACGAGCTGAGAATAGGTCACAGGTTGGCACAACATAGAGGGCCGAAGGGCCTGTTCTGCGCTGTATTGTTCTATGTTCTATGTTCTAAGGCCTCATGCCTGGTTTTTACAGTTTCTGTTATGTCCTGATTCATCCAAAGTTTTCTATTGGGAACACCTGGATTTAACGACATAAAACAAATGAGATGATCCGATGTTTTGGGGTATAAAAATTGGGCATTTTCAATGGTTAACCAGTGTGGCAAAGAACACCATGTTGTCTGCAGACCCTCTCTCTCTGAAAGGTACCTGAACATATGAAATCTGTGCATCAGAAGAACGAAGAAAAGATGACCCAAGACAATCTACAGAGGAAAATACAAAGAAGACAGGAAGATACTGAGGAGAAATGACTCAGCTCACAGGTTTTGAATTTTTCGTTAACTTAACCTCGAGTTTTATCGGATCAGTATATTGTTGTAGAGTGGGAGGTAGTTTAGTAAGGAGGATTACACTCTGGATAGTTGTTGCTTAATGTCCTCTCTTTTTTTCTTGGATTTAAAGAATAAATTGTTAATTTTTTCTTTGAATTGGTAGTTCTTTGTCACTCACACTTTAACAGATTACGAGGCAAGGTGAGCTTTTCTGTGCCTGGTTTAAATTAGCAAAGGGGTTTATCCCATGTCGTAACACTCTATGTGCATAGACCTCACAGAGTCGCAGAAAAATGAGAATGCAGAAGGAGACCATTCAGCCTATTGTCCCTGTACTGGTTCTGTTCCACAGTGACAGTCATCTATCCTTTCCCCATATCTTTGCGCACCATTTCTATTCAAATAACCATCAAATGCCACCTTGGATACTTCAATTAACTCTGCCTCCACTACATTTCTAGGTAATGCATTCCATACCCTAAAGGGCTCGCTGAATTAACAAGTTTTTTTTCTCACTTCACCCTTACTTTATTTGTACATCACTTTAAATCTATGCCCTCATTCTCTTTTCTTTGAAGAGCAGGAACAATTTCTCCCCAATCTACTCTGCATGGCTCATTCATGATTTTGAAAACCTCAATAAAATCTCCTTTTAGTTGTCGGCTTTCCAGGGAGAACTGTCCTAAATTCTTCAATCTTCATCCGGAGGCTCACTGAAGATGTTACCTAGTATGGTGCCGAAATGTCTGAAAATGAACCTTGCAGCTCAGCGAGCAAACCTACATCCACTACAAATCCTTTTTCACCAAAGGTAATACACCATTTTGTTTTATTATGACCATATGAGGAGGATGATTAAAAATTAAAAAAAATTACAGTGTCATTTTTAACAGTAAAAGAAAAGGTCAGCATACTGGAAATCCTCAGGGAACTAATTCAGAATCAGGTAAGGGAGCTCACCAAACAAACTTCAGTAAAATTATTTTTATCTTTACTTTTTTTTAAAAGAGCAGCAAGTATTGGGGAACATATAATTTGCATCTGAGTAATTTAAAGGAAGTAGATGAAAATATTGCAAATGCCTGATGATAATAGTCTCTTTTCTCTTTTCCTTTAGATTGGAAAAGGGGCACATCATTCAATATTTAAGAGAAGTGAGCAAAGGGAACTGGAGGACTACAGATTAGTTCATCTATCATTGGGTAATTGATAGAGTTTATAAACAAAATAGTATAACTGAACATCTGGAATTTTTTCAGCTGATCTGAGAGAGGTGGCATTGATTTGTATAAGATTGATTATGCATGAGTAACCAGAGTGAACCTTTTGAAGATGAGACTGACACGAGCATGTCCGCACATGTTATTTAATGGAATTCCAAAGTGCAATTGGTAAACTCTCTCATAAAGGACTGTTAGCTGATGTTATAGCTCATGGAATTGGCCTTGTTGGGAAATTGGCTGCATCAGGTGGCACGAAATGCGAAGTCGGAATAATAGGGTGGTAACCAAATTATCATGATGTGACTAGTGATGTCTCATAAGAGTCTGTGTTAAGGACTCAACTATTCACCATGTTTATTAATAACTTGAATATTGGAACGTAAGAGATTGAGAAGTGATTTTATAGAGATTTGTAAAATAATGAGGGTTATAGGTAGGGTTAATAGTAGGTGTCTTTTACCTAGGTTGGGGGAATTTGAAGACAAGGAGGTATATTTCTAAGGTGAGAGGAGAGAGATTTAAAATAAAATGAGGGGCAAAGTTTTTATACAGAAGATGATTCACATGTGGAATGAACTTCCTGAGGAAGTGGTGGATGTGGGTGCAGCTACAGCGTTTAAAAGGCACTTGGATAAGTACATAAATAGGAGAGGTTTGGGCCAGGAGGAAACAGGTGGGACTAGACTAGTTTAGATTGGTTGGACCTAAGGATCTTTTTCAGTGTTATATGGCACTGAGATTTAAATACTACATGTTCAAATTTGCTGACGACACAAAGATAAGTAACATTGTAAACAGTGTAGATGGCAGCAGTTTAACAATTATTTCACACAATTTTAGATCCAAGGTACTTAGAGATTTGAGTTAATTAAGGAGAGCCAGCATAGATTTGTAAAAGGTAGATTATGTTTTGATGATATATAGAGAAGGTGATGAGGAGAGTGCAGTAAATTTTATTTATGTCTGTATTTTAAGCAATTGTTTGAGAAAATATCACACAAAAAGCCACAGATTAAAATTGAGACTCATGGAATAGGAGGGGTGGTGTTAGCTGGAATTAGAAAATGGCAGAAGGACTGAAAACAGCAAGTCTTGATAAACGGTTGGTTTTCAGACACAACGATAGTGGATAGTGGTGTGTCTCAATTGTCACTGCTAAATTATTTTCTTTTGTTTGACATACGTACTTGATTTGGTAATGGAATACTGAGTAAAATGTCAAACTGTGCTAATTACAGTAGTCCCCTCTGCACCCTGGAGGATACATTCCAAGGCTTACCACACAAACATGAAACAGCAGATTCATTTAAATGGGGAATTTGCCTTCCCAGCAGTCCCTGGTCCCTAGTTCTGGAAAGTTCCCTGTAATATGTACAGGCCACAGTAAACCATGGGAAACTGAAACCACGGAGCCCAATCCCGCAGCTACGGGAATTGCCCTGAATACCAAATTTGGAGGTGAGGCGAATGATATATTTGATACCAATCAACTGCAAAGGGCATAGACTGCCAAAATGGGCAGGCAAGTGGCAAATGCAATTTAATATAGAGAAGTGTGAAGTGAGATATTTTGTCAGAAAGAGTATTAAAAATACGTAGTATAAACTTAATAGCACAGTTTTAAAGAGTGTAGGGTGAGATGAACTAGGGTTCATGGGCTTGAAGTTGACAGGACATGTTGAGAGAGTAGTTGGTAAAGCACAATGGGGTCTTGAATTTTTTTACTACAATTTTGGAAAAATGTGAAGGTCCTTGAAGCTGTAGAGAATATTTACAACCGTGGTTCCAGGGATGACAAATGTAGCTAAAAAGTTAGTTTGAGAAAGCTGAATTATTCTCTTTGGAGCCCAGAAGTTTGAGGGGAGTTTCGTTAGAGGTGAACAAAATCACAACCGATTTAGGTGCATTTGGATATGCTGATGGTACAAGGACTAGGAAAACATAAATTTTACATTTTGGGAAAGAGATATAAAAGGAAATGTGAAGAATGACTCCTCCATGCTGCAAGTGGTAATAATCTGCAACTTTCTGCATTCAGGAGGGTGGTGGAAGCAAAGACAGAACAATAATTTCAAAAGGGAATTGGATGGGCATTTTATGATGATAATTGCAGGGCTCAGAGGATAGAGCTGGAAATGAGACTGGACTATTCTACAGAGGGCTGACCTATGTTTGAAAGGATGAATGGTCTCCTTTTATGCCAAATTGTATCCAAGACAGATCTATCATCTCACCTCTCTTATATCTGATGCTCCATTTCCACAAACATAGGTAAATGGGGACCTTCTGAAATGTTTCATTCAGTTGATTGTTACTTGCTTCAGGCTGTATCTTTACACAATTATTACTTGCCAATGGGAATTCCATATGGAGCCCATATTGCACAGGAAATCGCTCCAGCGCAGGATGGAAGTTGTACTTGAGGTTATAGTGGTTCTTTTCAGACAGCCGCAAGACACCAAGTCAAGTACAAGTTTAAGAAGAAAGAAACCACAAACCAAAATCACTTAATCAGATTATCTGACCATTCCCTCATTGCTCTTTGTGGGATATTACTTTGTGAAAATTTCCTATATGACAACTTTTCAAAAGTATTTCATTGGCTCCAAATATTTTGGAACACCTTACCTTGAGACATTGTAGAAGAAAGACATTCAACAATAGGCATCTATCATTTATGTATGAAACACAAAATGTTTTCCAATTTCATGTGATTAAATATCATGCAATCATCACCCAATTCACTTGTCTGAGCTAAAGGTTTCATGAGATTGAACATTGTGGTAATTTACAGCTGGTTTTTCAGGACTTGGAAGCAAAGTATGGGCTAGAGCATGTTGGATGTTTGTTTATCAGTTCTGCATGCCCACAATAATATCCCACCTGCTGTTTTCTGTTAAATACCTTGAAACCCATTTAACGCATGAACAGTAATTGTTTCATCTTTTTTTTCAATAAACCTGTTTGGACATATTTTGTCTCAGCTTTGTGGCCATCATATCTATGAAGTAGATTAGACATTAGACCAGAATACCACTTTCAGCTTATCTCAGTACTCTCTCCATTTTTAAAAGATTATAATGATATTTTACCTCTGCAGGTAATATAACATGCAATACACATTTCAAATGTCAGCTTTATCTTTCCCTGCTGAGGCAATTTAGTACGGCCAATTCACATGTCCTGCCCATCTTTGGGGGAGGAAAGCTGACTAATGGGGTACCTAACACGCTGAGGCAATTTAGTACGTTAGTACGTTTATCTTTCCCTCCCTATATGTTAACTGATATGCTGCATATTTCCAAAGTTTTCAATTTTCATTTAGATTTAACTCTAATTCAAATTCTTTTAGTTGTGCACTTCTATAATTCCTGAAATGGCATCTCACCTTGGCGAATAATTTCAAAAGATTTTTACTTTGAAGTCAATACAAAAAAGCCTGCCTTATATTTGGGAAGAATTTTCTTAGATTTTCCAAGAATTTTATTAGGTTAATGATCATTTATTTGAAAAGAATGAGCCTCTTTCATTTCAGAGATTCCTAACCAGAAAACATACCTAATGGGTTAATTGGATGATATAGTACTGGGTCAAAATCCAAACTCTAAAATAAATAACATTAATACAGATATTAATATAGATATAAATTGTATACTCCTGTCTTACGCATAATTTGACACCATCCCTGTATCTCAGAAAGATCAGAATGTTACGACTAGTGTCTCCCATACTTTCAGCTTTACTTCCCTCACCATCTTTGGATATCAGAAGTCAATATGACAACAGGTTATAGATGGTGAAATATCACCTCATGAAGGAGCAGTGCTCTGAAAGCTTGTGACTTCAAATAAACCTATTGGACCATAACCTGGTGTCATATGACTTCTGACTTTGTCCACCTCAGTTCAACATCAGCAACTCCACGTCATCGTTGAGTGTGTCTGACCTATTTTTGTGATTCATCAAATTTAAGTACAATGAGTCTTTCTTGTATCTACAATGTCATGGCTGAAAATGTGTTGCTGGAAAAGCGCAGCAGGTCAGGCAGCATCCAAAGAGCAGGAGAATCGACGTTTCGGGCATGAGCCCTTCTGGGAGGAAGAGAGCTTCTTCAAGGAAGGCATCCTTGCAAGAGGATTCGCAGTAGGTTAGAATCTTCGAGGATGACATGGATGCTGCATGACCTTGCTGCACTTTTCCAGCAACACATTTTCAGCTCTGATCTCCAGCATCTGCAGTCCTCACTTTCTCCTCGAAGAAGGGGTCATGCCCGAAATGTCGATTCTCCTGCTCTTTGGATGCTGCCTGACCTGCTGCGCTTTTCCAGCAACACATTTTCAGCTCTGATCTCCAGCACCTGTAGTCCTCACTTTCTCCTCTATTATGTCATGATCCATCTGAACCATCTGACATACCTTGACTCGATTCATTACAACCAAGCTTTGCTAATGATACTAATCAAAGTTGCTGATACCATATGGGGAAGAATGTCCACACAAAGTGGTCACTAGAAGCTGGGCTCAGTCTTGATCACAGTAAAATAGATTTATCACATATTTCTTAATAACTGATTATGTTTCATCTGAGATAAATGATTGTGTCTTGTGACACAATCTGTCTCAAATTAGGAGTGCATATTATTGCTAGCTACATAGACTTACCACTAAAACAACAAACACTTAACAACTCCCAGAAACAGTTCTTTCTATCCTAATGGGTGGAACTAATCTTGTGATAACTGCTGGTGCTAAATGCTTCATACAATAGTAACAATTCTATTGTCCTGTATCATGTGACATACCCTATAAGCTCTTGCATGGACTAATTTGCTTACTTTTACGAGGCATTAGAGTTGTCTTAGTGGTAATAAGAAATTTATGGAGAATGACACATATGGTGAGCTGTCATGAGTTGCATCTTTTCTAACATTAGGTTACAGTTTAACCAAACGATGTAGCTTGTCTGCTGGTCTTGCTCAGAGGAGTATCAGAAGATCGCTGAGGGTTTTGTGTTCTGCTGACCTGTGGGCCTGTGTTATCAAGCAACATCAGGGACTGTACTATAATCAAATCTCAGGGCCAGTATAAATATCAAGTTCAGAATAAAGATCAGGCTAAAGAGCCAAAGCTGACCCAGAGCAAGTGTCAAAGCCACTTTTGATAAGTCCTAAAGTCAGTGTTTTGTGCTAAAATAAGTCAGATTAACATCTAAATTTGAGCCAAGAGTCAAGGCTGCACCAATTTAACATTTGCAGATTATAATATTAACAAGATGGTTTGTGCACACACAAGGGAGAGTGTTGTTATGAATCAGTTCTTCCAGTGACTTTGCTCCAGTTGAAACCTATGAATTAATTTGTGAAAACAGGAAGCCCAGTAAATATTATTCTAGTGTAGATGTAAACCAAATTTTGAGTAGGTCCATTGACTTACAATACTAATAACCCAAGCCAACTATCGTAATTAGCTCCAGCAGTGTATTCATAAAGCAGGTGACCCACACGGAAATGGTTTCAAAGTGTACCAGTCGATTTTAATTAAAAAGTAGCTATGTAATATAGAGCATTCAAATGTGGTAAGACTAGAAATAAAAAAAAAATATGTGCTGGAAAATCTCAGTAGGCCTGGCAGCATCTGTGGAAAGAAAGTTGATGTTTCAAGTTGAATATGACTCTTTGGAACCTGTTCAGTTCTGAAGAAGAGTTGTATTCAACTCAAAACAGTAACGAAGTTTCCCTCTCCATAGATGCTGCCATACCTGTTGCATTTTACCAAAATTTTATTTCCCATGTTCGCAATGCTTTGCTTTTATTTTTGTGGCAAGACTGCAACTTCTATCCATGGTAATTATGAAATATTTCTTCTCTTTTTTTGGGAGAAGAAAAGAGAAGATCTTGTGGGAATATTCCCTGCTTTCCTGTTCAAGAACACATGCTGGAAATATTAGTGTTTTGACATTGGATGATGAGAGGAATAAGCTTAGCTTTGATGTGTTTCATAGTCAGATGGCCAGCCAACACTAACTATTTAGTGAGACTGGTTTCTTCAGCGAGGTACTGCAGGAGCCACACCCCAGCATGAGTCAATGCCTTCAGAAGTGGAAGCTCAAATGTGGAAGGGTTTTGTGGTGGAGGTGGGAAGGGAGAGACTGCATAAGTTGAGAAAAATGATGAGCTATGAAGTGAATTTTGGATTTGAGCCCAATGGTGAATTCTCGACATGGTTCTTTCTACTTGCATCAGAAAGTGGAACTGCCCTGTTGCGAGGTGTACTGCAAATGAAATAGCTCTTCTGTTTCACATTGCGGAGATTGTACTGCAGCCATGAGTGGGGCTTTGTGAAAATAAACTGCAGACCATGTCACCCACTTATTAATAGAACAGCTTATGTTGATGAACAACCTAAGGTACATTTACATAAAACAGTTAATGCTGTAAAACATTCCAAGACGCTTGACAAGAGGAATATCAAGAAAAACAAATTTAGTATGACTCAATGAAAATAAATGACATCTTATAAACTCACCATCTGATTCACATAAGTGTCTAGATTATAGTATTTGCTTTAACTGGGAATGAAATCTAAAACTGCAAGAAGATCAATGTGATCACAGTCAAACAAATTTTGAGACTCAATTTACTGTTTCACAGTCAAGCCCACTGATTTGAGATAATTGAGTTCTTATAAAGCTGAGAGATTCAGGCAAACTGCATTCAGGTCAGTTCTTTCACAAGCAGTCCTGTTCCCCTCTCGATCCCTGTAGTCATGCAAGATCATTTCCCTGAATTTCTGGAAATATCTCATTGTTACAGAAGTTGCAATGGTCTGATAAACATGAACATTGCTTCTGTTCATGTGGTTACTTTCACTCCCATTTGGAACAATAACTTCCAGTATCAAAGGATTTTAAGGTGTTTTGGGTTGGCCTATCATGTTATGGTTTGGTGTTTTTGTATCCTAGAAAGTTGAAGAAGTCTGACAAATTTCCTGAGCTACATAGCTTCATGAACATCCTTTCAAATTTCAGCTCCACCAATATCTGGTTAGCTCTTTCCGATGAGTGATCCACTTTTATTGTAACATATCAGAAATGCTGACATATCTCCTTCAGATAACAATTCTATCTCAAATTAATTCTGGTTGAAAATCAGTATAAGCTCGAAATGCTGACAATATGTAAAGATCATTAATAACGTTATCAACAACTTCTCGAGTAAAATGTATTCTTCTTTAGAATCTTCCTCTTTCCACTAGATGATTAGTATTGGTTTAAAATAATTGTCAAATGTTCTTACAACATATTCAAAATTTTCTGTCTCCCCTAGAAGTGAGTGCAAGCAGTTATAGAGTCTCAGAGTTTATACAGCAAAGAAAGAGACCCTTTGGTCCATTGTATCTGTAGCATTCATCAAAAATCCAACTATTTCAATTCCATTTTCCAGCACTAGAAGGTGCTAGGGTATTTCAAGTGTTCATCTAAACAATTATTAAATATCCTGAGACTACCTACTTCTACTAGCCTTTTTGGCTGCAAGTTCCAGATACCCTCAACCCTCTGAAAGAAAACTGCTTCGTCAAATCCCCTCTAAACCTTGTAATGCTTACCTTTAATCTGTGCCCCTCTCCCAGTTAATGACTCCTCTACAAAGGGGAGAAATATCTTCCTGTCTACCATATCCATGCTCCTCAATCTTTGTACGTCTCAATCAGATGCCCTGAGTATTCTCTGCTCTGAAGAAAATGACTCCAGCCGATCATAGCTGTATCTCTCCAGCCCAAGCAACCTTATGGTGAACCTCATCTGCACCCTCTGAAGGGCAATTATTATCCTTCCCCCAGTGAGATGATGAGAACCACACATGATACTCTAGCTGTGGCCTAACTAACATTATATGCAGCTCCATCATAACATCCTTGGTCTTGTATTTAATACTTTGACTAATAGAGGGAAATATCCTACATGCCTTCTTAACACCCTTATCTAACTATACCACTGGTTTCAAGAAACTATGGATATGCATAGTTCTCCTCTTCCTAGGATCCTATCTTTCACTATTTCCTCCTTTCCCTTGATGATCCTTCCAAAATGCATCACCTCTAACTTTTCAGGATTAAATTCTCTTTGCTACTATTCAGCCCATCTGATCAGGCTGTTTATACTGCCCTGTAGTCAAAGGTTTTCTCCTTTCCTTTCACAAAAGTGCAGTTTAGCATATCACCAATTTTTCCATTACCTGAGAACTTACTGATCATACCACCTATATTCATGTTGGGATCATCAATGTACAAATGGCAAGGGACCTAGTCTGAACCCTGTGGTATTCTGCTCAACACAGGCCACCAGTCACAAAAGCACTCTTCCACCATCACCCTCTGCCTTCTACCACAAAGGCATTTTTGGATCCAGTTTGCTAAATTAGTGGGCACCCATCTGTAGTTCACTAGAAAAATTAAACATAGTATCAAACCAAAATGAAAGAAAAAAACTAAAACTAAAAGAAAATTAATTTAATTGTGCAAAGAAAAACAGAAAGTCAGAAGTTGGTATAGAATAGACAAACTGCAAAGAATGAGCAAAAAATTAATAAAGAGGAAATAAAATTAAAGTATGAGAGAAAGCTAACCAGAATTTTTTTAAAAAAGTTAGTAAGAGTTTCTATGAATATTTAAAGAACAGTTATCAAAGTGAATGTTGCTCCTATAGAAAGTCAGACTGGAGAGAGAATAATGGAAAATAAGGAAACAGCAGATAAATTAAACACATCAGTCTTCACCAAAAAGAATAGGAATAACATTCTAGGTGCAGCTGGAAAGACCTTTCATTTTTAGGACTGTGGTCAGAAATGAGAGAGAACTGTTTTACAAGGATGGCTGCATGTTTTGAAAGTAAGGAATCTAGTCACTTTTTGTGAACCCTGTTTACACAGCGGTGGATTCAAGCAAGCGCAGATGTACTGGAGCTGAGGGATTGGTTAGAGTGAAGCTGATTTGTTTGTGGACCAGGCACCATTATCATTACCAAGGTTCTCTGCCTGCCTAAACAAGGTAATTGGTTGTCAATTAGCTGAACAGCTTGGGGGTAGGAGGCAAGCAAGAGAGAAGCTGGGTCTGACCAGAAGATTAACCAGCAGATCTGAAGCAGACAAATCTCCCTCTCAGCTCTCTGTAGTAAGCCACTTTAAACCCAAATATACCGACTTTCCTTTTCTTCAGCAGATGCTATAAGTTTTAACTTTGAATTGGATAAATCAGAGACCTTTCATAAGTGAAGCAGCCACCCTGTGCCTCTTACAAACCAGTGGAATCATTCAGAAAAATGAAGGTCAAGGAGAAATCTTCAAGTCAGCAAGAACCATCTCACTGGATCATGCAAATAAAGACTTTGGAACTGTTTTCTCAGCTTTCTCCCCATTGCTTTTTCTTCTGTCTGTGTTTGTCTGTGTGTGTTTAAGGGAAAGTTTACAAGGGGTTTAGAGTTTTAATTTGTAGCGTTTACTTCATTTAATTTGATTATTTGCCTTTAGCTAGGATATAATGATCTATCGTAAATAGTGACTCTTGTTAAGTCAAGAGTCCAGCTCTATGCTTTATATCAACCTGGGTCTAAAAAATCAGATAATTTGAGAATTGCGTTTAGTTCTTTAAAGAACTTTAATGTTTGGGATGACTCTGGGAATATCATAGAATCCCTGCAATGTGGATAGAGGCCATTTGGCCCATCAGGTCTGCATCGATTCTCTGAAACACTTCTTCATAACCCTACATTTACCATGGCCTAATCTGATACTACAGGGCAATTTAGCATGGTCAGTCCACCTAAAGTGAATGCCTTTGGACTGTGGGATGAAATCAGAGCAATTGACTGAAACCCATGCAGGCACAGGGAGAATGTACAAATTTTATCCAGACACTCACCCAAGGCTGGAATTAAACTGCACCCCTCGTGCTGTGAGGCAGCAGTGCTAACCACTGAGCCACTGTGCTGCTCTTTTATAAGTGGGCTTGATTTTCAGTGTGCTACCCCGGTGACATGGAATGGAAGAGAGGGAGTAACTCATGAAAAAACACAACATCAGCGAAGTGGTAATGAGTAAATTAGTGGAACTGTGGACTGAAAAATGCCTGGATCTTGACGTTCTTCACCTTAGGGTCTTAATAGAAGTGGGTAGTGAAATAGTTGATGGAAGTCTCCTGATTCAGCGACCATCCTATTGAATTGAAAGGGAACATTCCAAATGTAAATCCTTTTTCCTAAAAGGGATGGAGACCAACAGCAGAAAATTACAGACCAGTTAGCTTAACATCAGTCATGGAGGATATGTTAAAAGCTCTTATTAAAGAAGTAATAACACAGCAATTAAATAGATACAAGCAGTGAATAGGTGTGTATCAAGAATTGTTGCTAGGAGCTCAATTGTTGATTAATTTACATAAAGAAGGTACGGTTGCCATGCCAGACTTGTTGAGAAGTCAAAGATGGATAGGAAAGTGTGTTGGGAAGAAAACACAAAAGAAGTTTAAAAAATGACACTGTGTTAAGTGGGTGGGCAAAGATGAGGTCAGTGGAGTATAATGTGGGAAAATGTGACATTATCCACTTTGGGAGAAAGAATAAAAAAAAAACATGTTATCTAAATGGTGAGAGATAGCAGAGTCCTGAGATTTACAGAAATCTGGGTGTCCTTGTGAATGAAAATTGTCGAATGCTACTATACAGTAAGTAATTAAGAAAGCTAATAGAAGTTATCATTTATCTTGAGAATTGAAAACTTTAGAGTAGACTTTATGCTTCACATATACAGGGTGGTATTGAATATTGTGTATGATAATTGTCACCTTAGGTAAGGAAGGATGGAAACAGTTCAAAAATGTTTCCCAGGTTAATACTTAGAATAAGTAGGTTGACTTATGAAGAAAGATTGGGTAAGTTATGCCTGTAACCATTGAAGTTCAAAAGAGCGAGATGCAACTTAACTGAAATATATTTAACTGAAAAATATTATCCCAACAGGCCTTCACATGGCAGATATGGAGAGGATGTTCCCTTCTAATGGAGAATCTAGTACTGGCTGTCATCATGTAAATATAAGTGCTGCCCATTTAATGCCGAGATTTGGGAAACATTCCCTCAAGTCCAAAGTTTTTGAGAAATAGGATCATGGCTGATCCAACGTTCCTCATGTTCACTTTCCTATGTTTCTCAATAATCTTTATTCCCCTACTAATCAGGGATCTATCTAGATCAGTCTTAAAAATACACAAGGACTGTCTTCCCACATCTCCCAGTGTCAACAACACTCTGACAGAAGAAATTCCTCTTCATCTTGGTCTTAAATTGGTGCCCCTTTACTCTGACACTGTGCCATCTGGACCCAGACTCTCCCAAAGGAAGTTAAAAATCACACAACACCAGGTTATAGTCCAACAGGTTCAATTGGAAGCACTAGTTTTTGGAGCACTGCTCCTTCATCAGGTGGTTGTGGAGTATAAGATCATAATGATCTTATACTCCACAACCACCTGATGAAGAAGCAGTGCTCTGAAAGCTGGTGCTTCAAAATAAACCTGTTGGACTATAACCTAGTGTTGTGGGATTTTTAACTTTGTACATCCCAGTCCAACACCGGCTCCTCCATATCATGGCTCCCAAAGGAAAACATCCTTTTACTGTATACCCTGTCAAGCCCCTTAAGAATCCTTTTTGCTTCAATGAGATCACCTCTCCTGATTCTCAACTCCAGTAAGTAGTGATTCAACCTGTTTAGCCTTTGCTCATAAGACAATCTTTCAATACTAGGAATCATCCAAGTAAATAAACTGCCTCTCATGAAATTATATCTTTCCTTAAATAAGGGGACCAAAACTTCGCAGTATTGCAGATGTAGTCTCACCAGCACCTTGTACAGCTGAGTAAGACTTCCAACTCTTATAATTTAACCCCCTTGAAGTACGGGCCAATATTCCATTAGCCTTCCTGATGACCTGCTGTATCTTATGTAAGTTTTGTGTACAAGTATCCCCAAGTCTCTTTGTGTTGTAGCTTCTGCAGCTTTTCTCCATTTAAGTAATGCATTATTCTTTTGTTCTTCCTTCCAACATGAACAATTTCATCTTTTCCCACATTATACATCATCTGCCAACTTTTTGCACGCTTACTTAACCTAATTTATGTCTGTAAAATGGTTTGTATCCCCCTCACAACTTGCTTTTGCACCGATTTTTGTGTTGTCTGCAAATTTGGCTACAGTACATTCACTTCTTTCCTCCAAAACATTAATACATATAATGAACAGTTGTGGTCCCAGCACTGATCCCCACTGAATACAGGTTGCCAACCTGAATAATAGACCCATATCCCTGTTTACTGTTTCCTGTCCATTAGCCAATTCTCAAATGACACTAATATACTACCTCCAATACCATGGGCCCTTATCTAATCAATAACTCCTCTTGAGATACCTTGTCAAATGTCTTTTGGAAGTCCAAGCACAATGCACCTACTTGTTCCCCTCGATTATGATTTTTCAAATGTGCTGCTATGACCTCCTTAATAATTAATTGTATGTTTGTACATTCTTCACTTCATGTTTTGTCATTTGATCTGCAGTCAGATCTAGAGAATAAAGCAATAATGCAAACGTGTTCTTTTCTGGACTTCTTCTGTAATTCTGAAGCAATTCTATATCGCAGCAATTATTCCTTCCATGTAGTTCAGTTCAGATCCCTGTTTAAATTATATGTTATTTTAGATTTATTTAAAGGTGGATTAACTTTCTTCATTGTCATTGTATTTCATGTTTATAGTTTGGGTGATGTAAGTGAAAGCTGTTGCAGGAATTTTTTAAACTCTTTGTAAATGTAACAGATTTTAATGTTGAGTGTTTTAATTTTTTTTAAAGCTGTGGAATTGCATTCTCTGTTCAGTATTCTGTAAATCTTTTAAAAAGCTCAAATATTGTAATTATTTTCCTTAATCCAGTACAACAAAGATGAATTGCTGATAATGTTTTATTATTAAGAACTTTGTTATCTTTAATAGTTCTTTCTTTTTGCTTTACAAACATTTTCCTTAATTTCTATTAATTGAAGTTGAAAATCATCTAGGTGCTTCAGAATTATCCAATTATTGCAGTGAAACAAGGATTTCAGATGTTTAAATATCATTGACATATTCCCAATAAAAGAAGAAAATTTCATTATAAGTCTTGCACATGGAGGATGACCTTTTTAGCACCATTTTCCTCTTGTGACTTTCATGCTATTTTTAATACAATAGACGAATTACATTCTAAGTGATCCCTCTGATCTTCATAAAAAATAGATATTGCAATGGTCTCGTGCCAAAGAGCAATAATTTCAGATGATCAATAAAAAAAGTTCCTCTTATATTTGTTTTTCATAAGCTTTTCTTCTGCCTTCAATTTTGCAAGGATTGTATATTGCTAATTTCTCGATTTTCTGAATAAGTGTCCTTTTTACACAAATATTTTGCTTGCAGCTTTTCCTTTTTTTTCAACTATTATAAAATTGCTAATTCACTTAATATACTTTGTAAAAGTCTTTTAGGTTTTCAATCTAGAAAGTTCCTTCTTCATTACCAATTCTTTCACAATTCCACTAATTGTGTATCAGATTTTTTTGCTTGCAGTTTCGGGGAGACATTACTTGGTGCTGATCAGCATTTTCACTATCTTTCACTGTTTCTAGATGATTTGAGCTTTTATAGGGTAGACTTAGAGCTGTAAAAGCTCCTGCAGTCTTTTACTGCTGGCTGCTCTTTGCTTGGAAGCTAAAAGTTTGTGTGTCCATCCCTGCTACTGAATATTTAATGTTACATTCTCATTTGCTGACTGGAGTTGTCCCCTGTTTCTTCAACCCAATTCCAATTCATAGAACTGAATAATTTCTCAGACTAGCATGATCTGGTAAAACACACACCATTTTTCACCATATTGTAAAGGTACAGCTAAACAAACTCTTCAGATCCCACCACCGGTGCCATAATTTAAAGTTGTATGCCAGCACTGCTGATACATTCTAAATGCTGGTATACAACTGGTTGTGATATATTGGATCAATTTGCTGTTACCAGTCCTAGCTGGTATTAATCAACCAGATGAAATCACGTGGTTAACACGACACTCCTTAACAGATATTACATTAGATGTAATATAACTATAATTGTCTTATGTGAGGCAACTAGGTTCCAGCAACAGGTACATGAAGAAATGAAGAACTCTGCAAACTCTCATTAAGTAATCACGGGACTAGACCTGTATATTCTGATGAGTGGAGCTTATCTTGTGATATTAATTAGTCAGGTACTTGCACAACATCATAAAGTCCATACTACCTCTGCCTCCTGCTAAAATACGTCATGTCCTCTGTATTAAGATTAAATCTGCTAGTGGTCTGCTCATTATTAATCTACTTATAGTTTGTTTCGGTCAATTGGCAATGTCTTCACCGTCTGCCATGTCTCCTGGCTTTGTATTGTTGGAAAATATTGAAATTTGACTTTTCATTCCAATGTCCAAATCATTTATATATTTATTTTTAAAAAGCAACGGTATAGTTCTGACCCTTGGAGAATACTGCTCTTTACTATTCTCCAATCTGAAAAATAACAATTATCACAGCTCACTGTTTTCAGTCCTTAAGCCAACATTTAAACAAAGTTGGCAATGAGCTATCCTATCCCATGAGTCTTTTTTTAACTAACCTTCTATATAATACTTTGTCATTTGGTTCCTTAAGAACAATATAGACAACATCCACTGTGACTTCATCAAAAATCATTGTTCAATTAGTTTTGACAAATTTGTTAAGTGTCTTAAATTAAAAAAAACTTCCAAGTATTTGTACACTTTTTTTCCCTCCTTATTATTTCTAAAACCTTATGCACCATTGATGTTAAATTGAGAAGCCTGTTAACTGCAATGAGAAAAAGCAGACAAAGCAACTGTTTTGCCATTGATGTGCCACTGAAGTAAAACAGAGTATATTAACTCCTTCGAGTGCCGATTGCCTTTTATAACTTGCACTTTTGTTACCTGTGAAAAATAGCTCCTGTGAACAAAAGTATTCAGTTAATCTATCAGGTAAAAATAAATGAACTTAAAGCACTAATAAGCACAACGGTCTGTTTCCATTTTGACCTTTTCCCCATTTTGTTCTTTGGCTGTGGCCAGTCTAAATCTAATGTTAAACTTGAGATTTATTTCATACCAGACCTGCTGTCTTACGTTCATGTTTTTGTTTTGGATTTCCTGCCATAGATGAAATGAGTCTCCTTCGGCGCGCAGAATTACATTAATTCATGTGAAGGGGATGAAAACCTTGGGGGCACCGGACAGGATTGGTAATGTGTTCTCAATTGGATGCATCAGGAGTTGCTGCTTCAAAGGTACTGGTTGCTTTAGCGTTTGAATGTTCTGACCTCCTGACAAAAATGAAGCCAGCTCAGAAGAAAGACTTGCACCCTTTATATTATTTTACACAACCCAAGAATGCCCCAAGCATTTTATAGACTAGGAGGTCATTTCAAGTCTAGTTGCTGGTTTAATGCAAAAAATGTGACAGCCAAGGTATGCTTCCTTTTCGTCCTGCTTGTTTACTTTGGATTTCAACTTCTGCAGGTTTTTTTTGTCTCTAGCTCAGCAAGATCCTATAAGAGACAATCTGATAACTGCCTTAGTCATGATAGAGTGTCATGCCAGCAGAGGGAGAGAGATGAAAGCTAGGGTTTGACTACAGGATGAACAATGCAAAGATGCAGTGACCACAATTGCTAGAGATTGGAAGCTAGAGGAGAGAAAGTGAGGACTGCAGATGCTGGAGATCAGAGCTGAAAATGTGTTGCTGGAAAAGCGCAGCAGGTCAGGCAGCATCTAAGGAGCAAGAGAATCAACGTTTCAGGCATGAGCCCTTCTTCAGGAATGAGGAGAGTGTGCCAAGCAGGGTAAGATAAAAGATAGGGAGAAGGGACTTGGGGGAGGGGTGTTGGAAATGCGATAGATGGAAGGAGCTTAAGATGAGGGTGATAGGCTGGAGTGGGAGTGGGGGCGGAGAGGTCAGGAAGAATATTGCAAGTTAGGAAGGTGGTGCTGAGTTTGAGGGTTGGGACTGAGACAAGCTAGAGGAGAGAGACATGATCAGCAGTCAGGTGATAAGATTCATCTCATGACCTGGGCAAAAGACCCTGCTCTACTGTGCAATTCCCAGGCTTTCATAAATAATCAGTTCCTCGTGTGCAGTGCTCTGGTTAGCATTCTGAACTGTTTATGGCTGTTGAGTAGTCAGCTCGGAATATTTCTCAGCTTCCCTCCCCCCCAGCAAGAATGGCACCTACTGCGTCTCTGCATTAAACTTTACAATGAATCTTTGCTTTTTCAGTGTTTACTTATTGTTCATGTTGAGATATTTTATAGATGGTAAGCTTGCCTGATGCAACTTGTTTCGCTTAGTTCCGACTTTAAGTCAATTAAGTGTTTTATTGTCTATAAAGAGTTATTGAATCTCTTTCAAAAGAAACACATGATGAGAAAGTCAACTATTACTGCTCAATTTCATTTGCTCCTTGGTTTCATACTCAAACCTATAAGAATATTACTGTGAGGAATAATTCCTATAACCACTTTGTTCAGGTTTAGACCTCATTGAAGAAAGAATCACTGAATAACAACAACACTTTGTATCAGTCATTTTAATCCCCCCTTTTTCCCTGTAATGCTGGAAATCTTTCCCCTTCATGTGCTTACACAAAATCCTTTCTGGAAGCCAAGATTTTCATCCATCTTCAACCCTTTTTTTCACCAGTGCATTCTAACCAGCCACAGTGTAAAACCATTTTTCCTTTACATCTCCTTGATTCTTTCTCTAAATAAATTGAAACAGGCTGGAAGAATAATGGGGTTCTGGGAGATTTTAACTGTCCGAAAGTAGACTGAGACTGCCATAGTGTTAAGGGCTTGGATAGGGAGGAATTTGTTAAGTATGTTCAAGAAAATTTTCTTTATCAATATGTTGACGGCCCTATTAGAGAAGGGGCAAAACTCAACCTTCTCTTGGAAATAAGGCAGGACAGGTGAGGTGTCTGTGGGACAGCACTTCGGGCCAGTGACCATAACTATATTTGTATTAAAATATTGAAGGAAAAGGTCCACAAGTTAAAGTTCTAAAACTGGGGCAAGACCAATTTTGATGATAGTATACAAAAACTTTCAAACGTTGATTGGGGGAGGCTCTTCACAGATAAAGAAATGTCTGCCAAGTGGGAGGCTTTCAAAAGTGATGTAAGGAGAATTCAGGGATAGCATATTCCTGTTAGTGTGACGGGCAAGGCTGGCAAGAGTAGAGAACACTGGATGGCGAAAGATATTGAGACTTTAATCAAGAAATTGAAGGAGGATATATCAGATATAAACAGTTGGGATCAAGTGAATAACTTGAGGTGTGTAGGCAGTGAAGGAGTACACTTACGGGAGAAATCAGGTAGGCAGAAAGATGATATGACATAGCTTTGGTAAATAACATTAAGGAGAATCCAAAGAGATTCTATAGTATATTAAAGGCAAAATAGAAACTAAAGAGAGAATAACGTCCCTTAAAGATCAACAAGGCTGTCTATGTGTAGAACTACAAGAGATGGGTGGGATCCTGAATGAATATTATATGTCAGTATTTACTGTGGAGAAAGACATGCAAGTTAGGGAACTCAGGAAAATAGATAGTGATGTTGCGAAAAGAGACGACGTAAGAGGTACTGGAGGTCTTAAAATGCATAAAGGTAGATAAATCCCTGGAAGCTGATCCTGTGTACCCAGGACATTTGTTATGAAGATGTGGGTATACTGTACCTTTATGAAAGTTAAAAGCTAGTAGAACTACCTGACAGCACCAAGTGTTCTTAACAAGATGCAAGGTAGCATGTTGTCCAGCAGTTAGTGTAACTGGTTGCCTGGAGACAAAAAACAAATCTGAATTTGGCCAATCAGTTTAAATTGTACACCAAAATACCAACCTCCGAACAACTTTGAATTTAGTGTATTGACAATATTAAACACCAATGAAACAATCCAATGCTTTCGGGGTATAAGACCAGGGAAAGTTGAACAGTTGGGAAGAGACCTGCCACAAGACCAACAGATGTAGACTGCTAGTCAGAAATGTCTGAGAGTTACCTGTCTAGAGAAGATGTTTGCACAGAGAAAGACATCAACACCAACCTGGAGAGCAAATCTGCAAAGAGAAGATTCGACAGCTGGCTAGTTTTGAAATTTGAATTTTTCAGTAAATCTTAATCGGAGGTTTTATTGGATGAGAATTATAGAAGGGAAAGTAAAAGAGGAAAGAGTTGTAAATAATTGTTAATTAAGAAATAAAGTTGTTAATTTTTACTTTAAATAGTTCATGGCCACTCAGATTTTCACATATTACTGCACGGGATTAATCTTTTCTGTGTTGCTGGTTTAAACTAAGCCGGAGGGGTTTACCTGTGCCATAACAGTTTAGGGGCTTGTCCTGGTTTTGAACTGGTTTAGACAGATTTGAATAGATCTGGGGGGACAAAATATCCCAGTAGATTTAAACACTTGCAGGTTAGCGTCTTGATCTTTAAATAAAACATAGGTGAGATCATTTGTTTAATTTCAGTGACTTGTGGTTGATTACATTAAAAGTGAGAGAAAAGGCTGTTAAAATTGCTAAAGAGGTTCTGGAATTTGAAGATGATTCTCAAATTTGCCAAGGAAGTTTAGAAGGAAAGAAAAAAATCATACTTTTAGAATTAGCAAATAAGTTAGATTTGGATTTAACCAAGGGCAAAAGTAAAGCTGAAATCGTAAGGGAATTACTCAAACACTGGGTGGGGGCGGGGGTGGGGGGAGGAGGGGGGGGGTGTCAGAGAAACAGACAATACAGTAGAGGTAGAAAACTTAAATTATAATTGAGGAAAATGGAGTTAGAAGATAAACAAAGAGAGAGGAAAAAGGGAGAGAAGGTTTTTGGCTGAGCAAAGAGAGAAAGAAGAAAGGGAGCGAGAAAGAGAGAGGAAAAAGAGAGAGAAGGTTCACAGCTGAGCAAAAAGAGAGAGAATTTGAACGTGAAAATTGCAACATAGTCAGCAAAGTCAAGTAAACAGGATGGAGATTAAAAGACAAGGTAGTGATATATACAAATACGTCAAAACCGGCACATTTTGATGAGAAAGACGTAAATGTTGAAGCCTTCTTTATTTCATTTGAAAAATTGGCTTGGCAGATGGAGTGGTCCGAGGATTTATGGGTAAAGAAATGTCTGCATTTGTAACCCCCAAATGGGCTATATCAATTTAAAGTGATGCATTTTGGAATGAAGAAAGCGCCCGCCACATTCCAAAGACTCATGAACAGAGTTATGGCTGAGTTGACAAACTGTGCAGTCTATTTGGGGAATGTAATGATCTTTAGTAAGTCCTGGAAAGATCACATGGTTGGCAGAGCTCTTTGAATGACTACAAGAATCAAAACTAATGATAAACTTAAATAAAACAGAATTCATGAAAGCGGAGGGCATAACATTGGTCATGGAAGGTTGACCCCATGGAATGCAAAGACGAAGGCCATCGAGGAATTTCCACAAACAACCTCGAAGAAAGAGATACTTTGATTTTTAGGATTCAGCAGATTCTATCGGAAGTTTGTTTCAAACTTCAGCAGTATTGTGACAACGTTAACCAATTTGCTGAAGAAGAATACAAGGTTTTGGTGGAGGAAACAATGCCAGGAGGCATTCAATCATTTGAAAGCCATAATAATCACCAAACCAGTTTTAGCAACACTAAACTTTTCAAAACCTTTTAAAGTCGCCATCGATGCTAGTGACATTGGAGTTGGAGCTGTACTCCTACAGAAGGATGATGATGGGATTGTACTGCCAGTTGGTTACTTTTCAAAGAAACTCAACATCCCCCAGAGGAAATACTCCACGATCGAAAAAGAACTATTGAGATTGGTACTGGCCTTACAACATTTTAAGGCGTATGTCATGAACAATGTGTTAGAGACGGTTGTGTATACAGATCACAATCTGCTTGCTTTCTTAGAATGCTTTAAAGACAAGAATATGAGACTATTTCGTTGGAGTCTTATATTACAGACTTTTAATTAAAAAATTGTACAAGTCGTAAGAGTATATTCGCAGGAGCGTTATCGCAGATGTAACTGATAAAGTTTAGATGAGATTTGTATTTATTTAATGCTAAATATATACAGGCATATGGGAAGAAGTAAGGTGAAGTTAGGTTAAGGTGAAGTAAGGTTAAAGTTATTGGTATGTTTGGGTAATGTGATTAAAAAATAGAAAATAAAATGAAGCCATCTTTTCGTTATGATGGTTCATTTTTTGTCTTGGGGGGAGGTGTTATGAAGATGTGGGTGTACTGAACCTTTAAGAAAGTTAAAAACTAGCAGAACTACCAAGTGTTCTCAACAAGATACAATGTAGCATGTGGTCCAGCAGTTAGTGTAGCTGGTTGGCTGGAGAGGAAGTGGTAGATGTGGGTATAATTACAACATTTAGAACAGAGAATATAGAACAGTACAGCACAGTACAGGCCCTTCAGCCCTCGATGTTGTGCCGGCCTTTTATCCTACTCCAAGATCATCCTAACCTACAGAGTCTGAATTGTACTAATGTCTGTGTGCCTATCCAACAGTCTCTTAAATGTCCCTCTAAAAGACATTTGGACAGGTATGTGAAATGGAAAAGGTTTAGAGGGACATGGGCCAAACAAACAAAAGGTAAATAGTTCAATTTAGGAAACTTGGTCAGATGGATGAGTTTGGCCTAGGGGTCTGTTTCCATGCTATATGACTGCATGACTCTATGACTCTCTGTGTCCTCTGGTTCTTCACCCTTCTGCCAATGGAACAATTCTCTTTACATATTCTGTGTAGATCCCTCATAATTTTGAGCAACTCAATGAATTTTCCTCTTATCCTTCTCATTTCCAAGCTGAATAATGCCGGTCTTTACAATTAATCATCATGAGTGCTTAATCTAGGTTGAATCTCAGGACCACAAGCTGTGGCAGTGCAGCATTATTAAAAGTGACCATCCCTCAAAACACTTAATTGATTGCAAAACTGGAACATCTTCAGCTTTTGTTAGTTACCATATGGCAAGCTACTTAAATGTATTTTATGTAGACTTAATTTCAACCTTTTTTTGAAATTATAACCTTAGCTGGTTTTGAATATCCCTAAAGGTTATCCTATCATGCTAAAATTTATGTGTGAATGAAGTTTGATATTCAATGTGGTTATATACTACACTAAGATGTCAGAATGTCTGAACTGCAACCTTGATTACTCCCACTCATGTTTTCATAGGTTTTGTTTTCTATTAGCACTTGTTTTATTAGTTAAAGGGTAACAGTAGAGATTGTATTAGGCTCCACCCATTTCAGAAGATGTCTTGCGGAGAGAATTAAAGCAATCAAGCATGAGGTTCCAACTGAGCTGGATGTATGTGCGAGTCTATGTTAACTTGTATCTGTTGCTATCATGCAATAAACTAGATTTGTGTTGCAAGGTAAGAGGCTCTTCTGCCTAAGACATAATTTTGGTTTATCACTTACCATGACTAATTAGGTAGTCCCTTAGGTTCAGCAGTGTCTTATGGTGCAATGGTAATGCTATTACTCCTGGGGGAAAAAATGTCCAGTTTTAAGTCTGATCTGCCTCAGAGGCACGTAGAACATGTTTGAATAGGTTGATTAAAACTAGAAAGGAGAATTGGTGGCAGTGCTGTACCCTAACCATAGTTATATGGTACCATAATGTACAACAGCATTTCCTACTCCAATTACCATAATTGTGTATTGTACAGTGATTCTGTTTTTAAGGGAAATTATATTTCTCAAGTAGTAATAGGCTATTATGAGTTCTGAACTTCATTTTCTTCAGGGAACACAAGTAAACATTATGATTGAGGAGAAAGTGAAGTCTGCAGATCCTGGAGATCAGAGCTGAAAATGTGTTGCTGGAAAAGCGCAGTAGGTCAGGCAGCATCCAAGGAACAGGAGATTCGACATTTTGGGCATGAGCCCTTCTTCATGAATGAGGAAAGTGTGTCCAGCAGGCTAGGATAAAAGGTAGGGAGGAGGGACTTGGGGGAGGGGCGATGGAGATGTGATAGGTGGAAGGAGGTCAAGGTGAGGGTGATAGGCCGGAGTGGGGTGGGGGCGGAGAGGTCAGGAAGAAGATTGCAGGTTAGGAAGGCGGTGCTGAATTCGAGGGATTTGACTGAGACAAGGTGGGGGGAGAGGAAATGAGGAAATTGGAGAAATCTGAGTTCATCCCTTGTGGTTTGAGTGTTCCTAGGCGGAAGGTGAGGCGCTCTTCCTCCAATCGTCGTGTTGTTATGGTCTGGCGATGGAGGAGTCCAAGGACCTCCATGTCCTTGGTGGAGTGGGAGGGGGAGTTAAAGTGATGAGCCACGGGGTACAGAGAACACCTCTAGGACACCCAGACCAACCAACCCAACCACCCCGTGGCTCAACACTTTAACCCCCCCTCCCACTCCACCAAGGACATGGAGGTCCTTGGACTCCTCCATCGCCAGACCATAACAACAGGACAGTTGGAGGAAGAGTGCCTCATCTTCTGCCTAGGAACCGTCCAACCACAAGGGATGAACTCAGATTTCTCTAGTTTCCTCATTTCCCCTCCCCCCACCTTGTCTCAGTCAAATCCCTCAAACTCAGCACCGCCTTCCTAACCTGCAATCTTCTTCCTGACCTCTCCGCCCCCACCCTACTCCGGCCTATCACCCTCACCTTGACCTCCTTCCACCTATCACATCTCTATCGCCCCTCCCCCAAGTCCCTCCTCCCTACCTTTTATCTTAGCCTGCTGGACACACTTTCCTCATTCCTGAAGAAGGGCTTATTCCCGAAATGTCGAATCTCCTGTTCCTTGGATGCTGCCTGACCTGCTGCGCTTTTCCAGCAACACATTTTCAGCTCTAAACATTATTATTGTCCATTCATAATGGCTTAAAATCAAGACAGAGAAAGTAGATTATTAACCAAAGATCTAACAGAAAATATCTGCTATAAAGACACAACTTGAGAAAAGAAACACATCATCAATGATCAGCACAAATAATCCCTGACCATTCACACTAACCACATAATGCATTAATACATGATTATTATTTGCATTTATGATTTTGAGATGGTTTCCAGTCAACAGTTTCAAACTGTTGCCCAGAATAGAATTTTCCACTACAAAGTAAAGGCTATATATGGATTTAGTTTGCACTAGCCCTCTGTATGGTTCTTCAGTGTGCACTGGTATAATACTCAAAGCTAATTTGCAGGGACTCATTAACTGCACTTATCAACTTTTCCAACCTCTAGGCAGAGTTTGAACACCAGAACAAAGTTATGAGAAAACAGATCCGTTTCAAAGAATTTACAGTGCACAACTTCATTTCCTGTTATAAAAGCTGGACAATATAGAGCTGTTTCTGATCTGTTGGCTCAAGTGCCTTTTGTTTTGTTCATGCAATTTTATGTCCAGCTGGCTGTATTTCAATGTTACATTACTTGGCTTCAATGGCAAGGCCTTCACATTTCCTTCTTTGCTTTCTCCTCACTGTTATTTTTCACCATTATTCTTTGATTTTGTTGGCTTTGAGAATAATACCTTGCATTGCTTTGAGGTTAAGGGTTCTGACTAAGTTGGTAAATTGAAATGAGTAGGAACAGTTTATGAAGGAGTAACCAATGCAGTTGCAAAGACTGGGGAAGCATTTCAGCTACATCTTTCCTAACCCAAGACTCCATGGGCATTTCACAAGACAGAATTATCCTGTCCCCTGCACACTGACCAGTCCACAATAGCTGGCTGGATCAGTGATGGCTTTGTCCATAAGTCTTAAGCTGCCCTGCTATTATCTACTTCAGAAACTGTCTACTACATGAGGTAGTCTTTGTTATGTATATATGGCAGTCAAGTGATGTGCTGTTTGTTTGTCTGGACCAACCCCAAATGCATTTTCCTCTTCTGGAAGAAACCAACAACAATTGGAAATAGTGGATGGCACAGCTTCCACAAGTGAAAGGTATCCAGTGAGTTTTCTACAGTCTTCATAACAGTTCAAGTACCTCTTAAAAAGAACAGGTTTGCACTCCGTTTATGTTCAAATGGACAACAGAAACTTAATCAAAATGCCAGTTACCCAGAAAGTGTAATAGTGACAATAAAAGATATTCTATTCTAGATGCTGCATCAGTACAGCAGTTCATGTCAGCAATTCATTTCAGAAAAGGCCAAAATTATCCTCAGGACATAGCTGCAAAGACAAACAGATTGACCTCAACAACTTGGCATCTATCCCCGATTTCATCACTTTGTGAAAGAGAACCATTCCAATTAAACCATGCAGCTTGGCTGCAAAATTCCAGGGTATACCTACTCTCCTTCAATGTACTTTCTACTAGAGTCCAAAGCATCATAAACAGCACATAATCCTACCACTTATACTGCCTGTTTCAACTCAGCAGCATAGATGACAGCCATTGGCTAGTTCATTTCTTGGGGCAATGTTCTGACCAATCAGAGTGGTTTAAAACTTTAACAAGGTCTGGCTGTTAACTGTCAATTAGCATTAATACATCTATTCTTTAAGGACTCTCCATGTGTAAATAAAGGGTGACTTGGTGATGGGATACTCACCTCTGTGGAATTATTTCACCATCCTACCACGTTACTTGTGATAAGGTCAAATGATTTACTTGGTACTTTTCTTGACAAGGTGGAAATTAGAGGGACTAGAAAACAAAACAAAAAAATAAACAAATAAAAAAGAAGAAAATTAAAAAAACATAGATTCTCCATGGTAACACCTATTCCAATCAGCATCCATTTAACAACCAATCAACACAATATAAGCATTTTTTTTGCTTACGGCCACACTAGTCAGAAAACATCTGATCTCGCAAGCTGAGCAGAATCAGGCCTGCTTAGTATTTGGATGGGAGACCACCATAGGTGCAGTAGGCTAGGGGTGACATGGTGGCTCAGTGGTTAGCACTGCTGCCTTACAGCACCAGGGACCCGGGTTCAATTCCAGCAACCGTCTGTGTGGAGTTTGCACATTCTCTCCGTGTCTGTGTGGATGTGCTTTGGTTTTCTCCCACGATCCAAAGATGTGCAGGTTAGGTGAATTGGCCATGCTAAGTTGCCCATAGTGTTAGGTGCATTAGTCAGGGGTAAATGTAGGGGAATGGGTCTGGGTGGGTTACTCTTCAGAGGGTCAGTGTGGACTTGTTGGGCCGAAGGACCTGTTTCCACACTGTAGGAAATCTAATCTAATCTGCAAACGATAATTATAAACATTGTTTTAAAGGTGGGCAGCGCAAGGAGTGGAGTGTGTTATTTCCCCCTCCAACTCTACTTTGATTTAATCCCTGCCCTCTCCTTCAAGCTTGATCATGCAGCATTGCCCTCTGAGAAGGACACTGCTTGTCACTGGCCACTCGGGTGTTTGTTTTCTTTCTGGTGGTGGAAAGTATGTAAAGATTTGTACACCTGTTGTCTTTCACTGTGTCTCACATCTGCACACACACAACATGGGTGTTGGGAAAATATAAGCACTACCGCAGTTAGGTGGTAGTGTGGGGGTAGAGAAGGCAGAAAACAAAACATTGATTTTCCTGGTGGTGGAAATTGAATAAAGATTTGTACACTTGATATCTTTCATTGCTTTTCACACCTGCACACACGATATGGGTGCTGGGCAAAATATAAGCACTACCACTGTTAGGTAGTAGTATGGGTGGTTATAGAAAAAAAAAAGTATAAAAATAATAAGAGAAAAATATATAAACGCTGGTTTTTTTTCCTCCTTGAATTGCTATTCTCTATAAAACATCTTGATGAATGCAGAAGGAAAAGCTTTGACAAAAAGTAATCCTTTTTTCAGGAATACCAATTTGATACTAAAAGGAAAGCATTATGAATTCATCTCAATCTGTTGCTTTTTCATATTATGTTATTTCTATTCAGACAATAATCTAATGAGAAATTGTTCTTCATAAGTAGAGGTGTGGAATACAAAAAAAGGGGGATGCTATGCTGAACCTATAGAAAGCTCTGGTCAGGCTATAGCTAGAAGATTGTGTTCAGCTTGGGTATCCACACTTGAGGAACATGAGAGTCCCTGAGAAGGTGCTGGGAAAATTTATCAGAATGATTCTAGAGTTGAGGGGGTCTAGCTACAATGTTTGATTGGGTAAATAGGTAATATTTGCTCTGCAACTATAAAGGTCATATGAAAGAAGTGTACAAAATTATGTGGGTTTTGATCTCATGGACAAATGGTACAAAGTTTGAGGACACAGATTGAAATTTTGAGCAAAGGTAGCTGGAGATGGCAAAGATGATTTTTATGCAGCAAGTGTTAATAACCTGGAATGAAGACAGTGGTGGAAGCAAAGGAAATGAATAAATTTCAAAGGATGAGTATTTCAAAGAAAGCAATTTGCTGGGCTATGCAGTTAGAATGATTGAACCGAATGTATTGGCTTGCAGTATAGAGAGATAGGCTGAATGGCTTCGTTTTCTGTTGTAATTACTCTATAACTATTAACACAATGCTGAGTAAGAGATACTGATTTCAGTTGGTAAGTGATGCATATGGAAACAGTTGCCAAGGTTTTTTAGTCTGTATGGGGGAAAAGATATTTGACTATTGTTATGAAGATGTACTTTAAGAGAGTTAAAAGCAGCAGAACCACCAGACATAGCACCAAGTGTTTTCAATAAGGCAACAATGTAACATTTAGTTGAACAACTCGATTAGCTCATTGCCTGGAAACAAAATCAAATTCGAATTAAGCCAATCAGTTTAAATAATACCCTGAAAAATATCAAACTCCAATCCAGTTTGAATTTAGTATATTGACAATCTTAAAAGCCAATGACACAATCTGATGCTTTGAGGCTATAAGACTGGGGTAAATTGAACAGTTGAGAGGAGAATTGACAAGCCCAGCATGTAAACAGACATAGCTCTCTTGAAAGTATCTTTTCGATCAGTAACTTGTGATGCAGAAATTTCTAAGAAGAAAACAAGATACAGGGAAGATCCGAATAGGTTTTGAGATAAGAAGTGTGTTTTTGTAAAACTTAAGTGGAAGTTTTATCAGGCTAGTATTACAGAAGGGAAGGTAAAAGATTGGTTAGAGGAAAAGAATTGTAAATAGTGGTTAGTTAATTATTCTCTGTTATACTTTAAGAAATAAAGATGTTAATTTTTAGTCTAAACTGTTCTGGCCACTTGAACTTTTACAGATTACTGCATGGGATAAATCTTTTATGTATTGCTGGTTTTAAAATTAGCAGGAGGGTTTACTCTATGTTGGAACAATATAGTCTGACCAGTGGTTGGGCAATTAAGATAAATCAAAACACCTTGTCCCTCCTAGTGATGTGCACTTCATGAATGAATAAAATTTAAAAAGGTCATTGTAGCCTGAAGTACAAGTTAATGCTCTGAATAGAAAGCTTTGGCTTGTCAGGGGAAGTCATGCCCTGAGAGATTTTTCCCACCCGCCTGACTCTACAGAGTAATAAAGAGTAGCTAAGCTGAACTCAGTCACCCAGAATGTTGTCTATATGTATTTCCACCTTCCATCATTTCCCATGAATCACATCATTTGACACTTTCACATTGGAAGCTTCTATTTCATCTGGCACCAGTCTTTTTTGAATTATTTATCATTAACAGTTTAGTCCAAAATCCACCAGCTACTGGTGTGGAACAGCTCATTTTTTTGACATTAGGAAGCCGTGAAGTTAAAGTCTATACATGTTGTGAATCTAAATCTTGGCTGTGAACAAATTTGAGGGAATATTGTGTCAGTCAGCTAGCTTGTGTCAGGGAGGAGACTGTGGAGCCTACTTTGACTGAGACTAGAATTCATTATTTAACAAAAACCTTTTGTAATGATAAAAAAGTTATACAATTATTGGTACAATTGTTTTGCTCCTTATTTTTGCTTTTTTTTGACCTAGCAACCTCTGTAAGTAGTTTAGCTAAAAAAAACAATCACACTGGGTTCATCACATTGTTCATAGAATATGACTCTCCAGCTTTTGGAATGCTACAATTTTCCATCATATTGTGCTAGGAATTGCCAACAATTGCATGGAAAAAAACTAATTGGTCCTATCTGGACAGGAGGCAAAAACTCCTTCTTTGGAAGCTAAGCAAGCTTAGGCAAACCTTTACAGACTAGTAATATCAAACTGCGTGGTGGATTTTTTATCTCAGTAACTGCCTCGAAATGGTATAAAGAAATGATCAAATTCAAAGTATCTGTGCCCTCCCTCTCTCTAATTAATTATCTATTAGAGATATGGAGGATGGAGGTTACCATATTCAGGTGACTTTCCAATGTATGGCCATGTGAATTGAAAGTCTTCTCAAGTTAGCCTGGCATGCAGAGTGCATGGAATTGGCAGAAGTTAAATCTAGCCTCTGTGGTGGACTGGGAGGAAGGTCCATGCCCCAGAATCTGCAGGAAGGTGAGAGTAGATTGCTTATCATCTCCCAGATTAATCCCCAAGTCAGTCAGGGATAAGAATTGTCATAGATGGACTTTCTGTCTATAGGCCAACTGCAGCCCTTAATTGGCTAATCAGTGGCAATTAATAAGGGAGAAATAATATTACTAAGCCCACGCTGATGTTCTCATACAGCAGTCAATGGAACTTAAACCAGTTAATAATGTAAACGTAAAACTAGTTGCCTTGTGGTCACAATGGCAACTGATACAAATAAAACAACTAATTAGCTAATGTTCTTTGGAAAGGAAATCTGCCAACCTTTCCAATATCTGACCTACATGTGACTTTAGACACACAGCAATGTGATTTACTCTTAACTGCCCTCTGAAATTACCTAGCCATTGTAGTTCAACAGCAATTGGAGATGGATAATAAGATAAATAACTGGAAATGCCCATAGCACCCTCATCCTATGAAATAATAAAATTACCACTTAAGAGATTCACCTTGTCACTACTGACATTCTACCAATGGGGAAAGACACTTCTTATGATTGTGATGATTATGCCACATTTATGTTTTGGTACAATGTATATCATGGTGGGCTGGATTTCTCCTCCACCCTCCCCTCCCCTACCCTACTTTCTGACCATCGGCAAGGGCGTTGCTTGTAAAGATACCTAGGTAAAAACAATGACTGCAGATGCTGGAAACCAGATTCTGGAGTAGAGTGGTGCTGGAAAAGCACAGCAGTTCAGGCAGCATACGAGGAGCAGGAAAATCGATGTTTGGGATTCCTGATGAAGGGCTTTTGCCTGAAACATTGACTTGTAAAGATATCCTCAATAATGACCCCACCCCTTGCTGCACCCTTTCTGCAACCTACCCCAAAGCTTACCCACAATCCTGGGGCCCCTGGTCTGATACAGTTGCAGTTCTAGCAATGGCCACTATTAAAAGTGGTGCTGTTGAGACTGAACAGCTGCCGGACCCCTCCATGGTGGTGGAACCTCTCTAATTTATGGGTGGAAGCCCCAACCTTGCAATTGTGTCAGATCTTCCAAAAATGGCCACAGCAGAGTTGCAGCCAATTTTTCTGTGGGACTATTCTTTAGGCTCAGCTTCCATAATAGTGTCAACAGTTTTGCCAATGACAGCTGGCATTCTCAGACAAGGTGGTGCTAACAAAGGGATATCAGGAAGGGCAGGTTCTTTTGGCTTCTTGCTTGTTACCTGCATGCCCCGATCTGCCGCAAAGTCGGAAATTACTGTGGCCTAGCAGATGCAGTGCAGGTATCTAAATGCTAGAAGGAGGTGAAGTCAAGCATGAGCAGGGGAATTAAAGCCTCAAACAATGCTGGATTTAAATCCCGAGCGGATCCCATCCACCACAACCTGGAACATGAATAAATGAGCAGGAAATGCTGCACACATAATTACAATACAGTAGCGTCTCGATATACAAACGACCCCGTTCATGAAGAAATCGGTTTACGATCAGGATTGTACATAAAATTTTGTTCAATGTACGTACGAAATTCAAGGTACAAACACAAAAAGCCCGTGTGCGACCACGTGGTTTCATTGTTCTGCTTTGCTACGTGCTTGTTGAACGCAAAAGCTTTCGGGCCCCGCGTGATCTCATTCAGTTCGTCTTTGGTGCGTGCGCTGTGAACAGCATTCGTTGCTACGTCCAAGCATTCTTACACTGTTCAAAGTTTGTGAGAAGATTTGTAGCACGGGTGCTCGTTGTTGTGCTTCTGTTCGCCGAGCTGGGAGTTTTTGTTGCAAACGTTTTGTCCCCTGTCTAGGTGACATCTTCAGTGCTTGGGAGCCTCCTGTGAAGCGCTTCTGTGCTGATACCTCCGGCATTTATAGTGGTTTGAATCTGCCGCTTCCGGTTGTCAGTAGCTGTCCACTGCAGTGGCCGTTATATAGGGTCTAGGTTGATGTGTCTGTTGATAGAATTTGTGGATGAGTGCCATGCCTCTAGGAATTCCCTGGCTGTTCTCTGTTTGGCTTGCCCTATAATAGTGGTGTTGTCCCAATCGAATTCATGTTGTTTGTCATCTAAGTGTATGGCTACTAAGGATAGCTGGTTGTGTCATTTCGTGGCTAGTTGGTGTTCATGGATGCTGGTTGTTAGCTGTCTTCCTGTTTGTCCTATGTAGTGTTTTATGCAGTCCTTGCATGGGATTTTGTACACTACATTGGTTTTGCTCATGCTGGGTATCGGGTCCTTTCTCCTGGTGAGTTGTTGTCTGAGTGTGGCTGTTGGTTTGTGTGCTGTTGTGAGTCCTAGTGGTCACAGCAGTCTGGCTGTCAGTTCATAAATGCTCCTGATGTATGGTAGTGTGGCCAGTCCTTTGGGTTGTGGCATGTCCTCATTTCGTTGTCTTTCCCTGAGGCATCTGTTGATGAAATTGCGCGGGTTTTTAGTGAACACCTTGTATAGGTGTTCTTCTTCCTCTTTTTTTTATACCTCTATACAAGGTGTTCACCAAAAACAGATACCCGCGCAATTTCATCAACAGATGCCTAAGGGAAAGACAACGAAATGAGGACATGCCACAACCCAAAGGACTGGCCACACAACCATACATCAGGAGCATTTATGAACTGACAGCCAGACTGCTGCGACCACTAGGACTCATAACAGCACACAAACCAACAGCCACACTCAGACAACAACTCACCAGGAGAAAGGACCTGATACCCAGCATGAGCTAAACCAATGTAGTGTACAAAATCCCATGCAAGGACTGCACAAAACACTACATAGGTCAAACAGGGAGACAGCTAACAACCAGCATCCATGAACACCAACTAGCCATGAAACGACACGACCAGCTATCTTTGGTAGCCATACGCTCAGATGACAAACAACATGAATTCGATTGGGACAACACCATTATTATAGGGCAGGCCAAACAGAGAACAGCCAGGGAATTCCTAGAGGCATGGCACTCATCCACAAATTCTATCAGCAGACACATCGACCTAGACCCTATATAACAACCACTGCAGTGGACAGCTACTGACAACCGGAAGCGGCAGATTCAAACCACTATAAATGCCGGAGGAATCAGCACAGAAGTGCTTCACAGGAGGCTGCCAAGCACTGAAGATGTCACCTAGAAAGGGGACGAAACATTTGCAACAAAAACTCCCAGCTCGGCGAACAGAACCACAACATTCTTACACTATCCGAACAATGGAAAAAATTGATTCAGTTCGCGAACTTTTCGGTTCGCGAACCGGGTCCTGGAACGGATTAAGTTCGTAAGTCAAGGCGCTACTGTATATGATAGGTCACTAATCTCAGGAATGAACCCAACATTCAGGCTTGAACAGCCAATACGTGAGTTTTCTCAGCTGACTACAGCTCATCAGGTGACTGCATGATGGGGGATAATGTCAGTGAATCAGCCTGTCCATGGGTGAATTATCCTTGAGGCTCTTGATGCTTTTAAAATCTTTGTGTCCCCCTATGATGCTTCAGGAACTTTAATACAGTGGTTATCTTACTGGCTTGGAAGAAAAGCACTTCAGACGCATGGGTTCGGTCTGACCAGAGAAATTCCAATCCCATTAATTGAATAAGTCTGGACTTGAAAGCTGGTTTCAATAATGAAGTAAAATCCAGTCATGGTAACTGCAACAACTATTGAATTCTCATGAAAACACATTTGGTTCGCTGATGTCCTTAAAGGGAAGGAAATTTGCTTTCACAGTCTAGTCAATAGGTGACTCCAGAATAACAGCAATGTGATTGATATTTAACTGGCCTCTGAAATGGGGGAAAGCGAGGACTGCAGATGCTGGAGATCAGAGCTGAAAAATGTGTTGCTGGAAAAGCGCAGCAGGTCAGGCTAGCATCCAAGGAGCAGGAGAATCGACGTTTCGGGCATAAACCTGAAGAAGGGCTTATGCCCGAAACGTCAATTCTCTTTGCTCCATAGATGCTGCCTGACCTGCTGCGCTTTTCCAGCAACACATTTTTCAGCTCTGTCCTCTGAAATGACCTTGCAAGTCACTATATATCAAACCACTACACAAAAGTCTAAAAAGCATAAAATTGCATTACATGAAAATAACTATTAGATACATGAAATGCACACTCTGCTTGATTAGCCCCGCAATGTCTGTCACACTGACATCTAAGAACTTCTGGTCTTTCCCACAGACTACCCAGTTTCCCACAGTTAGCAACAGCTTTATATAATCATTCTCAGAGAATCATTCTGACCATCAATGTCCTAAATTCCTTCATTCCATTTTTGGATATATCCTGTTTTCCAGCAGGATTGTCAGAGGTGACAGCACAATGGTATGCATTTGAGATGGAGGGATTCTGAGGATCTTTAACATAAACTACTGAATCTGTGAATTCTCCTGCTATCAATTAAATATTTATAAGGAAACATGGTTTCTAATAGTCATTAAGCCTAGCTAGTTAATGTCAATTGTAAAACAAAAACAGAAATTGCTAAAGAAACTTGAGCAGCATCTGTGGAGAGAAAACAGAGTTAATGGTTTGAATCTAGTGACCCTTCTTCACAACAGCCTAGAATGTTAATTGTAGCTTTCATACAATAAACTGCATCTTATTGTCTAGGACAAACATCTCTTATAGATAAGAGGCTGTAGTGGTCTATCATCCATCATTAATAATCTGTCCAGCTCCTTACAGCAGCATTGAAATAGGATTATTGGCATTACTTAAGAACAAGCTGCCAGTGGTTGGTCTCCAGAGCCCAATATGACAGCTATAAGTTGGTCAATATCATTATGAAGACTTAGACCTTTAAAACTACTTAGAATCCTAGTCAAACTGTTACAGTACATGTACAACACTGTCATCTACATGACAATATTGAATAGTTCCCAAGTATATCTTGTCCACACGAAATGGGGAAAATCCAACACGGCCAGTTGCCACAAAATATTAGATGGCATTGACAGCAATATCAAGCAGCATTTAGTCAGCAATCATCTACTCACTGTTGCCTAGTTTGCATTCTATTAACTTTATTCAATTCCAGATTTTGTTAAATCATTGATCCAAAACAGCTAAAGGTGAGGTGATGTTGACCTCCCTTGACTTTAAGACATTGGTTAACATTGTGTGGGATCAATGACTCCCCTAAAATGTTAAAGTCAATCAAAATGAGGGGAGGAAACTCTCCAGGGTTGAAATCATTCTTAGCATAAAGCAAGATAGAAATGGCCATGGCAGACAGACCACCTCATCTCCAGGACATCTCGCTCAGGTTAGTGCCCTAGATCCAACTATGTCCAAATGCCTTATGACGTTCCCCCCACCAAACGATTTGAAGTGGCAATGTTTGCAAATGTTTGCACATTGTTTAAGAAAATTTGACCTCCTGGATAATGAGGCAGTCTATACCTACAAAGAAGAGCTGCACAATGTTCAGCCTTGATCTGTAAAGCAGCAAGTAACAATCACCAGACAGGTTACCTCAGATTACAATGAGATCTTGATTAGATGGGTCAATGGGCTAAGAAGTAACAGATGGAGTTTGATTTAGATAAATGTGAGGTGCTGCATGTTGGGAAAGCAAATCTTAGCAGGACTTATACACTTCAAGGTAAGGTCCTAGGGAGTGTTGCTGAACAAAGAGACCTTGGAGTGCAGATTCATAGCTCCATGAAAGTAGAGTTGCAGGTAGATAGATAGTGAGGAAGGTATTTGGTATGCTTTCCTTTATTGGTCAGAGTATTGAGTACAAGAGTTGGGAGGTCATGATGCGGCTGTACAGGACATTGGTTAGGCCACTTTTATAATATCTACTGTCCTTCCTATTGGAAATATGTTGTGAAACTTGAAAGGATTCAGAAAAGATTTACAAGGATGTTGCCAGGGTCGGAGGATTTGAGCTATAGGGAGAGATTGAATAGGCTGGGGTTGTTTTCCCTAGAACGTCGGAGGCTGAGAGGTGACCTTATAAAGGTTTATAAAATCATGAGGGGCATGGATAGGATAAATAGACAAAGTCTTTTCCCTGGGGTCATGGGGTCCAGAACTAGAGGCCATAGGTTTAGGTTGAGAGGGAAAAGATATAAAAGAGACCTAAAGGGCAACTTTTTCACTCAGAGGGTGGTACGTGTAAGGAATGAGCTGCCAGTTGAAGTGGTAGAGGCTGGTACGATTGCAACATTTAAGAGATTTGGATGAGTATATGAATAGGAAGGGATTGGAGGGATATTGGCCAGGTGTTGGCAGGTGAGACTAGATTGGGTTGGGATATCTGGTCGGCGTGGACGGGTTGGCCCAAAGGGTCTGTTTCCGTGCTGCACAACTCTATGACTCCAATACTCTATAAGTGCCAGGCAAAGACCATCAAGAACAATAGAGAATCTACTACTGCATTCTCAATAGAATTGACATCACCAAATCCCCCAACATCAATATCCTGAATGGGACTAGCCATTAAGTACAATGGCTGCAGGATAGGGCAGAGGCTAGGAATTCTGAATCAAGTAATGTACCTCCTGATCCCCTAAAGACTGTCCACTGTCTACAAAACACAGGAAGAGGCAATAATCTCCACTTAGTTGGGTGGATGCAGCTCCAGTAGCACTCAAAAAATTCAATAACATGTTGGACAACACAGCCCACCCTATCAACAGCTCATTCACAACCTTAAACATCCAATCCCATTACCAATCACTCCACCTTCACTGTGTCAACAGTGTGTACTATCTTCAAGATGCACTGCAGCAATTTGCTTTGTCTCCTTCAAAAGCACCTCCAAAACAATGATCCCCACCATCTGGAAAAACAACATGATAGCACTTAATGGGAACACCACTACCCATATGTTCCTTTCCAAAGCATATAGACTCGCGACTTAGGAATTTATCACTGTTCTCTCACTTGCACTGGACCAAAACTGTTTCGAAATGCTGGAGTTCACTTACTGACATGTACCTCCATCACACTGGCTGCACAACTTCAAGAAGGTAACAAATCAGTTCTCAAGGACAATATGGGGTGGACAATAATGCTTGTTTTGCTAGCTAAACCAATGCCCCTGAGAAGAAAAAGTATTCCCCTTTTCACATTATTGCCTTTATGTTGGTTCTAGTGACACTGGCATCGGTTCTTAATCATTTTGGTCTAGTTTAGGGTAAAATATACAAATCCATCTCCATATTAAAAGTAGTTATGTAAAATCCCATGAAATGGAGGATGTTTGCACTTTACTTTTTCTTATGCACTTACTTCAGAAATTAAAAACTAAGTTTTGAATATTATTCATTTTGTTTTCATAGTGCAATTGGCTGACAGGGTTGCACAATACAAACTGCTTCATTTGATGAGTGAATTTTGTTGCTAATCCAAAAAGGCCACTGAAAGTTCTCTGTAGTTTTACTGCTGTTCTGGTTGTCTATTCTCCTGGGGACATAATTACTTCAAATTCTTTCAAAGACATTCAAGGAGTCAGGAAACTGTCACGGAACAGAATATAAATTACTTCACCAATAATGTGATGTTGCATTTGGTCCATTGCAATGTCTAAAACTAATCTCTTGGGGTCTAAAGTTGGGGATGCGATGAAGAGTTAACAGAAACAATAGTGGCAAATGATACAAAATGGTATAAATTTGGCACTTGAAGCATCTGAACTCTACCCTTAAGATTTAGCTGCTCCTCTTGTCCAAGGCATCCAGAGTTTATAGGATGAGTAACACATATTTGCTTTGCCTCCTGATTAATTGTTTTATGCAGATTTTAAATGGAAGTGACATTGCTAACTGTTGGCAGAGAGTTTGTTAGGGATATGCACTGAACGCACGGAAAGCTATAAATGGTGTTTGAGATGGAAATCAAAATAGCATGGAATGGAAACTGACAGTTGAAAAGTGACAGAGGAAAGGGGTTTTGAGGCATAAACTCCACATTGCTGATGTGTATTCAACCTTGCTTTTTCATCTTCCTGTTTCAAATAGTCACTACATTTCCATAATTTCTAAACCTGGGATGTTGTAAAGGATATACAGCACGAAAGCAGGCAATTTGACTCAGCCAGCCCATGAAGATATTTAACCTCAACTCATCACTTATCATCTAAATTTGATATTGTACATCTCTTCTGTTTCAGATCTTGCCTTAAACATATTTAGACCATTCACCTCAATGCTAATCAGTTCTATACTCACATGATTCTTTGGGTAAATACATTTCTTTTTGATTTCCTATTGGATTTATTTGTGACTTTAATTGATATCTCCTACAAGAGAAAACATTTTTTCTACATTCACACTTGAAACATCATTCATAATTTGAGAGACCTTCACTAGGTCAGCTTCAACTTTCTTTTTCAAGTTAGAAATGACCCAGCCTAGCAATCCTTTCTTGATTTGTAGACTCATGCATTTTTGGTAGCCTCCTTTTAAATTTCCTCTGCACCATATGCACATCCTTTATTGTAATGTAACGAGTGCCCCTTTGTCCTTTTTATAATGTACACTCACTTCCACCAAATCTATTTTATGGATTGAAGAGCACTTTTGAACATATTACTTAGAAATATGTAGATCAGACAACCACAGAAATAGGCCAATTGATCCACCTCTTCTGTGCTGGTGTAATATTACAGAAAAGTTCCCTCTCATTCACTACACCTGTAACATTTAAGAGGCATTTGGGTGGGTATATGAATAAGAAGGGTTTGGAGGGATATGGACCAAGTACTGGCAGGTGGGACTAGATTGGGCTGGGATATCTGGTCAGCATGGACGGGTTGGACCGAAGGGTCTGTTTCCATGCTGTACATCTCTGTGACTCTCTATGACTCATCCCTTTCACTAAATCTCAGCATTAAAAGATACAGTGAAATAGTGGTGAGTCAAACTCAGATGAAACAAAATTCCCGTTACATTGAAGTTGTCAATTCCTACTGGCAGAATAGTAAATCCCAAAGATATTTGTTGGAATTCTGCACTGGCTACTCTGGGTTAGCCAAACTTGTCTAAAGTGGAGAACATTAACCTATTGTCTTTTCCTCCTAACACTGACCAAGCTGCAGTCAATGGTTCAGGAATGATTTTGAGCCTGAAAACCTCCTAAGAATGATTGCTGCTCTCTTAGGTTATCAATAGGAAGCAGGCGTATAATACTATCGTATTAGTGGGTTATATCGACATGCGTTCACTTGAGAATTTCAGTTATCACCAATCTTCAATTAACACATATTTGAAGGAGATTACCTTGGGATTTTACGCATTGAGATTTTAATGTGTTTATTTCTTTTTCTCTCATATATCTGCATCTTTTCATTTAAAAAAAACGTCTAAGTTATATGCTTCATTCACTTTCTGATCCACGTTCTAATGACTTTCTGAGTAAAGAATTTTTTCCTTATTTTCCTGTTGGATTGAAGAGAATTGGATTTATGGCTCATAGTTTTGGACTGCTTCACAAATGGAAACATTCTCTCCATGTCTACTTGTCCAACTTGCTTGTAATTAAAACAAAAAAATCTCTGTCAGGGTTTCTACCATCTCTTTTCTAGAATGAAAACCTCCAATTGCTATATATTTTCCAAGGCTGTAATCTCAGTTTTGGCATCACGTTTGCAATTTTCTTTCAGTCTTTTCCAGTACATCTATATACTTTGTGTATCGAAACCAGAACAGTGTACAGTTTTCCAAGTATCCTACAGTGTTCAAAGTCCTAAAGAAGTTTAATGTAACTTCACTACTTTTTAATTCTGTTCCTCTGGAAATAAATCCCACTACATTATTATCATTAACATTGCTGTTTATTCATGAGTGTCCTTAGATCCTAATACTCTTCAATCCCATGCAGCTTCTTATATTGTATCAGATATTTTTGTTTTACCAATGTGCATCAGCTCTTGTAATTGATGTTAATTAATTTGCCATGTAATTGCCCAGTCTACAAGTTTTCTAATGTTTTCTTTTCTTGTTGCATTCTTCCTTGCTGTTTGGTTTAAAACCCACAGTTTTGACATTATCTGCAAATTATTTCTGAGTTCAAATAGTTATTGAAAATTATGAATTATAATAGTCCCAACACTTATCTTTGGAGTACACTGCTTTTTACTTTTAATTACCTCCAAACCATTCCAACTATCTTTCATTATATTTTCAGTCTGTGATTGCTTGGCTTTAACTTTATTATAGGTTCCAGTATCTGTCCTATCACTGATATTAAGTTGATTGGTTTACTGATCCTAGGTTTTCTTGTCTTGCTCTTTCGGTTTGTAGAAACAACATTTGTTTTTCATCAGTCCTCTTTGAATGACCCCCTTCTTTTACACAGCTTTGACATCTGGACCTCAGTATCTCTGCTATTTTCTTTCAATATCAAATGTCTCAGAATTTTATCTTCTTTTAACTTCGTTGGTTAATCAGTTTTTTTTTCAAGCTCAACTATTTTAATATTTGTTTAGCCTTTATAAAGTATTTGTTTAATTATCTTTTTTAGTCAAATTGAGATGGAGTTGTCACTCAGTATACCTGCTACTCCTCTTACATTACTGGTGAGTTTATCTGGCTCACCCTTTTCCCTATTTCAATTTTATTATGTTCTATTTGGATCTGTAGAACTTTACAATTCCTTTTATTTTATTTAATAATTTGATTTCTTTATTTTATTTAATAATTTGATTTCTTTATTTCTCTTCGTTTTCCTGTGTTTATTTTTTTAAAATTTATCATTATTTCTTCATCTTTCTTATCCTCTACTGTTGTTATGTGAGTACTTCCTATATATTTTGTTTATCAAATTAAAATGTACTTTTAGTTCTGTATTTACTTATGCTGTCACGTCATTAGTGTGCAAGCCATTATATTTCAATAGAATATATTTTTCTTGTGTTCCATGAGTTAGCCTTTTAAAATGTCATTTTATTTTGTCTCCTTTTTCAAGGCTTTCTTCAAGTTTGCCTTTCTTAGCTGCACTCTCATGTCCTCATTATGTTCTCTTTATCACTTATTTACCTTTGGTTTTGGCCAAATTACTTCACTTAATTTTAATCCTGAAGATTACAGTCTTGCAATCTTGGAATGATAGTCTTGTACTTTACTTGACTATTATGGATTATTACCAAACACTGATTATTTCATGAGTTTGTGAAAGGTGCTATTTAAATGTAATTCCTTTTCTTATTTGGCTTCGTTTAGTAAACCACTGGTAGTGGCTTTCCACTTGGACTATGTTATTATGACTATCAGAATCTTGAAAACAGAGGACACGGCTTTCTCTTAATGAGGCATTTTAGTGAGCCTAGGAGAGACGGAGAGCTAACAATTATCAGTTCACCGATAATGAATATTTATGATTAGAAAATAATCTTTTAATTTAGTTTCTTGGAAGTAGTTAGAACTTAAATGCTGGAAATTGGAGTTGAAGAAGTGTGGAGCTGGAAGATGAGGCAGAAGATGGGGTCTTTTCCTTCAGTTTGCATACGGGCTTTGTGTTGACAATGGAGGAGGCTGCGGATGGATATGCCATTGGAGGAATGTGGGAGGGGAAGTTGAAATGGATAGCAACCGAAAAGTGGTGTTGATTGGAGCATACGGATCATAAGTGTTCCCTGAACTGGTTTATCCCCTATTTGTCGTTCTGTCTCCTGACTCTTACCAAGTTCATTGATCATGGGCAACATTTTCATCCCAACCATGACTGTGACTGTCAATTGAACAAGATAACAGACTATTCTTCGTAGATGGAAGCATAGACCCAGATTTTCATCCAATGTCAATATGTGACTCAATAGTAATCAGGTAAACAGCTCTTTCTTTTTTATTAACAGTCCAACTACACAATGAATGGGACAAGACATTTGATACCAACCTGATTAAGATCAGCTATCTCAGCACTGACTGAATCTAAGACTTTCCTGTGGCTTTGTGCCACACACTGGTTTGTGCATTTGAATACCAGGTTGTCTGGTTTGATTTCCATGTCCAGACAGAATTTAATTGTAAAGTGATGATACAAATCCTGACAGAAGAGTTTGCACCTTGTTATAATCTCATGTTCTGTTACATGGAGAGGCTGACTGATTGCCTGTGGTGCATCATTGAAGACAGTTTAGGACCTGGCACTTTAGACATGATGGACTATGTAAATTTAACGTTAAGATTATTTAGGATGAAGCCATTAGGTTTTTGGAGGCAGATGGGAATTCTCTCTGAGTACATTCCTTGCACTACAGGTGAATTCTCGCCTGCCGACAGTTCCCTCTTTGGCCTTTACAATTCTCTTGTCTACAACAATAAGGTTATATTCATGGAGGTAGCTGCCTTCACATGTGGCAGAGCGATTCTTTGCTGGCTGCCAAGTTCTATGGCACTTACAAAATCAGACATAATTAGATTCCTAAACACCTTAAATGGTGGTGGAAGTTAATCCTGGTTCCTATTTGCTCACGGGACAACTCCCTGGTGGTGAGAACCCACAGGGAGCCATCTCAACATATCTCATCTTATACATTTGCCTCCCAAGCCCACTCTTGACACCTACTAAACCTGGTGTCATGTGGCTGAAATAATTCATCCCAGCATATATGGTGTCGAGAGCAATATGGAGCTTCTGCTGACCTACTTCATATCTTGCCAATATGTTTCCATTCTGGAACAATGATATAAACAATTCATGCGAGAAAGAATATTTCATTCCCTGGTACTATCAGCCACATGAGTCACATTAGGAAAAGGTTCAAGAGTAGAATTTGCCTTGTACTAAGCATTCATCTGAATTGTAGTCTGTACTAAGTTAGAAGCTCTGACACTTTTTTTATATTTGATCAGTTAAACATTTGTTGTTCATGTACTCATTGAATAAGTTAATGATATCCATGCATTGTTATTCTTACCATTGATTATATATGTTTGTCATGGATTATTAGTAAAATGTTCATTGTGCTCCTTAGACATTGGTTGACATTGTCTCAAATATGTTTTGTGTGGGACCATTAAAGTAGTGAGAAAGAAGAGTTGTGTTTTTCTTTTAGTCTGAACTCAATTCGATCTCTTGTGCTATAGTCAAAAGGACAATATGCACCCATCAATCTCAGATTATATTTTATGACACATTTCAAAGCTTTTCTTTAGAGAGCTCAGTAAGTTTTCTGACAAATAGCGAACAATTTTAAAGAATTTATTGCTTTTCCAGATTTCTACTGCTTCATTCCTGTTGGTTTGTACACTGGCAATGCATCTATGCCAAATATTCACACACACGTGTTTTCGGTTAAGTAAACCTAAGTATAGATGACTTTCGAACTAACAATTGCAAACATATGTTTCAAATTGTCATAACGACATTCAGATTTGTACCTACACAGAAAAAGTCATGGCATATGCAGGGGTATCATTTAGTTTGAGTGCTTCCTCCGTCCTATAAACTATAAATGGTTTCCTGGTCTCCATGTCCATTCATTTTCTAAGGTGTATTCTTCTTTTCCTCTATTTCAATTATCCTTTGTTCCACTCCTTACTATCACTCCTTTCTCTACCTCCCTTTGTCTCTCTTTCACCTCCTTTCTTTAATTCCCTTTCTCTTAACCCTCTCTCTTTTCCCACTCCCTTTTTTTCTTTCACACTTTCCTATTAACCTTTTCTTATTCCTTTCTGTTTTATTTTCTCATTTATTATCTCTGAACCTTCTATCTCTCTGTCTCCTGACATCGTTAACTTTCTCTTCCATTATTCTCTTTCTGACTGTTAATCTCAATGTCTTCATTTTTCTACCACATTTATTTCTTGCCAATGTTCTAGTTAACTCTTCTGTTCCTCCCTGTAAATCTCTCTCTCTCCTTCCTGCAAAGGATATACAATACAACGGTAATACACAGCTGATTGTAAGTCATGTGTCTTGTTACCTTTGACCTAGATTGGCATTGGGCCATATAACTTGAGAATCAAGCAATGACAGCAGTGAATTAACTTTAATAAGTGCCGAGCAAGAGTATCACTGACTTGCCTCTCATGGAGAGCCTGCTGCCTACGATAAGATCTGTAGATGGGAAGTATTTGAACAGATGTACCATGTGTTAAACTCTAATACGTGGCATTCTTCCTTTATAATTGACAGAAAAATTGAAAAAACAATTAGCTGCAAGACCTATTGCCTCCTTTTGCTACCAAATGATAGATGCGAAAGGTGAGTAAAATTGCACACTCCATAAACTAAATGCTATTTTCCACAGACTTAGAACTCACACAACAAATTCAAAATGATTGGGTGCAATTTATGTCTGGTTATTACTCCACTGATGCCTGAAGGAAGCATCTTCATGGGCTATCCCAGCTCTAACTGATAAGCATCCCACTCAGCCTTTGGTGCGATACTGGTTGGTGTTCGGTGGAGTTCAGCAGATGTATTAGTTTAAGCAACATCCTGTTTTAATAAACTGCATACAGATTCTGTACACACCTCCTTTATCTTCATTTATATTCAAAGATTTGTCAAATTAATAGCGTGGAAGTCATTTGCCTGTTTTCACAGCAAATACAATGTCCCGTGGATCATTTCCCATAGGGCTGTAACAAAGATGCCAACACTAACTAACTGCCAACACTAACACGAAGAGATATGATGACCATTAACTTGCATCCCATTCCTGAAGAGCAATGGAAGATAAAGCCGGGGCATTCCATCCCGGAACATCCACAGCATGGTTAAATAAAAGCAGTAGATTTTTCTTATTGAAGGTGTCCTCATAGTGCTTAAGTATAAGCTCTCAATCTTCAGCTTCTAACATCTTATTTTAAATCCGGAGACATTTCACAGTCCGAAATGGTTTTTAAAAGTGACAGATATTTACTTAAAATGGCTGCAGTCGTCACCCAACCATTGATTGAGATGCATTCGGGAAATCAATGTGAAATAAATTTGCATTAAAGCAACCATTGTAATGGTATTGAAACCAGTCAACTGAGTCAGGAGTCAGAAAGCGGCATCTCCTCTTTCAATTTGCGCATACCTGATGAATGGCACACAATGAACATGAAAAGTTGCCTGTGGAATATCTCCCTGAGAGAGACAATGGAGCCTGATTGAGGAATGCACAAATGAATCCCGTTTTAGCAGCTGCTTTTCAGTAGCAGAAGATGGAAAGAAATATGGATTGGTAACAACAAGGATTGGAAATACTTTCTCTCTCTCTCTCTGTTCCTTCCTCATCATTTCAAGAACAGCGCCCAATGAAAGAGCACATCGGAGAAACGGCCAGTTAACTAGAACGCGAAGATATCTACCGATTTTGCAGTCAAACAGCCAAAGGACTACAGGGTCTTTTGAATTACACAGCCTTTATTGTCCCTGTCTGTCGCAGACACTCACTCTTTTTAAAATTTTCTGCCTATACTTTGTTCAATGTTGCGTGTTTTTAAAATTTTTGGGGGGCTTAGTAAATAATAACTTTTTTCTTTCTTTCCATTCAAGAAAACATTGGTATTTGGCTCTTTAATTTTGCAGAGTTCTAAGCCTTCATTTAAGTAAACTGTGCTGAAGAGCAATAAAATATTTGTTGCGACAAATGAAGGGGGTTGGGTGGGGGGACTGCGCAGTGGCACTGTGGTTATCACTGCTGCCTCACAGTGCCAGAGACCCGGGTTCAATTCACACCTCAGGCAACTGTCTGTGTGGAGTTTGCACATTCCCCCCGTGACTGCATGGGTTTCCTCCGGGTGCTCTGGTTTCCTCCCACAATCCAAAAATGTGCAGATTAGGTGGATTAGCCATGCTAAATTGCCTATAGTGTCAGGTGTAGGGGAATGGGTCGGTGTGGACTTGTTGGGCCGAAGGGCCTGTTTCCACACTGTAAGTAATCTAATTTTTTTTATATCCCTATTCACATTGTTGTGCCAAAGGACACGAGGTAATAATGGTGAAGAAAGCCATTTGATCTGTCTTCATTTGTCCATCAACAAAGTCCTAAGCATTGTTGCATCGAATTGTTCCATAAATGATTCTGGATTATTACATTCACAACTCAAATTTCATTGCATGTACTGACCATTGCATTGTGAAAAAGTTTGTCTGATACTAGTTTTGAAATATACTTTTAACTTGTTTGAAATCACTTCTTTATTTCTTTTCCAGTAGTTTAATTTAAAATGAAATGCTGGGTTATCTTAATTTTATATCCCTAAAAGAAATGTGTATATTTTTATGAACACCACTAAGTTACATTCTTTCCAATTTGAGCAGCCCAGATGTTCTTACTCTTTGCCTGGATCAGGTTCTCACTCTGCAAATTAACCCTGCATCTCTTCTTTGCACTCCCTCCATTGCTTAAATACGCTTTTTGATTTTTGATAACTTTGAGCCCACATACACGCCTGTTTGATTTAGAATAAAGCAGTTTATTTTACTTGGGATCTGAGGATAGGGTAAGCTACTCCGGTCTTCCCTTGAGAATACTTAGAGAAAACATATCTTCTCAATCTTTAGTCTTTAACAGTTATTTTCAAATGCTGTTTGCATCTTTTACAATTTTTATCTTTTCTTTCTACTGTCTTGCTACTTTTCTTTTTAATCGAGGATTTTATTTTCTATGTTAAAATTTAGGTTTGCTATGCTTTATTCTTAGTAACCCATCATGCTCCTAGTTTTGAATATTTATGACTCCCAGACCATATTAAACTTTATCATTCTGTCATCACCAACCCCAGAGGCACTATCAGTTCCATCTTCTGTTCCATTACTAACTGCCAAATGAAGATGAGTAATATCTTGTGCCTTTCTGAAGGCATTAGATAGAGAAGCAACCAGATACTCCATCTACCGATTTGACTTGAAATCATTTATTTCCCCAGTTTTGAGCATGACTCCCTTTAAAAAATAGAAATTCTAATTATGTAGCACCTTTCACCATTCCAGAGTGTTGCAGAGTGCTCCACTGTTATTGAAGTATTTTTGAAGTTTAGCTGCTTGGCTGCTTATAAGACAAGGCAGCAGCCAAGCAAAACTTCACAATGGCAAAAAACAGAGAGTAGTAGGAGAATGATTGATTGCTTTTATTTTGAATGAAGGGAAGTGTGCAGTGGTATTATAAGCACAGCTCTTTTGGATTTATGTCATCAACTTGGACAAAGAAAATAAAAAGCAGAGTGCAAGAGTAGGCCTTACAGTCTCTTCAGCCTGCTCCACCTTCCGTTATGATTGTGGCTAATCTATTCCAGTCTCAATGCCACTTTCCTGTCTGCTCACTGTGAACACTGACTAATCTACACTTTGGGGATTTACAGGGACTAGTCTTCCACTGCTTCATGGGTTAACAAATTCAAACATTCATGACCACTTGGAATAGTTGACTCCTCCATTAACCCTGTCAATCTCCATCAGAATCTTATTCATTTCAATAAGATCATGTCTCAATCTTCTCAACTCCAATAGGTACAGATTCAATCCGCCTGACCTTTCCCCATTAAACAACTTTTGTCGATTAGAAATCCTATTCATAGGTTTTCCCGAAGCTAGTTAGAATTGGGTAAACCAATACTGAAACTAAGGAGAATGAAACTGTACATGATACTCTTGATGTGATCCCATCAATGACTTGTATAAATGACCTGATAAAATCTCCTTACTTTCATCACCTTTGCAACAAAGACCAGATTTTCCATTTATCTTCAGATTGTTTACTGCACTTGCATGCTGGCTTGTTATGTTTCCTATAGGAGGATGACCAGACTCTACTGTAACACATTATTTCTCCATTTATGTCCAGTTTTGCTTTTCTGTTCTCCCCAACAAAGCGGACCACTGCACATCCTCCCATGTTGTATGGAATCTGCCACATTTTTATCTATCCATTTAACTAATCTATATCCATTAACAGTTTATTTCAGGTGAATTTTCACAGAACATGTGGAAGTTCCATGGTTATTCCAGTTCCAACTCTACCCAGTTAGAGGACTCTATTGATAGGGTACCTCATTCCTTTCGATGACTGACCAATTGTAGGGATATTGGTAAGCACCATAGCATCAAGGGCTAAAAAGGCATCCACTTTTGTCACTTTAAATTAGATTAGATCAGATTACTTACAGTGTGGAAACAGGCCCTTCAGCCCAACAAGTCCACACCGACCCACCGAAGTGTAATGCACCCAGACCCATTCTCCTACATTTACCCCTTCACCTAACACTACGGGCAATTTAGCATGGCCAATTCACCTAACCTGCACATTTTTGGATTGTGGGAGGAAACCGGAGCACCCGGAGGAAACCCACGCAGACATGGGGAGATTGTGCAAACTCCACACAGAGAGTTGCCTGAGGTGGGAATTGAACCCGGGTCTCTGGCACTGTGAAACAGCGGTGCCAACCACTGTGCCACCATGCCGCCCACTGCCACCGTATCGCCCACCTGTCACCGTGCCGCCCACAATGGGTTATATCAATTTCAAGTTTTGCCATTTGCATTAAAAAGAGCCCAACTAAGTTCCAAAACATCCTGATTCAAGTCGTAGTTGAAGTATGTGACTGTGTAGTTTAGTTAAATGATATTGTGATATAGAATAATACATGGAAAGTGCTTTTAAGTCAACTAAAAGACCTGTTTAAGCAATTACAGTCAACTGACTTACTAATAAATTTAGCCAAAAAGTTTATTTGTGTACCTTATCTGGGAAATGTTTTGTACAAGGACAGGTATTGCCAAGAACAGCAAAAGTTAAGGCCCAGTACAATTTCCTGTTCTTAAGAACTAAATAAGAAGTCATGACATTTTTAGAAGTAGGCGGATTTGGGCAATTTCGGCATAATTTCAGCACAATAGCACCTTTAATAAGGAAACAAGCAAAGTGGCACAGTCAGCAGAATCTAAGCAGGTCCTGTGAAGCTGAAGGCAATCTGAATAAATGAATATTGGCTGCCCTTGATTTCTCCAAACATTAAAATGCCGATTGATGTTCATGTTTTGTTGCAGGTTGATGAGTCAGAAATCGAGAAGTCAATGGGATATTTTTCTCAGAAACTAAATAGGGATGAAGAACATACTCTAGTCTGGCAAAAGAGACGTCAGAATTATTACTGGCTCTTTAACCCTTTGAAGTTTATGGCTGACACAGTATCAAATTAATATTCATCTATACGGTCTATAATCCATTGAAATTTTGAAACTCGGAATGAGACACTATTCAGACAGAGTCTGTTGTTTCAACTATTTACTGTATTAATTGCTCACATAAAAGAGTGAGGTACGTAAAGCCTGCATCTTCTTCATAGAATCCCTACAGTGTGGAAGCAGGCCATTCAGCCCACACCAATCATCTGGCAAGCATCCCACCTCCTACCCTATCCTTGTAACCCTGCATTTACCTTGGCTCACCCACCTGGCCTGCACATTTCTGAATAACTATGGGCAATTTAGCATGGCCAATCCGCCTAACCTGCACACCTTTGACTGTGGGAGGAAACCCACACAGACATGGGGAAAATGTGCAAACTCCACATGGGCAGTTGCCCGAGGGCTGGAGTTTGAACCCAGGTCACTGGGTCTGTGAGGCAGCAGTGCTAACCACTGAGCCACCATGCTGCCCCTTGTTCCCTTTATTTTTGATTGTAGACTGAAAGGGTGAAAATACTGTTTTGAAAGCTGTGGAAGGAATTGCTGCACTTTTAAAATCAAGTTACTGGAACTCATTGCAGATTGTATTTACATTGCTGTTTTGCAAGCTGTAGGGAGCCGACAGATAAAACAGAATGGCACCAAGATTTCTGTGTAATGTGAGATTCGGCATGCAACAGATTGCTGATTGCTTTGTGAAAATGTGATCAGTTGTGAATACTGAAAGTCATCAGCTTGATGACAGTTCTCTGATAGGCTCTTCGGCAGGTGAACAGTACAATAGCAAAGTCTTCAGATTGCTGGAAGAGTAGATTCGCTATCAGTAAAAGAATCTGAAGCTGAAGAAAGCCAGTTATTTTTTTCCACCAGTTGCTATAAGCTGTTGTCTTTAATTAGTTACAAAGAGACATCATAATAAATGTACCAATCACGCTGTCCCTCTTCAGAAGGACTGAAAGAACTTGGAGAAAGCAGATTGAAGACAGAAAGTCTTGGGAGGCAAAGACTCATCTCATCACTGTGTGGACTGGTGCAATTTAACTGTGTTCTTTCAGTCGTTTCTTCCTTCCACTCAGAACACCAGTGATTTTATTATTTGTCTGTATCTGCAGTATATGTACTTAGGGTTTAAAAGTTGTGTTTACTTGTGGCTAGAACTCATGTATTTCTAAGAAGCACTTATTTTTAAGTACAATAATCTGGTCAGTGTTTTCTGTTAATCTGACTTCATCAGACTGGAAAATTGGAGACTTTATGTACCAGGAATCGTGGGGCTTGAGAATCAATGCACTTTAGTACTACAATGTAGCTCTCGCACTCTCTCTCTCCAGCACTGATAGAGATTTGCAACTTTTATATGCTCATGGCTTAAAAAAGCCCTGTTGCTATTTCATCTTTAAAACTCCTATCCTTTCTCATATCTCCATTCATCCTCACAGCAGCAGTTAATGGAAAACGCATAGTCATCTTGATTCACCCAGTAATTCAAAATTTCAGACTTTTTTTGACTATGTCCTTGTGATTGTTTTCAGAAGCTAGCTCTTTAGCACACATTTTCAGCTGCACCACTCATAACACAATGTCCTAAGTGATGTGTTCTTATTGGTTACCACTAACTGCACTTATAGGAGAGGTAGAGGTCAGATGGCCACATCAAATTAGCTGAAGGGTACAATTGCTTTTCTCTAAACACAGCTTGGGAACTACTGCTCTGTTGTGTAGTTGTGTTTTTGCAGTAGGTACATCAAAGTTTTCCTGGCATGTAGTAATCTCAAAGTGTTAGTTTTCCTCTAACAACATCTACAGATCTCAAATAAGTCTGGTTCACACAGTGTATTAGTGCTGATATATCCATACTTTGGAATCGTTGCGCCTGATGCTTAGTGATGCCTTGAAATGCCTTGTTAAGTTTGCACAAGTAATCTGGAGCTACTGAGGTACATAAATGTACCACAGTATTAACAATCCCTGCTAAGAACATACATATGGTGAATGATTTAGTAGTTGTACAAAGTGTCCTTACTAAAACTAACAATTCTATTGGCAAGGTGTCGCATTACAATATTGCCATGACAGTAATGATGAGTGTCAGGAATGTTATCATGATTTTCCCCAATGACCTGAACTTGAGGGTCATCCAATCCCACAAAAATGGTATGCAAAAGGATAATTGTTTAACGCAACAAATTCGATTTCACAAAGCAACTGTCAGTCATGATTTCTGGGACTTGCTCTTGCAATAAAATCTGTAAGAGTCATTGTGTGTATGCTCTGTTTTCAAACTAAACCTGGTGAATGCCATTTAATGATTCTTTTGGAATATCATCAGGGGGTGAGAAGGGGGTTTTGCAGAGGTTTTTGAGCCAGTTTTTTTCAATTGCAAAAACCGTCTTTTGATGAAAACCAGATGTCTGTGTTTCAATTATAATTTGTTCACCAGTACAAAAACTTAACTTCTGGCTCTAACTATGCAGCATTGATCCATTATGTTGAACTGGCTTTGTCCATCTATATTGTTTTTTTGTGTTTTATTTTCCATCTGGTCTCTGTATTTCATCCCCGCTCTCTGCCTACTTATTGACTCCTGGACTGTCGATCTGACAGAACACTTGAAGTTTAAACTCTTCTATTAAAATGGATATGGGAGGAGATTGTTGGCAAAATTAACAGTGAATTTCTCGTTTTTTTTCTGCATTACAGTCAAGTGAATTGCAGTGGAAAAGATCGTTTACAGCTCATTGCGTTAAAAATAAAATGAGCCAGGAAAGTAGGGAGTGGGAAGAGGAGTGAATTACACTGAACTTTATGGGAATGTCATTCAAATCAAGCCCACACTGATTAAATGATAGCATCCTCTGTATGAATGTCAAGTGTAATTAGTAACAACACAATTCAACACATATCAGGCAAGAGAGCAGGCGGTAAAAGTCAGCCCATGCATACAGATAGTGAGTACTTAAAATCAAAAATAATCCAAATTCATAAAATGATCTACTTTTGATGTTATCAATCTATCCTCAGAGTTAAAACACCTATACTTGGCAAAACTTTGTAAATCTCCTCCATATCCTTTCTAATACAATTACATCCACCATGTAATGCAGTGACCAAATCTCCAAATATGCCCTCACATGTGTTTACACAGTCCTAGCACACAGCTGTCCCCACCTGAGAGCCTGCTCATCCCTTCCTGCAGTCTATTACTAACTTTCTCATTCTCAATCACACAGTCATTTTTTGTGTCATCAGCAAATTTCTGAATCATGGCCCCTATATTTAAAGGCATTGATCTATATCATGAAAAGCAAGGGATCTCAAACTGAGCTCTGTAGTATCCTACTTAAAATAATCTTCCAATCATTCAGTCAATTCTGCGTTCACATTTTGAATTTCCCTTGAATCTCATGGGATTTTAGTTTTTACCTTCCAGAAATTGGAATAATTATAACAAGCAGGTATTATTAAAACTAGTAAATTATTTATATTCTCACTAACTTTATATCATTCATGGTGCAAGATGAGTGCAAGTTCATTCACAAGATCAAGCACGTTTGGCTAACTTTAATCGTCCACTCAAAAGGACTCCATATACACATCTTGCAAGTTTTGGTGGAATTTTTAACCCGTGCCGGCGTCGTGGTGGTGGTGGTGGGGGTGGGAGGGGGGGTGGGCGCGGTGTGAGGGGTGGAGGAACGTTGCTGTAAATAAGGGCCGGGTTAAAAGGACCAAAATTGCTAATATGCTGGGAAACAAGTAAATACCCCGCTTTACAAGTAAAGCACTTCTGATTGTGGAGGGTGGCGGCAATTGTTTCAATATGGAGAAACTGCACCACTTCAATATATTACTTTGGACAGCTGATAATGTTCATGGCCTTACAGAGTGCCTCCTGCTTCAGATTGGTAAAGGCTTAATTTCACCCATTGCATTTCTCTTCCATCTGTCATAGATCAGATCTGACATACCTCATCATCCTTTGAATCCACAGTTGGCTCCCAGATGAATGGCTTTTGCAATTGGGCTTGAGATATTGTGTTACGAGATATTGTGTTATAGGTTATCACTCACCAGCTGACTTTATTCATTAATACCGGGTTCTTGTTCATTCATTGGTAACCCTTTAATGACCCATTATTTAGGATAACACAGTTTCTTTCATTCATTCATTCATAGAACCGTGGTTCAGTTGTCCTGTACTTTACTATTCAAATATAAAACAGCCCTTTCTAATCAAAACAACCCTTTCAAAACCTATTACTGTATTTTTACACCTCATTAGCTCTTGCTACAAACAGTCTTTACCTCTGAATAAGTGTAACATACAGAACAATACTACTCCCATCTAGTTTGCACGAAACATTATCATATTAACCAGCCCTGACCAGCTACCTCCTGGACCTGCATAGATTCCCCAATTAAATACCTTTTACCTGAGCCATTACCCCTTTAAGAAACTAACTATCAAAACAGTGTTTCCATGAAATTGCATGAATGAATGAAACCCTTACTGGCAAATAGTAAATAAATCTTACAATCCTGCTGCAGTAATCAGTTTAAGATCCTATATTCTTTTATTAAGTTCAGGTACAATATTTAACTTATTTAGAGCATATAGGCCTAGTGTTTTACTAGCACTTACTAATTTAAAGGACAAAAGGACTAACTCCTCTTAATTATGCAAGCAGACCAGACAGACACTCTTAATCCCATCAGAAATAGCAGCTCACACTTAGTGTGTTTTAACCCATCTCCTGTCTTCCCGGACAGATGCCCTTCAAGCCTTTGCGTGTTATAGATAAAGCAGTGTAACACCATATGTAAGAACTGTGTATAAAGGGTTATTTGGAAGCACTAGCTTTTGCAGCACAGCTCCTTCATTAGGTGCTTTTTATCAAAACAATCCTTTCATACCCATTACTGCATCTTCACACCTTATCAGCCCTTGCTATGAGCAGTGTTTACCTGCAAACAAGTGTAGCAGACAGAATAATACCATCCCCAAACACCTAATGAAGGTGCAGAGCACCAAAAGCTAGTGCTTCTAAGTAAACCTGTTGGTGATGTGAGATTTTTAACTTTGTATACCCCAGTCCAATACTGGCACATCCAAAACATGTACAAAGGGGCTCTTATAAAAACTATATTTCAGGATTCTATTGCCGCCTTGAACTTATGCTGTGATTGCTGAATAAAAGAGGCTATTTCCGTCACTCATTGATTCTGGTCATTACTTGAACACAATCCCACAGGGCCATGCACTCCACAGTGTTTTAACAAAAATCACAACAAGATGTGTATGTAAGGTTCAATTGAAAAGTGCTTATAGACACAGTGAGTGAGTGCTGCCTTTATGCATCTCCCATTGAACCTTGCCTGCTATATCTTGGGATCTTCCTTCAGGTCCATAGAGACACCATTTTCATCCAGATCCTTATCATCAGATGTGACATGCAAGGCTAAATGAGAGGGTCCTAGAGAGCGGGGCAGAAGAGATTTACCAGAATGGTTTCAGGGATCCGGGTAATTTAACCAAAAAGTTATGTTGAAATTGTTGGGGTTACTCTATTTGGATCAAAGGTGACTGAGGGGAGATTTAAGAAAGGTGCAAAAAATTCTGACAGGTTTAAATAACATACACAAGGCCTAAGGAACACAGGTTTTAGACAAGAGAGACCGTACGGGTGTGAAGAAGAATTCTTTTATGCATCAAGTGCTATTAACCTATTGATAATGACGTTGGTGGAAGTAAAGATGATAAATAGTTTTAAATGGAACTTGAATGTGTACTAGAGGGGAGTAAACTTACAAGGTTATGCTAGCAGAGCGGGGAATGTGAATGACTGGACTTTATATTATATGTTTATGTACCATTATTTGACAAAGCTAACTTTATCTGTAAATCAATGTGTATCTGACATACTCACTTAAGCTAATTTACACAATGTTCCCAGTTTGCTGTTATGACTCATGCTCTTTAGTTCTATAGTATCTGACATTCTCTGCTCAAATCTTCAATGTAGGTCGCATTTCCTATTTCCAACCCACATCAGATAAAACAGTTCCTTACCTACAAACTTTCTGGCCCATTTTCTGATGGAGGATTCTACTGAATTCGCCAAGTGGACAAATACCGTAAGAATTGTGTTTTTTATGTTTTTAAAGCTTGGGCACCGACATGAGAAAAAGTGGTTTTAAACTCTGCAAGGGTGACTGCAGTTTTGAAAAGTAAGTATCTTGATGTCCATTGCAGGCATATTGTAAACAACTGTTTGAACAAGCAGTAATTGAAGTTGAATTGCTGATAATTTAGAGCTGAGGGGATGTATCAATGTAGCTTTTACTGGCAACAAGGAGTTGTTGGTCCATGCATTAATGACCAGTTATCAATGACAGAGAACCTTTTGCCTGTCAACAACTCTCTGTTTGGTAACAAACAGCTTGGAGCTGGGAACAAGTTACAGAAAATGAGAAGAGCTCAGTTCTTCTCCTGCTCAGGAGGAGTCTCTCTGTTCTCTGCAGTAAAAGCTAATGTTAAGCCTGAGAAGAAAACAATTTTTCTTCCTTACAGCAACATTGTAAACCGTGATTTTAAGTGTTAATTCAGAGATGTTTTATAAGTGAACCAGTGTCTTAGTGTCTTTTACTAACCAGTGGAAGCATCTAGAGAAAGATGATTGAAGCAGAAGGATTATAAAAATCATCTCAGCTATGGAGGCAGGGAACAAAGTATACTGAAATGTCTTTCTAATTTTTCCCCTCTGCTATAACCTATTTTATTCAGTCTACTTGTTTGTCTGTGTGTGTTCAAGGAAGCATTTATAAGGAGATTAGAGTTTAATTAGCTGTATTATAGTTTGGACACCAATCTCATGTTAATGGAATGATAATCCAAGTAATCTAGTTACTTAAAATCAATAAGTCATTTGTTCAGGACAGAAACCTGATTGATGCTGTCAACTTGGGTCTGAAGGCCAGTTAATTATGCAACTTTGTGTACTTTGCAAAATCTTTGAGTTCTGTGTTGACTCTAGAAATAGCTTGATTTCCGGTGTATTTTCCGAATGAGATATAAGTCCTCATAGGGAAGAGTGTAGGAATTTGTTATGAAAGATACTTCCCTCATTTATGGCACTAGCTGTTGTATGTCAGCAAGTAGTTGAAATTTAAAGGTTCAAAACCTCTTTGAAGGGTGACAGAGAGACTGTCAATGTGCAAGGTAAGTGGTTGAGGGTGTAGAGTGGCAAATGGGCATGTGAATGGGTAGAAGGTGACAGGTGAATGACAGGGTAAGGGGCAGATGGGCAAGGGTGAAAAATGGCTGGTGGGTGGGTGAAGGGATGGAGAAGAGAGTTGGACTGCCACAGGGTGAGGGTTGAGTGTCAAGTTTGTTAGCGGTAGGGTGGCAGGTAGGTAAAGGAATAGAATGGCAGATGGGTGGGTGGTGGAAGAGGTTTAAACTTGGAGTCCAAGAGAACACATTCCCTGTCAGCTCATCACTCATGATCCTCTTTCCTTCTCCTCTTAGTCCTCTTCCACCAGAGGTGGCCTCAGGATATTCGTAGGCAGTGGCTGCTCTCCCATGGTTGCCAACATGTACTTTGAAATGCACTGGTGTGTTGTTATGACAATGGAACAATTGCTTTAGCAGACCAATGGTCTGCGCAAGATGCTCCTTGTGACTCTCATCATACACCTACTGTCTTTGCATGAACAATTAGCTGGAGGAGGCCACCAGTTACAGGTACAGAGGGAAATGTTTGTCTGTAAACAGTCAGCCTATGGCTCTTCATGGATGTAAAGGACAGTGGGAATGGTTGTCTGGCCATTGTCTGCACCATGATTGCTGCCTGGGGACTGATGGGCACTCCCCACTGTAATGTAAATTGAGATGTCGCACACCAACCTCATGTTAATGGAATGGTAATCCACTGACATGAGGGTTCACAAAGCCACAAACATACAGTCTATGATACAATTGAGAATCCATGAAGCCAGGTGCCTTCTCATCCTGCTTGTCTCTGTTAAGCAAAATAAAAGCTACTATCCTCTTCTGGAACTGATAACCCTTTGACCCCCAGAAGCTCTAGTGAATGGAGACTTGGGATGTGCTTCATGTGTCACCTGGTCTGGCCTAAAAAGTCCTGGATACATAATATTTCCATGTAACTGTGACTTTGCTAACCAGTAGTAGGGCCTGCCTCACCTGGTAAACAGGCTCCAATTTAAGTTGTAGCCAAGACAAAGTTTGTTATGTCCTACAAATATATCATATTCTGTGCATATAGGCAACACACCAAAATTCAAACTTCCACCAGGGGAAAACTAATAATTGTCTATCACATAGGCTGTGAACCAAATTTAAACTGGCCTTCCCTGTTTGAAATGAATGCAGCCAATATTTTAATGTTCATGCTATGGGCTCATTTCTCCAGTGTCTCCCTTTGATCATAGTGCAATGGCTGTTGTCTGAATCAAGAAATATACTGTTTCATCTGCTCCATCCTTCTATTCCTACCCTCACTAGCTCGTAGCACTGAGAGTAATCCAGATATTACTACCCTCGAGGACTTCCTTTTTAAATTCCTGCCTAACTTTCTATATTCTCCCTTCAGAATCTCATCCTTTCCCTTTCCTATGTCTTTAGTTCCAATGTGCACAACAACTTCCTGCTGGTCCCTCTCCCCTTTAAGAATATTCTGCACTCTCTCTGAGATGATCCTGGCACCGGGGAGGCAACACACCATTCTGACTGTTGGCTGCAGAAACATCTGTCTGTGCCTCTGACTAGAGAGTCGCCTATCACAACCAATCGCTTGGACCCCGACATACCTCTCGTTACATTAGAGCCATTCTCGATACCAGAACCTTGGTTGTTCTTGCTGCATTCCCATGAGAGTCCATCATCCACCACATTTTCCAAAACAGCCAAGTGTTGGCAATGAGACTAGATTAGTTTAGGATATCTGGTCGGCATGGAAGAGTTGGACCAAAGGGTCTGTTTCCGTGCTGTACATCTCTATAACTCTATGACTATTGATTACATTTGTTAAGAAATTTATGTCATGTCAGCTATGATTGACACCACATTGCCACTGGGTTAGTAGTTAGTATTGCAGTGCCCATGAGTTAGGGAAGAATGGGAAACCAGCTAAGCTTTCTTCTCCTAATTAGGTTTGAGTAAAATCAACCAAGTTAGTGCCAGAGAGGGGGAAAAAAGGAACTGAGTGATTTGTGTAAAAATGATTTGGCTGCTGCTGCCAAAATGGAGGCACACGCCCAGATGACGAGACAAGAAGAATTTTTAGATTAGATTACTTACAGTGTGGAAACAGGCCCTTCGGCCCAACAAGTCCACACCGACCCGCCGAAGCGCAACCCATCCATACACCCCTTACCTAACACTACAGGCAATTTAGCATGGCCAATTCACCTGACCCGCACATCTTTGGACTGTGGGAGGAAACCGGAGCACCCGGAGGAAACCCACGCAGACATGGGGAGAACGTGCAAACTCCACACAGTCAGTCGCCTGAGGCGGGAATCGTACCCAGGTCCCTGGCGCTATGAGGCAGCAGTGCTAACCACTGTGCCACCCTTTTTGTTTTCTTTCAGAGGATTAAGAGTCTCTGAGACTCTCTCTTGCCCAGAGAGTGGTGGAAGCAGAGTCTTTGTACACTTTTAAACTGGAAGTAGGCACATTCTTGAATAACAAGGGAGTTGGGAGGTTATCGGAGACAGGAATTGAATTGAATTGAATTGAATTGAATTGAATTTATTGTCACATGTACCGAGGCACAGTGAAAAGCTTTGCCTTGCAAGCATTACAGGCAGATCACAGAGTTAAGTAGCACAGATAGTAAATAAAAGTAAAATAGTGGTAAAATCAAAAAAAAAGGTAAAGGCAAATGTTAAGAGTTTGTGAGTCCACTCAGTATTCCAACAACAGTAGAATAGCAACTGTTATGAAACCGGCTGGTGTGTGTGTTCAGGCTTCTGCACCTTCTCCCCGATGGTAGAGGTTGTAGAAAAACATTGCCAGGGTGGGATGGATCTTTGAGAATGCCGGCGGCCTTTCCTTGACAGTGGGCCTGGTAGATGGATGCTATAGATGGGAGGTTGGCCTTTGTGATTGTCTGGGCTGAGTTCACCACTCTCTGTAACCATCTCTGATCTTGAATGGTTCAGTTGCCATACCGTAGTGACGCATCCAAACAGAATGCTCTTGATTGCGCACCTATAGAAGTAAAATGTAGATTTGAGACCACAAGCAGATCAACCATAATTTAATAGAATAGTGGAACAGGCTCAAAGGGTAGAATGTTCTACCTTTTCTCCTAATTCATGTGTGTGTGTGTGTGTGTGTGTGTGTGTGTGTGTGTGTGTGTGTGTGTGTACATATGCCCAATCTGAGGACAAACTGGGAGCCTTTTTACATCATAGAGGCATTTGTGTAGTTTACACAAAAGTACAAATTGACCTTGAGTAGCCTTCCAAAATGCACTCTCGAGGGTTATACCGTTTGTGAGGGCAGGAAAGAAAGGATTAGATCTGTTTAAAAGCTGAATAGTTGGAAGGTCAGAAAGGATCATAGTGGAAACCAACACAGTTTCTTTTTGAGAAATTCAGCATGTACTTTCAGCCAAAGCCGATCTGCTAATGTGAATTTCAAAGTCTGAGGCAGGAACCATGTGATGACTTCTTAATGAGATTGAGAAATGTGACCAGCAAATGTAATTTCAAAGCAATTGTTGGAAGACTGATAATCAGCTCTTTGGGGTTCTGGACGTCCTGACTTATAAAAAGCTCTGCTTGGAACAGACAGGCTCCCAATTATCACAGTCTGTAGACACTGCCAGCGGAGTATGAAGTCTCAAGTAGATAGATGAAGACCGGTGGCTCGCTTTCAGAAAAGTTGAAAAGCAGTGATGCAGGAAACAGTGACAAAACAATGCAGACCAGACAGACAGAGCGATGTGCAAGGGCTGGGGAGAACCACAAGTTCACAGAAGGAAATGTCCCACAGGCGGATCAAGCTACAGAGACTGTGGGAAGTCCAGTCACTTGGAAAGATGTACAGAAAAGAGAAGCAGATGGCAGGTCAGTGAGCAGAGACTGCACAGCAGGGTGTATGAAAAAGAACAGAAACCAAAATATTCAAGCCTCAGAGGATGATAATGAGGTTGAGGACACAATAGAAATAGGAACCATACACCAAATTATAGGTTTGGATGCCAACTCCCAGAGATCAGAAATTCACACAATCCCTGGATCTGAAGCTGAAGCTTGTTGCTCTGAACTGAGCATTGAGTAATCTAACATGCTGGATACTTAGATATATATTAGTGTAGACTTCATGTTTAGTTTAATTATAGCACTCAATTATTTCAGGTCTTGTAGCGCAGTGGATCCATGTTCAAACCCCACCTGCACACAGAGTATCTGTGATCTGATTAGTTTGATTTAAAATATCTAAAAGTCAATTGTTGATCAAGTTTATTTTTGGATTCATATATGGAGGGATATGGGCAGGCGAGTGGGAATTATGGTCTGAAGGGTACGTTTCCATGCTGTAGGACTCTGTGAAAAATGTTAATGATGGGAACTGTTATATTGATATTTAGCAACTATCTTATTCAAACAAAGTGGGATTACTTTGTTATATTATTCAATCTGATTTAGATGTTCATGTGTATGTAGACATAAGGTCCCCATGCACCACAGCACTCATTACTACCCTGTATTCTGGAGATTGACTATCAGTCCACAACACATGATGTAATCAATGAATTTCCAGCATTTGTGTTTAAAAGTGGGATTATTTCAAACATTTGGGAATCATGAAGTGTAACAGGTAGTCAGAGGATGAGGGTTGACTCCATTCAATGTAGGGATTCTGTGTTTGGAGGCAAAGGCCTTGGAAGTTTATTAAATTAACATTTTGCATCTGTACTTACAAAGGAAGAAGATGTTGTTACAGTTATCGGGCTGAATCTTGCATTCTTTTGGCTAAGTCTGAGTTCTGTCAGGTGTGGTAAATAAATACCTGGGGCTTTGAAAATTGAGGCCTGGGGCCCTCTTGTGGTGCTGTGGTAGTATCCCTACCCTTGGAACGGGAGGCCCGGGTTCAAGGCTGACTGCGCGCTCTCTCTCTTTACGCCTTCTCAGCAGCTATAACATTGTATCCTGCACTCATTTCTGTTACCCTGATGCACTTATACAGCACAAACTACCTGTAGAGCATGTAAGACAACTATTTTCACTCTACCTCAGTACACGTGACAGTAATAACTCAAATCATTTGCTCCAGAGACGTGTAACAACATCTCTGAACAGGTTGATAGGCAAAGCAGATTAAATTTTTAAAAATATATAATTTGAGGCCTAGGATACAATTGCAAGGAAGACATGCAACTAATCTTATCAAACATTGGTCCCACCTCAACTTGGGTGGCATGGCAGCTCAGTGCTTAGCACTGCTGCCTCCCAGTGCTAGAGACCTGGGTTCAATTCCAGCCCTGAGTGAGTACCTATGTGGGGTTTGTACATTCTCCCCCTGTCTGTGTGGGTTTCGTCCCACAGTCTAAAGATGTGCAAGTTAGGTGAATTGCTCATGGAATGTGTAAACTAGATGGGTTAGCCATGGGAAATGCAGGGTTACAAGGATAAATAGTGGCATGATCCTGGGAGTGAGTACTCTTCAGAGGACCAGTGTTGAGTTTTTGGGCCGAATGACCTGTTTCTACACTGAAGGGATTCTACAATATAACTGGATTATTGGCTTCAATTCCAGGCTCTGCACTTTAGGAATAATATGAAGACATTTGAAAGGGTGCAGAAAGGATTTTCAGAGATGGTGAACATTAATTACAAGGATCAGATGAAGTAGCTAGAGTTGCCCTTGTTGGAGAAAAGAAAGTAGAAAAGAGAGCTTTTGAAAATCAAAAAGAGTCTAGATCGCGCGAAACCGTTCCATTTGGTAGAGGATTTGAGAACCAAAGGATATTGACTTCAGGTGATTTGACAAATGAACTAAGCTGACATGAGAAGGTTATTTTCACACAGCAAATGGTTCATATTTGGAATGCATGACCTAAGAGCGTGCTGGTTGCAAACTCAATTGTGGCTTTCAAAAGGGATTTAAATGAATCCTTTAAGAGAAAAACTGACAGGGATATGGAGAGTACTTTCAGCTGAGTTTCTGTTGCACACAGTCAGCATAAACTGAACATGTTAGATAGTCTCCAGTGCTTTTACTATTTTATGATTGTAGAATTCTTTGAGAATATATCTGTTCACAAACCAAATTAAATCCACCAATTTGTTGCCCTTCCAGCCTTTATACAGCTTGAATTGCTTTTTTTTTGAAAGGACAAACTTTTGAGTTAAATCTCACTACTTTTTATTTAGCCTGAGCCTCCAAATTTAACATCCCTGTGTCCCCACGGCCTCAGCCGCTTTTGATCTGCCATCAGCCTGTTAGCCAGTATCTTGGCAAACTCTGCAAGGGGGCTGCATAGTTAGATCTGGAGCGGCTGCCAAAACGCACATGCAAACCGAGTTCACGGTGCAGGTGAGGGGTGGATTCACGCTGAGGTTAAACTGGCTCGGGGAAACCACAAGTGGAGGTACAGAAAGTCAGCTTAGCTATTGGCACACTGATGTCTTGAAGCAGCAACAAGTCAAATCAGTTCTAAAGATACTGCTTAGAAACTCTAGGGGGTGAGGTTGCTTATCTTGGTCTCTTAGGACCACAAGGCCTCTTTTGTAAATACTGTAGGTGTCATGATTCTGTCTTATTTTCTCCTTCTGGACATTAACTATTTTAGGCGGTGATCTAAGCCAACTGGAATCCTGCACATGTGCTGCTGTTCTGCCTTGAGCTCAGTCTAATTACTTTCAGTGTATGGATACAGATTGTGCTTCACATTGCAATTCTTGGCAATTTCAAACAATTGTCGGACTGACTGGTTTTATTTCACCACCTGTGCCTGCCGTGATCATTTGAGCTTTTATTATCAGCTGGCCATTCTGTCAAGAGGGGTCAGTAACTGCAATCCCTAGTCCCTCCGTTTCAAGACATGGCCAGTCTTTCACCCAGCCGCTTAAAGAATCCTGGCTACAGTGTGCTGAGGAACCAGGGATTTGTTCAGGCAAGGCAACACTGAATCAAACATAACGACAGAGGAAATGGTCCAACACGAGTGCAGGCTTTCCGAGAATACATCAATTAAAATCTTCCAGTTCCATCGTAACTCTTCCAGCAATAAATTCTTACTGTATTGTGCAAATATGCTGGTTCATTTTACTACCTAAAGCCCTTTCTTCACTGTGGAGATTTATAGAGAAGTGTGGGAAGGGATAAACTGAATTAAGGAAGAGAGTGAAAATCAGGTTGTTTCCCGTAATATTAGCTGCCTGAAGGTGGCCTATTTTCCAAGGAAAAGCATGTTTCCCATACTTGCGTTACAGATTATCATAGTCAGACCTTTCCTACATCCCGTACAATCCCTTTTCCATGTTTTTCCTCATTTCTGTGAAAAAGGGCTGCTGTTCTCAGAAATCCACTGCAAAGATTGATGATGCACTCACTGCTGCTTGGATTTTCTGAAAGCATTGCGATCCAGCCGTTGCCATTTCTAGATTCAACTATTTCCTTTCTTCTTGCTCTGCCAACACCACTTTCTATTCTCCACAAAGTTAGGCTCATTCAAAATGTTCCTATCTATAATCTGCACCAAATCCCAGTCAGCCAATATTCCTGTGCCGTCTGACTGACAATGGTGATTCATTTAAGCATTGTTTCAGTTTAAAATCCTTGGGTTGAAAATACTTAGTTGTACAGTATCATGCCAGACCTACAAAATCACTCCTCCAAAGATGGCCTGTAACTCATCTCTGATTGCCACTACTCCACCATTAAAGACGATATCTTAAGCTCTAATAGCAATTCTATGACATTGTTTCTTCAGATAATGGAGATTGGACACACAATCCAGGATGTGGAAGCTCCAATGCATTGACTCTATTGGAATTGTCTGGCAAATTTGAACTTCTGACAGGAAACTCCCCAGGAATTTCCTCTCCATAAATGGCTTCAACTCGTCTTTGTTTTTCTACTTTTCACTAAGAAGTATTGTAATGTTTAACTTTTAAAATTTGGTTTCCTTATTTTTCTGCTTTGAACCTAAGATTTTGTACCTAAGATGATGCCATAAGTGGCAACTTGTATACTTTTCACTGCACTCATGTGATAATAAACCTCATTCAATACAATAAACTTTGAAATAGTGTCAGAGAATTTGCAAGCTGCAGTCTACCTCCTTGAATAATTACCTGGGAAATGATAGACAGAAAAACCCTAACCCAAACCACTGGGTAACTATTAAACTGATGCCCAATTCCGACTCTGGACAGTCAACTCCATCTCCCCTACCTCCACCATCCCCTACCTCACTACCATTAGACTTCGTCTAATCTCACCATTCCACTCACTTAACTCACCCACTGCGTTCCCTTATCTTCTTTACCTCATTAACCCTACCCCTCACTCACCCTATCCATTTATCACCTTGCCTCACCCACTCTACAACTTTGCCCAGTTACTCATCCACTCTACCCATTACCCACTTGCCTGACTGAAGTGTCATCTTCACCATTTGGGTCACCCACACGACCCACTGACACACCTACACATTCACCCATTCTCTCACGCATTATCCCTATCTCATCCGTCCCTTCCAGCTGAAATAAAACCGATTATATCCCATTGATTGTGTCAAATACTTATGGAGGAAGATGTATATGCACATTAATTGAAGGCAAATCTTTGTGTACAGGCCCCGTTACTAAATTGATATTATCCCTAATATGGAGTAACTTAGAGGTTTAAACATCCCTCTTGGAAACTGCTGAAGAAGTGTTAAAACACATGATGCAGACAGGCTATCATCGAGTGAGAATAGATAAAACAAGATCTTGAGTCCAGGACATTCTCTCTTTCCACAGTGCGCTCCTTCTGACTCATACACACCACCGCAGCCTGTTATGCTTGAAAGGAAATATTGTGAATGACTACAAGTAATATCAATCATGAATAGGACTAAAGGAATTTTGATGTGGGCAACATTTGACAATTATTCTATCATGATATAAGATGACAGAAAAGCTTCCCATGAATAGGTTGGGTAGAGAGGGATATGGAGTGTAGAGAGCCACAGGTTTTTCCTTTAGGAAGGCATCATGTGTTGTGAGGGTCTTGGTGGGCTATAGGACCTGTTCCTGTGCTGGGATGTTCTTTGTTCTTTGATTCAATAAAGTTCAATAAAGGTGGGTGTCTGAACCTGGTAAGACCGGGCATGACAATGTTGACTGTGAAGGGTGAAATTTTAAGATGTTGGTTATGCAGTTTTTGGTTTAGGTTAGATTAGATTCTCTACAGTGTGGAAACAGGCCCTTCAGCCCAACAGGTCCACATGCCCCTCCGAAGAGAAACCCACCCAAACCCATTCCCTTACCCTATATTTACCCTTGACTAACGCACCTAACACTGTGGGCAATTTAGCATGGCCAATTCACCTGACCTGCACATCTTTGGATTGTGGGAGGAAACTGGAGCACCTGGAGCAAACCCATGCAGACACAGGGAGAATGTGCAAACTCCACACAGACAGGTGGGAATCGAACCCAGAACCCTGGTGCTGTGCGGCAGCAGTGCTAACCACTGAGCCACCGTGCCACCCGGTTAATAAATTATGTAGGTCAGCTAATATTGAGGGATAGAATGCAATGTGAAATGTCTATTAACACAGGTAATGTGAAAGGGATGAAAAGGATAACTGCCCGTGAAGATAATGATTTCTGTGAACTGCTTGCTCAATTACAATTACATGGGAAGGTGCCATGGGGAAGTGAGGAGGTGTTGGGAGTAATGGAGAAATGGACAAGAGTGTCATAGAAAGCATGAACCCTGTGGAATGGTGACAGTGGAGGCGAATGTAAGATGTGTTTGGTGGTGACATTCTGCCAGAGATGGTGGAGGATGGTCTTTCGAATGCAGAGACTAGTGCAGTGCAGAATAAGGGCAAGGAGAGACCTGTTGTTGTCCTGGGAAGGAGAGGAAGGGGTGGGGGCAGAAGTGCAGGAGATGGGATAGAATGGTTGCAGTAGTGCGTAATCATTCAGCTCCTCCCTCCTTAATGTTCAAGGGCCCCAGATGCACTTTCCAGGTGAAACAGAGTTTTATTTGTACTGCTTTCAATCCAATTTAGTGTATTCACTGCATGCAGTATGGTATCTTTCACACTGGCGAGACCAAACACATACTGGGTGACTGCTTTGTGGAAACTCCTTCACTCCATCAGGGGAATAACCCTGACCTCACAGTTGCTTTTTTTTTTGTTTATTCATGTTTGGATGTAGGTGTCACTGGCTGGTCAGCATATATTGCCTGTCCCTAGTTGCCCAGTGGTGAGCTGTAGTCCATGTGCTATAGACAGACCCACAATTCCTTAGGGACAGAATTGCATGATTTTGACCCAGTGACAATGAAGGAGTGGCAATATACTTCCAAGTCAGAATGGTGAGTAGCTTGGAGGGAAATTTGCAGGTTGTGCTATTCCCATGTATCTGTTGTTCTTGCCCTTTGAGATGGAAGTGTTTGTGGATTTGGAAGGTGCTGTCAAAAGATTATGGCAGAACTTCTGCAGTGCATCCTATAGATAGTGCACTCTGTTGCTACTGAGCATCAGTGCTGGAGGGAGTGGATGTTTGTAGATGTGGTGTCCAACAAGCAGGCTGCTTTGTTCTGGAAGGTGTTAAACATCTCGAGCATTGCTGGAGCTGCACCCATCCAGGCAAGTGGGGAGTATTCCATCCAGGGTCATAGTGCTGTACACCTGTACTCTTCGGTACAACTCATTCTTGCCAACCAGATATTCTAAATAAATCTAGTCCCATTTGCCAGCATTTAGTTCATATCTCTCTAAACCCTTCCTATTCATCTCCCCATCCAAAAGCTTTTCAAATGTTGTAATTGTACCATCCTTCACCACTTTCTCTGACAGCTCATTCCCCTCTGACAGCTCATTCCATACATGCACCACCCTCTGTCTGAAAAAGTTGCTCCTTAGTTCCTTTTAAATTATCCCCCCTCACCCCAAACCTATGCTGTCTAGTTTTGGACTCTCCACCCTGGGGAAAAGACCTTGTATATTTACCCTATCCATGCCCCTCATGATTTTATAAACCTCTATATGACTCTGCAATGCAAGATGTGTTCTCACATCAGAGCTGAAAAATGCGTTGCTGGAAAAGCGCAGCAGATCAGGCAGCATCCAAGGAGCAGGAGAATCGACGTTTCGGGCATAAGCCCTTCTTCAGGAATATTCTCACATCAGACAGGATGATATTAGAAAATGCCAAATGTGGTATTCCAGTAACATGGTGAAAACATGGAAAGAACCTGGAATATATTTCTTCTTTAATAACATCAACAAAATCATATCTGGATTGAGAATCTCCAAGTCTCAAGAGATAACAGCCCCAGCCTATTCAGCCTCTCCAAATTGCTCAAACCCTCCAACCCTGGCAACATTTTTGTGACTCTCTTCTGAACCCTTTCAAGTCTCACAATATCTTTCCTAAAGCAAGAAGAGCACAGTTGGACACAATATTCCAAAAGCGGCCAAACCAATGTCCTGTACAGATGCAACACGACTTCCCTCAGTGCACTGACCAATGAAGGAAAGCATACAAAATGCTTCTTCAATGTCCTAACTACCTGCAACTCCACTTTCAAGGAGCTACGAACCTGCATAAAAGGTTTCTTTATTCATCAACATTCCCCAGCACAAAACCATGAAGATTATAAGTCCTGCCCTGATTTGCTTTTCCAAAATGCAGCACCTCACATATATCTATATTATACTCTATCTGCCACTCCTCGGTCCATGAACCCATCTGAGCAAGATTCTGTTGCGCCTTGAGGCAACCTTACTTGCTGAGTCTTGTAGATGGTGGACAGACTTCGGGGAGTTAGGAGGTGAGTTATTGCCATGATATTACTAACGTCTGACCTGTTCTCATCGCTATTGTATTTATATGTTGAATCCAGTTGAGATTCTGATCGATGGCAAACCCCCAGAGGTTGATGATGGGGAAATCACTGATGGTAACACGTATTGAATGTCAAGGGGAGGTGGCTAGATTGTTTCCTTTTAGAGATGGTCATTGTTTGGCATTTGTGTCATGTCAGTGTTTCTTGTCACTTGTCAGTCAAGGCTGGAAACTGCCCAGATCCTGCTGCATTTGAACATGGATTGTTTCAGTATCTGAGGAGTCACTAATGGTGTTGAACGTTGTGCAATCATCGATAAACATCCCTACTTCTGATCTAATGACGGAGGGAAGATGAAACAGCTGAAGATGGTTGGGCTGAGGACACTGAGTTGAGGAACTCCTGCAGAGATGTCCTGGAGATGACTCCCCTCCAACAACCACAACCATCTGCCTATGTGTGAGATATGACTCCAGCCAACAGAGAATTTGTCCCCGATACCCATTGATTCCAGATTGCTGCAAATGCTTCAGCCTTATTTTTTGCACTAATGTTCTGGGCTCTTCCAACATTGAGGATGGGGATATTTGTGGAGTTTCCTCCTCCAGCGAGTTGTTTAACTGTCCACCACCATTCATGACTGGATGTGGCAGCCCTGCAGAACTTAGATCTCATCTATTGTTGGTGGAATCACTGAGATCTGTCTAACACTTGCTACTTATGCTGTTTGACACACAAGCTCTCCTGCTTGGTAGCTTCACTAGGGTTGATACTCATTTTTAGATATTCCTCCTGGCATGCCCTCCTGCACTCTCCATCAAAACAGGGTTGGTCCCCTGGCTTGATAGTAATGGTTGAGTGGGCTGGGCCAGGAGGTTGTAGATTGTGCTGGAATACAGTTCTGCAGCTGTTCATGGCCCATATTGCCTCATGGATGCCCAGTCTTGAGTTGCTAGAACTATCAGAAGTCTGTCCCATTTGACAGGGTACCACATAAACGATGGAGAGTATTCTCAATGTGAAGGTGGGACTTTATCTCCAAAAGGATTGTGTGGTACTCACTCTTACTGATACTATCATGGACAGGTGCATCTGCAACTGATAGATTGGAGAGGATGAGGTCAAGTTTGTTTTTTCCTTCTTGTGGCATCCCTCACCACTCACCCAACGGGCCCCCTGTCTGGCAGCTAAGACCTTTAGGATTTGTCCAGCACAGTCAGCCATGCTGCTGCTGAGCCACTCTTGGTGATGGGCATTGAAATCCCCACTCAGAGTAGGAATTGTGTCCTTTCCACACTCAGTGCTTTCTCCAAGTATTTTTTAAAATGGAGGAGTACTGATTCATCAGCTGAGAGAAGACTCAGTGGAGGAATAGCAATCTAGAGGAATAGTGCCTAATTTTTTGTTGGGGCACTTTGTAGTCTCAGATATCAATTTGAATTCCACAGCTTTGAAGCCTGACCTCACAATGTCTACTCTGCATGTTTCCTGTATTCTCTTCCTCCCCACCCCCATGAACTTGTCTCATTTCACATTTCACAACTTACACCTTTCATTTACATTTTACATCTCTATTTCTCTTTTACAGGAATTAAGAACCCCTTTGTCTTTTGCACTGGGAGTCCACGCCATCTTTTCTTCCTGCACCACTTCCTCCTTTGTCAGAAAATTAAAACCCTTTCATTTTCTAACCCCTTTCCATTCTGAAGAAACTAGACTCAAAACGCTAACTCTGTTACTCTTTCCATTAATTGTGCTAGACCTGCTGAGTTTCTCCAGCATTTTCTGCCTTTGTTCCCGTGAGAGTCTTATTCATCAACCTTACTCACATTTTTCCGAAAATATTGACTCAATCCTTTCTCATGGTCATGTCTCCCTACTCCAGGAATCAATTCATTGGACCCTTATTGCACACCTCCAAGGCAAGTCTATCTTTCTTTAGGTAAGAGACCAAAACTTTACACAGTACTCTTAATTCATATAGATTTGTGTTAATGTTATTAAAGAAGAAATATATTCCAGGTTCTTTCCATGTTTTCAGCATGTTACTGGAACACCACATTTGACATTTTCTGATATCATCCTGTCTGATGTGAGAACACATCTTGCATTGCAGAGTCATATCATGATCAGACTTTTCCTTCCGTCTGTGTGTGTTGTATGTTTTCCATCTGTCTTTGCCAACATTCCTATTTATATTTTTTTTCAAGGCAGTGTGAAAAAGTGAAGCAATGATTTTAAAATATTCAGCTCAAGTGCAGGTTTGTTAGAGATCTTTGAACAGGTCATTTACTCATTTTCTCTGTGTACTGAAGGTGGTCTTTCCCTTTCGTACACATAGACTGAATAAGTGACTTGTTTGTAGACCTCTGTCAATGCTCGGCATTCAAGTAACATTTGGACGCAAAAGCACCTCCCATTTCACCAGGGTGACAGTTCCATCACACCTACTTCCATTGTATCCCTTTTTCTGGATCGAGTTGCTAAGTTAGTACCTATCAGTGAGGAATTATGGTTTCTACAATGTGTAATCTTAAAACCCTGAATTGATACTTCCACAATCTCATTGAACAGCCTGGATCCTGCTCAAGGCCGTTGAGCAAAGTCCGTGTGAATTTTGTGCTAGGCCCACCGTCACTTTCTCTGGGCAATTACCGGTGAACAACAACTCGAACTATCTCTGAGAGATTTTAAAAAAAAGAATAGCTGGATTTGATAATACTTGTTCAATTCAGAGCAGAGGGCACCATCAGGATACAGGAGCTTGAAATGTCATGTTTTACTTGAGGGGCACTGTCACTGTGGTTACAGGTAGACAGTCTCATTGATGAGGAAGCAGGATTTCATGGCATACACTGTACATAGTACTCTGTCATTGAGGTGTGGTACAATATGAATGCTGAACACCATGAGAACTATATGTGCTGTTGGTGTCTTAACATAAGCCACATATTTTGAATGTGGGGGATATCCTGATGGCATGCTTTAGGATCTCATAGAATAGAATGTGCCCACCACATCCACACTGCCCCTCTGAAGATCATCCCTTACCAATCCCTGTAACCCTGCATTTCCCATGGTCAATCCACCTAAGCTGCACATCTTTGGACTGTGCAAGGAAACTGGATCACCCGGAGAGAACCCACGCAGAGAATGTGCAAACTCTACACAGACAGTCACCTGAGGCTGGAATCGAGTTCTGGTTCCTGGTGCTGTGAGGCAGCAATGCTAATCACTGAGCCACCATGCCATGTTCAGATGAAGCATTCCTGGATCAGGGCATGCAGGACTGCCTGGCCATCCTGATCACTGCAAGTCACCAATTTTCACCTGGCCTTGCAATGCTGCTGGATTATCCGCATCAATATCTTCACACTTCCAGAGGTGGAGCCCTCTGCGGGCTGGCATCCTTTGAGTGCACTGCTCTCTATTTCTTGAGTGGGGACCAACAAACCACAACAAGAGTGGTCACAGACATGCACGTATCTTTAATGAGTGCAACCCCTTCCTGTCGGTGAGGCTCCAGGCAGAAGTTTTCGGCAAAGTTCCCACTAAACTTCTCCACACACCGATTAGCTGCTGCAGAATGCTGATTCTGATTTCTGAAGCTGCTGCTGTGCCTGGCCCTCAGAGGGTGTGCACAGTAGAAACAATCAGTTAGAAGGAACAGTGTTGATGGATTACATAGATTAAATCAACCACACCCTGTGCCTGAGGGAATTGTCCCACAGGAGGCAAATTCCACAACCGTGTGTGCCACACTGGCCACCTCTGTGGCTAATGTAATGAAGTCTGATGCCAACTGAAAGGGTGCATGGATTACAGCTATGGATCGCTGGATGCAAGAGGCACATGGGCCCCCTGCAGACTCTTGAGTCAAGTCAGAGCCCACGGAGTTCAAGATGTTTGTCACCTTGATAACTGCTCACATACAATATACTCTTTGTGTTTTGGGGCACAACGTAGTCTTGATGGGCACAGGTGGCAGTTGCACTGCTGTTCTGACACAAAGCTGAATCTACGCTGCAGTTATCACCTTCCTTGTCCTGCTGACCCCTTGCATAGCAGCTCTGCATCTGTGAGCATTGGGGCGGGGAGGGGGGGGTTGGTGGGAGGGGTGGGGGGAGTGAGGAGAGGGGTTGCTGTTTATTGATAACATTGCTCCACATCTCTGCTGCAACCCATCTCTGAGTATTTCGCTCCCATGTTACATCGCATCCTCAATCTTGAACACCTCTGGTGCAGGATATACCTGGCAACTCATTGTGATCTCGACTGATCATCCATCCCCACCTCCTCCGTAACAACCCAACCCGCCTTTTCAGTATTCTCAACTTGAAAGCTCAGCTGCTTCAGCAGAATGATTGTGACTCTGCTGGGATCTCTCCTTGTACTTCTCCCATTTTAAACAAATTATTGAGTATGACACAGTGACACAATGTTGAGCACTGCTGCCTCACAGCAGTAGGGGTCCAGGTTCAATTCCAGCCTTGGATGACTCCTTATGGGGGGCTTGTGTTTACATGGGTTTCTTGAACAATATATGTTTTTCACTTGATTAGATTAGATTATTTACTTACAGTGTGGAAACAGGCCCTTCGACCCAACAAGTCCACACTGACCCATCGAAGCGCAACCCACCCAGACCCATTCCCCTACACCTAACACTACAGGCAATTTATCATGGCCAATCCACCTAACCTGCACATTTTTGGACTGTGGGAGGAAACCGGAGCACCCGGAGGAAACCCACGCAGAGACGGGGAAAATGTGCAAACTCCACACAGTCAGTCACCTGAGGAGGGAATTGAACCCGGGTCTCTGGCGCTGTGAGGCAGCAGTGCTAACCACTGTGCCACTATGTCACCCAGAGTTCAAAGTGTGCAGGTTAGGTGGATTGCCCATGGTAATAAAATCCACATGAGGTTAAAGGAAGGGGACAGGAAGGGCGTGGAGTCTGGATGGGATGCTCTTCAGCGGCTCGATGTGGACTCAATGGGCCAAATGGCCTCTTTCAGCACCATAAGGACTCTCTGATTCTATGAATGCCTGCCACTTATTGCGATGGCCTCCTGCTATATAGTCACCTCAACTGCATGAGTGATGCTCCGATGGAGCCTATATGCTGATGTTTAAAATTGCACACAAGTGTTAAAATATACAAGTTTAACTGAAGCAAGAAGCTTGTATTGCCAATGTGCCATATCCAGAAATGTTACTAACAGAGGCCAACTGACACTTCATGGTCCCTTCGAATTTGCTAGTGCATCCTTTTGTGCCCCTGCACCCATCCACAATCCACAGCCAAATGTTGTTGCTACAAAGCTAACTGCATTGGATCTTATCACCTTCTGGTTAGTGCACTGATTGTCTGCTGTAGCACATTTCCATGACAGTAATTGGAAAGCCTTTTAGACCAGGGATGGTGGGTTCCAGCTTGTAGTTTAAAACGACAACTATTGCAGTCGCTCACTATCACAAAATAAAAATTCAAGGGACCCAGTTAAGACAATCTTTACTCTGGTTTAACCCTAACTGCTTTGGACTACAGCCGATCCTTTCATCTCTATTTAGGTTCTTGAGTTGGAAGTACAGAGCTTCAAGCAGTTGCACCACCCAGTCCCTTGTGCTTCCAAAGTTTTGAAATGTTCTTAATTTGTGTTGATTTTCAAATGCACGCAGCCTACTTGATCTCCTACTGCTTGTGTTTCTGGAATACAAGGACATAGGAAACCGTCTGATTGCATTGAATAATAACATTTCCACAAACATAATTTGCAATATTTGTGTTTATTATTTACTTTCCCTGGTGGAAAAGATAACTTTAAACAAAACCAAATCAAATTTCGTGTCCCAGCCTCAAGAACAAAATAATTCTGCTTAATATTTTTTTGCTCAGGGTCCTTGGCAGTAACTATTTTTTTCCTTCTCTGAAGTCATAAATCTGTCCTGGAACCTTTCTTTAAGGTACAAAATAAATTCAGTCTACCAGGCCCTCTGGGTTTTATATAGTGAATTTGTTGTTGAGGTGGCTATGCTTTGCAGGCAAACACAGTGGTCACTGTGTAAGCAAAGATCTCCTAAAAATGCCAGTGAGATGAATAGCCAGTTGATCTCTTTTTGGGTGTGGCTGAGGAAGGAATGTGTAACCAGCAGGACATAACAGCTCACTATTCTTTTGAGCATCTACCTGAAATTTCAGGTATAACTTCTTTTTAACTTGACATTCGACAGACCGCATCACAACAAATATACATAGTAATAGAGTTAGAGAGATATACAGCACAGAAATAGACCCTTCGGTCCAACTCGTCCATGTCAACCAGACGTCCTAAATAAATCTAGATCGAAAAACGGAAGTTGCTGGAAAAGCTCAGCAGGTCTGGCAGTATCTCTGAAGAGAAATCAAAGTTAATGTTTTGGGTCCGGTGATCCATCCTCAGAACTGTTTCTGATTTACTGTATCTGCAGTTCTTTTGGTTCCTAAATAAATCTAGTCACATTTTTCCAGCATTTGACGCATATCCCTGTCAACCCATCCTATTCACATACCTATTCAGATGTCTTTTAAATGTCATGGTCGTACCAACTTCCACCACTTACTCTGGCAGCTCATTCCATACACACACCACCCTCTGTGTGAAAAGGTTGGCCCTTGGGTCCCTTTTAAATCTTTCCCCTCTCACCCTAAACCCATGCACTCTAGTTTTGGGCTCCCACCCCACCCCGGGAAGAAAAACCTTGCCTCTCTACCCTATTTATGCTCCTCATGATTTTATAAGCCTCTATAAGGTCACCCCTCAGCCTCCGATGCTCCAGGGAAAATAGGCCAGCATATTCAGCCTCTCCCTATAGCTCAAGCCCTCCAACCCTGGCAACACTCCTGTTAATCATTTCTGAATCCTTTCAAGTTTCACAACATCCTTCTTTAGCAGGGAGACCAGAATATATAAAATGATATTTTTCAAACCACAATCATTATGTAGATAACAACAGGACATCAATTTCATTTCTTAAACCACAATCATTATGTAGATAACAAGAGGGGAACAATTTTGATGACTGCCCACAAAGGACTTTTATTATTATTTTGAAACATGGACAGCCTCATGTAAAGTTTTAAGTTTGATTTGTATTCCCATATTTTGTATGTTAGGAAGGGAATGATATAGTTTGAAATTCATTTAGTTTCAATTATGTGGTGTTGTTTGAAACCATGTTTACTGGCATTTAAATGAGGCTTTATATGCTCCTTAGAGAAGTGTACTTCAGTGCTTGTGAAACAAAGGTAGAACAGGGAAAAGATTGCGTTGTTGGTTGGAGCAAAGTGTCTTATGATGCACGAAAACACAGCATGAAACAAAGTCTTTTTTGTGAAGCATTCAGAAGGTGATGGGCTCCACAGGTAATTGTCTGCGAGCAAATCAGGTAATTCAGAGAGAAAAGACCTCTCACCTCAGCAGTGCAATTTAGCAATTTAGCAAAAACAGGACAGAAAGAATGAAGACCTAAGTGGTTTAATATCGGCCAGAGAGAATCTGCAGTAATTAAACTCTGTGAAGAGGAACCAAAGGAAGCCATAGTAAGGAATAAGTGAAATAAAAATAGAAAATGCTGGAGAAACTCCGCGGGTTTAGCAGCATCTGTGGGGAGAGAAACAGACTTGACGTTTCGAGTCCAACTTGACTCTTTCTCAGAATCAAGCTGCTCCGAAGAAGTATCACGTTAGACTCGAAGCGTTAACTTCGCTTCTCTCTCTGTAGACCAAAACATTCTGGAGAAACTCAACAGGTCTACAGAGAAAGAAGCGAAGTTAACGTTTCGAGTCTAACACGATTCTTCTTTGGAGCAGCTCGATTCTGAGAAAGAGTCAAGCCAGATTCGAAACATCCAGTCTGTTTCTCTCCCCACAGATGCTGCTAAACCCGCTGAGTTTCTCCAGCATTTTTTTAAGTTCCGATTTCCAATGTCTTGATTTCATTTAAGAAATAATTGAACAACATGAGCAGTTCATTTAGTTAAAATCTCAAGAAGAGATATTGACTAAAGAATGAATGTTGTTTGAATGAAGAAACTTGTAAACTGAATAAGGTAGTTGGGGACAAAAACTTGGAAACAGTCAAAATCTTCACCGACAATTGTGTATCTGCAATGTTGTTTAGGGTAAAAGTATTAAATATTTATTTATAATATATGTAATAAGACCATTCTTACCAGTTCTTCTGTAGTGTAATAGTGTTACTATTAGTTTCCTTTTGTTCTAATAGATGTTTATGTTCTATTGTTAAGAATACATTGACAGCCTTGTCAGTATATATAGTTACTGTTCATCATATTAAGAAAAAAAAGCAAAAATAAAACTAATTCAGCACTATCAAGGGAGCACTAAGTCTAGTATTGAACTTATTCAGCATTAACAGAATTAAAAGTAGGACCTTTATAATGATAAGTTGCTCAAAATGATTGCCCAGCATTTCAAATTAATACTAGTGAGGACTGAAAACCATCTGTAGTTGGCTAAGATTTGGTTAGACATGAAGAAAAAAACCTTGAATTAGAAGAAATAGAAAAATTTGAAGTGGATGAACAAAAGAAATGGAAAGAGAGGAGAAAAGAGAAATTGAATTTAAAGAAAAGACACGTACCCTCCAGAGAAAGAGGTAAATCAGATTTCATGACTTTTCCAGAAGACAGCTGTGTATAAAGGAAGAAAGAACAGATAGTAACTCAGAGGATGATTCTGATTCCAAGGAGAGATTTTATTTTACTCAAAATCTGTGTTAAGTGCTCTAACCTACAGAGGATGGAGTTGAAAAATATTTCAAATCATTTGAAAAAAATAGCTGTGCTGCTGAAGTGTTGAAAGGATGCTTGGATATGCATGCTACTGAAGTGTCCTGACAGGTACAGCTAGTTTGTCAGAAGAGCAATCTGTAGACTATGAAACTGTTAAACCAGTAATGCTCAATGTTTTTGAGCTTCTCTCTGAAGTTTATCAATTAAAATTTAAGATGATAAGAAAGAAATCTATTCTTACATTTGGAGAATTTTCAAAAGAAAAGGAATTGCTCTGTGATCAGTCATTGCGTATGGAGTTTGCACATTCTCCCGTGTCTGCGTGGGTTTCCTCCGGGTGCTCCGGTTTCCTCCCACAATCCAAAGATGTGCAGGTCAGGTGGATTGGCCATGCTAAATTGCCCATAGTGTTAGGTGCATTAGTCAGAGGGAAATGGGTCTGGGTGGGTTACTCTTCAGAGGGTCGGTGAGGTCTGGTTGGGCCGAAGGGCCTGTTTCCACACTGTAGGGAATCTAATCTAATGGAAACGAAATTGCTTTGTGATCAGTTATTGCTATCACTGAAGTTAAGGAAAAATATGAGAATATGAGGGAAACCATGATTAAGGAGGATTTCCAAAATAATATACTACTAGCCCTTAATAGTTATTTAGGTGTTAAGTATTAACGATCCTCGAAGTGGAAGATCTGGTGAATATCGATAATATCTCATACATGTGGGATAATGGTTATATGAGAATCAATAAGGAAATTGGAGGAGTAGAAAATCTGGGGATGGAACCAGAGTTAGTTTGCACAAACAAACAGAAGAATACGAAAGCAGCCAAGGAGAAAGGCTAGAACCTAAAAATGATGCAAGGAAAGTAATACAGTTCCATTGTAATAAGACTGGACATGCTTAAGCTAATTGTTGGAAATTAAATGGGAGATCTGTTGCAATAGTAGGAATGCCTCAGACCTGACCTTCCTACTGGCCTCCGCTGCCCCTCTGTACCAAAGACCCGAATCACCATTGATAATCTTTACTTTTGTAATGGGTTCCCCTTGATCCTGGGACCCCTAGAGGATGTGTAGCTCCATAATGCCGCTGAGTGCAAGAATGGAGGGCTTCTCATTGGATGTCAGTTTATGCTGGGCCAGACTTCCTTTCCCGGAGTTGTGACCCCAGGAAAGCCCCACCCAATGCACACCATGCAGGTGAGACACCCCTCGCTCCCCCAGATATCAGAAGAAGATTCGAATCACCTCCTGTTGAAGCACCGTTTAATATGGACAATTTAATCATACAAAGAAGGAAAGGAGCCTTTTCATTTGTAGCCTAGGTAGGAAAAGAAAAAACATGCATTAAGCTGCTGAATGACTGAATCAAAACGCTATTGATAGAAGCAAGCTGTTTCATGCTTGGTTAACCTCAGGTCGAAGGAATGGATGTGTGTTTTTCTTAAACCATTCCAAATAACGTCCCTTGTCTAACAGCAACATGCTCCTAAAGAGCAGGGGACTACACCTATTAAACCACAAATGCTTTCAGAGCTGTGGGAAGGAATTTCAAAATATGACCTCAGAGCTACCCATCAGCTGGTTGGTACTGAGGATTAAAAGTGCCCTTGAACATTTGATTTTCAGGTACACACAGAGTGAAACTACAGCTCGCAATGTTGACTCTTTACTGGTGTAAAAATAACTCCCTCCATTAAAGATGATGAATTTCCTCATTGGGAAACCCTTTTGCGGACTCGGCTCACGATCTAAATTATTGATAACTGTTTGAGTTTTATAAGCTCTAATATTTCTAATTATTTTCCATCTGGTTGACGTGTAATAAATGAGCCACCTTACAGAGTGTCAGAGAAGAATGCTAATTAAAAAAAATACCATTGCCCCATTTGCAAAGTGTGGCCTCCTCATTATCTGCTTTTAAATATGTTTACGGTATATAGTTGATGGCTGTCGAGTTATTTCCATCTAACCACATCTTATGAGATTCCTGCTTAAATGAACGATGTTTTTGAGGTTAGTTAATGTTTCTTTAATTGGAATTCACTTGCAATCAATTAAGCAGTCATTATCAAGTTGTTTTGAAGTACATAATTTCCTCATGACTTTGAACTCGAAGAAGGAAGACGGTACGTCAGAAGAAAGGAATAAAGAACACGATATGACTTGAAGAAAAGTGAAAAAAGACAACTTATCAAAGAAATCAGGAAGAAGGGAAGAAACTATCAGTGTGAATGAGAATGAGAGAAAGACAGGGAGTAATTGTCAGCTGGAATCTGCAACTGCACCTTGATCTTTGGTCTGAATTGTTAATAAAAAGCTTTTGAGCAGTGTCCACAGGATAGCAACAACAGCCTGCTTTAATTGTTTAAAATCCTGACATAAATCTACTATAGACCACCAGAGATCTTGAGAAGCAGTAGGTAGCACCTCTTCTCTGAATCAGAAACTCTGGGTCTTTGCCAAGCTCTAGAAATTGGTAGCCACTAAGGTGTGTCTATGGAAAGGCCAAACAGGCTAATTATCCACCTACAATCCTATCAAAATATCTATGCCAATTTTTAAGAGAAGGACAGTCCCTCGTCAGCCTGAACAGTTTCGTGGCTACAATATGACAGCCTTCCACATTAAAGACTCCATTTGCAAGTCCTTGCCATGGGCTGTTCTCTTCATTTTGAGGACTACAAGAAGAAAAGAATGGTGTATCATGGACATGTGTCCTCAAATCAAAATACACAGAAGTCAAACATTGATTTGTTTGATGTAGAGAACACATTTTTTCCATGTCTGGGACTATTCCACTTAAGCAGGCTCAGAATGCTCAATCATAGATTGTCAAATTCTAGGGGTCCTAAATACGTCAATGCAATTTGCATAGTTTACGAATCTGAAAAATAATATATTTTGCCAGCATAGCTCAATGGGAAGCTATTGGAAATGATCATCCAAAGAGGACCATCCTGCATACATTGGTCTGGAAGGTTGTCTGGAATTAAATCAAAAGAGTTTCAGTCCTCAGAAGAATGGCTAACCAATCAACAATGGAGTACTAAAAGGTATCCATATTTAGCATATAGAGTCAAAGAGTCATAGAGTCATAGAGATGTACAGCAAGGGAAGAAACCCTTTGGTCCAACTTGTCCATGCCAACCAGATATCCTAACCTAATCTAGTCACATTTGACAGCACTTTGCCCATATCCTTCTAAACACTTCCTATTCATGTACCCATCCAGATACCTTTTAAATGAAATAATTGGACTAGCCTCTACCACTTCCTCTGGCAGCTCATTCCATACACACATCATGCTCTGCGTGAAAAAGTTGTCCCTTGGGTCCCTTTTAAATCTTTCTCCTCTCACCTTAAATCAATGCTGTCTAGTTTTGGACCCCCCGCCCCAGTGAAAAGACCTTGCCTATTTACGCTATCCATGCCCCTCATCATTTTGTAAACCTCTATAAGTTCACCCCTCAGCCTTCGACACTCCAGGGAAAACAGCTCCAGTCTATTCAGCCGCTCCCTATAGCTCAAACCCTCCAAGCCTGGCAACGCCATTGTAAATCTTGTCCAAACTCTTTCAAGTTTTCATGGGCTCTTCTGCATTCTCCTACACTCTATATTGCACCATCTAGTGGACAGCTTGTTTGATGCCACCCTGATCTCTGGTAAAACTGCAGTGGCAGCAGGGCCAAAAGGAAAGATGCATACACCTCTTCCTTCAAACCCACTAGCAGAGGACAGTGATACATAGCTCTAACATTTTAATTGCAATGTTGATCATTGGTCAACCCTCTAAAAGTCCAAATCACCCTTTAATTTGGAAGGAAAGCTAAAATTGCCTACTTCTTTGATTGCCACTTTTTGTGAAGTGTACTCCGAGAAGGTCTGTTTCCATGCTTCACTGTGACCTAGTTGCATCTCCTCCAGAGTTCAGGCTTCGCAAGATGTGACATGTGCAAATCGCATGCTCTGTCGCCTTACTCATTTCAGAGAGATTCCAGGGTTGGACTCTTTGATTTAAAAGCAGTGCGTACCAGCTGATGGGTTGCATTACATCATTCTAGAAATTCAAAGCTGCTTCTTGAGAAAATCCCATTTGCTTTATCCACATTTATAGTCAAATGTTCAAAGTTTAAAGAATATCATATGTTTTCTGACTTTGTTCATTTAAACATAAAATGGGGAAGCTTGAATCAAGGTATTGAAACCAGATGTCAAATAAAATGGATTCAATATTCAAAGACTGTCTATATGATTCATTTCTTTTGAATATATCTTCCTACCCTTGCATCATATTTATTCAGGCTGGATTACTTAATGAATGAATTAATGTTTTCCTCTGGGATCTTTGTCCATGTGTGTTGAATCTTTGTTACAAATCCCCAATGTTTTAAGTTCAGATTGAGGCCCACCATCATTGCAATATTTAAAGAGTGTGGAATAATCCCAGTCCTTCAATGTTGAGGGACCAGGGTGAAAAAGTTAAGAAGATCCAGTGACATGTTCCAGCAAGAAGCTTCTCAAAAACAAGAGCAAGAAAGTCCCATTTTCCAACCAACAGTTGGATGGCGAGGTGCGATTCTCATTAGGAAGGGGTGAGGCTTACTTGCCTCAAATAAGCCAATTGCTTCTCCTGTTTATTCACACCAATGAAGTCATGAGTTCTCAACCCCATGGGCTCCCCTCTCACCTGAGGCTGTATATGTGTCTGGCCTGTGGTAGTCCTCTGAGTGTCAGTGGCCTAGGGCGTTTCTTCCTCATCCAGCTCCAGAAATGTGGTGATGATGTTCTCACCAGCTGTTATTGACTGTAGAGGTGGGGAGAGGACATTCTGTGGGGCTTCCATATTGATTGCGGAGGCCAGGGTAAAGATGTTTGTACCTGCAAGAGACATAGAGAGAATGCAATGTGAACAAGGGATAGAACCTGTGGCCTGCTAAGAACTCATACAAAGTTGGAGTAAGAGAGGAATAGCACAGCAGTGAACAATGTTTCTTACTGAGTGGTCAGGACACTGATGACTCAGCACTTCCATGGGACCTGATCTTCATTGGGGAGGGGCTAGATTCTCTCTTCAGTGGGGTTAAGGAGTCAATTTTGGGGACTGGCTTCTTCAAGTTCCTGTTGTTGGCCATCGTCTCCTGGAATGGGACAAAGGAAAGGATTGAGTGAGATAAACATGGCTGGCACAGCTCTTAGTGCTGGTGCAGCTTGGTGAAGGTAGAGATTTCGGCAACCCAGAGGCCATTCAGGGATAGTAGGGTAGGTTGTGGTTGTGTAGGTTGGCAGCAAGTGAGGGAAGATGTTCCAGGCAATATTGAGTGTGGGAAGTGGGCGTGGTTGTGAGGTAGCGGTTTGAAGATGTTGGGAATTACCCTGGTGGGGCGAAGAAGGTCATCGTCCTTCTTTCTACATCATTGGCTGTTCCTTCAGAAGGTTGAGACTATGCAGATCTGAGGGTGACCTGAGACCAGCCTGGCAGGGTCTTGTATTGGGGGCTCCTTTGCCAGCCTTGGGGCAAAAGAGTAGCCCTCCTCTGCACCACCCTGTTCACCAGTATCAACAGTTCCTGCCCATAAAGTGGGGTACCAGTCTTTTCCTATCCCCTTGGACTGGGAGAAGTTAATTGAAGCATACAGGGCAGCTCTGGATAGACATTGCTGAACTGGGTGCAAGTGGCCTTTTCAATCTAGTGCCAGCTTGAATGGTAAGAGCATTTCATTCAAACAGATCCACATGACATTCTCAGGGGAAGCTGGTTCTGGGCCGGTGCTCTCTCTCAAAGGAATCTAATGTCCTCGTTTATGACATATTTGAACCTGATGAAGGGTTCTGCTTGAAATGTTTACTCTTCTGCTCTCTGATGCTGCTTGACCTGCTGTACTCCATATTTTACTGACTCTGACTTTCCAGCATCTGCAGTCATCACCTCTCCAAGGTAGTTGAGAGACTCTAATTGGGTGGGATGCTGACAGAGGAGGGAGCCTTTCCGCTTTCTGGCCTCCAACTTAAGTAAGTCAGGGCAAGAAGGTTTATGGATGGCCCATCCAAGTCTGCCAGTTGAGGATCTTCAATGGGCAACTGATGCCCAGTTTCAACCCACTTAAAGGCTTCATCCTGGGTATTTATCTAGTGTTGGGCAGGGCCTTAGCATAACAGAATCCCAAACCCTACTGGGTTTGTTTCAGGCTCTGATGTCAGTAGGGGGTGGGGGAGGGTCTCTCATTCAGAGGGACCTGGCATCAGGGAAGTGCAGGCCGACTGACTGGTGCTTCTCTGCCCTTCTTTCCTTTCCTGTTGACACCCCTCGCCTCACACCTCTGCCCTATCATCATCCACATTAGATTCCCCTGAGAGAGAGAGCACAGCCCCAGAACCAGCTTCCCCTGTTTGAATAAAATGTTCTTACCATTCATGCTGGCACCAGATTTAAAAGACCATTTACACCCAGTTAAGCACTGTTTATCCAGAGCTGCCCTGTATGCTTCGATTAACTCGCCTCTTGAACCAAAGTCAATTGAGAGGTGTTAAAGGACACTGGAAGCAGGCGAGAAGAGGACAATTTCCCTGCTCATGATGGGGCTGGGATTCAGGTCCAAGTCTGTTGCACAGACAAATGAAAAATCCTACTTTTGGAAAGTTGACCTGCCCAAGCAATTGTGCTGCTGTTGGAGTTGACAGCAATGGAAGTACAGGATACAAGAAACTGATGGGGAAGAAATTATATACAGGGCTGGAAGTAACATAAGTAGAGACATTGTCCCTAATATAGAAGCAAAATCTGTGCATACTGGAAATTTGATATCTAAAGAGAAAATACTGGAAATACTCAGTCCATCTGGCAGCCACTGTAGGGAGACATGCAGAATGAAAAGATAATTGTCCTGAAACGTTAACACTTCTCTCACCAGAGATGCTGCCAGATATACTGAATCTTTCCAGTGTTGTCTGTTTTTATGTCTCTCTGTCACAACCAAAGCTGGAGGAGTGTAGGCTTTAAGCAACAATATCGACCGGCCAAAATAAAACAATAAAACTGTGGATGGTGGAGATCTGAAATAACAAAAACAGAAATTGATGGAGAAATTCAGCAAGTCCAACAGCAACTGTTTTAGAATACAGAATATCGAACATAGAACAGTACAGCACAGTACAGGCCTTTCAGCCCACGATGTTGTGCCTAGCATTTATCTTAATCTAAGATGAATCTAACTGACACATCCCTCAATTTACTGCCGTCCATGCGCTTGCCTAGTAGTCGCTTAAATGTCCCTAATATCTCTGACTCCATTACCACAGCTGGCAATGCATTCCATGCACCCTGATTCTCTGCATAAAGAACCTATCTCTGACATCTCCTCTATACTTTCCTCCAATCACCTTAAAATGATGACCCTTTGTGACAGCCATTTCTGCCCTGGGGAAAAGTCTCTGGCTATCTACTCTTCCCGGCAAGGCTTTCTCATGCCCCCTCCTAGCTCTCCTCAGTCCATTTTTGAGTTCTTTCCTAGCTCCTCTGTAATCCTCTAAAACTGTGCCAGATCCTTCTTCCTCAACCTTAAGTAAGCTTCCTTCTTCCTTTTGATGAGAAGCTCTTCTCCTCTTGTCATCCAAGGCTCCTTCATCTTACTGTTCCTTGCTTGTCTCAGTGGGACAAATTTATCCAACACTCACAACAAGTGCTCCTTAAACAGCCTCCACATTTCTGTTGTGCATTTCCCATAGAACAATTGTTCCCAATTTATACTCCACAGCTCCTGTGCAATAACTTCATAATTTTCCCTCCTCCAATTGTTGTTTTCTCTCAACAGTTGCTGCCAAATCTATTAACCAAGCTTTAAAAAACACACAATAATTGGTTTATCAAAAAGACGAAACTTAGTCAATAAAGATACAATAGTTAGTGTACACAGTCAGTAGTAGAAAAGGTTAAATGATTATCCTTCCAAATACACTCAAAACACACACACACAAGTGCCCTCACACACTCTTCAGGTATAAGAGAAAAAATAAAACATGCAAACAATTTTTCTACAAAAATTGACTTTGTGAATAAAAATGGGTTGCTCTTGAAGGTGAGAGGAGCAAAGAGTAAAATGTTTGAGAGTCTGTTATTCTGATGTTCCAACTGGTCTGGTCAAGTCAATAATCATATTATTGTCTTTGAAGTTTTGCAGGCATATCTTGCTCAAGGAATACAATCTCAAAATGCTTCTTCAATCATTCTTTCAAAAGAACGATAGTTTTCACTTTGAACTCAAGCACCAGCATTTTATTTTCAGAAATGAGATAAATTAATTTCTGTTTTTGTTTATTTCAAATCTCCAGCATCCCCAGTTTTGATGTTTTATTTTCTGAGCAAGCTTTCCACGAATTCAGCTTGTTCTTAGTAGGCTTCTCTCTAACTGAACCAAATAAAATGAGCACTGCTCCAAACCAGATACAAGTCAAAGTAATTCCAGCAGGTCTCTACAGCAAAGCAAGCAATTATCACCAATCACGTGATTTACAGGATTATTAAGAAGCATTTCCAATGTCCACAGTGAACTTCTAATGACCTATTCGAAAGTAACACCCCCAAGCATTTCCGCAAAACATGTAACAAATCAAATTTCCACAATCTTTCAAGATTAAAGCCCTCCATGCAATATCAAGTATAACACATGTTTGCAACATGTGGGTGGCACGGTGGCACAATGGTTAGCACTGCCGCCTCACAGCGCCTGAGACCCGGGTTCAATTCCCGACTCAGGTGACTGACTGTGTGGAGTTTGCACGTTCTCCACGTGGCTGCGTGGGTTTCCTCCGGGTGCTCCGGTTTCCTCCCACAGTCCAAAAGATGTGTGGGTCAGGTGAATTGGCCATGCTAGATTGCTTGTAGCGTTAGGTAAGGGGTAAATGTAAGGGTATGGGTGGGTTGCGCTTTGGCAGGTCGGTGTGGACTTGTTGGGCCGAAGGGCCTGTTTCCAAACTGTAAGTAATCTAATCTAAACACTTCCATCCTTGGGGAAAAAAAAACACTGCTTTTAAATGTTTTCCCTTGTAAAATGTTGATAAAGCACCAATATTTATGAAAATGATACTTTCACCCACATGCATTGATTTGCTTTTTAGATGTAATCTATGCATTTATCTCTTCTTTGTACTTATACAATTCAAAGAAGGTTACACTGTTGGCAAAGCACTGGTGATTACATTGTTTTCCACTAGCACTGTGAACATTTTTTTTTAAAAAAGATAGTGCTTTAACAGCATACTCCATTGAAATAATGTGGCATTTTGGTTTTCAGTTTTTTCGACAAGGGCTAGAGGATTATGATCAGTATATACCAGTATATCAGTAGCCATTATAAGGCACATATTTCAAATGTACAAGGGCCATTAGCAATCTCAGGATTTCTTTTTCCATCTTAGAGATTCTCTTCTGATGTTGATACAGATTTTTAGAGAAATAACCTATTGCTTGGACTAAGCCTGAACCATCTTCTTACAACAGAGCTGCATCCACTCACTCGTCACTAGCCTTTGTAAGGCTTATTAAAATTTGGTACAGCTCCCTGGTTCATTGATCAAATTGGCTTTCAGCCTCAGAAGATCTCCTGACCACACTACCTTGATGTTGTTCTCATTGAATCCCTACAGTGTGGAAGCATGCATTTAGCTGGTCGGGTTCACACTCACCCTCTGAAGAGTATCCCACACAGGTCCACAACACCCTCCCCCCTCACCTCTGACCCCCACCCTATCCCTGCAGGCCCACATTTCCCATAGCTAACCCACCTAGCCTACACTTTCCTGAACACTAAGGGCATGACCAGTCCACCTAACCTGCATATCTTTGGAGTGGACCAGATACATTAGTAGATCAGTTGCTGTGCTGAAATTTGGTATAAATCTTTGTAAAACAAAAATTGCACATTCTCAAGGTTCTCTCTTTTTTTCATGTTGTTTCGAGGGCAGGGAACTCACTTTTGCTGTTGTTTTCGGTACTTGTCTTTGCCCTAATTTATGGCGGTAGTAAAGTTACTCTGGTCTTTGCAAATTCACTTTTGGCCTGTTTTATCGCCAAATCAACTAACTGTAATTTCCTTCTGTTTGAGATAAACCAGCTGAATTTATTTTGTTCGCCATGAACGTTTGCCGAATGAGCTCATTGATTTACATGGAATCATAGAATCTTGACAGTGCGGGAAACATTTTATTCTTTTTCAATTAACTTATGGCATTAGGTAAGGGGAGCTGTGAAACGAATCAAAGCAATATTTCTAAGATTGAAAAATAAAATCGCCCATGCGTCTGTTTTCCATTTCACTGGAGTCTGCAAATCAGCTCAAGAACACCTTAAAGTGCAATGAAAACCATAAAACAGTTGCCCAATACCCATATCAATGCTGAACATTCCAACCAAGGAATGAGGTGTTAATATTATTACCTTTATAATTGCTGAAAGCCTAGTTCAGTGGGCTGTATGGTAAAGTAAGTTACCTAATCATCTGATTAGCTAAAATTATCAAAGGTAAATGATCTAAGTTATCAAAGTAATCAAAGTTCCCCTCCAAGCCACTCACTATCCTGATTTGGAAGCCATTCATTGATTGTTACTGGGTCAAACTCCTGGAAATCCCTATCTGAACTTTGAGGGTGTACCTACACCAAATGGATTACAATGGCTCAAGAAGGCACCACCACCATTGCCCAGTCAGTGATGCCCACATTCATGAAAGAATTTTTTAAAAATTGACGCTTATATCAGGGGATGCAAGGGCCTAGTGGTATTATAACTGGACTGTTCATCCAGCGACCCAGCTAATGTTCTGGAGACCTGGGTTTGAATCCCACCATGGCAGATGGTGGGATTTGGATTCTATTAAAAAAAGGAAAAACAAATAAAAATCTGAAATTAAAAGTCTAATGATGACCATGTCTCGATTGTGGATTATCGGAAAAAATCCATCTGGTTCACTACAGCCCTTTAGGGAAGCAAGCTGCCATCCTTACCTGGTCTGGCCTACATGTGACTCCAGGCTCACAGCAATGTGGCTGATTCTTAATTCTCCTGTGGGTAATAAATGCTGCCTAGCCAGTGATACCGTCATCTGGTAAATGAATTTTTAAAAATCACCAGGAAAAAAATTTCTGTGTTGAAACAATATTCTCATTGAGAGGAGAATAAGCAAGTACAGGTAAGTCAAATAGTAAGGACAGTGGAGGATAAAAGGGATCTTGAGGATGAAGCGGAAAGAGGCTTAGACAATTCCCAGGTCAAGCCATCTACCAGCTAGTGAGCAAACGTTAAACTGTCAGTGAGGTTACACACAATTAGAGGTAAAAGATGCAAGGACTGAGCTTAAAGGTTTCTGCCAGGACTAACCAGATTGTACAACTTCAGCCATACATGTTATGGATATAGAAGAATCTATTGCACTGAAACAGAATCCTTTTTGCTTCTGCCCATAGCAACAGGCCCTGATGAAAACAGAGACCAATACAGTTGGAAAACTTTCTAATTGAACCCAGTCAAAGCGACTGGCATTCCACAATAGTATTAATGTCTGATTCAACCAAATTCTGCGTCAGCGACAGAAAGGTCCATGCGTCAGAGGCAGACTCCCATCCAATTCCTCACATGGAAAACAATATTGACAGAGTTGGCAATGCCAGGTTTCTTCCTAAAATAGATTTATTGTAAGTATACAGACGTGTTCCCTTCACATCCAGAGTTAAAGAGGTATTTGATATTCAGGACTGTATGGCCTGATCTGATCAGCATTATGAGGGTTTGATGGTACCTTTCAAATTCTCCTCCTGCCTACAGTTGTTGTGCTGTAGATTTGATCTGTTATATGCAAATTACTCCCAACTTCCTGAAACATTTAAAAGAAATTGGAATATTCATCTGACTGGACCACCATTGGCAATTTATATGTAATTAAAAACTGGATTAACTTCTATACCGCTGCGTTAGCAGTGATTGCTCTTAATGGTTTGGACTCAAATAGCCCTATCCATGACAATATGGATAAACTGGTGTAATGCTTTTGTTTTTCATAAAGTTCCCACACAATGCACCACTACCCTATTAAATGTTTCCATAAACTTGGTGCTTTTATTGCGTGTTGGAGCTTTTCCAAAATGTGCCACATTTGACACATGTTACAAAAGCTGTACTATGTCATTGCAAAGACATGGTCACTAAAAATGCTGACGTATTCAAGTTTGGAACTTCCAGATTCCAAAATATACTGCCATTGAATTTCATAGGCTATTCATGGTATTTATTGATACTTTTTGGTGTTATTTATATTTTGTGTACTATCGTCCACTTTCACGCTCCAGGTCTGTGCAGAGGTCTCCACTCCCTTACCAGAATCCCATTTATCACATCATTGCATTCAGAACTCCACCAGTTCAGCTATAGTTTGAGGCAATTGATTTGTTTTTCGTAACTCTGGATTGGATTACCAGGTCTCGATCAGAGAAAACTTATTGAACACTTCCTTCAGATAATCCAAGTCCACAAAAAACATTTCTGCTTACCAGACACCTGCTAATTCAAATTCCAATGTAGCACTTTGATTGACCCATTACTCGGGTCATTACTCATGAAGGAAGTATTCCTGGAATCTTTTCCTGTAACTGTTGCCTCCTTGACTTCTCTTGACCTTTAAATGACGATAAGAAAAGTTCCAAACTTTGCTCCTGCCAAACCATTCACTAGGTACAAGTCAAATTTGCCTATGGGCTGAAAATGTGTTGCTGGTTAAAGCACAGCAGGTCAGGCAGCATCCAAGGAACAGGAAATTCGACGTTTCGGGCCAGAGCCCTTCATCAGGAAGGGCTATGGATTTGCCTATGGATAAACTGTGGATAACCCCTGCAATGAACAGTCCAGATATGATGTCACATGTTAGGTGCACTTGCTACAAAGATACTGGTACCAGTACCACTTACTAAACCTTTGACATTCATGTCACTCTCTGGTGGAAAATTCACACCCATTCTCAGCAGAAAGAGTTTGAGTGACTCCAGTTTCTTTAAGTAGAGCTATAGGTTTATAAGACCTGCTGTAGAGAGCTCATAAAGGGTCACCTGGTATCAGTGCCATCTTGAACACATGCATCAACATATTCAAGAACCGCTTCTTCTCTGCCATTATTGTACTACTGAATAGAGTCTCTAACTTCAAATAGTGTTGATCTTGTTCATGTTGACCTTGCTCTGCGCATCTCCTGTGCAGTTGTAATGTGTGCCTCACTATATAAGCAACCCATCGTTGGTATGTCCTTGTTTGCTGTGATCTGCTTGGATTGCTTGCAAAACAAAGCTTTTCATTGTACTGAGGTGCACGTGACTGCAATAATCAAATCAAATCTAGGTTTACTTGCCTCATTTGGGACATAGGGTTTTAATTTTTTTCTTTTGACAAAAATTCCCTGTAACTCTACGATGCCCTGTTTATTTTCCCTTCACTCACAGCAGTAGTATGTCTCTTAGGTGCAGTCAGACAATTGAGAGGTGCTGAGGCCTCCAACTAAAAACATTATTGAAGGCATTAAGACCAGGTACTGGATTTAATGGGTGAGATTTGAGATATCAAGAGGTGCCAGTTTGAGGGCAGTTCCTTTGAGCCTGGGGTTTCTGGAGAAGGTTCCCCAACACACTTGCCCCACCCAAGCCGATGCAGCAAGTATTGGCAGTTCTCCCAACTGGCATGACCTCCAGCAGATGCTGGCATTTTATTCACAGCAGAAGGAGGAGGTTGATGTAAGGCTAAGGATGGCAGGCAGTTTCCCCAGTTCCCCATTTAATTGTGGTTCTGGCAGACCTGGATGAGGCTAGCGGCACCCACGGTGCCCAATGCATTTTAGGTGCCACTCTGTCGTGAATGTAAAGTCCAGTCCACAAAGATAATTCAGTGGATGAAAATAATTCTGCTATCAATTCCACCAGAATTTCATTCTTTTATTTTCAAAAATTACACATTTCAATAAGTAGGAGAGAATAGATGAAAATATTTGATCAAGACAATATTTCGTGCAATCCTGTGTAATCTGGCACAGGGTTCTGATAAAATGGGGTACTGTCCATTGTCTGTAAAATGGTATCTGTTGTTTATCACAGTGTGACATCTTTAACATTGTACAGGTCTAACACAGTATAAACATTAGTATTAATAAGAATTCCAATTGCATACATTGCTTACTCATTGAATTGTACACTGTAAGAGATGTATATAGAGGAACCATAGTTCTTTGAGATTCTACCCAATCCCCCATGTAAACTAAAACAATGTTGCAAGTCCAGCACTCCTCCTTCAAACAATCCCTGCAGTGTGGAAAGAGGCATTTGGCTCATTGAGTCTGCATGATGAAGGGCTTATGTCCGAAATGTTGACTCTCCTACTCCTTGGACGCTGCCTGACCTGCTATGCTACACTTTTCACTTCTGAAGAACATCCAACCAAGACTCACTCCCCTATCTGATCCCTGTATTAACCATGGCTCATTCTACACATCCTAAGACACTACAGTCAATTTTGCATGGCCAATCCACCTAACCTGCACATCTTGGTCTGCGGGAGGAAACCGGAGCATCCGGCAGAAACCCATGCAGACACAAGGAGAATGTGCAAACTCCAGACAGACTGTCACTCGAGGCTGGAATTTAACCCCTGGGTCTTGGCACTTTTAGACACATTCTGAGGATGCGTGGTTGCACAGTCATGATTCGGTAGATTTGGTTCAACTGAAATTCTTTTGATCACAATCACAAATTTCTCTTGGATATTGGAAGGAAAGATTTCCTTTATATAAAGGGAAGAAAATGGTTTTAACTGAATCTCACTTTGTTGCTTGAATTAAACAATGGCTTTCTTTGCAATGATTTATTTTTCCATTTGGAAGTAGCTGTGGTGTAGATAAATTTGCAAGATCAATAATCAATTTACCTGAGAAGTTCTGAAATGTGACAGTGTTATCAGTCTGTTGGGTCCATATTTTTGCATTGCTGGTGCGTATTTATGTCTTTTTGAAAATATAGAGTAGTCTGGAGTAATAAGACATTGTACTTGGCCAGGAAAACCAAGGATCCCTCCCACTGTAATTAGCTGGAAAGTTTTAAGATGTAACCCAAGTGCAATCTGATAAGCTCTGTTGAGTTGATTTACAGACTCTCAGTCCACCTCCTGTCAACATGCTTATTTATGATAAATGAACCTAATAGTTTCCCAAATGCTTGAGTTTAAAGAAGGAAAGCTGGTTTGCCATTCATTGGAATGGTCTCCTCACTTTGATCCTAATTACAGAAGGAAGATGCCAGGCTGTGGGAAGTGGATCTAGTCTGTTCCCACAATGACATATGAAGTTACATTAATCAGCTAGTTGTACATTTTATTTTTCCATCCTTTAGAAATATGCTTTCAGGAAGTGACTGTGGTTGAATGATGTAAATGGTTGTGGAATGTGTAAATGTTAAACAGCTTACTTCAAAAAATGCACTTAGATCTTCTTCAAGAGGCTTTGTCTATAGTGGTTATAAAAAATAATGGATCAGAAATCTCAAGATACATATTGCTTCAGCAATTTTACTTTTCCTTTTCTGCCAAGGTAAAGATAGGTTTGATCTAATTTTTGAATAAGAATTCATTTTCTTTGACATGCTTTCTGTATTTTCTTATCAAGGTATTCATCCTCACATTAGTCAATTCTTCACCCATATAGACATTCTTCATTTGGTTATGCCAGTTCAGTGATGCTGTTATAACTGTTGTTGGGAAATGGAGACAGTATTAAAGTTACACCCAGTCAGATTCTTGTCTGGCATTCTTTTTGAGCAGAGATCACAGGGAATGATTAGGGTCCAATTACTCTATCTTAATCAAGACAATTGTGGCCACAGCTAAAATCATAGATTAGCACATATGAGTAAATCAAAGCCAGGATCAGCCTCTGCAAAGGCAAACATGACAAAATATTGATGTAGCATCTTTAATGTAAGTAGACTATGATACCAAGCCACATAAGGAAATATTAAAGATAGAATCTTACAGGTGTTTGAGTGATGTGGGCGATGGTGAGATGTGTGGCTGGATTGGATGAGAAGTCAAGCAAAGCCCATTTTAATGTCAAGAGCATCTCACTCCAACTTGTATGCTTTACACAAATATGAGCTTATGCTTAAAGTGGTGATTCTCCTGCTCCTCGGATGCTGCCTGACTGGCTATGCTTTTCCAGCACCACACACTTCGATTCTGCTTTACACAAGTGATGTGCAAAGTTTCTCCTGTGCAGTGACGAGAAACCAACTGGGTTTATGGCTTGCCAAGTGCTTTGTTGAAGGCCCATCTCACCTCACTATTATTCAGCTTCCTGTTTATCCATACTCACCAAACCAAGCTTGACAGTGAGAAAACTCAACGTGAAACCCAGTGCAGGTACCTGGTAAATTCAGTCCGTTGCTTGTTCTCAACAACCTCCAAGTTGGACACCAGGCACTCACATTTCAGGGCACTCTCTCAGTGCGCCAACTATATGCACAGTCCATCCATGGACATCTGCATTCAACTTGTGCCAGCCTCTAAATACCCTCATTGCATATCTCCACTTCAAGTACAAGACACTTCTGCATTTAAATGCTGCACCTTAGGCTACACTGGCAACTATCATTATAATGCTGCAGCAAATATGCTTGGGCATTCATGGAGTGGACTAGGCTGCATCTCTGGGCTCTTCACTAGCTGTCATGGTGCACACTCACCCTGAACCTTCCTGGATGCCCTTAGCATTCCTGTAAAAGGGTCATACAGCAGACAAACAGGCCCTTCGGCCCACCATGTTTATGCCAACCAATAAATGCCAAGCTGCACAAAACCTATTTGCCTGCACTTGGTCCTTAGCCTATTTTAAGTTGCTCATCCAGTTGCTTAGAGTCATAGAATCATAGAGATGTACAGCACGGAAACAGACATATCGGTCCAACCCATCCATGTCGACCAGATATCCCACCCAATCTAGTCCCACCTGCCAACACCCAGCCCATATCTCTCCAAACCCTTCCTATTCATATACCCATCCAGATGTCTTTTAAATGTTGCAACTATACCAGCCTCCACCACTTCCTCTGGCAGCCCATTCCACACACACACATCACTCTCTGTGTGAAAAAGTTGCTCCTTTGGTCTGTTTTATATTTTTCTCCTCTCGCCCTAAACGCTTCTTAAATATTACTAGAATACGTTCCTCCAATACTCTCAGGCCTTGTCTTGGATTGCTTTGCTTTACCTCACACTCACTTTATCTCTCCTACCTGCTCTACCATTCTCAGTAATGCCTGTTAATGTCTTCCCTTACTCACTGGCACCCACCCGAACACCCAATATCACTAACACTGTATGCCCTGGTGCTGCCTACTCACTTGTTAGGGACATCTACCCATCTGTACCAAATAGTTGTGCTGCCACTTTCATCTTCCTAAAGGTCTGTGTCTTTCTAATTCCAGGAGGATAGCAGCCACCGTTAGGCCAGAAAGTGTCAAGATGAATACTGAGATTCCCAACATTCAACTCCTCACCCTGAATGTGGAGAGCATTCTGACTCTGAGAGCCATTTATGGGTAACAGATCACGTCCAATCCCCTGAACTGCTAGCAGAGGCTACCCTGGCCCTATGGAGCCCAGGGCCTCCTGAGTGAAAGCTAGCCCCTCCAACTTGACTTAGGCCTGCTGACAACAAGGACTAGCTTCCTTCTATTGTGTCTGCATTAAATGGCAAGGCAAGATAACAGGAGTCTGAGGCTTGTATCTCTGGCTAAGGGGGCAAAGCACTGAAAGGCAAAGCAAGGCAATGCAGGAGAATGCCTGAGAGCATAGAAGATGCAAGTACTTTCACGATATTTAAGAAGACTGGGCAGTGGCTCATGTGGTGCCATTATTTAAGAAAAGTGGTAAGGGAAAGCTAGGGAACTATGAATTAGTGAGTCTGATGTCAGTGGTGGGTACAGTGTTGGAGGGGTTTCTGAGGAACAGAATTTACGTGTATTTGGAAAGGCAGGGTATAGGAACAGTCAACATGGTTTTGTGCATGGGAAATCATGTCTCACTAACTTAAACGAGTTTTTTGAAGAAGTAAAGCTCTGCACAACCTGGCATCTTGCCTGGCACCAGAGTATCAACTGTGTGGCACGGTGGCTCAGTGGTTAGCACTGCTGCCTCACAGCACCAGGGACCCAGATTTGATTCCAGCCACTGTCTGCATGGAGTTTGCACATTCTCCCCATGTCTGTGTGGGTTTCCTCCCACAGTCCAAAGATGTGCAGGTGAACTGGCCATGCTGAATTGCCCGTAGTGTTAGGAATACTAGTCAGAGGGAAATGAGTCTGGGTGAATTACTCTTCAGAGGGTTGGTGTGGGCTTGTTGGGTGAAAGGGCCTGTTTCCACACTGTAGGGAATCTAAACCTAAAATAAGTGACAAAGATGATTGATGACTAGAGAATGGTGGATGTTGTCTACATGGACTTCAACAAGGTTCTGCAGGGTTAGAGGTATTTTGGCCAAATGCTGGTAAATGGGACTAGATTAGTTTGGGATATTTGGTCAGCATGGATAAGTTAGACTGAAGGATCTGTTTCCATGCTCTACAACTGTATGACTAATCATCTGGGTAAGAGCAATGACCTTTTATGTTTCTACTATTCTTACCTATTCTTGCCTTCCTATGACATCAGATCCACACAATTAGTTGACTCTTAATGCCCTCTGAAATGATAAAGCAAGCCTCTCAGTTGCACCCAATCATTACCGAAAAGTCAAAACTCAAATCAACTTGGGCCAACGACCTGCTTTTGATGTATGCAAGCAAAACATCAATCCAGTTTTGCCAGTCCTTAAAATCCTCCTTACTAACACCTTAGAATTTGCATCAATATTGAAAGAGCCAAACCATAAGCTTGAAAGAACAATAGCCTGACACAGACATACTCACATTCCTTGTAGACAATATCGCAGACACCGCAATCTCCATCCATGGGTATGGCCTATCCCATCAGAAGGACAAAACCACCAATATGTCACAGTCACATACAGCTGGGAGGAAGTTACCATGGGAACCTTCAACATTGACTCTAGACACCATGAAGTCTCATGGCATCATGTCAAGAACGGGAAAGGAAAGTTCTTGCTGATTAGTATCTACTAGCCTGTCTCAGCTAATGAATCAGTGCTCCACAATGTTGAACCTAGACAGTGCACTGAGGGTGACAAGGACACAGAATGCACTGTCAATGTCAATCACCAAGAGTTGCTTTGTAAAACCATTACTGTCTAAGCTGGTTGAGTCCTGAAGAACATAGCTGAAGGACTGGCTCTGCAGTAAGTGGTGAAGCAACAGAGGGGAAAACCTGCTGAACATTCATCAATCTACCTATTGCAGATGCAACTGTCCATGGCAGGGCAGGTCAGAGTAACCACAGCTCAATTCTTGTAGAGATGATGGCTTGTTTTCATATTGAAGAGACTGGTGATCTTGTTGTGTGGTAATACCGTCAAGCTAACTAGAAAACACTCAGAACAGATCCAGCAGCTGCAATAATTGAATTTTATAAACACTGAACTACATACCTACAAATATTTAAAAAGATAAATTGCCATAGTTATACAGCCATTGAGTCGTACAGCACAGAAGCAGACCCTTCGGTTCAACCAGTCCATGTCGAACATAATCCCAAACTAAACTAGTCCCACCTGCCTGCCCAGCCCATATCCATTCAAATCTTTCTTATTCATGTACTTATCTAAATGTTTTTTAAACATTATAATTGTACCCTCATCGACCACTTCCTCAGGAAGTTCATTCTTACTGAAATAGTTGTACCATCGATAGTCACAGGTGAGATGCCGGAAGACTGGAGGTTGACTAAAGTGGTGCATCTGTTTAAGAAGGGTGGTAAGGACAAGCCAGGGGATTATAGGCCAGTGAGCCTGATGTCGGTGGTGGTCAAGTTGTTGGAGGGAATCCTGAGGGATAGGATGTACATGTATTTGGAAATGTTAGGATTGATAGTCAACATGACTTTGTGCGTGGGAAATCATAGCTCAAACACTTGATTGAGTTTTTTGAAGAAGTAACAAAGAGCATTGATGAGGGCAGAGTGGTAGATGTGATCTATATGGACTTCAGTAAGGCTTCCGACAAAGTTCCCCATGAGAAACTGGTTAGCAAGGTTAGATCTCACGGAATACAGGGAGAACTAGCCATTTGGATACAGAACTGGCTCAAAAGTAGAAGATAGAGGGTGGTGGAGGGTTGTTTTTCAGACTGGAGGCCTGTGACCAGTGGAGTGCCACAAGGATCGGTGCTGGGTCCATTACCTTTTGACATTTACATAAATAATTTGGATGTGAGCATAACAGGTATAGTTAATACATTTGCAGATGACTCCAAAATTGGAGGTGTAGTGGACAGTGAAGAAGGTTACCTCAGATTAGAACAGGATTTTGATCAGATGGACCAATGGGCTAAGAAGTGGCAGATGGAGTTTAATTCAAATAAATGTGTGGTGCTGCATTTTGGAAAAGCAGATCAGTGCAGGACTTATACAGTTAATGGTAAGGTCCTAGGGAGTGTTGTGAACAAAGAGACCTTGGAGTGCAGTTCATAGCTCCTTGAAAGTGGAGTCACAGGTAGATAGGATAGTGAAGAAGGTGTTTGGTATGCTTTCCTTTATTGGTCAGAGTATTGAGTACAGGAGTTGGGAGGTCATATTGCGGCTGTACAGGACATTGGTTAGGCCGTTGTTGGAATATTGCATGCAATTCTGGTCTCCTTTCTATCGGAAAGATGTTGTGAAACTTGAAAGGGTTCAGAAAAGATTTACAAGGATATTGCCAGCGTTGGAGAATTTGAGCTATAGGGGGAGGCTGAACAAGCTGGGGCTATTTTCCCTGGAGAGTCAGAGGTTGAGGGGTGACCTTTTAGAAGTTTACAAAATTCTGAGTGGCAAGGATAGGATAAATAGACAAACTCTCGTCCCTGGGTTGGGGAGTCCTAAACTAGAGGACGTGGGTCTAGGGTGAGAGGGGAAAAATATAAAACAGACCTAAGGGGCAATGTTTTCACACAGAGGGTAGTCCATGCATGGAATGAGCTGCCAGAGGAAGTGGTGGAAGCTAGTACAATTGCAATGTTTGACAAATCGTCACCAACCCTAACCTGAGGGGTACGACACCTGAGGTGAGGGGAAAGGTTGAGAGGGAGCCTCCTTCGTGGTAACTTTAGCTGGTGTGGGAATTGAACCCATGTTGTTGGAGTCACTCTACATTGCAAACTAGCTGTCCAGCCATCTAAACGAAATAACCTGCTTTTTGTAATTTTTAAAAGCATATTAAACAGCATAAATGACTGCTATAATCATGTACTAGGACTTAGTTATAATCTTCAAAAGGTTCTCAGATGTCACTTATCAGCCAGACAATCAATGCATTGCCTTGGTAGGTTGTCATGGTGGCTCAGTAGTTAGCAGTGTAACCTCACAGTGCCAGGGACCTGGGTTCAATCCTAGCCTTGGAATTTGTACATTCAGTCCTTACCTGTATGGGTTTCCTTCCATATTGCAATGATGTGCAGGTTAGGTAGATTGGCTGTGCCAAATTTTAGATAGTGTGCAGGCTAGGTGGAATAGCTATAGTGGTTACAGGGATCGGGTCGAGGGGTGGGATATCCTTCAAAGGATTGTTGTGGACTTGATGGGCCAAATGACATACTTCCACACACTGTCAGGATTCTAAAGGTCGAGAACACTAATAGTGTGTAATAACCTGCTTCAGGTAAAGCTACAAGTTACGCCTCTCCAGTAAGGAGATGTGGAAATAATTTTCCACTTAACCTGAACTGGTTATCTGGACAGCAAGCCTTTGTCCTGACAGTGACTGATTTAACCCCTGAACCATTCCCTACCTCTCTACCCAAAGAGCCTTGGTCACAATACTCAAACTGCATTGAATCCAACAGTCATTTAATCGTATCATTTTGAAAGAACGAGCAGTTCGGGGATCATTGCGACTCTATAAACATTTACTGACAAGAGTAAAGGTCCTAACTCTGGGCTACAAAAAAGGTTAAAAAATCACATGACACCAGGTTATAGTCCAACAGGTTTATTTGGAAGCACTAGCTTTTGAGGGGCTGCATCCTCATCAGGTGGTTGATGAAGGAGGAGTGCTCCAAAAGCGAGTGCTTCCAATTAAACGTCTTGGACTATAACCCGACCTTGTGTGATTTTTACCTTTGTACACCCCAGTCCAACACCGGCACCTCCCCATCATGATTACAAAAGAAAAGCCTCTAGCCTGCAAAATGGAGTCAAGATTAATGTTCTCCAGAAGGAAGCAACTTATATTAATTAATATGGTAAAGCAGGAGTTAGATTTTAGCATAATTTCATCAGAAGACCCACAAACAGATTTATAAAGAAATGAAACTGCTTACCTCCATCTCCCCACCCCATACCACCACCACAAAGCAACTCTAAACTGCTATCTCCAGTTTTGGTCTTTTTCACTATCGTCTTACAAGCAACGCCATTAGGTAAATTGGTGAACCTTAGTTGTTTTGTATTTAAATTGTTGAAAATTGAAAAATCTCATCAACCCTTCCGAATTGATTACTTCTTTTGTGTTGACAAGCCTGCTGGTGTTGCAACAGATTCCCCCTGCCGGTACCCCTGGTTTCACTTTATGTCAGTGTTGTCATAGCCCTTAGAAAATCTGAATCCATAAACAGATGGAGTTAGCCAAATGTGTCCCAACTATTTAGAAAGAGGAAACATTAAATCATAATCTGTTTACCAACAGGAATTAAGAATAGAGAGAAAGCTCTCACAATTCCCAAATCTCCCTTTACTATGAGGCCAGGGATCAATCCTTGTTCAATGAGGAGTGAGGAGGGGTATACCAAGAGCAGAACTAGAAATATATAAATCTGAGATATCAACCTGATGATGCCCCAATACATATCTAGTGGATGAGATATACAATAAACAGAGCTGAGAAATCCCACAATTAATGGAATAAATCTAAGCTCAGCAATCCTATCCGATCCAATCACGAATAATGATGAATAGTTAAACTGACTACAGAAAAGGCACCACAAATATCCCCATTGTCTATGACTGAGGAGCCCAGTACATCAGTGCAAAATAAAAAGCTGAAATGCTTTTTATCCAGAGGTATTGGGCGAATCTCGGCCTCCCCCCTCCCCTGAGATCCGCAGTATTATGCATCTAATATTTTATTCAAACAAAACACAGTTCTGTGGGTGCTAGAAATCGGGCATGAAAACAGAAAGTGCTGGAGAAATCCAGCCAATCTGGCAACATCTGTGCAGACAGAAACAGAGTTAATGTTTCAAGTCCAGTAGAACCTTTCCTTGGAATGGGACGTGCAACATTAACTCTCTTTTCCTTTCTGGAGGTAGTGCCAGACTGGCTGAGCTTCTCCAGCACGATGTGTTTTTATTGCAAACTTTAGCCAGTTGGACTTACTCCATGTGGTATTGAGAAATTGAATGCACTGGATATTGCCAAATCTATGGGCCCTAGCAACATCTTGACCAGCATGCTCTCTAATATTCTTTCCAGCTGCATAGGCCTCTGAAATCTGCACAGCAATGGCTTCTGGAACTAGAAGCCAATGTCATGACTGCCATGTCAATAGTGATTACCATGCACAGATCCTTGGAGCAGCTGCATGCAGCTATGGAGCTTAACATTGTGCCGAAGACCTATTTACCAGAACTAGCCAAGCAATTCCAGTACGTTTACAACACAGACATCCATACGACAGTGAGGAAATTTGTCCAGATATGTCCTGCCTGCAAAATTCAATCCAGCCAACTAAAGTCACATTGGTCTGCTCTTGAGCATCAGCAAAGTTTGTCAAAGTGGTATCAAGTGGCACCTCTAAAACCAGTTCAGTTAGGGCCGTTACTTCACTATCACTAGATCATTTTCCTGGAATCTTTTCCCAGCTGAGCTGTTGGTGTCCATCAATTTGATGCAGTGCAGGTTTCTAAGAGCCTCCCCTCCCCACACCCTGTAACTTTCACAATGGCAACTTTAAATGGGCAAAACAATGATGGTCTTCCCAAAGGCACTCATTCATTGAAACAGGAAAAAGCATGTGGGAGAAAGCTTATCTTGTGTTGTTAAGGAAGTGGGGGAGTTTACAGAGATAGTGAGGGATGAGACTGTGGAGAGGTTTGAAAATAAGCTTGACAATTTTGAAATGGTGACGTTGCTTAACCAGGGGACAATGTATTTCAAAGAGCACAGAGATGATTTGTGAAAAGGACGTGTAGCAAGGTAAGACATAGATTCAGATTGTCTCATGTTTAGGGATTGAATAATTGGCATTATAATAATCAAATCATATGTTTGGGTGAAGCTGGGTGATGTTATAGAGTTGTAAGCATAGACTCTTATTTTTGCTGTATTGAGCAGCTCCTCTCAGTCAGTTTTGAAGCAGACTGATTACACCTCAGACCATTGCCACGGTGAGGGATTGGAGTTTGGAAGGAGAATAAATGACGATTGCTTCAGTGTTTCCAACATTTAACTGGAGGAAATTTTTGCTCATCCAAATACATAATGTCAGAGAAGCAGTGTATAACCACAATGAGTGAGGAAGTGAGAGAGTTGATTGTGAAATTTAGCTGGAGATAATGAGTCAAGGCTGTAAATTCCTATTACGTGAACTCTGAGAGAAAGACTAGGAGATTCTCCTACCCTCATTGCCTATCACCAGGCATTTGGAAGGACCTAGAGCATGATAATTAACCACATTTTTTATCACACCTACCATGGCCAATAAATCCTGGTCTGGGGCTTGAACCTGGAGCTTCTTGCTTCAAGGTAGGAATGCTTATACAGCATTGTAAGATCTCTAAAGCAGGGCATGCATGGAATCAAAGGCATGATGCTATTCTGTCTCAATATTGTTATGTTCAAGAGCTATCCACCCGCTGCAATGTCACCCAAACCTTCGCTCCAACAGCCTGCATCTACATTTTTGTCCATAAGTGTGTATATCTGAAAATGTGTTGCTGGTTAAAGCACAGCAGGTTAGGCAGCATCCAAGGAACAGGAAATTCGACGTTTCGGGCATAAGCCCTTCATCAGGAATGGGTGATGTTATAGAGGGCTTATGCCCGAAACGTCGAATTTCCTGTTCCTTGGATGCTGCCTAACCTGCTGTGCTTTAACCAGCAACACATTTTCAGCTGTGATCTCCAGCATCTGCAGACCTCATTTTTTACCCATAAGTGCGTATATGCCATGCAAAGCAGTATGGAAATAAAACTGCCCAAAACTGTAATACAGCATTTTGGTCTATTGCTGAATAAACTTCAAATCACCCTTCTTTGTGGGACTGATGCATTGTGTGTGAAGGAGACAGCTAGGCAAACAAGGATAGTTTTATGTGAAATAGAGGAGAATTGTATTTTGTTAAATGGAAAAAATAAAATCTGGCCCTTGCTCCCTCTAGCATTCAAGGACATGAGCTGTGCATAGATTTGTTCATGTAATCTGAAAAATCCAATCTTAAAATGACATTTAATTTTACGGTATAACCCATTTGTTTTACTGAGACCCATGTTAACGTCTCCAAAGTGTTGACCTGCCACATGTTATTCTTTCTGGATGTAGGGAGACATTAAATACTCAAATTGTTTCTTGCTCTGGCTTTCAGTGGAGTCTGGAACTCAGTTTCTGCCTCAGGCTTCAATTACCAGAAACTGTGTTTCACTGAAAGGTATGTGCCATATTAGAACATACCACTACTTAGTGCAATTTCAACATATGTTTCACACTCTGAAGTGCTGTACAGTGAACTGAAAAATGGGAGTGCTGGCAGAAAAACACTGATAACTGGCTTAGTGAACATTATGATCCTGAAGTCTGCACTTCAAATTAACTCTTGTGGCGTATTTTCCCTCTCTGCAGTTATAATCCTTTATTTTTAGCAAAGATGAGTCTTGCTTGCTTCAAGTTTTTTTTTCTTAGAACTACTTTCACCCCCAGTTGAAACTTTCTGCAACAGTGTAGACATAAGAGACTCTCTTGTTCCTAGGCTCAGCTCTGTAGTTGGTGGTCCATAGTGCACAGTGAGGCTAATGCCTCCATAAGTTTTTATTCTTGTTGCATGTTCCTGCTTGCATAGAACCCGCTTTCCTTGAGTCCTGCTTAGTATTCACGAACATACATTTCTGTTTGTATTCCATGTGGTGTATATTATTTACCTCAAAGTTGAATGTTGTTGCTTTCAACTTTTTTCCTTCAGTTGGAAGAGTTTTTTTTTATATAGAATCCCCACAGTGTGGAAACAGGTCATTTGGCCCAATAAATCTGCACCAACCCTCCAAAGAGCAACCCAGCGAGACCCTATCCTTGTAACCCTACACTTCCCATGGCTAACACACCTAATCTACACATCCCTGAACACTACGGGTAATTTATTATGGCCAATCTACACATCCTTTGACTATAGGAGGAAACCAAAGCACCCTGCAGAATTGTGGAGGATGTGCAAATTCCACACAGGCAGTCACCCAAGGCTGGAATCGAACCCGGGTCCCTGGCTCTGTGAGGCAGCAGTGCTAACCAATGAGTCAACCTGATGTTCTTGTTGCTTTGGATATGGAGAAGAAGGATGCTTTATATAGGATTGGAGCTTTCCACATGCCGGTGAAAATTTGTGCACTTCTGTTTTCATGCATACTCAACATAGAGAAATAATAGTACTCACATGAAACAAGCTCTGCTTATGAGGTTTCTTCTATTATTTTGATCTTTCTCTGAAAATGATGCTGGGACTTGCATGATTGGCTACTCTATTGGTTGCAGCTATGACTTTGCTATGCTTTCAGCACTGAACGTATATAGGGTCACATTCATTCCAGTACAATACTCCTAAAGCTGCATGCCAACTCACTCATAAAGCTGCATGCCTATTTGTTACTTGATGCTCGTTAAAGCTGTCCTTCAGTCCACTATCTGCATCTTTTGTCCCCACTAACAGCTGTCATATTTTTTTAAACACAAAGGAGTTATGGGGGCTAGTTACAATTGCTGAAAAGGAGGAGGATCAGAAAATAGAAGTTTATAAAATCTAGATAAGGTGAATAGCAAAGGTCTTTTCTTGAGGGTAGGGGAATTCAAAACTAGAGGGCATAGGTTGAAGGTGAGAGGAGAAAGATTTGAAAATGACCTGAGGAGCAACTTTTTCACATTGAAGCTGGTGCGTAAAATGAAATTAACTTTCAGAGGAAGTGGTCGATGTAGGTGCAGTTACAACATTGAAAAGACATTTGGACAGGGACATGAATAAGGAAGATTTAAAGGGATATGGGCCAAATACAGGCAAGTGGTACTAGTTTAGTTTGGGAAACCTAGCTGACATGGGTGAGTTGGATAGAACGGTCTGCTTCCGTGCTGTATGACTCTATAACCCAAAATATATGGAGCGTTGAACATAGAAGAGGGGGTGAGTCCGCATCTCAGGTATTCGTATTGAGTTCCATAGAGGATTTCTCTATCAAGGTTTAAAGAGTTTTCTCATGCTATCATCTTGAACTCTCCCCCATTAACTCTGTACCATTTCTCTCTGGCAGCCTACTCCTCCAATTCTAGCCCGATTCCCCCACCTACCATTGGTGGAAGTATTTGCCAGTGTAGGGATATCCTGGAGTTATAGCTATAAAGGTCCTTGAAATACCTTTATAGAGGTAAATGAGATTTTTGCTTTTTTTGTTTTTAAGATCAGCTCTGTATATGACAGGTGTTTGCAAAGCAACTTTGCCCCAAGGTGATGGTAGTATGTGCCGGAACACAAGCTCCTTTGAAGTTAACCCGGTTCTGATTTGCTATGGTTTAATTATACATGACAACATCATAGCTGAGTCCAATCCTGTCCTCAATCAGTTTTACATACGGATAAGCATCGTCGTGCTGTGGTTGCTGGGTTGCTATAGCAACACTTCAGGTTTGTTTTAGAACTCAACTAACTGCCCTGGCTGAGAATAGCCACACATCAGCATTGGAATATGTGTTAGTTACAGTCAATTTTGCTCAATTTGACCCAAGAAATACTACTTGGATATGTCTCATTCTGACCTGGGAATCGTACAATTTTTTCAAGAAGTCCATTTGACCCATTGTGGCTGCACCAGTTCTATTGTCTAGTCCAACTTTATTATCTAGTGCCAATCTCCTGCCTTTTTCCTATATCCTTGAACACGATTACTATCCATCTTGGATGAAAATCAGGACGAAGGTTTGCTGAAGCATGTCTTGCTGATGATAATTGTACCTGCACACCTTAATGATTTTGTCAAATAGGTCTGAACAAAGAAATGCATATTGTGGAACTTTCTTGCGACAAGCTACCACATGTATGCCAGCTACATTTGGTTAGGTTAGATCTGTAATTCTCGTACCAATAATTTATATTGAAATTTACTTTTCTATCTGAAGTATTGATTGCCTGTGAATTTATGTTAATTTGCATTGGGTTTCAGATTCATTTAAAAGTACGAATGTCAAAATGTTGACAATTTCTTTAAGAGATCATTCAGTAAATTTGATTATTTACCAATGCAGCTGCTTTGAGGATCATAATGTTTGTTAAATTAAATCACGCACAACCAAAAGCATTGCATCCGTTTGTATAAACAATTTTCATAAATTATTTTCCTTTTAAAAACAATTGAACGTATTCCAGCTGTATCTGCACAAAGTATTCGACATCAGGTATCTGTCTCTGAGCTGAATAAATGCAGCTGAACGTTTGACGTTCCCAAACATTGTTACTAGCTCATCCATATTATCAGTTAGTGAAGCAGCCCTACTTTTAGCCACTTGAGGTAAAATGATGCACTAACTGGGTGCCAAATTAGCCACAAATTATTCTTCGATCCATTTCTTTTTTCAGATTTCCTACAGTGTGTAAACAGACCATTCAGCCTATCAAGTCCACATCAACCCTTCAAATTCGCCTCTCTACTTCCTTTGGCTAATTCACCTAGCCTGCACATTGTTGGACTGTGAGAGGAAACTCACTTAAGACAAAAGAAGAATATGTAAACTTCACACAGGCAGGCACTCAAGGATGGAATCAAACCTGGGTCCCTTATGCTGTGAGGTAGCAGTGCAAACCACTAAGCCACCATATATTTTACCAGTTAGAGGCCCCTCATGTGTGCAGTGAGATCTGTTACTAATCAAACTCTTGAAGCCTTTGGATAACAATGTATCCCTGGAAAATTATGTTGAGTTAAAGATGGAAACTAAGGGATGAGTCTTTTGATTCTACAGTCCTGCTGAAAAGCTTCACTTGTTAATAATGTATATCAAAAACTTGGGTTCATCCTATGCATAATTATCTAACCATTAATTCTGGTAGGAAACAGAAATGCATCTATAGAATACATCGGAATTTCCAATGTGCACTGACGGGCAAGGAGTAACTCTTGAAGCAAAAATATTTTAAGAGGTAACATTTCTTCTCTGCAGGTATATGATTATAGAATGAAAGATTAAATGGGGTATAGAGGAGCCATGCTTAATTTATCTTTGCTGAGAGTGGGATGCTGGAAAGGCACAGCAGGTCAGGCCGCACCCAAAGAGCAGGAGAGTTGACATTTCAGGCATAAGCCCTTCATCAGGTTTAATTTAACTTTGGGCAAGAATAGCAATTATCCAAACTTTCTTAAAGGAGCCTGAATGGATTGGACTGAGCCTATGGTGGTTTTGAAATGATGAACTCAATGGGATTATTCTATGCTTTTAATGTCACAATACAGGAGCCTGCACGGATTTGAAAATAGCTGCTTGGCTATCTGATAAAAACAATGTGAAGGCTGAATTTGATGGCAGACAACAGCATCAGCTTAGGCTGCAGTTGTATTCCATGCAGCTTTGAGTTTGCTCTGATACTTTGAGAAAGCAAACCATTCAAGAAAATGCAAGAAATCTCAAAATCGAGTTGTTGAGTCATGGGATAGCTTAACAACATTAAAATGACAAAAGAAAAATCGACTTGCCAAAGCAGAATCCCCGAAGCGTCATTTGAAAAAAACTTAATGGATGTGAAAGTGGCTGAGCCATGTATCTTTCAAAGCTAAAAAGCCCAGAAAAAGTGGCAATAGGATGATTCTGCAGGAATTCCTGCCTAACTGTTTCTTTCTAAGAGTATAGAATGGGACAGATAATGATGAAAATCATCCATGTGGTGGATGGCAGCATGGTGTGGCACAGTGGCTCAGTGATTAGCAATGCTGCCTCACAGCACCAGTGATCCAGGTGACTGTCTGCGTGGAGTTTGCACATTCTCCCCGTGTCTTCATGGGTTTCCTCTGACTGCTCCAGATTTCTCCCACTGCCCAAAGATTTGCAGGTTAGGTGGATTGGTCATGCTAAATTGCCCATAGTGTCCAGGGATTTGTAGGTTAGATGGATAAGCCATGGAAAACACAAGGTTACAGGGATAGGATAGGGGGTATGTCTGGGTGGGATGCTCTTCGGAGGGTCGGTGTGGACTCGAAGGGCTGAATGATCTGCTTCCACACTGTAAACATTTTATGATTAAAAATGATCTCAGTACATAAGTAATCAGGAATCAGTGAGTGAAGTTGGGATGGATTAATTCGCAAAGCTAATAGTTGAGAGACAACTGAATAACATGATGTATTGATGACTCTACCTCTCGGAATGTAAATTCTGCTTTCTTATCTACATCAGACTCGAATACTATCTGATTTCAGAAAGCTTGAACAGCTGAGAACTGCAAACGCCACTCTCCAGCTGAGCCCTGCCTCACATGACTATCTGATCACATAAGGGGATATAGACCTCAGAACATTGTTGTGGATTCGGAATATATTCTTTCTTTTCTCTGACATGAAGTTGCTGTTCAGTGGCCTGAGCCGTTGTTGGTACCTGATCCTAACTGATTATTGCGTTTTAAATGAACTAGTTTGTAAGACATTCAGTCACTGATCATTTAGGTTCTGACTCAAGTGCTTCCCTTCTTCAGAACAAACACTTAAATTAGAGCACTTCTTCCCAGCTCATAGGTAACCTGGTTTGTGATTGCATGATTCATATCATGTGCTATTTGTGAGTCTGAGTTGCCACCCCTGTTATCTGCTGCTTCCTAACTTGAAGTTCCAACAGAGCAGAAAGGGTGGATGAATATAATGAGAGGCAGAAGCTCTACTGCCTACTGCTGTGCAGTGTTCCTACTGATTTGGACACTGTTGAAAAGGTCATATGAAACAGATGTCATTTCTTTCAGCTGCCACATATGCATAATTCATGGCCCTGCCACTAGAATAAAATTAAAGTTTGTTTTGGACTGAATAGGGAATATTTCCTTACCCAGGCGAACTCTTTAAACTCTATTTCAGAGGCCCACATGTACTTATAGTACTTCTGAGTCAGGGAGTTGGCCACAAAGGATCAAATTTTTGCTCACTAAAAGCAAACCCGTAATGGACTCCCACATTATGGAGAAGAAATAGACCACATTTGGCAGAGGTACTCTGGCACAGAACCTACTACGAGAGTAGCCAGTACTTTACATGTTAATAATTGCATACGAAGCTGGGTTCTGAATGACTGAGGAGAGAGACAACGATCTCTGTTTCAATTTCTGTTCAGCATCTTTTCATATTGTTCTGATTCATATTCATCAAATGGCAGTTAGTAAATTGCAATATTACAACTTTAATGTTTCCTTCTGACAAAATCAATTTATTGTTTTATTATGTTACTTAACATGAAGTACTTGACTCTAGTATTCACATCTTCCCTGTCCTTGAAAGCTTGGATAATGCCAGCAAGTTGAAAAGCAGACGAAAGTGACTATTAACACTAGGATTAGAGTTGTAACTTTGGACAATCAACACAAAAAAATGTGAGACTGATGTATGTTTTTTAGGCCCAGATTAACACAGTACGTGTTAGGCTTTGGAGATCATTACAGATCCAATCTGCCTAGCCCAGTACTGACTAACAGCAAGGTATGCACCTGAGAGTGGAAGCAATGTACAGTTGCATCAGGTCCTGATGCAAATATTTAATTAAGCACAAGGAGCAACCAAGAGGAAGGCCATGATCTTAAATGCAGCTGCAGTTAAATGCTGTTAAAGGTCCAAATCAAACTGAATTCCCTTCACAAACTCAGTTGATTAAAAAAAAGATGCAGTCTCTTTCTTAATGTAGGATCAGTTTTGGATGAATCATCTTGAATTCACAATTTAATGAGTCAGAAACTATAATTTACAACCGAGTAGTTTTCATGTGTATGCCAAGGTTCCATTCTGTTTGAGTGAGTCTATGCTACTGTAACAAGCAGCAGTTCAAGACAATTCTGCAGTATGCCATAAAAGGAATAAAAAACAGGAGGATAGCCTGGTGCCAGAGATAAGATGCAGAAACTGGGAGATGAAAAACAGGGAACTAACAAATCAAATGGCAGCAATAAGTGGCAGGGCTTTTCTGACTTGGAGCCTTTTATGAACATGCCCACCCTTTAAGTGTAAACCATTTTTCTGTAACGAGTATAGAAGCAAAAAAAATGGCCTTTTTTGTCGTGATTGCAATGAGGGCAGCCAGGTGGATCTCAGAGAATATGAGTTCTCTGATTGGGGCTGTTAACCAGTCCAATCAGGCAGCCTTGGCTAACAGATAAAGACAGGGGTGTCAGAGGTTCTGTTTACCCTGAGAGCTGGCTCTGAGGGAGCTGGATCAGTGTCAAGGACTCTGTACGTGCACATAAAGGGTGACTTGGTGATGGGAAACTGGCCTCTGTGGAGTTACTTCACTTTTCATTAAAAAGAACCCAAAATACTTTTGTACAATATTAATGTTTCCTTTATGGTTGGATAGCAACAGATTTATGTATGAAGTACTGACGGTGAATAGGTGAGGATCCAGTGAAAATGTGTAAGGAGAGATGTTCAGGCCTATAAAACCAATAGTGGGAGGTAAGAATGTGAGATGGAGGCAGAGCACAAATATACCCCAATAGGAATCTTGCTAGAATTCAAAAGAAGCTGATGAAAGTGATGCCAGCACAAAGCAGAGAGTTGGGTGGCAGGCAGTGGCTGAGTTGTTTTCCTCTATTTTAAACTGTGTTAAGGAAAGGTTAAAGTTTTCCTTTCTTTTTGTTTCAGAAAAAAGAAAAACATAAATAATTCCTAACTTGGTTTAAATTTAGGGTAAGAGTGTTTTGACTAAAGTTATGGCAGGACAAATCAGTCCCACATGTTGAATTGCCTGGAGTACGTGAGATGTCTTAGCTGCTCCTGGTAGTCTGGATGGCCATGTTGGTAAGAAGTGCCATCAGTTTGACCAGCCTTGGAGACTGAGCATCAACTGGAACACTGCAGTGCATTCACCAGACTGAGAGGTGTATGGATAGTACATTCTTTTTAAGATGTAATTGCATCACAATTTGAAGAAAGAAAAGGAATTGGTGACCAGTAGCCAAAAGAATAGAGGCAGGCAGGTAGACAGGAAATAGCAGAGTGCAGCTCACTGAAGAGTGTTTTTTCTGTGCTGGAGTAACAGTTCCACTGAGAAGTATAGCCATGACCCAATTGTACAAGGACTGGGAGTGTGGGGGCTGTTGCAAAGAAACAGAGGATGAGCAATGATGGTAGGAAATTCAATAGAGATGGGGTGTAGACAGACATTCCTACAGCTGCAGACATTACTTAGTGTGGAGGATAGAAAGTGGAGGGATTACTTAAAAAAAAGAACATGATGGGCATAAAAAAGCATTGGCAGATAAAATAAGGCAGAATTCAAAGGCATTACAAAAGCAAGGGAAGGAATAGGGCACATTAAGGACTAAAGTGGCAATCTGTGTATGGAGATGGAAGATTCAGATGAGCTTTTTAACGTGTACTTTGCATCTGTGTTCCAAACAGGGGAGGATGGTAGCAGTATAGACAGTACAGAGACAGTCTATGTCATAGTTGAATGAATTAGAATTGAGATGGTTGAGGATTTAGCCAATTTAGCAAGGTTGAAAGCTAACAATCTCCAGGCCCAGATGAGATCTACCCCAGGATGTTGTGGGAGGCAAAGGAGGATATTGCACCACCTCTGACATTGATTTTTAAGTCTTCTCTTGCCTCAGGAGAGGTGTCAGTGGACTGAAGGGCATCTTATGTGGTACCATTATGAAAAACAAAGATATTAGGAATAAATCAGGAACAGCAGGTCACTGAATCTAACATTAGTGGTAGGGTATCTATTGGACAAAATTCTGGGGTACAGAATTAACCTTCACATGGGGAAGCAAGGATTAATCAAGGATCGTCAGCATGGCTTTACTAGAGGGAGGTCATGTCTAATAAATTTGATTGCATTGTTTGAGGAGGTTACTATGTTTGCAGATGAGGGTAGTGCATATAGTGTAGTCTACATAGACTTCAGTAAGGCTTTTGCCAAGATCCATGGGAGACTGGTCAAGAAAGTAACAGCCCTTGGGACACAATGAAATTTGACCAATTGGATTCAATATTAGCTTAGTGGAAGGATGGTTGAAGGTTGTTTTTTTGACAGGAATCCTATGTCCAGTAGTGTACTAGAGGGTTTGGTGCTAGATCCCTTCTTACATCTGCGATAAATTAATAATCTTGACATGAATGTAAGAGTTATGATCAGTAACTTCACAGATGACGTAAAAAAATAGTAGAATGATATAGATGGGCTGATGAGATGGACAGCACAGTGGCCAATGGAGTATAACATTGAGAAGTGTAAGGACTAACAATGCAAGGAAATACATGATGAATGGTAGCACCACAGAAAGTTCAGAGAATCAAAGGATCCTTTGTGTGTATATACATAGATCCTTGAAGGCATCAGATGTTAGATAAGCTGGTTAAGGAGGCAAATGGCGTACTTGTCTTTACTTGTCTAGTCATTGAATACAAAAGCAGCAAGGTTATGATAGTGCTGCATATAAAGCTGGTTAGGCCACAGCTGGAATACTGTGTACAATTCTGAGCACCACACTAAAGGCAAGATGTGATTGCAGTATTGAGGATGCAGTCGATATTCACCAGCTTGTTGCCTGGAATGGAGTTTTTCAGATACGAAGGGAGATTATTTCAAGTGGGGATGTTTTCCTTCGGGCAGAGCAGGCTTAGAGGAACCTGATTGGGGTATATAAAATTATGAAGGGTATAGATTTGATAGATAGAAAGAAACCTTTCCTCTTAGGAGAGGGGTCTATTGCAGTGGGCACAGATTTAATAAAAACTGAAAGAGTGGCATATGCTATGAATCAGAAACAAAAGAGAAATGGTTGGAAAAGCTCAGCAGATCTGGCAGCATCTGTGAAGAGAAATCAGAGCATTGCTCCTTCATCAGGTTTTAGTGAGAAAGGAGGACTTTAGACACAGAATTTATAACGATAAGATCAAAGAGTCACATAACTCATGCGAGCGAATTGAACACGCTTGAGATGGCTCTGAAATCTTTAATCAGTTAGAATGGAGGAGCAGGTTTCAATTGATTAATGCGCAAATTCCAGAATTTTTTTCAAGTCACTAACCTGAGATAATTCTGGGATTTGCATCTTGCGTTGCATGCAAGGCTACAGACCAAGTGCTGGAAAAATTGCTGAGAGTGGATAGGTTCTTGTTGACTGGTGCAGACACAGTGGGCCGAAGGGCCTCTATCCATGCTGAAAAGCTCTATGATTCTGTAAGTCTATCATTGTGGCATGTACTTTTTGAGGAAAAGAATTGTGCAATATTTATTTGCATAAATTGTACTTGGGCCAGAGGAGCATACTGCTGCCAGCTATAGACAAAGGAGCAGTCATGGATGATATTTGGATTAAATGCTCTCCTGGCATAGAATGGATACAAATGATTAGTGCCTACTTTTAGGGTAGTTACTTGGGATTGAACATATGACAAAATTGGCTTATTACTCGATTATGAAAAGCATTCCTTCTAAAGCTCCACACCATTCTCTGCTCCCCCACACTAACACATTAACCTTTGGGTGAAGAATTTTCTTCTCAATACTCCTCTGATTCCTATACCAATTGCTTTAAATCTATGACCTCAGCTAATTGACCTATCTGCACACAGAAATTAAGTCCTTCCTTTTCACTATCCCTCCAATCCTCCATCATTTTTTACACTTCACTTAAATCTCCCCTCGCCCTCCTCATCTCCTCTTCTGTTCCGAAGAAAATAACCCCAAGCCTATTCAATCTTTCTTTACGGATTACATTTTCCAGTCCAAGCAACATCCTTGCAAATCTCTTTGATGAACACTTGGGTGAAATTACTTCCTCCCTGTAATACAATGATCCAAGCTTTAGGCAGTACTGTATCTGTGTTCTAGTTAGTGTTTGTCATTGTTCCAGCATAAACTCCATGCTTTTATATTATATGTCTTTACAAATAAATGCATTATTCTATAAGGCAGTTAATATCTGAAGGGGTTAACTGACACTACTTGCTAAACTTCAACCAACAGGATATAGGGACTGTTCTCGGAATAAGCTAGCTAATGTGCATGTCTAACCATCAATTGTTACCAATGTAATATGAGAATGTTTCAGTCAGTAACAGTCATGTGTACGGTGGCTCAGTGGTTAGCACTGCTGCCTCACAGCACCAGGGTCCCAGGTTTGATTCCAGCCTTGGGTGACTCTCTGTGTGGAGTTTGCACACTCTCCCCATGTCTGTGTGGGTTTCCTCCCAAAGACCTGCAGGTCAGGTGAATTGGCCATGCTAGATTGCTCAAAGTGTTAGGTGCATTAGTCGGAGGGAAATGGGACTGGGTGGGTCCCTATGTGGAGGGTCAGTGTGGACTTGTTGGGCCGCAGGGCCTGTTTCCATACTGTAGTGGATCTAATCTACATTAGAGTTTAGCCTGACAATTTCACAAGAGCCAATCAAGTATCTCTGATGTACTGGAAATAGCTAATAGGTATCACATAACAAACTGCATTATTTAATCGTAGTCGAGCCTGCTGAAGGCTGAGCATGGATATTTTTCCGACATGGTATCAGTAACTTAAACTAGTAACATCAAGAAGGTTTGGTGGCATTGAATCTAACCAAGATGTCCCAGATAGTATTGTAAATATTAAATATATAAGATGGTAGCAATAGTGGACACCACAGCCACAAAGTTCTGCATAATGTACATTGTTCCAGAAGTGTGTTCAAGACCAATCCTGTTACCTTGAAGGATTTGAATTGATGAACTTCAAGGCCATAGATTCATAAAGTCAAAGAGATATATAGCACCGAAAAAAAGGCCTTTTGGCCCAGTGCCACTGTGCCAGTCAAAAACAATTTCCTGACTCTTCTAATCCCATTTTCCAGCACTGGGCCCACAGCCTTATGTGTCTTGCTATTGCATGCACATCTAAATAGTTTGTGAAAGTTATGAGGGTTTTGGTCTCTAGCGCCTTTACAAACAGTGAATTTGAGATTTCCACCAGATTCCAGGTGAAAAACGTTTCTTCACAGCTCCTTTAAATCTTCTGCCTCTTAATTTAAATCCATGCCCCAAGTCATTGATCGCACCCCCCCCCCCCATGAAAGAGAAAAGTCTTTTTCCTGTCCACTCTATCTTTGTCTCTCATACTATACACATTACTGAAAGATTGGACAGACTCCATCCCACGCAACATGTCAGCAAATCTCCTCTGCACCCTCTCCAGTGCTGTCACGATCCTCTTATGTTGTGGATTCCTGGACTGTACTCAATGAACAGTAATGTAGCTGTCCCTCTGTTCTTTTAAACTCCCAGCAAGCTTGCCTCGTTTGTCCTCCCCAAATGCGTTGTCTTACACTTCTCTAATTGTATTCCAGTTGCCACTATTCTGTTTCACTGAGCAGTCAATCCTTCTGTTTGTCTTCTATCCACAACTTTTTCGTGATTGCCAGCATGACCACTGTTTTATACCATTTGCAAACTTTCTGAACCTGATGCCTACATTTCAGTTCAAAAGTTCCAGACTAACTTTGCCCTCAACTGTGACAGCCTGCGATCTGAACTAATGTGATAACACTTGAAGACTTGGTTCATTTGTACATTAAGCTATTCAAGAGACATCACTCCAAAGATGAGAACACTATGCCATTATTCACAACCTTAACTGGATTAGCCACATATGTACTGTGGCTATCCACGTCCACATATTAATAGGAGAGTTACTCATCCTTATTACCTCGAAGGCTTTCCAGCATCAAGAACATCCAATCACTCTAACACTCATATAGTGGGCATGCAGGAACTCCAAGGTACTCTGCAGCAAGCTGACCATGGCTTGCTCAATAGCATCTTCAAAATGTGTAACCTCTGCCACCTAGGAGGATAAGGATGGCGGGTGCCCAAGTTCCCTTCCAACTCAAGCACCCTCCTCACTTTCAGATATAACACTGTTCTTTTATTGTCTTTGGTTTAAAATCCTGGAACTCCTTTCCTGTCAACACAATAGAAAGTTCAACTTCCGTAACTTGGGCTGCAGCTGTTCAAGAAAGTAGTTTACCATTACCGTTGTATGGTCAGATACAGTTAATTGTTAATCATGCCATTAATGGAAATCTTTTCCACCATTTCCAGTATCTAAACATTTCAGAAGGGTATCACTAATGCAATTACTTCTTTCTTGTAGGAGAGAGTGCTTAGAGGTTGCCATCAGAAATAGAGACATCTATTTGCACACTATCTTTATCCTCGAGTGAAATATGGCATCGTTATTTTTAGGATGACAGTCATGGTTGTGATATGTATATATCAATGTTGCACTGTTCTTTTTAACTCTTTCTGAACTGGTTCATGTAGTAGTGCACAGTAAATGACAAGATGTCACAGATGTCACCTGTTGCAACCTGCAGTGTCTGTTTGGTGTAAAGATTAACAGTCCCAGTGACATTAATAATTCATGTAAAAAAAATACAAAGAACTGTGGATGCTGAAATCAGAAACTAAAACAAACTGGAAAAGCTCAGCAGGTCTGGGAGCATCTCTGGAGAGAAAGTAGAGTTAACATTTTGGAGACAAAGTAGAGTTAACATTTTGCGACCAGTGACCCTTCTTAAGAATGGTTCTGAAGAGGGTCACTGGACCTGAAATGTTAACTCTGTTTTCTGTCTACAAATACTGCCAGACCTGTTGAGCTTTTTCAGCAAATGCTGCTCATGCTTTGGGTAAAGATTCCAGTTGTATGTTTAACAGGTTGGTGAAGGTCCCATACACAGTATTTTTTGGTGGAGCTCAGTTTTGAGAAGTGGTCCTAGCAGACTTGTTGTTGGATTTGTCTTCCTCTGTGCTGATCTCCTCCTCATGCTCCTCCTTCTAGCAGCTCTGTTGCCTCCAATCCTCTTCACAGCTTCCTCATCCTCTAGCCATCTAAACAAAACTTGTCGTCAGAAGCTGCACTCATTCAGGAAAATGGACAGTGTTCTCTCACATTCTTGCCTGTGGCTTACTTGCTGGTGAACTGACATTGGGTGAGTCACTCAATGCAAAACTGTGTGATGTGAACATGTTTTTGCCTCTCATCAGCCGGGGTCTGAACGTAGTTGAGGTTTTGCTATTTGCAGCCATGAACTGCTTCATTGACTGAAGAGAAGCAAATGAAACTGAACACTATCCAATCCAACAACGTCCCTGTTTCCAATCTTGTAATGAAACAACTGAATCATAGAATCTCTAACAGTGTGGGAATAGGCCCTTCACCCCAACAGGTCCACACCTACTCTCCAAAGAGTAACCCATTTAATCCCATTCCCCTACCCAATATTTGCTCCTGACTAATGCACCTAGTCTATACATCCATGAACACTATGGGCAATTTAACATGACCACTTCACCTAACCTGCTCATCTTTGGATTGTGAGAGGAAACCAGAGCATCCAGAGGAAACCCAAGCAGACACAGGGAGAATGTGCAAACTCCACACAGACAGTCATCCAAGGCTTGAATCAAACCCAGGTCCCTGTGCTGTGAGGCAGCAGTGCTAACCACTGTGCCATTATGCCAAACTTGATTTGACTTAGAACACTTTCCTGAGGAACTCAATGCCTTAGGGTTACACTACAAGTCTGAAGTTGTGCACATCTGCACTAATGTGGAGCTGGCAAGCTTGAGTTGTTACTAATGACTTAATTGTTCTCTTTATATAAAGTGTGAGGTTATTCATTTCAGTCAGAGGAATAGAAAGACAAATTGTCACCTAAATGGACAAAACTTCAAAGTGCTTTAGTGCAGAGGGATCTGGATATCCTTATTCATGAATTGTAGGTACAGCAGGTAATAAGGAAGGCAAATAGAATTTTGACAATTGTTGGAAAATAATGGAATATAAAAGTAGGGAAATGTTGCTGAACTGTATAAAACATTACTGAGACTCCACCTGCAGTATTGCATATGCAATTTTGGTCCCCTTACTTGAGGAGGGATGGAGTTGCATTGGAGACAATTCAGAAGAAGTTCACTAGATTGATTCCAAGGATGAGGGAGTTGTCTTATGAACAGAGATTGAGCAGTTTAGACCTCTCTGGAGTTTAGAAGAATGAGAGAATGAAAAGAATTATGGCATATAAGATGTTTATGAGGATTGACGGATTAGATGTAGGGAGGACATTTCCTTATGTGGAGCAATCTAGACTGAGGTGTTATAGCTTTAGGATAAGAGGTAGCAGATTTAAAACAGAGATGTGGAGAAACTACTTCTGTCAAAAAGTCATGGATCTGTAGAATTCACGACTGCAGAGTTCGGCGGGGTGGCACGATATTGAGTAAGTTTGAAGAGGAAATTGACAAAATTTTAATTCGCAATCAGTTGAAGGGTAATGGAGAGTGAGTAAGAAGGTGGCGTTGAGGCCAAGATGAGATCAGCTATCGGTGTATTAAATGATGGAACAGATACAAGGGGCTGAATTGCTTACTCTTGATCCTAACCTTACATTTTTTTATTGAACAGTGAACAGTACTGAAATATTATTAATTGTCCATGACCGCTAAGAACTAATAGGAGAGGAATCTCCGTTGACTTTCAACAATGTCTTAAATCTTGTTTTAATCAGTTCCATAAATTTGTCTTCTGATATTGTGTGTCACAGCTTCCTATCTTGTTCTACAAGACAAAGGGGCTACAAATCCAAAACACCATTAAATTATAATTGATTAAATTAAAAAGCACACCGTAATTATCAGATTTATTTCATGTGTCATAGTAACACATAATTTATCAAAATTGTACCCGAATTTAAAGAAACTTCTACAGATCGAGCCATTTAAAATTTCATTCTTGTAGGCGACATGAAGGCAATGCCAGTTGCTTCTCCAACAGCGTGGGAGGATGTGTCTTCAATGGGCTTGGCCTACCACCTACACAACCACCACTGCACAAACAAACTTACTATACGTTCATCACTCCCTTGAGGATCCGGCCAGTATTATGGAAATAAATAGTCTGTTAAAGTAATGACTGTATGAAATGTTTCGATTGCTGCAAAAGTACATATTATTCATACCCTGCTCAAATGATGCAGCCCAAAATTCATCATCTAGCTTTTCAAGTCACCACTAAAGACTCAATAGAATTTACAAGCCTGATTCTCACTAATGTTTTCTTCAAGTCATCTTGCAAGATATACAGAGCTAAGTGAATGTTGAGTTGGAAAGTTCTGAGGGAAGTGTCTGATATATGCTGAACACTTAAGCCGTGGCACAAATGTGAAAAAGTAGATCCTCTTAACATTCAACAGCCACCATCATCACCTAATCCTGCAGCACTGGCACCCAGATGCTACGATTGGATCAGTTTAACTGAATCAGCCACATAACACTCTGGTGATAAGAATGGGTCAGAGGTTGATTATTTCATGTTCAGTGGCTCACCTCATGACTCCCCAAAGTCAGCTCTCAGCACAAATCAGGGATTTGATGGAAAAGTCTCCACTTAACTCCAATAATGAGTGAAGCTCCAATAATAGTTAATAGTTTCAACATCATTTAGTGAAAAAAAAAGTTCTTTTAATTCGCAGGGTAAATATTCAATACTTCCACTACCAGTGCACCAAAGGCACAGAATGGATCACAGACAAGGCTGGTCAGGACAGTGTTGAAGAGATCTAGGCTGGAGGTAAGAGAAAGTATGAATGAAGGTTTTAGTGTTTTGCTTTTCTGATCATTTTTCTGATAGAACGAATAGGAGAAAGAGTGACTTTCCTAGTATAGTTTACACTCAATTCATGAAAAAAAAAAGCTGAAAAAGCCTGCGAAGTAATTTTGATACATAATAAAGCAAGTACAAAGGCCAAATTGCAGTGGCAAGGTCCTAGAGCAACATGTCACAATGAGCCATTTAATTATATTATTTGAATGATGATTATGAACAAAGACACCAAGCTGAGCCCCGATTTGAATATGAACTGTGAATTAATGCATGAGCTGAGCAGCTAATTTGTTCATGCTTAGTGAGATTCTGGCAGTATCTTGCAAAATGAAGATTTGAAACATAGAAAACAGTAGATGAAGGATAGAAACAAAAAGCAGAGAAGTGGGAGTAGAGACTGCTCTGATGTGGAGACAAAACTAGGTACAATTGGTTGAGTCATCTTTCCTATGCTGAGTTTTCTGATTTGAAGACTTGTTTTAATGAATTCTAATTTCTTATGTTTAATGCCCAGAAGACTTTCAATCAAAATGTGCATTCAATTTGTTTAAGATGACAATAATCTACTTTTGGTTATGGTTATGAATGATTGCTGCTCAATTAAGAAAGTGTGGGAAAATGTCTGGATTTATTCATTGACAATGAGTCATCGGATGTGGTCTGGGACTGCACATGACTCACCACCAGCTGCAACCAATTCTCAAAGTTGATTTAACACAAAATGGAGATACTCTTGATGCTTTTAGAGAAAGGTGAGCACCGCAGAAGGGACAGTGCCTCATCTAATCTTCCAATTCCATTTTGAGTTATCTTTCTCCTTACCTCTCCTTCACCTTTGATGTGATCACATTGCCTTAAGGGGCTCCACATGTAAATTGAATAATTGGAAACATGGATGTTTTAATGGTGATGGTTAATAGGTCAAGACTGCCACGAGTGGTTTGCTGTTGGGAAAAGCTGTTTGGTTGTGCATTTTGTTTTATTCACTCATGGGGTTAGGGTGTCACTGGCTAAGCCAGCATTTCTTGCCCATCCCTAATTGCCCGGGGGACAGTTAAAGAGTCAACCACATTGCTCTGGAAATGGAGTCATAGGTGCACCAAACCAGATAAGAATGGTGGTTTCCTTCACTACATGGCATTAGTTAATCAGATGACATTTTTCCAACAATCGACAATTGTAACTATTTGAATGTTAACTCTAGATATTCATTGAAATCAAATTCCATCCTCTGCCATGGTGGGGTCTGAACCAAGGTCTCCAGGACATTACTTGGATCTCTGAACTTATCGTTCAACAACAATGCTACTAGGTAATAATCACAGTGCTGATATCACAGCTGAATCTGGGCTTACCTCAATTCTTCCTCCAGTGCCTTTGGAAACCTACTTAATAACTTAAAGCACATCTCCTCATTACTAAAACAAATACAAATAATCTTATTTAAATTCACTTGTGGAATGTGGGCATCACTGGCTGTCCATCCCAGGTCCTTGGGAAGGTGGTGGTGACTTGCCTTCCTGAAGCATGGCAGTCCATATGCTGTAGATAGATCCATAATGTGCTTAGGGAGAGAATTCCTGGGTTTTGATCCAGTGACAGTGAAGGAATAGCGATATATTTCCAAGTCAGGATGGTGAGGGACTTGGAGGGGAGCTTGCAGGTGGTGGTGTTCCCATGTATCTGCTGTTTTTGTCTTCCTAGACGGACGTGGTCATGGATTTAGAAGCTGCCACTTACCATTGATCGTGGAGGGAATGGATGTTTGTGGATGTGCTGCCAATCAAGCAGGTTGCTTTGTCCTAAGTAGTGTCACATTTCTTGAGTGTTATTGGGGCTTCACCTATCTAGGCCATTGGGGAGTATTCCATTATCTTCCTTTCTTGTGCCTTAAAGATGGTGGACAATCTTTGGGGATTCAGGCGGTGAGTTACTTGCTGCAGTATTCCTAGCATCTGACCTGCTCTTGTAACCACATTATTTATGTGACAAGTCCAGTTGAGTTTCTGGTCAATGCTAACCCCCAGGATGTTGATAGTAGGGGATTCAGTGATGGTAACACCATTGAATGTTAAGGAGCATTCATTAGATTGTCTCTTATTGGGGATGATCATTGCCTGGCGGTCGTATGGTGAGAATGTTGCTTTGAGTCTATGTGTTTCTCAGCCTTGTAATAATCAATGATCTAGCTTCCTCTGCTCCATGGGGTTATGAATTCCAAAGGTTCGTGACTTCCTGAGGGAAGAAATTTCATTTGCTCTTAAATGGGAGATTTTTTTTACTTTGAATCTATGCCTCCTATTTTGAGAACTCTCCATGTGGGATAAAATCCTCTCAATATCTACCTTTTCAAGTTCCCTCAGAATGTTGTTACTTAAAATTATCTCATTCTGCTTAATTCTAATGAATATTGACCCGACTTGCTCAACTGCTTTTTCAATAAGACAACACCATCCTCCAAGGAATCAACCATATGTCACAACAGTGACAAAATATGTATTATTGATTTTGAAATTCCATTATATGACTTTAATAGCTGAACTTTCATGGTCTGAAATGGGTTTGAAAAGGAAAAGTGCTCATTCAAAATGGCCACTGCAACTAGCTGACTTCAAAGTTTGGCTAAGTTTCATGAAACGAACGTGAAATAAGCATTCTGAAGAAGGGTCACTGGACCTAAAATGTTAACTCTGCTTTCTCTTCACAGACACTGCCAGACCTACAGTTTTTAAAACAATTTCTATTTTTGTTTGTGAAATAAAGAAACACTTCTAACTAAAATAAACATTTTTGGCAAAAAGGCTTTGAAACTAATCCACCTAACCAGGCATCTATTTTAATGTATACTGTATGATAAGCTGGAGCTGAAAGATATTACTTGTAGTTATCAAGCTTGGAAACATCTAATGTTAGACATAGAAATATACAAAGCAACTTGTATTTCAAGGGGCACCTTTTACCAGAGCAGGAGAGGTGGATTTGTGACTGAAGGACCAGAGAAAACTCTCTTTCTCTCTTTTCCTTGAAGGATGAAGCACTAGATGATAAACCAAATTGGAAAGAAGCAACCAGACCCTGAGAACTTCAAGAGATCTACAATATTCATGGATGCTGTTGTTCTGAGACACTGCCAACCAACTGTGGGCTCAAGTTAAACTCTTATACGAAAAAGGCATCCTAAGGACTTTAAACTGCATTGTTGATATCTTCTTTTTAGACTGAATACTATCAATTTTTAACCTCGTATTTCTTTTATTCATTCACAGGTGAGGGTGTCGATGTCCAGGCAGCATTTACTGTTCATTCCTAATTGTCCAGAGGGCAGTTGGAAGTCAATCGCATTGCTGTGGGTCTGGAGTCACAGGCCAGATAAAATTGACAGATTTCCTTTCCTAAAGGGCCTCAGTGAACCTTAGATGGGTTTTTCCCAACAATTGGCAATGAATTTATAGTAGTCATTAGATTCTTAATTCCAGATATTTATTGAATTCAAATTCCACCATCTGCCTTGGTGGAATTCAAACCCAGGTCCCCAGTGTTACCTGGGTGTCTGGATTAACGGTTCAGCGATAATACACTAGATCATTGACTCCCCTGACTCCTTAGGTATGTATATTTGACATTGCACCTTTATTATTTGTCTTAGGGTTAGTAACTAACTGAAGTGCTTTTTCTTTCACTCTAGGAAATTTGTTAGTGAGTCCGTATTGAAATAGTAAACATTGAGTAACTACATTTCTATTAGAGGGAGGCACAGCCTTGGGTTTAAAAAAGTTTAAATCTACTTGTAGGAAAAAGTGAGGTCTGCAGATGCTGGAGATCAGAGCTGAAAATACGTTGCTGGTAAAAGCGCAGCAGGTCAGGCAGAATCCAAGAAACAGGAAATTCGATGTTTCGGGCATAAGCACTTCATCAGGAATGAGGAAAGTGTGTCCAGCAGGCTAAGATAAAAGGTAGGGAGGAGGGACTTGGGGGAGGGGCGATGGAGATGTGATAGGTGGAAGGAGATCAAGGTGAGGGTGATAGGCCGGTGTGGGGTTGGGGCGGAGAGGCCAGGAAGAAGATTGCAGGTTAGGAGGGCGGTGCTGAGTTCGAGGGAATCGACTGAGACAAGGTGGGGGGAGGGGAAATGAGGAAACTGGAGAAATCTGAGTTCATCGCTTGTGGTTGGAGGGTTCCCAGGCGGAAGATGAGGCGCTCTTCCTCCAACCGTCGTGTTGGTATGTTCTGGCGATGGAGGAGTCCAAGGACCTACATGTCCTTGGTAGAGTGGGAGGGAGAGTTAAAGTGTTGAGCCACGGGGTGGTTGGGTTGGTTGGTCCGAGCGTCCCAGAGGTGTTCCCTGAAGCGTTCCGCAAGTAGGCGGCCCGTCTCCCCAATATAGAGGAGGCCACATCGGGTGCAGCGGATGCAATAGATGATGTGTGTGGAGGTGCAGGTGAACTTGTGGCGGATATGGAAGCATCCCTTGGGGCCTTGGAGAGAGGTAAAGGAGGAGGTGTGGGCGCAAGTTTTGCATTTCCTGCTGTTGCAGGGGAAGGTGCCGGGAGTGGAGGTTGGGTTGGTAGGGGGTGTGGATCTGACGAGGGAGTTCTGTGCAGAGGAGATGACCTGGAGGGTGCAGTGAGAGAGAGAGACTCTGTGCAGAGGAGATGACCTGGGGGGTGCAGCTGTGCAGAGGAGATGACCTGGGGGGTACAGTTCCAATACCGTACAGTCCAGATGGCCTCCTTCTTCAAAGACCGCAGATTCCCCCCAGACGTGATCGATGATGCCCTCCACCGCATCTCCTCCACTTCCCGCTCCTCATCCCTTGAGCCCCGCCCCTCCAACCGCCACCAGGACAGAACCCCACTGGTTCTCACCTGCCACCCCACCAATCTCCGTATACATCGTATCATCCACCGTCATTTCCGTCACCTCCAAACAGACCCCACCACCAGGGATATATTTCCCTCCCCTCCCCTAACAGCATTCCAACAAGATGACTCCCTCCGTGACTCTCTCGTCAGGTCCACACTCCCAGCACCTTCCCCTGCAACTGCAGGAAATGCAAAACTTGTGTCCACACATCCTCCCTTACTTCTCTCCAAGGCCCCAAGGGATCCTTCCATATCCGCCACAAATTCACCTGCACCTCCAAACACATCATCTATTGCATCCGCTGCACCCGATGTGGCCTCCTCTATATTGGGGAGGCGAGCCACCTACTTGCAGAACGCTTCAGGGAACACCTCTGGGACGCCTGGACCAACCAACCCAACCACCCCGCGGCTCAACACTTTAACTCTCCCTCCCACTCCACCAAGGACATGTAGGTCCTTGGACTCCTCCATCGTCAGAACATAACAACACGACGGTTGGAGGAAGAGCGCCTCATCTTCCGCCTGGGAACCCTCCAACCACAAGGGATGAACTCAGATTTCTCCAGTTTCCTCATTTCCCCTCCCCCCACCTTGTCTCAGTCAATTCCCTCGAACTCAGCACCGCCTTCCTAACCTGCAATCTTCTTCCTGACCTCTCCGCCCCCACCCCACTCCGGTCCATCACCCTCACCTTGACCTCCTTCCACCTATCACATCTCCATCGCTCCTCCCCCAAGTCCCTCCTCCCTACCTTTTATCTTAGCCTGCTGGACACACTTTCCTCATTCCTGATGAAGGGCTTATGCCCGAAACGTCGAATTTCCTGTTCCTTGGATGCTGCCTGACCTGCTGCACTTTAACCAGCAACACATTTTAAATCTACTTGTAGCCAACTGAGGAGATTGAAAGGAATGGAGCCAATTCACCATTCCTCAGTTGTGTGTGACCACAGCCAACCCTGATCTGAATTGGCTCTAATGCAAGTTTCTGACCATTTAACCAAGGAGACCAAAATAGTACAATGTCTGCAGTGTTCAATTGTATGTTTTAGATATGTCAGATTCGTCTTCTTTACTGATTCTTGTTCACTTGCTTGATTGTTTAAGTCCATCAGTGGAGCTTGTGAGTTAATAAATTTGAGCATTATTCCACAGTGGATCTGGGATCCAACCAAGATGATATTTATAGTTTATTGTGTATGTTTAATGATTATCTTGCACGTTGCCTGAAATAGCACTAAGACACAGTGCTGACTCATAGGATGAAGGCTCAGAGGTTTTTTTTTCCCCAGAATTAGATCCTAGGTATAAAACCCTTCCAACAGGAGCCAAACAGAGACGGGCAGATCCAGATTGGCAGGATTATTTAGAAGGCCATGGTTTTGCTAGCCATGTGACCCTGACATTTAAAAGCCCAGGCCAAAGATAGGTGTTTGAAGCCAGCGTGCTCAAAGGGAAGGCGGTGGGGAGACAAGGTGGGATGCAGGGAAAGGGAGCCAGGGTGGCAAGGGTGGGAGAATGACTTTCATTGACCACCCCTTGAACTATAAAAATATGTCCAAAAGGCTTTGAGTGCTAGAAAGAGATAATAAATTGAATAGCAAGCCAGAGAGTGAAGCCTTGTGTTCTCTGCTGTGGCACTGGAGATCGTAGCTCATGAAGTCACCAGAAGGAGAGGAGTGATATTTCCACAACAGCCAATTCAGAGATTCTCAAGATATACTTTCAAAAGGGAATGTGAGTTGGTGTTCACGTTGGTCAATTCCCAGAGACAGGCCACGAGGATCTTTCACGCACATGCCAATGAAAACATCTTCAGTTGACATTTCCTACCAAGTGCGTTAGATCACATTCTGCTCAATGTATCACAGCCCATCACTCACCCAACTGCAATCGGGAGTTATGAATAATGTTCACACACTTAAACAATGCTGCCAACTTCTCACAGCTTCCACGCACTGGCATTTATTCAGCAATACCAGCACATCAGTCAAATACTTTGCAATAGAGTACTCATCTTCTCCCCTGTCTGTCTCTTGCAGGACAGGATCATACGTAACCACATGAATCAGCAGGGAACAGGCACGCCTGCATCTCCAAAGCCTTGTGAAGGAGAATGGCACTTTTCATTACTTTGCTATTCATGACTGATGTGGTTACATCTGTGTTGCTAAGAATATACGGAATGACGTACACTTCTGCCTTCTGCACCCTCTCAAGGCTTTCTTCATACCCATCATACTATTTTGCCATGAAGTGAAAGCTGTTGATGCATGTCCAATTTTTTTTTTGTTTTCACCTCAACCTGTTTCCACATCCAAACCTTCCCTTTCTACATTTTTGCTCTTGGTTACCCCAAGGCCATCATCTGGTCACTCAGTGTAGCCTCATCATTTAGGGTGTGAGCAACAGAAGATAGTTGCTGAAGAAACACCATTGTTTCATCTGGAACTCACAAGCACAAACTTTGATGCTCAACTTGTGTAATCTACAGGGCAATATACAGTGAGGAAGAATACGTGGCAAGGCAGTGTTAAACATCAGTTGCAGATAAGGCTTTGGAATCCATAGTCAGGAAAATAACTGAGATTTGAGGTAAGTAAGGAGAATCAGCACAGATTTGTAAAAGGCAGAACGCACTTTAATATAATTGAAACATTTTGATGAAATTACAATAAAGGTTGATGAAGTGAAAGTGATATATGTTGTCGCTGTAGATTTAAGAGAACATTTGACAAGATATATAAAAAGTTTATTAACAAACTTGCAGCTTATGGAATGGAAGGGTCAGGTTAAAAATGAAATGCTTTTAGAACAGAAACAAGTGAGTGGTGCTTTTTTGGACTGGATGGTGGCAGACACAAGTGCTCTCTATGGATCATCACTTTTTCTCTTGCTGTTCATAAATGACTTATGTCTTGTATACAGATTAAATTTTCAAAACTTGTCAATGGTACCAGATTTGGAAGTGCAGATATCATCAATTGATTTCAAACAGATACAGAACAGCTTTCAGAATGGGCAAACTTGTGGCAGATGGAACTTAATGAAAAGAGATGTGAGACATTGCATTTTGGTAGACAGGACAGGGACAGATTAAATGGAAAGTGTTCAAGATAATATGCAGGCTCAGAGGTACCTGAATTTCATAGACATGATTGTGAGGATTCAGAAGATTTTAAAAGATTTGGAGTCTTGAATTGCTGAGTATTGGAAGACTTCATGAAGTTGCCCATGTGGTGGAAGCATTATTATGATAATGCTGATGGTTTGTTCTAATGACAGCATGGCTCCCACTACTTTGACAAACCAATATGTTTGTTTCTCACTGGTAACTAAGACAATTAACGTCCCTGCTGCTGGTGTACATGGCCATGGAGACCTCCCGATACATGGTGAACTGTAAGAGTCTGGTAAAGCTGCCTGCTCCAGCAAGGTACTAAGCAGTTTTAAAATAATGCTTTGCACTGGAAATGAAAAGTATGCTGTGCTTTAACTACACTGGCTGGCATTTGTCTCTCAACCAACTCATTCACTGTTCACCTCATCTTAGGGCACATCTTGGCTGCTGCTTTGTTTCTTAATGATAATCAGGACATGCTTCAAATATTTAATCATATGTGCATTGCTGAGCAACAAGATCAAATGTTAATTAGATACAGTCTTTCTTTTATTTTAAATATATCCAATTTCTGACATTATCCAAGAAAAGCCACGGAAGTCTGTTTGGGATTAGTGGCACTGCCTTTTGTTAAAGATTGGAAATGATGGATTATGAGAAAAATTAGATTTGGTTGAGAAAGGTTTTCCATTTGTATGGTGTCATATAAGAAGAGCTGTATTTATCGGCTTATGCAAACATTGTGCAAGTAGACATTCTGCCTTCAGCTTTAGTGATAGTTGGGGATCATATTATCACAGTGAAGAACCCAAAGTGCAAATAGTTCTGTGCACACAGTGTATTTCTGAGTAAATCTTGAGTTCTTGGTTGACTTCTTTCAAAATAGCCTGAGGCTCACAAACTGCTTTTCTGTTTTGGAGATGCCGGTGTTGGACTGGGGTGTTAGTGTGGGGGTACAAAGTTAAAAATCACACAACACCAGGTTATAGTCCAACAGGTTTAATTGGAAGCACACTAGCTTTCGGAACGACGCTCCTTCATCAGGTGATAGTGATAGTGAAAGAAGTGAAACTATCACTGTATTCTAACAGATGAAAGGCTTAATAGACAATCAATTTTTCAATGTATAATTTCAGTTACATCACACAGAAAGTTTTGCTATAAATTCTGTGTTACGATTGAGCCCTTCATTATCACCTGATGAAGGAGCGTCGCTCCGAAAGCTAGTGTGCTTCCAATTAAACCTGTTGGACTATAACCTGCTGTTGTGTGATTTCTAACTTTGTTTTTCTGTTGGTTCTCTGCTGCTGCTGCTACTTTAGATTGTTAAATATGGGCTAAATATAAACAGGGATAACTTCCATTGTAACTTGCACATGGTTAAGACAAATTTATTCTGTTACATCATGAAGAAACCTATGAATAAAGGCCTCAATGAAGGCCATTCTTATTCTCTTCCACATCTCAGCGTGGCTCTGATTAATCCTCTCCTATCTGGAAAAAAACATTTATATGGCCCCTTTCCAAAACCTCAGGACATAAGCCCAAAGTGTTTGACAGCCAACAAATACTTTTGCAGTGCAGTCATTATGGCAACACAGCTGCTAATTTACGCACAGCAAACTCCCACAAACAACAAGGAGATAATGACGGGTTAATTTGTTTCAGTGATGTTGTTTGAAGGATACAAATTGGCCAGGACACTTCTAAGGATGCTTCTTCACTTTTACATTCACCTGAGAATATAATTGAATTCTTCTTTTAACATTCCATGTTTTAAAAAAAAAAGACACTTCCTGGTCAGTACTATCTTGAAGTGTTAATTTAGAAACATGCAGCATCACTTTAAGAGGAAATATGCTAATAGAAAAGTGACCAGGTTGTAGAACATGTCACTAGCAAATATTTCACAGTCTAATTTACACTATGTGTTATGACAGAGTGCATTGTGCTTTTATTTTTGTAGCAATAGCTGCATAAGCTTCTGTAACATATCTACAAAAAAATAGAAGATACCTTTGGTTTACCAGTCTTGGTGTGGAACTGATAAGTTTGTGTAAACAAATAGAACCATAACATGGATATATTCCAAGGGCAGAGTTTTGCCATTGGCTTAGAGATTATGTGGAGTCCCTAGCTTGCAGTTACTGGGAGCCATACAAACCAAGTTCCTTTTCCTGAGGAACCTCTTAATCACCTAAAGGCATCTGATGCTACTGTGCCTTTTAATGGAGTCAGCTGTTATTGAGTGTTGGTAGCTATAACAACTGGCTACCTATGGGGCATGCTTGGAAACTTGATGGTGTCCCAAAATGTAGTCATCCCTGAAGTAATGTAAAAATTTGGGAATGTTTACTGGAGTGAAGACAGCATTCCTCAATGTAAAAGGGAAAGCACACCTCGAAGATCTTTGTAGCAGTCAGTCCTTCCTATGGTCCCATTAACGAGTGGTGGAGCCTCTGGTTTTAATGCTCAATTAATTTGCAAGAAGGTCCCCTCTGTTAAATGGGAGACCTCTCTGCATAATATGGGTTTGCTTCATAATCAGGAAAATGCCAGCAAGTCTGGCTAATTGGCCCTAATAGGCATCTTGATTATTTAAATTGCTTGCCTCCCATCTTTGAGCCTCTCTCTGGCTAAGTTAGAGAACTATCCAGTGTGGTTCCTTTAAATCTTCTAAGCATTTCCAGTTCCTTTCTCCACTCCACAGAACTCTGAAAGTCCTATCCCAAATCCCTGGATTAGAACTTGAGCATGTAAACATCTTATTTAAAAATGGCGATGAAACACTTAACTCAAAGATGATGACTGGCAGAACACAGAGATAGTCAATTTAAAAAATGGTCGTGAGGTAATATCATACCACCATAAAAGAACATATGAAATTACATATTGTACTTGTCAGAGCCTGGATTATGTAGAGTGACATAAAATGTACAATACAGAAACAGCTGCAAATGTGTTGCTGGTCAAAGCACAGCAGGTTAGGCAGCATCTCAGGAATAGAGAATTCGACGTTTCGAGCATAAGCCCTTCATCAGGAATAAGAGAGAGAGAGCCAAGCCGGCTGAGATAAAAGGTAGGGAGGAGGGACTAGGGGGAGGGGCGATGGAGGTGGGATAGGTGGAAGGAGGTCAAGGTGAGGGTGATAGGCCGGAGTGGGGTGGGGGCGGAGAGGTCAGGAAGAGGATTGCAGGTTAGGAGGGCGGTGCTGAGTTGAGGGAACCGACTGAGACAAGGTGGGGGGAGGGGAAATGAGGAAGCTGGAGAAATCTGAATTCATACCTTGTGGTTGGAGGGTTCCCAGGCGGAAGATGAGGCGCTCCTCCTCCAGCCGTCGTGTAGTTGTGTTCTGCCGGTGGAGGAGTCCAAGGACCTGCATGTCCTCGGTGGAGTGGGAGGGGGAGTTAAAGTGTTGAGCCACGGGGTGATTGGGTTGGTTGGTTCGGGCGGCCCAGAGGTGTTCTCTGAAGCGTTCCGCAAGTAAGCGGCCTGTCTCACCAATATAGAGGAGGCCACATCGGGTGCAGCGGATGCAATAGATGATGTGTGTGGAGGTACAGGTGAACTTGTGGCGGATATGGAAGGATCCCTTGGGGCCTTGGAGGGAAGTGAGTGTGGAGGTGTGGGCGCAAGTTTTACATTTCCTGCGGTTGCAGGGGAAGGTGCCGGGGGTGGAGGTTGGGTTGGTGGGTGGTGTGGATCTGACAAGGGAGTCACGAAGGGAGTGGTCCTTGCGGAACGCTGATAGGGGAGGGGAGGGAAATATATCCTTGGTGGTGGGGTCCGTTTGGAGGTGGCGGAAATGGCGGCGGATAATACGTTGTATGCGCAGGTTGGTGGGGTGGTAGGTGAGAACCAGTGGGGTTCTGTCTTGGTGGCGGTTGGAGGAGCGGGGCTCAAGGGCGGAGGAGCGGGAAGTGGAGGAGATGCGGTGGAGGGCATCGTCGATCACGTCTGGGGGGAATCTGCGGTCCTTGAAGAAGGAGGCCATCTGGGTTGTGCGGTGTTGGAATTGGTCCTCCTGGGAGCAGATGCGGCGGAGACGAAGGAATTGGGAATATGGGATGGCGTTTTTACAGGGGGCAGGGTGGGAGGAGGTGTAGTCCAGGTAGCTGTGGGAGTCAGTCGGTTTATAATAGATGTCTGTGTTGAGTCGGTCGCCCGAGATAGAAATGGAAAGGTCTAGGAAGGGGAGGGAGGAGTCTGAGACAGTCCAGGTGAATTTCAGGTCGGGATGGAAGGTGTTAGTAAAGTTGATGAACTGTTCAACCTCCTCGTGGGAGCACGAGGCAGCGCCGATACAGTCATCGATGTAGCGGAGGAAAAGGTGGGGGGTGGTGCCAGTGTAGTTGCGGAAGATGGACTGTTCCACATATCCTACAAAGAGGCAGGCATAGCTGGGGCCCATGCGGGTGCCCATGGCAACTCCTTTAGTTTGGAGGAAGTGGGAGGATTGAAAAGAGAAGTTATTCAGGGTGAGGACCAGTTCAGTCAGTCGAAGGAGGGTGTCAGTGGAAGGGTACTGGTTAGTGCGGCGGGAAAGGAAGAAGCGGAGGGCTTTGAGTCCTTCGTGATGGGGGATGGAGGTGTACAGGGACTGGATGTCCATAGTGAAAATAAGGCGTTGGGGACCGGGGAAGCGAAAATCATGGAGGAGGTGGAGGGCGTGGGTGGTGTCCCGAACGTAGGTGGGGAGTTCTTGGACTAAAGGGGACAGGACCGTGTCGAGGTATTGGGAGATGAGTTCGGTGGGGCAGGAGCAGGCTGAGACAATGGGTCGGCCGGGGCAGGCAGGTTTGTGGATTTTGGGCAGGAGGTAGAAACGGGCGGTGCGGGGTTGTGGGACTATGAGGTTGGAGGCGGTGGATGGGAGATCCCCTGAGGTGATGAGGTCCTGGATGGTCTGTGAGATGATGGTTTGGTGGTGGGAGGTGGGGTCGTGGTCAAGGGGGCGATAAGAGGAGGCGTCCGCGAGCTGGCGTTTGGCTTCAGCGGTGTACAGGTCAGTGCGCCAAACTACCACCGCGCCTCCCTTGTCTGCGGGTTTGATGGTGAGGTTGGGGTAACAGGACATTTTGTCTCTCCTGATGTTTATCCTCCACCAGCCTCTTTCATCTCTACATCATGTGGGACAATGAGCATTATCATCTAATCTTTTCTCCTATTATTCCTCTTCTTTTAGCTTCTTAACTACATCACTGTTAATTTTCTCTCCTGCTTATAAAAGGCAGCTCTATGCCAGAGCTACATTATTCCTTTTACTTTACCTTAGCTTTAAGTCCCTCTTCCTTCATTTTCGACAATGACTCCTGGTGGATGAAGATGCCTGTTGACCCTTTCCAAAGCCTTTCAGATTTTATCATCCAATTCACGTTTTCTTTGAGAGGTTGGCCTCGCATTGTGTCATGAAGGATTTAGGTAAATTTGACGGGGGAGGAGTTCCAGAAAATTGTGGGTAAGTCAGAATTTTTTTTTTAAAAATCAAAGGATCGTGAAATATAGCCAGCAACAAAATTAGGATTATCCAAATAATTGCAGGGACTAGACTAAGACAAGAAGCCAAGTGATGAAGGCAAGACGTACGTAGGTCCGTGATTTTGTTGCAAGCAAAAATTACTGTATGGAATTGTGTGGTTACACCAGCTCAAAAAGAAATTCCAGGAATGAGATCTTAATATTCTTTTTACCCAAGTATCAATGAATGACAGAAAAGATAAAGGAGGATAAGTGGAAATATTGCTAAAATGTAGTGATGTAAAAAGGAAGATTTACCCAATGGTTTTAGGATTGAATCTATTAAATTGGAAATCAGAAACAGAGACAATTACATTGGTGGGAGTTACTTTTGAGCTCCAAATCATGAAAAGGAGATGCTTGTGCAAACCTGGAGTAAATTTCTAAGTATTCTAATAGAAGTAGGGCAGTATTATTAGGACACTTTAGTCAATCTAATTTTATTGTATTCAATAATAAAATTATGGTGTCAAATGTAGAAAAGCAGACAATTTCATAATATCAATACAAGAGACCATTTTCAAACAGTATTCCCCAGTCCAAAAAAGAAAAAAACAGTGTTGGTTCTGCTTCAGAAAAAGGACATGTCATCATAGAATCACCACAGTTTGGAAGCAGACCACTGAGTCCACAGCCACCCTCCCTTACTGTTCCTGTAGCCCTGCATTTCCTTAGCCTACATATCCCTGAACACTTTGGACAATTTGGTATGGAAATTCCACCTAACCTGCATGTTTGGACTATGGGAGGAAACCGACACAGACATGGATAGAATATGCAAATTCCACGCCGACTGTCGTCAAAGGGTGGAATTCAAACCAAGTCCCTGGTGTTGTGAGGCAGCAGCTCTAACCACTGAGCCACCGTGCCACCCAGAGCCTGTTACAGTGGACGATCATCTAGCTCACAGTAGCCATGACATAACTCATTTTAAAGGAATTATGGAAAGCAGTCAGAAAGTATCAAAGGTAAAAACACTCATCTGGGAAACAGCTAATTTCAAGAAGGAAGCTAACATATGTATATTGGAAAAGGCAAAGCAGCAAAGTAAAACAACAACAGGGTCATGGAGTGGGTATTCAGGAAAGAGGTAAAAAATTAGGTATATTTGTATGAAGGGGAGAAAGTGAGGTCTGCAGATGCTGGAGATCAGAGCTAAAAATGTGTTGCTGGAAAAGTGCAGCAGGTCAGGCAGCATCCAAGGAACAGGAGATTCGACGTTTCGGGCATAAGCCCTTCTTCAGGAATGAGGAAAGTGTGTCCAGCAGGCTAAGATAAAAGGTAGGGAGGAGGGACTTGGGAGAGGGGCGATGGAGATGTGATAAGTGGAAGGAGGTCAAGGTGAGGGTGATAGGCCGGAGTGGGGTGGGGGCGGAGAGGTCAGGAAGAAGATTGCAGGTTAGGAGGGCGGTGCTGAGTTCGAGGGATTCAACTGAAACAAGGTGGGGGGAGGGGAAATGAGGAAATTGGAGAAATCTGAGTTCATCCCTTGTGGTTGGAGGGTTCCTAGGCGAAAGATGAGGTGCTCTTCCTCCAACCGTTGTGTTGTTATGATCTGACAATGGAGGAGTCCAAGGACCTGCATATCCTTGGTGGAGTGGGAGGGGGAGTTAAAGTGTTGAGCCACAGGGTGGTTGAGTTGGTTGGTCCGGGTGTCCCAGAGGTGTTCTCTGAAACGTTCCGCAAGTAGGTGGCCTGTCTCCCCAATATAGAGGAGTGCACATCGGGTGCAGCGGATCCAATAGATGATGTGTGTGGAGGTGCAGGTGAACTTGTGGCAGATATGGAAGGATCCCTTGGGGCCTTGGAGAGAAGTAAGGGAGGAGGTGTGGGCGCAAGTTTTGCATTTCTTGCGATTGAAGGGGAATGTGCCGGGAGTGGAGGTTGGGTTGGTGGGGGGTGTGGACCTGATGAGGGAGTCACGGAGGGAGTGGTCTTTTCGGAACACTGATAGGGGAGGGGAGGGAAATATATCCCTGGTGGTGGGGTCCGTTTGGAGGCAGCGGAAATGACAGCGGATAATACGCTGTATATGGAGGTTGGTGGGGTGGTAGGTGAGAACCAGTGGGGTTCTGTCCTGGTGGCGGTTGGAGGGGCAGGGCTCAAGGGCGGAGGAGCGGGAAGTGGAGGAGATGCGGTGGAGGGCATCGTCGATCACGTCTGGGGGGAATCTGCGGTCCTTGAAGAAGGAGGCCATCTGGGCTGAGAGATATTGGAACTGGTCCTCCTGGGAGCGGATGCAGCGGAGACGAAGGAATTGGGAATATGGGATGGAGTTTTTACAGGGGGCAGGGTGGGAGGAGGTGTAATCCAGGTAGCTGTGGGAGTCAGTCGGTTTATAGTAGATGTCCGTGTTGATTCGGTCGCCCAAGATAGAAATGGAAAGGTCTAGGAAGGGGAGGGAGGAGTCTGAGATGGTCCAGGTGAATTTGAGGTCGGGGTGGATGAGCTGTGCAACCTCCTTGTGGGAGCACGAGGCAGCGCCGATACAGTCATCGATGTAGCGGAGGAAAAGGTGGGGGGTGGCGCCAGTGTAGTTGCGGAAGATGGACTATTCCACATATCCTACGAAGAGACAGGCATAGCTGGGGCCCATGCGGGTGCCCATGGCAACTCCTTTGGTTTGGAGGAAGTGGGAGGATTGGAAAGTTTGGAGGATGTGGGAGGATTGGAAAGTTTTCTCTTTCCAATCCTCCCACTTCCTCCAAACCAAAGGAGTTGCCATGAGCACCCGCATGGGCCCCAGCTATGCCTGCCTTTTCGTAGGATATGTGGAATAGTCCATCTTCGGCAACTACACTGGCGCCACCCCCCACCTTTTCCTCCGCTACAACGATGACTGTATTGGCGCTGCCTCGTGCTCCCACGTGGAGGTTGAACAGTTCATCCACTTTACCAACACCTTCCACCCCGACCTCAAATTCACCTGGACCATCTCAGTCTCCTCCCTCCCCTTCCTAGACCTTTCCATTTCTATCTTGGGCGACCAAATCAACACAGACATCTACTATAAACCGACTGACTCCGACAGCTACCTGGACTACACCTCCTCCCACCCTGCCCCTGTAAAAACTCCATCCCATATTCCCAATTCCTTTGTCTCCGCCGCATCTGCTCCCAGGAGGTCCAGTTCCAATACCGTACAGCCCAGGTGGCCTCCGTCTTCAAGGACCGCAGATTCCCCCCAGACGTGATCGATGATGCCCTCCACCGCATCTCCTCCTCCGCCCTTGAGCCCTGCCCCTCCAACCGCCACCAGGACAGAACCCCACTGGTTCTCACCTACCACCCCACCAATCTCCATATACAGCGTATCATCCGCTGTCATTTCCGCTACCTCCAAACGGACCCCACCACCAGGGATATATTTCCCTCCCCTCCCCTATCAGCGTTCCGAAAAAACCACTCCCTCTGTGACTTCCTCGTCAGGTCCACACCCCCCACCAACCCAACCTCCACTCCCGGCACATTCCCCTGCAATCACAAGAAATGCAAAACTTGTGCCCACACCTCCTCCCTTACTTCTCTCCAAGGGATCCTTCCATATCCGCCACAAATTCACCTGCACCTCCACACACATCATCTATTGCATCCGCTGCACCTGATGTGCACTCCTCTATATTGGGGAGACAGGCCGCCTACTTGCGGAACGTTTCAGAGAACACCTCTGGGACACCCGGACCAACCAACCCAACAACCCCGTGGCTCAACACTTTAACTCCCCCTCCCACTCCATCAAGGACATGCAGGTCCTTGGACTCCTCCATCACCAGACCATAACAACACGACAGTTGGAGGAAGAGCGCCTCACCTTCCGCCTGGGAACCCTCCAACCACAAGGGATGAACTCAGATTTCTCCAGTTTCCTCATTTCCCCTCCCCCCACCTTGTCTCAGTCGAATTCCTCGAATTCAGCACCGCCTTCCTAACCTGCAATCTTCTTCCTGACCTCTCCACCCCCACCCCACTTCGGCCTATCACCCTCACCTTGACCTCCTTCCACCTATCACATCTCCATTGCCCCTCCTTCAAGTCCCTCCTCCCTACCTTTTATCTTAGCCTGCTGGACACACTTTCCTCATTCCTGAAGAAGGTCTTATGCCCGAAATGTCGAATTTCCTGTTCCTTGGATGCTGCCTGACCTGCTGCGCTTTTCCAGCAACACATTTTCAGCTCTATATTTGTATGAAGAAAATTTGCAATGATTTCAAAGCTGATGCCCCATAGATGATAAAGAACATAAAGGTTAAATGAAACAGGAATAAAAACAGACACTTAATAGAAAATAAAAGCAGTTTGTACTGGAAAACTCAAATAGTTTGCCACAGCCTTGGAGAGTGAAAGAGAGTTAATATTTCGAGTCCACTATGATTGTTCTTCAGTACCAGGCTCAAAATGTTAACCTTAGTTCTCTCTCCACAAGCACCGTCAGACCTCCTGAGCTTTTCCCGGCACTTTTTGTTTTTATATTGGATATCTACCATGAAACATGTCTGGTCAAACTTGAATGAACTTTTTGTTGCGGTCACAAAGAATGTTGATCAGGGGAGATTAGTAAATTTATGTATATTATAGAGAGAAAGAGAGACATTTGCACCAGCATTTTACAAAACAAAAACAGGAGGTGCTGTCAAGAACAAAAGGTGGTGATGAATGACAGTTTGTAAGATTAGAACTTGATTTACTTTGGTACAGAGGTATCCATAAAGGTTCATTTTTGAGACCATTATAGTAGGTTCTGATAGTTCTGTTCCTGGGTGATCTTGCGTTATAAGAAAATCACGCAAGAGCCATGCCATTTAAACTAGTGAGTCAGAATTGCATTATCGCCAAGGTACAGTAAGGAAAGTTCGCATTCTACAAATGATGGTCTAAATTCTTCAAGCGCGTTAAATCAATTCACGTTGAAGAAATACACCTTATAGCAGAACCAACAGTACATTTTTTTGTTATTGTAGATTGGTTGATTTTATTGTTGTCACATGTGCTGAGATACAGTGAAAAGCGCTGCTTTGTGTGCTATACTTGCAGATTGTATCAGACAAGGTGCATCAGGATAGCAGAACAGAGTGCAGAATACAGTGTTACAGCCACAGAGAAGATGCAGAGAGAGAGAGAGAGAGACAGAGAGAGATCAGAATTAACATTTAAGAGATCAGTTCAAAAGTCTGATAACAGCAGGGAAGAAGCTGTTCTCGAATCTATTTGTACACATATTCAAACTTTTATAGCTTCTGCCCGACAGAAGAGGGTGGAAGAAACTACGCTGGAAGCTTTCCTGAGGCAGCAATAAGTATAAATGGAGTCAATGGATGGAAGACTGGTTTCCATGATGGGCTGGACTGTGTTCATGACTCATAGAGTCATAGAGTTGTAGAGATGTACTGCATGGAAACAGACCCTTCAATCCAACCCATCCATGCTGACCAGATATCCCAACCCAAACTAGTCCCACCTGCCAGCACCCGGCCCATATCCCTCCAAATCTTTCCTATTCATATACTCATCCAAATGCCTCTTAAATATTGCAATTGTAACAGTCTCCACCACTTCCTCTGGCAGCTCATTCCATACACGTACCACCCTCTCCGTGAAAAAGTTGCCCCTTAGGTCTCTATTATATCTTTCCCCTCTCACCCTAAACCTATGCCCTCTAGTTCTGGAGTCCCCAATCCCAGGAAAAAGACTTTGTCTATTTATCCTATCCATGCCCCTCATAATTTTGTAAATGTCTATAAGGTCACCCCTCAACCTCTGACGCTCTAGGGAAAACAGTCCCAGCCTGTTCAGCCTCTCCCTGTAGCTCAGATCCTCCAACCCTGGCAACATCCTTGTAAATCTTTTCTGAACACTTTCCAGTTTCACAACATCTTTCTGATAGGAAGGAGAACAGAATTGCATGCAATAATCCAATAGTGGCCTAACCAATGTCCTGTACAGCCGCACTTGACCTCCCAACTCCTGTACTCAATACTCTGACCAACAAAGGAAAGCATACCAAAAGGCTTCTTCACTATCCTATCTACCTGCGAATCCACTTTCAAGGAGCTATGAACCTGCACTCCAAGGTCTCTTTGTTCAGCAACACTCCCTAGGACCTTACCATTAAGTGTATAAGTCCTGTTAAGATTTGCTTTCCCAAAATGCAGCACCTTGTATTTATCTGAATTAAACTCCATCTGCCACTTCTCAGCCCATTGGCCCATCTGGTCCAGATCCTGTTGTAATCTGAGGTAATCCTCTTCGCTGTCCACTACACCTCCAATTTTGGTGTCATCTGCAAACTTACTAACTATACCTCTTATGCTCTCATCCAAATCATTTATGTAAATGACAAAAAGTAGAGGGCCCAGCACCGATCCTTGTGTCACTCCGCTGGTCACAGGCCTCCATCACCACCCTCTGTCTTCCACCTTGGAGCTAGTTCTGTATCCAAATGGCGAGTTCTCCCTGTATTCCATGAGATCTAACCTTGCTAATCAGTTTCCCATGGGGAACCTTGTCGAATGCCTTACTGAAGCCCATCTAGATCACATCTACTGCTCTGCCCTCATCAATGCTCTTTGTTACTTCTTCAAAAAACTCAATCAAGTTTGTGAGACATGATTTCCCACGCACAAAGTCATGTTGACTATCCCGAATCAGTCCTTGCCTTTCCAAATACATGTGCATCCCGTCCCTCAGGATTCCCTCCAACAACTTGCCCACCCACTGAGGTCAGGCTCACTGGTCTATAGTTCCCTGGCTTGTACTTACCACCCTTCTTAAACAGTGACACCACGTTTGCCAACCTCCAGTCTTCCGGCACCTCACCTGTGACTATCGATGATACAAATATCTCAGCAAGAGGCCCAGCAATCGCTTCTCTAGCTTCCTACAGAGTTCTTGGGTACATCTGATTATGTCCTGGGGATTTATCCACTTTTAACCCTTTCAAGACATCTAGCACTTCCACCTCTGTAATCTAGACATTTTGCAAGATGTCACCATCTATTTCCCTACAGTCTATATCTTCCATATCCTTTTCCACAGTAAATACTGATGCAATATATTCACTTTGTATCTCCCCCATTTTCTGTGGTTCCACTCAAAGGCTGCCTTGCTGATTTTTGATGGGCCCTATTCTCTCCCTATTTACCCTTTTGTCTTTAATATATTTGTAAAAACCTTTTGGATTCTCCTTAATTCTATTTGTCAAAGCTATCTCATGTCCCCGTTTTGCCCTCCTGATTGCCCTCTTAAGTATACTCCTACTTTCTTTATACTCTTCTAAGGATTCACTCGATCTATCCTGTCTATACCTTACATATGCTTCCTTCTTTTTCTTAACTGAACCCTCAATTTCTTTAGTCATCCAGCATTCCCTATACCTACCAGCCTTCCCTTTCACCCTGATAGGAATATACTTTCTCTGGATTCTTGTTATCTCATTTCTGAAGGCTTCCCATTTTCCAACAGTCCCTTTACCTGTGAACATCTGCCTCCAATCAGCTTTTGAAAGTTCTTGCCTAATACCATCAAAATTGGCCTTTCTCCAATTTAGAACTTCTATCATTTCTTGCATTATGGAAAGAGTAGTTGCCATACCAAGCTGTGATGCTTCCAGATACAATGCTTTCTATGGTACATCTATTAAGCTAAATTTCCTTAGCTTCCTGGGGAAGAAAGACATTGTCATGCTTTCCTGACCATCATGTCAATGTAGGTGGACCAGGATAGATTGTTGGCGATCATCACTCCCAGGAGCCGGACCATCTCCATTTCCGCACCAAAGATGCAGACAAGGGGATGCTCTCCACTCTGCTTCCTGAAGTCAATGACCAGCTCCTTTTTGCTGACGTTGGTGGAGAGATTATTGTCTTTACATGCCACTGAGCATTCAATGTCATTCCTGTATTCTGTCTTGTCATTGTCAGCACTTGTAAATGAAGTTGGGGCAGAATTTGGTCACACAGTCTAAGTGTATATAGAGTATAGTTGGCAGGGCTGGTGTTGAGGATTATGTTGATGGAGATGTTATCACATATTTGTGCTGATTATGGGTCTATGGTCAGGAAGTCAAGGATTCGGTTGCAGAGGGAGGAGCCAAGACCTAAGTCTTGAAGCTTAGAGATGAGTCTGTTTGGAATTATGAAGGCGGGATTGTTGTCAATAAGTTGGAGCCTGATGTAGATATCCTTGTTACCCAGATATTCCAAGGATGAGTGTAATGACAGGGAGACGGTGTCTGCTGTGGACCTGTTTTGACAGTAGATGAATTGCAAAGAATTACAATCGGGGAGCCTGGAGGTAACATGTGCCATGACTAACCTCTCAAAGCATTCAATCATTATGGAGATCAGAGCCACCAGGAAATAGCCATGGAAGCATATTGCATGGTTTATTTTGGCACCTGAATGATGGTGGATTTCTTGAAGCTGGGGAGGAGGGGAAGCTTCAGATCATTGTAAAGAGAGGTTACAGATGTCAGTGAATATTCCCACCAGCTGATGCACACAGGATCTGAGTGCACAGTTGGGGGGGACCCCAGTCACTTTATGTGGGTTCACTCTCAAGAAAGCCGATCTGATGTCTTTGGCAGTGATTGTGGGTGCTGAGGCTACTGGGATAGGTGACATTGTTTCACTGATCTTCTGTTCAAGGTGAGCTTAGAATGCATTGAGCTCATCGTACTGTTGTCCACAATTCTCTTCAACTTCATTTTGTAGCCTGTTACATCATAAGTCTTGTTACAAATGACAACAGTCTGTGTGGTTGGTCTGGATCTCAAGCTTAGACTGGTATTGTCTCTTGGTCTCTCTGATGGCCTTACAAAGCTCATACCTGAGTTTGCTGTGTGGGTCACAGTTGCCCGACTTGTACACCTCAGACCTGGACTTCAGTAGGGAATGGATCTCCCAGTTCATCCACGGTTTCCGGCTGGGGAACGTTTGGATTAACTTCTTCAGCACGCAGTCTTGTACACACTTTCTAATTAAGTCAGTGATGGTGGTGTCACACTCACTTAGGTTGACTGCTGAGTTCTTGAATATGGTCCAGTCCACTGACTCTAAACAGTCCATTAAAACTCTTCCATTGCCTCAGACCAACACTGCAGTACTTTCTGTACTGGGTCCTCCCACTTCGATTTCTACTCGTAAGCCGAGAGGAGGAGCAGAGCCTTGTGATCTGATTTTCCAAAATGCAGACAGGGGATGAAGTGATAGGCATTGTTCGAAGGTTAAAAACAATGACTACAGATGCTGGAAACCAGATTCTGGAACAGTGGTGCTGGAAGAGCACAGCAGTTCAGGCAGCATCCAACGAGCAGCGAAATCGACGTTTCGGGCAAAAGCCCTTGTTCGAAGGTTAGTTTAATAGCAGAATTAATCAGTTCTATATTTATTTCCATGATCACCTCGGGCAGGTTCACAAAGGACTTTTGTTATTGCCATCAAACCATATCTGTGTTGGTCCTAATTAAAGTGTGTTGTTTGACAAATATGAGGTTTATCTCATTGTTTGATTTTATTTTTATTTTATGGTAAAATTGAGGAATGAAAAGCTTCATGCAACCCTTTCTGAAGCAGTGGTTAGCACTGCTGCCCCACAGCACCAGGGAACCGGGTTCAATTCCTACTGTGGATAACTGTCTGTATGGAGCTCTTCCTGTGTCTCCATGGGATTCTTCTGGGTGCCGAGGTTTCCTCCCACAATCCAAAAGTGTGCAGATTTGCCATGCTAAATTGTCCATAGTTTCTAGGGATTTGCTATTTAGCCATGGGAAAGGTCTGGGTGGGATGCTTTTTGGATAGTTTATGTGAACTGAATGGGATTTTATGACAGCAAATCTGAGTGATCGAAGGGAGGTAACATTACTGTGAAGAAAGTGTAAGTTTTTCATACATGTATACAATGGCAGAAGCATCTATATTGACAGTGGATAGTGTTAGTGTCCAAAACCCAGATATATATTAAGGATATAAGAATGTTCTATATAATAATGCATTAAACTGGCTATTTCATTCTAATATACAATGGAGTTGGCATCAAAAGGATGGCCAAGCAGCATTTTTACCTGGAGAAAAGGCTCCTGAGAGTGACATTGCCATAGAAATAAACTTTGGGAGGTTAAGAATGGATGAGGAGATGTGGGATGGAAGGTTCTTCTGAAAGAAATCCCTGAATTTCACAGACAGGTCAATCTCCTAGGATGCAAGAGAGAGAAAGAAGAAAAATAGAATCAGCATTTTTTTATGGTGCACCACAAATGACTATGGGCAGGGAGTCATGCTCAGTCTGAAGTGACTAAGCACCTACAAATTAAAAAAGACTGGAAAGTTTATCTAGATTTAGCTAGTGGGAGGAATCCACAATTTATCCCTCACCATGGAAACCAATTCTGAGACTAAATAAATGCTGGCAGTTAGTGACTAAATAAATAAATTCCCAGCTGACAAAGGAACAGATAGGAAAAGAAAAGACCTTGAAAGTTATGAAACACTTGGAACTGGTCCCTAAAGAAAATTGAGTCTCCACGTAAGGGACAGAGTTCTTGTGATAGTAGAATTTTGGCTATTTCTATTGTCTGGGGACATACTTTCAGTACTTGAGAGTTTCAGCTGTCAAATGAAAAGCGATATGGTAAATGTTGCTTTTACCTTATATGTTACAGTTAAAGTCTTAAAACATGAAGGGTTGGATGCCCATATTTCAGCTTTACACTGGAAGTTGGAATTTCTCTTTGAAAGTGATCAGTCTCCTTGGGCTCTTAACAATCGAAGTTGAGGAAAGCCTTAATGAGGCAATTTATTAAAGCACACTTGACATTCACAAATGCTGCAAGACCAAAATAATCATATATAAATGAATAAATAATGTTAAACTTCTGTGATATTTTTAGCTTCAAATTGGAAATTATTCTGTAGTATCAATGCAAATACCTGAGTCTCTTTATTGCATTTAAATAAACTAATTCATTTTTTATTTAATAATCTCAGTTTTGAATAGTGTTGTTTTATTTTTTTAAAATCTTTTAAAAAAATAACTTTGTTTGGATTGCAGCATGTGGAATGCATTAATGCTGAATCTATTCCACAACAGAAGTAAAAGTCTTAGCTTGAGCCAAAAAGGTCTCTGCGACACTTTCTGGCAACATACCATTCTTAAATTGCACTGCCAATTTAGGGTGTTTTTGTAAAGTGTAGGGAACAAAATGGTGAATCAGTCCATGTTTACATTAAATCATGACGAAAATTCATTGTTTAAAATTCCTAGTGTGTGGAAACAGGTACTTCAGCCCAACAAGTCCACACTGACCATCCAAACAGTAACCCACCCAGACCCATTCCCCTACCCTATACTTACCCCTGACTAATGCATCTAGTCTACACATCCCTGAACACAACGGGCAATTTAGCATGGCCAATTCAGCTAACCTTCGGATTGTGGGAGGAAACCAGAGCACACCATACAGACACGGGGAGAATGTGCAAACTCCACAGACAGTTGCCTGAGGCTGGAATCAAACCTGGGTCCCTGGTGCTGTGAGGCAGCAGTGCTAACCACTGAGCCATTGTGCTGCCCTTTATTGGCCACCCAATCTCTTCAGATCTTAACAGGAGCTTCTATTTTTCATCCCTCGCTCAAATGTTTCTATGAAACTGAACTTGCTTTTTTTCTCCCCAGTGCTTCTTTTTCCACTGACCCATTGTTAATGCTTCGTGAACATGAATACAACTCTGGTAAATATCTCTGGAAAATTTTCAGTTTCTTTTCATGCTTTTAAACATAATATGAGAAAAAGAACAACTTTATGTTCAGTCCCTCAATATTTCTTCAACGTGGTCGTATATTTTATATATTTTTTCATGTTAACTTTCGAATGGTTGTTCCTTCTCTGAACTTTTACCTTTTTCTCCCTTGGTTCTCAGTAAACTTTCCTTTTTTGGGAATGAACTTTTTACTCTTTGTTATATTGTCATTATTTTTAAAGAGTGACTCACAGCACTATCTCCTACGCTTAACACACATTTTCACTCAAAATGCTGCGATTTTTTGCCTTTCTAGTTTTCTTTTCCTCCTACGATCTACAGACTATGAAAATCTAAACTTGGCAGCTTCTACTCACTAACTCTTGACTAATCGCTTCCAATTTTCTGCTCTCGACTGTGTTTCACACCATGGCCTTAGCAGCTCACCTCAATTTATTTTGAAAAGCAAATGCGTTATAACGACCACAAACTGAATGCAATGCCAACTTGGTTAGTAAGGATGCCGTTTCTTGAAAGTAATGTGAGACGCCTTTTAAAGTAGTAATATTTTCCCGATTCGAACCACTCACTCCCACCCTCAAACCCTATCACCACCCTTCAAATTTTCCAGTCAGGATTACACAAGTTAGTATTTCAAAAGGTACTGGGATGAGCTCACAATGAGTCAGAGCCTCAAGTAAGTGGGATACTGTATAGGATATTTGGTAATCATCAAGCACTTTATATAAATTAAATCTGCTGAGGGCTGAACAATGTTAAATTATATTTCAGATATCAACAAAATAAAAATATTTCCATTAAAATGATTTATCTTCCATGCAGCATAAAAGATTTTAATACTTTCACCATTCTGGATAACGGTCATCAGATTAAATACAAATGATGTTACACTTATATACTTATGTAATTATTTTGCTTTCACTTCTATTTACCCTAGTTTTCTCTTATTCAAAGGTGTCTTTATTCCTACTCCTTATTCACCAGCAGGAATTCTATGATTTCTAAGAATTTCTCTAGTTCTTATTTCTTTGTACATCACTAAAGCTTAGGTACTCTTTTCATTTCATTTAGAGTCATTTGTAGTCTTACTCAGTTCATAATTTACAAAATGTATCCACTGTGGTGAGATCTTGTTCAAATAATAAGACTAGGTGGGTTCCATGTTACTGTGTTGTGATAGGCAGGATGCCTGTGATTAATACATTTTGATCAGTTTCACAGTGCAGGAGATGTCTTTTAAATAGATGCCATATTCTCCACAGCTGACTCATTTGGAAATTCATATATGTGTAATTGAAGCACATTGCAAAAAGGTTCTATGTTCACACTCCATATTGAACTTGCCAATTTATTCGAAAAGCCAGTTAAACACATTGATTCATGTGGTCCTAAACTACAGTTAAGAAAAATATTGTTTTTGTTCCCACATATAGCATTGGCAACTCTGGACTGAATGTATTCCTGGAGATTTCACGCAAACTTTTTTATTAAAATCCTTTCTGCAACATTTTGGAACTAACAAATAAAAGTGTGTCAAGAATATTTTAACACAATTTTAATCCCCCTAAAATTTTCTACTCATCATTTACTCACAGTAAGGCCTCAGGGATTAATCTTTAATTTCTGAATAATCAGGAAAATATATTTGAGAAGATCTGTAGCTCAGGTTGGAGGTTTTGGATGTAAGTTTGCTCACTGAGCTGAAAGGTTTGTTTTCAGACGTTTCGTCACCATATTAAATAACATCATCAGTGAGCCGCCGGTGAGGCACTGGTGTTATGACCCATCTAAACACTTAAATAGAAAGTGGGTTACTAACACCAGTGCTTCACTGGAGGCTCACTGATGATGTTACCTAATATGGTGATGAAAGGTCTGAAAACAAACTTTCCAGCTCAGTGAGCAAACTTACATCCAGAATCAGGAAAATCATGGATGGTTGTCGTGCTGTAAAAATAGGTTATTTACACGGGCAAGTCTGAATTCATGTGCTAATTGAAGGTATCTATCCTTGACTGAAGATATGTAACTATAACAACAATGTGTAAAACAAGTTTATGCAAACAAGTAACAAACATTGTGAAATTACCATTTTAATCAATGGAAAATCTCAATGCATTCAGTGTTCAAAATTACAAAGCAGTAACATCTTTCCCGTTACTGTTTAATGGGATGCAGGCTGTACTGGTAGGGTTAGCATCTTTTGTCTTTCCTATTTGCCCTTGAACTGACTGGATTGTTAAGCTGTATCACAGGGAAGGTAAGAGTCAACCATATTGCTTTGGCTTTGGAATCACATGCAGGCTATGCTGGGTAAGGATCATAGATTTCCTTCCCTAAAGGACTCTAGTGAACCAGATGCTTTCTTTTTGAGATTTGATGATGACTCCATGGTCACCATTACTGAGATGAGCTTTTAATTCCAGACTTTTTTTTAAAGTGGAATTTAAACTCTCCATGTATGGTTTGAACCCAGATCCCCAGAGAATTAGTCTGAGTCTCAACCACTGTTCCATTTTAATAGATCAGGCGACCATAGCAGTGCTACTGTCACATCTAATCCTGACCTTGCAGACATCCAATGATTTGGGGAGAAACTCATCTCCAAAGATGAGTGCAAGTTTGTATGTGCCATTAACTCATGTCAATTCAATAGAATGTAGGCAATATGCCAACTATTGCATTTGGCTGTCTGTTGCATTTGGATATTGTTGGCTGCTGCCAACACAATTACAAGCATCAGAAAGGGGCTCCAATTCATAGTTTGCTGGCATCACAGGGGGTGAAGACTGCAACTCAGGCAAGAACCTGCAAATCACGCAGCAAGTCAATTGGGCCTGGGGACCAGACGGGCCTGCCATAACGTGGGCTCCAAGCTTTCTTTGGATGATGTTCTGAAAATTTTGGAGAAGCAGACAGGAAGATGGAGAGTCTTCTTGTATGCACATGAGACCAGAAAGCGCAATAGTCCCATGCTCAAAAGACAGTGAAAGTGAGCCACATGAGAAGGTCAAAGCTAGGGGTCAGGATCTAAAGGCATAGCTGCCACGTCAAAGTATTTTTTTAATGCCACCTGAGTGGTTCAGTCCAAATACAAATACCATACCCTATTTAATGTAAACCTAGCCTTTAACATTATTCAAATTACGAGAGCCCCAGGACTAATCTACCTCGGAGGAAAATGAATAATACCAACTCCAGTATTTGACAGTGTACTTTGGTAACTAAGGGCCAGCTGTGAGACCCAGTAAAGGTGGTGATGTTGCCAACAATAGTGGTAATGATACAGATAATGTAGTCATGCAGGTAATGGGGACACCAGTAGAATACCAGTTTTGTAGTAGCAGCCAAAAGCAATCAGCCAGCAATTAACTTGCAAGTAGTTGAAGATTCCTTTAAATAAAGCTAGTGTTGAGTTTTCATTCCTGTTGCTGAATGTGAGTCCAGTGATATGAGGTTAAGAGAAGCTGTTGGTGGGAGTGTTGAGCTTCAACAGTGTAATGCCTGCTAATAGATATCATGATGTGTCTGCTCGGCATATGTCCAATGCCAATCACTTGTGCAAGCCATGTCTCACCAATACGACATAGAGCATTATTCACCCTGCCAGGTGGCATTGGTGCAATGACTATCACTTTGAGAATCTAAGGGCATTCACATATTGTCTTAACCTTTGGCTTGTGAAGAAAGAGTTTTGAAACGGAATTCAAAGCATAACCTGAACAAAATTCATCACTTTTGCCATCGGCTCACAATGAAGATTGGTCAGGTGGGCAAGGAATGCCCATGCATAAAACCGTACTCCAACAACGAACAGTAAATTCCACGAAGAAGGGGTGAATATTGGAAGAGGCGAGAAATGGATATTTTAAAAAGTCATTTATCAGATGCTTATTATGCTAAACTTTTGTCTGTCTTGTGCCAAAGCCACCATTTGACATTCCATAAACTTCTGTTTCATCTCATACATTCCCATTATTAATTCTTGGGTTTTTGACAATACTGACTTGGACTTTATCTTGGAGAGTACTTAAAACATTCTTCTCATTACCTCAGACAGCTAGGATAGGTCACAGCTGTGATTTGTATTCCTTTGGTCCAGATGGTAATGCTTTTTTAAGGCCCAATCTATTAACAGTGAAAGTTGACCTTTGCTCTGTCAGATGAGTTCATTCTTGGTTGAGTAATGCTCTTGCTGGAGCCCCTCTCTTCTGGACTCAAGTCAGAGATTTAGCTGCTGTAGTTGGTTTATTTTATTCTCAAATATAATGGAGAATAATAATAAATGACTGATTTAAAAAAATGTTTCTATAAATAATGATGAAGTTTTCATTTGTTTTGAAAATGGACAATTCCCTTTTACTCCCTTGGCTGGGTACAAATTCAGTCCTAACAAATAAAATGAAGATCTGCTTCATGTCCTGTCTGCGTCTTACAAGTTGATGTTGGATTAGTTCTGGTCTTATCAATTCCGTAATGAATATCTATTGCAAAACTGCTCTTAGTATACATTAACAAACAATCCTTATGCAAAAATGCCATTTAAGCTAATACATGAAATACAAATGTCACATTGATGCTGCAATATTAAAGAGAGAATTTCACTCTCTAACGTCTTAAAATATTAACTCTCTGACATGGTTAAACTATAATATGTGGGTTAAGTGAGTTTGTTAGATAATGCACTGGTAGACGCGCTAGTGGGCGGCATGGTGGCACAGTGGTTAGCACTGCTGCCTCACAGCGCCTGAGACCCGGGTTCATTTCCCGACTCAGGCGACAGACTGTGTGGAGTTTGCACGTTCTCCCCGTGTCTGCGTGGGTTTCCTCCGGGTGCTCCGGTTTCCTCCCACAGTCCAAAGATGTGCGGGTCAGGTGAATTGGCCATGCTAAATTGCCCGTAGTGTTAGGTAAGGGGTAAATGTAGGGGTATGGGTGGGTTGCGCTTCGGCGGGTCGGTGTGGACTTGTTGGGCCGAAGGGCCTGTTTCCACACTGTAAATCTAATCTAATCTAGATTACTCTGCATCTAAACCATACTTTAATGAGACTTGAAGTATGAGACTTTAACTGGACAATGCAGAACGTGTTTCATTCTGGACTAAACCCCTTGCTTTTAGATGATTTTTGAAAGTAATTGTATTTTCAGTATCCTTCATGAATACATGTAATTGTTTCATTTTGATAATGGAAGTCAAGGACAGATGCAAGGCTGTAATGTAAGGAGATTCCACTTGAGCTTGTCCACTTGTGATCAGTGCTTTGAATATCAGTTTACTTCAATGTCAGTCACGTGTCATTTATTTTCTTGATAGTGTTCATCAATGCAGTAATTTTCTTTTAGCTTGTAGTCAGCTTCCAAAGCAGTTTCATTCATACCAATGATACAGTGATTAGAGGTTCATCAATGACAGCATTTATTTCTAATCTATTTGTCAAAGCACTTCCAAATTGGATTACAGCCATCACCATCATAACCAGGCCATTGCCTTACTATTGACAGAATGCTTGTTCAGTAGTCATTATTGAATGACCAACAATTTCCTCCAGTTAAACTTTATCAGGGCAGATTCCACTGCCATTGCCTCAACTTTCCCTCCCAGGTAAACTCCTAACTTTTGACACTGATTTTATTTCCCTCACAGACCACAGCCTCAGGCTGAACCGGACAACTTATTAGCATGAATTCCTTTTTGATTCTGAAATGAGTCTCCAATCTTACACCCTTTCTGTCACTGACATGACCTATTATACCTCAGCAGCATTGGTTATCATGGGCCTTGCCTCAGTTGATATGCCTCTGTAATCCATATCCGTGCCTTTGTCAACTCTCACCACGACTATTCCTTTGCTCCACTGGCCACAGCTCACAGTTCAGCGCAATCATCCACAGCTCGTGAGAATTATTCCTGTGGGATATTATGTTTTGTCAAGGACTGATATTTGTATGGCGCCTTTCACTTTCTTACGGTTTCCCAAGACATTTTAGAGGCTGTAAGCTATTTATAAATTGTACCACTATTCCAACATAGGAGACACAGCATCCAATTTGTGCAATGAAAGGTGTCTCAAATGAATAGTGTGATAATGAGGAGATTTTTAGTGAAAACATATTGGTCAGGACAGGGGTGATGATCCCTGATTACCTTCAAAATAGTGCCCTGGGGGTCTTTTGCATCCATCTAGACTACATCAACACATTTTTGTTAAAATAGACATCAAATATCACCTCTCGGCAGACCCAATGATTTTAGTTATCAAACCAACTCCTGAATTTCTTGCACTGAATCATGCTTTGGACAATCAACAGCCCTTATCTGCTATGAATTGTGAACACAATGGTGGTTTTGCTGTGTCTTTAATTCTGCTAGAACATTAACTAATTGATGCATGACTTCTTGTTGCACTGTTGAAAGGAAGTCAGTGGATTTTCATGTTTGGCTAGGAATTCAACATGGTGAGGTGTTAGTGAAGCAAGTTGGGGAGGGGGTGGGGTTGCTGATGTTTATGACATGGTTGGACAACTGATGCAGGATTAGATTGGCATGCTGACGGAACACAGAATATTAAGTACTTTCAAGATAAAGTGTGTGTTTGGAGGAATAAACCTGAGGTGTAGAGGATTTGAAAGTATGTATTTGAGATGTGTCGCTGACAAAGAGACAGGCATAGCTGGGGCTCATACGTGTGTCCACGGCTACCCCTTTGGTCTGGAGGAAGTGGGAGGATTTGAAGAAGAAATTGTTAAGGGTGAGGACCAGTTCGGCCAAACGAATGAGAAGTGTCGGTGGAAGGGTACTGTTGGGGACGTCAGGAGAGGAAGAAATGGAGGGTTTGGAGATCCTGGTCATGGCGGATGGAGGTGTAGAGGGATTGGATGTCCATGGTGAAGATGGGGTGTTGGGGGCCGGGGAAACGTAAGTCTTGGAGGAGGTGGAGGGCGTGGTTGGTGTTTGGAATGTTTGTGTGGAGTTCCTGGTCCTGGGGGGAATAGGACAGTATCGAGGTAGGTGGAGACGAGTTTGGTGGGACAGGAGCATGCTGAGACAATGAGTCAGACTGGGTGGTCAGGCTTGTGGATCTTGGGAAGGAGGTAGTATCGTGCAGTGTGGGATTCCTGGACTAGGTTGGAAGCTGTAGGTGGGAGATCTCCTGAGGATATGAGGTTCTGTATGGTCTGGGAGATGATGATTTGGTGATGGGGGGGTGGGGTCATGTTTGAGGGGGCAGTAGGAGGAGATGTCTTCAAGTTGACGTCTGGCTTCAGCGGTGTAGAGGTCAGTATGACCACTGCCCCCCAACCCCCTTTATCCGTTGGTTTGATGGTGAGGTTGGTGTTGGAACAGAGGGAGTGGATGGCTGCACGCTGTGAGGGTGAGATGTTGGAGTGGGGGAGGGGGGTAGACAGGTTGAGGCGGTTAATGTCTCGGCAGCAGTTGGAAATGAAGAGATTGAGGGTGGGTAATAGGCCAGCAAGGGGTGTCCAGGTGGGTGGAGTGTGTTGGAGGCAGGCGAAGGGGTCCTCGGAAGGTGGGTGAGAATCCTGATTGTGAAAGTAAGCTCGGAGGCGGAGGCGGCTGAAGAAGTGTTCGACGTCACAGTGTGTATTAAATTCATTGATGCGTGGGCGGAGGGGGATAAAGGTAAGGCCTTTGCTGAGGACTGATCGTTCGTCCTCAGTGAGGGGGGGGGTTTGGGGGGATGGTGAAAACTCGGCAGGGCTGGGAGCTAGGACCTGGGGTAGCTGTGGAGCTGGGAGTGGGGATGATAGTAGGGGGAATGAGGTGGATCATGAGCAGGGGTGATGTTCCCCTCAGGGTTCTGAGGAGTGGGGATGGTGACAGTGGAATCTGTAGGGGGGAGCGTGTCAGCAGAATGTTAGTGAGTGGAGTTGGTGAGGGCAGAAGTGGTAGTGAACACGGCTGTGGGAGGGGCGGTTGTTGCTGGGTGTGTGACATCAGCGATGATGTTGCGGGTGGAAGTGTTGTCACGTGTGGTGCATGAGGAATCATAAGGGGCGGAAGTGGTTGTAGAAGTGGCCATGGTGGGGACAGAATGATGTCACCAATCACCGTGGGGATGATAGCTGTACCAGCTGCATGGCTAATGGCATTCGAGCTGTTCCAGAGGCCAGGGGAACCTTCTGGAATGTTTGAGGAGTACTAGTTATGGAGGTTGGTGTATAAAAGTTTGTGATGTTTTTGATGTTTGAGATGGTGTTGAAATACTGTTCATTGAGAGTATGAATTCTTCTTAGAATATAGTACAGAGGGGGTCCCTTGCAATTCTGAGAGAGTGTGGCCCTCAGTTGAGGCAGGGCTGACTGTAGAGAGGTTAGGTGCTGGTGCATTGCTGTGAGTGTGGAGCGAAGGATCCGGTAGAAGAACTCTTTCTGGTGTTTTTGAATCTGTAGTCTGTACTGGTTGTCCTGTTCGGATCTGAACTGTGCTGGTTTGAACGTAGTTTGGAGTCCATGTGGGATGAGTTGGTTACGGAGGCAGGCACTGAGGAAGCAATGTGGCTGTGGTAGCGAGTCTGTTTCAGTACATGGTTGAACAGTTTCAGGGCAGAGGAGATGACCTGGGGGGTGCAGTGAGAGAGAGAGACCCACTGAGATTCTTGAGGAGAGAGGAGGTAGGCATCCTTGCAAGAGGATTCGCAGTAAGGCTATAATCAACAAGGCAATAGTGAGGACTGCAGATTCTGGATACCAGAGTTTAGATTAGAGTGGCGCTGGAATCTGGCATCTGTAGTGCTCACTTTTGCCTATTTGAGATGTGTCATCAAGCAGGTAGGAGTAGAAACTTGAGGTGACTACCTGAGGTAGAATGAGTACTATTCATTGTGAGAATTTATTTGGGATAGGGTCACTTTACATTGAATATTTAAAGTTGGGTGGTGCATGTTTAAGTGAGCATTTGAATTCCCTGTGCTGTATACAAAGAGTATTACAGCTTTGAGATCTTTGAAAGAGAATAATATCAAAAGGAAGGGAAAGACTTCTACAGCCAGATGAATGAGCTTGAAGACTGAGAAGAGTGATCATATGTTAATCAACTCTTTCTCAGAAATGGCAGGAAGATTACAAAAATATCAAAGAGTGTGGCAATGACTGATGGTAACGTAAGTGACAAGAGGAGGGGAGGCTGGGAGATAGCCATTGGACAGATGGAAGATGGTGGCCATGAAAAGTGAAAAGAAAAAGGAATGGAGAACACAATAAATAGGAGCAGGAGTAGGCCATATGACCCATTGACCCTGCTCTGCCATTCAATAAAGTCATAGATGATCTTTACATAGACTCAGTTCCACCTACCCATCCACTCACCATCATCTTGATTCATGTATTTTTAAAAAATCTACAGGTTTTTGCCTTAAAAACATTCAATGAGGCAGCCTCAACTGCTTCACTGAGCAGGGAATTCCACAGATTCACAACTCTTTGATTGAAGAAGTTCCTCTTCAACTCAGTCGTAAGTCAGATACTGCCTGTTGTCTGCATGCCTTGTGGTGGAGGTCACATGATGACATCAGCCCAGAAAGGGCATTTGTACTTGGTTACTGTTCAATCAAACATTAGTAATAGTTAATATGCCTGAGTTAATGTGACCTGTATATAGTGCCTCCTTCTGAAGAGATTGTTTCATGGTCCATTCTCCACCATAGTTGATTAAAGAGCCCTTAGATGAGCATGGGAAGGCGAATGGATCACTGTAGCTCACTACATCCATAAACCACTCTCGGAGTACCAGAATACATTGCGATGTTTATGGTGGACATTATATCACCTTACAATAGCTGACAGAAGTCATCACTTCTGTGATCACTTAGTAATCTTTCTCTTTTTTTTATTCTATTGTTCTCATTTTCGAGAATCTGTGCTTTAAGAGATCATTTTGACCAAGCCTTGCATTGTGCTTCTGTGCACTGTGCTTTTCCCATAGATTTAAACCAGCAGGGTTGCCTGTTTAGTACATTCTATCTACTTTGGCTTTCTTGGGCCTTGGGTGTCTGCATTGTACTCTTAGAAGCTGCAGTATCTGGTGGAATTGCTACTGTTCTGACTCTGCTGTATCTCTGATTTATATTTAACCAAGCCTAACTCACTCTCTATTTACACCGTGATTAACATCATCGTGAAGACAACTTCCAATACAGTATTTCCCTTCGGCTCCTCTTCAAGCCTCAATCACATATCTTTCTCTAGTGATATCAAAGCAGCATCATCATTTGCACCAACATCATCATCATCAATTTAGGGGCGGCAAGCTGGCACAGTGGTTAGTACTGCTGCCTCATAGCACCAGAGACCTGGCTTCAATTCCCGCCTCAGGAGTTTGCACACCCTCCCCGTGTCTGCGTGGGTTTCCTCCAGGTGCTCTGGTTTCCTCCCACAGTCCGAAGATATGCAGGTTAGGTGAATTGGCCATGCTAAATTGCCTGTAGAGTTAGGTGAAGGGGTAAATGTAGAGGAATGGGTCTGGGGGGGTTGCTCTTCGGAGGGTCAGTGTGGACTTGTTGGGCCAAAGGGCCTGTTTCCACACTGTAAATAATCTAAACATATTCATTTCCTATTGCACTACAGTTGGACTCTAGGTTTTCATAGAAGTGGTCCGTGCTTATCAGCAAAGTACTACACTTCTACAAGATGGCTGACCAGGAAACTTTCTCACTCTCACCTCCTGCCATCAAGCAAATTGGAAAGACTCACAGGCTACCAGTCAGTCTTTCTGGTCACAATATGAATGTGCCTTATGAAGGCAGCACTTCTAGTGTAGGACATGAGTTTCATAAATGTCAACCAATCAATTTGCAATGAGAAGAATTAAGGATGAATAATCACAGCTCACCTGACTCGTGCTGTTTAAATCTCAGGAAGGATTACTAAGAAAATAAAAGTTTCACAAAAAATATGAAGGTCAAGTTTGTGAACAAGGGGATGATATAGATAGTTAAATCGAAAGATATATAAGGAATTAAATATTCCAGTTACAAGTCAGTTCTTTTGATTTAATACCAATTTTAATTGACCACAAAATGGGTTCTACATGCTGTTTAGCCAGTTATACAAGGGCTTTAATTGTTTTAAAACCTAGGTAGTGATACAGCATATCCTTGAATTTGACCATGATGTCTATAATAAACTTTGTCAGTTCTGACAGCCCAAGAGAAATTGAACCTTCAGTCTCGAGGAGAATAAGAACCAGGTGTTGCGACCCAGTTGTGTAACATATTATAGTTTGCTATAAAGTGGTTTGAGCACTCTGATTCCTCATGTGGCCAGTTCTCTAACCCAGTTGAATCATATTTCCCCCTCCGACGAGCTATTTCAAGAGCAGTATCAGTTAGCTGTACTATAGGTGACCTTGGATTATCCTATAGCAGGATACAGGAAGTTATGTTAAAACTGAACAGTGTTGTACATGAAGTTCATTGTAGTAAATTTTCTAGATGGATACTGTCCTTCAAAATGTTCCAAAATGCACATCAAAGTCAGGAATAACACAAGTTAAATATGCTACGGTCTCTGGGGTACTAGTTGTTACAATATAGGAAGTAGTTAGAGTGCTGTTCCACCCTCATTAGGTGAGGTCAGTATTGGAGAAAAGAACAAGCACAAAAAAAATTCCAAAATACAATGCAAGAAAGTATACTGTAAGTAGGACCGCTTAAATGTCAGAATCCATGGTAAAGTCATAGTTGCATACAGGACAGAAACAGACCCTACAGCCCAACTCATCTATGCCAACCAGGTATGTCCCATTTATTTGCATTTAGCCCAAAACCCTCCAAACATTTTCTATCTATGTACATGTCCAAATGTCTTTTAAATGTTGTAATTGTACCCATTATTTCCTCTGGCAGCTCATTCCATATATATACACCACTCTCTGTGTGAAAAGGTTGCCCCTCAGGTCTTTTTTAAATCTTTCCTCTCTCACCTTAAACCTACATCCTCTAGTTTTGGACTCCCCTACCTGAGGAAAAAAACATTGTCTATTCAACTCATTTTTGCCTGTCATGATTTTATAAACCCCCATTAAGCCATCCCTTAGTCTCCTATATTCCAGGGGAAAAATGTCCCAGCCTATCCAACCTCTCCTTATAATTCAAGCCCTCCAGTCTCAGTAACATCCTTGGAAATCCTCTTTGCACCTTTTCAGTTTAATAACAACTTCCAATAGCAGGGCGACCAGAATTGTACATAGTACGCCAGATGTGCTCTTGATGAGAGAGGAAGAGAAGGTACCTTTAAACAAAACGTTTGCATGCATCTTGTTTTACATTTTTACACTTTGTATATTGTAGATAGTCCAAGACAGAGAGGAGACTTTTTTGAATTTAAATTGAGCAACTTGTCAAACATTCTGTCATGCATTGTGATTTGCGGTGTGGCACGGTGGCCCAGTGGTTAGCACTACTGCGTCACAGTGGCAGGGACCTGGGCTTGATTACAGCTTGGGTGACTGTCTATGTGGAGTTTGCACATTCTCCCCATGTCTGGGTGGGTTTCCTCCCACAGTCCAAAGGTGTGCAGATTTGGTGAATTGGCTGTGCTAAATTGTCCATAGTGTTCAGGGATGTGTAAGCTAGGTACATTAGTCAGGGGTAAATGTAGAGTAGTAACGGAATGGGTCTGGCTGGGATATTGTGGGAGTCGGTGGGTTTGTAAAAAATGCCAGTGTAAAGTTGGTCGTCATTAATGGAGACGGAGAGGTCCAAGAAAGGGAGGGAGGTGTCAGAGATGGTCCACGTAAATTTAAGGTCAGGGTGGAATGTGTTGGTGAAGTTGATGAATTGCTCAACCTTCTCGCGGGAGCACGAGGTGGCGCCAATGCAGTCATCAATGTAATGGAGGAAGAGGTGGGGAGTGGTGCCAGTGTAATTACGGAAGGTCGACTGTTCTATGTAGCCAACAAAGAGACAGGCATAGCTGGGGCCCATACTTGTGTCCATGGCTACCCCTTTGGTCTGGAGTAAGTGGGAGGAATCAAAGGAGAAATTAAGGGTGAGGACCAGTTCGGCCAAAGGAATGAGAGTGTCGTTGGAAGGGTACTGTTGGGCACGTCGGGAGAGGAAAGAATGGAGAGCTTGGAGGCCCTGGTCATGGCGGATGGAGGTGTAGAGGGATTGGATATCCATGGTGAAGTTGAGACATTGGGGACCGGGGAAACGGAAGTCTTGGAGGAGGTGGAGGGCGTGGGTGGTGTCTCGAACATTCCACCCTGACCTTAAATTTACTTGGACCATCTCTGACACCTCCCTCCCCTTCTTGGACCTCACCATCTCCATTAAGGATGACCGACTTGACACTGACATTTTTTACAAACCCACCGACTCCCACACTTCTTGGATTACACCTCTTCTCACCTTACCTCTTGCAAAAATGCCATCCCGTATTCCCAATTCCTCCACCTCTGCCGTATCTGCTCCAAGAAGGACCAGTTCCACCACAGAACACACCAGATGGCATCCTTCTTTAGAGACCGCAATTTCCCTACTCATATGGTTAAAGATGCCCTCCAACGCATCTCGTCCACATTCCACACCTCCAACCTCAGACCCCACCCCTCCAACCATAACAAGGACAAGAACGCCCCTGGTGTTCACCTTTCACCCTTCCAACCTTCGCATAAACCAAATTATTCACCGACATTTCCACCACCTCCAAAAAGACCTCACCACCAGGGATATATTTCCCTCCCAATCCCTTTCCACCTTCCGCAAAGACCATTCCCTCCATGACTACCTAGTCAGGTCCATGGCCCCCTACAACCTACCCTCCCATCCTGGTACCTACCCCAGCCACCGCAAGAACTGCAAAACCTGCGCCCACACCTCCTCCCTCACATCCATCCAAGGCCCTAAAGGAGCCTTCCACATCCATCAAAGTTTTACCTGCATATCCACTAATATCATTTATTGTATCTGCTGCTCCTGATGCGGTCTCCTCTACATTGGGGAGACTGGACGCCTCCTAGCAGAGCGCTTTAGGGAACATCTCCGGGATACCCGCACCAATCAACCACACCGCCCTGTGGCTCAACATTTCAACACCCCCTCCCACTCTGCCGAGGACATGGAGGTCCTGGGCCTCCTTCACCGCCGCTCCCTCACCACCAGACGCCTGGAGAAAGAACGTCTCATCTTCCGCCTCGGAACTCTTCAACCCAGAGCATCAATGTGGACTTCAACAGTTTCCTCATTTCCCTTTCCCCCACCTCACCCTAGTTCCAAACTTCCAGCTCAGCACTGTCCCCATGACTCGTCCTACCTGCCTATCTTCTTTTCCACCTATCCAGTCCACGCTCCTCCCTGACCTATCACCTTCATCCCCTCCCCCACTCACCTATTGTACTCCATACTACTTTCTCCCCACCCCACTCTCTTCTAGCTTATCTCTCCACCCTTCAGGCTCTCTGCCTTTATTCCTGATGAAGGGCTTTTGCCCGAAACATCGATTTTACTGCTCCTTGGATGCTGCCTGAACTGCTGTGCTCTTCCAGCACCACTAATCCAGAATCTGGTTTCCAATATCTGCAGTTATTGTTTTTACCTAAATATTTCTTGGAGCCTACTGGAAGCTATCTGCATGGATTAGTATCATCAGGAACTGTTAGGACGGGCTACCGTCCCCGTGTTCGTTTGGAGGAGAGAAACACTGGATCTGATTCAAAATATAAGCTGTTTTAATGAGAGAGAGCCGTACACAAATACAGTGAGGTTTTCAGCTCACTGGAGAAGGCACCTTCTGCCTATTGTTCTCTTTGTCTAGCTTTTTAGCCCCTCGCATCCCAGTGCCACATCCTTATTTGGTAAGATACGGTATACTCGTATGGCATTGGTCCCGAGCTGATAACATTCTGTTACCTCAGTTTGAGCTACGTGCAATTTAACACTGTTCCAATGTCCTGTTATCTTTTCACCCTCCCTGGGGCCTCTTTATGCCATCAGCTTTTCAGTCTGCTCCTAGTGTAACATAATGGTCTACTGCTGCCTAGTTTAGCTAACAATTTCCAGACTTGCTAATAATACCTTACGTGAGCACTACCTAACAATAAAGTTTCTTAACACAACCTAACCTTAATAATGCTTCCTAACAGAACCAAGAAAGATATAATCCCCATGCTGGTGATAATATGGATTGTGGAGTCTTGTTAAATGAATTATCCAATTACATCTGGTTTATTTTTCTCTCTTGATTTATTTTTTAACTGTGAGAGTGAGGGCTAGAATTAAAGAAGATTGGGTTTAAATCTTAAACTATAAGGTAACCTAATTAATGTCTATCTTTGCTCCACTAAATTTACTGTTTTGGTAATAAATTGTTAAGTCTTTTCTCTGAGCTATAAACCCACTCTCTCATATTGATTATTCACAAAGACTTATCCTGGTTATTAAGAACATATGGTTAGGATCCATTGGGGTCAATTTTGATGGTTATTGAGTATTTCACCTTTACAGTGTTATGAATACAAGGATAGGGAGGCTAATTTGGTTTGGCTGTCTCTCTCCATGTCAGAACACTTTAAAATAAATTGAAGAGGGTCATGTGACCTGTTCTGAAGTCTGCCTGCAGTAGCCTTAATTAATTTAATTGTTGGAGATCAATGGAAAGTATCGGTTGTTTTACTGAGAAGAAGATGTAAGGTACTTATGCTTGGAGACAATGGCAACATTCTATGTACCAAGTGAAGATACTGTGGGCTGACTTATGTATTTTTGGCCATGTCTGAGTTTTATCAAGTTTTTGAGATTTTGTTGAGGTCCACTCTGCTCCTTTACGTTCTCCTTATGGATGCTACAATGGGGATCACAGTCAATAACACCCCCTCCCATAACCTACCATGCCCTCTGTTGTTCCAAGCTCCTCCCCCATTCAACTTAAAATTTCCTCATGTCTGCTGTCCTCACACATAAAAAAATGCCTCTGATTTCCCTGATGCACAGCCTTGACCTCCCTACACCTTCTCTCATTGATATCCCCCCCAGGCCCAAGCTTCCCAAATGCCAACTCCTCAACTTCTCAGAAATATTGACGGACAGGCATCCAGTTCTGTAGTCATACCTGATCTGTGATGGATTCCATTGATCAGTCCCTATGACCATCTCACCAATTGCTGTGTTTGTAATTCTCTGACTAACATTACACTACTCCTCTGATTGCTTATGTTGGCCCAACAGGGCCGACCACAAGCATCTCCATAGATATGCTAGTACAGATCCCTGGACCATGAATGTTCCAAAGGGATGAATGAGTGTGATAGAGTCAAAGGACTCTGTGCAGAGTATGACTGTGACTGAGACTTCTGAGAGTCACTGACAAACCCCACCCCTACTTGAGTGAGGACTACCTCTCAGCTGTTTCTCTCATGTCCATTTGGTTGAATAATTTTGAAGGCAATAGTTGTCGGTGTTAAATAACTGTCTTGGTGTGTGATAGAACAAAATGACCTACTTGTCCCCAAGGCATGCCCATACTGACAATCATGATGAACTGCCTGCCTGTGTGCCTGTGACTAAAACCCTTTAAAACAGCATTAATGAGAGTCTTTGGCTCAGGCTGAAACAGCAACATGTTACCAGGCAATATAATACATTACCATATAATGCAAGGCAAGGCATGGATGGTGCAAGCATGCAGTTAGGTGCAAAATGAATAGTGCTAAGAAAGCAAACAAGCAGCCTGGTCTATTCTGTGATCTGTCTCTGTCTGTGTACACTGTATCCCTGCCACAGCCTTCCCAATGCTAGTTGCTGCTGTGCCCTGCAATGCACATCAGTACTTTATTCACTCGCACATTAAGCAAGGAGGTGTCATGACAGTTTGTCAGATGCTGGATGCCACTCTCTATAGATGGTGAGTGCGTGTGACTGGTGCCCATGGTTGTGCCTTGAGGAATTAGCTGCTCAGTGCCCATTATGGCAGTCATTCAGATTAAATGGTGAGTGGAATCCACCTGGTACGTGCTCTGGTTTTCTCATTGAGTTTTCATGATGTCAGCTGAAAATGCGTTGCTGGAAAAGCGCAGCAGGTCAGGCAGCATCCAAGGAACAGGAGATTCAACGTTTCGGGCATAAGCGCTTCTTCAGGAATCCTGAAGAAGGGCTTATACCCGAAACGTCGAATCTCCTATTCCTTGGATACTGCCTGACCTGCTGTGCTTTTCCAGCAATACATTTTCAGCTCTGATCCCCAGCATCTGCAGACCTCACTTTCTCCTTTTCCTGATGTCAAGCTTGTTTGGTGAGTTTGGTAAGATGAGAGTGTCAGGAATGAGATGACTTGTAGTGTTAACAAGGTACTTAACAAAGGTTCACCCATTTGCCATCTTGCTGCTGCCTAGTGAGAATCACACCATGCCACTTGTACTTGGTCTCCCTGTTACAGGAAGGATATTATAATGTAAGGATTGAGTTATAAGGAGAGGTTGGATATGCTGAGACCTTTTTCACTGGAGCATGGGATGTTGAGAGGTGATCTTATAGAGATTTATGAAATCATGACAGGTATAGATAAGATGAATGGCAGGTGTCTTTTCCCTAGGGTGGGGATTTCAAGACCAGGGTTCATATTTTTAAGGTGAGAGGAGAAAGGTTTAAAAAAGACATGAGGGGCAACCTTTTCACACAGAGGGTGGTTTGTGTGTGGAATGAACTTCCAGAGGAAGTGGTGGATACAGGTACGGTTACAATGTTTAAAACTCATCTGGATACGTTCATGAATAAAACATGTATGGAGGGATTTGGACCAAGCGTAGGCAGGTGGGACTAGTTTAGTTTAGGATTATGGTCAATATGGACTAGTTGGGCCGAAGGGTCGGTTTTCATGCTGTATGTGTCTATGACTCTATGATCATGTAAGATGATCTTAATGCTGAATTGTTGCCTACTTTTGCCGTGTAAGGTTCTGCTCTGTGGGTCTTTGAATGCTGAGGATGCCCAATTGTAAAGAGGTGTGCTCCAAACTAAGATGGGTCTCATGCACAGCTAATTAGCATTTTCCTGAGTACAAAGTCCAAGCAATTCACACTGCTGTGCAGTTGGATTAGTGGGACACATTTGAAAGACCAGGTTAAAGTCTTTCTTACGGTATTGCTATTGAGTGAAATTCATACACTGTAGCTTGTGACTTGTCGTAGTCATGTGACCTCTGGTGCAGTCATTTTCTGGATCACAGCATGAAGCCATTAAAGCAGAAGATGGAACATGAGTCAGGAGTGTGTGAGTTTTGATACCACCCTGCCATCCTACTGACTTACCCCACTCATAGTCATTCACTACCACCCTGAAAGGCAGCTTAAATGTCCCAAGGCAGAAAGAAAGTGGGTCTGGTTTGGTTTCCCTGATGCCCTGCACTAAGATGAAGGGACTCTGATATCAGGTATACTGTATATTTTGCAGGAGGCTTGAAGTGTAAGTTTCAGCCAGAAATATGAACAAAAAAGAAGGAGCCGGAGCAGAAATCAAATGGTGATTGCTGCTCGCATAGTCTTTTGTTACTATGGCTTTTACTCATTGGTTGTACTAAGCATCTTAAAATGTAAAATCTTGGCATGTCATTCTTTAAGCTATTAGCTGGAAGTTTAAATTGCTTCTTAAAATTATTGGTCTCTTGGGAATCATCACACATATAATCCTATTGTTGATTACATGTATCTGGAGGAGTTTACATGCCTGGCGAATTTTTTTGTGAGGATTATGACCATAGATAAATCAGATGTGTTTTAAATCTTGGAGTTCTCATTGTAAAATTTGTCAATTTTCCATATAATGCTAATAAATTAACTTCTGAGAGAAATTAACTCAGGTTTGACAGCATTGAATTTTGACTTTAATAGTATTGGCTCTGGTACTGAGAACTATTAGCGTTCAATTAAACATTTCCAATGGTCCAAAACTAATCCTAACTGAAAGCACTATTCAACAAGTTAGATATAAGAATGACATTTTGCTTGATAAATCTTTTTGTTTTATTTTAGTCAACAGCCAAATGCCACTATTTTGAAATCCAATTCAAATGTTCCAAGGCTACTTGCAGCACAATTTTTCAAAGTTATCTCAGCACAAAACAAGAGTGATTGGAGAGCCAGTGGTGTGATAAGCTTTTCCTTTGGCCCTCTCTCTGGATTGTTCACAACAGGATATATACTCAAATTAAGTCTTTTTTAGTTCTTTGCATGTTTTAAATTTTACTTTTAGACACAAAAAGAGCTTTCTGGCAGATTTAATTTGGAAGACCAGACCAATATTTATTTGTAAAATTTCCTCAAAAAGTAAATACAATGATATGACTCACTCCCTCAAACACACAAACAAAGACATTAGCTCTACAAATGAATCTTGAATGCCCTGAAGTTGTCAAGATGGTGGAGGCAGCTGCATAGGAAGTATTCGTGCTCCTGTCTCACATGACTCTGCCTCACATGATTGACCCCATTCTTCTTTTCCTGTTTTGTTTTCTTTATTTAACCTTTGAATCAAATTCATCTTTTCTTTCCTTCTGGAGCTGCAGTGCTGAGAGAGGTTGTGGGGAGCTGTCGAGCGGTGGGTCTGTTCCATGCCCCATTTCCATGGTGGCCGTGGCTTGAGCAACAGCTCCACTGTTGATGAACTGAGCTCCATTCTCTTCCTTTGGTATGGCAGCGGTGTCTGTAACAGTGGAGGAGTGGGTGTTAATTTGAATAGTCCGTCGGTTCTTGGAAGTTGAGAATGGGTCCTGATCCTTGAGAGTCGGACAGTCTCCTGGCTATCGACAGTGGTGAGGCAACTTTGGAAGATGCAACATTCTGTGTCTGGTCAGTGTTGGCAGGGGCTGAGTCAATGTATTTCTCATTGCTGTTGCAGCCTCAAGAACTGCTTTACTGGCTGTGGAGAAAGGCAACATCCAGTAAACACTTATGAAATCAAGAAGCTGTGGTTGTAACTTTGAGTACTTTATTTTATTTTTTCTAATTTATGTAATTAGATAGCACCGGATTAATTGTGGTGACTTATAAATATTTTACTGTATTTCATTCTGTATGTGTCCAAGACTCTATGATCGTGTAAGATGATCTTAATGATGAATTGTTGCCTACTTTTGCCGTGTACCTTACCATAGCCCCCATCACTCGGACCCCTATAAGGTTCTGCCCTGTGGGTCTTTGAATGCTGAGGATGCCCAGTTGTAAAGAGGTGTATTACATGTAGCAATAAATTTATATCCTGTATATTCACAGAATAAAAAGAAGCAAAACAAAATTGAATCTGTCCTTTCTAAATTAGAGCATTGCAAGCTCGCGTGTTTTCCTGAGGAGAAAGAATGACATCTTTGGGGTTATGGATAAAGTTGTGGTCATGTTTCTGTGGAGACAAAGCATTGCAGTTGAAGAAAAATAAGCCCCTTTCTGTCTCAGCTGACTGGTTACTTCAGGCATGGGTCCTTCCTTCTGGTTGGGTGGGGTGACCCTCTTGTTATGTGACCATGTGATGCACCCTGCTCATTTCCACACAAATGATTTGAAGGTTGAAGTGTTTGCCATATAATAATGGATTATTGGTATCCGTCCACACATTGTGAGTATACGGTTTTCCTGCTTCTCTCTTCAAGTTTCAAGCTTGCAGACATTGAGGGCTCTTGCACATATTGTGGAATCAACTAGCAACTGCTAATGACTGATGTTAAATACTTTAACCAATTCTGCATTCTCATCTGGCTGAAAATGGTGGTAGAGAATGAACCACCAGTGAGTCTTAATAAGAAGAGGCATTGTCTTCACAAAAGTAATTTGTTGCATGATAGCAATGTTCCTATTTTCCCCATCCAAGATTGTGTAGCATAGCCAGATTTGACGGAGCTAAATGCAGTCTCCAACATTAACACTTTCAGAGTTGTTCACTTATACAATACTCTAGACCACTGAACTTGAGTTTATGAAAATGTAAACTCATTAGTAGCAGGATCGATGCCCACATTCTCCACAGTGTTTTTGGGTGACACAGTGGTTAGCACTGTTGCCTCACAGCGCTAGAGACCCGGGTGAAATTCCCGACTCAGGCGACTGACTGTGTGGAGTTTGCACATTCTCCCCGTGTCTGCGTGGGTTTCCTCCGGGTGCTCTGGTTTTCTCCCACAGTCCAAAGATGTGCAGGTCAGGTGAATTGGCCATGCTAAATTGCCCCAGTGTTAGGTGAAGGTGTAAATGTGGGGAAATCGGTCTGGTTGGGTTGCCCTTCAGCAGGTCGGTGTGGACTTGTTGGCCAAAGGGCCTGTTTTCATGCTGTCAGTAATCTAATCTAAAAAAATAGTGGTTTTGTAAAATCTCTGTGCAAGAGAGGGCACCCCACAATTTGTTGTTTAGAGTTTGAGAATATTCTAGAGACCCTTGATGAATTTTTTCTGTACAGAAATCATAAAATGCATTGGACACTCTTGCTTTCATTGATCAGTCCATTGAGTATAGGAATTGAAACATCATGTTGTGGCTGTACAGGATGTTAGTGAGGCCACTTTTAGAGTGTACTGCGTATAATTCTAGTCCCCCTGTTATAGTAAAGGTTAAATTTGAAAAGATTCAGAAAAGATTTACAAGGATGTTGCCAAGATTGGAGAGTTTGAACTTTAGGGAGAGGTTGAATAGGCTAGGGCTTTTTTACTCGGAGCGTCAGAGGCTGAGGGGTAATCTTAAAATTAATGAGGGGCATGGATAGGGTGAATAGCCAAAGCCTTTGTCCCAAGGTAGAAAATTCCAAAACTATAGAGCATAGGTTCAAGGTGAGCAGAGAAAGATTTAAAAAGGATCTTGTGGAGCAACACTTACATGCAGAGGGTGGTGCATGTATGGAATGAGCTGCCAGAGGAAATGGTGGAATCTGGTATAATTACAACATTTAACATTCATCTGGATGGATATGTGAATAGGAAGGGTTTAAGGGCTATTAGCCAAATGCTGGCAAATGGGACTAGGTCAGTTTCGAATATCTGGTCAGCATGGATGAGTTGAACTAAAAGGTCTGTTTTCATGCTGTATTACTCTATGACTCTAAGGTCACCTGACCTTCAGCAGCCATATTTGCAGCACATTGCCCATTTGTTAATAGCAAAGTCAATTTTAATAAGTCCACATTAAATAAACTTTATATCATGAATGTTCAAAATAAGATACTTTTTCAGTGCATGATACAAAGATTGAATCTGTGACCTGAAGCAATCTGCATCCAAACTATATCAACTACAGCATTTCAGTATCTATCATTTTAAAAGTAGGCTTTTGAAATAGGCTTTGAGTATTGAAGTCTTGATTCTGTGTGGAGTCAAGATGGTTATCTGCTATCACTCGTGCCATTAAGGCTGTGTTTTGCACTGAACCAGCTGCTTAAATCATCATGGTCTTGGATTCCTAATATTACCCAACGTAAGAAATTAGTAGAAAACCACTTGTGTTATCATTCTTCTGAGAGAGTTTGCTATTTTTTCTGGACTCACAATGGAAAAAGAGGATATATCAGTAAAATCTCAGTAACCATGGACTCCAATGCAAGTCCTCACTCTGTTGAGGACATGAATTGCTGGCATGTTTCCATTGAGTGGCATTGACTCCTCATGAAGCTGCAGAGATAGTTGCCATTATGACCCTTCTACTGGTGGGATCAAAAGCCATGTTATTGGGGTCTTGAAATGGTTTGTGAACCTGTTTCTTTGGGGAGCAGCAGAGCATGGCCACCGAAGACATGAATAAGAATGGGAAATAAATTAATGCCCTTAAACCCAGCATCAGACTGCACCTAATTCACATTCAATTGGTAATCTAATTTGAAGAGTCACCAAAGAGATGAAAAATAATTTGTAGTGTGGGAAGATAATCTGAAATTGGACTGAATTGTGAAGGTGCATTTTATCTTGTATTTTGTCTTTGCTGTAGATAACCCAAGAGAGCTCAGTGTATAGTGAAGAGGGGTCTTTGCTTTACCATGTGACCTTTGCTATACCCAATCTGAATATTTTTGGTAAAGATCCTCAGATACCACCTAGCAAACCCACAGCTACTTCCATCAAGAAGGACAAGGGCAGCAGATACATGGGAACACTGCTAACTTCAAGTTCCTTTCCAAGCCATTCACTGTGCTGACTTGGAAATATATCACCATTCCTTCACTGTTGCTGGGCCAACATCCTGGAATTTTCTCTCTAAGGGCATTGTGGGTCAATCACCGCAGGTGAACTGCAGCGGTTCAAGAAGTGGAGGTGCTGGGATTGGACTGGAGTGGACAAAGTTAAAAATTGCACACACCAAGTTACAGTCCAACAGGTTTATTTGGAAGTCAAACTTTTGGATTGTTGCTCCTTCATCTGGTAGCTACCTGACAAAGGAGCAGCACTCCGAAAACTTGTACTTCGAAATAAACCAGTTGGACTATCACCTTGGTGTCGTGTGATTTTTAATGTGGTCCAAGAAGGCAGCTCATCATCAACTTCTTAAGAACAACAAGGGACAGGCAATAAATGCTGGCCTAGTCAGCAAGGCCCACATCTCACAGATGCATAAAACAGAACTTTAAAAAGTAATGGCATTCTGAAAAGAAAGTAGGCCAGGGTGTGACAGTTCGCAACACCTGGTTCACTCACTTTAATTTACAAAGCGTTCACGACTTGTTTCTTAACCAATTGGCTTGGAATACATTCAAAAGTGTGATGTAAGTTGCATTCATCAGTTCTCTAATTGTTCGGTTCCTTTTCCATTCCCTGATGATTTCTGGCAAGACCTGGCTCAGCTGCAGCTTCCCTTACAGCTGGATAGCACATTGACCTTCACCATGAAAGTTCACATGCAAACCACTGGAGTGAGGGTGAGACACTGGGGACCTGGCAGCAGGGGGCAGCATCATCAGTACAGGGACAGGAATCAAGTTCAAAAGTACTTCAGCGTTACCAACAAAGATGACAGAGTGAGACATTGGAAGGAACGGGTAATGTTGCGATGTCACAAACATGTAAAAACACTAGAGAGGGTGAAGAAAAGATTTATGAGAATTGTGCTGGGGATGAGGTGTTTCAGTTTTATATAGCTAGTTTGGGGAAGTTGAAGTTATTCCCGATAGAAAACAAAAAGTTGAGCAGAGATTTGAGAGAGAAGAATTCAAAACCATGAAGAACATGGACAGAGCAAATAGGGGCAGGCAATGGTCCCATCAGCAGAAAGGTCAAAGTCAAGAAGACGCCGATCTGAGAGAATAAAGAGAACCAAAGAAGATATTAGAAAAAGCTTGCTTTATACTGAGAATGGAATGCACTGCCTAGGAATATGATTGTGCAAACCAATCATGTCTTTCAAAAGGGAATTGGCTAATTATTTGAAGAGAAAATGTTGAAGGGACGTAGGAAAATGGTGGTGTTGGGGGAGGGGGGGTGGTGAGAGGTAGGTGTTGGGACAGGCTCAGTAGCTTCCTTGCAAAGAATGAGTCCAGATCTGATGGACTGAATGGCTTTCAATTCCACTGTAGCCATTCTATTATATGATCAGAGTTCTGTATTCCCAGCAGCCAGCATTTAGAAAGTAAATGATTTTACTTAATGAAAGTAAATGTATAGCAGGAAAGTTATAATATAAGGGTGAGGAAGGCTTGGTGTAATCATGTTGACACCATACCTGAAGTATTGTGTGAACAGTTTAAGTTTCTTCAACTAAGGAAATATATCCCTGTCTTGAATGTTCAGTACATTCATTCCTGAAATGAGAGGGTTTCTGTAAACGAAGAGATGGATCAGATTGTACCTATATTCTTTGGAGTTCAAAAGAATAACATGTATTCTCATTGAAAACTTAGAGGACGTGACAGAGTTGATGCTCGGAGAGTCCGGAATTGGTGCATTTAGGCTCAAGCTAAGAAGTCAATTATTTATAACTAAGAGGAGGGTAAAATGTCTTCATTCAAAGGGATGTGAATATTTGGAATCCACAGTCTCAGGGACCCATGGATAATCAGAAAAGGAGTATTTTCAAGAATGAAATCAAAAGAGTTTGGAGCACTAGGTGAATCAGAGAAGTTGATTTAATATAAATGTTCAGATATGATCTTATTGAGAAATGAAGCAGGTTTGGGAGTTGATATGACCTCCCCATTTATATTTTATATGTTGTGTTTATGTGAATGTTAGATTAAAAAAACCCTACACAGGGCAAGCAGTTTTTGCTTGTGGTTAATATTAAAAGGCCATACTATTTGTACCTTGTCCCACTCCTTTCCTGATTTACATATCATTCTTTTAATGAAAATCAGGGGTATACTAGTTGTTCTCCATAATTCAAAAGCTATTGTGAAAATCACGTTCTTGTCATACTGTTCTCAATTTAATCAGCAGTTGTCTAATTACAGCGAAGAGTAGCCACTTCCCTGTTCATTTTGAGGGTGGCCACTCCTGCTTCATCTTTAGGACACCAGCAACCATTTGGAATTCACTGGAGATGTTTCATGCGCACTGTGATAAACATTTTGATGATATATTAGTGTAGATAGGCCCATATATAAACATTCTGCAATCCACATGTGAGATGACTGGTTTATATACTGGTTCTGATCCAAGACAAGCAAACTGGTCTCCTTCACTGTAGCAGATAAATTTTTTATTGTTTGTGTTATTCAATGAGGCCTTAGAAGAAAGCTTCTCACCAATTGTACTTCATCCATCTTAAGCAAAGAGAAACATTAGATTGTTTTTTTTAGTCAGGATTTTTAATGACTTATTAACAGTAGCATTTAAGTCAAGTAAAGAAGAATTAGCAAGATTAAAAATATTCTAAATATTTTACCTAGGTATATTGACTTGCAAAGACATATAAACACATAAGTAAACAAGTCACATCACACACTGTTTAGTTACTTTCCTATAACTTATGTTGCAATTATAATCCTTGAATTTATCATCTACATTATAGTCTGTAATTATTGGTCACTTCTTTCTTTTCTAATTTTCCAGTTCTAAGCACTTATTTTCTACTTTGGTTATCCATTTTCTTGTTCAAAGTTTTCTGAGTTTCAACTCAGTGTAAAATTTTCCTCTGATGTGCAAAAGTTCCTCTGCATCTGGCATTAATATCCCTGAGGGTTAAATGAATGACTAAACAAACAGACCCTTTGGTCCAAGCTGTCCATGCTGACCAGATATCCCAAATAAATCAGTTTCATGATGATCATGTATAATTTGAATGTCCACCAGTCAGCTACCCCACGATTCCTGGCTGGAGGTGACCAGCTAGAGAGAATGAAGATCAGGCTTAAAGGAGATTGTTAGCTGGCATTGTCTTAAACCTGCTGGAATCAACATATGACCAGAAGAGGCATTGCTGTGAAAGGACTCATATCTGGGTTTGGGCACCAAATAAGACCTGATTTTGCCTTGCAACCCAGAAAAAAAGACTCTCGTGCTCTTCTGGTCTCATGAAAGAAACTTCTCATTGACTTTACAGCTTCCTGAGGCCTCCCCTGATGGGATGCACTCTGCTCAATGGCAGCCATTTTTTTCCTGACTATGTCAAATAGTCAATGCATTGAAGTATAGGAGTTGGGAGGTCATGTTGTGACTGTACAGGACGTTGGTTAGGCCGCTAGTGGAATATTTCATGCATCTGGTCTCCCTGTCGAAGGAAGAATGTTGCAGAACTTGAAAGGGTCCAGAAAAGATTTACAAGGATGTTGCCAGGGTAGGAGGATTTGACCTATAGGAACAGTCTGAACAGGCTGGGGCTATTTTCCCTGGATAGAGGTTTATAGAGTCATGAGGGGCATGGATAGGGTAAACAGGCAAGGTCTTTTTCCCAGGCGAAAGTGAGGACTACAGATGCTGGAGATCGATGTCATAAAGTGTAGTGCTGGAAAAGCACAGCAAGTCAGGCAGCATCCGAGGACCAGAAAAATCAACATTTTGAGCATAAGCTCTTCTCTGTGTCTTTGCCCCAGGGTGGGGTAGTCCAAAACTAGAGGGCACAGGTTTAAGGTTAGAGGGGAAAGATTTAAAAGGGACCCAAGGGACAATGTTTTCATGCAGACGGTGGTGCGTGTCTGGAATAAGCTGCGAGAGGAAGTGATGGAGGCTGATACAATTCCAACATTTAAAAGGCATTTGGATGGGTATATGAATCGAAAGGGTTTAGAGGGATATGGGTCAAATGCAGGCAAGTGGGACTAGATTTATTTGGGATGTCTAGTCGGCACGGACAGGTTAGACCAAAGGGTTTGTTTCTGTGCTGTAGCTACATCATATCCAGCCGGCATCTCTCTGACTGTATGACCTGGGCTTGCATTTTGCAGGGAGGTTCCTGTCAGTGCCCCAAGGAAGCTTCATTCACCACATTCACTCACAACAAAAACAGCACTGTTACATTTCAGTTCTTTGGGAAACAATTGTGAGGTGGAATTGTTCCATTTTAACTGGCCTCCCTGCACCCTTCCTTTATGGGAAGGAAGTCCTGCTGTAAATTGTAAAGTGTGGCAGGTAGGGGAGGAATAAAAAGATCCAACAGAAAAAGGGTGCAGAGAATCCTGACCAGGCTGGACAGTTGTTCAGATCGTTTGCAAAACTGTTAAAATTCCTGACTTAGGTGAGATTTTCTCTCACTGGTGGTAACATTGAGGTAGGAAGGGTATTTATTTTAGTGGGTAAGTGGTATACCTGAACCTCAGTGCTTTCCCACCTCTGCCAGAATTAATTCTGGGCAGGAAGGCCACTGATTGACCTTCCTGACCCACTTCCTGACCCACTGCCATTTGATCAATTAAATGGCCATTATGGAGGTCTCATCTCATCACTGCTGGGGTTACCATGCATCATAGCTACAGGCCTGTCGGCCATTGTGCTTGACAGGCAAAACCTGTCACTCTGGGAGAGTAATCCCTCAATTAGTACCTGACTAAGAGACTGGATGTGAGAAAGGGATGGTGAAGTGATGAGAGCTGCCCTCACGTCCTTGCTCCTCAGCCTCCAGCTCCCTCTCCTCATGTGTCCCTCTCCACATGTGTCATTTTCCTTGATCCTGGGACTTCAGAAGGTACTGTCCCTTCAGTATCGATGGCCCTCTTTTGTGGCACCTTTGCCCTGGAAGAGTAACCAGTTTATTTTCATCAGCAGCTCTTGCTGGGCAGGGCATATGCCCCAGAGTACTGGTTCCAGGGGAAGGCCCACTCACCGTGACTTGGTGCAGACTTTCTATAAAAGAGGTAGCCCCGGGGTCCTTGCCAGCTTTCCAACTTGCAACCGAAACTACCGAAACCACAGGAAGGTTCCGCCTTTGAATATACTTGTTAGATCAAAAGAAGCATCAAATGGTTCAGCTTTTACTTAAGTACGGTTGCCACATATCAAGCTGAATGCATGAGCTGGATTAGCTTAACCACATTAACAATGGCCTTGTGAGATTGGATCATGTGACATCTAACGTTATGCCATTTTTATGTTTTTTGTTATTCACTCCTGGGATCTGAACATCACTGGCTAGGTCAACATTCATTGCCCATATCTGGAGAAGTTGGTGATGAGCTACCTTCTTGAACTATTGGGATCCTTTGGGTGTGGGACACATGTGGTGTGGTTGGGAAGGGAGTTTTGTTTTATTCTCTCATGAGACATGGGTGTTGCTTGCATTTATTGTCCATTCCTAGTTGCCCCTGAGAAGGTGGTGGTGAACTGCCTTCTTGAACTGTAAGTAATTTCAGGATTTTGGCCCAGTGATGATGAAGGAACATTAATTTACTTCCAAGTCAGGTTGGTGCTTAACTTGGAAATTAGCTTGCAGGTGGTGGTATATCCATGTATTTATTGATCTTGTAACCTCTACCACCTGGAAGGATAAGTTTGGATGGTGCTGTCAAAGGAGGTTTGGCAAGTTGCTATCCTGTACTTTGTAGAGAGAACATAATTCTGACACTATGTATCAGTGGAGAAGTAGGCGAAAGTTGAAGTTAGTGCTAATCAAGCAATTTCTGTGCCCTAGATGGTAACCATTTTGAGTTAGCTTCTTGTTGGAGCTGCATTCATGTCGTCCATTAAAGTACATTCTCTGGCCTTGTCACACTCTGAGCTTATTCCAATTGGTCGTTCAAAATGGAGGAGCAGTGATTTACCCACAATGGGTGGGTGGGATATGTCATGGTTTTTGGAATCAATGTTGAGGACTCCCAAAGAAACTACCTCCAAGCTTATACTACTGCTTCAATCTTATGTGGGTCTGTTACAGGGCATATCCAAGGATGGTGATGATGTTGTCTTGAACATTTTAAGGTCTGATTTTGTAAGTATGGCTAAGTCAGACTGTTGCTTGATGAGTCTATATGATGACTCTTCTGAATTTAACTCAAACCTCTAGCTGTTGGTAAGGAGATTTGAGGTTGTAAAAATGGAGTTTGCTGATGCCATTTCTAGTGCTTCAGCCAATATTCACCCATACAGTTTCATTCCCTCTTTAAGACTTGGTTTTGGTTTGATACAATTGAGTGACTTGTTCAATTTCACAAAGCAATTCTGGAATTGGAGTCACATGTAGGCCAGACCAGGTTAGGATAATAGATTTCCTTTTCTAAACAAAAACCCTAAATTAACCAAAAAGATTCTTTTCTTTATAATACTGACAATAGTTACTTACAGAAGAGCATTTAATTCAACATTCACCATCTTATCATGAGTGTCCCTAGAACCTTAATCAGGGGTTCTGCATTATTAACCTAAGGAGGTTACTACACCACAGTCTCCCTTAATGTTCTTGCACTATCTATACAACTCTGGTTTAGACTCTTATTGTTTGTGAAGGTAATAGCTGTGAACCAGGGGCTTCAGTCAGTGCTAGCCTGCATATGGGCTTTGAGGTCACCAATACAGACTGACCTGAGTCAACTATATAGACTGCACACCGAGCAAACTATTCCTTGGGCTAAGAGTCAATAAATAAAGTTTTCACAGGTGGATGGGAATTACTGAAACTGAAGAGGCTATTTGCCCTCCCAGTGCTGTTTCTCTTTGACCCCACTATTTCCTCTAAGTACTTTTATCTTTCTCTTTTGCAAGTATTTATTCCATGCATTATTAAAATTATGTTCTCATTCCTGCCTTTACAGTCACTTGTAGAAACAAACTGTGTGATATAAAAGCCCAAAGTATAAAACCTTAACTATTCCAGTGCGAATCTTTGATCTTCATCCCCTAATTCCTTACTGTCTTTCACTGTGTGTACACATCAAAGCCCCCAGCTTTCACTCACTTTTTCTTATTTACTTGTGGGATATAGGTATCACTGGCTGGCCAGTATTTATTGCCCATCTCTAGTTGCCCTTGAGAGGGTGGTGGTGGTCTGCTGCCTTCTTGAACCACTGCAGTCCACCTGCTGTGGGCTGACCGTTATGGAGGGAGTTCCAGGATTTTGAGCCAGCAACAATGAAGAAACAGAGATATATTTCCAAGTCAGGATGGTGAGCGGCTTGGAGGTGAACTTGAAGGTGTAGGTGTTCCCATGTATCTGCTGCTCTTGACCTTCCAGATGGAAGTGGTCGTGGGTTTGGAAGATGCTGTCTGAGGATCTTGGGTGAATTTCTGCAGTGCATCCTGTAGATAGTACACACTGCTGCTACTGAACACTGGTGATGGAGGGAATGCATACTTGTGGATGTGGTGCCAATCATGTAGGCTGCGTTTTCCTGGATGATGTCAAGCTTCTTGAGTTTTGTTAGAGTTACATCCATCCAGGCAATTGGAGAGTCAGGAGGTGAGTTACTCCTTGCAGTATTCCTAATCTCTAACCTGCTCTGGTAGCCACTGAGTTTATGTGGCCAATCAAGTTGAGTCTCTGTTCACTGGTAACCGTGAGGATGTCGATAGTGGGGGATTTAATGATGATGACACCAGTGAATGTCAAGTGGCAATGTGAGATGGTCTCCTATTCGCAATGGTCATAGCCAAGCACTTGTATGGCATGAATATTACTTGTCACTTGTCATGCCAAGCCTAGGTATTTTCCAGATCTTGTTACATTTGAACATGGACTGCTTTAGTATCTGTGGAGTTACGAATGATGCTGAATGTTGTGCAATCATCGGTAAACATCCCACTTCTAACCTTATGATGGAGGGAAGATCATGCAAGGACACTACTCCGAGAAACTCCTGCAGAGATGTCCTGGAACAGAGGTCACAGACCTCCAACAAGAATAACCATCTTCCTATGTGTCAGGTATGACTCCAATCAGTGGAGAGTTTGTCCCCAATACCCATTAATTCCAGTTTTTCCAGGGCTCCTTGATAACAATCACAGCCGTAATGTCAAGAGTTGTATCTCTCCCCTCAACTCTGGAATTTTGCTCTTTTGTCCATGTTCGAACCAAGACTGAAATGAGATCAGGAACTGAGTGGCTCTGGCAAACCCAAACGGGGTGTTACTGAACAGGTTATTGCTGAGCAAGTGCTGCTTGACAGCACAGTTGATGACACTTTCCAACACTTTACTGATGATTGACAGTAGATTGATGAGGCAATAATTGGCCGAGTTGGATTTGTCCTGCTTTGTGCACAGGACATAGCTGGGCAATTTTCCACATTATCAAGTATATGCCAGTATTGTAACTGTACAGGTAGAGCTTGGTTAAGGGAGTGGCAAGTTCTGGAGCACAAGTCTTCGGCGAATGCTGGAATGTTGTCAGGGCTCATAGTCTTTGTGTTACCCAGTGCCTCCAATCATTTCTTAACATTATGTGCAGTGAATTGAATTGGCTGGAGATTGGTATCTGTGATGCTGGGGACCACTAGAGGAGGCCAAGATGGATCATCCAGTCGGTACTTCTGACTTAAGTTTGCTGCAAATGCTTTACTGATGTTCTGGGCTCCCCCATCATTACAGGATGGGGATAATTGTGGAGCCTCCTCCACCTATGAGTTGTTTAATTGCCCACCACTATTCACAAATGGATATGGCAGGCCTGCGGAGCGTAGATCTGATTGGTTGGTTGTGGGATCGCTTTGCTCTGCCTATCACTTGCTGCTTATGCTGTTTGGCATGCAAGTAGTCCTGTTTGTTAGCCTCACCAGGTTGATGCATCATCCTCAGGTACGACTACTGTTCCTGGCATGCTCTCCTGTACTCTTCATTGAACCACAGTTGATCCCCTGGCTTGATGATAATGGTTGAGTGGGGGTTATGCCAGGCCATGAGGTTACAGATTGTGCTTGAGTACAATTCTGCTGGTGTTGATGGCCCACAGCACCTCATGGATGCCTAGTTTTGAGCTGCTAGATCTGTTTGTAGTCTGAGCCATTTCTCACAAAGATAGTGCCACACAACATGATGGAGGTTATTCTCAATGTGAAGGTGGGACTTCATCTCCACAAGGAGTGTGCGTTGGTCACTCTTACTGATACTGTCATGGACAGATGTATCTATGGTTGGCAGATTGGAGGGGTGGGTGGAATCAAATATAATTTTTTCCCTTTTATTGGTTTCCTCACCCCCTGCCACAGATCCAGTGGAGCAGCTGCATCCTTTTCAGGCCCGACTAGCTTGATCAGTAATACTGTTGCCAAGCCACGCTTGTGGTAAATATTGAAGTCCCCCACCCAGAGTATATTCTGTGCCCTTGCCATCCTCAAAGTTTTTGCCAAGTATTGTTAACATGGAAGAGTGTGGATTCATCTGCTCAGGGAAGACTGGTAATCAGACCATGCAGTCTGCAGTCGATGTTGAGGATTCCCATGGCAACTCCACCCGACTGTATACGACTATGCCACCACCTGTGTTGTGTCGATGGGACAGGACATATCCAGGGATAGTGATGTCTCGGACATTGTCTGTAAGGCATCAATCCATGAGTATGACTATAACATACTACTATGATAGTATGCTTGATTAGTCTGTGAGACAGCTCTCCCAATTTGGGTACTAGCCCCCAGATGTTAGTAAGAAGGACTTTGCAGAGCCGACAGGGCTGTTTCTGCTGTTGTCTTTTCCAATGCCTAGGTCAATGCCAGGTGATCGATCCAGATTTATTTCTTTAAAACTTTGTAGCGATTGGCCCAACTGAATGGCTTGCTTGGCCATTTCAGAGGGCAATGACTGTGGGTCTGGAGTCACACATAGCTAGACCAAGTGAGGATGGCAGATTCTTCCCTAAAGGACATAAGTAAACCAGACTGGTTTTCTGACAATCAGCAATGGTTTCATGGCCATTAGTAGATACTTAATTCCAGATTTCTTGTTTTAACTGAATTCAGCTTCCATCATCTGCCATGGTGGGATTTGAACGCAGGTTCCTCAGATACACATTGAGCTTCTGGCAATAATACCACGAGGCCATCGCCTCCCTCAAGGGTTACTGGCTGCTCTTCTTTAAGCATCACTCTCACTCTCCACAATGCTGCTTTATTTGAGTCTGTGAAAAAAGTGGTTTCCCATGTGCATCCCATTCCGCAGTCTTCTCTATCCATCCTGTCCAAACCCTACTCTGTTAACCCTTTGGTTTTCCACTCACCCCTGTGATTAGGAAAGGCTTGTTTAAATCTAATATTTTCTTTGAGCTCATTTCCTAACAACTACCTTTCTGTGGCGACTGTTTCCTTTTTCCCCATTCACCATATTTTCTAATCTCATTCCTTCTCTCCCCAACTGCCACATGTAACAAACCCAAAAGCCATTCTCTTTCAACAAAATCTTCACTCTCCTCTCCCTTAAATTCTGAGCCCTATTCCCCAATCTTTGCACACTACATTTTTCATCTTCCCAACTCTAATCTTTCTCTCTGCCTTCACCTCATTTTGCCCTCCCCCTTCTGCTTTTGGGTATTCTCCCTGTGCAACCTCCATTCTCCATTTCTTTCTGAATCACATTGCACATTCTCCCTCAACTCCATTCTGTCTAATTCTTTGAATCTCAATTCTCTCTCTGTCTCACTTTGAAGCCCGTTCTCTGTGTCATTTTAAACCCCCATCAGCCCCCTTTTACCTTACCTTTGTTGCACTTTGCTTCCTGAAGCTCCCTCTCTCTGAATCCAGTTCTTCCCCACCCCTTGAAACCTTTTCTCCCTCTTTCTCTGAAATCCTATCTTCCCTCATTTTCTCAATCATTTTCTCTCCTTTATTGAACCCATTATGTCGCCCTCAATAAAACCTATCTTTACCCTACCCCTAATTTCACATCCTTCCTTCCCTATGTCCCGATTCTCTCTTCAACTCTCTGATCTCCTTTCATCTGTCTTCCCTGATCCCATTCTCCCTTCTTCTCTCCTTCAACCTCCTTCATGTCTGTTCCTTAACCTACTGTCTTCATTCTCTATGAATGCACTCCCTTTTCCTAGCCCTCTTTCTCCAGTCCCATTCTCTCACTAATAATTCTGCAACCCATTGCTCATTCACAGCACTCAGAAAAAAGTCTTCTGGGCTGTACAGAGACGTGTTGGGGAGCTCCACACTATATTTTGGGAGGCTCCCAACAGTTAATGAAGGTTTTGCCAACCCTGTCATTAAGCAGAATAAAAGTCCCTTTATTTTGCACTGGCATTGCAGAATGCACCAAGATTCTAAGAATATGGGTGGCGGATTGTGTTTGAAGAGGATCACAGTTGCTTAGGTTTTCTGTCACTAACTTTACCCCAAACCGTTCAGCAATTATAAAGGTTCAGCATTCCTGTCACAACTAAAAATACCAATTTCATCTTTATCTTCAGTTATTTTTTTGTCTGTTGATGGAATTATTTTTACAATGAGAAGTTTCAAAAATCAAAGAAATTGTTGATGAGGTTGAAGGAAGAAAATTCCTGTGTAGAAACAAAAATGAACAATCTTTAGCACTGAATTAAAAAAAAAGTGTTTCTTCCAGAAGACTCAATTATATTTTTAGAGTTTTATGGACTCACTTCTCTTGGATTTTTGAACTTTTGCTGGCAATGCAATCATGCAGATGAATAAGATTCGAAGTTTGGTCAGTGGTACTTTGCCAACTATACTGTTCCTGACAAAGGGAGAGATTGGTGCCCTTCAATTGCCCTCATCCCTTGGACCAGGGTTGTGGTTGGCAATAAACTATTCAATATGGATTGTTGCTTTTAATTTCTCTCTTGAGTCTTGCAGGAAAGAGGAGGTCCATCGAGTGAGGACACAATCATTCTTAATTCTGATGCCTCCCACCCATTTCCATTAAGACTGAAAATCAAAATGAAGTAATTTGCATTTTAAAGTACCATTCACTAGCTCAGTAGAGCCCAATGGTCTTCAGAGGCAGTTAGTGACTCTTGAAATGTATATCTTAGCATCTTTTTCTTTAACTTCTTTTATGGCTTATGGATGTCACTGTTTAGGCCAACCTTTATAACCTATCCATTGAGAAGGTGATAGTTAGCCACCTTCCTGAACTTCTGCAGTCCTTTGGAGTGTTGGTACACCACAGTGCAGGGAAGTGAGGTCCAGAATTTTGATAGTGAACAAATGACACGATAGTTCCAAGTCAGGGTGGTGTGTGTCCTGGAGGAGAATATGCAGGTGAAGGTGTTCCCATTCATTTGCTATCCTTGACCTTTCAGCTGTTACAGATCGTGGGTTTAAAAGGTACTGTTGAAGGAACAAGGGGAGTTGCTGAAGTGTATGTTGTTCATGGTGCTGTGCTGCCACTGTGCCTCTGTGGTGAATGGAGTAAATGTTGAAGATCATGAAGGGTGGGATAATTTTGGAAGGGATTGCTCTGCTCTGGATGGTTTTGTACTTGTTGAATGCTGTTGGAGCTGCACCATAGAGGCAAGTGTGGAGTATTCCAACAGACTACAGACTTCTCTTTAGATGGAGGACAAGATATCAATTGAATTGCTCATCCCTGAATTCTTCACTTTTGACCTGCTCTTGTAGCTACAGTATTTGTGGTGCTGGTTCAGTTCAGTTTTTGCTCAATAGTAAGATATTGATACTGGAGAGAATTCAATGATGGTAATGCCATTGGCTGTCAGAGTGAAATGCGTTCTGTCATATTTTAGATGGTCATTGCTTCAAGTGGTATAAATATTTATTGCCACTTAACAACACAAGCCTGGATGTTAACCAGGCCATGCTGCATTTGGACATGGACTGCTTTGAAGTAATAAAGAGAACTGCTGCCCAGTCTGACACATGAAGAATGGTCACCAGGAGATGTTGCCAGAACTCATTTGGCGTCCATGGACGTGAGCTCCCACAAAGACTCAGTATCCTCAGGTTTGGAGAGGAAATGCTTGGAGCGCACAATAAAATCATTAAAAAGCAATGGTTTCTACTCTTTCACAGTCCCTTTCATCACTTCAAATCAGACCATATGTGAGGTATGTTAATATGGAAACTACCATGGAATACATGTCACAATATTTGACTAACATTTGGCTGCCATTGCAGACATTGGCCTGTTTAGATTTTAAATATTATTTTTATGACAAGATCCATGGTACTTAAAATACACAGCCAAGTTGTAAATCAGGGAGAACAGGATCATAACAGGTTATAATATTCTTTGGCAGGCTGTGATAGAGAGGCAAACATCTTTTCTGCTGGAGGCAAAACACGATCCCATTCCTACATTAAGATTGTACAACTGTAAAACAAACGCAGTATATTTCTACAATAATTTTCTTGCCTTCCTTCTGAAGGTATAGACTCATGCTGGGGTCCTTTTGATCGTCACCTCTGAGGTTATTTCTCATGTGTGAATATTGCAGACTTTGAAAGCATTGGAGATCAACCAAATGGAAGAACTGAGCTTGTTTTTTCCAATGCATTGTCTAAAGATTTTGAAAAACATAAGAATTGAAAACAGGAGCAGGAGGAGGTCATTCAGCCCTTTGAGCCTGCTCCAACATTCAATATGATAATAACAGATCATCCAACTCAGTACCTTATTCTTGCATTCTCCTCATATTCACTGATCATTTTAACCTGAAGAACTGTATCCTGAGAACATTTTGCCCTCAACCACTTTCTATGGCAGAGAACTTCTATCTTTCTAGGTAAAGAAATTTCTCCTCATTTCACTCTTAAATGGTCAACCTATATCCTTACACTGAGACCCCTGTTTCTAGATTCCCTGGTCATCAGGAGTATCCTTCCTGCCTAGACTGTTAGATTTTCACAGGTCTGTATAATGTATCCCCCATTCTTCTTAAATCAAGCAAATGTAGTCCCAACCGATCCAATCTGTCTTTATTCATCAGTCCTGCCAATTCAAAAGGCTACTGAGATCAGTTAACTCAGCATAGATCGGGGTTAGAACTAGAACCTGTTTTGGTCTGCACAATGTAACTCTGATAGCTGCAGCCCAATTGACAGATGTGTTCAACTTTTATTCCCCAATGTCCTGAGTATAAAAAGGATGACATTCCAGGCCAGTTGCGAAGGGTATTATACTCACAGTTGTGCTGTCTTCTGGATGAAATTTTAAATGGAAGTTCCTATCTTCCTTCCTTCTTGGGTATATGTAAATAATTGCCTGGGAAGATTTTGAAGAATAGATAATGATAGCTGGGAAAATTTAGATTTGTATGACTCATGTGCCTTGTTTGTGGAATCATCACAAGTTAAAACAGCTTTCAGTTCAGATGACAGATGCGTTATCTAGCAGGGCTAAGGCGAGAGTACTTTGCTGAAGGCTATTCATACACCTCTTGAGCATCTGGAGACATTAGCCTGGTCATTGTTTTAATCATTAAATGAGCTGCAGAGTTATGTTGTCTCTATAACCACCGTAATAGAATGGTTTGGAGAGAATGAGATTAAATAAACATTTCTTGAAAATATTAAGGAAAAATACCACATTAGTTTTACATTTGAACCCAAAATTCCATCTTTAAATATTATTACAAGGGTGGGATCCAGCTTTGTCCCCAGTAACAAAACAAGAACTTCTACGTTGATATATTTGATGTGGGAAGTTTGGTTTATGTGCCCCATTTAGATTACAGTTTTGGAAATCACTGCATCTTTCAATATGCTGTGATCTCGTGGTAATAGACATAATAGATAGAGAGATGAAAGGTAATGTATGTATAAGAATTTTGAATGCATCCCCGCATGTTGTCATTATACTGGACTAAGGAGTATGAAGTACCTGATTTCTCTATGAATTGTGGACTCAGTAAAGAGTTGTACAGTTATGTTGGAGTTCCAATTTAGCTGAGTGCTAATGTTTGCTTGTGGATCACAAATTCTTTAAATACTTGATTCTATGGTTCCGGCGATTGACATCTCTGAACATTGGTGTTGAAAGGAATGAAATGAGTTGGAACAAGAAAGCAGTCGCAAGGGTAGCACAGTAGCTATGTTACTGGAACTGTAATCCTAGACTAACGATCTGGTGACAAATTCCACCATGACAGCTGAGAAATTCAGTGAATTAAATAAATCTGGAAATTCAGTTTACTAATGGTTACAAGTGCAGCTGTTGGATTGTCAAAAACAGTCCCCTTTAGAGAAGGAAACTTGCTATCTTCATCCCAGTCATGATTCCAGGCCCACACAGCAATCTTGTTGACCCTTAACTGCCCTCTGAAATGTACTCTGTTGTATCAGACCACTAGAACTAAGAAAAACATGACCTTTGGCATCAGTTTCAGACACAGCAGAGGCCAACCAAGCCAAGTGGAACCTGAAAACTAATCTCCACCAATTCATGGGAGCATCTGTTAAAAGTAGGAGCGCTGACCCACAGAAAAGCCAGGCAGCAACTTTGCATAGTCATGGTCACATAATCAGCCAATCACTAGCATCATCCTAGTCCTTTTCCACTAAACCGAGGTGGGACCGTAATAATATACAAGTCGAGAGCAAGTGACCCCATGAGTTCACAACATTGGCTTCAATGAAGACTCTTAATTTCAATTGAAATGGATAAGGATTACAACATATCACCCTCCTTCAACTGACTAATCTTTACTCCATCAAATCAGGGGAAATCTTTAGGCTGGCATGCCTATGAGAAAGAAAAATGGCTGCGGTTTGTTGGAGGCCAATTATCTCAGCTTGAGGACCATGTTGAAAGAGGTTCCTCAGGGGACTATCACCGGACCAACCATCTTCAGCTACTCCTTCAATTATATTAATTTCAGAAATGCGGGTGTTCACTGAGTACATACTATTCAGCACCATTTGCAAATCCTCAGATAGAGACGCAGTGCTGGCCAGAATGCAGCAAAAGCTGAATAACATTTTGAATTAGGCTGATAATGTGAAAAGTAACATTTATGACAAGCATTGATCATCTTCAAAAGACATAGTTTATTGTTAGCTCACATTTTATTATTGTTTGTCTTTATTGATGTATAATTATTATTATGAAATCCTTTACCTCAACAGCCCCTGGATCATCTTCAATGAGAAATTTAACAGGACTAGCTAGATAAATAACTGTGGCCACATGATAAAGCCAGATGTTGAGTGCTCTAATCACTGCATCAATACTCCTACCACAAACAGCAAGTCTGCAGTGTGTCCGTAGTGAGCTGCCAGTTCTTAATGGCAGCCTTTTGCTCTTAAATGAAAGATATAGCACAAGATGAAAAGCTGCTCAAAATTGATTTTTGGAAATGTGCAAGGAAGAATGATCCTAACATTTCTGGGAGTTTGGGATATTGTTAACCAGGTGAAGTCCAGGAAGAGTATCATGTTTTGCTGTGTGGGATAGGAGACCTTCATCAATCTATAAAGGGAATGGAAGAACCTGGTTAGTGAGATGAATGTCCAAAGTTTAGCTTGAGTGATGCAAGAGGATTAATCATAGAGTCATCCAGCACGGAAACAGACCCTTCGGTCCAACCGGTCCATGCTGAATATAATCCCAAACTAAACTAGTCCCACCTGCCTGCTACTGCCCCATATCCCTCCAAACCTTTCCTATTCATGTATCTATCCAAATGTCTTTCAAACGTTGTAATTGTGCCCACATCCACTACTTCCTCCAGAAGTTTATTCCACACACAAATCACCCTCTGTATAAAAATATCCACCCCTCATGTCTTTTTTAAATCTCTCTCCTTTCACCTTAAAAATATGTCCCCTAGTCTTGAACTCCCCAATCCTTGGGAAAAGACACCTGCCATTACCCTATCTATATTCCTCATGATTTTATAAATTTCTATAAGGGCACCTCTCAACATTCTCCACTCCAGTGAAAAAAGTCACAGCCTTTTTTTGTAACTCTAAACTTCCATACCCAGCAACTTCCTGGTAAATCACTTCTGAACACCCTCCAGCTGAACATTATCCTTCCTGTAACAGGGCGAGCAGAACTGGTTACAGTATTCCAGAAGAGGCCTCACCAATGAACCGTACAGCCTCAATATGACTTCCATACTCAAAGGACCGAGCAATGAAAACAAGCGTGTCAAACTCCTTTTTAACACCCTGTCTATATATGATGTAAACTTCAAGGAATTATGTACCAGAACCCCAGGTGCTTCTGCTCCATAACAATACCCACGGATGGCCAAGACAGTGAAAGCATTCTCAAAGGACATCTTCCCATTGCCTCACCAATGTTCAGTATAACACAACTCTCACTCTCACTTGGGACACATCCTTACACCTGTATATATGTGGCCCAACATTTCAACTCTCCCTCCCACTCTGCCGAGGACATGGAGGTCCTGGGCCTCCTTCACCGCCGCTCCCTCACCACCAGATGCCTGGAGGAAGAACGCCTCATCTTCCGCCTCGGAACACTTCAACCCCAGGGCATCAATGTGGACTTCAACAGTTCCTCATTTCCCCTTCCCCCACCTCACCCCAGTTCCAAACTTCCAACTCAGCACTGTCCCCCTGACTTGTCCTACCTGCCTATCTTCTTTTCCAGCTGTCCACTCCTCCTTGACCTATCACCTTCATCCCCTCCCCCAGTCACCCATTGTACTCTATGCTACTTTCTCCCCACCCCCCCACCCCCTCCTCAAGCATATCTCTCCACACTTCTGGCTCACTGCCTTTATTCCTGATGAAGGGCTTTTGCCCGAAACGTCGATTTTACTGCTCCTCGGATGCTGCCTGAACTGCTGTGCTCATCCAGCACCACTAATCCAGAATCTGGTTTCCAGCATCTGCAGTCATTGTTTTTACCTACACATCTGATCATGTCAGCCTCTCACCCACCACTAACTGTGTTCACATATCTCCTGCTGTTTTGCTGTGGAAGGCTCATAACCAATGACAAAATTACACAGGCAACAATATTCTGCCTTCTCTTGTGGGACAAAGTGACCAGCGACACTAGTGAGACACAGCGACCTGGGGAGGTAGGGGGAGGGCTGGCAAGGTTCCATCCTTGATATTCCTTGAGGAGGGTGCCAACAACAATTGAACCTGTTTCATCTGGTACTGTCAGGGCTATCCAGAATTATCGTAACTTACTGATTCATCAATGCTCTTCTCACCTATATCCTGAGATGTGGCAGGAAGTGAAAGCTGCGGATACTGTGATAATGGAGCTCCAGAGCTGAAAATGTGTTGCTGGTTAAAGCACAGCAGGTCAGGCAGCATCCAAGGAACAGGAAATTCGACGTTTCGGGCATAAGCCCTTCATCAGGAATGGAGCTCCAGGCTTCCCACTGTATGAAATATGAGGACAAGCAGCTTCACTTGCAAAACAGGAACAAAGGGACTGGACAAGGGCAAATATCTTTCAGGCTGCAAGGTCTCCTGGATTTCTTCTCTTTTGAGGTGACCTCTGGACTACTGGAGTTAATAACACCTTTGGAATGTTAAAAATCATACAACATCAGGTTATAGTCCAAAAGGTTGGATCTGTCCCAAACTAGTGTTGTGCGATTGTCCACTCTAATCCTACACCAGCATCTCCACATCATGATCTTCAGCATGGTGAAAGGTGTACCAAGCCATTACATATCAGGAGACCCAGTTGTGCTGAAGTGATGGCTCATTGATTGTTCCAAACTACTGTTAATTGCTCCTTGGCTCTTGGTGAAGGCCTGCTCAGTTTATATGGTGGGATGGTGGAAGGGAACCATTTCTAAAGGAGGTCAACTCTTATCTTCAAGCAACCAGTTTTGGTCTCTGCCAGGAGGTCCTAAAACCTGACTTTTGCAATGATGTGCTGGGATCTTTCATCATTAAGGATGGCAATATTTGTGGAGCCTCATCCTCTAAAGAGTTTAATGGTCCACCAGCATTCAGGATTGGATTTGGCAAGACTGCAGAGCTTAGATCTTATCTGTTGGTTGTCGGATCACTTAGCTCTGTCGATCACTTGGTGTTTATGCTGTTTGGCATGCGAGTAGTCTGTTTTATAGATTTACTATGCTGAAGCCTCATTTTTAGATACATCTAGTGCTGCTCCTGGCATGCCCTCCTGCCCTCATCATTGATCTAGGGTTGATCCTCTAGATTGATAGTAATAGTTAACTTGGGATATGCCAGGCCTTGAGGTTGCGAGTTGTCCAGGAGTTCAATTCTGCTCTTGTTGTAGATGACACAAAGATAGGTGGAGAGACAGATCATGCAAAGGAAATGGGAAAATTGTAGAAGGACTTGGATTGGCTAGGAGAGTGGGCAAAGTGGCAGAAGGGACACAATGTGGGAAAGTGTGAGGTATGCAGTTTGCTAGGAAGGTTAGAGGGGTAGCCTATTTTCTAAATGGGAAAAGCTTCAGATATCTGAAGGATAAAGGAACTTGGAGTCCTTGCTCAGGACTCTCTTAAAGTTAACATGCAGGCTCAGTTGGTAGCTAGGATAGAAAATGCAATGTCAGCATTAATTTCGAGCGGGCAAGAATATAAGAGCAGAGATGTATTTATGAGGCTGTATAAGACTTTGGTCAAACCGCATTTACAATCAGACACTCATAGCTAAATACAGCACAGAAACAGACCTTTCAGTCCAACTCATCCATGCTGAACAGATATCCAAAATTAATCTAGTCCTATTTGTCAGCATTTAGTCCATATCCCTCTAAACACTTCCTATTCATCTACTCATCCAGATGCCTTTTAAATGCTGTAATTATACCAGCCTTTACCACTTCCTCTGGCAGCTCATTCCATACATGCACCACCAGCTGCATGGAAAAATTTGCCTCTTATGTCCCTTTTATATCTCTCCTCTCTCACCTTAAACCTATGCCCTCTAGTTTTGGACTCGCCTACTCTGGGAAAAAGATTTTTGCTATGTATTCTATCCATGCACCTTATGATTTTGTAAACCTCTATAAGATCATCCCTCAGCCTTTGACGCTCCAGGGAAAATAGCCCCAACCTATTCAGCCTCTCCGTATAGCTCAAACTCACCAACCTTGGAACATCATTGTAAATCTTTTTTGCATCCTTTCAAATTTAACAACATTTTTCCTTTAGCAGGGAGAGCAGAAATGAATATTGTGAGTGGTTTTCTGTCCAATATCTAAGAGACAATGTGCTGGCATTGGAAGGGATCCAGAGGAGGTTTGTAAGAATGATCCTCGAGTTGAAGGACTTGATGAGGAGCAATTGAGAACTCTGAGTCTGTACTAAATGGAGTTTAAAGGATGAAGTGTGGTGTCATTGAAGCCTACAGAATACTGTGAGGCTTGGATAGAGTGGATGTGAAGAAGTCTCTCCCATGAGTAGGAGAGACTAGGAAAAAGAGCACAGTGAAGGGACAATCCTTCAAAACTGAGATGAGGTGGAATTTCTTCAGCAGAGGGCAGTGAAGCTGTGAAATATTACCACAGAGGGCTGGGGAGGCTAAGTCATCGAGTGTATTTAAGATAGAGATAAGTAGGTTCCTAATTGATAAGAGGACCAAGGGTTACGGGAAGAAGGCAGGAGATTGGGGTTAAGAAAAGTGTCAGCCATGATCAAATGGTGGACCAGATTTGGGCCATATGGCCTAATTCCATACCTATATCTTATGGTCTTATGGTCTTATGGTCTACTCATGGCCCACAGTGCCTCAAGGATGTCCGGTCTTGTGTTGCTAGATCTGTTTGAAGTCTGTCCTGTTTAGCACGGTGATAGAGCCACATAACATGACAGAGGATATTCTTGATGTGAAGGCGGGATTTCATCTCCACGAGGAATATGTTGTGTCACTCATACCAATATTGTCACGGATAGCTGCATCTCCTGCTGGCAAATTGGAAAGGTTAAGCATGATTTTCCCTCTTGTTGGTTCCCTTGCCACCTGCCGCAGACACAATTTTGTAGCTATATACTGTAAGTCACAAATAGTTCAGTTAATAGTGCTGCTACTGAGCCACTCTTGGTAGTGGACATTGACATTCTGCACCCAGAATATATTCTGCACTTTTGCCCTCTCAATGCTTCCTCCAAGTGTTGTTCCACATGGGGCAGTGCATTTTTGTGGAGTCACATGGCGGCCAGACCAGGTAAAAATGATAGATTTCCTTCCCTAAGGGACATTAATCATGCAATTCTTGTCTCCCTGCAGTAGGAAGGATGTTCTAAAACTTGAAAGGGTTCAGAAAAGATTTACAAGGATATTTGCCAGGGTTGGAGAGTTTGAGCTATAGGGAGAGTCATAGAGATGTACAGCGTGGAAACAGATCCTTCGGTCCAAATCGTCCATGCCAACCAGATATCATAACCTAATCCAGTCCCATTTACCAGTACTTATCCCATATCCCTCTAAATCCTTCCTAATCCTCTACCCATCCAGATGCCTTTTAAAATTGTACCAACTTCCACCACTCACTTTGGCAGCTCATTTCCATACATGCTCATTCCACCCTCAGCATGAAAATGTTGCCCCTTGGGTCCCTTTTATATCTTTCCCCTCTCACCCTAAACCTATGCCCTCTAGCTCTGGACTCCCTCACACCAGAGAAAGAGGATGAATAGTCTGGGGCTGTTTTTCCTGGAGCATTGGAGGCTGAGGGGTGACTTTATACAGGATTATAAAATCATGAGGGGCATGGATAGGGTGAATAATCAAGATATTTTGCCTGGGTTCGGGGAGTCCAAAACAAGAGAGCATAGATTTAAGGTGAGGGGGAAAGATTTAAGAAAGGACCTGAGGAAAATCATGCTTTTCATGTGAAAGGTGGTGTGTGTATGGAATGGGCTGCCAGAGGAAGTGGTGGAGGCTGGTACAATTACAGCATTTAAAAGATATCTACATGGGTATATCAATAAGAAGGGTTTAGAGGGAATTGGGCCAAGTGCTGGTAAATGGGACTAGATTAATTTAGGGTATCTGGTCAGCCTAGACGGGTTGTACCAAAGAGTCTGTTTCTGTGCTGTACATCTCTATGACTCTATAATGAACTGAATGGGTTTTTCCAACAACAGACAATGGTTTCAGTAGACTCTTAATTCCAGAACATGTAAAATTTGAATTCAAATTCCACTACCTGCCTTGGTGGGATTCAAAATCAGGTCCCCAATACATTACCTGAGTTTCCTAGATTAATAGTCCAGCAATAATGCCACTAGGTCATCATCTTCTACATTGAAGTTTGCCAGTCTGATGAAGCCATGTGCTCTCTCATCCTATTTGTCCCTCCTAAGCAAGTGAATGATGAAATCCCTTTATCATTTTGTATATATGAACTCAGCCACTGGATTTGAAATAGAGTAGAAATGTGTGCAATGTCTCCAGTATTTTCTCGGAGGAACGAAAGGTGGAATGATTGAGAAGTGTGGGAACTTGGTTAGCCAATGAAACTTCCTTACCTCAGTGAGACTAGATCATCCCTGGTATGGAGGGATTGTCACAGAGTCATCAAGATGTACAGCACAGAAACAAACCCTTCGGTCCAACTTGTTCATGCCGACCAGATATCCCAACCCAACCTAGTTCCACCTGCCAACACCCGGCCCATATCCCTCCAAATCCTTCCAATTCATATACCCATCCAGATAGAGTCAAATGGGAAAGGCTAAGCAGGTTGGGACTCAACTCACTACAGCTTAGAAGAATGAGAGGTGATCTCATGAAACATATTGGATTCTTAAGGGACTTGACAGGGTAAATACTGAGAGAATGCTTCCCCTCCTGCAAAAGTCTTAAGACCAGAGGACATAGTCTTAGAATTAATGGGTACCAATTTAAGTTTAAGATGAGGAGAAATTTCTTTTCTGAGACTATTGAGTCTTTGGAAGCCCTTACCATGGTGAGCTGTGGGGGAAGTGTTCTTGTGTACATTTAACACTGAGGTAGCTATAGTCTTGATGAGTAGGAGAATCAAGGAATACGGGAAAATGGAAGGAAAGTGGAGATAGGGAGTGTCGTATCAGTCATGATCCTATTGAATGGTGGAGCAGGCTGGAAAAGGCAAATAGTTTACACCTGCTCCAATTTTTTTATGATCTTCTGGACTTAATTCAGATTGGGATGCAAACAACTCAGTGTCCACCTCCATGTCAAATCTGAGTTCCCTCAGGTAGCTCTTTGTTCAGACGAATGTGGAATAACTGCTTTTTGATAAACCCTGGACCTTCTGTGAAGAGACTGCTTTTCTATCTCAAAGGGCTTCCCTCCCTGATCCAGCTATAGCATGTCCTCATCACATTGCAGGTGAAGAGACATTACAACAGCTCCCCTCTTACCTGGATCCGGTTTGTATCTTCCTTTCCTTACTGCAACTATCAAAAAGAAATCTCGATGTAACTTGGTGATGTTTCCACAAGCTCGGTCTCTGTTAAAGTCAAAAGCATATTACCTGTAACTTGTTGACTATCCCCACATGGAATCCCTGTTTGTATTCTAGCCTTGTGATGCAGTCTGGGGGTTTCTCCTGCAAACACACTTTTATTCTGATGAAATGCCACGTAGGAAATAGCTCATCGCACACTATATACCAGGAGAGCAGTATGGGGCTACAGCAGCGAACTCTGCATCAAGTAATTAGATGACTTGTTTGCCTTTCACTGCAATGATGTGGAGGTGCCAGTGTTGGACTGGGGTAGACAAAGTTAAAAATCACATGACACCAGGATTATAACCTGGTGTTGTGTGATTTTTAACTTTCACTGCAATAACTGCTGAGCTGCAAAGAACATCTCATGAGTGCTGGAAGCACTCCAGTGTCTCAGCCAAGTCACCTTCCCTCCTGTGAGTTGAATCAGTTGGCAGTCTGTTCAACCGTGGCGACTGTTACAGCCAAACCAATCCTGTCCACACCCAATAACCACAAACACACATTTTCCAGCAGGTAGTCACTGGAGTTTCAGAGGTCTACGCCTTTTGTCCAACGGCCACCAGGAGCACTGTCCCTTAAAACGCTGCCTCGAAACAGTAGCCGAAGACACCTAAACAAAAATTGATACATAGTGAGTGACCATTTGAAACTGAATATTGTCTAGACACACTGCTATTAACTTGCAGCAGAAGCTACATATGCTAACCTACATGTAGTGTTCTTTGGCTTCCTTCTTTATATTGATTGGCAAGCATTTCAAGACATTACATCACTTGTGGATAGTTCCACTATGTGACTTGCTGGAGCTCCATGTGAGATGTGATTCTAAACTGTATTTAGAACTCTTTAGCTACAGAAGGTTTTTATTGAGTGGTAAGAATACATGGTGGGCTGCCACGTTTCACGCAGTCAGACAGCTCAATAGTTCCGCTGCCAGAGCCTAGAAAATTGATATTTTCTGCATTCAGTCTGGCGGTATTTTAAAGTCATACCAACCAGAAATTAACTGCACAAAAAGGGAACATTCAGCTTGAAATAACAGCACAGAGGCCGCTATCCCGTCACCATGTCACTCTTTATTTACTTGCACACAGTACATCAGCTATGGCTGGCCAGCTCAGATTCAGTCCCTGAATTCAGAAGACTCTTAATCCCCTATTTATGTCTGTCAGCCAGGGTTCCCTGATTGGCCCCAGTTAACAATCCCAATAAAGATCTCATAGTCAATAAGATCCATCTGGATCCAATCACTACACATCCCATTGCATCTATGCAGGTCAAAAAAGAGCTGTGAGACTGATTCTTGATGGATAACTTTGTGGTATATAAGGTTTCAGTCTTGACAACACTTTCAAACCTCCAGCACCCTCTGTGTGCAAAATTCTCCTGAACTCTCCACTAATTCATCTATCAATTACTTTAAATAAATGCCTATGGTTGTTAAAATTGTAACTGATGTAAATAGATCCTTTCTATTAAAACTAACTACCCCCTTATTTTATTCACTTCAGTCTCCATTGTTTCAAAGAAGAAAACCTCAGCTAGTCTAACCTTTCCTCAGCTAAAACACTCAATAATGCGCAGAATTCCTGTTACTCTCCTCAGTAATGTTTTGACTAAAGTTACTTCCTTTCTCTTATGCAGTGACTAGAACTGTATGCATTACTCTAAATGCAGACTGAATGTTTTACACAGTTCTAGCATAGCTATTCTTTTTGACATTGTTTGACTCATGGAACAAGATATTCTGTCTGCTTTTTTAACCAACTTATCTGTCTGTCTTACTACCTTAAGAGATCTGTGGATATACATGCTAAGCTTTCTCTATTGCTTTGCACCATACTACCTAAATGTGAGATGATGGTGGCCTGTTAATGTCACTGGCTCAGTAATCCATAATCATAGGAGCCTGTAGGTTCAAATTATACCATGGCAGACAGTGAAATTTGATTTCAATGAAACATTTGGAAACAAAAAGACTTGGTACAATGGTGGCCATAAAACCATTGTTGTAAAAGCCCATCTGGATCACTAAAATCCTTTAGGGAAAGAAATCTGTTATTCTTATGTTACACCAAGCCATGGAAATGTGATTAACTCTTGTCTTCTGAAAAGGTATAGCAAGCCAATCAGTTCATAGAGAGTTAGGGATAGCTGACCTTACCAGTGCTTGTATCGCCGGAATGAACTTTAAAAAATCCATTATTAATTTCTTGCCTTATTTGGCCTTCCTAAGTGCGTTACCTCACTGTTCTAAATTCCATTTTTCACTTTTCTTTGTACCTGCTTTTAGAACACAGAACATAGAACAGTCCAGCACAGAACAGGCCCTTCAGCCCACGATGTTGTGGCAACCACTGATCCTCATGTATGCACCCTCAAATTTCTGTGACCATATGCATGTCCAGTAGACTCTTAAATGTCCCCAGTGACCTTGCTTCTACAACTGCTGCTGGCAATGCATTCCATGCTCTCACAACTCTCTGTGTAAAGAACCCGCCTCTGACATCCCCTCTATACTTTCCTCCAACCAGCTTAAAACTATGACCCCTTGCATTAGTCTCTGGCTATCAACTCTATCTATGCCTCTCATTATCTTGTATACCTCAATTAGGTCCCCTCTCCTCCTCCTTTTCTCCAATGAAAAATGTCCGAGCTCAGTCAACATCTCTTCATAAGATAAGCCCTCAAGTCCAGGCAGCATCCTGGTAAACCTCCTCTGAACCCTCTCCAAAGCATCCACATCTTTCCTATAATAGGGTGACCAGAACTGGACGCAGTATACCAAGTGTGGTCTAACCATAGTTTTACAGAGCTGCAACAAGATCTCACGACTCTTAAACTCAATCCCCCTGTTAATGAAAGCCAAAACACCATATGCTTTCTTAACAACTCTGTCCACTTAGGTGGCCATTTTAAGGGATCTATGTACCTGCACACCAAGATCCCTCTGTTCCTCCACACTGCCAAGAATCCTATCCTTAATCCTGTACTCAGCTTTCAAATTCGACCTTCCAAAATGCATCACCTCGCATTTATCCAGGTTGAACTCCATCTGCCACCTCTCAGCTCATCTCTGCATCCTGTCAATGTCCCGCTGCAGCCTACAACAGCCCTCTATACTGTCAACGACACCTCCAACCTTTGTGTCGTCTGCAAACTTGCTGACCCATCCTTCAATCCCCTCATCCAAGTCATTAATAAAAATTACAAACAGTAGAGGCCCAAGGACAGAGTCCTGTGGAACACCACTCACCACAGACTTCCAGGCAGAATATTTTCCTTCTACTACCACTTCTTGTCTTCTGTTGGCCAGCCATTTTTGTATCCAGACAGCTAAATTCCCCTGTATCCCATTCCTCCTGACCTTCTGAATGAGCCTACCATGAGGAACCTTATCAAATGCCTTGTTGAAGTCCATATACACTACATCCACAGTTCGGCCCTCATCAACTTTTCTAGTCACATCCTCAAAGAACTCGATAAGGTTTGTGAGGCATGACCTGCCCCTTACAAAGCCGTGTTGACTGCATTTAATCAAGCCATGCTCTTCCAAATGGTCATAAATCCTATCCCTCAGAATCCTTTCTAACACCTTGCAGACGACAAACGTGAGATTTACTGGTCTGTGATTGCCAGGGATTTCCCTATTTCCTTTCTTGAAGAGAGTAATTACATTTGCCTTTCTCCAGTCCTCAGGTATGACTCCAGTGGAGAGCAAGGATGCAAAGATCTTCGCAAGTGGCGAAGCAATTGCATTTCTCGTTTCCCAAAGCAGCCGAGGACAAATCTGGTCCGGGCCTGGCGACTTGTCAATCTTTATGTTTGACAAAATTTTCAGCACATCAGCTTCCTCTATCTCTATCCATTCCAGCGTGCACACCTGCTCTTCAAAGGTTTCATTCACTACAAAGTTCGTTTCTTTCATAAAGACAGAAGCAAAAAACTCATTTAGGGCTTCCCCTACCTCCTCAGACTCCACACACAAATTCCCTATGCTATCCCTGATCGGCCCTACTCTTTCTTTGACCATTATCTTATTCCTCATATAAGTGTAAAATGCCTTTGTGTTCTCCCTAATCCGTTCTGCCAAGTCTTTCTCGTGCCCCGTCTTGGCTCTCCTCAGACCATTTTTGAGCTCCTTCCTCGCCTGCCTGTGATCCTCTAGAGCTGATCTTGACCCTAGCTTCCTCCACCTTATGTAAGCTACCTTTTTCCTTTTGACAAGAAGCTCCACCGCTCTTGTCATCCAAGGTTCCTTTATCTTACCACTTCTTGCCTGTCTCAGAGGGACATATTTATTCATCACTTGCAACAACTGTTCCTTAAACAGTCTCCACATGTCTATAGTGCCTTTACCATGGAACAATTGCTCCCAATCCATGCTTCCTAACTCATGTCTAATCGCATCATAGTTTCCTCTTCCCCAATTAAATATCCTCCCATTTTGCCTAATCCTCTCCTTCTCCATAGCTATGTAGAATGTGAGGCAGTTGTGGTCACTATCACCAAAATGCGCTCCCACCAGAAGATCTGATACCTGCCCCGGCTCATTTCTGAACACCAAGTCTAGAATGGCCTCTCCCCTCATCGGCCTGTCAACGTACTGAAACCCTTCTGAACACATCTTACAAAACAGCTCCATTCAAATCTTCTGCTCGAAGGAGGTTCCAATCAATATTGCGAAAGTTAAAGTCATCCATTACAACAACCCTACTATGTCCACACTTTTCCAAAATCTGCCGACCTCTGCTTTCTTCCATCTCCCTGCTGCTATTGGGGGGCCTGTAGTAAATCCCTAAAGAGGTGACTGCTCCCTTGCTGTTCCTAATTTCCACCCATACTGACTCGGTAGGCAGATCTTCCTCGACAATGGAAGCTTCTGTAGCTGTGATATCCTCTCTGATTAGTAGTGCTACATCCACTCCTCCTTTTTCCCCCCACCCTATTCTTTTTAAATGCTCTAAACCCTGGAACATCCAGCAACTATTCCTGCCCCTGAGAAACCCATGTCTCTGTTATGACCACAACATCACAGCACCAGGTACTGATCCATGCTCTAAATTTATCACTTTTATTCCTGATACTCCTTGTGTTAAAGCAAACACACTTTAACTGATCTCTTGGTTTCTTCCCAGGAAAATCTTTCCCACTAGCTGGTCTACCTCTTGCTATTGCCTCATCTGCATCAACTCTCACCTCCGGTATACAGCTCAGGTTCACACCCCCCTGCCATACTAGTTTAAACCCTCTCGAACTACTCGAGCAAACGTTCCACCCAGGACATTGGTCCCCGTCCTTCTTGTACAGGTCCCACCTTCCCCAGAAGGCATCCCAATTATCTACGTATCTGAAGCCCTCCCTCCTACACCAGCTGCGCAGCCACGTGTTAAGCTGCGCCCGCTCCCTGTTCCTCGCTTCGCTATCTCATCGTACCAGTAGTAAACTAGAGAACACTACTCTGTTCGTCCTGCTTTGCAGCTTCCATCCTAACTCCCTGAAATCACATTTTATATCCCCGATCCTTTTCCTGGCTATATCATTAGTGCCAATATGTAACACGATTTCTGGCTGTTCGCCCTCCCCTTTTAGAACCTTATACACCCGATCGGAGATGTCCCGGACACTGGCACCGGGGAGGCAACATACCTTCCGGGAATCCCGATCCTGACCACAAAATCTCCTGTCGATTCCCCTAACTATCGAGTCCCCTACCACGAGTACTTTTCTATTCTGCCCCCTTCCCTTCTTTGCCACAATGTCAGGCTCAGTGCCAGAGAACTGACTGCTATGGCTTTCCTCTGGTAGGTCATCCCCCCAGCAGTATCCAAAACGGTATACTTATTGCTGAGGGGAATGTCCACAGGAGATCTCTGCATTGTCTGTCCGTCCCCTTTCCTCCCCCTAACTGTAACCTATCTATTCTTGTCCTGAGTCTTAGGAGTGACCAACTCCCGGTAACTCCTCTCAATTACCCCCTCAGCCTCCCAAATGATCCATAGTTCATCCAGCTCCAGCTCCAATTCCCTAACACGGTTTTCAAGGAGCTGGAGTTGGGTGCACTTCCCGCAGATGTAGTTTGCGGAGACGTGTGCCATGTCTCCCACCTGCTACATTCTGCAGGAGGAGCAAGCAACTGCACTAGCATCCATACCTGACTTACCTGAACACCCACTCAGTACTAAACTAGAAAGCTTAGTTCAAGTTGCTATAAAATTAATAACAAACTTATATTCAATAGAGCAAGTTTAGAATGAACCTTATCTTCTTGCAGTCTGCAACTATCTTCCTCAGTGTCAAGTGACTGTGAGTGAAATAGTACCATCTTCAAATTCACCTTTGTCATTTACTTTTGAGTCTAAATAGTTGATATGTAGCACAAGCATTAAGGAATCTAATAATGAACTCTGCAGAGTTCCACTGGAAACAGCCTTCCAGCCATATAATCACCCATTAGCTTTGCTTCCTGCCATTGAGCTAATTTTGGATCCAACTTGCAACGTTTACTTGGATGGTTACTTTTCTGACCAATCTGTCACATGGGGCCTTAATCAGCAAAAGTCTCCTTAAAATCCACATAATTTGCTTCAAACACGCAATCGTTAGCTGACTTCCAGTTCACTGGCATCATGCCTGTATCCAGAGTTAACTGGAAAATGACAGTCACAGCCTCTACTACTTCCTTTTGTTTTAATTGCCTGATTTACATTTCATCCAGGCCTGGCCTTTTATCTGCTTGCAAAGATGATAAGCTTCTTAATATTTTCTCCCGCTACATTTGACACATCCATTTATTTCACAATCTTTCTCAATTACGACAACTGCATTGTCCCCATTTTGTGAAGTGCAAAGCATCACTTGAGAACACTGTCCATGCCTTCTACCTACACACACTGGTTACCTTTTTGACTCCTAATAAGTTCCATTTTTTCATTAGTTATCCTTTGTACTTTATCCGTGTACTGACTATCTTTAGACTTTTCTTGATCTTACTTGTCAATTTATTTTTCTGTCCTCTCTTTAATTTCCTCATTTGCTATTAATCTTGCCTCTCCATTTCACAAACTTCTCATGAATTCTTGTAACGTCAACTTGATTGTTTCTGAAAGTGATCTTCTTTTCTGCCTTATTGTACCCTTAATGCTCCTTGACATCCAGGAGCATCTCGATATTGGAGAGTTACCCTTTATCTTTACATTGGAATTGTAATACATCCTCTTTCAGTCATCCTGGAATGATTCCTGCTGCTCTAACACTTTAAAGTCACTGTTTCCAGTCCATTTTCTGCTGAATAGCATCTCAGATTAGGACTTCGCGAAATTAGCATTTCAACAAATTAAAAACTTTCTCTCTTTTGCATGACTACTACAAAACCAGTTGATGGATGATTATTACTTGTAAGGTACTCTCCCATGGTTGTTCCTACCTGCCCAGATGCATTCAAAAATTAAATCCAGAACCATCTCCTCAATTGCTGGAATTGTTATGTTCCAAGTTAAAAAGAAAACTCCAAGATGCATTTTAAGAATTCTGCCCTTTGTGTACCTTATCTGTGCCAGCTAATATTAACGTAGTTCATTATCTTTCTTTTTATCTCCCCCTCTCTGTTCTGACATTACACATTTGTCATGCGATTCCTGGGTTTTGTTCTCTACTTCAGTCTAACTCATGTTATCTTTACGATTCATCCAGCATATCATCCTTAGTTGTTCCTTTGTAGCCCCTTTCTATCTTCAGTCCTCCTGACAGTAATCAAGAGTTGGACAAAGTCCTAGCTTCAAGTGCCACCTCAAGAAACAATGGCTCTGGAGGTGAAGTCTCCATTGCCTGGGATCACCTGAAGCTTTTCCCACAGCCCTTACACTCCTTTATTCCTCTGAATATTTCCCAAGCCCTGTCATTCCTTGCATGACGAAATATAGCACTTTCGGAGTGAGTAAGTTACTTATTGTCACACATACCTAGAAATATGTAGAGATGCTGGTGTTGGATTGAGATGGACAAGGTCAGAAATCAAACGACACCAGTTTATAGTCCAACAGGTTTATTTGAAATCACAAGCAGAAGGGGCATCTGCTTGAACTATAACCTGGTGTCATGTGACTTCTGACTATATATAGAAAGATACAGTGATAAGTAATTTGGTGCCACAATTAGATTATATTAGATTCCCTACATTGTGCAAACAGGCCCTTCGGCCCAACAAATCCACACCGACCCTCCGAAGAGCAACCTACCCTGACCAATACACCCAACACTATAGGCAATTTAGCATGGTCTATTCAGCTAACCTGCACATCTTTGGATTGTGGGAGGAGACCAGAGCACTGGGAGGAAACCCACGCAGACACAGGGAGAATGTATAAACTCCACACAGACAGTTGCCCAAGGCAGGAATTGAACCCAGGCCCCTGCCGCTGTGAGGCAGTGATGCTAACCACTGAGCCACCATGCTGCTCCAGCACCATTTTGAGTTACGAAAAGAATAAAAAGAAATGGCATCATCTTGAAACATGGCTCCAGGGCTTCTACAAGGTCTCTGCAAGGTGCCCCAGGCCTCAAGGAGTCGTCGCTCCAAGCCCACTAAGAGTTCATGTTTCAGGCGTACCACACCTGGAATCCCCTGCTTCAGGCACCACCATTGCCGACGAACCACTACCAGGAATCCCTGCAGGCCTCAACCTGAGTCCACACTGTAGGCCTATTGCAGCCAGGTGTTCTTGCTTTGGGCACTGCCAACACAGCCAATGCCCAATTGATACCACTCCGGCTTCCTACAATGTCACAAGATGAAGAAAATTTTAAAAAAAGAGAAAGACAAAAATGAGAAAGGAAGTCCATTCATCCAAAGTATGCTGGCTAGAAGCAATGAGTTCAATAGAGACAATTGGATGTGTACAAAATAGCTTTTAAAATGTGATTTATTCATAACTTTGCACTTCATTAAGAGCAACTCTATGTTGTTAATCAGCAGACTCTTTAGAGTTTCAATATGAGAGACTACTTAACCTTAAAATAAAATGGTGAAACTTATAGCAAAGAGCACACAGCCAGAGCTGACAATCAGGCTGGGGCTCAGGTGTTTCATCTCTCTAATGGTTAGCTAGAAATGCAACCAAGCTATGTTACATGTTCTTAACTAGGAGCCTAGACAACAGATATAACTGCCTTATCTCTGCTAAGATATTAAGAATATTTGTTTAAATAATGCTAAGTGATTTCTGTTGCTTTGCAATTTCAGATATTTAAATAGTAAAGATCTGGATGATTGGTACTTATTGCCATGAAACAAAGCGGGTCATGGCCCACATCAACTATAATCTTCCAGCCTGCATCAATCCCCTGCAAGCTTCATACTGACGTAACTGGTCCACGGCAGACACCATTTCCCTCACCCTCCACTCATGCCTGGAACATCTGGATAACAAAAACATCTACATCAGACTTCACTTCATTGACTGCAGCTCTGCCTCCAACATTATCCCCTCTAGAGTGATCTCAAGACTCTAAGATCTGGCTCTCAGCTCCGCCCTGTGCAACTGGATCCTCAGCTTCCTGACCCACAAGCCGCACTCAGTGAAAATAGGTAACTGTTCCTCCTCCACAATAACACACAACACTGGAGCCCCCCAGGGATACGTTCTCAGCCCCCTACACCACTCCCTGTATACACCCATAACTGTGTTGTCAAATTCTGAATGAACGCCACCTGCAAGTTTGTTGATGACATCACCTTGGTAAGATGGATATCTAACAATGACAAGGTAAAATACAAAAATGGAGATAAAAGGCTTGGTGACATGTTGCAATGAGAACAACCTCTCTTTCAATGTCAACAAAACTAAAGAACTGATCATTGACTTCAGAAAGAAAGGAAGAGATTACTCCCCCATCTACATCAATGGAACTGAGGTTGAGAGGGTGGAGAGTGTCAGATTCCTATGAGTGACGATAACCAACAACCTGTCCTGGATTTCCAACGTAGATGCGATGGTCAAGAAGGCACAACAATGACTCTTCTTCATCATGCAGCTCAGGAAATTTAGTATGTCCATAAGAATCCTTACCGACATTTACAGCTGCACCACTGAATGAATACTTTCTGGGTGCATGATGACTTGGTGGGGCAATTGCTCTGCCCAGGACTGTAAGAAACTACAGAAGGTTGTGTGCACAGCCCAGACCATCATGGAAGCCAACCTCCCAACAATGGACTCCATTTATATGATTCGTTGCTGAGGAAAGGCTGCCAACATCATCAGAGACACCTCCCAACCCGGTAATGCTCTCCTACAATCTCTTCCGTTAGGCAGAAAATACAGAAGCTTGAACACACACACCAGCAGGTTCAAAAACAGATTCTTCCTGACCCTGACTATACTGATGAATAGAATCTCTAATTTCAAATAATGCTGGTTTTGCCTTGAGCACATCCTGTGTGATGTAACCACTATGACTCTAAGTTTTTTTTTACCCTGTGATCTGTATGTCCTTGCTTACAATGATCTGTCTGTACTACACACAAACAAAGCTTTTCACTGTACTAAGGTAAATGTGGCAATAAATAAATCAAATTAAATCAAATCAAATCAAAAGAGACTTTTAGGCATAGTAAACAGTTATTAATAAATTATTTTTAGAAAGTTTTTTTTCCCATCTAACTGTCACTGTAAGAGTAATTGTTTTTAAACATTGTTTAATGTATGAATAAGGTACTGTGACCCACAATGATCTCCATGATAATTCAGAAGGAATACATCTTGATTATTCTTGCAGGAGCCAGTCAAGTTGAGAGATCTGAACAAGCCCTCATTCTTAACCCATTCAATTGGAAATTTGTAAATCCCAGGAATGAGTCAAGCATCCAGGAATTAAGTTTTAGCTGCCATTTTTAGAGGAAACAGGAGTAGGCAACTTGATCCCTCAAGCCTGTTACACCATTCAACAGAATCATGGCTGATCTGACATTCCTCATATCCACTTTCTTGCCTTTTACCTGAAAAACATGATTGCCCTACTGATCAAGAATATTTCTAACTCAGCCTGAAATATACGCAAAGACTTTGTGACAAGGAGATCCAAACACTCCTAGTCCTCTGAGATCCAGTTCAATGTGATAGGTGGATTATGTGAATCTCCCACATTTGCAGTGACATCAGCTCCACAAATTCCCTCAGGATTCTGTTTATGCGGCCACCCAATTCTGCTGCCACTACTTCTCTTGTTGTGCTTTACCATCCTTGTTTCCTATCTACTTGCTGCAAAACCACAGGTTGCCTTCTGACAGGTTTCTATTAGCACAAACCAAAACTAGATCATTCACTTATGATTTGATTCAGCCATTCTTCCCCCTCTCTATCCATAAATTAGCATTCTGCATTTCCACAGTATTTGCAAAGTGTTAGGTTAAGACATCTTTTCTCTGTCCTTTGTAACTCTCAGATTAATAGCTACCATTAGCTACAACAATATGTCAAATAGAAAGCGAAACAGTGAGGCTCCCAATCCAGTTCCAGGCTGGTTCTATAATGTTGTACTTTGTCTTGCGTATTTGTATAATATTCAAACCTTAAACATAGAGAAAAACATAAGGTATAAGTTCAATCTATGATAAACTTGATAGAACTCTGTGACATTATAATGGTTTGATTTTTAACTTATTTAGCCACATGCAATTTCATTGCAGTTTAGGGCAAGAGAACACGGGATGCAGTCTTCACAACAGAACACTATGATACCTTCAATGTGTGTTAGATCGAAATAAAAGACAAAGCACTCACTGTGTGTTGCAATATACTAAACTTTAAAAAAATCACCCTGGTCCAAAGTGATGAGCTGAGAGTTTGCTGAAGATATTTCATTTTATTGGATTTCTAACAGAGTGGCTTGACATTTATGTTTTGTACGAATTGAAATAGTCAGCATGGATGTGAGGAATCTCACAACATGGTGGATATGAGACAGAAAATTGCTCTGTGCTTGCAGGTATGTTTTATTTATATTGCCTCCAATTTATGCCATTCATTTAATGACTTGGATTCACTACTAGAAGTCCTTTGGTAAAATGAGTCACTATTCTATGCATAGTGAAGAGTGTCCAAAATTGTGATTCATTTTGCTGATAGTATGTCAATAATTTTAGGACAGAATCTTGGGTGTTATTCACATGGATATGGAATCTGGCAGGTTACCAATGGAGGTTCTCAATGGGCAATAGTCCTACTTCATGTTCAACCTAAACTAAAAGCTTCAAGAATATAGTGCAAAGCAAGAAAAGCACAGCAGGTCAGGCAGCTTCTGAAGAGCAGGAGAATCAATGTTTCAGGCATAAGCCCTACATCAAGAATGAGGCTTGTGGGCCGGGGGTGCTGAGAGATAAATGGGAGGTAGCTGGGGTTGGGGTGGGGGGGAGGCAGAATGTTAATTTGTGGATAGAGACGGGGGAAGAATGGCTGAAACAAATCAAAATGAATGATCAAGTTTTGGTTTATGTTAATAGAAACCTGTCAGAAGGCATCCTGTGGTTTTGCTGAGAAAGTGCTAGGTAATTGAAGGTGAGGGAGAAGTTGGTAGGTCGATAGGGTTGGAGCAGATAGATGGGAAAGGTGATAGACAGGTGAGGAGGACGGTGCTGAATTGGAGGCTTGGGACAGGGATAATGTAGGGTAGGGGAAATGAAATCCACATTCATCCCGTGTGGTTACAGAGTCCCAAGGCAGAATATGAGGTGTTCTTCCTCCAGGTGTCGGGTGGTAACAGTTTGGCGGTCGAGGAGGCCCAGAACCTGCATATCCTTGAAGGAGTGGGAATGGGAGTGGAAGTGTTCAGCCATGAGGCAGTGGGGTTGGTGGGTGCGGGTGTCCCAGAGATATTCTCTGAAATGATCTGCAAGAAGCGGAGACCACATCAGTTGCAACAAGTACGGGAGATGATATTGGGAGAGGTACAGGTAAATTTCCGTAGAATGTGGAAGGATCCTTTGGGGCCTTGGACAGAGGTGTGGGTGCAGGTTTTGCAAATCCTGCGGTGGCAGGGGAAGGGGCCGGGAGTGGGGTGTGTGCTGGTGCTGGAGCGTGGATCTGATGAGGGAATCGCAGAAGGATTGGTCTCTCTGGAAAGTTGGTAGGGGTGGGGAGGAAAATGCATCTCTTGTGGTGGGGGTCTGTTTGGAGGTGGCAGAAGTGGCGGAGGATGATGTGATGTATGCAGAGGTTGGTGAGTTGGGAGGGCCCTCCGAGAACCAGACCGCAACATCTTCATCACACATGACATCACTTCCACCTGCATGGACACCACTGTAGGCCCCACTTCCACCCCTTTTGTTACTTTCCAGAGAGACCATTCCATCCACGATTCTCTTGCCAGGTCCACACCCCTCACCAGCCCATACCCCACTCCTGGCATCCTCGCCTGCCAACGCAGGAAGTGCAAAACCTGTGCCCACACCACTCCCATCACCTCTGTCCAAGGCCCCAAGGGATCCTTCACATCCATCAGAAATTCACCTGCACCTCTCCCAATGTCATCTACTGTATCCATTGTACCCGGTGTGGTCTCCCCTACATCGGGGAGACAGGACACCTTCTTGCGGATTGTCTCAGAGAACATCTCTGGGACACCCAACCCACCAATCCCACTGCCCCGTGGCAAACACTTCAACTCCCACTCCCACCCAGTCAAGAACATGCAGGTACTGGGCCTTCTCCACCGCCACACCGTTACCACCTGAAGCCTGGGAATGAACGTCTCATATTCCACCTTAGGACCCTGTAACCACACAGGATGAATGAGAATTTCAACAGTTTCCTCGTTTCCCCTCCCCCTACATTATCCCAGTCCCAAGCCTCCAACTCGATACCATCCTCTTGACCTGTCCATCACCTTTCCCATCTATCTGCTCCATGCCTCCCGGACTATCACCTTCTCCCTCACTTCATCTGCCTATCACATTCTCAGCTACCTTACCCCCAACCCCACCTCCCTCCAATTTATCTCCCAGCATAACCGGCCCACAAGCCTCATTCCTGATTAGGGGCTTCTGCCCGAAACATCGATTCTCCTGCTCCTTAGATGTTGCCTGACTTGCTGTGCTTTTCCAGCACTACAACCCCGACTCTGATCTCCAGCATCTGCCGTCCTCACTTCTCTAATAGGCTTCTGTACCATTTCTGTCAGTGGCCATACGTAACAGCTCTTATTGGGATCTCACAGATAACTCTGAAGGTTTCCCAGTAAATGAAACAGGCTGCAGCCAAGGTCGCCTTTAATTATCGCTTTAAAAGTTCTGTTATTTCCATTCCAATATCGCAACAGTAACAACATATCAAAGTTGCTCCATTGATCGCAAAGTGCTTTGAGACACCGTGTGATTGTGAAAGGCAGAAGATAAATGCAAGTTGTTCTCTATTTATAGCGATCTCCAGGATCTTTTTTTTTGAAAAATAGAATTCACAGAAATTTAAATATCAACATGTACCTTCTTATCAATTCTTCAAGCAACAAGCCACAAAGAAACAGCTTCCACCATCTTGAAGGCCAAAAAGTGTATGAGAAGACCATTACTTCTAATTGTACACCATCTTGACTAGGGTATTTATTGCTGTTTTTTTTGTCATTGTCAGAGAATAAAAATCCTGCAAGTCCCTACTTAATAGCATTATGGGAATACCTTCACCAGACAGACAATAATGACACATGAAGACGTCCGAACACTATCCTTTTGAGGGCCATTAAGGATGGACAATAAATGTGATGCCCATATCGTATGAATGAATAAGCAATAAAACGCTGTAAAATATATTACATGATCAGAAATACTCTGTTTGATTTTATAATGATGGGTCCTGGCTGATTTCCATTATTAAAGAGAATGTGATTAACCTACAAGAGAAATTAGGCAAAATTCTATAACAGATATTTTTACTTGGTTGTGTTATTGGTATTGCACTAAATGTTTAAGTTTCCAAGCAAAGAACTGTAGAAAATGTTGGTTGAAAAGCAAGTGCTTTGGATGTTATATGCCAGGAGAAGGGGTGAGAAACATAGGCCAGAATCATGGCAAAGACTACATTAAATCAATGAAGTATAGTGGAGACCTCAACATGATTACTTGAATCAAACTTTTAAAATTCTTTTCCTAATGTGATCAATAACTGAGAACCCTTGAACTCTCTCCAATCATCAATATTTTGGCACTCAGTTGCCAGGAAGCAGAGATCAGCATATTGCCAATTACTGTACATTCACAGAGCTGTATTTCCCACTGACACTGTTTGGTGCAAGAATAGCCAGTGCAAATTGGGTTAATTATTTCACTTTGCTCTAACTGGATCTGAAAGCAGCACAATGGTTGTCAGAAGGTACAGCGGATTACTATGAAACAATGCTCAGTATCTGGTTCGTTATATGATTGTGTTTTCGTTCTGATAGAGAGTATGTTACGTTGTGCTGTGATTAGATTTCTTTTACCTAGGACAGTGTGGATTTATGCCCGATATATTATGGCTTCTTCATATGATTTCTATTCATGTTTGCTTCTTTATGTATTTTAAAATTAATCAAAGCTAAATAACAAAAGAAAGATAAATATCCAACAGGATTTGCCACAGTGAAGTATACCGTTGTTCTTTGCACATCACGCACAACCTTCATTTTAACAGAGCTATTTCAGAATAAGAGCGTTTGAATTGAGAAGAACTTAAGTTGAATGTATAACCTGTTTGTTGGGTAGCCAATTGCAAGTCAGGTTTAAATAAATATGGTGGACGTTTTGAGTATTTCTGTGATGCAGAGTAGCAATCTGGAACAGGAAATCAAGCTGATTTGATCTCCAATCTTTATAGCAGCAGTTTTGAAATTCATTACAGTGGCTGGAATTTTATCTGTGACACATCATGCCTGTGGCAGAACAGGAAGTAGGTGTCACTTCCGATTTCTTGCTTTTTGTTGGTTCCCATGCAGTTATAATTAAAATTTACAGTGCATTAAAGGCACCATTGAGCATGCTGTGGGGAAAACGTTTTAATCATGAAATTTGCCATTAGTTAACAATGTTGCAGCTACAGAGGACAGGAAAGCAGCCTCCTAGCCAAACAGGGAGGCTGTTCCTCATGGCCACAAAGTTGCTACCCAACTCCACTGACATTAACTGTAATGTTGATCTCGCTCTTTATGCACTTTCTCTGCAGCCATAACATAGTAGTCCCCACTTTGTCCTATTACCCTAATACATTTTGTATGGTATGATCTGTCTGTACTGCACGCAAAACGGAACGTTTCACTCTACCAAAGTACATGTAATGATAATAAATCAAATCAACTGAACACAAGACTTGTTGAGAGTGCAAACCTGACATGGGTGTTTACAAACTTAAATTTCATGTAAATATTTCATGTCATATTAGTCTCACATTATTTGTTGAGATGAGTTTAGTCAGAGAGCCAAATATACTGGGAAGCCTCAATCAGTGATCATTCCAGGAGAGTGAATTTTTTAGATTAGATTAGATTACTTACAGTGTAGAAACAGGCCCTTCGGCCCAACAAGTCTACACCGACCCGCCGAAGCGCAACCCACCCATACCCCTTTATTTACCCCTTACCTAACACTACGGGCAATTTAGCATGGCCAATTCACCTAACCTACACATCTTTGGACTGTGGGAGGAAAAACATTTATTTATTGTGGATGAAATCGTGGCATGTTTTTGAGTTCACTTTTTATTAAACCTTGATGTTGGTGTGCAATGTTACACTTACCATTCTGTAGGACCTAGCTGAACTTGAAAACCTAGTTGACCTTGCTTCTATCCATTGTAAAGGACATTGTCTGAGCTCACTCTCCGGAAAATCCCTACATGTAGAAACAGGCCCTTTGGCCCAACAAGTCTACACTAACCCACCAAAGAGTAACCCACCCAGACCCATTCCCCTACTTTATTATCCTGTATTTACACCAGATTAATACATCTAACCTACACATCCCTGAACACTATGGGTAATTTAGTGTGGCCAATTCACCTAACCTGCACATCTTTAGACTAAGGGAGGAAACTGGAGCACCCAGAGAAAATCCACAGGGAGAACGTGCAAATTCCACACAGACAGTTGCCTGAGGCAGGAATCAAACCCAGGTCCCTGGCGCTGTGAGACAGCAGTGTTAACCACTGAGCCACAGTGACACCCTCAGCAAGGTTAATTGCCTGGCAAGGACTCCGTTTGCCAACATCTTAAGATGGACCCAGGTTTAGACAGTACTGACAGTGCCCTTTAGGTCCTTCATGTTCTCACCTTGACTCACAGACGTTGCCACTTCACACAATGCCTAGGACACCAGGCTTTTCTCACTTTTCTTCTCCATGCCCCAACCCATACCCTCTGTCCTGCCTTGGATTCCTCTTCCACTTCTCCATGAGGCCAGCCAAATTCCACGATCCCCCCTTACTATAGATTCACCCCATTGAAAGTTGCAATGTGTCGACTCCCCTCTTCCATGCTGATGTGCCCAAGAAGGAAAACAAATAACAACAGACACAACGGGACAAAGCTGACTGTTGGGGCACTCCTCATTCATATGGATGTGGACTGGGTGCCATAGGTTCCAGTGCTGCATCGATTTTATATTAAAAGCAGAGGGCACCAATATGCATTCACAGCCTGACATCTTACATTCAAGCCTCTCACTTCATCTGTGCAGCTCAACACAACGTCAGAAAAGAGGAAATGTTTAGCTGCCACCTAATTAAATCACCTCAAATATCACTTCTCCCATTCTTTCAGGTTTCAAAAATTCAATGTCCCTGTGTCCCCATTCCACCCACCCTCATGGTGAAAATCAGATGGCCTAGCAATGACATTCCTGCTTGGTGAGCGAGTGCTCAGAGTTGTTCCTTCATAATAAAATACAGAAGATGAGATGGTATTATTGCCAAGGAAATGCAGAGACAGAATGAGAGAAAAGAACTGTTGGTGATAATGGGACAACATGCAAAATGTTCTAGAGTGAATTATACAGTAAACGGAGAGCTTGGGTAAAGTTGATGAGCAGAGAGATCTGGGAATTCAGTCCATTGTACCCTGATAGAGTGGTCAAGAAGGCATATGGTATGCTTGCCTTCATTGGACGGGGTATTGATTATAAGAGCTGGCAGGTCATGTTAAAATTGTGCACGACGTTGGTTCAGCTGCATCTAGAATGCTGTGTACAGTTCTGGTCACCACATTAACAAAAGGATGTGGACACTTTGGAGAGGGTGCAGAGAAGGTTTGCGAGGATGTTGCCTAGTATGGAAGGTACTAGCTATGAAGAGAGGTTGAGTAGGTTAAGTTTGTTTTCATTGAGGGGGGGGACCTGATTGAGGTCTACAAAGTCATGAAGGGTACAGACAGGGTAGATAGAGATAAGTTTTTCCCAGGGTGAAGGATTCAATAACGAGAGGTCACACTTTCAAGGTGAGAGGTGAAAAGTTTATGGGGGATACATGCAGCAAGTACTTTACACAGAGGATGGTAAGGTGCCTGGAATGCATTGCCAGCAGAGATAATAGAGGCAGGCACGGTAGATTCATTTAAAATGCATCTGGGCAGATGCATGAGTAGGTGGGGAGCAGAGGGATACCGATGCTTAGGATTGGGCGACAGGTACTGGATTGGCTCAGACTTGGAGGGCCGAAGGGCTTGTTCCTGGGCTGTAAATTTTCTTTGTTCTTTGTTAAGTTCAGTTAATGTATTGCCTGTCTGTGACAATTGGACTTTCAATTTATTCATTCGGGGAATGTGGTTTTGATGTTTGGGTCAGCCTTTATTGCCCACCACTAACTACTTTTGAAGTGTTAGTAGTGAGCTGTCTTCTTGAAATGCTGCTGTCCGTTCAATGTAGGAACACCAAATATTATATTGGCTAGAGAGTTCCAGAATGTGAACCAGCGACAATGAAGGAATGGCAATATATTTCCAAACCAGATGGTGAGTGGCTTGAAGGGAAACTTGCAGATGATAGTGTTTCCATGTATCTGCTGCACCTGTGTTTCTAGGTGATAGTGTTAGTGGGGTTTACCATAAGAACCTATGGTAAATTTCTGCTGTGCATCTTGAAGATGATGTATTACTGCTGCTACTGAGTATTAGGTGTGGAGAGAGTAAATGTTTCTGCATGTAATGTCTAATAAGCAAGCTGCTTTGTCCTGTATTGTACACAGCTTCTGGAGTGTGATTACAACTGCTCTCACCCAGGCAAGTGGGGTACATCCCATTACAATCTTGACCTGTGCCGTGTAGATGGCTCTCAGGCTTTGGTGGGGATCAGGAACTGAGTTATTTCTTGCAGGAATCCTAGCATCTGACCTATTATTGTAAACATAGTATTGATGTGGCTGGTTCAGCTCAGTTTCTGGTCAATGGTAACACCCAGGAGTGTCAGTAATGCCTTCGAACATCAAGGAGTGATGGTTAGATTTTCTCTGGTTGGAGTTGATCATTGCTTGGAAATGGTATTGCTTGTCAACCTAAATGTGAACATTATCCAGATCCTGCTGCATATGGACATAAGTTGCTTCAAATGAACATTTTGTGATCAAAAGCAAGCATCATCACTTCTGACCTTATGGTGAAACAACGGTCATTAATGAAGCAGATTAAGGTGGATGAATCCAGGACACTACCCTGAGATATTCTTGCATGGATGCCCTGGAATTGAGAGATGACTGACCTCCAACATCCACAACCATTTACCTTTGCAGCAGGTATGCTTCAAACCAGCAAAGAGTTTTTCTTCAGATTCTCATGGACTCAACTTTTGCTAGGGCTCCTTGATACTGCACTCAGTTGAAAGCAGCCTTGATGACAAGAGCCAGCACTCTCAGCTCTGGAATGCAGCTCTTTTGTCCATGTTTGAACCAAGGCTGTCATGAGGTCAGGAGCTGAGTGGCCCCAGTGGAACCCAAACTGGGTGTCACTGCGCAGGTTGTTGCTGAGCAGGTGCTGCTTCATAGCACTGTTGATGACACCTTCCGTCACTTTGCTGTTAATCAAGAGTAGACTAATGGGGCAGTAATTATCCAGGTTGGCCTTGTACTGATTTGCGTGTACAGGACATACCTGGGCAACTTTATTGTTGGATAAATGTCAATATTGTAACTGTACTGGACAGCTTCTCTAGGGGAACGGTAAAGTTTTGGAGCATAAGTCTTTGGTACTAATGTCAGGATATTGTCAGGACCCATAGCTTTTGCAGTATTCTCTGTCTTCAGCTATTTCCTGCTAACACAGGGAGTAAATTGAATTGGCTGAACACTGTAACTTGTGGTGCCGGAAATCTCTGGAGGGAGTCAAGATGGATCATCCACTTAGCATTCTGATTGAACTCTTTTGCAAAATACTTCAGCCTTATCTTGTGCACTGATGTGTTGACCTCCCCCACCATTGAGGATGGGGATACTTATGGAGTGACCCACTCCAGTGAGTTGCTTAGTTGTCCACCACCTTTCAGGACAGAGGTGGCAGGACTGCAGAGCTTAGATCTGATGCATTGATTGTAGAATTGCTTATCAGTGTTTTTAACTTGCTGCTTATGCTGTTTGGTGAACTAATAGCCCTCTTTGATACCATCACCAGGTTGACACTTATTTTTAGTAATGCCTAGTGCTGCTCCTGTCATGCCCTGTTGCATTCTCCATTGGACTAGAGTTGATCCCCTGATGGTAATGGCAGAATGGAGGACATGTGGGCCATGAGGTTGCAGATTGTGTTTCAATGCAATTCTACTGTAGCTGATGGCCCTCAGTGCCTCATAGATGCATAGTTATGGTTTGTTAGATCTTTTCAAAATTGATCCCATTTAGTACAGTTATAGTGCCACACAATAGAATGCAGGCTAATCTCAATGTCAAGACAAGACTCAGTTTTCACAAAGACCTTATGGTGGTTCCTCCTTTGGATACTGTCTTGGATGGATGCATCAATGGCAGGCAGATTGGTGAGGATAAGGTCAAGTCTGTTTTTCCCATTTGTTGTTTCCCTCACCACCAGACCCAATCTAGCAGCCACGTTCTTCAACCATCTTGGTCAATAGTGGTGCTGTCAAACATTGAAGTTCCCCACCTAAAGTACATTCTGTGCCTTGGTAATCCGCAGGAAGTTTCCTTGCCCATGTTTAACCTGGTGCCGTAAGGCTTCAAGGGGTCCAGATTCAATGTTGAGTATTCTCTCCCAGCTGTAAACCACTGTGATGCTATCTCTGCTGGTGATTGCACTGGTGATCCCTGGGGCATTGTTTGTCAGGTACGCTTCCTGAAGTAGGATTATGTCTAGCTGCTGTTTAACTGGTTCAGAAATCCTTCCAAATTTCGACAGAGACATACAGATGTCAGTAAGAAAGTCTTTGCAGGGTCTACAGAGCTGAGTTGTCTTTTCTGGTGCCTCAGTTGATGCCAAGTGGTCTGTGCTGTTTCATTCCACCAAGACTTTTCAGCAACATGATTCAACTAAACAGCTAGTTTGGACATTCCTGAGGGGAGTTAGAAGTTAATCATATTGTTAGGGCTCTATGGGAGTCACAAAGCAAGGCCAGGTAGGGTACAATGACAGATTTCTTTCCTTAAAAGGAATCAGCGAAGCAGATGGGATTTTTACCAATCATTTCCTGCTTGTCATCAATTCCAGATTCTTCACATTCATTCTGCGATGGTAAGTTTCGAATCTATATCCCAGGAACATTAGTCTAGAACTCTGTCTTACAAATCCAGTAACAGTACCACTACGTCATCAAACTTCCCTTTGTGATGAACCATTCCATTTGTTTTAAAAGATTTTAACCACTGTTTTCTCACCCAGTTTCATCCCCTGGGGTCTGCATGTACCCCCAATGCAGTGAAGATATCAAGCAAAATCCTTAGCTGCTGTTGGTCTGTTCCAGAGAAGAAAATACAGATTCAGAAATTGCTGCAATCACAGTTGGATAATCAAGTCAGGCTACAGTGGCTTGCTGTGTTGTCTTGGATGAATTGTATAAATGTTCGATACATTATTTCAGACAAAATCATTAAAACATACTAATTAGAGATTAAATCTCCACCAATAAAATGGAGGCTATCTCTTCTCAAGTACCCAATTACTTGAGCACTTCTATTCAGAAATGTGTGTAATTTTACCCCATCTATCAGGTTGTTAGTTCCACTGAGCAAATCAGCAATTTTAAAAAGTTGCCTTCAATCAAATCACAAATGGTTCACAAACTTGCATTCTATGTTTATTAAATTCCACACCAGTTTGTTAAAACTGTGCTGAACGTTGAATTTATTTTCCATGTACTCAATCATACTGAGTGTGTGTAAAAAGTGCCAAATCTGTGGCGCTCCAGGAACATAATGTCCAGTCCCATCCACATCACTCCTACATTTCCTCCTGGTTCCATTGGGTATTTTCCAGCTGTTTACTGCTTCTTCGGTTATTATAATAAAACACATTGAATCTGAAACAGGCGAATGATTTCATTCTTGTCCTCATCTTCCCTGTCATTGCCTTCTCCAGTTTCAATCTCTGAATTCAAATTCCCCTGAAAGCCCCAGTACCACAGAACAATAATTGCTTGCAGTATTGCAGTAACAGAATGAGACCACAGCCATGAGAGTGAATTGGAAAAAGATGTTGAAAGGTGAGAGAATTAAAGGAGTGACATGTTTAGCAAAAAGTTCCAGAGAGTTGGGCGGGATTGTGTAAAGACTCATCAAGGAAAGTCATGAAAGGGAGGAATGATCCCCAAAAGAACAGTTTATAAAGGTCAATTTGGCCAAAATGGTTGGAGCAACATAAAAACACAGAAAATCAGAGTTGGATTGGAGCATTGGACACTTCAAGATAATTCACCAATGAACAATGTCTGAATTGATCTTTTACCTCACGTCCACCTCTCCATGCTATTTCCATATTCTTTAATTCCCTTACTACCCCAACATCTATCCATCTTTGGCCTGAATATATTTCAACAACTGACCATCCACAATCCTCTCAGTAAAGATTTTCAAAGTTTCACAATAGAATAGAATCCCTACAGTGTGGAAACAGCTCCTTCAGCCCAACAAGTCCACACTGACCCTCCGATGAGTAATGCACCCAGACCTATTTCCCTACATTTACCTCTGACTAATGCACCTAACTTACACATCCCTGAACACTATGGGCAATTTAGAATGGCCAAGTCACCTGATCTGCACATCTTTGGATTGCAGGAGAAAACTGCAGCATCCAGCAGAAACCCATGCAGACACGGGGAGAATGTGCTAATTCCACACAGACAGTTGATTAAGGCTGGAATCGAACCTGGGTCCCTGGCGCTGTGAAGCAGTAGTGCTAACCACTTATCACCATACAGCCCTTTGCTTTATCTTTCAAATGAAGATATTTCACCTCATTTCAGTCCAAACTGATTAGCCTGTTCTTCTGAGAGAATGCACTCATCTTTCGGTATCTCAGCAAAAAGAAATAGTTTCTCAACAACTCCCCTGCCAACACCAGTCCTCCACCCGCCAACCCTATTAAGAATTTTAAACATCTCCATTAGCTCACCTGTCATTCTTCTAGACTTCAGAGATCACAGGCTTAGTCTACACAATGTCTCGCCATAGGACAACCCATTCAATTCAGGAATCATTCTGGTGATAAATTATGGCATTCCTTCTCATGGTACATACATCCTTCCTGAGAATGGCACCACTTGCTTCCATTGCTTTCATTCCTAACTATCCATTCTGGCTGAGAATCACCATCAGAGGATCTCCGCCAATTCTTTCACAAATCTGTTTGGTGTCTGCAAGGATCCATACCTGACCTCATATTTTTTCATCTACACGCTCTCCCTCACTGATGTCCCATAAAAACACTATGCTGTTGCATAAGGCTGTTAATACCGAAAAGGGTTAGCTGACATCACAAGATTAACTCTGCTTATCACGATATAAAAACCAGTTTCTGAAAGGAGCTTTGTTTGTTACCTGTGTCTGATTCTATCTGTCCTAGTGCTAGGTCCATGTAGCTGTACTTAGACCCACATCCAACCTGATATCTTACAAGAGATTATTTTGTAACTCAGATGTTAGGTAACTATGATTAAGCACTGTATCATAAACATATTTTGTTTACCAAACTGAAGCACCATTCTGTCAAAGACTATGTGGGGTCCCTTACCCATTTGTTATCAGTAATTTAAACTAATGTCAATAAGAAGGATTCGTGACAGTGAACCTGCCGAATGCATCTCAGAGGTTCTTATGAACATGACCATAACACACGGCATGGTTGCTATGTTGCAATTTTCACTGTACATACCCCAGGAGCAATAGGTGGGCACCACTATTACATAATATGCTGGCAGTGGTGATAGGTTTAGCTTCATAAAATCTACATCCATCCATCCATCCAAGGAGACGAGTAACAACAATAAAGAATTCTAAATGTTTACAATCCTTTGAATTAAGAAGTTTCTCCTCACCTCAGTCCTAAATCAGCAACTTCTTTTTTGTGAGAGCGTGCTTCCATGTTGTAGATAGCCCAGTGAAGGGAAACAGGTTTTCTCAAACTCCCCTGATAACACCTGCTTCAGATGGATGGTGTTGACAATATTACAAGAGTATTTGATAATTACTTTGCATTTAACGAATCAATCATTTCAGGGATTTGGTTGGTTCAGGTGGCTAGATGGCTGGTTTGCAATGTAGAATGATGCCAACAGAATGGGGTCTATTCCTACATTGAGTGAGGTTACCGGGAAGGACTGCTATATGTGAGTATAGAAGTTGGGAGGTCATGTTGCGGTTGAACGGGACATTGGTTGGGCCAGTTTTGGAGTATAGTGTGCAATTATCATCTCCCTCCTATTGGAAGGATATTGTGAAACTTGAAAGGATTCCGAAAAGACTTACAAGGATGTTGCCAGGGTTTGAGGATTTGAGCTTTCGGGAGAGGCGGAATAGGCTGTTTTCCCTGGAGCATTGGAGGCTGAATGGTGACCTTATAGAGGTTTATAAAAGCATGAAGGGCATGGATAGGATAAACAGACAAGGTCTTTTCCCTGGGTTCGGGGAGTCCAGAACTATAGAGCATAGGTTTAAGGTGAGGGGGAAAGATTTAAAAGGGACCCGAGGAGCAGCATTTTCACGCAGATGGTAGTGCGTGTATGGAACAGCTAGGACATTTCTGTCCTAGCTGTTCCAAACAAAAGAGGATTTCACACTCAAAACAGTTATCCAGCTAGTTGTGAAAGCTGAAATCCAAAACCGTCATAAAGTCTGGAGAGGAACAGAGAATCAACTACCACATGGAAGTCATTGGACATCATCAATTTTTAGATATGCAAAATAAACAAAGCATCATATGCTAGACAAAGTAAATATCTCCAGACCCTTTGATGTTAGAACCCACTGTTCCAGATGTGGAGTTAAAAAGCACACACAAACTGAAACAATATTCAGCTTAATCACACAAATACAGCTTTTATCAGAAACCGAGACATTTCCAAATAATGTGCAAAAGTCAAAAACTATTTTTGAACCTCAGAACTAATAATGCTTCCTTACACTGAGGTCAACACCTTACAGGAAGTGTCATAGGAAGACACATGACACCAAAGGGACATACTTTTATTTGAATGCATATAATTAAATAATGATAAACCACCTTTGGAAGATGTAACTCAACCATTCCCTGGAGCAAGAGGTGGCTCATCTGAAGAGATTTAATACAGACCATACATGTTAATGATCTTTCAATTCATTGCAAACTTGACACAGAGGTAAGAGTTACTGTATTAGCTGAAATCAGTGCTTAATTAGAAGGATTGAAGCTACATCATTCTGACAGAGAACTGCAATGTCACAGGTGGAACACCACTCAAAATCAAAGGAATATTGAGAATACTCTTAAAATGCAGAGACAAGTGCTATGGAGAGGTAGGGATGTACATCATCAAAAACTAACACATCTCAGAAAAGCAAGCATCGCTCTTTAAATTCCACAGAATGTTAAAGATTGCAATCAATTCAGACAGAAAAGACTAGTGATCAACGTAACTTTGTTCAATAAGGGGAAGACTTTGTAAGTCTCAGAAGAATGGTTGCTTAGAAGAAAATAGGCACCATTTGAGATTAACTGCAGTGGCCTACAACAAATCTGCACAGTGTGAGGGATCACAGGCTTGGAGGAATTATCCAATTGTCTTCCAAGCACAAGTGAGCATTCAAAATCTGACGATTGGATATCACAACCAACAAGAGTTAAAAATAGACTCTTGATACAGTCAACTCAACTGTTTAGAAGCACAACAACACACTCAGGTTTACTGTGATTTGTTACTTTGATATTCTGATACTCTGCTTGGATCAGATAAAATGACCAAGTTTTTCAAAAGCATATGTGTGTGAATAGAAGGAACTCATGAAGTCTTCTTCATTGCAATGTCAAGAAGAAAAGAATACTCCTTTCAGAAACACAACTATGTTCTCTGAGATGATTTGAGGAAACAAAAGATCCTCCAGTGGAAACAAATGTTAAACAGCAATATCACTGCCAGGGTACGATGGAAGGGCATTGGGGAAATCAGTCACCAACGAACTGAATTTGAATGTTCATCCTCAAGAAACACACTTTCAACCCAACCAAACCATCAGCCATTTGTAAAGTGAGAGCGACTTGGGAGCAGATGGGCAGTGATAAATTTATTTACTTATTTGAAATGCTAAGACCACAATTTTTTTTACCTACATAACATCGCCAACCTCCACCCTGACCTCAGCCTTTTTACTGCTGAAATTTTTATGTACTCTGTCATTATCTGTAAGCCTTGACTATTCTCGGACTGGGCTGACCTGTTACATTTGATCTGCCATAACCCTGGAGTTGTTACAGCACAGTAAAAGGCAATTGAATTTTGTTTACCCTGTTTCTCAGAATTGATTTGAAAACGTGTGCATTACTGAGGTTTGACTAACTGTCCTGCATTTAATAATGGTCCATGATTTCCTCCCTAACATCTTTTATCAGCCTGTAGGTACATTTCATCTGGATTTGCTTATTGATCCACTTTCTTGAAATTAATCTCCTTAATGTTTCCTGTCTCTCTGTGTTTATTGCATCCAATATTTCACACTTTTCCTCCTTAACTACAATATTTTTATTGTCTAATATAAGAATTAGATACTGGAGTAGCATTAGGCCACTTGATCCAAGAGTCTGCTCCATCATTTGACCATAGCTGATATGTTTCTCAACCCCATTCTTGTGCCTTCTCTCTATAACTCGTGATCTCTTCACTACACAACAACCTCAATTTTAAACACACTCAATGACTTAGCAATGAGCTCTACAGATTCATCAACCTCTTAAGGAAGAAATTCCACCTCATCTCAGTTCTAAAGGATCTTCCCTTCACTCTGCGGATGTACTCTCAGTCCTCATCGTGCCTACTCATGGAAACAACTTTTCCACATTCACTCTATCCAAGCATCTCAGAATTCAGTAAGTTTCAATCAGATTCCCCCCCTCCCTCCATCCTCCTAAACTCCATCGAGAACAGACCCAGAGTCCTCAACTACTCCTCATATGACAAGCCCACTCTCCCTCTCACTTATTCAAGTCCTTCTGCAGCCTACCCATTTCCTCAGTATTATCTGTCACGTCTCTTTGTGTCATCTGCAAACTTAGCAACAAAAACCTCAGTTCGTTTGTCCAGATTGTTAATGTCTAACATGAATAGTTGTGGTCTCACACTGAACCCATGGAACTCCACTAGTCACTGCTTGCCATCCTGAAAAAAAACATTTTATACCCACTTCATGTCTTCTGCCAAACAACCAATTCTTATTCCCTGCCAGTTTTTTTTTGTGAAGGAAGATACAGAGTATTCATTAAGAATCATAGCCACATCTGCCTCCACACATTGTCGTTTTGGTCTCTATGGGTCTGATCCTTTCTTTGTTTTTTTTTATCTCTTAATATATTGATGAATCATCTTTGGGCTGCCCTTGATTTCACTGACCTATATTCTTTCATGGTTGGCTTTTTACTGTCTTAGTTTCCTTTTTGACTTCACTTTCTACACACTTCTCAGCTTTCTGCAATATTGAGTTCTTGATGTTCTTGATGGGAGCAATATCTACTCTGCAATATTTGAATCTCCATTGGTCCAACATCAATTTACCTTCAAGTAGCTGTTTATCATCTACTTTTTACCAAATCTCTCCTCAGCTTAGGAAACGTGGCCTTACACCAATTCTCAACTCTCACTCCCTGTTCTAGCTTTGCCTTTTCCATGATCATATTGATAGGAACTGAATTGGAATCACAATGTTCTCCCACTGCCACTTCTTCCAGCCATGCAGCTTCTTTTCCTGAAACTAAGTCAGAACTTTGCGCCCTCTTTTGCTGAACTTGCTACATACTTGTCAAAATATTTTCATTGAATGTACTTCAAACATTCTATTCCCTCCATTCTGTTTATATTAAAATAAATTTAATTAATATTAGGGTAGTTGAAATTAGCTGCTATTACTGCCATGTTATTTTCACATTTCACACCTCAACTTGCTAGCTTATTGATCGTTTATCGCCTTCTGACTGGGTATCTCATGCACATCATGAGACAACCTCTTTGTTTTGTTCTCTAGCTCAATCCATATGACCTCATTTGGTGATCTTTCTACATATTATTCCTGTGAATGGTTGTAATTGCTTCTCTGACCAAAATTGGCACCAAATTTTATCCCCGTCCCCATCGAATTGAAAACTCTGTAACCCCGATTTATAGTCCAACACCGAAGTGGATTGCCATGCAAACTGTGACCCATTTTCTCCTGTCAATCCCTGCCATATTCCAACATTTAAATGTCTTGAAGTGGCTTTCACTTTCACAGAGAAAAGATAATTATAGAAGATGAATAAAGGGATGAAATGCCAGGACAGTGGATGGTAGCTAAAGGTGTACATAGAGTTATAGAGTCATGGAGATATACAGCACAAAAACAGACCCTTCTGTCCAACTCGTCCATGTTGAACAGATATCCTAAATGAATCTAGTCCCATTTGCCAGCACTTGGCCTATATCCCTCTAAATCCTTCCTATTCACCTATCCATTCAAATGCCTTTTAAATGTTGTAATTGTACAGCCTCCACCATTTCCTTTGGCAGCTCATTCCAATCATTTACTACCCACTACATCAAAAAAATACCCCTTAGGTCCCTTTTAAATCTTTCCCCTCTCACCCTAAACCTATGCCCTCTAGATCTGGTCCCCCCCCACCCCAGGGAAAAAAAAACCTTGTCTATTTGCCCTACCTATCTGTGCCTCTCATGATTTTATAAACTTCTATAAGGTCATCCCTCAGCCTCTGACGCTCCAGTGAAAACAGCCCCTACATTTGGAAGGTGGGTGAGGCATTAGGGTGCCAGTGTGGTAAGAGAATACAGAACAATGTGGATAAGGGTTAGGGTGCCAGCTAATCAGAGGGACAGCGTGTCAGTTAGATGAGGGAGTGAGAGTGGGGATTAGTGGGAGGTTGGGCGTCAAATAGTACTGGGAGGTTGGGATAGGGTTCACAGTGGAAGGGAAGTAGGATTGTTGATAAGTGGATGAGTGCTTAAGGTATGTAGGAGTGAGGAGTGTGATGAGGTCAGTTGTGTGAGGTCAGACCCTGAGAATCAGAGGAAGATAGTTCAAGAGGCATTGCAAGACCTCTATGGCATGGTTAAAGCGCAGCAGGTCAGGCAGCATCCAAGGAACAGGAAATTCGACGTTTCGGGCATAAGCCCTTCATCCCGAAACGTCGAATTTCCTGTTCCTTGGATGCTGCCTGACCTGCTGCGCTTTAACCAGCAACACATTTTCAGCTCTGATCTCCAGCATCTGCAGACCTCACTTCTTACTCTATGGCATGGCCATGGCATATTGGGGTGGCATGGTGGCTGTGGTTACATTGCTGCCTCATAGTGGCAGGGACCTTGGTACAATTCCAGCCATGAGTGACTGCCTGTGTCGAGTTTACACATTCTCCCTGCTAGATTGCCCCGTAATGTTAAAGGATGTGCACCATAATGCCTCACCCACCTTCCACATGTAGGGGCTGTTCTCACTGGAGTGTCGGAGGCTGAGGGGAGGCTGCGAATTGCAGGGTTATGGGGATAGGGTTGGGGTGTGGGTCTGGGTGGGATGCTGTTCAGAGGACTCATGTGGACTTGATAGGCCAAATGGCATGATTCTGCTCGGAAGGGATTGTAAGTTGAGGTGCCACAACCAGGGATCCAGGGAGGGGTTGGGGGGAAATTGGTATTTGGGTCAGTATCAGGGTAGATTTCAGGTGTTTGCCTGGTTACAGCTGGGCATGTGAGATCTGGTAGAGGGTCTGCGAATGTCGCAGGTCATATGAAGTATGATGGGTTGGAAAGGTTGTGTCACGGAGAGAGTTAGAATCAGTCTGGTGTCAAGTGTAGGGTGGGAGTGAATGACTTGGGTCCAAAAAGGAGAAAGCATTGGGTGGTCACAGTGTATTATAGATGGGGTCAGTGGAGAATCAGGGAAATCAGTTTAATAATAGGAGATTTCATGGACAAGCATTAAGTTTAAGTTAGTTCGTATCCTCTGAGGCCTCCAACTCTAATTTAGAGTTGGGGATGTTTTCAGAGGGCTCCAGATACCAGATAGTTGCCTGTTAGAAGTTTCAAGTTCTCAGCTAGAGTTAGCTGCATGGTCCATCCACATAATTCCAATCTCTGTTGCTGCATTGTCTAGCATCTCATTAGAAAATCTAGGCCAAGGTCATGGTTTAATGGAGGCACTGTATGACATTATTTTCAATTGATTTGAATTCATTAACTGAAAAGATAAACTAAGCGTTTTGTTGCCAAAGCTTTTTGTCTTACACTCATCAGGACAAATGCAAGAATACCAAATCTCAAATGATCACAATCATAGAAGAGGTGAAAACATTCACATTCGACTCTGATTGGCTGAGACATTGCCATGTGGAAAGAAACAGAGCACTATAAACTTCCCAAGCTCCCTCGTGATTCTGAGAAAAACACACAAGCCTTGAATTTGTTCCTTTTGTTCATTGGCCAACACGTTGGAAAAAAATATAGCTATATGATATCTCAATTGCCATAAAAGAGAGTGTCATTCACATTTATAAGTTGTTTGAAGTCCATTGATGTGGACAGTAATTTCAAGGGAGTAATTTTAAACAGGTCATTGGAATGTGGCATATAAATAACAAGTGCTGAAAACCTGAACAAGGAAAACAGTGTTTTAATGAAGGTCAAGTCAAACTCAAAGACCAACACATGGCCTTTCAACTAAGCATCTTATAGCCTCCTAGATTCGGCCGTGATCCAAAAAAAAATTAAATCTACCTTCTTCTCCCATTTTCTTTCATCTTTATTGCTGGTTTAATTTTTCCCTTTTTAAAAATCCCTTTACTTGGTTTTGGATAGCTGTTGTCCTACTTTTTGCACCTTATCTGGACACAAATTTTATTTCTTTGCTTGCCCCATTACCATTCCTTTTGGCTATTTAATAAGAGGAGCTTTCATTATTTCATCTGTCCTGACATCCATTTTACCCCAGATCTTCTTTTTCTGTCCTTTTTTCCACTCTCCCCCATTTTACTTGCTCAACATCTATTACTTTGCAAACATTCCTTAGTTCTGAGGCAAGAACATCCATTTCTCTCTCTACAGTTGTTCCTAGATCTGTTGAGTGTTTTCAAATATCTTTTTTCTAAATTTGAAAGCTGTGGGATCTTTTGCATTTTGCCATAATTGTTTGAAAGGAGAGTCTACTGGAACATTGCACATTTACCCAAGCAAAGGGGAGTTTTAGTACATATCTATAGGACCTGCCACTATGCATGAGCACACAACCATACTCAAAGGCAGGTTGCAGAAGGAGAGCCCAGACAGTAGTGATGCCTGGTGATAAACATAAAGGGCTTCATCCTCATGGCAAATTGCATTCATGAATATTTGGGCTATCCAAGGCATGGAAAGATGTAGTCCATTTTAGCTCTATTTTACCTATGGCTGCCTCTGCACTACATCACTCGCTCAAATGTTTGAATAAACTATTACAAACAGCTTTGAATGAGAATTCCACATACACTGTGAAGGATTTTTTCACTTTTGTGAAAAGCATACAAGACTTACATAACATGGCCATGGGTGTTTTTTTTAATGTTGCTAGCTTATACAACAAGTCAGCGCTCAAGGACTCCATCGACATCTGCGCTAGATCACTACATAGTGGCAACTGAGATGTACCACTGGTGTCTGAATTTATGTTCATTGAATTCATAGAGTGGCCAAGATGTGCCTCTACATTTCAGTAACATCCAATATATCCCCAAATAGTTGGCATTGCCATGGGTTCACCTACATATCCAGCCCTTGCTAATATCTTCTTTGGTTATCATGGGAAGCATGTCTTTGATGGAATGACCATTAACCTCCTCCACCTTGAATACTCTTCATATGTATACAAAACGCTTGTGATATTTGAAACTGCAGCTGCATGTGAGAATTTCATTACACAGTTCAACAAACTCCATCCTGTGCTCTTGTCTATCATTGAAATGGACCATCAAATGAATTCTTTGATGTTTTATTGAGAAATCTGCTGATGGGCTCTCTGCTACTATTTACCAAAAGCCTAGACTCGCTGGTCAACATAAGCATTGGGATTCCCACAGTCCCACATGCAACAAGATCAATCTTATTGTCAACTTTGTGTCTAGGCCCCTAGCCAGCTGCTTACTATGTAAGCTTGATGCTGGGGTAGAATGGATTAAAACTCTCCTGCAGCTACCCTGATCAAATCATCAATTGCTGCTTATTGGGAAAATCCATGACAAGATCTATGCTCATCATGTTTGATCCTGAGCGACAGCCAGTAATCTTGGATTACCTTGGAAGGAAAAGATGTCTGAAAATTTGAATCGCAGGTGAAGCTAGCTGTCTCAAGCTAATACTTTGTCATAAACCCATTATTTTTTCTGCTGATATAAAACTGCTGTAAAGCTAAAAAGATATTTTTTACACAACATATATAAGTAATGTTGAGGAGCTCTTGTGACTCTATGATAGTGTCCCTACTTCCGATCTGGCATCAAATCACAACTGCACCAGAGGTGTGTAATAACTTACCTAAACAAGTTGATTGTAAACTGTTTCTAATTAAAGTGATATATGAGTTTCCCTGGTCGTGTGATGCTAGCTAAGTAGGTTGCACATCCCACTAGCTAGTAGACCATTTGCCGTGGGCAGTTTGCTGATAGTGTTCAGCCAACTCCTGATTGCAAGTCTCAGAATAGTATGTCCACCATTGAATTTTATTCTGCTTTTGGACATCATTTAATAATCCAGACTGCACTAATAATTACTACAGAAGCCAGTTTTAAATTACCTGATAGGCTCATAGTATGATGCATTTGTAAGAGCTAGAAGTGACATGTATTAACACATATGATCCTGTTTTATGTAGGCAAGAGTAATTTGCAGATACATTGTACGTTTTAATTGAGAAATGAAAAGGGAGTCAGGAGATTACCAATCTCTTTTGCATTCCCAAGCAGAACCCGGACCTGCTCTGAGAACTCAGACTGACAGTTAACAGTTCCTGCTACATTCCCATGGCAATGAACACTCTCTTCTCATCCTATATAAAGTGGTGTTGCCTTTTCCAAGTCTGCTTCTTGAGAGCTACACTTGACAAAAAAAAACTTGCACTTCTTGTCTTGTGATTGCAATGTTTACGTTTTCAATTGTGCAAAAAGATGCAATTTGGATAGAGACCAGAATCCCAGTCCCTGCTAATAATCAGACAACTATGTTTCGACTTAATGCAAAGTCAAACTTATGACTAATTTATATAAATTTGTTCTGTAATCCCTTTTCAGTATTGGATTATCTAATGTAATTAGAATCTTTTATTTTGGCTTTTGAAAAAGACTTATACAAATTTGTTTAACAAGTGCACTTAATATTTTCAACAAACAATGAACCAAAACTAATGTAATGTTGAAAAATCAACTTATAACACAATATTCTCTCTAACCTAGCATGAAGATCAGAACTTGTAAGAACTAAACTTCTGCACATAAGATCATGCACATCAGTATGGGAAGTATTGCAAGATGATTTACGAGCTAGATCTTTCTTCTGGCCTCATTGTAAAAGTTAAGTCTTGTCCTGTACATAATATTTACCATATTTGGGTGTAAGTTAATGTTTGTTGACATTCAGAACTCTTCCAATCTTTATCAACTCTACACTAGAATGTAACTAAAGCAGAATAGCAGAGAACATACAATGATGTTTTCAGAATCTCAGTTTTTAACTTTCGTCTCCTGGTACCCACCTGAGATTTCTTTCTCCGCTACCTCCATCTTGAGCTTTTCTCACTGCCCCTGTTACTGAGCTGAAATGCATGATGTTTTTAAACGTCTGAGGAAACGGTTACCAGGACTGAAGTTTGAAAATGAGACACCCACATTGAAAGAAAATATTCAAAAGTCAAGCAAATACAAACTGAATCAGTCATGAAGTCTATATCTTTTGGAAAGTAGCATCTGAATACTTCCTCATGTCTGTTCTCCAGTAGTTAAGTGAATTAGAATAAACTCAGTTATAAAGTGTTGGCTTTCACTGGTTGTTAAACTCCCTCAGGTCAATAAATGAATTTTAAAGAGCAAACCAAAACCTCAGGCAAAACGCATCACTTTGCCACAACGCCTCTTAAAATCTTTGTTACAGATGTAAAGTCTAAATTATTAAATAGAATGCAACTAACATGAATAAACGAATGGTTACACGTGAAAAAAGAGGTTAAGAAATAAATCTTGCTTTTAGACTGATGCATCATGTGCCTTGGGAAAATGTCCAGACATAATTCGTTTTCCATTTCATAATAAAGTACTGGCATTTGCTGATACCAAAATTTGGGAATAGCAAACTGAGAAAGAATGTAAGAGGTCACAGAAAGGTTACCCAGAGTCAGCAACTGCCCTTCCATGCTGAGCAGTACAACGTAATAGATATATTATGAAAAAGGACGGTGAACAGATGTGCACCTTAGACTGTAAGATTCGTAAAAGAATGGAAGAATCAGAAATCTGAGAGTGGAGCTCTTTCCACTTGGGAGTGCAAGACAAAAAGGCGACTTTAAAAAGGCACATGGGATTGTGGGCTGCATGCATGGAGCAAGGAGCTTTTACAAGATATCGGTGAGAGGAGACAGAACGATGGTCTACACTCTGAATTGTCAGATTGATATGACCAGAAACAAGCACTAAGACTCTGCAGAGATCCTGATGCATTGACCTTTGTGGGAAATGCCTGGGAAATTTCAATGAACAACTCCCATGTTTCTCAGAATCATCTGTGAATGTCTCTCACTCTGAACAACTCACTAGATTAATTATGGAGTCATAGAGTCATACAGCACAAGAAACAGGCTATTCAGTTCAACTTGTCTATGCCAACCAGGCCTCTTAAACTGAACTGTCCCATTTTTGCTTTTGGCCCATATCCCTCTAAACCTTACTTATCCATGTATCTGTCTAAATGCTATTTAAATGTTGTAATTGTCCCAGCCTCCACCACTTCCTCTAGCAGCTCGTCCCACACATGCACCACCCTCTGTGTGAAAACGATGTTTTACAGGTCTTTTAAATCCTTCTCCTCTCACCTTAAACTTACGCCCTCTGGTTTTGGATTTCCAACTCTGGGGAAAAGATCGTGCTATTCACCTTATCCATGCCCTTCTTGATTTCATAATCCTCTATAAGGCCATCCCTCAGTCTCCTATAGTCCAGTGAAAAAGGACCCAGCCTGAGAAATTTTAAACTGAATAAACCTGGCCTAACCCCTAACTAGGCAATTCCAGAACTGACACCACAATCGCTCTTCCTGAGACTGCACACCACACACACTCACACACGTATAATTCAGCACTGATTACTTCACTAAAGACTATTAAATCCCCAACTATTCCCATGATCCGCAAACTGCAACCTAAACACCTAACTATCCCTCCAACCAACCCTGGCCATCAGTTTATCCACCACCAATTGTATCTATCTGACACCTTAACCACTGCCAACCATACCCAATCATCTCTTCATCCATATACACATCACTCACTTGCTCATTTACCACCCCATCCATATACCACATTCCCCAAATTACTCACATGCCAGTTAGTTCACCATAAACCCACCCATGAGCCATTTCATTCATTCATTTATCCATTCATCATTTACTTGATCTTCAAATTTACAGTAAAGATGCTAGTGCCATTAAAAGAGGTAAGATCTTGTATTAGGGACCATATCCACCACTGCCCCTTCCCTAACCAACCTGAAGCACTCTGCTGCAAGGTTCTTCAGGCTGGAGGTCTGCCTCAGCACCTCTGGTCAAAAAGGGTTCAGAAACCCATCAGAAAAATGGAGCAGTGTTGAAGCAGGTCAAAGTTTGAGTAGAGTGGCAACCCAGTGATGACAGCCAACTTAAATGATTGCTTTTTCAGACTGGAAATGGTAGAAAGTAGTATTCTCTAAGAGGCAGTCTGAGGACCAATGATCTCTTTACTCTACATAAATGACTTGCATCTTGGAAGTTGGATTAAAGGGTGGTGGTTAAAAAGAATCTAAAGCCTGAAGAAAACCAATTTATTTTCCTTCACCAGTTGTTGTAAGCTGTGGCTTTTAATCAATAAGTCAGATACTTTATAAGTTGTGAACTAGTTGCTATGTGTCTCCTGCAGGCAATATACCTGGAGAAGAGAGATCAAGGAACAGCAAATCCTGACAAGCCAAAGGGTTAATCTCAGTGAAGCTTTGGGTAAGGATCACCAAACTGCCCTCCCAGTTTTGCCTCACCCATAACACCATTTGCTTATGTGTTTGCCTGCATGTAGGGAGGGACAGATTTATTAGGGAGTTACAGTTTTAACTAATAGAGTTCTAAGTCAACGATTCCATGCTTGTTTACCTGAAGCTAGAAATAATTTACTTGTAAAAAATAATAATCCCTGTTAAGTATAGAAATCTGGTCCAGGCTTTCTGTCATTCTAAATATAAAAATGGAGGTAACTTTAGGAATTCTGCATACTTTGGTAAAATCTTTAAGTTTTGTGTTAACTTTAGAAATTGTAGGACTCCAGTGTGCTACCACAGTGAGATGTGACAATAGCCCAGAACAGGACACAGATAGACTAACATAATGGCAGATGACAGACAAGTGGCAAATGAAATTTAATACTGAGAAAATGAAGTGATGTATTGTGGCAGAAGAAATGAGAGGCTATATAAACTTAATAGCAGAGTTCTAAGGATCGTATTAAACAAAGAGGGACATGGGGATGTTGGTGCATTAATCTTTGCAGGAAATATTGAAAGAGTAGCTACCAAAGCCATTGGGATCTTAGGCTTCACAAATAGAGACATTGAGAATCAAAGCAGAGAAGTTGTGCTGAATCTTTATAAATCTCTGTCTAGTGTGGTGCTAGAAAAGCACAGCCGGTCAGGCAGCATCCGAGGAGCAGGAGAATCAATGTTTCAGGCAAAAGTCCTTCATCAGAAATGAGGTAATGTTCCTCATTCCTGATGAAGCGCTCATGCCTGAAATGTTGATTCTCTTGCTCCTCGGATGCTGCCTAACCAGCTGTGCTTTTCCAGCACCACACTTTTCGACTCTGACCTCCAACATCTGCAATCCTCACTTCCTCCTAAATCTCTGTTGAGGATGCAACTAAATTACTGTGTCCTGTCTTGGTCAATGTACGTTGGAAAGGATGTGATGATCTTTGAGAGGGTGCAGAGGAGATTTGCTGGATGGGCTCCAGGAATGGATGACTTTCGTTACAAAGTGATGTCAAAAAAGCTGGGTTTGTTCTTCTTGAACCAAAGGGAGTGAGGGGAGATTTGACACAGTTGTACAAGGATATGGCAGATTTAGATAAAATGGACAAAGAAGACCTGATCCCATTAGCTGATAGTACAAGAGTTAGGGATACAGATTTAAAATCTTGGCAAGCAATGCAGGAAGAATAAGGAAAACATAAACTTTATGCTATAGAGTAAATGGTAATGACCCAAATCTAGTTGCCCACAATGGTGGTGAAGGGAGGTACAATTATTTATGTTGAAAGGGAATTGGATGGACCTTTGAAGGACATAAACTTGCAGTGAAATGGGGATCAAGCTGTAAAGAGGAATTGACTGGATTGAGCCATAGAGAGCTGGCATGGGCTCAGTGGGCCAAATGGCCCCGTTTCATGCCAGAAATGATTCTGTGGAGCTGTTGCTACAGTTGACATTTTAGATGCAGTCCTCAGAAGGAAAGCAATGCCATTAAAAGGCAATGACAAAGATGTTCAAAAACATTAAGAATGATGTCTTACAGTCATGAAGAAAGAATTGAAAATGTTGGTTCCCTGGAGAAAATAGGATACTGAGGGAATCTACTGCATGCATTCAAAATTGTGTAAAAAGTCTCAAGGATATAAATTGCAAAAGATTGCTTACACTGGATGGACCTGCCATTATAAGGGAATAATGTTCTTACAGTGTGCTTAGTGAGAGTTTTTGCTGAACACAGACACAGATTGATTGAGCGCTCACGTGGTAATTCATACATAGTGATCGGATTGGTCTGCATTTCATCTTCAAAGGGGTAAAAAAAAACTGTCAGAGGAGTTCTTTTGTGTCTATTCCTTGTGATGGTCAATACCAGTTAATCAGAGATTGCAGAGACTGCAATCTGAATTACAGCCTGGTTCAAAGGAAACTGTGATCAAACTAATTGAAAATATGTTTTGCACTGAGTGAGTGTTTATTTGATGCATAGAGTGGTAAGGAACGGAAAATCTTAGCTAAACAATTTGTTCAGTCATATTAAATTATAAAATAAGTGATTACATTGTTCTCATTCATATTTATCTCACCCTAAATGTATTTTGAGGCTTCTTTCCACGAAGATGTACATTTGTGCCAATTGCTGGAAAATGGGACTAGATTAATTTAGGATACCTGAGTGGCATGGATGAGTTGGAGCAAAGGGTCTGTTTCTGTGCTAGACATCTCTATGACTCTATAAAAGGAGAATAATGTGTAGACAGCATTAGGTCACAATATAAAAATAGATCCATCAAGCATTCTATTACCATCATCTGGTCACACTGTTACTTGACTAGATATTGGACAGTGAATATGTGCCAAGAGCAAATATGCACTTACAGATGTAACCAGCATCCCTGAGTCAGAAACATTTACTGCACGCTAAGCATTATCACCCCATTCGTCTTTAATTGAAGAACAGCCATTTTATCATGGAATGAGCAAACTCAAGTCGACATTCCTTTTTGTCAGTCTGTATTTTTCTATCACTTATTTTCTCTCTTGCTTTCCATTACTTTTGTTATTTATACTTTTGTCATAATTTGATTGAGAGGAGAAAGATATAAAAGAGACCGAAGGGGCAACTTTTTCACACAGAGGGTGGTACGAGTATAGAATGAGCTGTCAGAGGAAATGGTGGAGGCTGGTACAATTGCAACATTTAAGAGGCATTTGTATGGATACATGAATAGGAAGCATTTGGTGGGCCAGATGCTAGCAGGTGGGACTAGATTGGGTTGGGATATCTGGTCGGCATGGATGTGTTGGACCGAAGGGTCTGTTTCCTTGCTGTACATCTCTATGACTCTATGACCCTATCTGTTGCATTGTCTTGCATTAATGATGTATCAAAGATACTTTCCTTTACACAGACTTGAGTTTTGGGACTATTTTTCACTTTTCATGGGTCTCTTTGAATGTTTGTCACTCTGCTTCAGTTCTGGATTTTTTTTTTCCTTTGATTCTATGATGTTGTGATGGTTTTAAATCTCTGTGATTGATTGGTGTGGAACGAAATGTAAACAGATCTTTATACTGTTTCAGCAGTGTGACAATCTGCATTCTTTTTCTCATTATTAATAAAAAGGAAATTGGTAAGCACTGTCTAAGCAACTCTATTGGATTCACAGACACTACCAGATAGTGACGACCAGTTGACTTAACCATTCACATTCTGCCTTGAATGTAATCTTTTTAGAGAGCTTCATGGATATCACTGGGAAAGAAAAAGTCACTTTTGTTGTCTACAAAATACGGCAAAAGCTATTGCAATAGATCTACAACATTTAGTAGATGTCTCAACTCCAGAGCTTTCCAACCAGTGAATTGAAACGCTGCGTGTGGAATCAGATAGACTTTTATAGCATGGTTACAATTTCACTGTCAGAGAGACCTTGACAAATATTGGGAAATGGAATGACTGGGCAAGACAGAGAGTTGATTGGGTCTACTCCAACAATCAAAACTATAAAATGCCAGGACAACCTGCTGTTGTTGAAACAAACTTCCAGTTTTAATTTTACCCTTGTTTTCTTGAGAAAATTGCATTTGTTTCCAAATAATACTTATCCTCTGGAGAGTTATTAGAAAACTATAAAAGGAGCTAGCCTCTTTATGGATGCTGCACAAAATCTCTGTGCCCAAAGATGCAATGTTTTTGGCTCCTGATGCACAACAAAATGAAATGATTGGATTGTGAGTTTAGATATGTTGCCATGGCATCAAGTGTTCAAATGTGAAAAGCAGATTTTCTGTGTGTGAGAGGGGCCAAATGTTTTTAACAAGCAGGCTTGTTAAGTTATTTTGCTTTCCAATCATTGCTCCTCCACACCTATAAAATGAGCCATTTTTACACATCTGCACAAATATCCCGATGGATCAGTAGGTGCAGTCCTGACTTACTACTGAAGTGAACCACACAGAGCCAGTAGGAACTGAGTCTTGGCTGAGCTATTTGAACTCAACTTGAATAACAGCACAGTTGGCCACAGCTTTTTTGACTGGGGAAGAAATAAATCAGCCGGAGTTCTGGATTTTGGCAGAACATTTTACTTTGTGTGTATTGTTGAAGTATTCTTGAAGCAGCCGCCTCCCTCACCACTTCACCAAGAGGATAATTTTCCCCCTATACTTTATAGGAGCAAAGAAACATAGCCATTATTACTATCTGGTGCCTGTGCTGGGCTCTGTGTGCCGATGTTAGGACGGGATTGAATCAAGCTTAGCTCTCCTGCTCTTAGTTGAAAATTACCCCGCCAGCATTCACTAGTTAGGTTTGATTATTAAAAGTAGACATATGGTAAGTTTTCAAAGCTGGCTTGTCATCTCGCTGAGCATGATTCAGAAAAGGAAGTGAGAAAATTTGGTGAAGTTCTGTTTATGAAGGACATCTGCTTGACCTCATTGTGTTCTGGAAAATGAGTTAAGGGCCCTTTTTCCATTCGTTGTAACTCTTCCATTGTCTATACATAGTGGCGACAAAGCCTGATTCAGGCAAGTTGTGTATACATAGTTGTGTGCATGTTGTATACAGATGTACATGCTCAGATTCTGGGGACAGCGCATTCACTAGCTTGGCATCAATCAGCATGAGCTCTTTCGTTAAGCTGCTAAAATTTACTCTTTGTAGGCCAGCGGCAGCTTCACGGAGCTGCGAGGTCAAAGGAGTTATAAAATTGCTGTGGAAAACTTTGAGAAGGAATTCTGCATCTCGATGTCATGATCAGACGTCATTGAAAAGAGGCAGGCTGCTGAGAGAAATGAGCACGGGAATGAGGCGGGAATGTGTTTTGAGCCATTTTGGTTGATTTTCTCAATCTTCAATGGTTAGGCAGGAATGGTGGTGACAGCTAAAGGGAAGAGGATGAGTCAGATGTGAGTGCTAACTGTAGCCAGTAGCTGTTTGTAAGTGGTGGCTTGGCAGGGAGGGTGGAACCGCTTCGAGAATGGAACAAATACACAGGAGCTGGCGTTAATGTGCCCAGCAGACTAAGGCCATTTCACTGGAGTACCAATCCTGACTTGACACCTCAGTGTACATAGTAGGGAAGGGGCCTGAGAGAGCTGAGCATAGCCATTTGCTATCAGCATCGTCTACCTCAGGCTATAAGTTCTCCAGTGAGGAAGACAGCAGTGACCAGAATAGTATCAGGATGGGGGCAGGGAGGATGGCACAGAGGGACACATAACCAGGCTGTTGCATGAAGTTGACAATACTAATCAAACAGTGTCTACTGCAAATGTTCACACAGCAGTCTCGTCAAAGAGTCTGCCTCTTCAGAGAGTCGCTGCCTAGTTGGTGAATCATGGTGGATGAAGATTGAATCCCTAGGGGAGGAGTGGGCACACAGTATATGTTACGTTGAAAGTAGCCATGGCACTGACTTCCTATACCTCAGGATCCTTCCATGGATACCTGAGGACACCTGTAAGATCATCCAGTCTGCAGCTCATTGCTGCATCACTTAGTCATAAGTAACAAATTCAAAAAAGCCAATGTGTGTGTTTGTACCAATCTGAGAGATCAGGTTGAGAAAGCTGTGTAATTTGAGGCTTGGGAAGGCAGTCATTGATTGCATGCATTTTACATTAAGATTTTCATTGAGCAGGAATCAGGCTTATCACCATGAAGGGCTTCCACTTCATTAACTAGGACTTACATGGGATTAGATCTTGTCACTGAAAATCACCTTAACGTGTATTTGTCTGAAATGAATTGTGTAGCTGTGCCACTGATCCTTTGCTTTTTATATATTCCCAGACTACTGCAATTTCCTAGCTCTTATTCATACTGTGATGACAAGAAGCACTCTCAGGGAGGTCACTGCCATTGCCTTGACATTTCGAGTCAGAGGGTCACAGAGGTCTACAGCATGGAAATATATCCTTTGGCCCAACTTGCCCATATTGTCCAGTTTTCACAATTAAACTAGTCTCATTTGCCTGTGTTTGGTCCATATCCCTCCATACCTATTCCATCCATGTACCTGTCCAAATATTTCTTAAATGTCAACATTGTACTCACCTCCACTATTACCTCTGGCAGCCACTCCAGATATTCACCACCCTCTATATTTAAAAATTGCCCCTCTGGACCCTCTTGTGTCTCTCCCCGCTCACATTAACCCAATTCCCACTACTCCCTACCACAGAGTAAAGCTGTTGACTGTTTGACCTTATCTATGCCCTATGATTTTATTGACCTCTACAAGGTCAAGGCTTTTTTGCTGCAAGGAAGTGGTCAGGACGATTAAGGACATGACAACAGATCAGCAAAAGATGAAAGATTTATTTAATTAGTGGTCAAATAGTGTTTAAACACGTAAGAAGTTCTTCTAGTGTTATAACCTCACAATTCACTTCAGATAAGTACACATTAAGGTGACATCCAACAATAACGTCTAACCCCTTGCAACTCAAGTGCAATGATCTTTTGAAAGCACCTTAAAGCTCTTGAGTGATGATCTCCCTGTGTTGTCATCTATGTGCAGCCTGCTGAACTTCCTGCCCTGTAACTATGATGAAGGTGATGATTGTCCAGTAACTGCCTGAAACCTGGATGATCCAAGATGTTAGGGGCATCCTATACAGATGCAGGATACTCGCGGTCTTTACAGCTTTGTGAAGCATTGGTACCACATCAAAGAACTTCTGAGGCTCTGTCTACCTTAAGAGGATCTCTGGAATGCTGGATATAGACATTCCTCCTCCCTTCAGGATACACCCGCTCCTCCCTGCTTAACCAAGGAGTCCAAGGAATTGGTGATGGCTCCAACCATTTTGATCCCTTCTCACCCAGATGTCGTTCTACAGCACTCATAGGGACATGAATGCAGATCCAAGATTATGTCCTGTCTCCTCTGGATGATTTGTTGGATCTGACTTTCCAGAACCATATACTGCCCGATCCCCCAGCCGGAATGTGTCAGTTCATTGATGGTTCATGAAGCTTGCAGCCAAGTATGAAGGACAAATCCATGGCTGCTGAGCACCTCTGTTAACCCAGTGCAGACCTACTTTGTTGGTGAGTTATCTCCTGTCCCTGCAGCCTGGAGGAGTATTGTTGAATCGTGTGTTGACCCTTAATTGAGCTTTAGCAATGTCCTGAATTTATGCAACAGCCATCGGTCTCTTACCACTCTCTCTGGGTTGCTTCATTATCTTGTGCAGTAATTGATCATTGGGATTTTATGGTCTCAAATCATGTACTTCCCCATCTGTCTGCCCTTAATTGATCGATACTGGCAATATCGCATGTAACTTTCACTTCTACCCATGTACGTTTGCCATTTACTTCTGGTGCCCACAGCAGCAGTTGCTTCCTTTCCAAGTATTCAAGCCACAGAATGCACAAGTTAGTCTCTAGTCTACCAGATAAATATTTACTGAGATTAGTACTAGAAGTCAGTGTATGGTTACAGCTCACAGGAGCTGGGCTTCTGGAAACGGCATGAAAAGAACTTTGTGAAATGTCTCTGCGCAGTTAAGTTTCTGCGCAGCTTAAGTGATAAAAATAGAATTTAATTAAAATGGAATACACGGGGAACACAAGAACAAGAAAAGGCTGGAAAACACCGGAGGCAGAACTTTCGTCTCACTGAGGTGGCATGTTTGAAGATGGATACGTCACAAAGAAACTGCATCAGGGCACATTCCTACTGGGCACATTCCCACTTGGCACATTCCTGCTGTCAGAAAGGTTTCCCAGAGGCAGCCATCAGAACAAAATAGCTGCCTGCAGAACAGAGGGAGCAGTTAATTTATATCATTCAGGCCCCAATTAGGAGTAATTTCACTGGTAGTGGGGCAAAGTGTGGTGGCCGCTAATCCCATGGCGAGAGCCTCCCACTCAAGAGCAGCCTGATATTTCATGCTCCAAGGCAGGGGCTAATGCTTTGAAAGGCTGAACCTGCTACAGCTCAGGGACTAAGAGCAGTTTCTCGTCCACTCCGAGGCACCTACCCCATTGTCCACTCTGAAATTTTACTTACCCTATTTGCAAGGATATACACATGTTACAGGTGGTTCTTCTGTAATGTGATGGTTGCGTTCTTGTGCTAACCTGCACTATAGAGAAATCGCACTTTAGAAACAGCACTTAAAGTATTGGTGATATAGTTGTGTTGCAGCCAACATGTTTTAAAGGTTTGTGCTGTAGAAACAGAGAGCACAATTCGTCAATCGTGTTACAGTGAATTTGTTTTAAAGGAATTGGCGCTATGGCAGAACAACCTGTAAACATTGTTATGTATCTTTGAAAGAGCTTCTTTTAAATACTGTCTCTCATCATCCATCCTGATCGCATAATCCCATGTGGGGAGAAGAGAGCAGCAGTCAGACATGATTCTACCTGGTCTCCATTGTCTACATGCAATGTTACTTTCAAATAATATACCAATTGTTGCATGGTTGGTTGTGTTAAATAAAAGAATGCTGTCTGTTTGATATGGCATAGAAACAAGCCATTTAGTCCAAACATTCCATGCCATTCCATTTGAGCTTCCTCCAATCTTCTCTCACTTAAAACTACCATTGTAATCCACTATTGCTTCTCCATCATATGTTTTCAAGTTTCAGTCAGATTTTGAAGAGTTGCTCCTTCTTGCTCAATGTTTCTCCTCGCACTGGCTCTCCTGAGGAATCATTGTAATTTATAGTGTACTTTTGGAAACGTCTCAGTCATTTTAGAATAGGAATAGATCGTGTACAGATATCCAATTCACCAGTCCTGGGAGCTATTTGGCCCCTTGAAAAGACAACATATGAACTCTTTTGTAAATATTGCTGGGATCACGCTTTGAACTATATAATTTTCAATTTCTAGACTTATCGTATTGGTCATTTGTAATATATTGTATTTTTGTGACTTTGTTGGATTGCATGATGCTAATAAATACAGAAACTCTCTCATAAAATTGTTCTTAAATTTGCTTTTTTGTGTCTTATGTTAATTTTAGTGGCTTAATGCAGTCAGTCAATGGTTTATAGCGATTTTCCGATACTTTGTCACATTTGTAAAGAAGCAGCAGTTTAGTTATGATACATTAGTTAATTGGATAAAGAAAGTATACAACCATGACTACTCAATCCAGAGGATGCACAGACTATTAATGTGGAGTGCTTGGGGAGATTTATCTCCCCAAAGCATCCTCCTTTGTAACTCATGGTGTTAGGGCACTCTTCACTCAGTCATCCTGCTCTTCTAACGATCCACCTTCCAATCTGGAGAAGCAAGCTCTCTAAGGACTGCTTGATGAGAACTCCCTGATGAGATCTCCCCACTTTTCTTCCGAGCACTTGTTAATATACCTTATTTTGAGTGCTGGTGGATCACTCTGTGACAATCAATTGTTTGAACCCTTTTAGCCAATGATCATGAAGTTGGATGTCCATTGTCCCCTTGCCCATCTCCATCTGAAGGTTGGTTTTCATTCCTTCTAAGAACAAAGCCTCATTTTCAAAAACAATACACTGAGAGTAGAGCTGAGAGAAACTGTTGATGCTAGTTCAATGTGCAATGTAACCTCTTGTAACTTGTAATTATTCCCTTTTGATTTCCTGTGCTTGAATTTTGGATAATTAATTACTGCTGTAAAGGCTTTTAAATGAAATCTCATGCTATATAGTAAGTGCGAGGACCATTCAGTTTTTAAAGTAATTTCCAATACTTAAGGATGTTAATATGTTTTGATTTTAAAGATTTTTCATTAAAGATATTTTGTTAAGTATTGAACATACTTAATGCCAATTTGGGAAATGTACCTCAGTTGATATTATTTACATCAAAGTCACAGATTTATATCAGATATACAGCACAGAAAGAGCCCATTCAACCCAACCAGTGTTACCTGGTTTTTCCTGAAATTGATACCATTTTCTTCACTTTACATATTATTTTATCCCAAGTTTTACATATTATTTCTTCTGCGTTCTCTATTGAATCTCTTGATTTATTTTAATTGGTTCATGGGATGTGAGTGTTATAGCTAGGCTAGCAATTACAGCCAATCTCCAGAAACCGTCACTGTATGACCCAAAAACAGTGAAAGAAACCAGGAACCCTCTGTACTCTCTATGTATTATGGGATATCTGGTGCATACCTTCACTTGATGGTTGGGGTGGAAACCTTTTCTGTTTACAGACTCTGCAAGTTAGTGATAGGACACTCTGAAAGCAATAAGGGTGCAGAGTAGAATTGCAATAGTGGGTAATCCCACTGCTTAAGCCGCTTGACTCTCGACATCATGGGGGACGGTCATACACTAGTGTAATCTGGACAAAATGAACCAGCCACATATTGGATGCATTTGTGGCTGAAGCATTGGGAGAGACCACACTGATTCCTATTTGCTCCTTAAAACAAGCCTCTGGAATAACAATTCAAAGCAGTTGTAACCTTGATGACCATGGGGATTTGATTGTCACCTATTCCTTCTGAACTGAAATCCACCCTCCAGAAGATGCCAGAGTTGATGATGCCCTGGGACATCTTCAGTCTGTGCATGCATTGTGTTTCCAGGAGCTGGGAATTGTAATTGTCTTTCAGATTCCGAGTGAAATCCTGAAGGGCAGAAGTAGTGCATGAGTTGGCCCAGAAACTGCCACGATGATCTGGTGAGGCTGGTGGTTTAGTGATGCCCACTTTCTTGGATGAGGGATTGTGGCAATGCTGTTACTTTAAAAGGTTATTTTGTTCTGGTTTTCTTTTGAACAGAGGTTGTAAGATGGAGGAGATGAACTGGCTAATGAAGACAGATTAAGCAAACAACTTGTGAGGCTTTTTTTAAAAGTTGGAACAATGGAAGCAGCCTAAGTGTGACTAGATCTCACAGACCAGGTGTTCTCGCTTTTGCAGCGGTAGAGTCAGAAGTTGTTTGGGGTGTCAATAAAGTCAGAAGCTTCAGTGAATGATTCCTAGCTACTATGCTTCTATGGACATACATTTAATAGTGTAGATTAGATGGGCTTCAGATTGATATGACAGGTCGGCGCAACAATGAAGGCCAAAGGGCCTGTACTGCGCTGTAGTGTTCTATGTTCTATGCTCTATACTGGCCTAAAGAAACAAGTGGTGAGCTGTCGTTACCAAGTAACCACTGCTTTCCAGGTCAGAATTGATGGTGACTAAGTTATCAGGGAAGAAGAGGAGAATTGGAAGCTGTATAGAAACAAAATGAGTTTAGCTATTGAAGAGATGCAAATGCATGGAAATAAGGCAGTTGCTGAGCATTTGCAAATTTCTGAAGTACTGTTTAAACCTCAAACGTAAAATTAGAAATTTGTTTCTTGGCGTCGAGAAGCCAATTTTTCTTTTCATTTTAATTGTATTTTCCCAACTTTCTCGCCATTGACATAGTGCTCAAGGGAGCAGAAATTTCTGACCATAGTTACTGTTCTGTAAGAAGGACAGCAAATTATTGGGATAATATTGTAGGTAAATAAGGTAAATGGCCATTTCAATTTAGAGTCATAGTTTGATGGCTTTGGGTTTGGACACACAATCATGAGGACAAATCTTGATAATTTTTTTTAGGAACATTGATCACTTCTTTACATGTGAGAGAGGGTCCTTTCTACCTGCCGATTCATCTCTGCGTTTCATTTAATAACTGGAGCTTCATTCCAACATATTATTGTTGATCTCTTGAGCATTAAAGTAGCTGCAGGTACATCTTACACTTCAGAAATTGCAGAAGGAAAGAAAGATGAAGACACTTGTGCCTTGTAACAAATTTTGCAGCAAGCACTTTGCAGAGAATTGTCTTTATACAGTAGCCAGGAAGTGTTCCTCGGAATTTTAACAAAGCAATTGTTAATGTTAATTGTTAATTCAATTTTAACCAAAGCATTATTGCCACTGGACTTTTTTTCAGTCTCATCTTGTACTGCTGGCAATCTAGCTGTGACACAGAACTAATAGTCAAATTGTTAAAATACTTAATATTGAAAAAAATGCTACAACAATCATATAGAGTCATAGAATCATAGAGATGTACAGCATGGAAACAGACCCTTCGGTCCAACCCGTCCATGTCGACCAGATATCCCAACCCAATCTAGTCCCACCTGCCAGCACCCACCACATATCACTCCAAACCTACCGGCCCATATCCCTCCAAACTCTTCTATTCATATACCCATCCAAATGCCTCTTAAATGTTGCACTTGAACCAGCCTCCACCACTTTCTCTGGCAGCTCATTCCATACATGTAACTCCCTCTGTGTGAAAAAGTTGCCCCTTAGGCCTCTTTTATATATTTCCCCTCTTACCTTAAACCTATGCCCTCTAGTTCCGGACTCCCTGACCCCAGGGAACAGACTTTGCCTATTTACCCTATCCATACCCCTCATAATTTTGTAAACCTCTATAAGGTCAACCCTCAGCCTCCGACGCTCCAGGGAAAACTCCCTCAGCCTGTTCAGTCTCTCCCTAAAGCTCAAATCCTCCAACCCTGGCAACATCCTTGTAAATCTATTCTAAACCCTTTCAAATTTCACAACATCTTTCCGATAGGAAGGAGACCAGAATTGCACACAATATTCCAACAGTGGCCTAACCAATGTCCTGTACAGCCCCAACATGACCTCCCAACTCCTGTACTCAATACTCTGACCAATAAAGGAAAGCATACCAAATGCCACCTTCACTATGCTATCTACCTGCGACTCCACTTTCAAGGAGCTATGAACCTGCACTCCAAGGTCTCTTTGTTCAGCAACACTCCCTAGGACCTTATCATTAAGTGTATAAGTCCTGCTAAGATTTGCTTTCCCAAAATGCAGCGCCTCGCATTTATCTGAATTAAACTCCATCTGCCACTTCTCAGCCCATTGGCCCATCTGGTCAAGATCCTGTTGTAATCTGAGGTAACCCTCTTCGCTGTCCACTACACCTCCAATTTTGGTGTCATCTGCAAACTTACTAACCCTCTTATGCTGGCATCCAAATCATTTATGTAAATGATAAAAAGTAGAGGACCCATTTTTCAAACTAAGAAACTTCTGGACCAAGAACTAATATAAAATACATTATTAGATTGTTGGGCGATGAGGCAGAGTGAAGCACAAGTTTGTTAATGTTTATTTTGGGTTTTCAAAGTGCAAAGAGAGAAAATTTTAAAAAAAATGAATCTCAGGAAATGAACCAATTAGAGTTAGAAATGTTATGATAAATCATGATCAATTATGATGAATTAATTGCAGAGGAAGAACATTTTAAGCATCGTATTTTGAAGGTGTAAAGGACGACTGGCTCGAAGGGATTAATGGGCTATAGTAAAATAAGTAAAGTAGAGAAGCAAGAATATGTTATTATGTCTTTGAAGCTTGCTCAAGATATCTCTCACTCTAGCACTGTACCAGTTGCATATTAAGTGGAATTTAATATTCCCAACACATCCCACCATGGTGAGCTGGGAGACCGATGGAGCTTTTAAAATTTGCAGGAGGGTGTTGGGTGGGGATCTGGCTGTCTTACGCCTCCACTCAATAAATGGGTGGTTAGTCTTCCTGGCCATATGTCAACTGGTTTAACCAGCAGTAGGTGGGAGACTCACTATGTTGGAAGACCAAAATCAAATGGGGCTCGGGGAAAAAGGTCAGGCTGCAATGATGGTGTCAGGAGGTTGGTGAGTCATGCCCTCATTCAATCTTGGTCAAATGTGATTAGTATAAATATGTAATAAATACTTCCAGTGTTGTTGCCTGTAATGGGTATTTTCACTCTTTGTGGAAAGTGAAGGGGAACAGCCTGAAGTCTGTAATCCCTGACAGTGGCCACTTAAAAGTGCACAAAATGGCCAACTATCCAGCATTGCAGAGTTCTCAGCAATTCTCCAGCCAATTGAGACCCACTCTCCTGGATTAAATTCTGGAAATGATAATTCCACATATAAAATGTATTATCTGACCAACAAAGTATTGAATTACTCTAGAAGTACAGGTTCCATTTCTCAGGCTCTCTCCATCCCATCTTTGGCCAATCTCCTGCTCCAGATCTCAATGGTCAGTAGTCCTTGGAGTTGATGGCCACATGGTATTGTTGCTAGACTATTAATCCAGACTCACATAATGTCCCAGGGGACCTGGATTCAAATCCTGTCATGGCAGATGGTAGACTTTGAATTCAATAATCCAAAAAACTGGAATTAAGAGTCTAATTGGGACAATGAAATTGTTGTTGATTGCTGGGAAAGTTCCATCTGGATTACTAATGTCCTTTTGTAAAGGAAACTGCCTGGTCTGGCCCAAAATGTAACTCCAGCTCACAGCAAAGTGGTTGACTCTTCACAATTAGGAGCAGATAATAAATGCTGACCCAACCTGAAACATCTGCATCATGTGAATGAATGAAAAACCCGTCTGACTTTCCTTCCTTATCTTCAAGGTAATAACAGCTTTATATCTGTTGTTTAGGATTCATTTTTGTTGATCCTCTTTATATCTCACTTAGCTTCTTCATACTCTTTACATAATCATCAGAGCAACCCCATTTTGCTCCTTCGTCTGTTACTGAGATGTAACTGAAATCCATGAAAGTACAGATTGTAATATTAATATTTTTTCCATCTTAATCCAGAAACAGGTAACCATAATTCTGCATTTTCTTTTCCAAGAATACTTTTCCCAATCCTCAATAAATAATAATGTGTGCTTGAGGTTTTAGGAACTATCTTCAAGATGTACATATGGAGCCACTTATACAGGGTGTCAGTGCCAACTGGATCCCTCCTCTTGCAATAGTGACCCATTCTCCTGCTTAGTTACCATTACCATTGTCAAAGCTTGAGGAGAGGCTTGATGCTTCTGTATGATGAAACCACAAAGCTGGCTTTGGTCTGCAGTGCAAATTTTGCTTGACCTGGAAGTAAACATCAACCCAGGGAAGTGGCTCATTCATTTGTTAAACTTATATTGGATTTGAGAAACTGAGGAAGGATACCTGTATAACTATTTTGTAGGGCAACCCAATAAATTGAAAATAAAAGACTCCTTTCACTTTCCAAACACGCCAAATCTAAAACAAGGGTCTAAAAGATTAACCCATATCGAGAAGGTATTTAAGTGCTGAAGAGATTGTTAATGCAGTCAGACCTGTAAACCAATTCCATTCTGACATTTTCTGATTATGCCTTCTGTACTCTGATGCGATATGATGCACAGGGCTGGTCTCATTGGCCTGCCCAATAAGCTTAGAAGTCTAGCAATGAGACATGAGGTGCCAAAATGTTCTTCATATGAAGCGAGTAAAATGTAGAATGTGAGACAACATGTATTAAAGGGCGTAAAACCCATGTTTCATTTTCCCATACTCTCCAGCCTGATGACTGGCAGGTAAATGTGATTTTCCACAAGGTACGACACTAGAGTGTAGAATGTAGTGGGATCTTTGAGAGCAGATGGAAGACTGACTCTCAATGTAATAGTTACAGCACAAAAGGGGCCCATTTGGCCCATCTGCGAGAGCAACTCTGCTATTTCCCATCCTTTCCCTAGTCACACGATTAATGTTTTCTCTTCAGCTGCTTATTCAATTCCCATTGAATATGCTTTCACTACACACACAGGCAATGCATCCCATGACTCCTGGTATATGCTGACACAGGCGTAATTTTCTTAAGAAATATCAAAATAATTTTCAAGCTTCCCTTTTTTAGCTCAACTTCAACCCTTACTCACAGATTCTTAGCTTAAGGCAATGAAGTTAAGCCTTAACAACACAAAATATATTGGAAAAACAACAGCTCTCTGGTTAAGGGGGTTGATAGCATAGTATTATTATTGCGATACTATTTAATCCATGCAATCCAAGTAATAAAGACTGAAGGTGACCCAGATAATATCCTGGGGGTCCTAGTTTCAAATCCACAATAGGAATTCGTGGAATTTTAATTCAATAAAAATCTAGAAATAAGAATCCAATAATCACCATAAAACTGCTTTGGAGAAAACCCCATTGGTTCACTGATGTCCTTTCAGAACGGAAACTACCATCTTTATCTATTCTGACCTACATGTGACTCCAGGTCACAGCAATGTGGTTATACCTTAGCTGCCTTCTGGGCAATTAGGGATGGGCAATAAATGCAAATACAAGAAATAAATAATGTACAAGCTCTAGTCTTGTACTACCAGTACCATCTATGAAAGCAAAACTCTTTTGCCTGAAATAACACCTCATACCTACAGTCACCACTAGTCACATAAATGGCCAGCGTTTTTCAGAAACACAGACAGAAGGAAAAGTAGACCTGAAAAAGTCCTTTGATTTGTACACTTCACCTCGAACATTTCAGTTGAATCTGTCTCTATTTTCCAGAAAATATCCTATATTGTCTCAACATGTCCCAAATTAAAGCGATATTTCTTTGTAAACATTTTCTTTTCTGTCAATGGAAAAGTTTCATCTGAGATGAAAGTTGTTGAGCTGGTGGTGGGGTGGGGGAGGGATGCATGTGGAAAATGCAGATGAAGGTTTGTCAGGTGCATCCTCTAAGAGTTGTGAGGTTTTTCTCCTCATAGATAGAGCTGAGGATCTCCATTGCTGGGACGTTCTTGGTGGAAGTTTTGCTATGTGTAACTTTTATTTTATCCATTCACGGGGCGAGGGTGTCGCTGGCTAGGCCAAAACATATTGCCCATCCCAGAGGCCAGTTAAAAGTCAACCGCATTGCTGTGGGTCCGGAGTCACACTTAGTCCAGACCAGACAGGACTGATATTAGTGAACCAAATGGGTTTTTCTGACAAATTAAAATGGATTCATGGTCTTCATTAGGCTCTTGTTTTCCAGTTTTTGTGTGAAATTCAAATTCCACCATCTGCTGTGGTGAAAGATAGTTGGGTATCTGGTTTAACAGTCCAGTGACAATACCACTAGGCCATGGTCCCCTTGTAACAAGAACCTGCATATGTGAAAAGAGGGAATTATTTGTGTAGGAGAGGTAAAAGCTTATGCAGATTTGGAATGAATTGGTGTTGGTGCTAATCAGAAAAGAGCATATGAAGCTCAATGAATTGATTGCCCATAGAGATCTCTGCACCTCCAAATGAACAGTAGTGCTCTTCTCTGGTCAAATCCAACATCTTCTCCTCATTTGGTTTGAAGAGCTTTATGCCTGCCAACCGTCTACTATAATCTCAGCCCCTCTTGGCTTGGTTGTGACATATGTATTCCTGCAGTGAGACAAAAGGAAGGTTGAATCTGAGGGAATTGGATGAAAGATCAAATGTGGGAATTTAGGAGAAATGAGTGGTGGGTGAATAGGAAGTGCCAAGGATAAGCTGGGTTAGTGTTTGGGGAGGGTGAGGGCTGTTCTGTGGACATGTTCCATGGAAAAATGGCATGGGGTTAGAATAAGTGGTGGCCCCGCAAAACATACAAACATAGAAAATAAGAGCAGGAGAAGATCATTCAGCCCTTTGAGCCTGCTACACCATTCATTATGATCATAGTTGATCATTCAAATTAATAGTCTGTTCCTGGTTTCCTTCATACCTTTGAATTCCTTTAGCCCCAAGTGTTATATCCAACTCCTTTTTGAAAAGCCACAATGTTTTGGCTTTGACTGCTTTCTATGGTAACAAATTCCCTGGCCTCATCACTCTCTGACTGAAGAGATTTCTCTGTATCTTAGTCCTAAATGGCCTACTCTATGCCCTTTGACTATGATTCCTGGTTCTCAATCATCAGAAGCATTTTTCCTGTACCTACCCTGTCTCATCCAGTTAGAAAGTTAGAGGTTTCTATGAGATTCCTCTCATTCTTCTGAACTCCAGTAGATTTTAATTCGAACTGATTCATCATCTTCTCCTACCAGTCTAGAAATTAGTCTGGTAAATCTTTGTTACATGCACTCTAAAGCAAGTACCTCCCTCAGGTGAGGAGTACAAAACTGGACACAATACTCCAGATGTGATCTCACAAAGGCGCAATATCTTTGTAACAAGACATCCCTGCTGCTGCTGCACACGAATCCTCTCGCAATGACAGCTGATACACCATTTGCCCACTTCATTGTCAAAGAGAGGGTGGTTGCATGAGAAAAGATGATACAGGCCATGTGGCCCATTTGCAAAAGCATTAGGCCAAAACATGGAAAAATTCTGCCCACACATTTCAAAAGTGGTTCATTTGCCATGAAGCCTTCTGTGCTATTCTGAAGATAACAAAGGCACTACATAAATGTAAACTTTGTTCTTCAAAAGTCATTTCTGTCAGTATTTATCCTCTCAAAATGAAGGGCGGATTTATTGACTTGCATGCGTTTGGTCCAATGTCTACCTAAGAAATAATTGTGTGCTATTGTAATTGCATAGTTCGAGAAAAAGATATGTTATTCATTGGGATGCTACAAGTCAGCTTGAAGTAGTATGAACTGTCTTTCATTTATTCTACAGCTTTTTGTTAAAGTATTGCTTCCACATAACTATAGGGTTCTAATGAAACAAATAAACACTCATATTGGGCTAATCAAAATACCTGATTCTGAAAAAGAACATGTTAAACCATGTTTAAGACAATTTAAAGTAATTTGTAAATCACATGGTATATTACTACGTGTCTACACAAGCCCTGGTTACGTTTTGGAGTTTTTGTAATTCACTTGTGGGACATGGGCATTGTTCGCTAGGTCAGTGTTTAGTACACTGCCTTCTTGAACCATTGCAATGCACATTATGTAGGTGAACCCAAAAAAAAACATTGGGGAGCAAATTCCAGCATTTTGACCCAGCAACACTGAAAGAACAGTGATATATTTCCAGGTCAGGATGTTGAGGAGGGGAAATTGCGTGTGAAGGTAAAACCATATAGCTGCTGACTTTGTCCTTCTAAAAAAGAGTCAGTCATGGGTTTGGAAGGTGCTATCTAAGGATTAGTCAAGTTTCTTCAGTGCATCTTGCACTGATGCTCCTGAGCATTGGTGACAGAGGGGATGGATACTTATACATATGGTTTTGTTGGATTATGCTATTGTTGAATCGGTGAATTGTGTCTAGCCTGGTTCAAAGCACAAGATCCCCTTAATACCCTTATGATAATATCAATATTCCAATATCCTGAATAATCTATTTCATTCTCTTGATAGAATATTTAGTCGAGCCACAAGTCATAGTGACAAGAGAAGGCTAGTCCATGGTTCAATTAAATCATCACCGTTTTGTGAACCAACTCCATTTTCTAACATTTTCCAAGAACCTTTAATAAGTTTGAATATCAAAAATCTATTAGTGCTTTTATAAATACCTGCTAATCTGATATTAATTTCTGTCCATGAAAGAAAATCAAACTTTTATCACATTTTGTGCAAGGTCGTCTTTTCTAATTTTACTCTTGAGAAATTTGGATCTTGTTTTTAAACAATGTCTTCGTATGCTTGAAAAATGACAAAATCATTTGCAGATGGAGCAGCGCCTTCGTTTTTTTCTTTATGTTGGATGATCTAATTATTAACTAAATTCAGACAAAAGAAATTTGCATTTACGTAGTGCCTTTAAAATAGAAAGAACATTGAAAGACTCTTCAAAAGTACAAAACAAATAGGGAAGCCAATCTCAAACAAAAAAAATCTTAAGCATGATCAAAAATATTGGTTGAAAAAATGATTTTAAGGAAACGCTTGGAGGAAGGATGAAGTAATTTATGGAGTGAAGTCTAATGTGCAGCTTTTTGTTTTCGACAGATTCTAATGGCAGTTGAAGACATTGTTGCTGTCAGAATATGGCAACAAAGTAACTGAACAATTTTAAAGCAGATTTACTAAAATGCAACCAGACTCCTCCATAATGATTAACAAAGTGTTGATGGTAGTTTATTGTATTGTCCCTCAGGCAAGTTCCATTCTTGGCACAACTGACAACAGCAATAAAATGGAAAACAAGACTGTATTTTCTTACTTAGTTATGGTCATTACATCTCAGATTAATTGACTGCGTGATACAGCACAGGACAACTTCAATACGTGACCAGTATTTCTTATTCCTTCTCGTAGTTATTATGTAAGAAAGTTTGGTGTATGATATTGCTTTGCTTTTAATGACAATCTTCTCATGTACCACACCACCTTGCACCATCCTCAGACTTTGTAAAATGCTATATTGCCTACAGTGGGGTAGATTTGCTCTTTAAACACGTTGCCAATGGGACATCAAGGATGTCAGTTCACAACTGGGAGTCTTTGTGCTTCAGGCAGTAATGCTGAAGTAAGCTTGACAGATTTTACAAACACTTATTTTGGTTCTTCTGAACAGCTGGCCTGAAAGAATCCAGCAACTTCTGTTTGAGCTTGCTATCAGTTGTATGCAACGGTTATTTCGGATATGAACAGCTCTCATTGCCAACTAACTAAAATGTAAAAACAACAAGTGGGAGGTGATCGAAAGAGGCAGTTTGTTCCTATGTGCCAATGTACAAAACAAAAACTGGGAACAATATATTTTTCAAAAGTCGATCAATCAAGAAAAATAGTGTTTTCTTTTGCATGCAGGAAATGGCAGTAACATTCAACAAAATTGCACACCATAATAAGGGAAAACTATCTAAACAATAACCCATTTGTAACTTGAAATAGGATCCCTCTAGTTTATTCATAGTTTGATGAAACAAAGCATCAATCTTGTTATTGATCATTTCCATATTTACCTCAGTAACAAGATGAACTGAATTTAGACATTTGATGATGTGTGAAAATAAACCTTTCAGAAAATCTATATGATATGTGTGCCTTGCACCAGAATGCAGATATTTGTTATTTTAATGACATAGCACTGCTAATGCAAACATAAATGGTATGTGAAGCAATTCAGCGACTGGCAGTGACCTGGCTTCATGGAATGCATTATCTAGACCAGTTGTCCTCCACACCAATTCATGAAAGGTACTGCACAGAATCCCTATGTGGAAGCAGGTCATTTGGCTCATCAAGTCCACACCGACTCTCCAAAGAGCATCCCACCCAGATCCAAGCCCATCCTATCTCCACATTTCCCATGGTTAATCCATCCAGCCTGCACATCTTTGTGATTGTGGGAGGAAACCCACGCAGACACAGGGAGAATTTGGAAACTGCACGCAGGCAGTCAGCCAAGGCTGGAGTCAAACCCAGGTCCCCAGCACTGTGAGGCAGCATTGCTGACCACTGAGTCACCATGTCGAGCCACAGTTCAACTAGCCACTGGGAAAGAACAGTCAAACATGCGAGTTAAGATCAGGAGTAAGCCACTTATTGTGGACTTGGCTCTGTTGATTTGTCTGCTCCAATACCCCTTGATTTCATTCTCAATCAAGAATCGACCTTTACTGCCTTAGAAATATTCAGTCACCCTGCCTCCACCACTCTCTGGGGAACAAAGTCCTGAAACAAACATCTGAAAGGAGGCATTTCATCAAACATTTTTTCAACAAAAATCATCTGCATTTTAAATGTAAGATACATTATTTGTAGACTGTGTCATCTACCCTAATCTCTCCCACGAGGGGAAACAACCTCTCAGCATCTGCTCTGCCAATTCCCCTCAGGTTTTTACATATTTCAATAAGATCACATCTCTCATTCTTCTTAATTCTAATGGACACAGGCCACGCAAGTGAGGAGATCAAAACCATACACAAGAGTCCAGATGTGGTCTCACTAACACCCTGTACAATTGTAGCAAGACTTGTCCACTTTCATATTTCACTTCCTTCGAGGAACACAAATAAATTAGTCAAACAGGATTTCCCCTTTCATAATACTTTGTTGGCTATGCCTAATTGCACTAATATTTCTAAATGGGCAGTTATAATGTTTTTAATAATTCAGTATAACAATTTCTCTAAGATGGATGATAGACTAACTGGCCTGCATTAACTGTTTTCTGTCTCTTTCCTTTCTCAAACAGAAGAATTATAGCTTTTTTTTCCCAGTCTGATGGAACCTATCCAGAATCAAGGATACTTCGGAAAATTAAAACTATCTATCTCTGTCGTCACTGCTGTTAGACCATGAGAATGAAGTTGATCAGGTCCCTCCGACTTGTCAGCTTTATTTCTAATAGTTTTCCGCAGGACCCTTTGCAGAAAGATATCTACCCTTGATTCCAATTCAGAATACTTGCTGTTCAGATCTTGTTCAGGTCTCTTATCCATTGCCTTCAGCTCACTGTTACTGGCCGAAACACAAACATCAGCATTGGAACTGGTCCAGAAATAAACCAAACAAGTATAGCCAGAGCATCTTGCCTTGCAATAATGGGTCTAATTTATTCTCCTACGCTTACTGCTTTGCATCATGATTCAGCCACTATCCAACAAAGATTGTGTCCATGCAACTCAATGAAGGCAATGTTGGAGATTTTTTACTTTATTTGTTCATGGGATGTAAGCATCACTGGCAACATCAGAATTTGTTGCCTGTTCCTAATTGCCCTTGAACTGCAAGGATTCCAAGGCCAATTCAGAGGGCAGTTAAGACTCAGCCACATTGCAATGGATCTGAAATCAGATGTAAGCCAGACAGGGTGATGGGGGCCAATGTCCTTCCTTAAAGGCCATTAGTGAACCGGTTAGGTTTTTACAACAACTGGTGGTAGATTCATGGTGACCATCACAGAGATTGCCTTTAAAATCCAGATTTATTCATTGAATCTGAATTTTATTAGTTTCCCAATGGGATTTCAACTCAGGACCACAGAGCACTATTCTGGACATCAGTATTACTCGTCCAGTGATTTGCTTGCTCAAGACAAATATTTTTCTGTGTTATTCCACATTACTTTCTGACTGCTGCAATGCCTTCATGATCTATTGAATATAGAAAAAACTGTGAACAAAACCAATATATTCCACATACTAAGCCTTCTAAACCTACCAATAAAATGCTTAAAATTGTATCAACCATTCCAGGAAACAGCAGTTGACATTCATGTAGCTGATTTTAACCTAATATCCAGATGGATTGGAAATGAAATGGATATGTGGCAATGAAAAAGAAACACCTTATCACTGCATCAACAGCAGTGGTGCCTAGCTTTGGCCATCCTTGAAGGCTGTGGAAATGCTGAACCAAATCTGCACAGACACAGGAGGTGGTTCAGCCATCTGGTCCACCATTTGATTTGAGCAAACGAGTAGTCCTGATGTCCAGAATAGTGCTCCGTGGTCCTGAGTTGAAATCCCATTGGGAAACTAATAAAATTCAGATTCAATGAATAAATCTGGAATTTAAAAGCAACCTCCGTGATGGTGAGGGTGAAGCTACCACCAGTTGTTGTAAAAACCTAACCGATTCACTAATGGCCTTTAAAGGCAGGAAATCGGCCCCCATCACCCTGTCTGGCTTACATCTGATCTCAGATCCATTGCAGTATCGCTGAGTCCTAACTGCCCTCTGGAAGTGGAAGATGAGGGACAACCCAAAGTGCGGTTGTGGCTATGAATTGGCATATCATGAAATGCAGCCTCACAACCTGCCCAGAAAGATCTGTTAAACATTTTCGACATTTCAGAAAAATGGCAAATAGACAGTCTAACTAGATGCAAGCTTTCCCCATCATAACAAAACAGCGGAAATCCTCAAGTCTTCTCTTGTCAAAGAACATGGTCAACTTAAAATTAAGGCATTTCCATTTCTGGAGGGAATGTGTGGAGTATCTGACAGCAACATTTAACTCTCCATCAAGCTTTTAATAAAATATTATGGCTTTCCTTTCACCTATAATAGCACCCATTACTAAAAGGAAAGTGGAGGATAAAAAATGCAGTCAAATTAGGGAACCATGCAAAATGTGTAGAATAATAGTCATTTCCAATTCATCTGGATACTAGGTTAATACCAGCTACATGAGTATCAGTTGCTGTTTTCAACTAGCCAGATTTTAATTGGACAAATGAGTTAGATGAATGGGATAAGTGAATAGAAGCCAAGAAAGGCAAGGCTGCTGTAGTACATAATAATGGTGAATGAACCAGAGCAGGGAACATCTAGGAAATTATAGGCTTGAGATAACATTTGAACAGGACCTAAGTATGAGTTTAAAATGTTAACAGATTGGACAGAAGCTAATTTAGAGGCAGTTCAGACAAATGAAGGTTTAAAATTGATAAGCAGAAATTGGGATAGTCTCCCTCTACTTTCAGTTGATAAGATGCCAGTACCTGATGAGATGCATTTAAGAATACAAATGGAAGTAGAAGTGGGAAATACAGAGGGACTGGCCATAATTTTCCATTCTTCCTTAGACTCAGTAATGGTGCCAGAGGGTGGGAGAATTTACAAATGGTAAACCCTTTGTCAAAGAATCGTGTAAACATAAGCCCAACAATTACAGTCCTTCAGTTTAATTTCAATGGTAAGCAACCTTCTAAAAATGATACTTTAGGGAAAAAAAAATGTTTCTTGGTCAAATGTATGGTAAATAAGAAAAGCCACTCGAAATTTGTTAAGGGCACATTAACTAACATGCATGAACTTTTTGATGAGGTGACAGAGAGGGTTGATGAGTGCAATATAATTGTAGTGTTGTACATAGACTTCCTTTTGATAAAGTGTCATGTAACAGACTTATGAGTAAAGTTAGAACTCATGCAATTAAAAGGACCATAGAGACATAGATACAGAGTTATAGAGCCATAGAGATGTACATAACAGAAACAGATCATTCGGTCCAACTCATCAATGCCGACCAGAAATCCCAACCTAATGGAGCTTCATTTGCCAGCACTTGGTCCATAACCCTCTAACCCCTTCCTATTCATATGCCCATCTAGATTCCTTTTAAATGTGTAACTGTACCAGCTTCCACCACCTCCTCTGGCACTTCATTCTATACACACACCACCTTCTGCCTGAAATATTTGCCCCTTAGGTCCCTTATAATTGCTGAATGGCATGGAACAAAGAAGGCCGTTTTCTCAGACTGATGGAAGGCTTCAGTGTTAGGATCCTTACTGTACCTGATATATATTGTGAACAGTCATACGAAGAATGTGTAACTACAAGTGGGCAAAGAAAGGCTGCTGGAAATGGTAGATGAGATTTAATACAGAGACGTGATTCCTTTGGTAGAAACAGCAGTAAAGCACATTATTTGAAAGAGGGTGCAGGATGGGAGGGGCATTGGTAAGTATATGCATAAGTTATTGAGATTGGCATAACAAATCCAAAAAGTAGTTAGTCAAGCGTACAACATCCTAACTCTTAGTAATACAGTTATCAAATACAAAAGTAAGAAAATGATTTTAAACAGTTGAGGGAAATTGATGGCTTGGCTGTAATAAATCTAGACTAGTACCCCAGTGACCTGGGCTAATGTTTTCAAGACATGGATTCCATTCCCACTACAGTAGCTTCAACTCAATTAATGAAATCTGGAATTCAAAATGTCATGATAACAGTCTACTAATCAATTGCTCATCAGGAATTAATTTACCCTGAGGGTTGGTTTATTTAAAACACATTGTAATTTATGTGCAGCAGACATCACATCAAATCAAGTGATTTCTTTGTGCAGATTAAAGATCCACAACAATCTCATTGCCAAGAGGTGCTGCAGTATAAAATGCACACAGCACGTGAAGTCCCGAAAGGGACTCTTTAAAGACAACTCCAACAGAAAGGCAGGGCTGAATTTGACATGTTTTCAGCTAAAGTATCAATTTCATCGCGATTTATCAAAAGTTTCTCTCTGCAAGGACGATCGGGTTCTGTCATTGTAGCTTAACAAAGTCACCTCATTAACAATCTACCCCTACAGTGCCCCCTTGTCCAACTTTAGCTCCATTCTGCCACTTGCCATACACAGAACAATTGGCCACTGCTGGGATCTATTGTAATAGATTAGCAAAACAGGCACACGTGCCAGCTTTAAAAAGCCATTGTGCACCCAGACAAGCATTATCAGTCCAGAGTTGTCCACGATGGTTCCTGACTTTCCCTTGACATGGCACGCAAAGGAAAATTGGTGCCTTGTTCTGTGGGCAGGGATTTGGAGGTCCTGGTGGATGGCACAGTATGGCTGATGGGTGACCTTAGCTGAAAATGTGTTGCTGGAAAAGCGCAGTAGGTCAGGCAGCATCCAAGGAATAGGAGATTCGATGTTTCGGGCATAAGCCCTTCTTCAGGAAACGTCTTATACCCGAAATGTTGAATCTCCTGTTCCTTGGATGCTGCCTGACCTGCTGTGCTTTTCCAGCAACACATGTTCAGCTCTGATCTCCAGCATCAGCAGACCTCACTTTCTCCTCTGATGGGTGACCTTACACAGGTTTATACAATCATGAGGGGCTTACATTAGGAAAATAGCCAGGATCTTTTTCCAAAGGCAGCAGAGTTTAAAACTAGAGGGCATAGGTTTGAGGTGAGATAGGAAAGATTTAAAGATACTTCAGGGGCAACATTTTTACACAGAAGGTGGTGCATGTATGGAAAGAGTTGCCAGAGGAAGTGGTAGAGGCTGATACAATTACAACATTTGAAAGATATTTGGACAGGTACATGAACAGGAAAAGTTGAGAAGGATATGGGCCAAATATAGGCAACCGGGATTAGTTCAATTAGGATACCTGGTCTGCATAGACAGGTTGGACAGATGGGTCTGTTTCCATACAGTATGATTCCATAACTCTATGACATCTTCCCCAGGCCAGCGGAGGAGGCAATGGAACGTGACTATGACTGCCTGCTCTGAGATTGCCTCCCAGGTTAGTGCAGTCTCAGCCATCCACTGGAATGCTCGGCACTGCCAGTGTATATGCCATCATTTTCTCATCAATACCTCATACTCTATCTGTCCTACTGTGCCCATCTCCTATCAAGGTTCATCTCTACCTCTCTCACTATTATCTACAGCATTTGCTCACATTCGCAGTCTTCCAATTTAACTCCTGATGGCACTAAACCTGCATGCCTTACATACTATCTACTCACTCACTCGGGATATGTCTCCACCTGTACCAACAGTAACAGCCACGCCTCTGACTTTTACTTCCCTTCATGCTTGCCCCTTCAGAATTAGAATTAGAACGTCAACAGTGTGGAAACAGGCCATTCAGCCCAACAAGTCCCCACTGACCCTCCGAAGAGTAACCCACACAGACCCATTCTCCTACCCTACCACTTATATTTATCCCTGACTGTTGCACCCTAATCTACACATCCCTGAACACTATGGGGTGATTTAACCTGGTCAATTCACCTAACCTGCACATCTTTGGATTGTGGGAGGAAACCGGAGCACCCAGAGAAACCCATGCGGACACGGGGAGAATGTGCAAACACCACACTGTTGTTTGAAGTGGGAATTAAACCAGGGTCCCTGGTGCTGTGAGGCAGCAGTGCTAGCCACTGAGCCACCCATTGCAGGAACAAATCAGACAACAGTAGGGCAGGAAGCATGGTAGACTGCCAGATATTTAGTTCTTCACTTCTTATGAAAAAGATAATTCTGACTCTGACCACCCTGAGCAACTGTCTGACCACATCCAAGTTCCTGCGTTGGTATCTGTACTGATTGATACTGAGTGGATCTTGTTGTCTACGACATCCTTTAGGTTGTTAACTTGGGACAATCAGGAAAGCCGTGACTGACCAATATAACCAGGAGATTTAGAGTCTCCTCAGTTTAGGGGACTGACTCAGTGTTGGCTGATGCTACAGTCAGTGTGTTCCTGCTTTTTTTTGGGTGGGGAGGAGTAAAACCTGATTCCTGAACAGGCTGAATTATTTAGCTAGTTTGTTAACTGGTATTCCTTTCTATATAAAAAAAACCCAGGAAATAATAAACATAAACAGGAGATTGTTTAAAAAAAACATAAACAGGATATCCCCTCTTCCCCGGTTTGTTCTGTACCCCCAGAGGAGAGGCACGTGGTGTCTACCAATACTCTTGACCTCTTTAGGGAGAGGTGGGTACTGCAGGGAGTGGAGTGCTTTATTTGCCCCTCCAACTCTATTTTGATTTAATCCCTGCCCTCCCCTTCAGTGTTTGATCATGCAGCGCTGCCCTCTGAGAAGGCTATTGCTTGTCACTGGCCACTTGAGTGTTTCTTTTCTTCCTGGTGATGGAATACAAATAAAGATTTATGCACTTGCTGTTTTTCACCGTGTCTGACACCTGCACACACGCGACTTGGGTGCTGGGGTAAAATAAGTATAAAAAGAAAAAAAATAAACTGGAGTATCAGAAAAAAAGGAAAAATTTAAAAACAGGAAAAAAAATTATCAACAGAGGTTTTAGAATCTCCTCAGTTCAGGGGACTGACTCTGTGCTGGCTGGGCCGCAGTCAGTGTGTTCCTGTTAACCTGGGACAATCAGGAAAGTCCTGGCTGACCAATATAACCAGGAGATTTAGAATCCTCTCAGTCAATGGGACTGACTCTGTGCTGGCTGGGCCACAGTCAATCTGTTTACTGCTGCTGTGTGTTTCTGCTTTTTTTTGGAGGGGGAAAACTGGTTGAATTATTTAGCCAAAAGAATTTTTTAAAAAAAGAAAAAATATATAAAAAGGAGATTGTTTTAAAAAAAACAGGAGATCCCCTCTTCCCTGGTTATACTCTATTTTGATTTAATCCCTTCCCTCTTTCACTTTTTTGATTGCGCAGCATTACCCTTTGATGGGAAAGGCATTGCTTGTCACTGGCAACTCGGACGTTTCCTCTCTTCCTGGTGGTGGAAATTGAATAAAGATTTGTACACCTGTTGTCTTTCACTGTGTCTCATACCAAGGAAAAGAAAAAAAATATAAACACAGGTTTCAGAAACTCCTCAGTTCAAGGACTGACTCTGAGCTGGCTGGGTTACAGTCAGTGTGTTCCTGCTAATGCCGCTGTGGTCTCTGTGTTTTGGAAGAGGAGGGCTTCTTTTTCTTCACCCACCACCCCCCCCCACCCCCCACCTTTTTTCCAGAGAGTATATTTGTTCTTTTTGGTTTACTTAGAGAAAAAATACAAACAGGGGATCAGAATTTCCTCAGTTCAGGGACTGACTCTGAAAATGAATATAAACAGGAAATTATTTAAAAATATATAAACAGGAGATCCCCTCTTCCCCGGTTTATTCTGGCCTGGGTATCCCTACAGGAGAGCACGTGGTGTCTACCAATATTCTTGACCTCTTTAAGGAGAGGTGGGTACCGCAGGGAGTGGAGTGTTTTATTTCCCCCTCCAATTCTATTTTAATTTAATCCCTGCCCTCCCCTTCACTTTTTTGATCATGCAGCATTGCCCTTTGATGTGAAGCGCTTTGCTTGTCACTCACCACTCGGGTGTTTCCTTTCTCCCTGGTGGTGGAAAATGAATAAAGATATTTACATCATGTGTCTTTCACTGTGTCTCACACTTGCACACACACAACATGGGTGCTGGGGAAAATATAAGCACTACCGCTGTTAGGTTAGAGTGTGGGGGAAAAATTAAAAAAAAGATAACCAGGAGATTAAAATCTTCTCAGTCGAGGACAGGAGAAAAAAAGATAACCAGGGGATTAGAAACTCCTTAGCTTAGAGCAATGATTTGGTACTGGCTGGGCCACAGTCGATGTGTTCCTGCTGGTTTTGAGGAGGAGAATTTCTTTTTCTTTCCCCTTGTTTAGGGAAGATATTTGTTTTGCTTTGATTCTCTTTATTGTTTTCATATTTATAAGAAGAAAAAAGAAATTTTAAAAATATAAACAGGAGATTGTTAGAAAAAATATAAACAGGTAATCCCATTTTCCCCAGTTATGTCCTGGCTGGGTATCCCTAGAGGAGGAGCACACGGTGTCTACCTATACTCTTGACCTCTTTAGGGAGAGTTGGACACCATAGAGAGTGGAGTGCTTTATTTCCCACTCCAACTCTATTTTGATTTAGTCCCTACCCTCCACGTTTTTTTTAATGTAAACATAGCTCCCTCTGGGCTTTACTGCCACTGGCTAATTGGCCACATGGGTGTCTTTCCTGGTGGTGAAATATTAATAAAGGTATTTTCACTTGGTGCTTTCACTGTGTCTTGCACCAATCCATGCACAAATATACGTGCTGGGGAAAAAAAACCAATAAATCTATAACGAGGAGATTAGAATCTCCTTAGTAAAGAAAAAGAAAACAAAAACATAAACGGGGATTTAGAACCTCCTCAGTTCAGGAGACTGACTCCGAGCTGGCTGTCCACAGCCAGTGCATTATGCAAAAGTAAATAAAGTGTGACTTGGTGACGGGATACTAGCCTCTATGCAGTTATTTCAGTATGAAAGGTTAGCCTTAATTTAGTGTGCTGACCGCCCCTGACTGAAGGTTATTTCCCTTGACTTGGCTGAGGACTACTACCGGCAATGACAATTTTGTGACTGTGCAATATTGCAGAATTGTGAATCTGACTGAGAGGCAAAGCATAAAGAAAGCAAGGCAAGGCAAAGCAAGATAAAGCAGGGAAGCAGCATTAGGATGATGGTTACTGGTGCAGCCCGAGGTGCAATATTGAAGTGTAGAATACACAAGAAGCCTCATACCATCCACGACAAAGCAGCCCACTTTGTCACTACATCCACAGATATCCACTCCCTCCTCCACCCAGGCTCAGTAGTGTGTCACACACTCAGCAATGTGTCCCATTCACAAGATGCTCTGAAGATATTCATCAAAAGTCCTAAGACAGCTCACTTCAGTACATGACCACATGTAAGGGCAGCAGATAATATGAGAACACAACTACCTGCATGCTCCCCTCCAAGCCACTCACCATGCTCACCTTCCTGACATTGTCATTAGGACAAAATTCTGGATTCTCTCCCTATCAGCATTGTTGATCAACATGCACCAAATGGACTACAGTGGTTAATGAACCACTTTCTTAAGGGCAACTAGGGATGGGTAATAAATGCTGGCCGAGTCAGTGAATTTTTAAAAAAAAAGTGGACTTGAAGGGTCTACTTGAAGGGTTTTTCAAGACAGGCTCATTTGAAACCAATGTCTTTGGATCTGGGATGCATCTAGCTGGTGTACATGATCATGCTCTGAATTGTTGATGCTTCATGTTCAACCTGGAACCTCTTTGCAGCCAGTGGTGAGCTGAAGTTACCTGAGTTCCACATCGAGAATTCTATGTCTAGTTTGCTAACAGGGTATCGTAAGAAAGAGGCTGCATATTAATGATGCATGGTGTGCAATCAATAAGGTTGTTAATAGGCAACAATCTCCTAATAGGCAAATCATCACTGCCAAGAGATAATGACATCTTACTGCCTTGGACTCTGTAAAAAAGATGCAACAATTTGTCTCTGATATAGAGATAGGCATCGCTGATTGTGAATCTGTCACATTTCTCATTGTATACCATGTCATTCAAGCTCCTAAAAAGATTCCACCTGATGTTTCAGTAATTTTATTGTAATAATACAATTGAATCTCACTCTTACCCATTCTGGGTTACATGTAACTCCAGATCTTCAGAAATGTGTTTGACTCTTAACTGCTCCTGAAATGGCCCAACAAGCCATTCAGTTCAAAGGCAGTTAGAAATGTGGCAAGAAATGCTGGCCTGACTGGTGTTGTCCACATCTGATGATTGAATAAAGAAAACAAACTTACAGGAAACACTGTTTCTATTTCAACTGGATTATTGTGTCCAACCCTGCACACCACACTTTAGGAGGATGTGATGGCATTGGAGAAAATGCAGAATAGATTCATGGCAATCGTTCCAGGGACGAGGAACTTTAATGGACCAGATAAACTGCAGAAGCTAAGGCTGTTTTCTCTTGAGAAAAGACGGTGAAGAGAAGATTTGGTAGACGTACTTCAATCATTGATAACCTGGGCACAGATTTAAGGCAATTGGCAAAAGGAACAATGGTGACATGAGGAACAACTTCTTCAGGCAGTGAGTGCTTAATATCGTAAAATGCCAGTGTGAGAACGTGCGGGAGGCAGGTTCAACTGAGACATTGGATTAATACCTATAAAGAAATGTATGCAGGGCTTTCGGAGAAGGGGGGAGATTTGCAATATGTCAACAATTCTTTCAGAGAGATAGAACAGATATTACTGGCTGAATGACTTCCTTCTGTGCTATAACTATTCTATGACTCTACAATCCTCCTTGAACAGATTAAAATTTCTGGTCTTGGTGGATTGCATCCATTTTGAGAGAATCCAGGAAAGAGTTGGAAGAAGTATTGCCATACATATTTAAAAATCCCCTAAAATGTGCAGCGCCAGAGTTGGCTAATCCAGTTGGCTAACATAATATCTACAGTTATGAAGTTCAATGATGGAAAATATAATAAAATAGTCAATGAAGATTCAAAGAATACCTAGATATGAGAAATATGATGAATAATCAATTGGATCTCTTCCTTCAAGAAGAGTTAGAGAAATGTGTAACACAGTAAGGGACTTTAAAATCATGAAAGGTTTTGATATCAAATAAAATAGTTCGTCCTGTGGGGAAGAATGTAACTATACGAGTAAAAAATGAGATCTGCAGATGCTGGAGATCACAGCTGCAAATGTGTTGCTGGTCAAAGCACAGCAGGTTAGGCAGCATCTCAGGAATAGAGAATTCGACGTTTCGAGCATAAGCCCTTCATCAGGAATAAGAGAGAGAGAGCCAAGCAGGCTGAGATAAAAGGTAGGGAGGAGGGACTAGGGGGAGGGGCGATGGAGGTGGGATAGGTGGAAGGAGGTCAAGGTGAGGGTGATAGGCCGGAGTGGGGTGGGGGCGGAGAGGTCAGGAAGAGGATTGCAGGTTAGGAGGGCGGTGCTGAGTTGAGGGAACCGACTGAGACAAGGTGGGGGGAGGGGAAATGAGGAAGCTGGAGAAATCTGAATTCATACCTTGTGGTTGGAGGGTTCCCAGGCGGAAGATGAGGCGCTCCTCCTCCAGCCATCGTGTTGTTATGTTCTGCCGGTGGAGGAGTCCAAGGACCTGCATGTCCTCGGTGGAGTGGGAGGGGGAGTTAAAGTGTTGAGCCACGGGGTGATTGGGTTGGTTGGTTCGGGCGGCCCAGAGGTGTTCTCTGAAGCATTCCGCAAGTAAGCGGCCTGTCTCACCAATATAGAGGAGGCCACATCGGGTGCAGCGGATGCAATAGATGATGTGTGTGGAGGTACAGGTGAACTTGTGGCGGATATGGAAGGATCCCTTGGGGCCTTGGAGGGAAGTGAGTGTAGAGGTGTGGGCGCAAGTTTTACATTTCCTGCGGTTGCAGGGGAAGGTGCCGGGGGTGGAGGTTGGGTTGGTGGGGGGTGTGGATCTGACAAGGGAGTCACGAAGGGAGTGGTCCTTGCGGAACGCTGATAGGGGAGGGGAGGGAAATATATCCTTGGTGGTGGGGTCCGTTTGGAGGTGGCGGAAATGGCGGCGGATGATACGTTGTATGCGCAGGTTGGTGGGGTGGTAGGTGAGAACCAGTGGGGTTCTGTCTTGGTGGCGGCTGGAGGAGCGGGGCTCAAGGGCGGAGGAGCGGGAAGTGGAGGAGATGCGGTGGAGGGCATCGTCGATCACGTCTGGGGGGAATCTGTGGTCCTTGAAGAAGGAGGCCATCTGGGCTGTGCGGTGTTGGAATTGGTCCTCCTGGGAGCAGATGCGGCGGAGACGAAGGAATTGGGAATATGGGATGGCGTTTTTACAGGGGGCAGGGTGGGAGGAGGTGTAGTCCAGGTAGCTGTGGGAGTCAGTCGGTTTATAATAGATGTCTGTGTTGAGTCGGTCGCCCAAGATAGAAAAGGAAAGGTCTAGGAAGGGGAGGGAGGAGTCTGAGACAGTCCAGGTGAATTTCAGGTCAGGATGGAAGGTGTTAGTAAAGTTGATGAACTGTTCAACCTCCTCGTGGGAGCACGAGGCAGCGCCGATACAGTCATCGATGTAGCGGAGGAAAAGGTGGGGGCTGGTGCCAGTGTAGTTGCGGAAGATGGACTGTTCCACATATCCTACGAAGAGGCAGGCATAGCTGGGGCCCATGCGGGTGCCCATGGCAACTCCTTTAGTTTGGAGGAAGTGGGAGGATTGAAAAGAGAAGTTATTCAGGGTGAGGACCAGTTCAGTCAGTCGAAGGAGGGTGTCAGTGGAAGGGTACTGGTTGGTGCGGCGGGAAAGGAAGAAGCGGAGGGCTTTGAGTCCTTCGTGATGGGGGATGGAGGTGTACAGGGACTGGATGTCCATAGTGAAAATAAGGCGTTGGGGACCGGGGAAGCGAAAATCCTGGAGGAGGTGGAGGGCGTGGGTGGTGTCCCGAACGTAGGTGGGGAGTTCTTGGACTAAAGGGGACAGGACCGTGTCGAGGTATTGGGAGATGAGTTCGGTGGGGCAGGAGCAGGCTGAGACAATGGGTCGGCCGGGGCAGGCAGGTTTGTGGATTTTGGGCAGGAGGTAGAAACGGGCGGTGCGGGGTTGTGGGACTATGAGGTTGGAGGCGGTGGATGGGAGATCCCCTGAGGTGATGAGGTCCTGGATGGTCTGGGAGATGATGGTTTGGTGGTGGGAGGTGGGGTCGTGGTCAAGGGGGCGATAAGAGGAGGCGTCCGCGAGCTGGCGTTTGGCTTCAGCGGTGTACAGGTCAGTGCGCCAAACTACCACCGCGCCTCCCTTGTCTGCGGGTTTGATGGTGAGGTTGGGATTGGAGCGGAGGGAGTGGAGGGCTGCACGTTCTGAGGGTGAGAGGTTGGAGTGGGTGAGAGGGGTGGACAGGTTGAGTCGGTTGATGTCACGGCGGCAGTTGGCTATAAAGAGGTCGAGGGCGGGTAGGAGGCCAGCACGGGGTGTCCAGGTGGATGGGGTGTGTTGGAGGCGGGAGAAGGGGTCGTCAGAGGGTGGACGGGAGTCTTGGTTGTGAAAGTAGGCACGGAGGCGAAGGCGGCGGAAGAATTGTTCAATATCTCGCCGCGTGTTGAACTCATTAATCCGAGGGTGTAGGGGAATGAAGGTGAGGCCCCTGCTGAGGACTGATCTTTCATCCTCAGAGAGGGGGAGATCTGGAGGGATGGTGAAAATCCGGCAAGGCTGGGAGCTAGGACCTGGTGTAGGACTGGAGCTGGAGCTGGAGCTGGGGGCGGGGTTAGGGGGCGGGGACAGAGATCGAAGTAGGGGCGGAGTTAGATGTGGTGACGTTGCTCGACGTGGGGGCGGGGTCATGCGTCGTGACGGAAATAAGCGTGGGGGCGGGGTTACATGAAGCGACGGGAGACGGCGTGGGGGCGGGGTTATGCGTAGTGACGAAAGACGGCGTGGGGGCGGGGAAACCTGAGGATTTGTGCTCCTGCAGGTTAGTGATGTCAGTGGGGGCGGAAGTGGCTGCGCCGACGGCAACCGGAGGGGCGGAAATGGTTGCGGCGACGGAGGAGTGGTGGTCATTCCCGGTGGCCGCGTGGGTCGCGGGTCCGTCGGCGATCATGGAAGTGGTTGTGTGTGTGGTGGTCACCGGGGCAGTTGTTGGGGCGGCGATCGCGGGGGCTCCGAGGTCGGTGGGGGCGGAAGTGACGTCACGGTCGGCGGCGGCCTTTGGTGCCGTGGGCGCTGCGGAGGCCACATGTGTAATGGCGTCCGACAGGCCTGTGGAAGATTCTGGAATAGTTGAGGGGCACCAACAACATAAGACTGACACCAAGAAATCCAAAACAGAATTCAGAAAATAAAAATGTTAGAGTGGTGGGAATATGAACTTGCTGCCAAAGGGGGCAAAAATATAGATGAATTGAGGGAGGAAATTGTAGTTTTTGATGAGAAAAAGAATGGAGAGATTCAAATGAAGCTCAAATGCCAGCATGGACTGGTTGGGTTCAATGATCAGTTTTGGTGTAATTCTATGGCCTGTGTGTAATATTGATAGTAGGTACATTTTTCATTCTGGTATTTTGTTCAACTCAAGAACTCTAAAATCAACAGAAATGAACAACACCAGCAGCAAAAACATTGAAGTTTCTGGAGAAACTTAACAAGTTGGCAGCACCTGTGGACAGACAGTGGAAATCAACAACCGGAAGACATAAATTTCCAAGTTTAAGAACCATTTTATTAGAAAGTTTCTCATTTCTATCTTTATTAAAGTCTTACAATATAACAATGTCATAAAAATACAACACCTTACAAATGATTGATACATTAAAGCCTAGGAATTGAAAGTAAACTAGATTAAAGTTTAATCCCAGTAGTATTCCTAAAAGGGTTCTTATGTTGTCTTTTCAAGGTGCCAAACAGCTCACGGTTGGAAATTGCTTATATGTACATAATCCATTACAATTCCAAAATTAGAAACGTTTACAAAGTACATTAAATTACAATTTTTCCTCATGAGAGCCAGTACAGGGAGAAATTTTTAACAAGATAGAGCAACTCTTTTAAAATCTCACTGTAAAACTTTCTTGAATAAGAGAATTTTTTTTAGGTTACTTTTGCAATTGAGTATCCACATGTTGAATTTTTACATGTCTTGTGGGTATATGTCTTATTTTAGCTAGTGAACTAACACTGTAATAATTCACCCTCCTTTAAAAAAAGTTCAAAGCATATACATACAATGAAAGCTTGTTTTAATATAATTTTATCCCAAAGTGATTCGTATAAGATTTTGTTCTGTGTAAATCATGTATTTTTATATAAAAAAATTATTATAGTGCCACTTAGTCAGTTACAATTTTTTTTTACAATTAAGTGATGTGAAGGTTAGAAATGTTCATATTAGGTATGAGAAAATGTAAAACAAACAGACTAGAGTAACAAGCTGTATAGATGTCTATGTATGCAAAAGTGGACACATTATGTCCACATAAAGTTAGCACCCAGACTCAAAGATAGCACCATTATAACATGCAGCTTTAAAAGGTTTCAAACTCTTCAACATTTGATTAATGAAAGCTATTGGAAATACAGTGCAAGGTATCTGTTGAACCTTTAGCATATTGGGATTGATGGCAGCCTGTAGACACTGGCTCCGATCAGAGGTATATGTAGGGCATAGGTTCCATTTCACTTACGTTCCCATTGAAGTTACCATTCTGGTTTGAATCAGTCCTTAAAAACAACAAAAAAGTATTTTATATTCCTTTCTTTAAAAGTACCTGTGTGCATAACTGGAGCAGTTGACTAAAAATAACTGTAGCACATAAACATAAGTTAGATGGGCTTAATTGACAATTTGAAAGTCAAGCAAAAGGAGGGATATTTTGGGAACAGTACATAACTTTGGGAATCTTGTTTTAAGATGGCTCTACTAGGTCAACTGTACTCAACCTCCTTCATTCTGTGGTTCACAATAATTCATGTTGCACAAGAATGGGACACTTGATGGGAGAGTATATGGAATGCACTTTATTCGCATATAGTGCAGAAGAAGGTGTATATAGAGTCATAGAGATGTACAGCTCAGAAACAAACCCTTCAGTCCAACTTGTCCATGCCAACCAGAGATCCTAAATTAATCTAGTTCCATTTGTCAGCATTTGCCACATATCCCTCTAAACCCTTTTTATTCATGTATATACTGGCTTCTGGTTTCTCCATCTTCAGAGCTGTTCAACAAATTCTTGAAAAATATACTCTTTGCCTACTCGAGTTACATTTCCCAGATAAGTTTCATTGATCTATCTGTCCTCTATTCCTTTAAATTTGTCATTTACAACAGACAATGTCTACAAAAAAAAATGATTTGGTGTTCTGTTTGTTTTTAAATTGTTTGAAGACCAATTTAATTGAACAGTTAGTTATCTAAACATTTTCTCAATCCATGTTTAATTTTTCCCTCTAACTATGAGTTTTATAGTCGTCATTAATGTTATACATCATTATGATAGATACAGTTATAATCATGTCTCCACCTTGATGTATCTGAATGTTTTCTTGCTTCTGTTCAGACAACAAGTTACGGTTATAAGTAAAGGAAATCATTACTCTTTAACTCGTCAATGTATCTAAGCAGGTGGAAATTTCACTTTGATGTAGTGTTATTCTGGGACTGATATTGGGACTAGAGAGTTTGTTAGGGCAGAATACATGGACATTTAATCTGCATCTAATTTACACAATGGTTTTAGTTCAAGAAAAAGCATAGAATGTACCTCTACTTAGAAACAAACACATTTTGTAGCATGCCATTTTAGAATTAATCTTTTGGGCAAAAGAATAAATGCTCTTAGTAGTTGTTTACATATAAATTGATGCAAGAGGTTAAAACCCTGGGCCCACTGTCATTCTGTCTATGTTTTCATGAGAAATATGAAGGTGAGAACTAAATCCTCCAATTATTTTACCCGATTGTATCCTTCAAATTGTTACTGTACCGTGTTCTGTAAAATGTTATATCTGACATGTTAATGGGCACCAGTTTCCTCTCTAGTTCTGACCTCCCAGAGGCATTGCTAGATCTTTAGTGATTCTCACGGATTTTCAATTCTACAATAGCTTTGTAGAATTTAATAATAGAGCTAGGCAGAGAGATTTGGTTCCGATTATGCTGCCCTGCATTGGCACTGCAAATTGCTTACCTTCAGCACACGCCTTTGTACATTCATCCTGCGTATTGAACCGGTTTGCATTTCCATTGCATCCACCATACCAGAACCGTGTGCACGTTTTAGTCTTTACATCATAGTACCACTTAAGGGAAAAATTTCGGCAATTTCCCTCATCCCGACGTAGTTGACATATATCTTTAACTGTGAAAACATATGTAATAAAGGTGAATGTTAAACAACTGAGCAGAGCATAAGAGAATTTAAATTTGTGTATATGTACCAACTTAGATGGATGAGGGATGGAAAAGAAAAAGTGTTTCCAACAAGAGAGAATCTAACCAATATTCAATGGCATTACCGTCGCTGAATCCCCTACTATCAACATTCTGGGGGTTACTATTGATCAAACACTGAACTGGAGTAGCCATATAAATATTGTGACTACAAGAGCAGCTCAGAGGCTAGGAATCCAGCAATAAGTAACTCACCTCTTGGCTCCCCAAAGCTCGTCCATGATGTACAAGACACAAGTCATAAGCTTACCCAAAATGACACCTAGTCTACTTCTGCTAAGATTCAATCCTCACTCCCTCCACTACCAATGCTAAGTTGCAACACTGTGCACCATCTGCAAGATGCACTATAGAAATGCACAAAAGCCCATTAGACAACATTTTCTGAACCCACAACCACTACCATCTGGAATGACTAGGACAGAAGATACATGGGAAAGTCACACATAAGTTCCCCTCCAAGCCACTCATCATCCTAAATTGGAAAGATATTGCTGTTCCTTCATTGCCACCTGGTCAAAATCCTGGAATTCCCTCTTTAACATCATTGTGGATGTATCCACACCAAAAATGATTGCAATTCAAGAAGGCACCCATGACAACCTTTTGTAACTAATGAGAGACAATAAATGCTGGCCCAACCAGCGACAGCCACGTCCCATGAATGAAAAACAAAAAAAAAATTGTTACACAGAACAAAGCTCTGACTAATCTCCTCTCCAAAGTCTTTCATCAAATATCAGTTAAGCTTCCTGACCTGTACAATTTTATTTCTACAGTGAATATCCATGAAGTAGTAATACAGCAGCACTTACTGCAGAAATATCAACATTGTTCAAATGCACTTCACCCCTTGATCTTCGGCCCATGTCTTAGTGTACACAAAATCTTTTCCACACAATACCTCTGTGATTGCTCACCTGGACAGATTTCAGGTTAAGTATTGCGTCTGTTTAGCTATTTACACCCTCATTTTCAACCTCCTCCTTATTCTTGCGTATCCTTTCCTCTGTAATCCTCTTCAGGACCAAAACCCTTCAAGATATCTGCCCTCCTCCTATTCTGGTCTCTTGTGCATCCCTAATTTCAAATTGCTTCACATTGTTAGAGGCTGTGGTGTTGGCTTTCTGTGCAATGCAACCTTCTCCTGAAACCTTCACATTGCTTTTTGATACTACTTAGGACTTATCTCTCTTTTGCTATAAGATGTATCAAATCCTATGTTTGTATCTCTGTTTTGTTCATCTGATCCAACATCTGCTTAAGTGGTTCAGAGCCATATTTTGGATTGAGAAGTCCTGCCCTAAGTTCTGGCAGATCCTATTTTATTTAAGGGTTAGTGCAACATTAAGACCAAGAGTGACAATCATCTTTTGGGCCAGTTCCTCATTGCCCTTGACTTCCCAACATTTCAAAAAGCAAACTATTTTGTTTTTGAATACTTTCAGTGTCCTAGCCTCCACCTTGCTCTGGAATTGAGAATTTCAAACATTCATTACCTCTGTGAGAAGATACTCTTTCACAACTCAACTTTAAATGAGTACTCACTTATAATGTTACTGAGTCACCTAGTTCAAGATTACCCTACTGAAGAAAACACCTCCCAACATTTATCTTGCCAAGCCCCCTCAGAATCTTGTATGTTTTAATAAGATCCTCATTCTTCCTATCTCTAATGAATAATAGCACTAACCTGTTTAGTGTGGCAGAAGTGGATACTGCAGATGCTGGAGATAAGAGTCAAGATTAAAGTGGTGCTGGAAAAGCACAGCAGGTCAGGCAGCATCTGAGGAGCAGGAAAATCGATGTTTCGGGCAAAAGCCCTTCATCAGGCTGTCAATCCCTTCATTCCAAGAATTAGCTCAGTCAATCTCCATTGCCATCTATTCCTCTTTAAGTAAAGAGACCAAAACTGTGCAGGTTCACAAACATCCTGTACAGTAGGTAAATACGAGGACTGCAGATGCTGGAAACCAGAGTCTGGATTAGAGTGGTGCTGGAAAAGCACAGCAGGTCAGGCAGCATCCGAGGAGCAGGAAAATCAATGTTTCGGGCAAAAATCCTTCATCAGGAATCCTGTACAGTGTCCTGTACAGTTGTGACAATACTTCCCTACTTTAAACTCCAAACTGCTAGCAATAAAGGCCAATATTCCATTTGTTCTTCTAATTACTTGCTGCATCCACAAGCTAACTTCTTGTGTTTCATGCACAAGAACACCCATAACCCTCTGCACGATATTTCTTTGGAGTCTTTCTCCATTTAAACAATAGCCGGCCTTTTGGTTCTTCCTATCAAAGTGCAAGACTTCACACTTTCCTAATTAAACTCCATCTGTAAGTTTTTGCCCACTCGTTCAACCTATCTATAACCCCTTGGACTCATAACAATAAGTCTTCCCACCAACCAGACAGTCTCATAACAATTATTCTGAGGTGTGCACAGTACCAGTTCCAGCACAGCATCCAACATCTTTTCAAATTCTTCCCATTGTTAGGGTGAGAGGTGGCACAAACACCGTGTTTTACATATTCTGCATCCAATGTCAGTATTTAGCCAATCCAGCTCAGCTCCAATAAAGAGTTGACACAGAGTAAAACTTCATTAGAACTGCCCTATCACCTAATCTTCAATCAGTTACAGTCACTTTTTCATCTTTAATACAGAATTGTCTTCTAGGCATCTGGAAATTAACGTTGGTAGTGGGAGACTGGTGTAGTCAAATTGGCTATGTTGCATGTGCCTGATTTTACTTTGCATTAAAATTCATGGAATGAAGAAATGCAATTGGCTGATCTGATCATGTCAGGTTACATGTTGGGGATTAAGTTATTGTTAACCACCTCTCCTTGCCAACTTCTTATACTCTTGGTGGGGAATACAATTCTTTAGGTGTGATGCAGAGTTCCTTTAACATTGCTGAAAATGTGTTGCTGGAAAAGTGCAGCAGGTCAGGCACCATACAAAGGGCAGGAGAATAGACGTTTCGAGCATGAGCCCTTCTTCAGGAAGAAGGCTCATGCCCGAAACGTCGATTCTCCTGCTCTTTGGATGCTGCCTGACCTGCTGCACTTTTCCAGCAACACATTTTCAGCTCTGATCTCCAGCATCTGCAATCCTCAATTTCTCCTCTTCCTTTAACGTTGCTCCATCAAACAGTCTTTCCTCAGAGAATGTGGTTACATACGATGGGAAAATTTCTCTATACTAATTGTATGGTGCTATCTCTTCCTTAAATTTGTACATAAAAGAAAATAGGAATAGAAGCAGGCCACAGTCCCTCAAGCCTATTCATCATTCAGTTAGATCATGGGTGATCTGTAATTTAACTCCAGAAATCTGCTCTTCGCTCCATATCCCTTAATAACCTTTAGCCATTAAAAATTGATCAGCATCAGATGTAAACTTAAACACTGATCATAGAACTCCTACAGTGTGGAGCAGGCCATTCAGCCCATCAAGTCCACATCAACCCTCTTCCAGGGAAGACACCTTACCTGCAGCTACTCGGTTTCTCCCTTTAAAATATTTTGTGCACTTCTATAAGATCACCTCTCGTTCTTCACATACCCATTTAAGCACACACACATATGCATGCAAACACCCACACAGCCATGCAGTTTTTCACCTTCTGTCATTGGTCAAAATGATCATACAAAGTAAGAGCAGAAGTTGACCATTCAGCCTCTTGAACCTTCTTCACAATTCATGAAAATCACTGCATCAAAATCTCCACATTTCCACTTATCTCCAGTAATCTTCAATTTTCTTGTCTAACAAGAAGTAATCTACCTACGCCTTAAAAATACTTAATGACCCCACTTGCACAGCCTTCTGAGCAAGAGTTCCAAAGTCACATAACCCTTTGGGAGGAAATATTTTACTCATCTTTTCCTACAAGGGTGAGCCCTAATTTTAAAACATTGCCAGCCAGTTTTGGACTGACCCACAAGAGGAAACATCTTTCCCAAGTGCATCTTTCAGGATCGATTCAGGATCTTGTATATGTCAATCACATCACTGTGACCTGCCTGATCTCTGTTGACCTCAACGTTTCTCTCTCTCTGTCTCTTTTCTGTACTCCTCAAAGGACATTGAGTGGTCCCCTTTCCCTGCTTATATTTACTTTTCTCTCAGCCTTGCCCAATCTCCTCACTGCTCCTTTATTCCTCTGCAGAGGTTGTCCAGAAAAGTATGAGCAAAACAGGCACTCATTTCGTTGGATGGTGAAGGTGCTGATAGCTATGAAGAGTAGGTCACATTTACCTGACAATGTGATTCCTGCAGGCTTAGGTTCTGGTATGTTTTCTTCTAGTACTGTGGAAGAAAATGGTGAGGTATTCAGTTTAATCTTTTTTAAATCAGCCATTCTCTAAAACATCTGCCAGAAAAACAACTGAACAGCGGACAGTGCTGATTCTAGGCAATTTGGTGTATTCCCTCCCCGGCTATATTACTTACTTGTTTTTGTGCATTCTGTAATGCACTCAGCTTCTGTGTCAAACCTATTACCATTACCGTCACAGCCGCCATACCAGAACTGAGTGCAGATGTTGTTTTTGCTGTCAAAGAACCATTTTGCACTATACTCTAAGCACTGCGATCCAGCGTCAAAATCCAGCATGCACCGATCTGTGAAATTTATGTGTAAAATATGAATTGTTAACACAAACTATTAGAATAAAATGGGATAAGGCAATGCTAATGCAAGTTGAAAAGTCATTACTGTCACTCCATTGGTGTTTGGTATCATCATGGTGGAAAATTCCTCATTTGTTTTGCAACATCGCTGCAGGAGACAAACTTCATGTAATACTAGCAGTGCAGAGTTAGTTTATCTGGTGACACAGAGACCTATCTCAAGAGGTTGACAGCAAATGTAACTGAAAAGATAATGGCGCTGTGTAGTAATAATCTCTCTTCGCCTGTGAGGGAGTCTTGCCCCTTGACTGGTCCATATACGGCAACAAGGAGTTTATTGCATTGCGGACCTGCATGGACTGTTACATATGGAAAGGCTCACAGCCATCTGCATATGTATTCAAAGCTTTTGAATCTCCTTATATTGTACTGAATCCAGCGAGACTGCAAATTAAGTGATTTTAGAGCAGCATATTTCAGCGGAAGAACTTTGTTAAATATTACCAGGCCATATTAGTGATTCACTGGAACTTTGTGCCTTTCTTTTACTCACATAACAAGAAGTGTATGTTACAACATTATACATCAGGCAATGTAACAATAATTAGTCCAGTAAGCCATCCCTGGCCCAAACTAAATTACCCAATTTATTTATGTAATAACAATGTAAGAAAATCCTGTTTGGTTCAATATAAATCAAAGAAATGAAATAGAATGAAACAGCTCCTGTAGTCAGAGTGAGTACTCCATTGAAATAATTCTGGCTTGAGGATTCATTGTTAATAACCGTTGGAAATGGAATTGCTGGTAATTACGCCAGCACTCAAGTTTCTACCTGCCCCTCAATATTTATCACTAAGTTATATGTGTTAAAAGTCGGAGAAAGTGAGGACTGCAGATGCTGGAGACCAGAGTTGAAAAGTGTGGTGCTGGAAAAACACAGCAGGCCAGGTAGCATCCGAGGAGCAGGAGAATTGATGTTATGGACATAAGCTCTTCTTCAGGAATCAATGTGTTAAAGGTCTACTTACTTAGGCGCAATATATAACATAGGAATGAGTTGTTCTATCCAGATGTGCAATTCATGCTCCATATCAGCTACTGTGATCTTTTCTCATTTAACATTACCTGCCTGACTAATTCTTCCTTTCTTCCTCATATGCTTACCCATTTTTCTCATAAATGCCATATTGTTTTTCTTAATCATTCCACTTGGGAGCAAATTTCATATCAACCTCGCTGATTAAATATATTTCTTCTGAATTCGGTATTTGTCTTCTTGATGAATATTTTGCATTGATTGCCTTTAGGTTTGTTCTTCCCCTTCAGTGAAAACTGTATATCTACTCTATCAAAGCCTGTCATCAACTTAAAGACCTCCATCAGGACACCTTTTAGTCTTCTCTGCTAAACGAAAAGGGACCTAGCTTGTTCATCCTTGCTTGACAAGTATTATCATGGTACATTCTATTTCTTGCCTCCCTCTCCCTTTTAGAATTCATATTGCTTTGATCGCCATATTGTAGGTGTGATTGAAACAAATTTAAATGACATGTTAAGCATACTTGCTCACTTATAAATTTTTCTCTGTCTACTGTTTGGTTTGATTACTTTTGGTGGAGGTATTGGCCTTCTTTTAATGATTTGTACATTCGTATCCTCAGATCACTTCGCTCCTCTAACTTATTCAGGATTTTACTTTACAAAAATATAATGCATCACACTTGCTGAAATTCTTGATCAACTACATGCCTGTCTGTAAGTTTCTGACAATTTATTGCCATTTTTATATTATTGATACCTCTGGCCACCAAGCTGCAATTTTAGAAATGGTTTTGTTGAATTCAAACTTTAAATAATTAATATAAATTGCAAATATCAATGATCCCTGCACTGACCCGTATTGAACCATCTGTCATTGTGAATTGGTAGGGGCTGGCACTGCAATAGCACCCACATCCTGCAGAAAACTTTTTTAAAGAGATCATAAGTCACTACATCCTAACACTTCCTCTACAAGCTTATATCTCTCTCATCTTTTTATGATGATCCTTGAATCTACCTGTTTGACCAAGATTTTTGTCACCTTTTTTAATATCTCCTTTTAGAATAGAATCCCTATAGTGTGCAAACAGGCCATTTGGCCCAACAACTCCACACTGACCCTCCAAAGAGTGTCCAACCATTAGTCTACATTTCCCCTGACTAACACACCTAGCCTACACATCCCTGAACACTATGGGCAATTTAGCATGGCCAATTCACCTAACCTGCACATCTTTGGACTATGGGAGGAAACCCGCACAGACACGGGGAGAATGTGCAAACTCCACATACAGTCGCCCGAGACTGGAATCAAACCCAGGTCCCTGGTGCTTTGAGGCAGCAGTGCTAACCACTGAGTCTAACTTTTGTGGTCCATATCAAATTTATTAATGCTTCTGTAAAGACTCCAGAATGGTTTACTTAATTAAAAGCAGTTGAATTTCTATACTATTGCTATGTAGAAAGTATTACACACTGAAGGCCTCTTCCATCTGCAATAACTGAAACAACTAAATAATAACAAAAATTGTGTACTTGACAGTTCGATGAAGCTGTTCTCACAGTAAAAGAAGCACATGAAACTAGTGACCAATTCACACTCCTGCTCAGGGCAAGGAATGACACTTGGCAAAGAAACAGTGGCTTGGATTTTTGAAAGATACTGTGTAGCATGGAAAGTAGAATGAGGAATACTATAACAGTGAGAAGCTTTAGTCTCTAAGTAGTTACTGTCAGATGATTATGCTGCATTGGATATGTGCCACATAGCTGAATTTTAAAAAATGAGATAATGAGCCAGATTGGAAAGGTTGAAATGGTCACACTGTGCAGGGAGGATATTAACATTAGAGTGATGTTAGAAAAGAGGGAGCAGTTGATAACAATAGAAAGTGTGATGGCAATGTCACCCGACATTTGTGTCTAGCCTAGCTTACAATGACCAATAAAATAATTATATAGCACACATTCTCCTTGTAATATTCCAGCTCTGTACAGTTTCCATTACCAATACAGTCATAGCTCTACTGGATTAACCTGACTATTACTATGGACACCGATATCATACTCAGCTCCTCTACATTACACCATAAGACGATAAGACCATAAGTGCTTTGCAACCTTCAACGTACAATTCACATGGATGATGATAGAGATCATTTAATATACACTGTATACCGGATTATAATATCACTTTGCAATATGAAAATAAAGTTTAACCAAGGGATATTTTTAGCTCAACATCAAGAATGAATGTGATATGTTCACACAAATTTCCATTTCACTGCTGCTATGCATTTTATAGAAACAGTATGCATTAACACTTACCCGTTTCTGGGTGCTCTAATGGTTCCATAGACTGGAGATCAGGTGTGGTTTCGACACTTTTTTCTGGGGATTTTTCTGGGGATTTTGGAAGGAAAGCATATAAATTTTGCGAAAAAAGAAATGCTTCACACCTCACTCAAACTGTATATCATTGCAGCAAAAGACATCTTAAACAGATTGATTCCCTTCTAATAAGTAATAAGTAAATTTATTTGACTGATATGAAGTGTTTAATTGTTCCTAGCCTACACGGAGCTCAGAATCTATGGCATTGTACATTATTGCAGAAGGGATAAAATTTCTCCTGCTAGGTGACTGGTTCATTGGAACAGAATTGCCTGACTTATGCAGGTAGGGGGCTGATGGTGGCTCAGGCAAATATTCTGGAGATGAGGGTCCAGGTCCCACCACTGGTGGAATTTAAATTCAATTAAAAAAACAAAATCTGGAATTTAAAACAAGTGCTGGAGATCACAGCGGTTCAGGCAGCATTGGTGAAGAGAGAGCAAGCTAACATTTCAAGTCTGGAAGACTCTTCATCAGAGCTAACACGATTGTGATTAGTATCTATCGTCATTTGTTGTAAAATTCTGTGTGATGCTTGATGGAATGAAAGCTGACTTCCTGACCCAGCCTAAGTGCAACTCCAGATCCACAGTAATGCAGTTGACTCTTCACTGCTCCTTGAATAGCCAAAAAATCTTCCAGTTCAAGAGCAATATAGGAATTGACAACAAATGCTATTCAACTCCACGAAAGAGTGAATTAAATATCAGAATTAATTCCAAGGTGAGCAGAATCCTGAGACTAAATGTTGCAATAAATGAGCTTGCAATCACAGTCATTGCAACACACTACCATGTTCCCACACCAACATTTCTGTCACATGTCTGCTGCAGTGTTCCAGCGAGCGTTAGCACAAACTTGAAGAATAATATCTCATTTTCTGCTTGGGGACCCAGCAGCCTTTACTACTCAACATCAAGTTCAAATTTGGCTTAGAGCCAGATTCTGTCCTTGTATGATTTTTACCCATTCCATACCCAGTTCTGCTATGACACAGATTGCTTTTAGCACATCTCTCCTTCCCACATACTCCTCCACCCATTATCGCATTAAATGGGTTGCATTCAAGACAGCTAACCCATTTCCTCACTCTTATCTTTTATTATCTCTTTGCTTTTTGTTTGTCCTGGTCTGCTATTCATTATCTCCTCATTTATCTACCCCTTTCATAGCTCTCTTTCTGGGGTCCATCTCCACCTATCCCCTCTGCGCATTCCCCTGCACCCTACAAGCCTCCCAATCCCCACTTCAAAATGAATACCAGCTTTTCCTCACAACTAACAGTTCTGAAGAATAGTCACCAAACTTAAAAAAATTATCTCTACTTTCTTCCCATAGATACTGCCAGACCTGCTGACTCTCTCCAGGAATTTCTGTTTTTGTTTTAGATCCTCAGCAGTTCTTTGTTTTATATCATTGTCACTCAAAAATTTGGAAGAGCTTCCTGCTGCATCTTTATACACAAGTATCAAGATATACTTTATTTTAAGATAATTGGCAGAAGTAAAAACAAGGACAACATGACATAAAGCAGATCTATGCAACAAATTATTAGGTTTCACGGAAACAACTAACTTGGTTTCCCTTTCAAAGGAATGCTGCAGGAATGATGGACTGAATAGTCTCCTCTTAGCTGCATATTTCAATGACTTACAGCTGCTCAATGGGTTACAATAGATGTGGGGTTTAATTTACACTTAACATGGCCTGTGTTTGAATTGTAATAGTTTATACTGGGTAAGATGAGAAAGTCATTTTTTTGTTCAGGTGCAATTGAATATTAATCCAGATTTGAACAGAAACCATTCAATTAATTTGTTGAAAAGTCATTTGCCACCTTGGTTGGCTTAGTATTGAATGTATTACTCACTGGTTGTAAATGTTCCATCGTAATTAGCTTGTGCCTTAGACTGATAGAATCCTATCACAATGATATTATATTCCTCCCCACTTTCCAGATCTTTTAGCATGATCACAGGATCACTGACATTTGTCTTCGACACAAGAAGGTTCTCGCTCACTTTGACCACAGTAACCTCATAATTATCAATGTGTTGAGGTTCAGTCTGGGCCACGTGTAGGACAATGCTGTCTTCTGTGACACTGAAGCTCGATAATTCCAAGCCTACAGCAACAGATCGAAGATAGAAGTAGAAAGGAGTCAGATATATTAAAAACAAATCTATTTGATATTTCACTTTTAAAACAGAAAAAAACAAACAAGATAATATTACTGCATACAGCCTGGTACGTTCAGACCATGACTAGCATTTTCTGGACAATAAACTACACTCTGCATCTATACACACTGCAGAAAATCTACTAAGGACAACTCATATAAACTCCTGAATATCTATTCAATTTTGCAGTCCTCTGGTCCCACTGCCTGCCAATAAACAATCTATTCATCCACAAAACAACCCACCTTAACTGTTGGACACTGTTGCTCAGATTTGGTTTTTCTGTCTATATCAGACAGAAAGAAATAGAAGGCATAACTAGGTATGTTGATGTACTTTTAATCAAAGGAAAGACAATGGACTTTATTTTCTAACTCACTAATTTCATTTAGTAATGAAAGAAACTCAAGCAAAAAATTACAAGATTGCATGGCCTCCTCATCTCAGCAACCACTTTGTTTAATCCTTCAGAAACCTATTTCCTTTTAACCCAAATGCCATATGATAGCAAAAAGATTTGTGATATTCTTTCTCAGTGGTAAGTTAACACAATTTATAAGCCAGTGAGCTTTTTCTCCCTGCCAGATTCCAACATAGTTAAACTGCTTACTGAACGTCTGGTTGAAGATTTGTAGCTCGGGTGTCCGTTGTTGTGGTTCTGTTCGCCGAGCTGGAAGTTTTTGCTGCAAACGTTTCGTTCCCTGGCTAGGGAACATCATCAGTGCTATTGGAGCCTCCTGTGAAGCGCTGCTTTGATGTTTCTTCCGGTATTTATAGTGGTTTGTTCTTGCCGCTTCCGGGTGTCAGTTTCAGCTGTAGTAGTTTGTATGTGGGGTCCAGGTCGATGTGTCTGTTGATGGATGTTCTTGCCGTTTCCGGGTGTCAGTTTCAGCTGTAGTGGTTTGTATATGGGGTCCAGGTCTATGTGTCTGTTAATGGAGTTTGTGGATGAATGCCATGCCTCTAGGAATTCCCTGGCTGTTCTCTGTCTGAAACTACAGCTGAAACTGACACCCGGAAACGGCAAGAACATCCATCAACAGACACATCGACCTGGACCCCACATACAAACTACTACAGCTGAAACTGACACCCGGAAGCGGCAAGAACAAACCACGATAAATACCGGAAGAAACATCAAAGCAGCGCTTCACAGGAGGCTCCAATAGCACTGATGATGTTCCCTAGCCAGGGAACGAAACGTTTGCAGCAAAAACTTCCAGCTCTGCTTACTGAACCTTTCATCTCCTCATATATCTGTTAATCTTAAGTTGGTGGCAGGTATGGTTGGCAACATTTCCTTAACAGGCTACTTAATAGCTACAATTCCCAACTCGGTCATTTGAAGCATCAAATGTCACTGTACTAGACTCCGACATAATCAATCATCTGCTGAGGCATATCACATCTGAAGTTATAGCGGAATCACACTAATTGGCCTTGCTATCCATAGATTAAGATGCCTGGGCACATGAGGCTAGTGGTTGCAAGTAGATCTACATACTACTATTTAGACACCTTTGTTGGATTCTTTCCTTTGCTGACATAAGAACAGATGAAATAGGAGCCCATGTCACCATTCAACAAGATCATGACTGATCTTTTTATGAATTCAGCTCCACTTACTCCCCTGTTCATCATAACCTTTAATTCATTTACTGTTCAAATATCTACTTATCATTACACTAAAAACATTCAACGGGGTAACTTCAACTGCTTCACTGGGCAGGGAATTCCACAGATTCACAACCCTTTGAGGTCAGAAGTTCCACCTAAACCTGCTCCCCTTTATTTTGAAGTTAAGCCCCTCTAGTTCTAATTTCACCTATCAGTGGAAATAACCTTCCTGTTTCCATCTTATCTATTGCCTTCATAAACTTATAGGTTCCATTAAGATCACCCCTCATTCTTCTCAATTCTAATGAGTATAGTCCACTCTATTCAATCTCTCCTCATAAGCCAACCCTGTCAAATCCAGAATCAATATACTGAAACTCCTCTACACCCCATCCAGTGCCAGTACATTCTTTCTCAGATAAGGAACCAAAACTATACACAGTACTTCAGGTGTAGTCTCACTAGCATCCTATACAGCAGCAGTGTAACCGCCCTATTTTTAACTTCCATTCCTCCAGCAATGAAGGATAATATTCTAATTGCCTTCTTAATTACTTGCTGCACCTGCAAACCAACTTTTTGTGCTACATGCACAAGGATGCCCAGATCCCTCTGTACAGACATTTATTCAACTTTTGTCAGGAGCTAGCTACAGATAAGACTTGCATTCATACTTGAGCAAGGAATCAAATGATCATTGCTAAAACTCTGATATGATTTTTTTTGTATCCCAGTCACACCTTCCTACCAGCTCAAAAAGAATCCCAAGGGAATGTGGCACTGACTTCAGGAAGGAGAAGTGAGAAAAACACGCTATACTTTCCAAAGTACCAAGTCAAAAATAATAGGTTTCTCACAAATCATGATGCATCACTAAATTAAATTACATTGGAAGACTTAAATTTCAAGTTACGATTAAATATGTATGAGTTATAAATATTAAGTAATGATTTTAGGAGGTTGATAAGATCCATACAAAAACCCAGAAGCTTAAAGGAATCATTAAGGTTTTATGGTGCAACCTTGACAAGAGAATTATAAACGTCAGGACAATAAGAGAAGGGACACCTAGCTTAGGTTTTCAAGGGATGTTGAGTGTATGATGATAGACGAAGGGAAGTGGGGCATTTCCACAGTTTTGAGGTCCTGGAAAATGAGTCTGTATCAGCAAAATTGAAGTGTGTTGATTATTTCTTCAACGAATCTGTTGAGCATGTCCTGCCCTAAACGAATGGCTCTCAATAATGGCAATAACTTACCTTTAAGTTTTTCTGAGGTGGCTGGCAAGTCTTTTGTGCTAAACACACAAAATGAAAGAAAAGATTAGTTTCACTAAAATAGGACTAAATATTTTTTAAAAAGCAGAGGTTCTGCAGTGGACCTATACTTACTGTTGTTTGTGAGACTCTCCGAATGCTTCACTGCTGGGCTGGTCACTTTGGAATAATCCACAATGTCTCTGCAGCTCAGGAGGAAGATGAAGCCCATTCTCAGCTGTGAAGAAATAAATATTCTTTTAGCTCCTTTCATGTAGTATTGAATCAAAATCCTACAGTTTCCTTCAGTGTTGAACTTGGGAAAGTCTATAGGATTATGGAACACCGAGCCATAATGAGCAGATGGTTTTGGGTTGTTAACTGATCCCAATTAAATGATTGAAGGACTAATGCAGTTGACCTCAATTTCTAGATGACCTCTTGAGGAATAGAAAAAAAATCCAGGAATCATTTCCATGATGTATAACAATACAGTAATCCTTTCTACTTTTCCAGCAGCTAAGTGAGAGAGAAAAGAAATAGGCTCAGCATGATGCTAATCAGAGTTAAATAGTCTCCCAGTTGCAGGCTATATGAAGTTAGGCTGTTTGGATGAGGCAACGGAGTTAGTTAAGCATCTGTGGTACTATATCCCAGTAAAATGCATCTTTGGGAGAAATGGGAAGCAAATGACAGGAAAGAATTAAAACAAATACATGCAGCAACACAAGGCACCAGAAATACAAAAGGAAAACTAGGAATCAAAGATTCTCAACAGATAAAAGGACATTTCTGTCCTTTACCCCCATTTTGGTTTTCTCTCTAAAAGTGGTGCCGAAGCAAGGTCTAGGATTACAGTACGATGATATTTAAAAGTCACTGAGAGCTATATTACCACAAAATTAACCCTATCTCCTTCTAACTGGTGAAAATTTAAAGTAGACTAATTTGGTTTGACTTATTCAATTTACTTCAATTCTCTAACTTTCACTTGTAAATCTGTGTATCTCTGGGTATGAAAGGTTCAAATGGTAAGGAGGAACCTGTTTGTAAAAAGGGTCTAAAATCAAAATTCAGCCTGGAAAACAAACTGTTTGATAATATTTAACTAATTTGTTGTGGTATGTACTATGAGATTTTTAAATATTATATGAACATGTAAGCAGTGTATACTATCCATAAGAATGTAGCAACTCACTAAGATTAACTCAAGAGCATCTTGAAGATCTGCAACATTAATCCCATGGACTGGACACCCCTGAGAAGCTCACTCTCCACACTAATCATTCCAGCCTGTAACTTAGCTCTTATTGGGCTATAAATTGATGGGAATCACGGTCCCAACCAAATCAGTCATTTGATTTGCCTAACCTTTAACTTCGCCATGGTAGCAATTTGTTTTCAGTTAAATATTGAAACTAAACTGCAAGCTTTTACAGATATTTTTCTTTTAAATCCAATGATAAAATGTTTGTTGATGAATGCAAGATGCCTGATTTTACCTATGCTCCTCCCCCAAAGTTGAGGACAGTGTGAACTGACAATTCTACATGAATTAGCCAGCAAAATGTTTCAGCCAGAGTTCTCTGGGTATTAAAGATGGTGAGGATATCGCATGCGAACACTCTAGCGAATACAGAACAGCTTCTCCAACACTGATAGCACTGAGTTGATTTTGCACGAGCTGATTACACAAAGCTAAAATTTTTAAATGGCATCAATGGAAACAAAATGCTCAGTTAGAATGAAGAATAATCGTGAGGAGATGTACATGTATTTAATTAAGTCATCTCCACATCCCGATGGGATTGTTGCTGAGCATCATAAACAAGTAGAACAAAACTAACTAAGACAATAATTTAGTTGTTCAAACAGAGAAACAAAAATCTGCTCGGGATCTGTGGAAGTTTTAAATTTTTGGAGATCAGACCTCATAAGGAGCATATTGAATAGTCCAGAGACAAGGGAAGTAAATGGATGGGCACGCACTCATTCAAATTCCCTTCAAAGTTATCACCAACAAGTTCATCCTTACCGTTAATACCATCCTGACTTGGAAATATTTCCCTGTTTGTTCAAAGTCATGTTCAAAATCCTGGAAGCCATTTCCAAATTGGTAATAAATGCTGGCTCAGCAAGAGGCAACCAAATTGTGTGAACATACTTTTAAACAAACAAAAAGCTTGAGATATTCATCAAATCTGTCCTGAACTAAACAAATGGCATCACCTTTGAGGGCCTGGACCATGGAATTAGACTACTTTAGTCTACTTTAGTCATCACATTTCCCACACTCAGTTAATAGTACTGGCCTGTGTTTGCAATAGCAACATAGTAAATTTATACTTTAAAAATGCGATTGGATCTTTTGCTATGTTGAATACTGGATTTTGTTAGCAACGCATTATAAAAAGACTGTCAGGATTGGAATGCCTGGAACAGTCAGGTGTTGTGGGCTGCATTGATGTTTTTTCTGATTACCTGATGATCTCAGACAACAATGTTCCACCAAAATTACATTGACATTTAAATCTCCATAAGAGCATTATATTATTTCATAACGTGCAATGATAAATACAACTTGCTCAAGGAATTAGGTTGCATGGTTTAGGAAACTGACCATGAAGAATTGTTGATAACCTTTAGTATCATATTTTCATTGTTACACCAATGGACTGCAGCAGTTCAAGAAGGCATCTCACCACCACTATCTCAAGAGCAATTCTGACCTAGCCAACAGCACCCACATCCCAAGAGTGAACTAAATTATCTTTTCTTTTAGAACATTGCATAGGGTGAGTGGCATGGTGGTTCAGTGGTTAGCATAGTTACCTTACAGTACCTGGAATCTGGGTTCGATTCCAGTCTTGGTTGACTGTGTGGAGTTTGCACATTCTCCCCAGGAATTGACCATGTTAAATTGCCCATATTGTTCAGGGATGTGTAGGTTAGACGCATTAGGCAGGGGAAATGTAGAGTAATATGGTTGGGGAATGGGAGTGGGTGGGTTGATTTGGACTTGTTGAGCCAAAGGGTCTGTTTCCACACTGTAGGGATTCTATGATTTATTTAGTGCATTAAGAGTGCTAGAATATTTATTGGATTTTTATTCCTAAATGCATCAGGGAATTGGGAATATTATCTTTGAGGAGAGATTTTCTGGAGTGGAACCTTGTGTCAGCGATATGGGTTTTGGTCACTAGTTGAAAAGCCAAGGCGCGCACACATAATCTCCATCTGAGAAGGTGTGATGGTATTATTTGCTAATCAGGCACTTGACTGGCCTACCATGAGTCTTTCCCTGTGCTGTCAACCCCAGGGTCAGAAGTTTGACCAGCAACCAGGAATTTGAATGGTATTACAAAAGGTGCTTACTGCGAGAATGATATTCTTCTGAGTGCAGAACCTAGGCCACGGTGGGCAACGATGGGTGAACAGCAGGGAGAGGGTCTTGGGGGCGGTGGAAGGGCTGCTGGACATGAGGTGGCACTCAGTAGGCCCTCTTCCCGAAGCCTGGTCCTCCTAGTGGGAGTGGCAATCAAACACAGATTCCCCAGTGACACTGGGCAGATACTAGCATGAGCAGGATGAGGACCTCAATTAGGCACTAATCACAACTTAAGGGCCTCAGGTGGTGATGGTATGGAGGGCCTTCTCATCGCAGATTTGAAAGATACAAGGTGGCATGATTCCCACTTGTTTGATCAACTGTCACATCTTTCTATAGCCACCAAATCCTCCCTGGGGTGCACTCGGGGGGGGGGGGGGGGGGGGAAGGGGGAAGTTGGTGGGGGAGCAGTCACAAGATTCCACCATATCTGTTCCTTTCATTTTAGCTAAACAGCGGAAGCAAGTGAGGGAGTGACTGTAAAGTTACCATTGATGTACTTGGGGAGTTGACGTCCAAACCTGAGTAACTCTTCACTGTGGAGCTCTGAGAAGTCGTTAATTGGCCTGAAGTACACGTCTTGAGGGGCACTTGCCAGGTAAATCAGATTATTTTCGATAGATTCCTTGGAAATGGTGAATATAACAAAGAAGAAGCCTTTGCACTTGGCTTCAGTGACAATTGCTACCAGCCTTTCCCGCTCAGCTTCTGGGAGATTTCCTGTGGTTATCAGAACAATGAGCTTGAGTTGCCTTGGTTGAGGGGCTTGTCCAAAAATGTTTTTGATGGTCCAGTCGACTGCATGTGCTGTTGCTCTTGTCCCTTCAAGCTGAGTCATCCTGGTGTGGATGTATTCTATGATGTCCTTACTGGAGTTGTAATCAGTAAGGGATAAATCCACTTTCACTTGCTGCAGACTATTATTCGTCTGGGAATTATACAGTGCATGTTGTACTACAGCAACCCTGGCTTTATGGTTTGATGTTAAAGGCTCTGTGCTAATCTCCAAGTGATCTATTACGTAAGAAATATATCTCTTTGTCTCTATAAACTGGTTTGGGCTGATAGTTGCAGAGCTTTCCATGATGAATGCAACATCAAGATCTGCATCAGTGGGTTTTGTCGACCTTTTGCTTCGGAAAAATCTGGCATCACAGACTCCATTCGGTTCACAAGAATCTATGCAAAATAAAAGAAAAAAGCTGTTCATTGTCAGATAAACATCTACATTTTCGCGAGTGTGTAAAATTTCTTTCAATCTTCATGTGGCATTTCAATAACTGATCTAATGAAATTGTATCCTGAACCACAACTTCCGAGGGAAATGGATCCACAGTCCATGTTAGGATCACATCAGACAGTTTACGTCAAAAAAAGGGAATGTCGTATTGATGCTTGAAAATATGCAGTTCTAATGTGGATTAATGGATTTTCATCTTCCTCTGATACCTAACTGTCCATTGTCAACATGAGAGAGGTGAACATTACATGGATGCGTAAAAAAGTTCACCAGAGTCCAAGTTAGTGACAAAAAATGGCAGTCTACGAAATCGCATGGTTCAAGATGCACGACAGATTAGGAGGCAATGGTTTTGTACCTATGTGAGAGATTCTAGATTAGAGTGGTGCTGGAAAGCACAGCAGTTCAGGCAGCAACTGAGGAGCAGGAAAATCGACGTTTCCAAAAATGTTTTTGATGGTCCATTCAACTGCATGTGCTGTTGCTCTCCTCTCATTTCTCTCTCCACCCTGCAAGCACTCTGCCTCTATTCCTGATGAAGGGCTTTTGCCCGAAACATCGATTTTCCTGCTCCTCAGATGTTGCCTGAACTGCGGTGCTTTTCCAGCACCACTCTAATCTAGAATCTGGTTTCCAGCATCTGCAGTCATTACTTTTATCATTTTGTACCTGTATACAAAGGTGTTAAAGTAGAATACAGTATTTAAATCAGGAAAATTATCACTGAGCACATTGTTAATCTTCCTTACATTTTTGCATTATCTAACAGTAACAAATTACAAATTGGTTAATAAAATACCATTAAACAAGTATTGGGTATTTCATGTAAAGCCATAATACAATTTGTGCTGTATGACTGATTTCTCAAACTATGATCATTTTTACAATAGAATGCTGATAAATATTTGCTGACATATTTGATTAACCAATGCAGTCTCCTCTACACGAGGGCCGATGCGGTCTCCTCAACATTGAGGAGACAGGACGCCTACTCGCAGAGCGCTTCAGAGAACATCCCCGGGACACCTGCACCAACCGACCCCACCACCCCGTGGCCAAACACTTCAACTCCCCCTCCCACTGCTCTACGTTTATGCAGATCCTGGGCCTCCTCCACTGCCATTCCCTATCCACATAACGCCTGGAGGAAGAACGCCTCACCTTCCGCCTCCAACCCCATGGCATCAATGTGGATTTCACCAGTTTCCACATTTCCCCTCCCCCCACCTTATCCCAGTTCCAACCTTCCAGCTTGGCACCACCTCATGAACTCTCCTACCTGTCCATCTTCCTTCCCACCTATCTGCTCTACTCTCCTCTCTGAGCTATCACCAATACCCGCCTCCACCTTAACTATCACACTCTTATCTACCTTCCCTGCAGCACCCCCCCCCCCCCCATTTACCTTACCACCCCCTCAGCTCACAGCCTCATTCCTGATGAAGGGCTTCTGCCTGAAACGTAGACTCTCCTGCTCTTCTGATGCTACCTGACCTGCTGTGATGTTCCAACACCACACTGTTGATTCTAATCTCCAGCATCTCACTTTCGCCATATTTGATTAACCGCTTTCGTAAAATGTTTGTTATTGTTAGGTATTCATTGAAACAATTTCAATGTATTGACTTTTGTCAATAGTGACATCAACAATAAACACTGTAAGCATGAATTCTGCCTCGGGTTTATACTAGATAAACTGCATGGAAAGGGAAGGACAAAGACAAACAAGAAAAAGATTAAGAATTGGCCCTAGTTGCCATGTGGGCTCCAAAGGGCTTTGGGTATTATTGCTGGTATGGAAGGAGGAGGAAGGGGGGGGGGTATAGATGAGCATAATATGGCATAGAGGCTATAAGGCTTCATGGGGGTGAGTACATGGAGACTAGGGACATAAGGGAGATGGACATGCATGTGTAAAGTGTGGTATGGAGAGGCCATGGTGAGTGTGTGGGGGTGACTGAGAGAGCAAGCAGTGCAGACCTTTCAATTTTTAATCTTTATTTTTTAAACATTACCACAGTATTGGAGGCCTGAAGTAGGCTTTCCACCCAGCCTGATTTTGGAGCCTAACGTCTTCTTGGGATCTACCCAGGCTGCCTGGACAAAGTCTCGCTCCAGCACTCTTCACATCCCCTACTGCCTGCTGCATTAATATACTTTAGTGTACTTTATCCCGTGATAAAGAAATAATCAAACATTTTGTAAGAGGCAATTGAAAGTTAACACCCTGAAAGATTGTTTAATTGCATTAATTATGGAGCTTACATATTCTATCGAATACCTTAAACATCCTTCAACAAAACTGAACACTTTCTAATTTCCTAGCAACTGGAACTTCTGAATTTTGATTCACATTTCTTAGTGCCAAAGTAGCCCTTTTGAGAGCTAAGGTACACCTTTGGATATGGTCCTGGAGTTTCTTTGAGTGATATCAGGTGGCATTTGAGGGTGGTTAAATGCCCTTTTAGGGTGGTAAGTGTTCTTTAGAATATTTAAGTATATGCAGAATTGTGTGTAAAATCTGAATAATCTCAAACTGTTAAGCACACTGGAATGGCCAGCAGATCTGTCAAAACCTATTACCGAAACTGTCACAAGCAACTGTGACGAGGACCTGGCAAAAGTGACTGTGAAAGGGAGCATTTAAAGGTAGTCCACTATAAACATTAAAAAAAAGTATGATCTTTGGACAACAGACAACTTTCCAAAATTGTGACACCTATAACCCACAAATTATCTCTTGATTGGTCTTAAGATGGAGGATTCAACACTTTTATGGGAGAGCAGTGCTTGGAAAAAAGTAACTAGATGACATTTTCACGATAACACAATAGGGTCAGGAAGATGCCCAAATAGTTTGAAGTATGAAGCAGTTAGCGGAGATAGCAGTTAAAGTGCTGACATACCTAAACAAACGTGGCATGCCATCACCTTGCTGAGTGTTGCTTCGTCATTGCGGAAAATGAAGAACTGCGAAAGCACGGCATCATTTCTCTGAAACGGACAAAAAATAATGGATAAGAAACAGCACTTAATCCATCAAGTCCAATGTTCAATCTACAAAAATAGTTACCTGATCCCCTGTAATCAGCAAACAAAATTCCACAATATTTATTAATCCTTGCACTGCTATGACTCAATGCTAACGCACTGTCTTACAGTGAGTCTCCTCACTGCCTGTAACATAAACACAACTGGGATGCAAAGAGTACTTAATGATCTTGTCTATTGGTTTCAATCTATTTCTTAGAACATGATTTTAAACAACAGACAAGGCTGGGAGCTGGTGGGGGCGGGTGTGAATTGATAGGGGTCACTAAATTCAGTGCTGTTGACCATTGTACTGCTTCATTGGTTCCATCCCAAACCATGCCAGGTTCATGGAGATGGAGGGTAACTGGACTTCTCAACCATATGCAGCTGGTTGCCAATTCATTAATTCAGTATTAATTATTTCCTCCACATTTTCACCTCAGTGACAGCCTGACCTCAAAAGCCACGATTTATTTCAAATATAAAAAGATGGAGAAATGGCACATCCATACTGAAGTGTCCTTTCCCTCAAGAATTGGACATCACAGTCTGCTGTGGTTGAATTAATATGGTGTAGCTGAGCAGATTATCTGCAAATCAATGCTATCTTCGTGATATTTTGTGCCAGAGGACTTCTGTTAAATGTGGCATGTTCCCTAATGCTGGAGTTCAACAGGATTTTTCTTTCAGTGAGTAGAATTGGATCATTTGTGGTCAATTCTTTTGGACTCACAAGCATAATAAATATAACAAGTGAGTGTCGAAAATGAAAGGTTTAGACAGATCTCACAGACAAGAAAATATTGACAACCAGGCCAAAACAAATTCCCCTGACAGAACTATTCATTATTTATTTGTGGCAACTTAAAAATACCAAGCTGTTTGGATGACCTTTCAACACTTGAAAACAGGAGGACCCCTCTACATTTCATTATGCCAGTCCACGTCTCCAAAGTGCCCACTATTCCTCCCTCTACTGGAACATAACTAGGGAAGCAATGGACATGGATTTAAAGCAGTAAATACTCCAAACAAGTTTTCACGAATTATGATGTACATGAATCAGATCGTACAGGACACTAGTCAGTGGTGAACTGGTCAAACCTCCCCCTTATCACTTTCTCTCTGACATACGAAAGTGATGCAAAAGGAGATGGTTGCCACAGTTTTGTTTTTGAAGTAGTTATTAATTTTAAAATATGAATGTGATTTAGAACATTTAGATCATTGCAAAGAGATTTCAGCAGCCGTAGAATTTTGGAGTTTGGGCAGAATGATTAGAAGTGCTCAGAATATCCAGGTTAAAGGTGAAATATGGTGAATAGGAAATATTCCACTAATGTGCCACAGTTAGGAGTGAAGAAATATGTGAAGAAATACTCTTTGTGAAGATCAAAAAGAATAAGAGATGAGAACTATTCCACAAACTTACAATCATGATATTGGGCATCTAATACAAAATAGCATTCATGTTTTGAGTACGACTGCTACTATTTAAAGAAAAACATCTATTGCAAAAAAAGATTTGAAAAATTACAAATAGCATAAACATCATGAACTATGCCCAACATGGAGGAAAGAATGGTTTCTTTCATTATTTTTGCTTATGGAGATATTGGTCAATCATAACACACTTCCTTATCTATAAGAGAAAAATAATGAGTGGAATGGTACCTGCAATGCCCTCCTGAGTACATTATCTTCTTTGGGAGAAAGGTAGACAGAGATGATATCCTCTTTTGCAAGTTTTGAGATAGCATCATTCAGCTCTTTAGGTTTTGTCTGACCGTCACTGAAGAATATTGCCATCTTTCTCATCAAAAACCCACTCCGCACACGCTTGAATGTGTTCCTTGCTACAAAGTTCATTGCATCAGCAATGCTGGACTCTTTCCTTGATGGCACAAACTGCAGATTTTCAATCTGTGTGATGAGATCTCGCTTGTTCCTAGCACTGCTAAAACGGATTTCAGTGACTATACCACTGTTGTATGTCAGGACGGCGACACGTGCTCCTTTTGGGCAGTTGCTTTCCACAATGGTCAGATTTCTAACTATGTTCAGGATAGTGTTCTTGTTCTGATTGAGCTGACTGGCGGTTTTAACACTGGAAGTATCGATAACAAAGGCCAGCTCAGTTGGATATACAGGGCACTCTGTTGAACCTGTAACAAAGAATAAACATGAATGAATTTTGTTTCAATTGTTCAGTAAATAATCTGTTGAATATAAATGTTCACTCAATTAAAAATAACTTACCATAACAACATGCTGCAAGGAAAAAAAGAACAAAAGGGAAAAAAAAGTTAGACAGTTTTATCTGGAATAATTACTGCTTTAAAGGATCAAATTCATATACCTAACATAATCAAATATTCTAACTTCCATAATACTCACGGCATGATTCTTTGATCTGTCTTACAAGGTTGCATGCCTGAAATATTGGAGAAGCAAAAGCACATTAGTTACTATGCAACAGAATTCTAATCATATGTTATGATCAACAATACTTTATTTACCTCTACGGATCTTCCTCTCTCTCCTTTTAGACCCTATAAAGCAATGTGTGAAATAATAGGTTAATCCAAAATTGCACAACAAATGCCTAGGTTACTAATTACTATGATTTGCAAAAATATTGATCAGCAAATGCCCAGCGGAGTAAATACACAAACAATAGGCAGAGATCAGGTCCACAACAGGCAGTTGATTACTGAAGGCAGTGAGTGGGGTGGATAGAAGGGGAAATAATTGGGTGTTATGGCACCAGAAAGATAATCACCCACTACTCACAACCTCGCCATTCAGTGTTTGGCGAGCAAATCTATTTGCAGCTTTCATCTCTCCACCAATGAAGGCCCTTAATTGGGCAATTAATAGCCACTTAAAGGTCTTAGCTCAGGGTTAATACTAATTGTCAACCATTAAGCTCCTGTGAAAAGATAGTGATGAGTCAGCACCTTTAACCAGTTTGTGTCATTAATATAGTCCCTCAGCACACACTCGAAAGATGATTCCACCATGTTGATCCGGTGATGATGAAAGAAAGACAATACAAGAGAGACAATTTCCAAGTAAGAATGGTGTTCAATGTGGGAAGCTGGCACTCCTGTGTTCCTGCTGCTTTTCATCTTCAAGACAGCTGGGGTCTGGGTTTAGAAGGTGCTGCTAAACAAGTTGTTGCATTGTATCTTATTCATGGTACACTCTACTGTCACACTACACTAGGTACGAAGGAAGCTTTTGTTTAAAGGAGGTGGATGGGATGCCTTGTCCTGGATGGTGTTGAGGTTCTTGAGTACTGTTGGAGCAGTGTTAATTTATGTACATGAAGGGTATTCTATCACACTCCTGCCTTGTGTCTTGTCGACAGGCTTTGGGAATACAGGAGGTGCGTTACCCAGTGCAGAGTTTCCAGCCTCTTGTAGCCACTGTATTGGTCCAATTTTTAATGGTCATCCCACAGAATGTTGATAATGGTTGAATTTAGTTACAATAACGTTGTTGAATATCAAAGGGACATAGTTAGATTCTTTTTTGTTGGTGATGGTCACCATCTAGTACTTCTGTGCTACAGTTGCTTATCAGGTCAAGCCTAAGTATATCAGATCAGGCTGAACATGGACACAGGAGGACTGCAGATGCTGAACAGTCAAAGTCCAAAGGTGTGTTGCTGGAAAAGTACAGCAGGTCAGGCAGCATCTGAGGGCCAGGACAGCCGACGTTTTGGGCATAAACCCTGATGAAGTCCTACTGTGCTTTTCCAGTGCTAAACTTTTCGACTCTGAGCATGGACACAAACTGCTTCATTACCCAAACAGTTCAAAATGGAACTAAAAATGATTTTATTTTTAGTTGTCATTGGAGAAATCCACACCCCTGACCTTATGATGGAAAGAACATAATTGATGAAGCAACTGAAGACCGTTGGGCCAAAGACACTCTCTGAAGGTGCTCCTACAGTGATGTCCCAGAAGTGAGATGATTGACCTTCAACAAAAATAACCATATTCCTCTGCAGTATGAAATATCATTCACATTAATTCCAACTTTACTGGAGCTCCATAAAGCCACACTAGTTCAAATCTTATTAAGGGATAGTCAACCATATCTCATTTTTGGAATTCCATTTGAACTAAAGCTATAGTGAGGTCTGGAGTTGAGTGATCTTGACAATCCAAACTGAGCATAAGTAAACAAGTTGTTGCTGAATAACTTCAACTTGGTAGCACTGTTGGCGATAACTTCCCATTGCTTTTCAGAAGGTTGAGAGAAAAGTGATAGTCATGCAATTCTTTGGACTGCATCTGTCTGTCTCTACAAACAGAACATACCTGGATAATTTTACACTTTCTCTAATCAATATTAATACGTAGCTGTACTGGAACAGCTTACTGGAGCCCTGAATTGTTCTGGAGTATGGATCTCCAGTATGACGGATGGGTTGTTGTCAGGGTCCATACCCTTTTCTTTATCAAGTGCCTTCAGCTGTATCTTAATAACATGTGGAGTGGGGTGAAGTGAAGTGGCTGTCGGCTGCCTTCTGAGACAGTGAGGATATCAGGAGTAGGACACGTGGATTATCCATTCGATACTCGGATTGAAGGTGGTTGCAGACGATCCTAAAGTCACGCTGAGCTCATCACTGAGGATGACAACATCCCTGGATTTTCCTCCAGCTTGTGTGGGTTTAACAATTCACCATCATTCATGACTGAATCTGACAGAAACTTCGCACCTTTGATCCAAGTCATTGGTTTTAAGATCACTATGCTCCAACTACTACATAGGAGAAATTGAGGACTGCAGATGTCTCATTCCTGATGAAGAGCTTTTGCCCAAAATGTCAATTCTCCTGCTTCTCAGATGTTGCCTGACCTGCACCACCCTCTCGACTCTAACTATTATATGCTGCTTCCATTGTTCAGTGGGCATGTCATCCTGTGTTGTCACTTTATCAGGTTAGCATCTCACGTTCAGATCTGTCTAATTTAGGAGAAATCTATTTTGTTTAATTTTACGTGTAACACAAAAGCAAACAATGTTTCCAGTGCAATTCAAGCTAACTTCTACTGGTATTTACCTCTTGGCAAAGGGTTCAAGATTACACAAAGACAGTCTTTGATTCCAGGGTTAACTTAATTATGAAGGTCAACATTTGTTGAACTAATAGACCTTAATATTAGGCTGAAAGCATTTTATGTTACATTAGTTAAATGCAAATAAAAACTTAACAACTTGAAGACAATGACAACCTGTGGACCTGGATAACCGTCTTCCCCGTTCAGTCCACTTTCACCAGGAGCTCCAGAATAGCCCTGTAATAGAGAACAGTCATAGATTCACCACTGGTGGGTTCTAAATACTAGAAGTTAAATATTGCTTCGACAGAGTCCAGGCACAAGCTTTTCAAGTCAGGGGCTTTTTTCTACTTAGAGAAGTCTAAAATCTTCAACAACACAGTTGACTTGTTCCCCATATACATGTACGCCAGTCAATACTCACTTAACTATTCCTTATTAACATGTAATCATCAATTGTTCCCTTTTACTGCTAGACACTATTAGATTTCAGCATTAAGGGGTTTATTTAATTACAAATTTCAGCATGGTTTTCATTGTAAATTTGTCAGCTGGGAAATAAAATGTTTCTTACAATTTTGCCAACTTGAGTCAGTATGAACTATTCCCAACTCAGTTACAGTTTGTTTCAGCAGATATGTGTTTCAGCTAAGAACCACAGCTTAATACAGACTACCATTTTCTGCATGTTTTCTTCACTTTCTCTCTCCAGCTATGGTTATAGACATTGTAAATTGAAGGTAAATTTGGGCCAATTTTATGTCTTTGTCAACTATAAAAGATTGAGTTCACACTGCTAAAATGAATTTCATACAATGGTCCTATAGCTAACTGAAAAGGTCGCATCCCATCAGGATGGGTGGATTTCAGATCCGCACCCTGATAACCTATTAGACCACATAGCCTCCAAACAACGATATTAAATGAGACATAGATGAAGGTTTATTGCAATGAAGATATATTTTGATATGGACACCCTGCACCTGTCAAATGAAATGAATGAAAAATTATGTGAAAAAGGCCTTTTATCTGCAAATCTCCCATCTCATTTATATAAGTGATAATGTTGGACAGTATGATGTGGCTCCCTTGCTTCAGTTTTGAAAGTGAAGTAGAAGAATTGGAAAATCTGCACAAGTTTAAATGGGTGGGTTTCAAAATTTGCCCAGGAGAAAGCAAACCAAATGCACAATGCAAACTCATGTTCTGATGTTGCAATGTCGCTCAGGAGGTTTTACAATTTTATGCTTGACCGTGCCAATGATAGTCACTAGATGTGAAAACCAGCATTCCTGCAACTGTACAGTGATATGGGAGCATTTCAGGTCTTTTAGCTTTCTATTGGCCCAAACAAAATAGTGACCTGCTAGTGGCAATCATCTAAACTTGATTGTATTAGTGTTTCATAGAATGCAGAACAAACATATTTCATGAAAGGTGGTCCCTGTCTCTGGAGGCATGCATTTTGTCTCATTTACATTGCTGTTCAAGGTTGCCAATGCTTTATCATAAATGGGGATGAGTGTTATAAATTAAATGTCAGAGCGCAGACATACTGGGGAATGTAGACTTACACTGCTGCCTTAGGACAACTGTTAGTATATGGGCTGCTACCTTTGTGACTTGCACATTAATAGCAGAAAGATTTCACTGGAGAATCTACATTTTTTGCAAGTAGCTCTGCAGAAACAATTTTCCCCCCTCTTTAACTGATAAAGATTTTTTTAAAATACTGGATATATCAGTTGTAGCTATGTAAGTTATTATCCTATGCCTTTGCACAGCATGATGTTTGGTATCTGAGAGAACCTCCCAGTCAAGAGTTAAAATAACAAGGTGCATCATTTTCACATCTGCTTGGACTCACCCTTCGACCTCGATTTCCTTTCATCCCACCTCTCCCTGGAGTGCCCCCATCTCCGATTTCACCCTGTTTCAGGAATATGACACTTAGCTAAAAGTGCATCAACCACGTGTCGTCAATCACAAAAGGAAACTTGAAGAACAATTTAATTAATTATTTACTTTACCTTTGTACCTAGGGGACCAACGGGGCCTGGCTCACCCTAAAATGAAAAACAAAACAGAATTGGAACTCTTTTTTTACCCCGTTCTTTCTGCTGTTTCCTTTCTTCTAAATGAACTTACTTACATTGTATTACAGTACAATCAGCAAAGGCTCTCTTCAAAGCCCAATCCAAACGATCTCTATTTGTACAAGTCTGTTTACAGAATATCAGAAGATAACTTGGCTATCACCAGAACACATTCTTTGCACTTTACGATTACTCACCTGAAGTATAATTGGACTGATGCGAGATGAAAGTTGAGAGCTTACCATTAATAATTAACAGCAGGAACTCTAATAACTGATATTTCCCCCTTGGTTCCTTGACAAAGATCAACTAACTCAAATATGTTTGTCATCAAACCATAACACATCCTGGTTTACAGAGCTTATTGAGCCAGTCATTTTCAATTATGTGCTATTTTGATATATATTGGATTAGTTATTAGATTTTAATCTGTTTCAATTCATGATCTTGCTGCAAATAAAGGTTTGGTGTCAATGATAGCTGTTCAAATTTATATTGCAAAGAGAATTGCTTAAAAATTACCGACAAATTATTTTTCATAAAAATAGATGTGCAGATCTATTTTTCATAAAAATAGATGTGCATATCTAAAAATAGATATACAGATACCCCTAACAAGTGCAGAAACTCAATCAGAACTCACGTTAAAACTATACTGTTCAATCTCTATTTGCACAAGTCTGACTACAGAGTTTCAGAAGATAACTTGGCTATCACCAGAACCAGTTCTTTGCATGTTACAGTTACTCACCTGAAGTATAATTGGAGTGAAGGGAGATGACCATTGACAGCTTAACATTTATAATCAACAGCAGGAACTCTAATAAATGCTATTTCCACTCTTGTCTGTTTGAAAAGATCAACTAACTCAAATACGTTTGTCAGAGACCATTAGGAATTAGATTATATTTTCAAGACTACTGTTTGATGAAGAGGTCCAGCTAAGATAGCATAGTTACATTCAATTACAGTTTCTTATTTTAAGTGCCATCCAGGTGAGTTTATGCAGCCTATAACTCCAATGTTAAGTATCCATCCATCATTTCTATACATTTACAGCATGATTTTGTGTGGGGGAGGTCGTGCCTCTCCAATGTGATTGAGTTTTTTGAGGAGGTGATGCAGATGATTGATGAGGGCAAAGACGTTGACATTGGCTGCATGACACAAGGTTATAGTCCAACAGGTTTATTTGGAATCACTAGCTTCCAGAGTGCTGCTTCTCCATCAGGTGGTTGATCAGGAGCAGCACTCCAAAAGCTAGTGCTTCCAAATAAACCTGTTGGACTACAACCTGGTGTTGTGTGAGTTTTAACTTTGTACACCCCAGTCTAACACCTGCGTCTCCAAATCTTGGCTGCATGGACTTCAGAAAGCCTTTGACAACATCCCTCATGGCAGACTGTTACAAAAGGTGAAGTCATATTGTATCGGGGGTGAGCTGGCAAAATGGATACAAAACTGGCTTAGTCATAGGAGACAGAGGGTAGTGGTGGAAAGGATGCTTTTTGGAATGGAGGGTTGTAGCTAGTGGTGATCCACAGGAATCAGTGCTGAGACCTCTGCTGTTTGTGATCTACATAAATGACTTGGAGGAAGATTATAGCTGGTCTAATTAGTAAGATTGCGGATAATTCAAAGATTAGTGGTGTTGCGGATTGTCAGATAATACAGCAGCATATAGATCAATTGGAGGCTTGGGCAGAAAAAAATGGCAGATGGAGTTTAACCCAGACAAATGTAAGGTGATGCATTTTGGAAGGTCAAGTACAGATGGAAATGATACAGTGAATGACAGAATCCTTAGGAGATTTGATAGGCAGAGGGATCTGGGTATGCAGGTCCATGGATCACTGAAGGTGACAGTGCAAGTAGATAAGGTTGTACAAAAGGCTTATGGAAAGCTTGCCTTCATTTGAAGGAGCACTGAGTATAAGGATAGACAGGTATGCTACAGCTTTATATAATTTCAGCTAGGCCACACTTGGGAATATTGTGTATAGTTCTGGTCACCACACTATCAAAAGGATGTGGATGCTTTGGAGAGGGTACAGAAAAGGTTAACCAGGATGTTGCTTGGAATGGGGGATTTTAATTATGAAGAAAGGATGGATAGACTGGGTTTGTTTTCATTGGAATGCAGGAGATTGAGGGTTGATGTGAGAGAAGTTTATCAGATTATGAATGACATGGATAGAGTGGAAAGTTTGAGGCTTTTTCCCAGTGTGGAGGGGTCAGTTACTAGGGGACACAAGTTCAAAATACGATGGGGGAAATTTAAAAGAGATGCACTTGGCAAGTTTTTCCACACAAATGGTAGTGAGTGCCTGGAACGTGTTGTCAGAGGAAGTGGTAGAAGCAGGTACAATAGCAGCATTCAAGATGCACCTGAACAAATACATGAATAGGAAGGGAATAGAGGGACTTGGATCCTGTAAGTAAAGACAGTTTTAGTATGGAAGGGCAAAATATATCGGCACAGGTTTAGAGGGCTGCAGGGCACTGTATTATTCTTTGGTCTCTTTGTTCTTTGTATTTTAACTAATTGACTATTGTTCTAATTGGTGCATATTAATTAGAAATTTCTGTACATGGCAAATCTCGAAGTATCTTTATACTTTTGCAGCCATTTATATAGATTTGAACTTCCATTTTCATTCCTGGTTAGACTGTTAACAAAGGTTTCTGTATTCAGCATTCTGTAAAATCTCATTTTGCTCCATTTTTACACAAACTTCCTTCAACTCACAGAAAATGACTAACCTGTCTGCCTTTAGGTCCAGTAACGCCAATGCCAGTTCTTCCATCCTCACCCTGCAAATGTCAAAAAGATTGGAAAGAAACAAAGTGGAAATTTTTAAACCCTTGTGTTAATTTTCAATAATTTTAAAATTCTGAGCTTCCATTGTAACAATCGAAGTGGGGAAGTTTGTTGATGATTGCACAATGTTCAATGCCATTCATGAGTTCTCAGATACTGAAGAATGCTTGTCAAAATGTGGCACATGCTAGACAACATCTTGCTTTGAGCTGACAAGCAACGAGTCACACTCATGTAACACAAGTGCCAGATAGTGGCCATTTCCAACAAGAGAGAATCTAAGCATTATTCCTTGACATTAATGGCATGGTAGCTCAATAGTTAACACTGCTGCCTTGCAGTTTCAGGGATCCAGGTTTGATTCCAGTCGTACAATTCTGCCTTCCTTTCCATAGGAACAATAATTAAATTTCAGAGGGTTACAGAAAAAATTTACAAGGATGTTGCTGGGATGAGAGTTTGAGTTACAGGGAGAGGGTGGAGTTTTTTTATCCTGCAGTATCCGAGGCTGAGATTTGACCTCATAGAGGTTTATAAAATCATGAGGGGTGTTGATTGGATGAATAGCCAAGAACTTTTGCCAAGGTGGGAAAGTCTAAAACTACAGGGCACATGTTTAAGGTGAAAGGGGAAAGATTTAAAAAGGGGTAACTTTTTCATGCAGAGGGTGGTGCATGTACGGAACAAGCTGCCAGTGGTGGGGGTTGATACAATTACTAAAAACAAATTACAAATTACTAACACTTTAAGTATAGAATAGGAATGGTTTAGAGAGATATGGGCCAAATGCTGGCAAATGGGACTCGGCAAGATTGGGATGTCTCATCGGCATGAATGAGTTGGACCGAAGGGTCTGTTTCCATGCTGTACAACTCTATAATTCTAGACTCATCATGGGTCAGTTATTTATAGGTTTCCTAGCAGTATACACAGTGTCCACTACTCTCCAGAACTGTAAGAGCCACCTGCCAACTAGTTCAAGGGCTGGAAGTCCCACTCTCAGCTTGTTCAGGCCAATCACAACATATTGCTGTTGCAGGATGGCGTTTTCAAAGTCATTCAGTGTAGCTTTTTGTTTCTCTGATGATTTTAACCCTCAAGGTGTTTGTAAGTTTAAATAGACCAAACTTTTTAAAAATTCTATTCAAATCCAAAATGTATTGTGCAACATAGAATGAAGCTCCTTTTTGTTTGAAAAATTAAGCACTTGCCATTTCACCACGGGGACCTGTTGGTCCAAATTCACCCTTTTCACCGGGATTTCCAGGTTCACCCTGTAGTGGAATAAATCAATGAAGGTAAAATGTCAGCAGTCACATACTAATGAATTTTCTCAACAACTAAACATTTTTAAGTAGGGTATACCTTTCTTCCACTTTGCCCTCGTCTTCCTCTTGATCCAGGAGGTCCGCCAGGACCAGCAATTCCCTAGAAATAAAATACAGGACTTCTTCAGCTGGAGTTTGAATAATGGAAGCTGGATTTCACATCACTGTAAAAACACAGCTATAGGTTTACCTCTTTTTCAAATCATGAGTGCAACTACATATTCACTGAGGTAACTGTCACTGTTAGGGAAATAGGAATAAAGGTTAGTTAAAGCTCCCTCTTCTTTAGACCAACACTAGCACGCTGGTCCCACTATTCCATGAGTGACAAAAAGTAAACTAAAATATTTTTCCACATCAAGTTTTAATTAACAAGATGGATAGGGTGAATAGACAAGGTCTATTCTCCAGGGTAGGGGAGTCCAAAACTTTAAGGTGAGAGGAGAAAGATTTAAAAGGGACCAAAGGAGCAACGTTTTCAGGCAGAGGGTGGTGTATGTATAGAATGAGCTGCCAGAGGAAGTGGTGGAGGTTGGTGCAATTACAACATTGAAAAGGCATCTGGATGGGTAAATGAATAGGAATGGAGGGATATGGGCTAAATGTTGGAAAATAGGACCAGATTAATTTAAGATATCAGGCCAGCTTGGATAAATTGGACCGAAGGGTCTGGTTCTGTGCTGTACATCTCTGTGACTCTATATCTCTAGCTATCAACCAGATTTCTGAAGAACCACAATTCTTGACTAATTATTAACTTTTTTTAAATAAGACAATTAATTAAAATACACAGTCAATAATACAGAAGTATAAATGCTTATCTCTCTAAATCTCTCACATTCTCTCTCTCTTTCTTTCTCTCTCTCTCCAGAAAAAGAGAAAAAGTAACAGATTTCTCTGTGGAGATTGGCTTTCTGAAACAAAAAAACACTTCGACCTATGGGCTATTCTTGAATACAAAAGACTAAAACACAGAACCTTCCACAGACTGTTGATTGATGTTCTGCCACATGTGGTCAAATCACTAACCATGTGCAGTTGACTCTGAAGTCTTGCAGAAATAATTACTGATATTCCTTCAATCATTCTTTCAAACAAAGTAAAACAGTTTCACTCTGAACTTGAAAAGGAGTACTTTCCTTTTGGAAATAGGAAAGATCAGCCAGGCAGCTTAATCTTAGCAAGTGTTCCTACAATTCCGCTTATTCTTAGAAGGCTTCTTCCAGGTTCTGGAGAGACCATTCCATCTGGGACACCTAGTTAACTCATGTGGGAATGACAGAGGCATCTCGCTTCTGTCAACCACTGGCAAGCACTTGGCCTTGTCCTTGCCCATAGACTCCTGCCATTATCTGAGGAAGTGCTCCCTGAATCACAGTGTGGCCTCTACCCGTCTAGATGAATGACAGTCATGATCTTCACAGCATGTCAATGACAAGGCAAATGTCATCAGGAAAAGAAACAATTGCTTTACATGGCCTCATCGACCTAACTGAGGCCTTGGACATAGTTAACCCCTAGGCTCTGTGGTGGATACTGTCGCAATACAGCTGCCCTGAATAAGTTCATCAGGACGCCGAGGCTGCTGCGTGATGCCATGTCTGTGACAGTGGTTAGCAACTGTGGATTGACATCTGAGCCTTTCACTGTGGAGATGGAGGGGTGGGTGGGGGGTGGGGGGGGGGTGGGGGGGGGAGGGGATTGTTGTCAAGCAGGGCTGCATCACCACACCCATCCTGTTCACCATCTTCATTGTCACCATCCTCTATCTCACTGGCCAAAACCTGCCCAAGGCAATTCAACTCATTTACCTCCTTCCCCAAGATGGAGAGGTAGGACAGGCAGGCTGTTCAACTTTAATAGGCTCAAGGCCTAAGGTAAGGTCTCCATCACCTCCACCTTAGAACTTCAATATGCAGTCAGCATTGCTATCCACAGGAGATAGCAATGCCATTGTATCTTGGATGGCTTTGCCTCGGCACATAAGTTCTTAGGTCTTGCACAACATAAAAAGAAACTCTAGTACTCTATCAACCACCACTCAACAGTCCCTCCACCCTTCCTACAATAAGGGTTAACAACAAGAGTTTCTGTGATGGCATTACCATCAGCATATTGAAGCTCCAAGATGGAGGTGATTGTGGCCTTGCCCTAAGCCTTCAGCCTATTAAGGAAGAATGGCTTGAATCCCCTTGAAAATCACTTCCCAGATCTCAACAGCTGTATCTCCTCCACCAACATTGATGCAGAAATGCAACACCAACTGAGCTGCACCAGTGAAGCCTACACCCGACTCGAAGAAGATGTGTGTTTGAAGACAATGACTTACAGACTAGGAGAACGTGAGGACTGCAGATGCTAGAGATCAGAGTTGAAAAGTGTGGCACTGGAAAAGCACAGCAGGTCAGGCAGTATCCGAGGAACAGGAGAGTTGACATTTTGGGAATAAGCCCATCTTCAGGAATGTTGGGGGTTGGGGAAATAGGCTAAGAGATAGCTAGGAAGGTGAGGATGGTAGCTAGGAAAGTGATAGATGCAGGTGGAGGGTCATAGTGATAGGTCGGAGGGGAGGGTGGAGCCGATAGGTGGGGAAGAAGATGGAGAGCTAGGACAGGTCAAGGTGACATCTGGAACACTTCAACCACATAGCATCAACATTGACTTTACTAGTTTCCTAATCTCTCCTCCCCTCACCTCATTCCAGAGCTAACTGTCCAACTCGGCGCCATCCTCTTGAACTGTCCTCCCTCTCAATCTTCCTTCCCACCTATCTGCTCCACACTTCTATCTGGCCTATCACCATCACCCCACCTGCATCGACCTATTGCCTTCCCAGTTACATTCACCCCACCCTCATGTTTATCTCTCAGTCCCCTTTGCCCACATTCCTGATGAAGGGCTTATGCCTGAAACATTGACTCTGCTGCTCTTCGGATGCTGCCTGACTTGCTGTGCTTTTCCAGCACCACACTTTTCGAATATGACTTCCAGGCACAGACTAACCATCTGGTTTACAAAGGCTGTTGTTCTTTCCACACTGCTATATGGAGCTGAAATGTGGAACACCTAAAGTAGGCACGTTAAAGCATTGGAACAATACCTCTAGAGATTATACAAAACATCCTGTGGATCACCTGGGAAGACAAATGCACTAACACCAGGGTACTGGAAGAAGCCAAAAAGCCAGCATCACCACCACCACCATAATTCAACAGTAACTCTGATGGACTGGCAATGTCATCCAAATACCCAAATCATACCTCCCAAAATAGATCATGCAGTCCCAGCTGAAGGAAGGTCAGCATGCCCCTTCTCAAGGGCTCATGCCCAAAACTTCAATTCTCCTGCTCCTTGGATGCTGCCTGACCTGCTGTGCTTTTCCAGCAACACATTTTCAGCCCTGGTGATCAAAAGCAATGCTGCAATGGCAACATCCTGACCAACCTCAAGAAATTCCACATCCACATCAGCAACATGGCTACAAAATCAGAATCACTGAGAAACATCAGGTATGTCTGGAAACATCAGCTGCATGCCACCAAAGCAATCACCGCTGCGCCACTGAACCGAAGGGACTCTTGTGCAAGGAGCGACAGAACATCAGGAAGGCCCACCCACCAACACTTCCAACCATCATTACCACCCACCAATGTCCAAACTGCATTGGCCTCTTCAGCCATCTGAAGACTCACAGATAGACGTCCTGATGGAGGACCTGAGTGATCACTAATAATAATGATAGGACAAAGGTACAAGGGTAAGGAAGAGTGTGTTCTATCACCTACATATCTAATGGTCTTCAACAGGGCTGATTATTCATTCAATGTGTCACAATTGTATTGTACATGTGCAAACATATTTCCGCACATAATTCTCTAAAGCAACAAATTCTATAAATACCTATTGAAGCATAGGTGTTAGCCAGGATAATAATGCCCTGGGAACCTATTGTATCCACCAGAACTGGCATATGTGATATTAGTTTTATTGAAAGAAAACACTTCCAACAATATATTGATGCAGATGAGATGCATCAAAATGGTCTTTCCCTGTCCTCTATATTTTGATGTAATGTTACTGACCTTAGTATTCTTCCAACATCAGACTGGATTATTATTCTGTCATGCTGATATGAGATATGAATATTCTACCTGATTATGCAAACTGAGCCCAAATATATTGCATTTCTTATAAAAGGAAACAGGACCAGTTAGAATGTAGAATTTCTATTTCTCACTATTGAGCTAGAGACCTGAATGAAATTGGTTACTAATTTTTTTAATAACAAATTATGTGGGAGGTTTCAGTCATCAAGCTGAACCCATTTAGAACTAAGTTGAGATTATCCCAAACTGAATTCACTTTAGAACCTTACTGTCAGTCTGTGCAGGCATTCCATCATTTAAGCTGCTGTCATGATTAGATGACAGTGGAAGGAGTCATTGTTTTGATTAGACATTAAAACCGCTCGAGGAAATCCTTTTTAGCTATGTAAGGCAAAGTGACAAGAGAAAGCGCTTACCCTGGGCCCTCGAATGCCACTTCCACCTTCTTGGCCTGGGATTCCAGAGGATCCAGGTGTGCCCTTGGTGCACAAAGAGAAATGTTCTTGTAGTGAATTTGACATTTCTTGATATTTTGAGATCTAACAAAAGCCAGCACCTAAAACTTCATATTGTAAACAGATAGCTTACTTGTTGTCCTCTAAACCCTGCAATTCCTGAAGGTCCACGAGTTCCTGGATTGCCTTTCGAACCCTAAATATGTCAAACAAAACAAGTATTATATCGGCATTTCTCCAATGAGGAAATTCTTTTCTTGTGAAGGGTTGATTAATGCCAGAATCAGATTTATCACAATTAGTGGAATGTAAATAAATTCAAATACACTTGAAAATAAGTGGGTAAATTCACTTAACAAGAACACCCCCACACCTTTAATTTACTACATTACTTTAAACATTCCTTCAACATTTCACTTCTTTCACTACTGATGCTGAGTAGCACAAGTGTGTACCACCTACAAGTTGAACTGCAGCATCTCACCAAGATTTCTTTGACAGCACCTTAGAAACAAATTTCGAAACTTAAAACCTCTATCCCTAGAAGGACCAAGGCAGCAAATGACCAGATGCTAGTTTCACTTCAAGCTACACACCATCCTGATTTGGAGCTATATCATCACTCCTTCATTATCATTGAGTCAAAATCCTGGAAACCCTTTCCTAACAGCACTGTCAGTGTCTCTACAGATGAACAGCAACATTTCAAGAATGAAGCTCAGCACCATCTTCTCAAGGGCAATAAATGCTGGCCTATCCATATCACATGAGCAATTTCATGAGAAGAAGTTACGGGATATTCTATAGTTTAATTTATCCTCTTATCTAACCTAGGTACATACTAAAAATGTAGGAAAAGACAACCAGATTACACAAGTATTCACCTTATCTACTCGACATCCTTTTGCAATTTCAAGTCATTCTGAATCAATTCCATTGTTCCTTCAAGAACGTCTCAAAGCTAAAGTCAGGTAATTTGAAAACCACCTTCAGGAAATTCATTGTGTATTCAGTGGTCTTCCTTCATCATGAGGCCAGATTCAGAAGTATGCAGATTTATCCAAAAAATAACATACAAATGGAAAAGGTTTCAGAGATAGGAAGAGGCAAAAGTCATTAAGAAGTTTAAATACAACTGATAAATTTTTAAATTTAATTTGTTGAGGGACCAGTGACTATAAGTGTGATTTAATGCATGTTAGCTCTCAGTATTGGAGTTTTAGATGGATTGCAGTTTCTGAAAAGTAGAGGGTAGGAAGCAGATCAGGAGAGCATTAAATTAAAAATGTGGAGATGAAAGTATGGGTGAGGCACTGTGAGGTGGGCAGCTAGCACTGCGGCACGGTGGCACAGTGGTTAGCACTGCTGCCTCACAGCGCCTGTAGACCCGGGTTCAATTCCCGACTCAGTCGACTGACTGTGTGGAGTTTGCACATTCTCCCCGTGTCTGCGTGGGTTTCCTCCGGGTGCTCCGGTTTCCTCCCACAGTCCAAAGATGTGCGGGTCAGGTGAATTGGCCAAGCTAAAATTGCCCGTAGTGTTAGGTAAGAGGTAAATGTAGGGGTATGGGTGGGTTGCGCTTCGGCGGGTCGGTGTGGACTTGTTGGGCCGAAGGGCCTGTTTCCACACTGTAAGTCTAATCTAATCTAATCTAAAAAAAGGCAATGGAGCTGTTAGTAGCATTGAAATATGACAGCTTCTGTCATCCCAATAGTCAATAAGAATAAATTACAACTAATCAAAGTGTTGACAAGCAGTTTAATGGAATAGAGAAGATCAAAGAGTTGAGAGAAGTATATAGAAATAGAGCTGGATATTATCAGCAAATAATTCACCCCATTCCTTTAGATGATGCTGCCAAGGGACAGCAAGTAAATCAGGATTAGAAAGGGCCAAAGGTAGAGTACTGGGCAGAGAAGATATTTCTGGGAATTATCTGGTATGTTGGCTATGTAAGAGTGTTTAAGTAAACCAGGAGTGAACTGGGCAGGAAAGGAGTGAACTGGGCAGTCGAAATAAGATAATGGTAGAGGTTGCTGTGCATTTGGCAACATCAAAGGCTATAGAATGATGAGGAAAAGTGGACAAGGATAGTTCACTAGTCAGTCATAATCCTCACAAACGAGGATACAATTTGTAATTTTGATTACAGTCATTCCAACATTAATTTAAGAATAGAAACCTGATCTCAGAGATTCAGCTTAGTTTTGGCACTGCAGACTTGATTGGCGAAAGGGCCTCTTAAGAGTCATAGAGTCAAAGAGATGTACAGTATGGAAACAGACCCTTTGGTCCAACCCATCCAGATATTCCAACCCAATCTAGTCCCACCTGCCAGCACCCAGCCCATATCCCTCCAAACCCTTCCTATTCATATACCCATCCAAATGCCTTTTAAATGTTGCAATTGTACCAGCCTCCATCACTTCCTCTGGTAGCTCATTCCATACACGTACCACACTCTGTGAAAAAGTTGGCCCTTAGGTCTCATTTATATCTTTCTCCTCTCACCCTAAACCTATGCCCTCTAGCTCTGGACTCCCCAACCCCAGGGAAAAGACTTTGCCTATTTACCCTATCCATGCCCCTCATAATTTTATAAACCTCTATAAGGTCACCCCCCCAGCCTCCAATGCTCTAGGGAGAAAAGCCCCAGCCTGTTCAGCTTCTCCCTATAGCTCAAATCCTCCAACCCTGGCAACATCCTTGTAAATCTTTTCTGAGCCCTTTCAAGTTTCACAACATCTTTCCGATAGGAAGGAGACCAGAATTGCATGCAATATTCCAACAGTGGCCTAGCCAATGTCCTGTACAGCCGCAACATGACCTCCCAACTCCTGTACTCAATACTCTGACCAATAAAAGATAGCATACCAAATGCCTCCTTCATTATCCTATCTACCTGCGACTCCACTTTCAAGGAGCTTTGAACCTGTGTACTGTGTGCTGCTATGATTCAAAACTAGCATAGTCATAAAGGTGGACTTTTAAGGGCATACAGTTTAGGGTCTTGCCAATTGCTATTCAACCTCCAAATTCTCTTTCATTTCCAAATACAAACATACAAGACTTGCATTTATATAGGTCTTCTCGTGACTGCCAAACGCCCAAAATCCTTTCCCATTTTTGAAGTGCTTTTAAAGTATATTTGATGTTGTAATGCAAAAAACACTGCAGCCAATTTCTGAACAGCAAGATCCCACAAACAGCAATGTGATCACGATCAGACAATCTGTTTTTGCAATTTTGAAACAAAGGGAAGAGATTGCAACAGAAGCAGTTGAACTGATTCTTTGACCAAGCTTCAGATAAAATAAGCCAGGAGCCCCTTGCACCTATATTGCAATATTACATCTTGTAAGTCTCAGAGATCTGCAGATCAAAACACAGATGTAGTTCAGCAATCAGTTCCATGTCTTCTTTCTTTCCTCATCAATTTCTTAGCTGCCCCACTTCTGTGAAGACTCCATGCTAGGTTATAGATTGATATCAAGCAATCTGTTTTCAGTATCATACCCATGTGAATCAAGCACTGAATGTCAAAGAGCTCACCAGTTATGCGACCACTGGGTCCCAGCTCAATCTATCCACAACTGATAGTCGTGAAGTCGGAAGCAAGAACACTTATCACATTCCCCCTCCTTAATATCAGAGTCTTAAGGCTAACCTGAGCATTCTCACTGGGGTCTGATTAAGATGAGACAAACCAGTAAAGGCCAGAAAATGAACCTGGCCCACCTAAACGTTGGAAAAACCAACTGAATAATCAAAGGGATCCATGTCTTGGTTAATCCTGGTTCATACACACTTCAAAATCTTATGGAATGTGTATCATACCTGAAGAGGTTGCATTTGAAGTAGCCATGCTTTTCTGTTTCAAACATCACTGATGAGCCTCGTCTCATCTTTTCAAATTTTGCAATGTCTTCTGCACTGAGTAGCTACATGCGTCTGGACTCATTATGTGTCCCTGCCACAGTCTTAATAATACACGTACCCAGTATAATAATGGATTGTAGACTTCTTAATCATGTTATCTTTCAGAGGTGTTCAATGACACATTTGATGTTTCCAATGCCTGACATATATTTCTTATGCTTTGTATCAGTTAAACATTTCTCACAATGCAGCCTTATTACATGATACCTCCAAATATCATAATTATTATAGTAAAATTATGTATCATGTATACAATATATAATATAGAATAATAAATATCCTTCTACAGAAAATGCTATAATTATGTTCTACTTAAACCACTTAAGACCTTTGATGTCATATATTAATTTATAGGTAACACAGCTAAAACATTTTGAAGGAAATTATCAAGTAAAAAAATGCAAACTGTACTCTTGTTCCTGGTGGTCCTCTGCGGCCCTGTGATCCCTGCAATGACAAAACCCAAGCCAGTGTTACTGCTATGACATGTCAATGAGAAAATTATGCTGCCAACATTAAATAGTTTTAAAAAAAAACAAAATTTGTTCTTGCTGGGTACAGAACAGTGTGATTAATACTCAAAATGTTGTGAATTCAATGCTTATCATTTCATAAAGAGAAAGAAACATATATATTTGCCAATATCACCAGTGAGAAAAGTCAGGCCAACCACATGCCAATAAAATTCTTATGTATTTTTCTTCAAATTATTAGATTACACAATACCTTTTTTTCAAAACGAGAGGAGATTTCTTTCGAGTTATTTATGTCATTTTTCTACTCAAAATCGTAAGTTAAGCATTCATAAAGAGATTGCTATCTCAAGGAGTATGAAATGGCTTGCAAATTGTGGAAAGTAGACTTTGTAGTTCAGACAGAACTTTCATTTTGAACTGAGGGCACAGCCCATTATTCGTTTTATTCCCCCCATCTCAACTGAAACACTGATTCTCTGTTTCTCAAGTATCTCACCTAAATTATTATCCTTGAGTACACTTAGATGGTGTACTGCATCACTGTTTTATAATGGTAAGCATCATCAATGAAGTTGATATTATACTGGCACAAAGCCACACTTTAATCAGTACTACTCTGCCTTGCTAATTCCAAATTGACATATTCGGGATACCAAACCATAACATATTTTTGTGCATATCCAAACGTTTGCTTACCCTGCGCCCATTTGCTCCAGGTGATCCTGGACGGCCACTGTTACCAGGTTCTCCCTAAGTCAAAATTAAAGTTATAAATAGATCAGTGAATTTACCTTTGTCTGAATATACAGATAATATAGATTTATTGCATACCTAAATTTACTCAATGAATAATATTTAAAGAGAGTATTACAATTATGCTTCCAATTGAAGGATCATTTTTGTATGATAACTTATTTATTTAGACAATATATACATTACCACAAAGCCCATGTCACCCCTCTGCCCTTTGTCTCCTTTCTCAATGTTCGTGATTCCTGGTTCACCCTGCAAGGCCAAAGCAAATTGTAATCTAAAAATATGTAATATAGCCTCATATCTTATTCTTTTAAAAATTATCAGAAATATAATGTGTTACAGTTACACCCAGATCATAGCAAACAAATCCTTAACAACTTCCATAATTTGTTTTCTCTTCCAAGATATGGTGTGGAGGTGCAGGTGTTGGACTAAGTTGGACAAGATCAAAAATCACACGACATCACGTTATAGTCTAATGGGTTTATTTGGAAACACCAGATTTTGAAGCACTGCTCCTTGATGAACACATACAAACTGGAGGAGGAGCACCTCACCTTTTGCCTCAGGAGCACACAACTGCATGGCCTCAACATTGAATTCACCAGTTTCCAAATCTCCTCTTCCCCCACCCCAACCCTCTGACTCTTGACCTGTCCAACCTGTCCTTCTTCCTTCCCACCTATCCGCTCCGCCCTTCCTACCAACATTTCACAATCATCTCCTATCTTCGTCCACGTATCGACACCTTGCCTACCTTTTCCCTAGCCGCACCCCAGCTCCATTTGTCTCTCAGCCCCCTTTCCTCTTCAACCCTGATGAAGGGTTGTGCCCGAAACATCGACTTTCTTGCTTCTTGGATGCTGCCTGACTTGCTGTGCTTTTTCCAGCACCACACTTTATTGACTTTGACTCCTCCAGCAACTGCTATCCTCACTATCTCCTAACAACACAGGTAACTCAGGTTTGGAAATTATCTGCCTTGCTGAATCCATTTCAGTCGAAACTACCTGGCATCAACATGCACAATGTAATGTTATGGGGAGATAACCTTGGTCAGGACACCAGGGTTAATGCCCTGCACTTCTGCAAATAATACCATGGGATCTTTCACATTCAGATGAGCAGATAGGTGCCTGTTGTTCTACATCTCATTCTAAACTTAACATCTCTGACAGTGCAATACTCTCTCAGTGAAGTTACAGTGTTTCAGTCTTGATTTTTGTGCTTAGATTCCTGAGCTGAGGGGATGCTAGGGCACCACCAGGATGAGACCTACTTGACTTGGAATCAGCGTCCTGGTTTGAAGAATAAGTAGAGTGGTTGCAAGAACTCTAAATTAGTCAGTTGAAGGAAGGATCCAGTTGAAAAAGGTATTATAAGTAAAAGCTTGCAAAAAAGCAAGTGGTACAATCAGAGACTGTGCTTAGGCACCAAAGGTAAAGGTGAATCTGAAAGATGCAAAGTAGCTAAACAAGGAGGACGAAGAAATCTTATCAATAAAAGCTCAGAGCTGAAGGATAGGTTTGGGTATCAGACTGTATGTACAATTATTTATACAATTCCACAAAGTAGAAGTAACAAATTGAATGAACTACAAGTGCATATGTAACTTGTAACTTTAATATGCTGCATTTTCCAAGTGCCAAGTTTATCAGGTTGTTGTGTTTTTAAGTGTGTTTAATTCAGGGGGTTAGGATTCAGATCATCCATTCTGAATTCTGCTTACAGTAAAACTGGGGTGGTTTGACTGTTTGAGATGAAAGACGGGCCCAGATTGCTTCATGGAATGAAGGTGCAAGCAAGGCATTCATACTAGTGGGCAATGGCAGAAGATTCCGTGCGAATAATTTTAGTCTCCAAAGTCTGGGGAGATTTTGAGATTGCTAAATGTACTACATTAAATCAGTTACTTGAATCCAGTAACTGAACAGAGTTAGTACCTCAAAGTACTGCTAATAACTCATGACACCAGTGAGATTGGCTTTGAGATGGGAAGTGTTTCAAAGATGTGTGAAAAACAATTCTGGGCTATGAAGACACCACACTTGAAAAGAACTGGAATAAACCAAAAGACCTGCTTTCAAACAAATTTGAACGTTCACTTCTGAGAACGTAAGGTATAACTATGGACCTGAATTTTGATGCAAAAGACAAAAGTTTGATTGTGTAGTTTAAAGTATGTTTTGTCTGCAGAAATAATGTTTCATCAACTTTGCTTTCAATTTGTTTATTATAGTAAAACATGAAATCATGCTGTTGCATGCTTTCAGTCATTCACTGGAAGTTTGAATTTCTTTGTTTTTGAAAACTAGCAGCCTTTATGGGGATTACTTTGGCTGCAGAATGATTAGGACTAAAATAAGTGCAACAAAGATATTCACTAAGCTAATTCCAGATTGAGGGACTGTCCTGTGAGGAAAGTTTCAATTAGTTGGGCACATTTTCTCTGGAGTTTGGAAGTATAAGATTTGATCTTCAACACACAAAATTCGAACAGCGGTTAACAGCATTAGATGTGAACAGTATGGTTTCTCTGGTTGGGGCGGAGGGTAGGGGCCTGGAACCAAAGGAAGCATGGTCAGAATAGGAGCAAAACAGCTAAGACAGCACAGCGGAGGAATCTTTTTACTCATGGAGTACTTAATCTTTAGCGTTCTCGAGGCCCAGAAGGTTGTGGAGGCTCAGTCATGAAGTGTGTCCTTGACTGAGATTAATAATTTTCTACATAGTAAACAAGAACCAAGGGATATGGGTCTGCTTCAGGGAAATGGTGCTGCAAATAAAGAATAGCCACAGTGTCATTTAAGCACAGAGCAGACTCAAAGGACTGAATGGATTATTCCTGATGTAGGACAGCTGGTGTTGGACTGGGGTGGACAAGGTCAAAAATCACACAATACCAGGTTATACTTCAACAGGCTTATTTGGAAGTACTAGCTTTGGATTATTCATGTTCTTTTCATTTCATGATTGGGGGCAGATGTTTGCAGGTAAAGGGACAGCTGGAAAACGGGAAGCCTTCAGAAATGAGATAACAAGAGTCCAGCCACAGTATATTCCTGTTAGGATGAAAAGAAAGGCTGGTAGCTGTAGGGAATACTGGATGACAAGAGAAATTGAGGGTTTGGTTAAGAAAAAGAAGGAAGCATATGCTAGGTCTCGACAAGATAGATCAAGTGAATCTTTAGAAGAGCATAAAGGCAGTAGGAGGATACTTAAGAGGGAAATCAGGAGGGCAAAATGTGAACATGAGATAGCTTTGGCAAATAGAATTAAGGAGAATCCAAAGAGTTTTTGCAAATACATTAAGGACAAAAGGATAACGAGGGAGGGAATAGGGCTCCCTTAAAGATCAGCAAGGCAGCCTTTGTGTGGAGCTGCAGGTGATGGGAGAGATACTAAATGAATATTTTGCATCAGTGTTTACTATAGAGAAGGACATGGACGATATAGACTGTAGGGAAATAGATGGTGACAGCTTGAAAAACATCCATATTACCGAGGAGGAAGTGCTGGATGTCTTGAAACGCATAGAAGTGGACAAATCTCCAGAAACTGATCAGTCCTACCCTAGAGCTCTGTGGGGAACTAGGGAAGTGATTGCTGGACCCCTTGCTGAGATATTTGTATCATCGATAGTCACAGATGAAATGCTGGAAGACTGGAGGTTGGCTAATGTGGTGCCACTATTTAAGAAAGGTGGTAAGGACAAGCCAGGGAACTATAGACCAGTGAGCCTGACGTCGGTAATGGGCAAGGTGTTGGAGGGAATCCTGAGGGACACGATGTACATGTATTTGGAAAGGCAAGGACTGATTAGGGATAGTCAACACAGCTTTATGCTTGGGAAATCATGTCTCATAAACTTGATTAAGTTTTTTGAAGAGGAATGATGAGTGCAGAGTAGTAGACGTGATCTGTATGGACTTCAAGTAAGGCGTTTGACAAGGTTACTCCATGGGAAACTGGTTAGCAAGGGTTGATCTCATGGAATACAGGGAGAACTAGCCATGTGGATACAGAACTGGCTCAAAGTTGGAGATGTAGTGGACAGCGAAGAAGGTTACCTCAGATTACAATGGGATCCTGATCAGATGGGCCAATGGGCTGAGGAGTGGCAAATGGAGTTTAATTTGGATAAATGTGAGATGCTGCATTTTGTGAAAGAAAATCTTACCATGGCTTACACACTTAATGGTAAGGTCTTAGGGAGTGTTGCTGAACAAACAGACCTTGGAGTGCAGGTTCACAGCTCCTTGAAAGTAAAGTCCCGGGTAGATAGGATAGTGAAGAAGGCATTTGGTATGCTTTCCTTTATCGAGTACAGGAGTTGGGAGGTCATGTTGCAGCTGTACAGGAGATTGGTTAGGCCACTGTTGGAATATTGCATGCGATTCTGGTCTCCTTCCTATCGGAAAGATGTTGTGAAACTTGAAAGGGTTCAGAAAAGATTTAAGGATATTGCCAGGGTTGGAGGATTTGAGCTATGGGGATAGGCTGAACAGGCTGGGGCTGTTTTCCCTGGAGCATTGGATGCTGAGGGGTGACCTTATAGAGGTTTATAAAATCATGAGGGGCATGGATAAGATAAATAGACAAAGTCTTTTCCCTGGGGTGGGGGAGTCTAGAACTGGAGGGCATAGGTTTAGGGTGAGAAGGGAAATATATAAAAGGGACCTAAGGGGCAACATTTTCACACAAAGGGTGGTACATGTATGGAATAAGCAACCAGATAAAGTGGTGAAGGCTAGTACAATTGCAACATTTATTTGGCATTTGGATGGGTATATGAATAGGAAGGGTTTGGAGGGATATGGGCTGAGTGCTGGAAGGTGGACTGGATTGGGTTGGGATATCTGGGCAGCATGGACGGGTTGGACCGAAGGGTCTGTTTCCATGCTGTATATCTCTATGACTCTCTGACTCTAAATATATAAGGTTACAGGGTAAAACCAGAAAGATAATGACATTGGTGAAGGGGAGGAATAGCATCAATAATTAAGTCAGAAATCATTTAAATGATAACAGAGGATAAAATTAAAAGTAATCAAGCAGACAAAACATTACAGGTAGAACTGGAAGATAATACAGCATTTAAGTTTGTCTAAGTGCTGTGTAAGTCCCTTGGGATCAGCTGCAAATTGATAGGTTGCATAAACGCAAAGGTTAGGTAAACCTGAAGCAAAGGCACAATGCTTTAATTGGGGTTCTTAACTTCCACATAGATTTTGATAAGTAGACTAACATGTTTCAGAAAGGTAATGAGTGAGAATATTCTGCAAATCTGGAACCAATCATACCAGATCAGGTTTAATAATGGGCAATAATACAGTAATATTTACCAGTCTACAGTGCATAAATGCTTATCTAATAGTGATCATGACCTGACTGTCAAACAACATAGTTTTCAAAAGGTAAAAATGTAAAAGAGCTTTTAAGATTCATGATTCAGATAAAGTTGATGTCAATAGGATGAGATTGAAGCCATATTAAAAAGGGCCAGTCTGTCAATGGATAAAATTACAGAAAGTCTTTGGTTCTCTGAAAAAATAATGTTTTGGAAGTGGAATGATTTTGGGTGCTTTATAGGTGTTTGATAGTTCCTAAGAGATTGTTAGCAAACATTGAAGTTCATGGAACTGAAGACAAATTACATACTTTATTAGGAAACTAAAGGCAACACACAGTAGGGATAATGGGCAGGTATTCTCAACTGATATATAGTAATTGAGGTCTGGTCAATTCAATTACTAATTTTAAATCTGTGATTGACAGAGATTTGTAAATATATAGATATTCAGGGATACAGAAAACAGTGATTTTATGTATCAGGTCACAAATCAGTTATCATCATTTTGAATGGTCAACTGGTTTAAGGTGCTAACTGATCAACTCCAGTTCAATCACATTAATAAATTTATTATAAATATTCATATTGATAAGATGCTGATACAAGAAATTCTCTGAAGGTTTACATGAAATTCTGTTATAGGCAATAGATTAGATTCCCTACAGTGTAGAAACAGGTCCTTCAGCCCAACAAGCCCACACCGACCCTCCGAAGAGTAACCCACCCAGACCCATTTCCGTCTGACTATTGCACCTAACACTACAGGCAATTCACCCGACCTATACATCTTTTGACTGTGGGAGGAAACCGGAGCACCCAGAGGAAACCCACACAGACACAGGGAGAACATGCAAACTCCAGACAGACAGTCACACAAGGCTGGACTCAAACGTGGGACCTTGTATTGTGAGGCAGCAGTGCTAACCACTGAGCGACCGTGCCACCCTAATATTGCAACATTACCCTATAGGTACCACAAATTTGTATCAATTATCTTTACTTACACAGTCAAAAGTAATGCCTAATTTGATTTAATGCAGGTATAAGAAAAATGTTTTATGTTTTTAAATCAAACATTTGTGTCAAAAATGTGTGTTAAGTTGTGCATTGAGCTAACAAATAAATTTGTCTTATTTTACAGCAGTAATTCAAATTTGCTTTGCTAACATTACTGAATATTACACTAGTTTGGTTAAAACATAATAAGTGGATAAACACTTTTAAAATAATTAACTAACTTACCGGGTCACCTCGATAGCCAATATCACCCCTTTCACCTTTTCCACCTTTCACTCCTTTCGTTCCCTGTGAAAAAGAATTGACTCATGGCTTACTTTGTTCCTGCATTATCCACCAATCTCTAACATTGCCTATCCATGCGAAAAACTACTTATACTGATTAGCTCTACCACTGTCAACATATATTCATTATTTGTATCTGTCAGTTCTTTATGCATTTGATATTGCCTCTTTTCTCTCTTATTTCTATCAATTTTAATGTTAAAGAAAGAGGCATAAATCAAAAATTGAAATTGCTGAAGAAACTCAGCAGGTCAGGCAGCATGTGTAGAGAGAAAGCAGAGTTAAGGTTTCAGGCCCAATGACTCTTCAGAACTGAAACATTAACTCTGCTTTCTCTCCACAGGTGCTGCTAGATCTGCTGAATTTCTCCAGTAATTTCTGTTTTGTCTTAGATTGCCAGCATCTGCAATTCTTTGTTTTATTTTAGCGAGGCATACAGATGTTTGGAGTCATTGTCTACCCATGAATTCTCTAATTCATGAATTCTGTGATTTCCTTTCCAGTTGGCCACAACAACCTCTCATCTTCACCTTCAACAAGAAACTAGCAATATGACCAGGGAAGAGTACATGAGGTGGTTTCCTTTTAACTTCCTCAAACACTTCTAAAAGAAATACATCTTTTTTCACCAAAGGGGTTACAGATAGATGGAACCTGCTGCCTGAGAGGCGATGGACACAAGTGCTCTCAAAATATTTAAAAAGCATCTGGATGCTTTAAAATGTCATGGACACAGTAGACAATGGACCAAGTGCAGGTAAATGGGATCAGTCAAACCTTGGCATTTGTTGGTCAGCATAGATAAGGTGAGCTGAAGGGTCTGTTTCTAAGCTGTATGACTCTGATTCTATGATTCTAGCTGACTATGAGCAGGCATTGTCCCTCAACTTCCAGTTCCTCCATCAACATAATTGAAACTTGGTTGTTTTTTGTTGTTGATTGTGGCACATAACCCTACATGGAATCTTTATTTGGATTTTGGATAACTTGCATAAAGGAAGCCAGGATCTTCTGTGAGATCTCAAGTAGCCCTGCAACTACATTAAATTTACAGGCTGAGAAGGTAGGTGATTTTGACAAATAGTATTAAAGATGATTACCACTTTATGATGTATTAATTTTTATCACACTATTTAAAAGGTTTCACTTCGTTTGATGCAAATACTGCCTGGAAGGTAAGCTGACTTACCCAGTCTCCTATGTTGCCTTTTTCTCCTGCTGTTCCTAGTGCTCCATTTGTACCCTGCATAAAACATGGAATAATTGGAGTAACTGTAGTAATACAGATAAAATATGAACAGGTCAAATGAGTGTGGTAATTCAAATTAATAAAGCAAACTAACAAACAAACACATACCTGTTCCCCATCTATTCCATCAAGACCAATTTCTCCCAGTTGACCCTTGGAAAAGGCAAGGTCAAAAAACATAAAACATTAATACAGGCAAAGACAACCTTATTTACTTTTCAATTTCTTTTTCAGTAAACACATGTACTTGCTTCTTGAACCAACTCTACTACATGAGAAATCGCCACAGACATAGCTTCAAACTTGGATAAGCTAGGATTTATCTCTCCACCCTGCAGACATTCTGCCACTATTCCTGATGAAGGACTTTTGCCTAAAATGTTGATTTTCCTGCTCCTCGGATGCTGCCTGAACTGTTGTGCTTTTCCAGTACCACTCTAATCTAGAATCTGGTTTCCAGCATCTGCATTCCTTGTTTTTATGTAGCTTCAAACTTGTTGTATCATGACCATCTGCATCAACTCTATCTTACTACACTATCCCACAATCCACAGCTCTTTGACTACTCAAAACTCATTAACCTTTAACTTGATTACACTCAACAATTGAACATCCAAAACTCTCTGGGTTACAGAATTCCAAACATTCCTAAGTAGATTAAGGGAGATATTACTTCTTATCTCAGCCCTAAATGATCAGCCCTTTACTATGAAACTATGAAGCCAAACTCTAGATTCTGCAAGATAGACGCACCCGTTCTCCCACTTGAATTACTGACCACCTGTCTTTCTGAGCTTAGGGCCTGCTCCTTGTCTTTCTGCTTTTAGAGTTTATTGAGCATCCTTATTTAAACAGAGTCTGCCTTCTGGCCACAAATTAACAAAAGTGGGGAAAATCACTATCAGTATTTCCATGTGATGTGTAGTCATGACTCCAATTTGACCTGGCATCGAAATATGGATCCAAACACACAATTCTCTCCATAGTATCAGTTCAGTGGCACTAACATTTCCACATCACCCATGATAATTTCTCCTGCTTCTGCCTGGAAGAAACCAATATTCACTTCAGTTGTTTTTGTTTAGAAACTTGTTAAACCTTTAAAAATCACTTTTTGTACTCTTGTACTGTGTTTCCCCCTTTTTCTCAATTAGTTGCCGGTATTCTGTTGACTTCTAAAACTCCCTGGCTGCCTATTATTTATTGCAAATTTTGTAAAGCTGTATTTTCAATTGAATAATAACTTAATAAACCCCAGATAGATCTTTTTTCACAGATGTTTTTCAATGGAACCTGTTTTACTGACTCGCTTATGAAATGCTTTCCATTATAATTTAATAGAGGGCCAAGGTGAGAGGGCTAGAGAATGGGACTGGCTGGATAGCTCTTTCGGATCAAAGTATAGACTCGATGGGCCGAATGACCTTCTTCTGTAATGCAACTTCGATGATTGTTACATACTTCCTTAAACTTTTAATATTTACCCAATCAACCTCAGCCTTTTTTTTTCTCCTCACCCCTTTGTAATGAGACTTCTTTACTACAAGGTTATTAACTGATACTGTTTCACAGCACAATCCTAGATTTAAAACAGCCTGTCCCCTAGTTGGTTCTTCAACATACTAGCATCATCGAGTCACTATGAAGGCAGCTATTTGGCCCAGAGTTCATGACAGCTCTCAGTGCAGCAATCCCATCAGGCCAGTTTTCCCACATTATTCCAACAGTCCTTGAAGTTCATTTTTCTTAACTGTATATCTAATGTGCTTCTGAAATCTTTGATCATTTCCTTTCACTACTATTATAGACAGCAACTTCATGATCATTTACACTCATGGTTTAAAACAGGTTCTCCCTCACATCTCCTTGTAACTCTTGTCCAAAGTCTTGAATCTGTCTACCTTAATCAGTATACCATCAGCTGAAAGCAACAACTTTTCTTTGCCCATGTTATTGAAACCTGTTATGTTGATAAAATCATTCCTCAACTTCATTTCCTGAAAAGAGACCAAAGCTTCTCCAATCTAACCTTTAACTAAACTCCCCTATTCACGGTATTACTCCTCTGGTACCATCATATGGTTATTAAAGTGAACAGAACTGGACATTATACTCTAGTAGTGGCTTAACTAGAGCTTTATTAAGATTTAGAGAACTTCCCTGGTGCTGTGCTCAATACCTCTCTATTTATGCACAAAACCTTCTTGGTCCCACAGTTGGTCCTATTGAAACACCTATTAAAATCCATGACGATAACATCCACTGAATTCTCTTGATCAACCTTCAATCACTTTTCACTTTTTCCCTCTGACAATCACCTCTCCATGGCTGCCTTTTATCCCAGGCCTCCTGCAGTATTGGCAGTTGCCACTATTCCTGGTGGCACTGTTAGATCTGAAGTGGTCCTACCAGCAGCTATTGGAGGTGACATACTGAAATCCCTGGCAAGGCTGTGGTAGGAAAGTGATTGAGACCAGGTTTCAGCAGGGCTCCCAGAAACAGCAATGATGACATAGTCACTGCCTCATCTGCTGGTGAATGGAGCCACAGACATTAAGTTCAGGTCTGCAGTTCTGTGAGAGACATCGATGACCATCATTTGGAGGGCCTTTATATCTTGTGAGTCAAATAGTTATGACTGCTTCGTCAATGTGGACAGCTTAACTGCTTCAAACATTTTATCATCCTATTGATGAGTACGTACCTTCTCGCCGGGATATCCACGGCTACCCTGTAAATTAAGAACAACACATTATAAAATTCCATGTGATTATTTTGGTAACATTTCTTTTAATTGTAATTTTTCTCACTACTTGCCTTAATTCCACTCTGTCCTCGACATCCTTGGAACCCTTGAGTTCCATTTATACCTGGTGGACCTCTTTCACCCTATCAGAAATAAAAATGATTAAATAATTCAAGTTCTTCATTATGATCAACTTCAACAGCAATGGGGAGGCGGGGAGGAATAGGGTTAGAAAACTCACAAATGCCAAATTTAACGGCATGCAGGGCGTCATTTATATATTTTGTCTTGATTTTCCAGCTGAGGCCGCTGGCCATGGGATGGTGTCTAGCTGTTAGGTGAGTAGCCTGGGGAACTGAGGAGACTTGATCATGGCATGAGGAGTGGGTTTTAGATGGCAGAGGCTTTGGTGAGGTGAAGTTATTTTAAGAGGTCAAAGGAAAGTGACTCTTCTCCTCATGGTCCACAGCAATGTGGTAAATATATTTACACATTGGATTTGGTTACTGTTGCACCCTGTCAGATGTGTAGGACTTTAAATATAAAACCCAAAGGGATTTCAGATACATGGCCATGTTAGTATAAATAAAGTGCAGGACTCTTGAAGGTGTACTAGAAAAGTTAGCCTTATATCTGAAGAAGGTCTCTGGCTTCATCTATCATTTCTACTGTAGTAGACTTAGATTAGACAGTGATGAGAGAAATGAAAGATTACTTGTCCCTGATGTATATGTTCCTTTGCAATCATTAGATAGCAAAGATAAAGATCAGATTTGATAATAATACATTTACAGTCAAGTAGTTCTTAACAATTACTACCTAATCTTGTTTTGAAAAATGGTTACTCGGGCAATGGCACAGGAGAACAACACTGGACAAGGTTTAGAGACAGATGGGAAGGAAAAGTGTGATGTGGAGAACTTCTGTTAATGCTAATGATAAAGCACAGGCTTGTTCTTGAGTTGTCAGTTGTTAGATCTTTTTAAAAGTATGAATTTACCATGTGATATGGTTATACTTACTACTCCACCTTCATCGCCTGGGTGACCCATGATACCTTTAGGTCCCGGAACACCCTGAAACAACAAAATTGCATGAGATGCATTGAATTGGTATTAATTAATTGACAATGATCATGCTAATGACTCATCACTGTAGATTTTCAAATTGCTGTTCAGGCGTTATAGTGGCGTGAGAGATCACCTGCCAATGTAACAACCTGTCTGATATTCTTTCTCACTGATTTCAATGGAAGTTAAAAACAGGATTGCCTCTATAGCAAGTGGCCAATTTTACACCAGTTATGTCAATTTTACACCAGGGCAGAAAGTTCAGCGTTTATGCAGTTGGATGGGTGGGAGATTATGGTGCAATTCAGTACAGTAAAGTATGCTAACATAAGGTGAACTTCTGTTTTCAGTTTAGTTATAAATGGAGATGCATCACACACATGTAATGGCATCTTTCCTTATAATTTACTTGTTTTTATAATCCAAACTTGATGACATCTAAGCAATTATTGACAGGTCATTTCTATTTATTTTGCTAGCTGGTAATCTCTTCCATCAGGGGCCTGTTTCACATTCATTTCTCAACAGTAATGTTAACTAACCATTAAAACTAACTGCCCAGCTTTTTTCAGCAATGCAAGTAGGAATTTCTTTTTTTTATGCCCTTAATATTGGCATCATAATCTTCCAGAGTAAATCACACAGCTGGATTAAGTAACTCACATCCATGAGAATTGGTCTTTCCAGTGAAACTCAACAAAGTTTGTTTGTTTCTGATCTATTAAGATATTATCTGTGCCAGCGCTGACACACTGAAAAAAAAGAGGTAAGTGTTGTGATTCTAATTCCCTGTGAGATCACAAATAGATGACAAAGGTTTATACAGGATTTATGTACAGAAATAGACCTTTCACCCCAACTAGTCCATACCAGCGTTTTTGCTCCACATAAATTGCCTTCCATCTTTCTCATCTAAATCTGTTATTGTAATACTCCACTCCATTCACATCCACATATTGTTTCACTTTAAGTTCATCTGGACTGTTTGCTTTAACTATGTCTTGTGACAGCCATAGTTGCACCACACCTTCTAAATTTAACAGGAGGACTACTTCCACAAAAACTAGCGGCATTCTGTAAGTCAGCTCAACAAGCGTCAAGGCAAAATTCTTGAAGAATCAACACCAGTGGGCTAGACACTGCGCCCAAGTAGCTTCAACGTTCACCTTGACATGAGAGCACTGACCTAGATGGTAGCAAGTACCTCTCAACAAATCATTCAGAATGGTGACAGCTTGCCCATTGAACTGCATCATAATAAACACAAAATGAGGCCCATAACCCCAAAAAGCTGTACATTAGGCACTAGCCTGCTCAGTCACTTCAAGGTCCATGACAGAAATTCATGATCTTGAATAGAATTCATCCTCCAATCAAGGAACAGTTGACAAGGTGCTGGGAAGTTCCACTCAGTGGGTCATAAAGCTTTTTCTGGATTCTTTCAGAATTTCTTGGCCTGAGACCTTGCAATGAAGGCATCTAGTTATGGTCTTCCTCATGAAAGAAAACATCCTCTTTCTTTTCACATTATTAAAACCTTCCATAATGTTAGCCATTTTTCATGAGGAAACTTAGCCTGTCAATCCTTTTCACGTATGTATATCTGAGCACTTCTGGTATCACTTTCTCTGCCATTATACAGTGTCCCTATTATTTTTATATGATGTGGCATGTACATAATACTCTTCAGTGCAGTCTAAGCAAAATTTGATTCAGTTTACGCATGACCTTTTTATTTTTCAACACAACATTTAACTGAAATAAAAAGGGGTAAGAAACTTAAGTTTAGCCTTACTCACGAAATAGGGAAGTAATACAAATATGTAGCTTATATAAATATGTGGTAATGATTGGTTACACTTACCTTGAGTCCACGTAATCCCTGAGGTCCTTTGTCTCCTGCTTGACCAGCACACTTACATGGGACATCACAGCACACTCTCTCTGCAATATTGTCCTGTCAAGATATTGCAGAGTTTAAGCATTTAATTCTGAAATTGCACAAGGACTGGGAAAAAAAATGTGCAGAATTAAAAATTTGATCTTACGAGTTCTTCTGCTAGTTCATATTCTAAATCCAGCTGGTTGATTGAAAGAGGTCGTCTGTACCTATAACCTCGCCCAAATTCCAACAATGAAACCTCATCAATCCCCGTTTGTGCTTCCAAAGATACGATGATCAGTGCATGTACATTACCTATAGACATAGTAACAGGAACAAAAGGATTATGTGTCTTTTAAAATGCAAACGAAGTAAATCCCACACGTTTGTAACTCAGGAAAGAATATTTGATTAAGATACAAGACAAGTATCTTTCTGGTAAGCAAAAACAAATCAAAATTCAGAATAAACTATGGTTTTCAGTTTTTCCAGCCCTTTCTTAGCAGCTGCTGAGTTCAAATTAAAAGATATGTAAAGAAAAACATGTCATGCGTTTATTACATATGTTGTGATCATCAAATATCAAGCAACATTAAAACAACACATTGGCTGCTCAATTTCTATGGGCCTTAGAAACAACAATCATCAGGGAATGAAATTGAAGCAAGTGAATGAGAATTGATTGTTTCTACTTTTATTCTGCACCAAACAATATTTCCCGTCTCCAGCTGGAGACATGGTGCTCAGAATAGAGAAACATTTTTGCTTTAATATACCTTCTCTCCGTAGCTTTTCGGCCTGACGTTTTAATTGAGAAAAGTTGTCATCTATACCATCAGTGAAATGGACAATAACCTTTAAAACAGAAGGAAAGCAACATTGTCACATATAAAAATTGAACGTTGCTGTTGTTACGATCCAAGCTCCTGTCAGTGTGAGACAAGTCAGACCCTAGAGGAAATCTGGCCTATTCGATCCTAATTGTGTTCTCTTTTTAAAATAGCAGAGGTCAGGTCTTGAACACATTCGCAAGAGGCTGCCAGTATACTTTTAATGCAAATAATAAAATATTTGTTAAGCAAGGAAAATAAGAAAACAAGATCTACATTGCACAAGACAAAAAAGGTTGGAACTACTTCATTACAAACACCAGAAAAAGATTCACCTTCACATTATTCCTTAAAACTGTACAAATAGCAGTAAAGCATCACCATTATCTCCACACTGTAACCACTTCTGGTTTGGCATTCACTTGATGCTATTCTTCAAACTGTATAATTCCCTGAGATACCTTAAACAAAATGCAAACTAAACTCACAGTTACTTTAACTTCAGAAAAAAAAAACATGAGTTCCCTAAACTCAGCTTCCAGCAGTTTTGGTGGACTTCTTATTTGAACATAGAACTATACAGTACAGGAGAAGGTTAAAATTTTAAACTTACTGCAAAGCCTCTTCCAGAACAGGAAAAGGCTCTTCAGCCATTCTGTCAAATATGATGCCAAATTAAACTAATCCCTTCTGCCTGCCCTTGGTCCATAATCTCACTGTTCTTTACATATTCATGTGAATATCTAAAGGCACCCCTGTCGTATCGTAGATTTTAATAATTCTGCCTCCTCTCTGAAGCACAGCTAAACACAGACTGATTGACATTCTGGTGCCACTGGACTCTTGTTGCTAGGCAATAGCATAGTTTTCTCTTCATCTTTTTATTACACAAAAAAATTCACCCTAGCTCTTCAACTCAAAATTGTAAAACTTCGTTAAATAGCATGCAAACACTCAAGCTTCCATTCTTCCCAGCACCATTTCTGCAAGAAAAATATTTAAAATAACTAAAGATGTCTTCTCCATCTGACCACACAAAATGCAAAACATAAATTAAACTTAAATGTCAAACAATATTGTTAACACTTCTTTCAAAAATCAATTATTGCCTCCATTGAATTGCCTGACCTTGTATTTCTGGACAGCTCAAACCAATATGTCAGTGATAATGCCCTGCATCATACAAAACAACCTGTCAGCAGGAACGCTGACATTTAAATAGTTGCATTGGGAGAGGTTTCCTCAAAATGTAAGCTTGGCTTGATGTTTGGCATTGTTATATGGCATTGTTCCGTCAAGTGCCATTGCACATTGAAAATTTAAAAACATCAACTCCTTAAATGGAAGGTCATATATTACTTCTTGGGGACAGTGGGCTTCTCAATTATTTCTGAATCCTTTTGGAAAGAGGAGACCTCTATGATTCAAAACAGCACCCTTTGATTGCAGAGCAGATAGAAACTTTATATCTTGCAATTCTCAAAGAAGAGACACAGGAAAATGAGTGAGTCAAAGTATGTGGTAATGGCATGGTTGACAGGCAAAAACATGCCTGTGGTAAGGAGCTAGGAAAAGTTCAGCTTGTAACTTATCCTTCAATTTTCAACAGATTCCTTTTTGAGACAAAGCAAGTTGCACTTTTATTATTTTGTTTCGTTTTCACACATAGGGAATTGCACCTTACTGTGAAAGTTGACTTTATTTCTGCAGAGCAATCATTTGTTTAAAGCCTGTTTCATAATTTGGTAAGAGTTTATCCATCTGCTATCTATTAAGAAAGCAGAACTTAAATGGCCGTGCTTGATGAATTCCAATAGTTGGCATGTTGAGGAGATATTATCTGGATTGTATCATAATTTACCTGGATAATGGACAATGAAAATGGACTTGAAACCATGAGGATGCAGACAGTGGAATTTCCTGTTCCTGCAGTCTAAGTCAAAGCTGGGCGTGGATGTGAAACATACTGCTGCACCGGATGGGGCTGGGCCAGTTAAATTTTCTCCTGTGATGGTACGGGTGTCAGCTAATTACATTTGATTACATGCACTGCAAGTACAGTGAATCTTGTAGGGGAGGTCAGCAGGGAGGTGATGCCTGTACCTCACTGGTACCTGATTTAAATGGCACCTGATCTGGTGCTCATTCACGGCAAGTCAGAAACATAAGCAGGGCTCGAGGAGTGGGTGCTTGCTGCCAAATATTCTGGTCTTTTCACCTTTCCTCGTTCAGCCTGCCAGACACACCTCCACCCTCAGCCATACTTCTTATTCAATGCTCATTCCTCCTATGGTTATCATTTGAATCCAGGGCAACTTAGATTACTGCCATGGCACAGCACAGATAAAACTCCCCAAAGAGGAAAAGCAGCAGCTATTCATTCCAAATTCCAGCAAAGTACCCCATCTGCTAAATAAGCAGTTATAGTGTCATAGCAGTATGGAAAACAGACCGTTTGGTCCAACTCATCTGCACTGATCAGACATTTCAATTTAACCTAGTTCCATTTGCCAGCATTTGGCCCATCTCTTTCTAATCCCTTCCTATTCATGCAACCATCCAGATGCCTTTTAAATGTTGCAATTGTACCAGCTTCCACCATTTCTTCTGGCAGCTCATTTCATATATGCACTACTCTGTGCATGAAAGTTACCCCTCTGGTCCTTTCTAAGGCTCTCCCCCTCAACTTAAACCTATGCCCTGTCGTTTTGGACTTTTGGGCTGTTCACAGTACCCATGCTCCTCAATCAGAAGCCACGTATTTCCAATTCAGAACGAACTTCATCGTGAGGAATGATTTCATTCAGGTGAGCTGACCTTATGAGAAATAAGCAAGGCATGAAAAAGATTGCAAAAGGGCATCCAGATACTCGCTTATTGGAGACTCAACCTGCTGTAAATCTCCAAGAACTCAACTGCAAACTTTCTTCTGACCATTGTGAATCACACAATGAACTGTACCTGCTCGCCAGGTTTCCTGCTCCCAGGGACAACACAGCATTTCACCAATGATCCATTTATATGAGTGACCAATGACAATGAATCCAAGATGTTCAAAAGCACAAAAAATGTCATTTCAACATTTTTTTTCAGAAAGTTAACATGATAAATCTGGGAGAACACCAGCCCTTTACTGTTGTCCTTCAAATCCAATCAATGATACGTCTTCATTTAAAAAGAAAGTGTAAAATTTAAGGCTCATGACTTACCTTTACACGGTTGGAACTGTCAGATTGAAAAGTCTCCTTATATGCATCGAATGTTCCACCACTCAAGACGTATGGACCAGAACTTCTTAGATCACTGAGCTGCGTCATTATTTCGGGGTGATAGTCGACCAAATCAATGACATGTCTTTGGCCACGTTCATCGAAAACTGTGACCCCAACTCTTACGTTAGGTGACTGTGTGCCAGTGCAGCTTATGGTTCGCAACTGTGAAATTCTTTGGAGTACATCTCCTGCTTTGGACAGGAAACCTCTCTGCATCGCAAAAACATCGTTTCCTGACCCAACTCTACTGACGTCAAATCCAAGCAAAACATCAACATTGCACTCTAAGAGGAAGCAAAAAAAATTTAGTTTCTCTTGAAGTCCATAATGCCTAAATAGAAGGTTGACAGGTATTAGCAAACATCTGAGTATATTATATAGCATAAGTGAATAAATCTCGACAATGACTGGAAAAATCATGTTTACTGTACTTGGTTCAAAAACTTCAGAAATTAAATACTCACCAGCGTGCGAAAATTTTGATAACTGGTCAATAAGGTTAGTTATATGAGTTAACCACATGCTAACACCTCCTACATTTTTTATCTAAGCAGTTTTAGTTTCGTGAATATAGCTTAACATCAGACAATTGCATCCATGCTGTGAAATTATGCCTTCACTTTAACAATGTACACAGCTTTGGGCTGCCCGAGAAAGGACAATCTTTTGGGAGGTAATGATACAGTGGGAGATAGTGTGTGAGATTCCAGGATAGGAGAGCATAACACTGGGGTTCTGTCCAAGGGAGACCAAAGTAAGCAGTGACGAGAGTCATTCTGATGGAGTAGTAGAGAAACACTGCAGCCATCATAAACATTTGTGGGGGAGAGACAAGGTTCATTTGCACATGCATGTTTCCTACTGGTGAGTTCTTCAACAGGCTCGGAGGCTCTAACCAACTGTTGTGCTAAAGTCTCATTTCAGTGTTGGGATTCTAACACAGAGCTTGTCGGAGAGAATTGGCAGTGTGCAGAGGTACACGTACTGCTTGCAAGATTCCAGCTGAATCCAAAGATAGTTAAAAGGACACTTTGCCCCTATCTGAATTGGAAACTCATATCTAATGGACTGACAGTCACAGCAGCAGGGAGCTAACCACTGGGATGATCTCTTGGAGGTGGGAACACGTGGAGAGTTATTCTGTCACAAAGGGTTCCAAATGTCCATGCTACCATAACCTCCTCTGTTGGCCTGGATCAATTCCATCTCTCTTATCAATTCATTGAGGTTTCCATGCTTCTATAAAAAGCCTTTATCCACAGATTTTTTTTTAAGAAAGCATCATTTTATATATTTTAAATTTAAAAATAAACTTAGTCATGCATTTATTTCAGAAAAAGAATTCAATTTATTCACGCCATCTTCAGTGATGCAAGTATGGAAGTCTACCAAGTTTGTGCCAGTTACCAAGTTTGTGCCAGTTACCATGTTTGTGCCAGTTCAAGTGTGCAGTTCAAGTCCTTGAGTGTACAGTTCTGGATGCTCCAGTATGTAAAAGCACACAGGAGAATAAAAATTTAACCCTCTCTCCTATGTTTTTCATGAAAGGTAATCAATCAGATGACAAGTGAGCTGGACAACTCGCTTCCACAAACTGCCTCAGTTTGATGTTCGGACTGAGCTCTGGCAAGTTTGAATATCAAAGCATAATTACGTTGGAGTAGAGTTAAAAGTTAGAGCTTTGGACAAAGAGTACATATCAGATTTGAAACCCAAACTCGCATGAGATCATCATCTTCCTTCAGCTGAGGAATATTAGCTGGCCTTTATGTGAAATGCAGTCAGAAACTACAGACTGATTTTACAACGTTACCCGTGTAATATTATCTAACTCAGTACAGAGCAGGACTCAGAATTGAAACAGATCTTCGAGCAACTGAAATGTAGAACCCAAACCCTCTCCCGTTGATTAGTTATTCACTTCTATGCACGATACAAACATTTTGAACTTGATGTTACCTTTTACAACTTCAGGCATTTTCGGGCACAGTTCACCATCCATGACATCGGCTGTGGCTAATAACACTTGCTCGGTCAATTCAGAGAGCTCGGACATGTCAGCCACTCTGAAAACGCCAGCTTGTTCACTCGCAATGTCAGAGATCTCCTGCATGTCTGCGTTCTGCATTCCCACAGTGAAGATTTTGAATCGAGCATTCTTTAGCTCCCTTGCAGCTGCTATTGCGTCATCATTTGACTTGCCACCAATTAGCAGGAAAGCAATTTGTGGGACTCCTTCTTCAACCCTACTCCCTGCTGATTTAACAAAGTGGTTGTTTTTAACATGTCTCAAGGCTGCTCCAGTGTTGAGTGTCCTGCCCCCCTTGAACTGAATATTCGGAATAGCGTTGAGGACATCATTCCTTGTCCGGTGAGTTTTGAAGAAAAATTCATCAATCACATCGGAATTGTACTGAACAACTCCCACCTGGATTGATCCATCATCAACATGGATGGCATCAACTACATTGGAAACAAACTCTGTGAGACGGGGGAAATTCTGTCTTCCAATGTTAATGGATCCATCCAAGATAAACACAATGTCCGCTCTTTTCTGTGGCAAGGCTTGAGGAACAAATGAAATACATTAAAATATAATAACTGAAAATATTGTTAATATTGAATAATGTACAATCCAGACTTTTCATAACTTACTATTATTATTAAGCATTTTAAGTCTTTATATGTAAATTTAGTTTCCTCTTCAGCCCCATTGGCATTCTGCCCTATTGTTTGAACCAATGCACGAGCCACTCTAAGTTACCATTTTAAAAAAAAGTGAAAGCTCATCAGAAACTAGGAACAGGGACTACATGTTGTATCACAGCTGAATCCAACCTTGTGCTCACCAGGTTCAGCCAATTCCGGGTCTCATTGTAACCTTGATCCAAACATAGACAATAGAACTGAATTGTGGAGGAGAGGCAAGAGTGATTTCTCTTGACATTGGGGCAGATTTTGACTCAATCTGGCATCAAGAAGCACTAGCAAAATTAAAGTCAATGGGATTTGGGGTGAAAACGTTCTGCTGGTTAGAGTCATACCTTGCAGAAAGGGAACATGATTGGACTTGTTAGAAACTATGACATTGCTGAAGGAGTTCCTCAGGGTAGTGTTCTGCTTCATCAATGACCTTCCCTCCAATGTAAGGTTGGAAGTGGGGACGTTCGCTCATTTTTGCACTGTGTTCAAAAACCCTAAGTTTCCATAGATGTCGAAGCAGACAGTGCCCGCATGAATGTCCTGGGCAACATTCCAGCTTTGGGTAATACGTGGCAAAAAAAAATATATGCCAGTCAACAATCATCTCACATTAATGTTCAACTACATTACTATTATTGAATTCCCAAGCATAACAACCTGGGGGTATCATTGACCAAAACCTGAGCTGGATGAACCATATGAATATATAAGAACAGGTCAGAAACTTGAAATTCTGCAGTAATGAACTCGCCTCCTGTTGCTGAACACAAAGGCAGATGTGTAATGGAATACTCTGCACTTGCCTTGAATAATTCAGATTCAACAGCACTTAAGAAGTTCAACCCCAGCCCGGACAAAGCAGCCTGCTTGATCAGCACCCCACCTAGTGCCTTAAATGTTCACTCCATCCACCACCAGCATGCAATGGCAGTAGGTGGACCATCTATAAAATGCACTGCAGCAACTCATCAAGCCAACTTTAGGGCAAATAGTGGGAAGATAGACTGTGATGACAGACAACATAAGGTTATGTATTTTTGGTAGGAGGAGCTGAATATTATATAAATGAGGAAAGACTGCAGGCAGGTGCAGCACAGAGGGATATGTGGGTCCCAGTGCACAAACCACAAAGCACTAATATCCAAGTTCAGTGCATAGTAGGGAAGACAAGTAGAATGTTGGCCGTTATCTCAAAGGGAATGGAGTGTAAAAATAGGGAACTCCTGCTAAAATTATTCAAGGCACTTTCAGATCACAGCTGGAATAATCTGAACAATTTTGGTCCACTTATCTAAGGAAAGATAAACTAGCATTGGAGGCAGTCCATGGAAGGTTCATTAAGTTGATCCTGGGTTTAGAGGGACTGTATTATGAGGAGAGATTAAGTAGGTTGAGTCTATACTCAGCAGCTTCAGAAGAATGACAGGTGCCTTAGAGGACTTAACAGAGTAGACACAGAGGATTTGGGGAGTCTTAGACTAGAAGGCATTATCTAAGGAAAAAGGAGTTGCTCATTTAAGACACAGATGAGGTTTTATTTTTCTCTCAGAGTGTACTGAAACTGTGGAATTCTTTTTACAGAGAGCTGTTGAGACTGGGTTATTATGTATACTCAAGCCTGAGATGGACTGGTTTCTAATCATTAAGAGAACCAAGAATTATGGGGATAAGGCAGGAAAGTGGAATCGAGGGTTAGCCAGATCAGTCACAATCTCATTGAATAGAGGTGTGGACTTGATGGGCTGAATGGCCTCCAGCTCTTCTACATTTCAGTCTAACAGCATTTTTCAAATTGCAACCTCTAGCATATAAAAGGCCAGGAACAGATGATGTATGGATGCCATCACCTGCAAGCTTTTAAAAAAAAAACACATATACCATTTAACTTGGAATTTTATTACCACTCCTTCAGGTCAAAATCATGTAACTCCCTCACTGATAGTACTATGTGTAATTGTACCACATGGGTGTCAGCAGTTCAAGAAGGCAGCTCACCACTGCCTCATCAAGGACAATTAGCCATGGGCAGCAAATACGAGCCTTGCCAGTGACACTTGCATCTCATGACAGAGTAGGGAAAAGCAGTAGCTCCACATGTATTTTCTACCTCATCAATGGATAGTGATTATTGGAGAGCAGTGGACCACAATTCCTCTAGTTAGGTTATGATTGCAGTGATTTTTAAAAATTACAAAACAAAATTGAGAAAAATAATCAGAAAGTATAAAATTACAATGAAAAATGAAGAAACTTTCACAATTTCTTTGTTGGTCAAACCACTTCAATTGTATGAAAACATAGTTGCAAATGTATGTATGAAATTGTCATGACGTAAATTGTGCTCTTTCTCTCTCCTGCATTAAACACAATTGGTACATATTTTGTAAATCAGGAAATGTTGACACATTTAATTAAGAAGCAGCAAAACCACAAACTGAAATCTCAGAATTTGATACATTAGATTGACAAACAATTTATAACAATTCTCTGTCAACTGTTTTAGCAGCTAGGTTACCTCACTGGGAGTGGATAATACCTAAGTTAACAGAGCAGGCAAGAGAATTTCGTACATATGCATTAAGCCTTACCCAGTATTGTAAGTTAAAGCTTTAGATACATACCTTCAGTAGGGGGTTCTGGTTGATATATTGCAGGATCTACCATCAACAAACGCTGGACCAGTCTGCCTTGCATACCTTTCAGATCTTGGAAGTTATCTACTTTGTAAGTAGCATAAGGAAGAGTTGTGATTCGTTCAAGTTCATCTGGATCAGTATTCCTTCCACCCACACTGAAAACATTAATTCCTGAACGTTTTAATGAGCCTAAATAAGGGCGGATATCATCTTTAGGATTGTCTCCAGTAATGACTATTAGATACTGGGAAGCACCTTCGTGCTGTCTGCTTCCTGATGATCTGGTGAAGTGATTTTTCAAAACAAAGTCCAATCCTTTGCCAGTGTTAAGTGGAGCCCCACCTTTCGGTCTGATTCGCCTGATAGCCTCTTTAAGGCCACGTTTATTCATGTGTTGTTTCAACAGAAACTCTGTTTTTGGAGTGTTGCTGAATTGTGCCAAACCAACGCGGACTTTGTTGGGTGCAACATTAAGGCTTTCAACTATGCTGAAGACAAAATCGCGAATGTGGGCAAATTGTGGTGCAACACCACTGGATCCATCAATCAGGAACACAATGTCTTTTTTGTCAGGATCCGCATCTATAAAACAATTAGATTTTTTTCACTTAGTCATCAAGTCACAATAGTTGAAAATTACATACAGCTGGTTCATATTGTCACAACTTACAAACACATCAAATAAGGGCGAAAATGAGGACTGCAGATGCTGAAGATCAGGGTCAAGATTAGAGTCGAACTGGAAAAGCACAGCAGGTGAGGCAGCATCCGAGGAGCAGGAAAATCGACATTTCAGGCAGGAGCCCTTCATCAGGACTGAGGCATATTCCTGATGAAGGGCTCTTGTCCGAAACATCGATTCTCCTGCTCCTCGGATGCTGCCTGACCTGCTGTGCTTTTCCAGTACCACACTCTCGACTCTGATCTCCAGCATCTGCAGTCCTCACTTTCTCCTAGGTGAGGTAATAGTGTCTCTAATTCTGAACCAAGAAGTATAATTTCAAGTTTGACCTGCTTCAAAGGTGTACAATAACACGGCTGACTGGGTTGGTTAGAAGATATCTACATCATCACATAGATTTGAACTTGAGCACTGAGAAACTGGGAAGTCCCATTGCATAGTGGATAGGGGCTGTGTTTCTGAGTTAGAAGCTCTGGGTTAATGTCATGCCCAAAGTGTTGTTGGTCCAAAGAATCTCAGTTATAATGCCACCAAACAGGTTGAATATCGACCTGTGAATTCTTCCAACATTTGCCAATGGTAGGTAGTAAGCTTCTTTAAATGTATAAAAAGGAAGACAAACCAAAGTGAATATAGGTTCCTTAACAGAGTGAGGTTGTGTAAGTAATAATAGGTAAGCCAGGAAATGACAGAGACGTTGAGTCAAAAGTTTGCGTTTGTCTTCAAAGAAGACATCAACAGCATCGCAAAATTACTAAATATTCAAGGGTCAAAAGGAGGAGAGGAATTACATACAATAACTATCACTAGAGAAAAAGTGCTAAGGAAACTAATGGAGCTAAAGACTGATTGGTCCCCCAGACATGATGAGGTGCAATCTAGGATATGAAAGGAACTAGCTACAAAGATACTGGATGCGCTAGAAGTAATCTCCCAGGAATCCTTAGATCGTGGAAAAGTCCCAGAGGATTGGAAAACTGCCAACATTACATCTTTATTTAAAGAAAAGGTGGGAGACAAAAGAACTATAGGACAGTTAGCTTAATTTCTGTGATTGGAAACATGTTAGAGGCTATTATGAAGGAGACAATAGCAGAGCATTTGGAATTGTACAATATGAGTAAGAAGATTCAGCACAGCTTCATGAAGGGTAATTATGCTGCCAACGTTAGTAGAATCCTTCAAGAAGCTAATAAGCAGGACAAACAAGCAGGGAGTAATATATTTACATTTTCAGAAGGCACTTGATGAGATACCCACATATTAGGCTACTTGATTAGATAAGAGCCCATGGTGTTGGAGATATTATATTAGCATGCGGAGTGGATTGGGTAACTAATAGAAGATAGAAAATTAGGAGTGGGGAATTTTCAGGTTGGTAATCTGCAATTAGGGCCCACAATTCTTTAAATATTTACAAATGAATTGGATGAGAAAAATGAATAAATGAAGCCAAGTCTACAGATGATGAAAAAAAAAGAGAAGACAAGTGGTGAAATTACACAGCAAGTTTTCAAAGGGATATAAACAGGTTAAACAGATGGCATCTATGTGGGGAAATGTGAGGTTAAGCATTTTGGTAGGAAGAATATAGGAGCTGAATACTATGTAAATGGAGAAAGACTTTAGAGAGATTTGGGTGTCCTTGTGTGCATGACTCATGAAGAGCTAGCATCCAAGTTCAGCAGGTAATAGAGAAGGCAAATTGAATGGGGGCATTCATTTCAAAGCAAATGAAGTGGAAAACTGGGGGGATTTTGCTAAAACTGTACAAGTATTAAATCAGACCACAGCTGGAACATTATGAACAGTTTTGGGTCCTGCATTGGAGCCAATCCAGAGCAGGCTCACTAAGTTGATACCAGCTATGGAGGAACTGTCTTATGAGAAGAGGTTGACAATATTGGACATGTACCCGATATAATTTAAAAGAAGTGGCTACCTTATTGAAGCACACAAGATTCTTAGGCAAGTTGACAGGGAAGTGTGGAAAAGTTGTTTCTCCTTGTTGGAGACTCAAAGATCAGAGAGCATAATCGCAGAATAAGAGATCACACATTTAAAACAGGGGTGGGAAGGAATTTCTTCTCCTCGAGAGAATAGTGAAGCTGTGGAATTCCTGACCACAGAGACCTGTCATGGTGGAGTAATTTAGTACCCTCAAGGCTGAGACAGATTTTTAATCAGAAAGGGAATCAAGGCTTATGAGGAAAAGAAAGCAAAAATGGAATAGAAAATAATCAGATCAGTCATGGTCTCATTGAATGGCGGAGCAGGTTTGATGGGCTGAATGGCCTAATTTCTGCTCTTCTGTGCTATGATCTTATGGATGAGAAAGCTGGTCAGCTATGTGACAGAAAGAAAGTTGAAGTCTCTACTGCTATGATTTATAGCTCCACATAACATACATGCAAACGTCTATGCTGCCCCAGTAACTCATCTTTCTTGAGTGATCTGCAAAGCACCACAATTTAGAAACTTTGGAGATTCATTGAAAAGATTAGATTTCTTACAGTGTGGAAACAGGCCCTTCGGCCCAACAAGTCCACACCGACGCGCCACCCACACCCCTACATTTACCCCTTCACCTAACACTACGGGCAATATAGCATGGCCAATTCACCTGACCTGTACATCTTTGGACTGTGGGAGGAAACTGGAGCACCTGGAGGAAATCCACACAGACAGTCGCCTGAGATGGGAATTGAACCCGGGTCTCTTGCGCTGTGAGGCAACACAGTGCTAACCACGATGCCGCCCACATCTCTGTAGATAGCTGATGTCATCAGATTCATTAATTTTTCCACATCAGTTAAACATCTTTTGCTACCTAATTAAATCAGTTGGTGCAGATATTTATTTCCTTTTAGGGCATTGACGCTGTTTTTGGGAAAGCAGGACACATAATATTTAACTAAACCATTGGAGTTCTTTGAAGAAGTCACACTTTATAATTTATATAAATAATTTGTATGAAGGGACTGAAGATATGGGAGCACAAAGGTAGTTAGGAAAGTGAGTTGTGACGAGGACATGGAGAGCATACAAAGGGATAGAGATAGATTAGGTGGATGTGAGTGAAGAACTGGCAAAGGAAGTATAATGTGGGAAAGTGGGTAGTTGTGCATTTTGGAACAAAGATGAAAAAGAAACATACTATCAAAATAGTGAGAGGTTGCAGAGCTCTAAGATGCAGAGTGATCCGGGGTCCTGCTACAAGAAGCACGTGTTGCATGCAACAACCAAGCAATCAGGAAAGCTAACAGAATGTCATGGTCTAATGTGAAGGGAATTGGAAGCAAGATTATGCCTCAGTCAGAAAGTGGATTAGTGTGAACACACCTGGAGTACTGTTTATAGGACTGGTCACCTTAATTATGGAAGTATGTATTGCATTGGAAGTCGCTCAGAGAGAGTTTACTCGACTAGATGTCGAGCCTTTAAATAAATTTAAGGCAGAGGTAAATAGCATCTTGATTACTAGGTAGACTAAAGATTATTAGGCATATGCAGGAATGCAGATTTGAGGTTAAAAATCAGATCAGTCATGATCTTATTGAATGGTTTGAAGGGCAGAGTGGCCTATTCATGTTCCTGATAAAGAGCTTATGCTCGAAACATTCACTCTCCTGCTCCTTAGATGCTGCCTGACCAGCTGTGCTTTTCAACTCTGCCTCCAGCATCTGCAGTCCTCACTTTCTCCTATTCATATTCCTTGTTTGTATGTTCACAGGTTTCCGAAGAATCCTTGTCTGACTGTTTCTTGTGGTTCCCTAAGGTCATATTAACATTTACAAGGGAAGCCTAGAACCGGACAGTGTTCACAGGAAGAGCAACAGGAATTTTTCTGAGACTGCAATTGTGTGCTGCTGCTCACAGGAGATCCCCATGCATGGAAAGAAAGAGAACTAAGAGAAATGGAAAATCAGAGAATTAACAAGCCACGTGAATAAATGTTAGAATAAGAAACTAATAGCTTGGTGAAACAAGCAGCATTATAGGATAGTTATAGCGTACATGGAGGTAATTTGGCCTATCAAGACTGGGTATCTCACTGCAAGAGCAATATAGCTGGTCACAACTCCCTTGTACACTCCCGATCGCACTGAATTTGCTTTCCAGTTTACATTACTTATGCTTTTGAAAGTTATCATTGAATTGACCTCCACCCGTCCTCTGAGGCACTACACCCCAAGCCAATTCAAGAAGCATTTTAGAACCAAACATGTTATTTTGGATCTGGAATCACATCAAGACAATCAAGGCCAGGTAATGACAGCAGATTTTCTTCCTGAAAGGACATTCAATTTATTAGACATTTATATTGCCTCCCCTCATTCTTCTTACCAAAACAGTTAACTTTGCACCTCTGTGTTAAATTTCATCTACCATGTGTTCAACCAGTCCTTTGTCTATGTTCTATTAAAGTCAACTACCACCCTCTTCACAATTAGAATCCCTGCAGTGTGGAAACAGGCCTTTTGGCCCAACAAGTCCATATCGACCCTCTGGAGAGTAACCCACCCAGACCCATTCCTCTACATTTACCCCTGCCTAATGCACTTAACCTACATGTCCCTGAACACTATGGACAATTTAGCATGGCCAATTCACTTAACTGGCACATCTTTGGACTGTGGGAGGGAACTGGGGCACCCGGAAGAAACCAACGCAGACACAGGGAGAATGTGCAAACTCCACACAGACAGTTGCCAGAGGCAGGAATTGAACCCAGGTCTCTGGTGCTGTGAGGCAGCAGTGCTAACCACTGAGCCACCATGTCGCCCAAGTATGATAACTGATTCTTATTATAATCATTCTGAAGCTTTTCTACACCTCCATTTATTTTTTTTTAGATTAGATTACTTACAGTGTGGAAACAGGCTCTTTGGCACAACAAGTCCACACCGACCCGCCGAAGCACAACCCACCCAGACCCATTCCCCTAAACCTAACACTACGGGCAATTTAGCATGGCCAATTCACTTAACCTGTACATCTTTGGACTGTGGGAGGAAACCAGAGCACCTGGAGAAAACCCATGCAGACATGGGGAGAATGTGCAAACTCCACACAGACAGGTGCCAGAGGCAGGAATTGAACCCAGGTCTCTGGTGCTGTGAGGCAGCGGTGCTAACCACTGTGCCAGCGTGCTGCCCATTTCTATGCAAATTTGTTTCTCTACATCTTTTCCACTAGTCAGTAATCTATAAGATACATCCAGTTTATAGAATACATTTCTACTGGTTCTTGACTAACCAAGGTTTCCTCAAGTTGCCTCAGGCATACCCCCTCTCCAGCAATAGTATTGTCCTAAATCAATTTTGCCACTACTGTTCTTTTGTCTCCGTTATCTTTCCTGAACACCTGAAGTTTGGCCAGTACGCCCTGATATTCATTGCCACAGTAACATGGATATTTACATTCATCTGAGCAGGCAGGTGGGGACAGGGTGTATTGTTTAATTTCAAAGGCGGCAACTATCTTTCGTTGCTGCAGTTCAGTTTCAATGTAAATTCAGAATAGCTTGTATGTAATGTCAGAGTAGGAAGACAAATACCATCCTGGAAGAGTATCTGAGGCCTCAGGAACACTTATTTTGTTTCCTGAGTTACTCAATTCCTTTAACTATTGCTTTCCTAATCTTCCTCCTCTCCCATAACTCCAGCTGAGCCTCTATGTTGCTGAATACTTGGCTTGATCTGTGTTCCCAAGAAGAAGGAGTGCCTTCACAAGATTATTTAGCCATGAATTCTGCAGAGGCTAGTGTATCATGGCATGCTACGTGTTTCTGTAAGAATAGACACGTTGGAATAGTTGATAAATAATGTGAAGGGACAGCATGTGTATAGTTAGAACACAAAGAATGAGCTGAATCCAACTGACAAGGAGACAAGGATAAAATGGCACGTGTAAAACTGCTTCACTGTAACTGACTTAAAAGTATTTTAGACAAGGACAGAATGTGTGTCACCTAATTGGAAGGACTAGGCTGAAAAATGCAAATAGCATTGGACAAGTAAACTCATTCTGTCAGAAAGTTATACACTTCAGAATGCTACCACAAGGGTTTCAGGATTTAGTGATCTTATGACTCAACAAAACATGGGCATAACTCACAAATTTTCAGTCCACACTAGTCATCTGCTGAGTTAAAATGACTGACTATTTAGGACGTAGAAACATATGAATAATTATTTTAAAATGCACTAAGTGGATATCACATTACTTAGTTGCATTATCTGTGTGCTTTCTAATAAAATCTCCATCAATTTGATCTGACTCCTGGGTATTTACTCACAACTGTAGATCATTCTGATGCAATACTTTTTGCTATATTAGTGCCATTATTCTTCAATTTTCTACACTTGCCTTCCTGACTCATTGTTAACCTTGAGAATCAAAATGGCAGTTTATTGTAGTGTGCAATAAACTTCTTCTCTTTTTCTTCTGGAGGTATATGGTCTCCATTACAGTCTACAATTAGTGTACAGTAGATATATGCTACAAACCCAAAAGGAACTGCAAAGGCAATGATAAGTCCTGACTGTAATTGGCATTCCAGTGCACAGAAACACATTACTGAAGACATGGAGAAACACAAGGAGCTAGACGATGACAAAAGTCTACATGAGAATACACAGGACCACCTTCACATAACAAGGAAGTGGTGAAAAAGACATAGAAATAAATGGATCTGTCTGATATTAAACTCTTTTATAAGAATGGATGTGCTTTGTGTACGAATAAATCCAAATATCAATTAAATTTGATAAAAAAGTTATAGCTATTTATGTATTCTACATTTTGTAAGAAATTCTATATTTTAATCTGTGCAGATGATCTTTAATATAATTAAAAACTTTCTCACCTTTAGCTTCATCTGCTATGATTTGGGTTATTTGAGTTTTATTCAATGTTGTCAGTGGTGAGCGAAGCTGCTGTTGGAGTGTATCCACATTCCTTAGATCGTTAATACTAAAAACATAATCAGGGGACAGTGCAATCTCTTGGAGTTCTTGGGCATCTGCCTCTCTTGATCCGATAGCGAAAGGTGCTACACCGGCCTCTTTCAGAGCTAATGCTGCCTCACTCACATCATCAGAGGACTTGCTGGCAGTGATTAGGACCAAGAATTGAGGCACGTTTTCCTGTGCTCTGCTGCCAGCCGAAATATTGAACACATTCTTTTTGACATGATCCAAAGCTTTGCCAGTGTTGGCTTGTCTGCCTCCTTTACACCTGAGGTTTCTTATTGCTTTCTTCACATCATCTTTTGTTGTAAAGGCATTTAAGAGGAAGTCAATTCTGGGATCTTCACTGTATTTTGCAACACCGACTCGGACTTTGTCACCTTCAACATTAAGATTGTCCACAACAGTAGAAATGAATCTCTGAACTGATGGAAAAGCATCTTTGACTTTGTCTGACTCATCAACAAGGAACACAATATCTCTCTTAGCAGCATCTGTAACAAACAGACAACAGGTTTTGGTTCAGTACAAACATTTATGACATGAAATGGCATTTTTCCAAGATACATTTGTTGTTGAGTTGTAAGACTTCCATTTGTAATTGAAGAAATAGCTAGGTCAAGACAGTTCATAAATAAAGAAAAATGAGAAAAAGAAGAAGAAATAAGATCAAAGGTAGGAAAAACTGGTATCTGTTGATTGGACTTGAGACATGAAACAATGATATTGGAAGGATTAAAAGAATTCATGTTTTAATTGACTCCTCCAAATCTTTGGGCCATAGGAGAAAACAAGAATGTTTTCATTCTTCACTTGGTGCAGCAAATATCACAAGTACACTCTGTAATCCCATTTAAAAAGCTGCTCTGCCCACCATGCATAAAATCTTCTCTTTATTTAGTTTTGGTGTTGAAAGAGAAATGAAAGTCATATATGTTCAGGTCACAATTACTGAAGCAAATTTATGTACATAAGCAGCAGAAATCACAAGGTGAGCTGCTTAGCATACAAGTTTCCGAGGGATGTCCAAGATGTTGGAAGAAGTTTCAGAAGAGTAATACCCACAGTACAGGTATGGCAGAAAATAAGAGTACCATGATTTATTTAGGGTTATAATCATTTCATCCTTATTTTTGCATTTTGTAATGTTGACATTTATGGCCCAACCCTATTTTCTCTTCAACTGAAAGAAAAATTCCCATGTGCAATTTTAAACTTAGAGGTTTGGATTTTGGTCACCAAGGCTAGTAATGGGAGTAGGGAAAATTCTCAACGTCATGGATCTTCTCAGGAGCCAGCACTTGCAAATAGAGGACCTACATAGTCAGGGGCAGAGGTGGGGGCTTCAGTCATATCAGATGGCCCAGAAATTAGCTGGAGGCAGCCACAGTTGCTGCCAGCTGCCTAAGTGCACAGTGTAATGGATCCACTTACAAGCCAAAGAATTTCATCCCAGTTGCAAATGAAAAGTAAGGTCAAGGCGCTGTCAGTCTTCACTTCATGCACCTGCTCCTCATTCTCCATGCCCCCCCTGTCATGTTCGCTTTGCTAGTCTATGAACCACTAGCCACCCTCATCACCTCTCATTCCCACTATAAGACTATTCCCCCACCAAATCCCATCGCTCCTTACGCTCCTCTGGCAAGGCTATGGCATCCTCATGTTCATTGAGCCAGTGTTACCACGAGAGTTTTAAAGTTTATAATGTTATAAAAATGTCAGTCATTTATTACTTTCCACAACAATGAAAAATGAAATTTTACCATTGGGCAATGAAAGCTTTAATCCTTTTATATCAGATCCTTTAAAGTAGCAATTGCAAAAGCTTTAACGACTTCAATCCTCTTAGACTTGTATAAGCAAATATAGTGACAGCAAAGATCAGAGAAATGGAGCTGACAGTCATGTTTTCCTTCAGGCTAGGGACTTTCAGCAGACTAATTGGTTTCTGGGCTTTCGGACAAGTCTCATAATACAGGAAAAAATCTTTAGTCTCTGTACAGTGTTTATTTGCACAAGGACCTTTTTCTAAACATAGTGGAGATGATAAACTAATGACGTGTTTGAAGCTTATTTTTATATACACATCCAATTGTAAGTCTTGGATCCATTGCTTCAATACAATGCATAAAGGGTCAATAAGCATGGAAGATCCATATCTTGGCATAGGGATGACCATAAGAAGAGTAGAAGGGCAAGGCCTTGTATAAAATGCAATGTGGGAGCAAGCAATGGCTGACATGGAGGCATGAGAGAGACCTTTTGAACTTCCCTTTCAAAAGATTCCCTCATATAGATAAAGGTTTAATGATGCCTGTGAGGCGCTATGGATCATGGCTGACCTGACTCCATGAAAATTGTGGAGGGCTAGGACAATACTTATCTCCATAATCAAACCAGGTTAGGAATTTGCATCTTCAGAGCTATGTCTGGAACCAGCCTGCACCTTAAAAAGTTGTTCTGTAAATATGGGAAACCTGGGAATGGGGTTGGGAATGAATCAGGAGCCGCTCGGCATTTTTAAAGGGCGCCTGTACCATCAAAATTAAACAAAAAGCATTATTTGGATTGTTAGCTCATAGTGTACTCAATTGTTACAAGATGTTTGTGTTAACATTTGTCAGGGGATTTGGAGCCACTGATATACTGACAACTGAAATGTAAATATATTTAACAACAATGAAAATATAGGGAAGATTTTATCATTTATATCAATGACTGATATATTGTTTTTATTCATTCACGAGATGAAGGCATTACTGGTTAGGCCAGCATTTATCACCTGTCTGTAATTGCCCAGAGAGCAGTTAAGAGCGATCGACATTGCAGAGGGTATAGAATCAAATGTAGGACAGACCAGATAAGGATAACAGTTTTCCTCCCAAAGGACATTAGAATTTTTCCAACAATCAACAATGAATTCACAGTCACCATTAGACTCTTAATTCCAGCACAGACACAACAGTCTTCATTCTGCATCATAACAGTTCTGTAATTCTGCAATGTTTTGCTTATCTATCACAGAGGACCACAGAAACACAGTACATGCTGGATATAATTTGAATTTAAAACTGATTTGGCTGAACAGGACAGCAAAATGGAGGACATTGCAGACTTGCGTTTGACACATCTTTTATGTAATTTAACGATAGCAGGTTCAGTTAGGTGTTAAAACGACAAAATAGCAAGTAAAATTGATGCAGAGTTCCTTAGAACAATCATGTGTGATAAGTAGAGTTGTTGTGTCACCATAGTCTTACCAGACCATAGGTGCTTCTCTCTCATTAGAGAGAGAAGCTACTGGTGGTGACATAACCTGATGGCCACCAAACCTCAGGTAAGGGAAGAGGTTGAGAATGAGAGCCCTTCATGATAATTGAACCCACACTGTCGGCATTACACTATTCTGTAAACCAATAATCCACCCAACTGAGCTAAACCAATTCCCTAAATAGAGTAAATTAATGACAGATAAGGAGATCATTTGGACCAAGGAAACAAGTGCAATGTGTCACCACTATTCAAAACTGAAGCTTTCATCTCTCATTCGAGTTAATAAAGGAACACTTGCCCACTGTCCCAAGCATCGTATCAAAGCTGCTGCCAGGTCAACGGGAATGCCAAGGGCTTTTGAAGACCAATCCCATTAGCTGAAACAATCCACTTCGCCTTATAGAGTGTGATTAATTACAAGCCATTTGTGAAGAGCCAAAAAGGAAAAATAAGGGCGGAGATCCCAAGAGCATTCAAAATCCCTCCACTGTCGCCCATTGGTTCAGAGAATGTGGAAAATTAGCCAACAATCTTAGATCTGGGTGGTGGTATGGGTTGGTGGGTGGATACGGAGGATTGCAGGAAATAAGAGCTTGGTGGATTAGAGAAAGGAATGGTTAAAAGAGAAAGAGCTGAGGGTTAACAAACTGACACAACTCTATTTATTTGGGAGGGGAAAATAGCAGCATTTGAGAAATAGATTGAGATGACTGCAGTCCCATTGTGCTTTGCTTCATTCAACTGATTTAAATCAAAATAATGTTTTAAATTACAGGAATGTTGAACAAATATTCTGATGTTCACGTATAAGTGCTGACACTGCAAAATTTCTTCCTTACCTCCCAACACTTGTTTCTGGATTCTGATTATCTGCTCCTTGTCCAGTGTTGTTAATGGTGACTCCAGACGTTGTTGTAGTGTTTCCACATTCCGCAGGTCATTTACCTTGAAAACATAATTAGGGGACAGTGAAATCTGTTGGAGTTCACGGTCATCTGCACCTCCTGATCCGATAACAAAAGGTGCTACACCGGCCTCTTTCAGAGCTAATGCGGCCCGGCCAACATCATCGGTCGACTTGCTGGCAGTGAGGAGGATCAGTAACTGGGGGACACCTTCCTCTGCTCTGCCTCCAGCAGACCGAGTAAAGGCATTATTATTAACATAGTCCAAGGCTGCACCAGTGTTGGCCCGACTCCCTCCTAATTGCCTGAGACCGTTTATCGCGTCCTTCAGATCCTGTTTTGTGGTGTAGCTGTTCAAGTTGAAGTTGAGTCTGGGATTATCACTGTACTGCACCATACCAACTCGGACTTTGTCACTCCCAATGTCAAGGTTATCCACCAGTCTGGAAATGAATTTTTGAACTGAAGGGAAAACACCTTTGACTCTCACTGATCCGTCCACAAGGAAGACAATATCTTTCTTATCTGTATCTGAAACTAATGGAAAATAGATTTGTTTATGATTCAAAGCTTTCATTAAAAACAAATTCGTGTAACTACCAAATTTTTGTAAAACTTTGGAATAAGAAGTTTGTTCATTCAAACAGAAACGCATAGTTGAAATGGAATCTTTCTCTGTAGTTTCCAGTCCTGTCTCATGAGTCAACCTCAATCTCCACAGTATTAATTAAGAGATTTGAGACCATATCTTGAACACAGTTCAAATCTACAAATTATTTTACATTGATGGAAGGGAATGCAATCCAATGAGCGTGTCTGTACTTTGATAACATTTTACAGTTTTTAGATTGGGCAAAGGCTTTCAAAGTAAATGACTGGCGTCTTGGTGATGTAGCCCTGCAAAAATAAAAATGCAGCACCAATTTGCACAAAATAAGATCTCAGTGAAGTAACCAATCAGTTGATCTACTGGACTGATGGCTTGTCCAAACTCAGAGCTTCACCACCTCTTTGCATTGTACCAAGGGATTTATCTTGCTCACTTGCAAAGACTAACTGGACCTCAAATTAATATCTGATTTGAATGACAACACGTGGCCAGGGCAGTATTCGTTCAATTCTGTGACAATGCCCACTTACAATAGTGGCAACATGCAACAGTGCAAAGCTATAAATTGGATGCACAATGCTCAAAGTCAAGAGATGATACTAAAGCAAAATGGCACTTGAAATGTAAGTGGGGTTACTTGTAAAGTTGTAGAACCATAAAAAAAATTGTGGCACAGAGCATTCTAAACTAATGAAATCCTCCTGCAGCAGGTACAATTCCCACTCATGCAAGCTATAAAACCTCCAGCGGGATCTTCTGCAAAACAAGTCAATTAACGTGGGCCACTTCATTTGTTACTGTTCCATTGTAGACAATGGACTGGAGATTAGGTTGGTCTTATGATTGACATCACATTAAATATAGTGTTGTCAGCAGTTTGTGCCAGGAAGAATTGACTGCCACAACAATGCCCAGAATTTCTTCACAGGGCTGCTCCTCAAGCTCTCACTATCCTCCAAAAAGTAACCAGTTCTTGGAGAGCCGGGAGATTGTCTAGCACTGTGCAGCCTCCACTCAGGACTAAAAATCTATGCCAAAGTAACAGGGAGAACTGATAAAGGTAGAATGTTTAGAAAGTGCACGTGCATATTCAAAATAAAATTGGACTAAGTAACATACAATCAATGCCCATGGGAGGAAGGCAAAGGCTACATAAATATGAAATTCGAAACAGAGAGAACTGGAATTCCCAAGAGTGGGTTTCCAGAACACGGCTGTGGGTGATATCTACTGACAATCAAACCTTGGGGACATAGGACCTAATCTCATTCAACAGCAAACTCAGAAATTTAGTAAAAAATGAAGAGTTTATGTCACAAGTAGCAAGAGCACGTACACCAATGGAATGGGCAGACACGTGGCAAATGTGATTTAATACAGAGCAGTGTGAAGTGATCCATTTTGTGAGGAAGAATGACTGGAAGGTGATATAAACTCGTTGAAGGATTTTTAAAGTGGATGCTACAAGCAAGAGAATTGCACCTGAGACTGCAGATACACAAACCTTTGAAAAGTTGTGATCAATTGGGAAAACTCTGAGGAAGAAACAATAAAGGACAAAACACAAAGGAAAACATGGGATGTTTTATATGTTTACATGTTATGTTGCCCTGAGCTGGAATATTTTGATTAATTTTACACACCTCACTTAAGGGATTAAGTAAAGACCTTGGTGTTGATGCAGAGGAGATTTACTGGGATGGCACCAGAGAATGATAGTCTATCAGTGTGTGCAGGAGCTAGGGGCTCCTCCTTAAAGGAGTCAAGATCTGAAGTTTGAGAGAGTGGAGATTAAGTAAATAGTTTCCAATGGTCGGTTTGGTACCAAAGCAGGCACAGATCTGAGAAACATCAAGACTCATTGCAATTTGAAAGCACAGCTTGAGAGAATGAGGAAGACAGCGATCAAAAGGGATTAAATAACTCTTTAAAGGGGAGAAAAGCAATAACAGGTCTGTGGGGTCAGAGCCTGGAGCAGCAGGTGATAGGTGTTGTGTTCAATTAAGTAACACATGGATAATAAGTGATGTAACGTCCTTCTGTCCTCCACCATTCTAGGACTCCATGAAATCAGCAGGGTGATAGAACAATATAATGCATGTGATGATGTAGATTGCATTTCGCTTTACTTTGTACATGTGCATTTCCAGTGGATTGTTATTTAGATAACGCATCTTTAACAATTGACTTGTTGAAAGAAATGTGGTGTAGTTAACATATTTTTGGAAGAACAAATTACTCCAGTCACCCCAAATTAAGCTGATGAGCAATGCAACCAGAGGTAGGATATTAAGTTGTCAATAGTAGGTAGAGATGATGCAAAGGTGTAATGTGGGGAACTGAGGACTTGTCCAAATTGGCAAGAAAAACAGAAAAGCAGTGTATTATCTAAATGGACAGTGATAATAGATTTCAGTAGTACAGGGATCAGGGCATCCTTGTAAATCCTATGATGAAAAGTTCTGACTTGAAATGTCATGTCTGACAGTTGAATTGGTGTGCTTTTTCCAGCTCTTTATCCACATTGTACGTGAAACACCAATGGTTAGAATGAAGGTACAGCAAGTGATTAGGAATAAAAAAAGAATTCTGGTATTTATTGAAAGTGGAATGGAGTATACAGGTTTGACTGCAGCTATGTAAGGCTTCAATAAGAATATATTAAGAGTGTCATGGAACGATTTGATCTCCAGAAAAGAATGCAAACAGTTCAAAGAAGGTTCACAACTCATAGCAGGCTTATCCTAGGAAGAAAGTTTGAACAGGTCAGGCCTATAAGCATTGGAGTTTAGCAACCTTTTCAGCAGATATGATTGAATCATCGAAGATTACAAGTGGACTTGGTTGGTAGATTCAGGATGTTTTCTATTCTGAGGAAGATTAGAAAAAGAAAATGCAGTGCCAGAATAACGTCTTCCTTTTAAGACAGAATTTAAATGTTTTTTTTCTCTCAGTCTGGAAATCCCCTTCCCTGAAACTAATCAAAGCTGGGCCAATCAATATATTGTAGGCTAAGTTAGATAGATCATTGATGTACAAGCATTTAAGGGTTGCATGACACACAGGAAAATGGCTGAATCAGTTCAGCTGTATTTTTATTGAATGGCGGAATGGGGTCAAACAGCTGAATGGCCCACTGCTGTTCTAAAGTCTTCAGTATCAAAATGTGTTGGATCGATGACAGATGGATTACAGTTACACACACTGTACTTTCAAAGAATCCCTACAGTGTGTAAACAGGCCATTTTGTTCAACAAGTCCACACTGAACCTCTGAAGTGTATCCCTTCCAGTCTCATTCTCCTCTCCCTAATGCTCTATATTTCCCCTGACTAGTGCACCCAGCTTACACACCTCTGAACACTTTCAACAAAGCAGATATGAACATTCCATCATCTCTCACAGAAAATGATGGCCTTTGGATTTTGCTTCAGTTTGAAATGCTTTGTGTACCATTAGCAGGGAAGGATTACTTTTGATGCAGAACCCAGACATTGCACCGAGATTTCAATTGTGTAAATTGGATACAGCAACGTGCTGCATTTCAATGTTTGCACACACACATTGCTGTTTGTTTAGGAAGTAATTTTCTACAAAAATCACAATATTATAAAAATTATTGAAGATCTCATCTTTCTGAGTTATAAAGAAAAGTAAAGGTATCTCACCATCAGGTACAGTCAACCGAATTAGTGTTATCTGATCCTTGTCCAGTGTTGTTAACGGTGACTCCAGATTTTGTTGTAGTGTTTCCACATTCCGCAGGTCATTTACCTTGAAAACATAATTAGGGGACAGTGAAATCTGTTGGAGTTCACGGTCATCTGCACCTCCTGATCCGATAACCAAAGGTGCTACACCAGCCTCTTTCAGAGCTGATGCGGCCCGACCAACATCATCGGTAGACTTGCTGGCGGTGAGAAGGATCAGGAACTGGGGGACACCTTCCTCTGCTCTGCCTCCAGCAGACCGTGGAAAGGCATTATTTTTAACATAGTCCAAGGCTGCACCAGTGTTGGCCTGACGCCCTCCTATTTGCCGGAGACCATTTATCGCATCCTTCAGATCCCGTTTTGTGTTGTAGCTGTTCAAGTAGAAGTTGAGTCTGGGATTATCGCTGTACTGCACCACACCAACCCGGACTTTGTCACTTCCAATGTCAAGGTTATCCACCACTCTGGACATGAATTTTTGAACTGAGGGGAAAGCACCTCTGACTCTCTCTGATCCATCAACAAGGAACACAACATCTCTCTTAACAGCATCTGAAATTAATGGAAAATAGATTTGTTTATTACTGAAAAATAAAGCTGTCAACAAAAACGTTATTTCTGTGACATGACATTCAAATTATTTCAGGTCAGTTCTGGAACATTGCTTATTTCTTTTAACATTTCTAAATATTATACTGTTGTAACTAATCATTTGCATTTGCATCAAAGCAGGATCAGGGATTGGAAAATTCGGAAATTGGCCCCAGAGAGTGATGTCCCACTTTCTTAGCACGTTACCAGCTCAGGGTTATTTTAGGAATGTATAGTTGGGTTGGCAGGGAAGGCATTAGTTGATGGTTATTCAATTCAAATGGAATAGGTAGCAACTAAAGCTTTTGACAGACCCATGAAGGCATCTGAGGAGTTTGAGCCGGGGTTCTCCAGAAGACAAGAGACAGTCAGATATGGAAAGGGTCTCGTGGAACCAAACAGTTCAGGGGACATTGGCACTTGTAGTTGGCCAACCTTTATTGCCCTAGCTGTGTGCCTTGCTCAACCATTTCTCAGGGTGGTTGAGAGTCAACCATTTTGCTGTGGTTCTGGATTAACATGTAGGTCAGACCAGGTGAGGATGCTTGTTCTGTTTTTTTCCAACAATAGCTAATAGGTTCACAGTCAATAGGATATTCTTAATTCCAGGCCTTTTCTTAAATTAAATTCGAATATCATCATCTGCTACGGCAGGATTTGAATCCAGGTGCCCAGATCATTAGTTGGGTTCCTGGATTAATAGGTGAGTGATAAAATCACCAGGTAATTCACTCCACATTGCATTCCATCCAGCAAGTAACGTGCTCCTACCTGCACCTATTCAAGTTAATCGGGCCACACACACAAGTAGGCTGTGCAAGGGGAGGAACTACTTCTCCACCCTGGATGTTTTGGCCATTTCAAATTGAGAACTTTTGCCTCTCTTTTGATGCTGCATCATTTGTGAGCCACTCTCCATGATCCTTTGATTTTACAGTAAGTACCAGCTTTGACATTGTTTTTGCTGGTGTGTGGTTGCTGAAGAATTTCCTAGTGTCCCTTTGTACCCCAGAGAGCCTTCCTGCCATCCTTTACTGTGGGATGTGTATGCTAGCTGCTCAGTAACATGTCATCCTGACAAAATATTATCCCAAAGTCAGTTTGCTAACCCTCAAACACAAAACCACCCCTACAAGGCTGTCACTCCATTATGTGTTGCCTTTCAGGAGTTAGGTTAAAGAACACACTAGGCAGAGTACAAAGTCTACTGACTGAGAATTCAGGAAGAAATCATGGTCTACACGGATACAATTGAGATTGGGCTTAATATAAACGAGACGTTACTTTCACAGTTTCAGCAGCAGGGATGCAAGTTCGATAACAGGGCTTTCAATGGTCAGATCACTGCCTTATTGTCAGTGTGGACAATGGACAGAACGAGGTAGATTCTTAGAACACCGCGGCAGAGGAAAGTAACAGAACTCGTTCAAGAAACTGAAGGAGAAAGGGCCCGGTGGAGATAGCTATGAGGAGGTGCATTAGAAACTTAACATTCTAGGTTACCAGGTATTCGAGAAAGATATGAATAACAAGTTTGGAGAAATAGTTGTATTGATCAAATGAAGCGATGAAGCTCTGGAAAAGGAGGATGCAGTTGAGGAGTCTAAGGGAGAATCAGGTGTGTTGCAATTAAGTAACAACCGAGGGGCTACTGTGCAATTGACAACCAGATAATGGAAAAAAGACCTTGGCTATTCACCAGATCCATGTCCCTTATGGTTTCATAAACCTCAGCATCTGACACCCCAGGGAAAAACAGCCCAAGCCTATTCGGCCTCTCTCAATAGCTCAAACCCTCCAATTCTGGCAGCATCCTTGTCAACCTTTCCACATTGACAAAATAGGAGGACTGCAGATGCTGGAAACCACAGTTTAGATCAGAGTGGTGCTGGAAAAGAATAGCAGGTCAGGCAGTATCCGAGGTGCAGGAAAATCAATATTTTGGGCAAAATCCCTTCTTCAGGAATACAGGCAGGAAGCCTCCAGAGTGGAGAAATAAATGGGGGGTGGGGGTGGGGGGGGACCTCAACCATGTACTGTAACAGTCTCGCTATCACCTCAACCATATACTGAAACAGCCTTGCTAGACCACTGTCGGAATATTACATGCAAATCTGGCCTCATTCCTATCAGAAGGATGTTGTGAAACTTGAAAGGATTCAGAAAAGATTTACAAGGATGTTGCCAGGGTTGGAGGATTTGAGCTGTAGGGAGAGATTGAATAGGCGAGGGCTGTTTTTCTGGATCGGAAGCTGAGGCATAACCTTATAGAGGTTTACAAAATCATGAGGGGCATGGGTAGTATAAATAGACAAGGTCTCTTCCCTGGGGTGGGGGAGTCTAGAACTAGAGGGCATAGGTTTAGGGTGAGAGGGGAAAGATATAAAAGAGATCTAAGGGGCAACTTTTTCACACAGAGGGCGGTATGTATATGGAATGAGCTGGCACAGGAAGTGGTGGAGGCTGGTAAAATCGCATTATTTAAAAGCATTTGGATGGGTGTATGAATAGGAAGGGTTTGGAGGGATATGAACCAGGAGCTGGTAGGTGGGACTAGATTAGATTGAGGTATCTGGTAAACATGGACAAGTTGGACCAAAGGGTCTGTTTGAGGGCTACACATCTCTATGACTCTGTGATATGTTTGAGGAGTAAAATGAGTGCTTTGCATTTGTTTTTGCTGAAGAACAGAACAGTTATTGAGAGGGGGAAGATGCAAAGATTCTGATCACATTCTGCTCCCTTGCCTTAATTCTAAGAGAGTGCCAGAGGTCAGGAGAATTGGAATGGTTACAACCCTTTTGAAAAACACAAAAGGTAGAGACACATGACAACCAGACACCAGTCAAATTAACTGAGAGAACATGTTTATACACTAGTGGCACTGCACAAAGATTTTGTTAGTGTATACTTGGCATATCACCCACCATGTTGCCATTCAATCTTCACACTTTTGTTGAATGCCATTTAGAGAATAATTTTGTTCTAAATCATGCCACCATATTAATTATTGAAGATCACATCTTTCTAAAGATGAAACAAATATGTCTCAGCATCAGGTAAATGATCCGAATATCAGCGATCTGATCTTTTCTCAGCGTTGTTAGTGGTGACTCCAGATATTGTTGGAGTATGTCCACATCCCACAGGTCATTTACCTTGAAAACATAATTAGGGGACAGTTAAAACTGTTGGAGTTCACGGTCATCTGCGTCTCCTGATCTGATAGTGAAAGGTGCTCGACCAACATCATCGGTTGACTTGCTGGCAGTGAGAAGGATCAGGAAATGGGGGGCACTTTCCTTTGCTCTGCCTCCAGCAGACTGAGTAAAGATGTTATTTTTAGCATAGTCCAAGACTGCACCGTGTTGGCTCGATGGCCTCCTATTTGCCTGAGACCGTTTATTGCACCCTTGAGATTCCAAGAATATTGCATGCAATTCTGGTCTCCTTTCTATTCGAAAGATGTGGTGAAACTTGAAAGGGTTGAGAAAAGATTTACAAGGATATTGCCAGAGTTGGAGGATTTGAGCTCTAGGGAGATGTTGAATAGGCTGGGACTGTTTTCCCTCGAGCGTAGGAGGCTATGGGGTGATCTTATAGAGGTTTAAAAAATCATGAGGGGCATGGATTGTTCACGCAGAGGGTGGTACGTGTATGGAATGAGCTGCCAGAGGAAGTGGTGGATTCTGGTACAATTGCAACATTTAAAAGGCATCTGGATGGGTATATGAATAGGAAGGGTTTGGAAGAATATGGGCCAAGTGCTGGCAAATGGTAATAGATTGGGTTGGGATATCTGGTTGGCATGGACAATTTGGACTGAAGGGTCTGTTTCTATGCTGTACATCTCTATGACTCGAAATCTATTTTCTATTGGTTTCAGATGCTAAGCGAGATTTTGTGTTCCTTTTGGATGGATCATTCAGAGTCAGAGGTGCTTTCCCTTCAGTTCAAAAATTCATTTCCAGAGTGGTTGATAATCTTGAAATTGGAAGTGACAAAGTCCGAATTGGTGTGGTACAATACAGCAGTAGTCCAAACCTCCACTTTGACTTGAACAGCAACACCACAAAACTGGATCTGAAGGATGCAATAAATGGTCTCAGGCAAATAGGAAGGAGTCGGGCCAACACCAGTACAGCCTTGGACTATGTTAAAAATACCATTTTTACTCAGTCTGCTGGAGGCAGAGCAGAGGAAGGTGTCCCCCATTTTCCGATCCTTCTCACTACCATCAAATTATCTGATGAGGTCAGTCAGGCAGCATTAGCTCAGAAAGAGGCCGATGTAGCACCTTTCACTATTGGATCAGGAGACACAGCTGACCCTGAACTCCAACAGATTTATCTGTCCCCTAATTATGTTTTCAAGGTAAATGACCTGCAGGATGTGGACACAGTCTGGAGTTACCATTAACAACACTGAGAAAAGATCAGATCACTGAAATTTAGATCATTGTACCTGATGGTGAGACATATTTGTTTCTTTTTTATAGATAAAATTTTCAAAAAATTCAAAGTATGTTTTGAAAATTAAAGCCATTACCAGAAAACCCCTTAATCACAACTTGGTCATGAGTCTTGTTCTTTTAAATAAAAATGTATTTGTATTTTTCATTTGTTTTAGCTTCTCATTGGAGGTGGGCGTCACTGGTTAGCCCACCATTTATTGCCCATCCCACTTACCCAGAGGGCAGTTAAGGGTCAGCCATATTGTTGGCTGTTTTGGAGTCAGATGAAGGTGAGGTCACATAACGGTGGCAGACTCCAATCCTTAAAAAGACAATAGTGAAGCAAATGGGATTTTACAACAATTGATAGTGGTTGCATATGTGCTAGCTTTACATCCCAGCCTTTTGTTAATCGAATTCAAATTTCACCATCTGGCATGATAGGATTGTCCACAGAATACTAGAAAGAACAGCCAGATTGGGTTTTAATATTGATCCTGTGTCTCTTTCCAGGCATGCTGTTTGGTTTTCCTGATCATTTTCTTTTTGCATTCCATAGAACGATAGCCGAGGGCTGTTGATTACGAGTCCAGTGACATTAACATTATTAACACAAACTTCCTTGTGATTGCCTCGATGGCAATGGGACCCCAATTTATCTCGATGTCCCTAGAACCACAGTCAACTCTATTAGCTGTGTTTCTGAAAGTTACATGAAGTCATGGCAAAATTGGTAAAACTTTCACTTTGCATCAGAGTAAGAACAGTGATCAAGATTAGTTTAAATATGGCAAGAAATTGCACAATTAAAAAAAAACAAATTTGTATGGATCTTCTAAAGGCAAATTGCATTTAATGAAGTTTTTGCATTCTTTGATGAAGTAATGCTGTAAAGAATCATAAAGCAGACTTGGAGAGAAAATTAAAATCCACTGGATGTTAGATGCAATGGCTGTCTGGATACGAATTGGTGAGAAACTGAATGTAGAGAATATTGTCAAAACGCTTTTTATTTAAGACTCGAGGGATGATTACTGAAATGATAAAATTATAATAGCAGAATGAGTAAACCATGTAGCTCCTTAAGGGTACACTATCATTCAATACAATCCTGGTCTATCTTCGGCCTCATCTCCATTTTCCTGCTCAATCCAAAAGTCACTCAATTCCCATAAAGATCAAAACCCTACCTAACTCATGGTGCTTCAACAACGCTCTGGTCTAAAGAGTTACAAAGACCATGTGATAAGTTTTTTTTTCTCATCCCCGATCTAAGCTTATCCTGAGAACAGAAACTCCAGAGTGCTCGATTTCCCAGCCAGAGGAAACAGCCTCTCAGTGTCTATGTTATTTAACACCCTTGGAATCCCAATTATCTTTTAATTTCTCTGCATTGCCAATTGTTGCTTTGACTGGCTAAACCAATATCCATTCATCACTACATTCCTCTGAATGGAGAAACTTATTTTCATACTTATCAAATTCTTTTTTCAATTCCGTTCACTTGAGCAAGGCCTGCAATTTTGACTGATGTATGAAACATTCCATCCTCCAGTCTTATTCAAGTCCTACCCTCAGCTCTTTATCTAATACTTTTCCAGTACGCCTACATCATTTCATACTCTCGGCACTAACCCTCAGTTAAATTCATTGATCAAGCTTCTAATTTCCACTCACCTCATGTCTTTAGGTAAAAGACAGGAGCTAAGAGGTTTCTCTTATTTATTCTATCATTGACGTCACAGGTGTAGGGACACCGAAAGTGCTATGAGAAAGGAAATTTTACACAACTTGACCCAGTGACCATGTAAGAATGGTGATATGCTTCCAAGTCAGGATGGTGCATGATTTAGTGCTGAACATGCATCTGTTTTCTTTATCCTTCCATGTTGTAGAGTTCATGGCTTTGAAACATGTCATTGGAGGAGCCAGGCTGAGTAGGTGCAATGCATCCTCTACATCATACACACTGCTGCCGTTGAATATTGGTGGTGAAGGGAGTGAGTGTCAAAGGAGGTGGATGGGGTGTTGATCAAGCAGGCTGTGGTGTTGAACTTCTGTCATTGGAGCTACACACATCCTGGCAAGTGGAAAGCATGCCATCACACACATGAGTTGTGTCTTGGTCTGGCCAGGCTTTGGGGAGTTAGGAGCTGAAATGCACACCACAAAACTCCCAGTCTCAGACCTATTGTTGAAGTATTCTTACAGCTAGCCCAATTCAGTTTCTGCTCAATGTAAGTCTTCAGCATGTTGATAGTGAGGAATTAGTTGATAGTACCACCATTGAATGTCCAGGGAAGATAGTTAGGCCTTCTTCTGTTGGAAATGGTCTTTGCCTGGTACTATGCAGCATGAATGTTACTTGCCATTTATCAGCTGAAACCTGGATGCTAGCCAAGTCTTTCTGCATTTGGACATGGACTGCTTCAGCATCTGAGCTATTGCAAAGGGTGCTGAACATTGTGAAATGATCAGCAAAAATCCCCACTTTTAACATTATGATGGAGGGGAAGTCATTGATAATGCAGTAGAAGATAGCTGGGCCTAAGATACCAACTTAAGGAACTCCTACAGTGATGTTTTTGGACAAAGATGAATGGCCACAAACAAATTATAATCATCTTCCCTTGCGCGTGTTATGACATCAGCCGGTACATATTTATATCCCCACCCCCAATGATCAACTCTCATTCTTCCAAACTGATTGAATATAGGGCTACCCCGTTCAACCTTGCTTCAAAAACTGAGCATTTCATCCCAGGAATCAACTTTCTCTCTAATGCTTTTAGAGCAATTATATCTTCTATAGTCAATAAAGAGACAAAACCTGTACGCAGTCATCCAGATGTAGTCTCATAAACATCCTGCACAGCTGCAGCAAAACGTCTCTATTTATAAATACTCCATTCTCTTAAAAAATGACAACATTCCATTTCCCCGTCTGATTACTTGCAGGTTCGTGCATCAGGAGTCCCAAATCCATGTCCAGCAGAGCAGGTCAGAGGCTGGGAATTCTGTCGTAAATAACCGACCCTGCTGACTCCCTAAAGCCTTTTCAGCATCTACAGCGCACAAGACCCTGGAACTTTCTGCTGTCCAGCATTGTGGGTGTTTCTACACTCCACAGGCTCCAGCAGTTCAAGAAGGCAGCTCACCATCGCTGGTTTTGTTTCATGTTTCATCACCATTCCTATTAGGAATGAGACACAAATGCCAATGATGTCTATATCCCTTAAAAGAACATAAAAAGACATACCACCCTTTAAAGTGATCTGAAGTTTTTAGAGTGAGTGTTGAGGAGATTCACTGGAATGACACTAGGGATAAGGGACTTTAGTTATGGGGAGAGAATGAATCAGCTGGAATTTTGCTTAAAAACACACAAAGGGGGAAAAATATTAAAGTTAAAAGGCATATAGGGACAAAAGCCAAAAGTGAGACGAATTAGATATTATTTACACAAATACAGCAGAGGGGCAATGAGTCAAATGACCTCCTTCTATAGTGTAATACTCTGTGATACCATGAAATCTATGGTGACATTCTATATAGTACATTAATTGATGCTGTTACGTTGAATTGCTGACTGGGTGAAAAGTTACAGTCAATAACCCAACTGTGCATTTTACTATTATGGGAGAGCCATAATGATGGCAGTTATCCTCCAGATCACGGTGACCAATACCTGGTGATGCCATTTGGAGGTACAACTAATTGGATATTAAATATATTTAACAATTGAGGTGATCAAATATCAGCAAATCCCACAAGAATTGGTGAGCTCCTGTGTATGGATACCACTGCCAATCAATGTTTCTGCTGCTATGAACATGAAAGGATTTATTTTTGGTGCAGAACACATGGGCTATTATATTGAGATACATTTTGTTTATATTCATGAATCATTGTGAGGTGTTTCTATTCTCAAACAGAACATATTTGTTGCTGTTATTACTACAGATAATAATTGTGTGATTAGCCAGGTCGTTTTAAAAAGACGCAAAGGTGTCTCACCACTAGTGACAGCTGTCTGAATTGCAGTTATCCGATCTTTGTCCAGTGTTGTTAATGGTGACTCCAGGCGTTGTTGTAGTGTTTCCACATTCCGCAGGTCATTTACCTTGAAAACATAATTAGGGGAAAGTGAAATCTGTTGGAGTTCACTGTCATCTGCACCTCCTGATCCGATAGCAAAAGGTGCTACACCGGCCTCTTTCAGAGCTAATGCAGCCCGACCAACATCATCTGTCGACTTGCTGGCAGTGAGAAGGATCAGGAACTGGGGGACACCTTCCTCTGCTCTGCCTCCAGCAGGCTGAGTAAAGACGTTATTTTTAACATAGTCCAAGGCTGCACCGGTGTGGGCCTGACGTCCTCCCATTTGCCTGAGACCGTTTATCGCATCCTTCAGATCCCGTTTTGTGGTGTAGCTGTTCAAGTAGAAGTTGGGTCTGGGATTATCGCTGTACTGCACCACACCAACTCGGACTTTGTCACTTCCAATGTCAAGGTTATCCACCACTCTGGACATGAATTTTTGAACTGAAGGGAAAGCAGCTCTGACTCTCTCTGATCCATCCACAAGGAACACAACATCTCTCTTAACAGCATCTGTAAAAAAGATGGACAAAAGATTTGTATATTATTCACTAATTTCCTTGCAAAACAATACCTCTTCAAACTGCAAAGATGATAATATCTGGACTGATTGGAACTTCTCTGTATATTTCCTAGTACTACATCTTATAGGAGGGGTACATTTAAACAAAATACAAACCACAGGGGTTCCAAACAGCTGGACCATCTTTTCATGCTGTCAATTATACTTCTATTCCTAGTCCAGTCCGACTCAAGGTCAAAAATATTAATTTAGAAACAGAAAGTGCTGGAAATATTCAGCCAGCAGTCATGAAAAGAAAAGAAAACGGAGTTTGCCCTCCATTAATATGAGGAAAAGTTATAAATACAATATGTTTCGAGTAAGTGCACAGAGTATGGGGAAGGAGAAAACAAAGGAAAATCTACAAACGGACAGAGGGTAGGAGAGATCAAATGAGGGAAGGCTCAATGGTTTAAATCCAAAGAGAATGGAAGTGGATCAAAGTGAAACAAACAAATATCTGACCTGGAGAATGTGTGAACGGCAGTATGTGGAATAGGTGTCACACAAATTCAGAGTAAAACAAATATGTGAGAGAAAAAAAGTCACCAAAACACAAAATAAAATAAAATAAAACACAAAACAAAATAGGAGTAACGTTTATGATCTAAACTCATTGAACCTGATGTTGTGTTCAGTGGACTGTCGAATTTCCAGTTAAACAATGTAACAGGTTTCCTTGAGCTTACAGTGAGCTTCATTGGAACACTGCAGCAGGGTCAGGAACACCAAGGTCAGAACATGGATTTAAATTAAAGGCAATTGGAAGATTGAGATTATGTGTACATAGAAAATTAAAAATTAAAATTATTGTCCAATCTTCACTGATATCTTCAAAGTGGGGAGAGTACGTTATGACCAGAAATGCAATATGCAAAATTGGAAGCAATAGGAAATGCCAATGATGTCTATACCCCTTAAAAGAACATAAAAAGACATACCACCCTTTAGAAGTGATCTGAAGTTTTTAGAGTGAGTATTGAGGAGATTCACTGGAATGACACTAGGGATAAGGGACTTTAGTTATGGGGAGAGAATGAATCAGCTGGAATTTTGCTTAAAAACACACAAAGGGGGAAAAATATTAAAGTTAAAAGGCATACAGCGACAAAAGCCAAAAGTGAGACGAATTAGATATTATTTACACAAATACAGCAGAGGGGCAATGAGTCAAATGACCTTCTTCTATAGTGTAATACTCTGTGATACCATGAAATCTATGGTGACATTCTATATAGTACATTAATTGATGTATCAATGCTTTTACGTTGAATTGCTGACTGGGTGAAAAGTTACAGTCAATAACCCAACTGTGCATTTTACTATTATGGGAGAGCCAGTGATGGCAGTCATCCTCCAGATCACGGTGACCAATGCCTGGTGATGCCATTTGGAGGTACAACTAATTGGATATTAAATATATTTAACAATTGAGGTGATCAAATATCAGCAAATCCTACAAGAATTGGTGAGCTCCTGTGTATGGATACCACTGCCAATCAATGTTTCTGCTGCTATTAACATGAAAGGATTTATTTTGGGTGCAGAACACATGGGCTATTATATTGAGAAACATTTTGTTTATATTCATGAATCATTGTTCATGATCTTATAGGGGCGGCACGGTGGCACAGTGGTTAGCACTGCTGCCTCACAACGCCAGGGACCTGGGTTCAATTCCCGCCTCAGGTGACTGACTGTGTGGAGTTTGCACGTTCTCCCTGTGTCTGCGTGGGTTTCCTCCGGGTGCTCCGGTTTCCTCCCACAGTCACAAAGATGCGTGGGTCAGGTGAATTGACCATGCTAAATTGCCCGTAGTGTTAAGTAAGGGGTAAATGTAGGGGTATGGGTGGGTGGCGCTTCGGCGGGTCGGTGTGGACTTGTTGGGCCGAAAGGCCTGTTTCCACACTGTAAGTAATCTAAAAAAATAAAAAAAATTGTGATGTGTTTCTACTCTCAAACAGAACATGTTTGTTGCTGTTATTACTACAGATAATAATTTCATTAATTGTGTGATTAGCCAGGTCATTTTAAAAAGACGCAAAGGTGTCTCACCACTAGTGACAGCTGTCTGAATTGCAGTTATCCGATCTTTGTCCAGTGTTGTTAATGGTGACTCCAGGCGTTGTTGTAGTGTTTCCACATTCCGCAGGTCATTTACCTTGAAAACATAATTAGGGGACAGTGAAATCTGTTGGAGTTCACTGTCATCTGCACCTCCTGATCCGATAGCAAAAGGTGCTACACCGGCCTCTTTCAGAGCTAATGCAGCCCGACCAACATCATCTGTCGACTTGCTGGCAGTGAGAAGGATCAGGAACTGGGGGACACCTTCCTCTGCTCTGCCTCCAGCAGGCTGAGTAAAGACGTTATTTTTAACATAGTCCAAAGCTGCACCGGTGTGGGCCTGACGTCCTCCTATTTGCCTGAGACCGTTTATCGCATCCTTCAGATCCCGTTTTGTGGTGTAGCTGTTCAAGTAGAAGTTGGGTCTGGGATTATCGCTGTACTGCACCACACCAACTCGGACTTTGTCACTTCCAATGTCAAGGTTATCCACCACTCTGGACATGAATTTTTGAACTGAAGGGAAAGCAGCTCTTACTCTCTCTGATCCATCCACAAGGAACACAACATCTCTCTTAACAGCATCTGCAAAAAAAATGGAAAAACAGATATGTTTATTATTCACTAATTTCTTTGCAAAACAATACTTCTTCAAACTGCAAAGATGATAATATCTGGACTGATTGGAACTTCTCTGTATATTTCCTAGTACTACATCTTATAGGAGAGGTACATTTAAACAAAATACAAACCACAGGGGTTTCAAACAGCTGGACCATCTTTTCATGCTGTCAATTATACTTCTATTCCTAGTCCAGTCCGACTCAAGGTCAAAAATATTATTTTAGAAACAGAAATTGCTGGAAATATTCAGGCAGCAGTCGTGAAAAGAAAAGAAAACTGAGTTTACCCTCCATTAATATGAGGAAAAGTTATAAATACAATATGTTTTGAGTAAGTGAACAGAGTGATGGGGAAGGAGAAAACATAAATGAAAATCTACAAATGAATAGAAGGTAGGAGAGATCAAATGAGGGAAGGCTCAATGGTTTAAATCCAAAGAGAATGGAAGTGGATCAAAGTGAAACAAACAAATATCTGACCTGGAGAATGTGTGAACGGCAGTATGTGGAATAGGTGTCACACAATTTCAGAGTAAAACAAATATGTGAGAGGAAAAAAAGTCACCAAAACACAAAATAAAATAAAACACAAAATAAAATGGGAGTAACGTTTATGATCTAAACTCATTGAACCTGACATTGGGTCCAGTGGACTGTCGAATTTCCAGTTAAACAATGTAACAGGTTTCCTTGAGCTTACAGTGAGCTTCATTGGAACACTGCAGCAGGGTCAGGAACACCAAGGTCAGAACATGGAATTAAAATGAAAGGTAATTGGAAGATTGAGATTATGTGTACATAGAAAATTAAAAATTAAAATTATTGTCCAATCTTCACTGATATCTTCAAAGTGGGGAGAGTACGTTATGACCAGAAATACAATATGCAAAATTGGAAGCAATAGGAAATGCCAATGATGTCTATTCCCCTTAAAAGAACATAAAAAGACATACCACCCTTTAGAAGTGATCTGAAGGTTTTAGAGTGAGTGTTGAGGAGATTCACTGGAATGACACTAGGGATTTAGTTATGGGGAGAGAATGAATCAGCTGGAATTTTGCTTAAAAACACACAAAGGGGGAAAAATATTAAAGTTAAAAGGCATACAGCGACAAAAGCCAAAAGTGAGACGAATTAGATATTATTTACACAAATACAGCAGAGGGGCAATGAGTCAAATGACCTTCTTCTATAGTGTAATACTCTGTGATACATTGAAATCTATGGTGACATTCTATATGAACATTAATTGATGCTGTTACGTTGAATTGCTGACTGAGTGAAAAGTTACAGTCAATAACCCAACTGTGCATTTTACAATTATGGGAGAGCCAGTGATGGCAGTCATCCTCCAGATCACGGTGACCAATACCTGGTGATGCCATTTGGAGGTACAATTAATTGGATATTAAATATATTTAACAATTGAGGTGATCAAATATCAGCAAATCCCACAAGAATTGGTGAGCTCCTTTGTATGGATACCACTGCCAATCAATGTTTCTGCTGCTATTAACATGAAAGAATTTATTTTTGGTGCAGAACAAATGGGCTTTTATATTGAGAAACATTTTGTTTATATTCATGAATCATTTTGATGTGTTTCTATTCTCAAACAGAACACATTTGTTGCTGTTATTACTACTGATAATAATTTCATTAATTGTGTGATTAGCCAGGTCATTTTAAAAAGAAGCAAAGGCGTCTCACCACTAGTGACAGCTGTCTGAATTGCAGTTATCTGATCCTTGTCCAGTGTTGTTAATGGTGACTCCAGATTCTGTTGTAGAGTTTCCACATTCCGCAGGTCATTTACCTTGAAAACATAATTAGGGGAAAGTGAAATCTGTTGGAGTTCACTGTCATCTGCACCTCCTGATCCGATAGCAAAAGGTGCTACACCGGCCTCTTTCAGAGCTAATGCAGCCCGACCAACATCATCTGTCGACTTGCTGGCAGTGAGAAGGATCAGGAACTGGGGGACACCTTCCTCTGCTCTGCCTCCAGCAGGCTGAGTAAAGACGTTATTTTTAACATAGTCCAAAGCTGCACCGGTGTGGGCCTGACGCCCTCCTATTTGCCTGAGACCGTTTATCGCATCCTTCAGATCCCGTTTTGTGGTGTAGCTGTTCAAGTAGAAGTTGGGTCTGGGATTATCGCTGTACTGCACCACACCAACTCGGACTTTGTCACTTCCGATGTCAAGGTTATCCACCACTCTGGACATGAATTTTTGAACTGAAGGGAAAGCAGCTCTGACTCTCTCTGATCCATCCACAAGGAACACAACATCTCTCTTAACAGCATCTGTAAAAAAAATGGACAAGAGATTTGTATATTATTCACTAATTTCTTTGCAAAACAATACCTCTTCAAACTGCAAAGATGATAATATCTGGACTGATTGGAACTTCTCTGTATATTTCCTAGTGCTACATCTTATAGGAGAGGTACATTTAAACAAAATACAAACCACAGGGGTTCCAAACAGCTGGACCATCTTTTCATGCTGTCAATTATACTTCTATTCCTAGTCCAGTCCGACTCAAGGTCAAAAATATTAATTTAGAAACAGAAAGTGCTGGAAATATTCAGGCAGCAGTCGTGAAAAGAAAAGAAAACTGAGTTTGCCCTCTATTAATATGAGGAAAAGTTATAAATACAATATGTTTCGAGTAAGTGCACAGAGTATGGGGAAGGAGAAAACAAAGGAAAATCTACAAACGGACAGAGGGTAGGAGAGATCAAATGAGGGAAGGCTCAATGGTTTAAATCCAAAGAGAATGGAAGTGGATCAAAGTGAAACAAACAAATATCTGACCTGGAGAATGTGTGAACGGCAGTATGTGGAATAGGTGTCACACAAATTCAGAGTAAAACAAATATGTGAGAGAAAAAAAGTCACCAAAACACAAAATAAAATAAAACACAAAACAAAATAGGAGTAACGTTTATGATCTAAACTCATTGAACCTGATGTTGTGTTCAGTGGACTGTTGAATTTCCAGTTAAACAATGTAACAGGTTTCCTTGAGCTTACAGTGAGCTTCATTGGAACACTGCAGCAGGGTCAGGAACACCAAAGTCAGAACATGGAATTAAAATGAAAGGTAATTGGAAGATTGAGATTATATGTACATAGAAAATTAAAAATTAAAATTATTGTCCAATCTTCACTGATATCTTCAAAGTGGGGAGAGTACGTTATGACCAGAAATGCAATATGCAAAATTGGAAGCAATAGGAAATGCCAATGATGTCTATACCCCTTAAAAGAACATAAAAAGACATACCACCCTTTAGAAGTGATCTGAAGTTTTTAGAGTGAATGTTGAGGAGATTCACTGGAATGACACTAGGGATAAGGGACTTTAGTTATGGGGAGAGAATGAATCAGCTGGAATTTTGCTTAAAAACACACAAAGGGGGAAAAATATTAAAGTTAAAAGGCATACAGCGACAAAAGCCAAAAGTGAGACGAATTAGATATTATTTACACAAATACAGCAGAGGGGCAATGAGTCAAATGACCTTCTTCTATAGTGTAATACTCTGTGATACATTGAAATCTATGGTGACATTCTATATAGTACATTAATTGATGCTGTTACTGTGAATTGCTGACTGAGTGAAAAGTTACAGTCAATAACCCAACTGTGCATTTTACAATTATGGGAGAGCCAGTGATGGCAGTCAACTTCCAGATCACGGTGACCAATGCCTGGTGATGCCATTTGGAGGTACAACTAATTGGATATTAAATATATTTAACAATTGAGGTGATCAAATATCAGCAAATCCCACAAGAATAAAATGGGAGTAAACACAAAATAAAATGGGAGTAAAGTTTATGATCTGAACTCATTGAACCTGATGTTGTGTTCAGTGGACTGTCGAATTTCCAGTTAAACAATGTAACAGGTTTCCTTGAGCTTACAGTGAGCTTCACTGGAACACTGCAGCAGGGTCAGGAACACTAAGGTCAGAACATGGAATTAAAATGAAAGGCAATTGGAAGATTGAGATTCTATGTACCTAGACGAATTAAAATCCTCCTCAAAATTATTGTCCAATCTTCACTGATCTCTTCAAAGTGGGTAGAGTACGTTATGACCAGAAAATGCAATATGCAAAATTGGAAGCAATAGGAAATCACTATTTGATATGAAAGACCTCAACATGTACTAGCAGAAAGAGACCTTTCTACCCACTGAGTCTGCTGATGAGAACACGACTGGTCCGATAGTCCTCAACTCTACTTTCCTGCCCTATCCACATAACCCTGGAACCCCTTCATGATTAAAAATATGTCTCCATTAGCCTTGAATGTACTCAACAACCCAATTTCCTCAGCTCTGTACAGTCAAGAATTCCACAAATTCATTACCTTTGAAAAGAAGTAATGCCTCCTCATCATTGAACTCATTGGACAAACCCTTTTTCGGACATTATGCCTTCTGGCCCTCAACTCATCCACGAGAGGAAGCAACCTCTCTGCATCTACCTTGTGAAAACAGGAGTGGTTGGGCCTTGAAGAGTGAAATGGGAATAATGAAAGGACAGTTGGTGCATTTCCTGTGTTCACAAGGAGAGTGCTGTGGGAAAGGGAGGGAGTGTTTTGGGTGATAGAGGAATAGATCAGAGAGTCATGAGGAAATCTTTCCTTCACAACACTGGATGGGAAGATATGCTTTGCAGTGGAATATACTAAAGGTGGCAATATGTTAGCTGTAGCAAAGTCAGTGTTTTTCTAGCATAATCATTCATTTTTTTTATGTCATAGAATTGCCTTCTTGTCCACACTATGTATGTCTCCAAGCACCTTTATGAATTGTGGACATAAATGTCTCTGTTCCTCTACCAGTCTCAATAACCTGCCATCTATTATCTATCCCACTGCCTTGTCAGCCTTCCCAATGCACTGCCTCAGATTTCCCTTGTGGGAACTCCATTTGCCACAATTCCATCCACCCAATGGTCCATTGACCCTTTCTATATTATCAGTACAAGATGGGAAAAACCTAAATTTTTTTCAACTGTACGAAATGCATCCCATTTGTGTGGATGAGAATCAAGGACTGCAAGGTGGACGAGCAACTGACCATGATATCATGAAAACATATGCTATTGAATTGAAGTAAGCAAAACAGGACATGGTACTGACAGGAGACATCACAATAAAGGAGATAGATACTGTTTTGTGCAGTCATGATTGGAACCCTGAAGGATTGAGTACTGGAGTGTGTTGGTTTCTCAGTTATAGATATCTCCATGTCCTTGAAGAAAAACTTGGACCATCCAGTAGTCATGGTCCATGAATGAACCAATAAGAACATTTCTGCTCATTCCACTTGCTATATTTTGAGGAGTTAGGATTCAATTTAAAATGCACAACTTCAAACAGAACCACTCACACTTGTTACTTGAGCAACATGTCAATTGACACAAGGTCAAGCAGTTTTGACAATTGGTCTGTGAAGATGGGATTTCAATTCATGAAACACACACACCACTACTTAGCAAAAAGAGAGCTATGACCCTAAACAATGTTCGGATTAACTTGGTAAATTGTGCAATTAGGATCGTGGATCATGATTCAGTTTAACAGTGGGGTTCAGCACAAGGCTGACTTAAAAAGTCATTGAGCTAAGCCAAGGCAGCAGAGTAGTGCAACATACACCATTATTCACCTATCAACAATCTGCATCAGCCACAACTCATACCTCACATTCCGGACTTTACTGTGGCCTCAGGCACCTCACCCTGCTACAAGCCTCAAAGCCACATCACAGTTAACATGCTGCCAGTTTATCAACTATGGCAGTCACATCACGCAAACATATAACCCCACTATCACTGGCATAGTTCCTCGCCTCTTGCAGCATCGTGGTGTAAATCTGGAGACAGAAGAACCAATTCTCCAAACGAAAGGTATGGGCTGCATGTCCTTACCACCAACCCCACGCCCAACCCATTAACATCCTACAATCCTCTCCATCATTGGAACAACTATGCCTGATGCTATGGCCAGGACATCACAGCTGAAACCTTTGCTCATTACTAATCCTCCTCATCCTCACGTCACACCTTTTCTTCTTATTTACAAGCTGCAGATAATTAAAAACATGCACTTCTTGCTTTTCCCATGCCCTGATCACAGCCGCAACCTTTCTGACATGACAAAGGGCTGCAAATTGGTCAGGCACTGGTGGAGGAGAAAGAACTGGAAGACAATGAGAAAGAATGCAAACAGTTCAAAGAAGGTCCACAACTCATATCAGGCTTGTCTTAGGACAAAAGGTTGAACAGGTCAGGCCTATAACGATTGGAGTTTAACAGCCGGAGAGAAGATATTATTGAATCATCGAAGATTTCAAATGGACTTCTATGGTAGATTCTGAGAGGGCGTTTTCCTTTGAGGAAGTTTGAAACAGGAAGATGCAATTTCAGAATACCACATAAATCTCCTTCCCTGAAACTAATCAAAGCTGGGCCAAATCAATATATTGTAGGCTATGTTAGACAGATCATTGGTGTACAAGCATTAAAGGGTTGCAGGGCACACTGGAGAGTGGCTAAATCGGTTCAGCTGTATTTTTATTGAATGGCGGAATGGGGTCAAAGAGCTGAATGGCCCACTGCTGTTCTAAAGTCTTCAGTACCAAAATGTGGAGGATCGATGATGGATCGATTACAGCTAAATACACTGTATTTTCAAAGATTTCCAACAGTGTGTAAACATGCCTTTTGGTACAACGAGTCCACACCAACCGCCTGAGGAGTATCCCACCCACACCCATTCCCCTCCCACTATTGCTCTTCATTTCCCCTGACTAATGCGCCTAGCCCACACACCTCTGAACACTTTTAACAAAGCAGATATGAACATTCCATTAACTCTCACAGGAAATTATGGCCTTTGGATTCCGCTTCAGTTTGGAACACCTTGTGTACCATTAATAGGGAAAGATTACTTTTGCTGTAGAACACTGAGACATTGCACCGAGATTTCATTTGTGTAAATTGGATACAGCAACATGTTGCATTTCAATGTTTGCACACACACATTACTGTTCGTTCAGGAAGCATTTTCTACAAAAATCACAATATTATAAAAACTATTGAAGATCTCATCTCTGAGTTATAAAAAAAGCAAAGATATCTCACCGTCAGGTACAGTCAACCGAATTTGTGTTATCTGATCTTTGTCCAGAGTTGTTAATGGTGACTCCAGATTTTGTTGTAGTGTTTCCACATTCCGCAGGTCATTCACCTTGAAAACATAATTAGGGGACAGTGAAATCTGTTGGAGTTCACGGTCATCTGCACCTCCTGATCCGATAGCGAAAGGTGCTACACCAGCCTCTTTCAGAGCTAATGCGGCCCGACCAACATCATCGGTTGACTTGCTGGCAGTGAGAAGGATCAGGAACTGGGGGACACCTTCCTCTGCTCTGCCTCCAGCAGATCGTGTAAAGGCGGTATTTTTAACATAGTCCAAGGCTGCACCAGTGTTGGCCTGACGTCCTCCTATTTGCCGGAGACCATTTATCGCGTCCTTTAGATCCCGTTTTGTGGTGTAGCTGTTCAAGTAGAAGTTGAGTCTGGGATTATCGCTGTACTGCACCACACCAACCCGGACTTTGTCACTCCCAATGTCAAGGTTATCCACCACTCTGGAAATGAATTGTTGAACTGAAGGGAAAGCACCTCTGACTCTCTCTGATCCATCAACAAGGAACACAACATCTCTCTTAACAGCATCTGAAATTAATGGAAAATAGGTTTGCTTATTATTGAAAAATACAAGCTGTCAACAAAAATGTTATTTCTATGCCATGATATTCAAATTATTTGAGGTCAGTTCTGGAACAATGCTTATTTCTTTTAACTATTTTCTATATGTTATACCATTGTAACTCATCAAAGATTTACATTTGTATCAAAGCTGGATCAGGGATTGGAAATTGGCCCTAACGAGCAATGTCCCACTTTCCTTGCATGTTACTAGCTCAGCATTATTCTAAGAATGCATGGTTGGGTTGGGGAAGGAAGGCATTAGCTGATGGATATTCAATTGAAATGGAGTAGGTAGCAACTAAAGCTTTTGACAGACCCATTAAGGTATCTGAGGAGATTGAGCCAGGGTTCTCCAGAAGACAAGAGACAGTCAGGATATGGAGAGGGTCTTGTGGAACCAAACAGTGTTTGCTGAGGCAGGGTGGCTTTTTCTTATATTCATTTAGGGGACACAGGCATTAGTAGTTGGGCAACATTTATTGCCCTAGCTGCGTGGCTTGCTTGGCCATTTCTCAGGGTGGTTGAGAGTCAATCATTTTGCTGTGTGTCTGGATTAGCATGTAGGTCAGACCAGGAGAGGATGCAGACTGTTTTCTTCCAACAATAACCAAGGAGTTCACAGTCAACAGGACATTCTTAATTCCAGACTTTTTTTTAATTGAATTCATTTTTCATCATCCGCTGTGGCAGGATCGAACACAGATGCCCAGAACATTCGTTGAGTTCCTGGATTAATAGGTGTGTGGTAAAACCACCAGGTAATTGACTCCACATTGCATTCCATCCAGCAAAGAACATGCTCCTACCTGCACCTATTCAAGTTAATCGGGCCACACACACAAGTAGGCTGTGCAGGGGAGGAACTACTTCTCCACCCTGGATGCTTTGGCCATTTCAAATTGAGAACTTTTGCCTCCCTTTTGATGCTGCATCATTTGTGAGCCACTCTCCATGATCCTTTGATTTTACAGTAAGTACCAGCTTTGACATTGTGTTTACTGGTGTGTGGTTGCTGAAGAATTTCCTAGTGTCCCTTTGTACCCCAGAGAGCCTTCCTGCCATCCTTTACTGTGGGATGTGTGTGCTAGCTGCTCAGTAACATGTCATCCTGACAAAATATTATCCCAAAGTCAGTTTGCTAACCCTCAAACACAAAACCACCCCTACAAGGCTGTCACTCCATTATGTGTTGCCTTTCAGGAGTTAGGTTAAAGAACACACTAGGCAGACTGCTGAGCCTACTGACTGAGAATTCAGGAAGAAATCATGGTCTACATGGAGAAAATTGAGATTGGGCTTAATATAAACGAGACGTTACTGTCACAGTTTCAGCAGCAGGGATGCAAGTTCGATAACAGGACTTTCAATGGTCAGATCACGGCCTTATTGTCAGTGTGGCACAATGGACAGAACGAGGTAGATTCTTAGAGCACCGCAGCAGAGGAAAGTAACAGAACTCGTTCAAGAAACTGAAGGAGAAAGGGCCCGGTGGAGATAGCTATGAGGAGGTGCATTAGAAACTTAACATTCTAGGTTACCAGGTATTCGAGAAAGATACGAATAACAAGTTTGGAGAAATAGTTGTATTGATCAAATGAAACGATGAAGCTCTGGAAAAGGAGGATGCAGTTGAGGAGTCTAAGGGAGAATCAGGTGTGTTGCAATTAAGTAACAACCGAGGGGCTACTGTGCTATTGACAACCAGATAATGGAAAAAAGACCTTGGCTATTCACCAGATCCATGCCCCTCATGGTTTCATAAACCTCAGCATCTGACACCCCAGGGAAAAACAGCCCAAGCCTATTCAGCCTCTCTCAATAGCTCAAACCCTCCAATTCTGGCAGCATCCTTGTCAACTTTTCCTCATTGTTGAGTGGGTGTCAGTGTTGTAACCAACGGAGGAATCCAAAATCTTTTTTAAAAACATAAACATAAGAACAGGAATAACTCAGGAGCTAACATTAAAAGAAAAATCGAAATCTGTTGAAGAATGTAGAATATCAAAAGAGTCAATATGGGAACAGAGGGTAAATCTTATCAAAGAACATTTTTGAGGAGCAAAATGAGTGTGTTGCATCTGTTTTTGCTGAATAACAGAATGGTGCCAGTGTTATTGAGATGGGGTAACTGGAAAGGTTTGTCACATTCTGCTCCCTTGCCTTAATTCTAAGAGTGTCAGAGGTCAGAAGAATTGGAATCGTTACAACACTTTTGAAAAACACAAAAGGTAGAGACACATGTCAGCCAGACACTAGGCAAATTAATAGAGAGAACATGTTTATACACTAGTGGTACTGCACAAAGATTTTGCTGGTGTACTCTTCATATAACACTATGTTGCCATTCAATCTTCACACTCTCATTGATTGAAATTTGAGAATAATTTTGCTCTAAATCATGTCAACATACTAATTATTGAAGATCATATCTTTCTGATTTATAAAACAGAAACAAATATGTCTCACCATCAGTTACAATTATCTGAATATCAGCGATCTGCTCCTTGTCCAGTGTTGTTAATGGTGACTCCAGACGTTGTTGTAGAGTTTCCACATTCCGCAGGTCATTTACCTTGAAAACATAATTAGGGGACAGTGAAATCTGTTGGAGTTCACGGTCATCTGCACCTCCTGATCCGATAGCAAAAGGTGCTACACCGGCCTCTTTCAGAGCTAATGCAGCCCGACCAACATCATCTGTCGACTTGCTGGCAGTGAGAAGGATCAGGAACTGGGGGACACCTTCCTCTGCTCTGCCTCCAGCAGGCTGAGTAAAGATGTTATTTTTCACATAGTCCAAGGCTGCACCAGTGTTGGCCTGACGCCCTCCTATTTGCCTGAGACCGTTTATCGCATCCTTCAGATCCCGTTTTGTGGTGTAGCTGTTCAAGTAGAAGTTGAGTCTAGGATTATCGCTGTACTGCACCACACCAACTCGGACTTTGTCACTCCCAATGTCAAGGTTATCCACCACTCTGGACATGAATTTTTGAACTGAAGGGAAAGCACCTCTGACTCTCTCTGATCCATCCACAAGGAACACAACATCTCTCTTAACAGCATCTGTAAAAAAAGTGGACAAAAGATTTGTATATTATTCACTAATTTCTTTGCAAAACAATACCTCTTCAAACTGCAAAGATGATAATATCTGGATTGATTAGAACCTCTCTCTGTATTTCCTAGTGCTATATGTTATAGGAGAGGTACATTTAAACAAAATACAAACCACAGGGGTTTCAACAGCTGGACCATCTTTTCATGCTGTCAATCACACGTCTATTCCTAGCCTAGCCTGACTCAAAGCCAAACATATTAATTTAGGAACAGAAATTGCAGGAAATTTTCAGGCAGCAGTCGTGAAGAGAAAAAGTAAACTGAGTTTACCCTCCATTAATATGAGGAAAAGTTATAAATGCAATATGCTTGGAGTAAGCGAACAGAGTGATGGAGATGGAAAGAAAAACATAAAGGAAAATCTACAAACGGGTAGGAGAGATCAAATGAGGGAAGGTTCAATGGTTCAAATCCAAAGAGAATGGGAGTGGATCAAAGTGAAACAAACAAATGTCTGACCTGGAGAATGTGTGAACGGCAGCATGTGGAATAGGTGTCACCCAAATTCAAAGTACAACAAATATGTGAGAGAAAAAAAGTCACCAAAACACAAAATAAAATGGGAGTAGTGTTTATGATCTAAACTCATTGAACCTGATGTTGGGTCCAGTGGACTGTCGAATTTCCAGTTAAACAATGTAACAGGTTTCCTTGAGCTTATAGTGAGCTTCATTGGAACACTGCAGCAGGGTCAGGAACACCAAGGTCAGAACATGAAATTAAAATGAAAGGCAATTGGACGATTGAGATTATATGTACATAGAGTCAGAGATGTACAGCATGGAAACAGATCCTTCGTCCAACCCATGCTGACCAGATATCCCAACCCAATCTAGTCCCACCTGCCAGCACCCGGCCCATATCCCTACAAACCCTTCCTATTCATATACCCATTCAAATGTCTCTTAAATGTTGCAATTGTACCAGCCTCCACCACATCCTCCGGCAGCTCATCCCATGCACGTACCGCCCTCTGTGTGAAAAAGTTGCCCCTTGAGGTCTCTTTTATATCTTTCCCCTCTCACCCTAAACCTATGCCCTCTAGTTCTGGACTCCCCGACCCCAGGGAAAAGACTTTATCTATTTATCCTATCCATGCCCCTTATGGTTTTGTAAACCTCTATAAGGTCACCCCTCAGCCTCCGATGCTCCAGGGAAAACAGCCCCAGCCTGTTCAGCCTCTCCCTGTAGTTCAGATTTGGACTTTGAAATTTGCAAATCAATTTATTGGTCTCAACTATGAGCATCCACAAATACATATATTTCCACAGATAGCACTTACAATGTAGTATTTGGAATCAGAGTATCAACTAGCATGCCATAAGAAAGGCATGAGTGGATTATTAATTTTCTCAATCATTGCCACTAACCAGAACAGAACTGCTGCTGATACATAGAAGAATTAAAATCCTCCTCAAAATTATTGCCTAATCTTCACTGATCTCGTCAAAGTGGGTAGAGTACATCATGACCAGAAAATGCAACATGCAAAATTGGAAGCAATAGGAAATCACTATTTGATATGGAAGACCTCAACATGTACTAGCAGAAAGAGACCTTTCTACCCACTGAGTCTGCTGGTGAGAACACGACTGATCCGATAGTCCTCAACTCTATTTTCCTGCCCTATCCACATAACAGTGGAATCCCTTCATGATTAAAAATGTCTCAATCAGCTTTGAATGTACTCAATAACCCAACTTCCACAGCTCTCTTCAGTCAAGAATTCCACATGTTCATTACCTTCAAAAAGAAGGAATGCCTCCTCATTGTTGACCTAATCGGGCAACCCCTTATTTTGACATTATGCCTTCTGGTCCTCAACTCTTCCATGAGAGGAAGCAACCTCTCTGCATCTACCTTGTGAAAACAGGCGTGGTTGGGAACTTGAGTAGTGAAAAGGGAATAATGAAAGGACAGTTAGTGCATTTCCTGTGTTCACAAGGACAGTGCTGTGGGAAAGGGAGGGAGTGTTTTGGGTGACAGAGGAATGAATCAGAGTATCAGGAGGGAATCCTTTCTTCACAATGCTGGATGGGAAGATATGTTTTCCAGTGGCATATACAAAGGTAGCAATATTCAAGCTGTAGGAAAGTCAGTGTTTTTCTCACAAAATCTCCCATCTCTTATTTAAATATCATAAAATTTGCCTTCTTGACCACACTATGTATGTCTCCAAGCACCTTCATGAAGTGTGGACACAAATATCTCTCTGTTCCTCTACCAATCTCAATAAACTGCCATCTAATGTCTAGCCCATTGCCTGTCAGCCTTCTCAATGCACTGCCTCAGACGTCTCTTGTGTGAACTTCATTTGCCACAATTCCATCCACCCAATGGTCCATTGACTCTTTCTATATTCTCAGTACAAGATGGGAGAAACCTAGATGTTGATCAACTGTACAAGATACTTCACATCTGTGTGGATGAGAACCAAGTGTCAAGAGTGTGGTGCTCCAAAGACACAGCAGGTCAGGCTGCATCTGAGGAGCAGGAGAAATCAGCATTTCAGGCATAAGCCCTTCATCAAGAATTATGCCTGAAATGTCAATTCTCCTGCTCAATGAATGCTGCCTGACCTGCTGTGCTTTTCCAGTACCACACTCTTGACTCTGATCTCCAACATCTGCACTCCACTCTTTCTCCTGGGTGGATGAGCAACTGACCATGCCACCATGGTGCCATATGAAGTGAGCAAAACAGGATGTGGTACTGACTGGAGACATTACAATAAAATAATTTGTTTTTATCACAATAAAGGAGATAGATAGTGCTTTCTGAAGTCATGACTGGAACCCTGAAGGATCGAGTACTGGAGTATGTTGGTTTCACAGTTATAGACATCTCCACATGTTTGAAGAATAACTTGGACCATCCAGTAGCCATGGACCATGAAAAAACCAATAAGAACATTTCTGATCATCCCACTTGTTGTATTTTGAGGAGTTAGGATTCAATTTAAAAAAAGACAACCTCAAACAGAATCACTCCCACTTCTTACTTGAGCAACATAACAATTGACACAAGGTCTGTAGTCTGTGAGGAGGGGATTTCAATTCATGAATCACTTCTTAGCAAAGAGAGAACTATGACCCTAAACAATGTTAAGACTAACTTGGCAAATTGTGCAATTAGGACCATGGATCATGCTTCACATTAAGAGTGGAATTCAGTACAAGGCTGACTTAGAAAGTCATTGAGCTAAGCCAAGGCAGCAGAGTAGTGCAACACACCCCATTATTCATCTATCAACAATCTGCATCAGCCACAACTCATACCTCACATTCCGGACTTTACTGTGGCCTCAGGCACCTCACCCTGCTACAAGCCTCAAAGCCACATCACAGTTAACATGCTGCCAGTTTATCAACGATGGCAGCTACATCACGCAAACATATAACCCCACTATCACTGGCACAGTTCCTCGCCTCTTGCAGCATCGTGGTGTAAATCTGGAGACAGAAGAACTGATTCTCCAAACGAAAGGCATGGGCTGCATGTCCTTACCACCAACCCCACGCCCAACCCATTAACATCCTCCAATCCTCTCCATCATTGGAACAATTGTGCTTGATGCTATGGCCAGGACTTCACAGCTGAAACCTTTGCTCATTACTAATCCTCAAGCTCACATCACACTTTTTCTTCTTATTTATAAGCTGCAGATAATTAAAAACATGCACTTCTTGCTTTTCCCATGCCTTGATCATAACTGCAACCTCCAGACTTTCTTTTTGATATGACAAAGGGCTGCACATTGGTCAGACACTGGTGAAGGAGAAAGGGCTGGAAGACAATGAGAAAGAAGCAATGTATTATGAAGGGTTTTTGCCCAAAACGTTGATTTTGCTGCTCCTTGGATGCTGTCTGAACTACTGTGCTCTTCCAGCACCACTAATCCAGAACCTTGCATTGCTTTAACCTTGACCAACTCAGAAAGTGACAATGTACAGTACAGTCTTTAAAAGATGGTATGGAAATAGTTTAGACATGGTCTGCATGCAGTGACCCACAAGGCACGAGGTGATCTTCAACCAGGGAAAGGGTTGGCACAGGTAAAAACCCAGCCATGAGTGGGATCACATGCAACTCCTGCAGTTGTGATAATGATGTCAAGGAGAATGTTGATAAATACACACAAATGCTGGTAAGCCTGACAGATAGGCTGCAGTCAATGCCAAGGATGATGAAAGAGTCTATTACCAATACTGACTCGAGGCTTTGTGCAGAATATGGACCAGCTCCGTGAGGTCACTTGTGAACGTATCCATGATACATCATCTGAAGGTCATTGTCTCAGTTTTTATGACACAGCAAGGGTCATCTCCTTAAGGCCTGGATAGTCCCGTGTAAGCTCAGACTCACAGACTCAGCTTGCTGTCTTAAGCTTTAGGATACCTGTATGCAATCTAAGCTGCCTGCAGCAGGCAGCTACATTTCTGACATCATAGCTGTCGATGCTAGTTTTCAAAGGTATTAGCAGAGTGCCACATTAGTCCAGCAATGCACACTGAATTGAGGCGCAATGAAATTGTAAAAAAAAAGATTAATTCATCTTTGTTTGTTAAAGACAGGATTTGGTTGTATAATTTTGATTTGGAATGTTTTGTGATTTTGTTTTAGCTTATACTTGATAAAATGCAATGATGGTCTGTGATCGGGAAGTTACGGTATGGGAGTCTTGGTGAATGAGGAACTGAGATTGTGTTCAGTGCCACCACAGACAAAAGTGTCAGTCACAGGCACCTTACCCTTCATTTACCTGAGTTGATAGCTGTATAATTGATGGCAAGGTTTGATAGCACGTAGGAGACCAAAATGAAGGTTGATTTATACTCTGCTGTGTACTGCAGGGTTGCTATGTGGTGGTACAGGCGATGGACGCATTGGTTAAGCACCACAATGCTAGAATTTGCATTGTGTGAGCACAGTGGCTTTTGATAAATGCGTATTGATGATTTATTTGTACTGATTTTTCAAATATTAGTGATGCAGAAAACTGCTGTAGAATGAAGGCATCATGACTCCTGCCATGATAGTGGGCATAGACAAAAGAATGATGCCAGCTGGACTACAAAATGGACTTTCCAGTTGTTAGACATAACACATGGCATCTGCTCACTGACATGTGAGTAGTCCAGGCACTCTGCAGTCGAGGGAGGCCTGCAGTCCCTTTGAAGGTGTGAGCTCACTCCACCTGCTTCTTTCTAGCAAGAGAAAGTGAAATGCATTCAGCTCTCTTTCTCAATAGACCTCTTGCATGGATCAGCAGATACCAATTTGAGCAATGGTATTGACATCACCAACTCTAGCCCAGAAGATGCATTTATATAAATATATACCCACAGACATCTTTGCACCTGCGGGTGTAAAGGTCCTCATCAGCTTCTGATGCTATAATTATGATTGTAGCAGGTGGCAATTTACAGCAAGGATTTTCCTGAAGGATGTAGAAACTTGCTGAGGTTCAGGCAGATGAATTGTTTCTCAAACATGGAGAGTGGACATGAACTCCTGCAAAGAGCTCCTCATTACCCTTCCCCCCCCCAAACCCTCCTTTCCCTTCCAAAGGTTTGTCCTGCTCTGTGTTGGATTTGCATGTCCTTCCCTTCATGACGTTATTCAAGCAGTTGAAAACTTTATACATATATTGGAATGGGTGTTAGTGAAGAATACATTGTCGTATAGTCACTTTAATTAATTCCGGTAACCTGTGCAATCAACAGTAATCAACCCATAGCTAACCTGAAAGTAGTTAATGATCCCTTTAAATAGTGCTGCTGCCCAGTTCCTCCTGGTGCTGAATGCCTGGGATTAAGACAAGTGGATAACTGAAACACTGAGTCAAAGATTGCAGATTTAGTGCCAAAACAGCACCACACAAGGATTCACATCACAGTCTGTCTGCTCTGCATATTCCCTGAACGCTGCTGAGTATCATCACCAAAATGGTGGTCATCAACTGATGGGCACATTCACCACTGACATCACTTTGCAAACAGAAAGTAAGATTGGGGCAGACAGGAAAGTGAAGTGGACATCTGGTTCACCACCACACCCCGCCCCTCCCATTTATCTTTCCACCCTCATTCCTGATGAAGGGCTTTTGCCCAAAACGTCAATTTTCCTGCTCCTCGGGTGCTGCCTGACCTGCTGTGCATTTCCAGCCCCACTCTAATTTTGACAGTATTGGATTACTGCCATCCAAACTACTGTGTGCAGTTTGCACTGCAAATATTCAAATCCCATCACTTTGCAGCGAATTGGTGAGCTCCTGCATCTGGATACTGCTTCAGTTTGAAATGCCCTGGCATGATTAATGGGAAGGCATTTATTTTGCTACAGAAGAAACTGGCACTGCACAGGGATTTTTTAGATTAATTACAGTGTGGAAACAGGCCCTTCGGCCCAACGAGTCCACACCGACCCTCCGAAGCGCTACCCACCCAGACCCATTCCCCTACATTTACCCTTTCACCTAACATTACCGGCAATTTAGCATGGCCAATTCACCTAGCCTGCACATTTTTTGGGTTGTGGGAAGAAACTGGAGCACCCAGAGGAAACCCACTCAGACACGGGGAGAATGTGCAAACTCCACACATTTTATTAGCATACAGGTGAAACATGTTGTGTTCCCATCATTACATTAAGCACCCTCACTGTTGTTACCACAGGGAATAATTTAATTATGTATCATATACCAGTAAAGCTCATGAAATATCTCATCTTTCTGATTAATTGACAAAGCAGAGATGTCTCACCTCTAGTGACAGCTGTCTGAATAACGGTTATCCGATCTTTGTCCAGTGTTGTTAATGGTGACTCCAGATTTTGTTGTAGTGTTTCCACTTCCCGCAGGTCATTTACCTTGAAAACATAATTAGGGGACAGTGAAATCTGTTGGAGTTCACTGTCATCTGCATCTTGTGATCCGATAGCGAAAGGCGCTACACCGGCCTCTTTCAGAGCTAATGCAGCCCGACCAACATCATCTGTCGACTTGCTGGCAGTGA